>NC_091966.1:27507500-28757500 GCF_036711975.1 Onthophagus taurus
GTCCATAGAATCTTTCTCTTTTTTATCTGTCAAATATATCTTATTGTAGTGAAAGTATTATTTCTTTAGTTTCGTCTATACTCAAGGACATATCAATCTCATGTCTGTAATTAGGCTTGAGTATGTAATCATAATCACGTCTTAAGTACCATATCAACTAAAGAGGCACCACCGAAGTAATGATCACGAAAACATATCTGAGTCTCTATTACAATAATCGTTTATTGTAACTGTAAGAAAACCATCCATTTCTTTTGTATTTTAAAATAATAGAAGTGATTTTGCATGAGACTATTTGTTGAAGATGTTGCCATATTTGTTGTTCTCTCATGACGTTCTTAATATTCAGCTGCAAATTCTTCTCCTAACAGGAATAAAATACCTCTCCGTGAAATATTTTCACTTATCTTTTCGTTGTAAAACCTGTGTTTATTAAAAAAATCTGTCGCTGCCAGTAAATAGTTCAATATTCCTCAAAGCCTCTTACCCTATGAATCTGATGCCGATCTCGTTTTGTCTTTTCCCAATACAGAAATATGGAAATTCATTTACAATATGAAGCACAAATATCTGGTTTATTTGATATATATTGGATGAAGCTATATAATCAAATGTGATAGTGCTTGCCTTATAACAGTTTTAACTGTTTCAATAAATAAGTACAATACTTTTGACACTTTATCTTTTCCCAAACATTACTTCTCTCACCTTCTTCTTACCTCTGTCAGGTGCGTACCGATAGAAATCCTTCTCAGGCATGTAACGCAACATATCCGACGGGTAGTAAAATATCCACCGAAAAAAAAACGTAAAATGTTAGAATACCTAATTAACAAAAACATCGCACAAGGTTGGAAGACTAAGGAGGACGAAGTAAGCAAATGAAAAGGACTATGAATCTGGGAACGTGGAAAATTCAGGATATTTCAAAGGAAGTAAATGTAATGGTAAATGAATTAAAGTATCTAAAAGTAGATATAGAAATCTTGAGGGAAATAGAAAAAGGGTAAAGGATCCGAAAGTTGGAGAATATACTATCATTTTACAGTGGCGTCCTAGAGATGGAGAGAGTCAAGCAGGGAGTGTAAACATTCATAACTAATAAATAATGAATCTATTAACACATGGATATAATGTAACTACAATAGCATAATAGTATACGCGGTAAATAAGTAGTCCTCAGTTTTCTAATAGCTAATAAAGATGATTTTTTCGCATAATTAAATAATGAAATAGAAAAGACCAGTACTTTAAAAGAACTCATAGTTTTAGAAGACTTTAATGATAGAGTGGAATACAAATAATGTAGTTGGAAATTATGGTGAGAATGTGTTAAACGAATTCTTCATTTAGACTGAAGATTCAGATCTTCTTGGGGTAAGGTTAAGAGAGATGCCTCATGTGGTAGTGACCACCATCTAATTAAAGCACAGATAATACTTTCAATAACAACAAAATAGCAACAGAGAAAGAAACAAGAAAATGACAAAATAGGAATAGTGATAGAAACAAAATACAACCTAAATAGTCTAGAACATGAAGCACAAAAGAGCTATATAAAGCTATGCTACACTAAACTCCAGTAAACTAAGCTCCAAGGATCACCAATAAGAGTAACTGTGTCAGAGTTACAAAAAGAATCGCTGCGTTAAATATTAGAAGAGCGGTGGAATAAACTTGGAAAAACTAAACGAGATGATCACAAATCTAGTCGAAAATATATAAACAGACAAAACATTCAAACTTTGAAGCTCAAACGTAGCTGGTCATCAAAATATGGAAGGAGGGAATACTTGACGAGACCAATGCCGATAGAAATCTGCAGAGTAGGAAAGCAGTATCTATGCAAACAGTTTACTGTGCGGACAAACATATAACAAAAGAAATTGAACACAGAACATAAAAGTTAATAATTAGAATTATAATTATATAGCGTATAAAGAAGAAGACATAGAAAACATTAAAATGCACAGAAATGGATTATTGGAAACGAGCTTCTGGAAAATCTGATCAGGAAATGACAATACATGAGAAGAAGAAGACACTACAGAAAATAATTACAAGTTGAAATTTCAAAAAGTGTCTTGATGTCTTTAATGAAAGTAGTATTAATCAGATTACTTTCCATGATAGTCTTCAATGAATTTCCTAACGTAACTTTAATATCATAGGAAAAACAAAACAACCATGTAATTTTTACTTTTCTTTTCTTTGATGTGACAAATTTTTATACCAACATGCTAAAAAGTGTAAATATTACTAAAAATTTAATCAAAAATAAATTTAATCAAAAAGATGAAAGATAAACTTCAAATAAAACATCAACAAAAAAAATCTACCAATATACAACCTTTTTCGTAGAAATATAAAAATACTAAATATAAATCTATTAATTACCAATTCAGCTTATATGCTCCAATATGCGGACGATACAACTCTAGTGACGCACGATGCAACCTTGAAAAGAGCAGTGGATGGCCTTCAAATATTGACGGAGAAAGTCGAAAGCTGATTCAAAATCTGGAGAATTCACATAAACCCTCGAAAATCGCAATTACTTCTACCATTCCATAGATTATCTGAAAATTCTCCGAATATCAGGATAGCTAATACTTTGGTACATCCAACGAATTCATGTAAATATCTTGGGATAAACTTTGATAGCAAATTAAAATTTGACATCCACACGAAAAAGGTTAAAATGAAAGTCAAAGCACGTGCAAAACAATTTAGATGTCTCACCTACAAGAAGAATGGGATAAATTTTAAATGTACGATGCATATTTATAAAACAATTTGCAGACCCATTCTTGATTATGGAGTTCCCATCTTCCTTAATATCAGTAAAAAGGCGACATCGCATCTAGAAGTAGCAGAAAGATCAGCAGTTAGAATAATATCCAAACGTCGAAACCCCAGAAATCCCCTATTCAACCCCTCTAACAACTCCTTTATGAAAAATTCCAAATTATTCCCATTACTCAACGAATATCTCTCCTCGCACAAAGAGCTTACAAAAATATGTCCTCAAACCCGTCTGCTCCTCTCCAATTCTCAAATTTTGACACTATTTAGAAGAAAAACGTGGATTCCTAAAAAATGACTAATCAGTGTAACATGGGCAGAATTATTACGGTCGGTAGCCCGTTCCACCTTCAAAGTTTAACTTTAAGTTTGCATTGTATAATAATATTATTTAATGTTTAATTGTATTGTGATAAGTTGGAATAAATATCTCTCTCTCTCTCTAGATCTATTAAATATTCCGGTAATATATTCTACAATATAAAAAAGATTTTCTATAAATATGATATAAACATATTTTCTTTTAAATTCCGACACTCTCAGAACGGTCGATCAAAATAGTTTCTACAAATTACAACGTGGCACATGTAATGCTACATATATTGGTGAAATAGGCATAAGTATCTAAAAATAAGAATCAAAAAAACACCATCATAATGATAATTTTAATTTTGGTAGACATATTATGTTGATTTGCAATCATGCTATTATTACTTAAGATAACGTTGCTTTTCTACATCAAAAACAACGACAAAAAGCTAAAAATAAGAATACTAAACTTAAATGCCTTAATGAATAAGCTCATGGCGCTAAAATGCCCCTCTATAAATATTTAACCTTTTCTTTTCCCCAAAATACAGAGGATTAGGGCATCTGAACGATCACTTTTGGCACTTTTTGGGCGGGTCACACCGCCCAATTTCTTCCTTTTTATCTTACCATTTTCGTGTAATCCACTTGTAATCCGTTTTGTTAAATTTAAAATTCCAACTTCATAACCCTATCCCATTATATGAATACATTTGTATATTATTATATAAATTTTTATGCTTTGAATACATGTCATTTTCTTACGTCCAAATTGAAACACAATGTTAATTTTCAGGTCTTTATGATAATTTCAATTAAAATATTTTCATTTAAGTATTTCCAAAATTAATAATTATTAATAATTTTTAATTTTTTAATATTTTTTAATAATTTTTCACAACAAAATTCAATATACCTGCGTTTATTTCAAGTTATAAACTAATGGATCATCGTTATGAGCATATTTCTGTCACATTCTTTAAATCATTAAACGTAACATGGTCATTTTGTAGATTAAGATTATATTAATCTACAAAATTATCACATTCCCAATTATATTAACGTTCTTAATTGCATTGATAAATTATAACGTTTACATGATATATATCTAGGTATATAATAATAAATTTAAACAGAATTTAGTGGATATCGTTGCGTGTCAAGTTTTGGCACGCACGATTACAATACTCTCTCTGTATACATACCTATACTTCGAATATGGGAAAGATATTTTTTACTAACAGTGTTTTAATATTGTCAAACTTTTTAAACAATCAAGTTTCAATCAAACATGTAGCTCTGTTTCTTAATTCTAGTTGATTATTGATTGTTTTCTCACCGTGCGATTCTCTAGCTTATAACACTAATTATAAGTGATACTTATAACTTAATAAAATCTCTCAAATACAACAAAACAATGCTGAAATGTATTTTAGTAAAAGTATAAGCGAAGGTAATTACTTAAAAGACTCAGTTATTTAAAACATTTTATGTATATTCCTAACTCTACATCAGCCACTTATTTGAATCATAACTTCTATCCGATAAACATTCATTATTTCACGAAGTGAAGAAATGTTAATTTGAATAAGTGTCAAAATATTTTAAATCCAGAACAATTCAACTTGATCGTGAAAGAGCATCTTTTGGGAACGGAATAACAGTTTTTGGCAACAGAAGTTGGAAACAGCAAGGATTTTAATCTGTACATGGTATTAGAATGATTTGAAGAAAAGGACAATTTGAAGTACAGCCATTAAATAATATATTTAGCAGAATTTTGTACAATATTAAAGTGTAAAAGGGATATAAACTCTAAGGATATAAAATGTCTCTAAAGATATGGTTTACAAGACTTTTAATTTAATTGGATAAACGATTTGAAAGAAAAACTTCCTACTTGCTTTTTAGAATATATTTAATCGGAACCGGTTTCGAGCATATCAATTACACATCATCAGCCGAATCTGTATTTCAGATGAAATAACAAATCAAAAACATTTGAAAACAGAATTACTTAAAAACATTTTAGCTTAATATTCATCGTCGAACACGTACATCACAAATTAATAACGTTTAAAGAATAGGATATACTTGAGTCTGTTTTTATACCATAAAAGCGTTAATAAAAAAAGTGTTTTAACATTTTAACGTTTGTTGTAACAACTTTCAGGTCCTACAATAGTTGTCAGTGAAATTGTACTAAAGGAAAAATTAGTAGATATAAAAACAAAAATAGACAAAAAATCTCTATGATCTAAAGGAAACCGATTAACACATATGTATTAGTATACATATATTCATTATCAACGTTTTATTCGTTTCCGTACGAACTAGAATTAACACTAGAGCAACAATAGAATTTCCTAATTGACCTAATTTCTTGGCCAGTTCTAATCTTCATTAAGAAAAGGACTTTTTTTCATTACCATTTTTTCTGAAGAATCAGGACTTCCAGTATTTCATTTTTGCGAAGGACTTTGTAACCCAACAATTCATCGAAATCTTCATGAAATTCGGTCATATTAGGAATGATGCTATCAAACCCCTTTACAACACACATTTAAAGTTGTTAGGTTGACTTCATTTAATGTCTCAATTCAAGTTAATTCATGCATACTCCAATTTCTTCCACACATCAATGTCGGTTAGTATTTTATTACTCAATTTGGTTCAAAAAGTGTTGTACGCACTACGTAAAGTCAGTGGAGTGCTGACTTTACGTAGTGTGTTTGAGCAACTTGTATTTGATGACAAATACAATTTAAGATTTGACTTCTGGATCGAAACATTTGTTGATGCAATCTATAAAGATAGCAATAATCATCTAGTCCTTATTGTTCGTCATGCAGTTAACAGGTTGTTTGTTGTATCTATACGCTTCATCTTTTAGTATGATAAGTTTGTCCACATATATAAGTTTTATCTGCACCTTTGCCTTTAACTTCTATATTATGAAAAATATATTTTTTAATAAAACTTGAAGGTACTTGAAGAAACGCTAAATCTTCTATCAACTTGCAATCATACAAATTGAAAATTCTTTTATATATCTATAAAAGTTTTTGTTCTTTACTGATTATCTGAGACCGGCGATATAAATTAAACAAATTCAGTCGTAGGATTCAATTTGTTACTAAAAATTGTTTAGTGGTGTATAACGATATTCAATTTACACAAAATTGAACACTGGTAGTCACAAAACATTAATTATACGAATTTCTCTTACAAGTCCGCCAGGTGTTGAGTATTATGTGCGATCGGAAACAGAAAAAGCTTACAGTCGTTAAAACTGTAATAATACTATTTCTTTCAATAGCCAATTAACAAGTAAAGAAAAATCTTTGTGAACCTGAGAGAATCTTTTATTTCAATCATCAAAACTATTTATCGGAACTTTCTATAAGAATTAAGCCCATCAACGCTATCGGAGAAACTTGATTATTGATAGATCTAACGAGAAAATTTGCTGAATTTAAAATAAAGTAGCTAAGTATTGGTATTGAGAAATCTTGGTCTCTATCTTAATTAAATTATCTTTAATTAACTCGACATTGACTGATTTTGGATAATTTATTTTAATACTTAGTTTAATTTTATTTATCTTTCCCCCCCGTTTCTTTTAGATATATGAAAAATTAGGATTAAAATAACAATATTGTTAACTAAATAACAATATATTTAAATGTTTTAAACTAAAAAGTTTAAATTATATAGTTAAAATTATAAGAGACCATTACTTCTACTCTTTATAAGACCTTGACAAGCTTATTTTAAAAGTGATGTTGATTAAACCAAATACGTAACGTCTCTACTTATTTAAAGAATGAATTTCAAGTCTTCATCAGGAACTGTCATTAAGCATGGGGTAATCTTTCAAAGTGGTAACATTAAAATCATTTCTGACAAAGTGTTCTACATCGAGAGGAAGCAAGAAAAACAAAAAAAAAGTAAAACTATGAGAGAAGACTATCGCAGTGAATGATTAAGCGTAATTACTGAGGCTCTCATAAATATTTATGAGCTCGACGACGATGCTGTGCGCTGGTCCAACGAAACTCGGCAATTTCGACTTTTATTGCGTCTCGAATAGCTCTTTAGCCGCGGGGGTAATTAAGCGCACTATAAATTAGAAGTTGAATTTACTTGTCGAAAACGAAAATAAAAAGAAATCGCCGTGTACAACTAGAGACCTTTTCAAGAACAATTTACAATAGATCCCCCTGGAGTAAGAAATAATTAACAAAGACCCAGTAATTACGACGTAATTCGTGTTGTGGCAAACAATACAATCGGGGGGCTAAAAACTTGAAGTTGGTTATGAGGAGTCACGGTGTGTCCCACAAAGAGGATGTTTATCAAATGGACGCTGCGAGGGGTCCCACGCTGTTTAAGCAGTTTCGCGTATGGGAATTTCAGGAGTACTTTTTCAAAGACTACGACGAGGGTTACTTGTTCTTACAATTGCGCCACATCACGGTAGTCAGGGGTGAACGTGGGAATGCCAAGTAACTTTGACCCCCGCTGGTGGTTTCAGAGGGTTGAACCGGTCCTTGTATTATCCTCGCTGTAGGGCGTCTTTGCAGAGGTGTCGATTTTTTTTCAGATATACAGCGGGACATTACTTTGTGTGTACATAAAAAATAATAGAATTGCCACTCTATATAAACATTCCAATTTTCGTTGGTAGAATTGGGTTGTTTATTTTAGAAGTGTTTACGTTTTACATTCAGATCAATGAATTTCTTTAGATGAAGGGTGTAAAAGAATGTGTATAATTTCGAACCTTTTAAATAATCGTGGTAAATAGATTTATTTCTTATTTGAGATGTAACTATAAACTCCTTTTAGTAAGACTTTCTTGATTATTATCTACGATTTCTTACACTTATTCTAACAATGAATTAAAACCTCTCCCTTTAATTTCTTTTCTCCCCTTTCTGCAACATTAAATCCTCCTCTATATCAAAGATATGGGAACGGGGATGATGTTGATCAAGCACATCCGGTACCCACCTGTCCGAGACTGATGCGTAGATGGTAAGTAGTTCCGAATCGAGTCCCAAGTGTCTGAAAGCAGCACATGCAGCTGACAAACGGAACTGGTCGTTCGGATTTTAATTCGGAAGGAAGAAGCTTTGTGTGCGATTGAAATCAGGGGGGTGACGATCAAAAAGACCCTCTGTTTCAAAAGAAACCGGCTGAAGGGGCGATTTGAAGTCACCCGTAGGGTGAACCTCCTTCGAACCGGCCTCGATGTCTCTTGGTGATTTTAATAGTAGAGTGGAATATGAAACTTAATTTTTACTATCAAAAAAATATTAAATAACAAAAAGAAGCACAATAATCATACTAATTGTATAATAAATTTGAAGAAATTTTCTTATAAATTTAAATAACCACGTTTTAGTACTTAATTTTTTTTCGGATTGGACATAATGGACAGAATATTTTTAAGTCATACTATTAATATTATCTATTTAATATATCAGAATTTTTAAATATAAATGTTAGCGCTCATAGATAAAATCCTACTCGGATTATTCCCCAAGTTACTCTATTCCATGTGCGTCGATTAACTCAGGGTATTTACCGAGTTGTCTATACGATGTATAAATCAAGATAGTTACATATTTTTATTGAATTAAAACTAGAATTAAACACTAGACCTAAAACTAAAAACATTCGGGTTTAGCTGTCTTAAGAGACTTAGGGCTAAATCCGAATGTTTCTAGTTTTAGGTCTAGTATTAGTTCCAATGCTAGTGTTAGTTCTAGTCTTAATTGTTATTCAGTGTTAGATTGTTGCATATTTTTCATTGAATCAATACTAGAACTAACATTAGACCTAGAACTAGAAACATTCGGGTTTAGCCCACTTATTATATCTCGGGTATTTTGTCGTAAACATTAGTGTCTTATTTGACGTAGATCTGATAGATACAGAGTAAATACGAATTGTGGAGTTTGTACGGGTGTATTGCGAAGAGTGATTTAGAAAAAGTGAGTGTGATTTGGTGAGAACTATTATAATCAAAGGTGAGTTTTCTAGATTTATTCGTACAGATTTCTCAAATGTTATTGCTTTAGTTTAGTTACTTCCTTAGGAGTTTTTTTGTTGTTTAGAATAGTTAATTGTAGAGAAATCCATAAGATTATTTACAGAATGTGATCTTATGAAAAGGAGCAGGAACGTGTACAGAAGTTATTAGATGAATGCATGTTAGATGATGAGATCTGCCAAATAGAATATGAAGACGAAGGAGATAGAGATGAGGAGGATCACTTGGAAGAAAGATCCAAGGATGCAGAGAGCCAACTAGATATTTCAGATATTGATGACGAATTGCTTAGGGAATTATCGTCATCGGACGGGCCATTTCATTACACGGAACCAAGTGGAGATTTCTTCTTTTGGTACGTAACCTACGATTTGATAATCTTGAAACAGGAGAGAAGCGAAAGAAGATAGACAAGTTATCTCCCAACAGAAAAGTGTTTGATGCATTTGTTGCAAATTGTAAGAACATCTACATTCCTTTCCATTACATGACGATAGACGAAAAGTTGGAGGGTTTTCGAGGACCCTGCTCTTTTAGGCAATATATCCCAAATAAACCCAGTAAATATGGAATTATTTTACATCAAATTTGGAAGTTTATGTTGGAAAGCAGTCAGATGGTCCCTACGCCGTGAGTAATTCCCCAAGTGCTGTTGTAAAAAGTCTTTATAAACCTATAAAACATCACCACCGAAAATTGGTTTACAAGTGTGGAGTTACTGGAAGCACTCTATAATAATAATAGCCACAATTTGAAAGAATAAACCAGAAGAGTTTTCACGTCTTCATAAATCTCGTCCGGAAAACTCGAGTATGTTTGGTTTTCGTGAAAATACTACTGTAATTTCGTACAAGCCAAAGAAAAACAAGAATGTGTTGTTCATCTCAAGTCTACACCATGATGATAATATAAATAAAAATACTGCCAAACCAGAATTAGACTACAACAACACAAAACGTGGCGTAGAAACCGTTGATAAACTGTGCACATCTTACGACTGCGCCAGAAATACAGAAGATGGCCAATGTTGATTTTTTATTCATTCTTAAATGTTGGGGTCATTAAAGCTATGGCAATCCATAAACATAATACAGCTAGTACGGAAAAAAGAAGAGAATTCCTACGAAATTTATCCCTGCAGTTGGTCGATGACATCTTCGTTTTTCTGACGTCACGAACGGGCCTTCGAGCTGTGCACCTGTTTCCGGGATGTAGCAGTCCTCTTAAATTCTACCATCCTTGGACTTTTGGCTATAACGGACATTCCCTTTCCCGTATTAATCCGTCATATTGAGGTTTTACTGTATTTACAAATTCATTTTAGATTTTATACTTCGTAATGAGTTATTATAAACTATATAAATTATTTTAAAATTTGCAAGTTTATTGCTAAAGCTATCATCAATAAAAGCTATATCAATTGTAACACTTAAACTGTTACTTACAATAGTAAATGTATATTTATTAATTTCTTTTAAAATTGCGGTACTTTATATTGTTAACTCGTTTAGAATTTTTTAGGAGTGTATATGTATGTGAATATGTATATAAAATTAGAATATGAATGGTTTCACGATTACCATAAAATATGTAAGAGAACACGTGTTACTACTCGAGATCCAAAATTATTACGTCATTTTGCCGGAAGAAAATCTCAGGTACACGTCGCTTTCCCTTCCGGAGCGCGCGCGATCAGCTGATTTCTAACACCTGGTTGTTAGAGGTTCAATGACGGAGGGTTCCTTCGTTCCCGCCAACGTACTTAGACAATGGAGACCTAAGTTATTTCATAGGGTGCCTTATCTGGAAGCCGGTAATCTCGAACCGCGATTTTCGGGGGGCACCCTTCGTTGAGCGTGTCATTTGCAATGTTAGCAGTAAAACAGCGTGGGAAGTGTGGGGTGAAGTGTGTGGGAAAATACTTCCGGATAATAATGGACTCGGAAAAGAAGATAAGTAATTGTTAAGATGTATAGGGGAAAAGTTCTAAATCTAAATCTGTTACATCTGCTATTTACTAGAATATTCGAAGTTTAACATTTGTTCTACTGACATTCACCTAATGTTGTAGGCCTATGTTTGATCTGGTTCTTGGAGATTTTTACAGACCGAACACGTTTCTTGGTGCCTCGTGTGTCGACCCCAACTATGTTAGCCGGGACAGCTGAGCGATGACCGGCAATTTGGCGGGCGCAGAAATAAATGGTGCCGCATTAAGGTCGGTTTCGCCTATAATCCGCGAGTTCGCCCCGTGTGCGCCCCACCGCAAATTCCGCGGATGCAAATCGCGCATAATTTCGTGAGTTCCTCCTTGTACCAGATGACTTAAAATACTTGTGATTACTCAGATGGCATGCCGATGTCAAATGTCCTGACATTAACTTTGGGCATGTTGTGTTTGCAACGGATTCCCTTCAAGACAGACTACTCAAAAAATTACATGCTCTACACGCTATGTATACAACCTCCTTTTAAAATACATATTTGTTATTTTTAATATCATCTTTGAGATCTTTAATATTCTTCAACGAAATATTTCTTTCGTTGAATAAGTTTTTTTATTAATTTCTTTTGACATTCAAAATTTAAGTTTAAAATAATATTTCCAACAAAAGTTATGATTATGTATTATAGATTACGGATAAACATGGATGAAGACAACATTAATGTTTTATTTTAATATTGATTCATATGCAACAGATTTCCTTAGAAAACCATTACGCTTTTAAGAAGGAAGGAAGTTTTATGTTCATGTTGACTCTAAAAGACGATTAGGTACACGATACAAGGGAAATTATTAAAGAATATTTTCTGTATTTAGCCAAAAACGTGTTTATTAGAAACTTCAATCACTCTAAATACGCTTCAATCATATGACTGAAATGTAAGACGATTTAAGACCATTGCAGTAGCTAAAAATCAATATATACTGGTTATTAAAGCGTTTTATCACGGAGTGAATTACGTCGAAAATTCGGTTCGTTCTAGTAGGTCGATTCAACCTAGCTGGACGATCGACATTACAAAATGGTTTCATGGGCAATTATATTGAGGCGCTAATTGATATTTAAAATGGCATAACATAAATAATGAATATAAGATTGCAAAGTGAGTCTTTTATTGCAAATAAGAATACCCATTTAGTGTAAAAGATCGCGTTTTGCAACTCTTCTATTTTTGGCCACTGGAGAAAGTTATTCCAACTTAAAGTATTCTCGAATTCCACAATGTACATCAAGCTCGGTAACAAGCCCAAAACCTGCGATGTCATTTATAAAGCACTCAAAGAAGATTTTTTAACGGTAAGTAAACTTTCTTGTAGGTTGAGTATATGTATAAATATTATTTCAAGCAATAAAAAATAACAAAACTAATCCTCGTATATCTTAACCAAACGCATTGCCTCATGAATTGAATTAATAGAACTAGCATTTTCATTTGCGCGATGTTGGATATGTTATGATTTGTCAGGGCAAATCCAAAGGCCCCATTGACTGGAATTTCTTAAATGTGAATTTGTCGAATCAACGATCTTATTTGTTATTATTGTGCAAGGTTGCGAAAATTTTTGGTTGACAAGTTATGATCACTTGGCGACATTGTTACTAAGGGATTACATGTGTCCCATGCTGACATTAATAATATAGCTTAAATTTTTGTTTTGGTTTATCTAACAAATCGGTTCTAAGTAGCCTTTCGATTTTTTTTTACTTAAAGAGTGTTTTCGCTGTGAAGACACATAAGAGTGGTATGAGGAGTGGATGACGTTATTGCACGAATTCACGAAGCAATTGCTTCCCAAAATTCCCGGAACGGAGCTATAAGTTTTGAACGAGTCAAGAAAAAAATTTGAAAATTTGGGGATCACTAAAGAGTCATAAAAACTACATTCTTAGATAGCTTAGAACTTTCATGCAATGTGGAGTTTTTTTAGGGGATGACACAACCTCATAAACCAAAACCAAATGGTTGACTACCAAATATGTTTGCACGTTTATTACGATTTTTATAACAAATGTTCAAATTGTCGACCTTCTTCGGTCTCACAATGACCCAAACGCTCATAAATGGAATTTTGAACCATCAGGAGCATATCCCTAGTGATGGTGGTTTCTTCAAGTATGCAATTTTCCAAATCATTTATTGATTCTGGTTTTGTTGCATATACTTTGAAATTGAATGGACACCACGATCTCCTGATCTAACACCGCTCGATTTTTGGGGGTTTCTGAAAAGTAGAGTGTATGCAATAAAACCAGAATCAATAAACCATTTGGAAAATCGCATACTTGAAGAAACCACCAATATCACTAGGAATATGCTCCTGATGGTTCAAAATTTCATTTATAATCGTTTGTGTCATGGCGAGACCGAAGAAGGTCGACAATTTGAACATTTGTTATAAAAATCGTAATAAACGTGCAAAAAAACATGAAAACATTTCTTTTAACATTTGGTAGTCAACCCCTCATAATTCTTGAAAGAATTAAGATATCGGGTTTTGGTTTATGGGGTTATGTTCCTTTTTTCATTACCTTTAAAATAAGGTAAAACTCGACAAGGGTTGCTATTTCAAAATGTAGGGGTGGTCATCCCCTAAAAAAACTCCACATTGCATGAAAGTTCTAAACTATTTAAGAATGTAGCTTTTATGACTCTTTAGTGATCCCCAAATTTTCAAATTTTTTTCTTCACTCGTTCAAAACTTATAGCTCCGTCCCGCGAGTTTTGGGAAGCCCTGTATACAAATTAGGTTTTACAACAATAATATCCAATATTTCTCCAAATAAGAGCATTGAACATATGAGAAACAATATTTGACTATCTTGTACATACGCAACGAGTGGAAGTTTTGCCTAGTTCGATCACTTACTTGAAAATACTTAGATCAACTAGTATTATACGTAAATTTTTTCAGCTATGCAACTTTAAATCATCAAAGTATACATGTATATAATAATTTGGGACATCTAAATAACATGACATGCTTGAACTGGCATCATAAACTGCTTACAGTGGAGTGGCTTCCTATTTGTAATCATCTATTTAAAAAATAAACAAAAAATAAACATTTTACAAGTAGAAACCATTTTGAGTAAGTAACTAACACAACACTAAACTTAAAAATTCATTAGCCCTCGTAGATGTTAACGAAATAATTTTAAAGAAGAGATTTATCTCACAGAAGAGAAACAGGGTAATTCGACCAGTTCAGTTAGGTCTAATTAGGCAAAGGTTGAATTTTTAAGTGCATAACTTCTCTATAATATGAAATTTAAATAAAAAAAATCTAGGCTTACAATATCAAAGGACACTTTGGACGTGGTCCAGAAACCTTTATTAGTGTCGCATACAGAATGGAGATTTACATTTACATTAATGCAGTCATCTGTATGGAGTACCAAAAGCAACTATTAAAAGAAAGAATGTTTTTCGAGTTAACAACCATTGATGTCAGAAAACTCGCTTAATGTCACAGAAAAATATGGCCTATTACATAGGCTCAGCAAAGATAAAAAAAATACTGGTAAAAAATAGTTCTATGGCTTTTTGAAAAGAAATCTTTTTCTTCGAAACCAATGTCGATCTGTTAGGAAATATTGCCAATAAACAAAAACTTACAGTCAACAGAATGTTTAACGTGGATGAGTCAGGGTTTACTACTGTACGAAAGAGTCCCCACCAAATAATTTCTCGTGAAGGAAAACACCAGGTAGAACATATAATGGTGGCAAACGTGTCGTCAATACAACTACGATATGTGCAGATAGTGCTACTGGTCTATATTTATATACCACAAATAAAAATTTTGCCCATTCAAGAAATGAGTGCCTGAAATATTTCCACAAGCATGTCAACTACAATATGAATAAACAGTACTCCTAATGCTTAATCATACAACACACCGCAAAAATTTGCAAACTTGTGATTTTGCTAAAGCGTATGGAATAATATTACTTCAATTCCCAGCCTATACCACACATCGTTTGCAACTTTTAGACGTAGAGTTTATTTATCCTCTGCAAACTTATTTCACTCAAACGCAAATGTTAAAGCTACTAAATAAAGCACATGATAAGGCGGTCATTGTGGGAATAGCTCAATCTGCCTTCCATGCTTCTGAAATTTGGCTTATGATAACCAGTTTACACCAACTGATGTTTTGCAACCTTCTGAAATCCCTATTAAACTTCTAACAGTGATAATGATAAAGGCAATGACGCGGCTGTGTACCAGAAATGAAGATTTAAAAGATTATTTGAGGCCACCAAATCAAACAGCCCACCGACTTCTTATGGTGCACCTATAGCCACAAAAGCGGTGATACTAATTAGTACAGTTACCTTACAAGATTACCAAATCTTAGTAAAAACAAGAATTAGTAAAAAAATTGATGATTCATAATTTTGTGTATTGTGCGAAGAAACCTAAGAAGAAAATATAATGAAATATATGAAATGTCGTACTTGGGTACACACTTGTGTAGGAGTTACTACGAAGACCAATATTTATATTCACTATAATTGCTGTTAAAGAAGCAAGTGGTCCAATTTAGGAAACAAATGTAAGAATAAGGAAAAGGTTTCCTAATTCTTTAGTTCTTATGTCAAAGTGGTCCAAATTAAGCAACCTTCCCCTATATACCTACATTACAGGAAAAAAGGTATAATAATGTATCAACAAGGATTAAAATGCTTGGTATTAAAGTGAAGTGCATAGAACGTGCCCAAAGATTCCATTCCTCAGATCATACTATGTGCAATAGTCTCTAAATGTTAGTTGGAATCAAAATTAATATTGAAAAATTGGTTTGGTAATATACCATTTTATGATGAAAAATAAATAAATAAAACAGAACTTGCTTAGATTCACTTTCAAACGCCTTCACAAAATCCGTATAAAGAACATCTTGTTGTTGTCCTGAATTCATCGATTCAGCTACATTATGCGTTAAAGAAATTAAATTAGTTGCCGTAGAGCGACTCGGAACATACCAAGATGTTTATGCAGAATGTTTAAATCAAGTTTGAAATTTTCTTGAAATATACTTCAAAGTATAACAGTATCTGAAAAAGTCAGAGTTTACCATGTACAAAAGAGTGCTCAAACAATAATTTCTCGTAATGAAAAACATCAGGTAGGAATGATAACTAATGGTGAACGTGGCGTCAACATAATCATGATATGTACGGTTAGTGCTACTGGTCTGTACCTACATACCAGTAATGATAATTATTAAAAGAAAATAAATTGAACATTGATCTTATTATTGGAGCACAACCTTTTACACAAACATGTCAACTGCAATAAGGATAACAATGTACTCCTACTACTGCTTCATAGTCACATGGCAAAAAGGAAAAATTTGGAAGCTTGTGATTTTATTAGAGCAAATGGAATCATGTTACTTCAATTGCCAAGCCATACCATACACCGTCTGCAACCTTCACACGTAGTGTTTTTTGGTCTTCTGAAATATGAAACATTGTTTCATTCATATAAAGAGGATAATATACATATATAAAACGTAAATGTGGAAACCACTAAATGAAGCATATGATGTTTGAGGCATACCTTTACAGATATCCAGTTTGCACCAGCTGATGTTTTGCAACTTTTTGACATCCCTGATAAAGCTACTAGCAGTGATAATGATAAATGTAACGACGCCCATCAGAACACGAAATGAAGACTTAAAGATACTTGAAGAAGCATCACCATCAGCAAAACGGAATTCACAGCCAAACAGCACATCGATTTCTCGTGGTGCACCAATAACGACAAACGAGATGGTGCTAACTAGTACAGTTCTTTAGTTTTAGTACAAAAATTAATTAAAAGATCACCAAATTTTGGCAAAAATAAGGAACAGAAAAAAAAACAAACTAATGAAAAAATTTGTTGACGAAAAATAAATAACTGAACTAGATCCTGTTATTGTCCTGAATTTATGGTTTCAACTGCATTATGCGTTAAAAAAATTAAATTAGTTACCATTACGTACCATAGAACGTTTAAAAAAAGTCTTAATTTTTTTTAGCATATCATTCAAGTACAATTCAAAACCATTCAATATTTGAAGAAACGTTAGAATTAGTTATAAACATAGAATCAACATTGAACTGTTTTTGTATGATTGTGAACAAATACATTTTTTAGTAATTATTCAAGATCACTTGGTTTTAATGAGGTTTTTTAAATTCTAAATAAATGTCGTAAATATTCGCTTTCCTATAATTATACCATACTCCGTCAACTCTATTTACATATTAATGATGGGTAATAGATATCCTCGCTAACCAAAGAAATATGACACAAAATCTGGTTTTACGCACAAAATTTTATTCTAGTGTGTGCATATTCAATTTACTCACGAAGTAAACTTCATTATTAAATTATTAAATTGAATTGTTTATCAAATGTTTAATAAAATTCGTTTGGGTACATCCCTTATGTACATTATAAGAAGTGAATTTAAAGATTTCAAAAATAAAAGTTACAAATTGTTGACCACCTGACAACCAATCATAATACTTCTTAAGCTAATAACTTACACAAACATTTAAGATATTAAAGCTAATTTGCATTCACATTGAGTGCACGCGTACGCAAATCCAGCTGCAAAATAATTCGTACGATTAAAAGATAAATCTTTAAGAACTCGTCGTTATGAATTCCCCACAGATTAACAGCTGGTTTGTTACGTGTATTAATGTTCAAGCTGCACCGACGGCGATTAACTTAATTTATTGGAGCCCTATTTTCGGGTGGCATTAACGTTCCTGCTATGGTAATTATTTTGTAATTAAAAATCTGATAGATTCGCCGATTTACATCACGAGCCGTTGACAGGTCAAGGTTGGATATATGACGGCAACGGCAAATCTTCATTTAGGCGCTACACAAAAACAACTACAAAACCGATAAGTACGGTCTATTTATAGCCGGACGATTCGTTACGGAGGCGATCGCGCCTTCATAATTGACTAAAACATATCGTTATCGAGCATTTTTAGTTGTTTTCGGTGCTGCACGTATCAGAATGTAAACACCGACCCACGCAAATAATTATTTTAAAACGGTTCGTGTCGTGGCCTTGTTGCCGACAATTTGCGTAAACCGATGATAACAGAGACGTAGATAATTACTTTTAATTTGTATTTTTTTTTTATTTTAATTAATTGTTTTTGATAAACATCGCCAGAAATGGACTAAAATGGCCTAACATTCGAAATTGGTATAATTAACGATATAAAAAGGTTATTGAACTATTCTGTGTACGTGTAAATTATAGTTAATTATTGTCTATAATTTAATTAATAATAGGTTAGATGTCGAAGATTGTTAAATTTTATGTTACCATAATATCTATACGTGTTCCTATAAATGCTGCATCATTGTCAACGGTAACGTACTACGTGTAAGACAGGCACGCACTTAATCATAATTATTAAAATAATTGCACTCCTCTTCAATGTAAATTGCGCTAATAGCAGCTAGTCCCCATTCCGTTTAATAGCCAAGTATTTATTTTGCATAAGAGTACAAAATCAATTACTAGCAATTTTATTAATTATACCGTACAATCTGCGCACGGTAGCTAACATAATTTTATTTCTCATCAGCATAGTTATTAATATTAAAACCTTCTAAACGCCCGCCGGTAATAAAAAAAATTCTCACAGAAAATGCGGTAATTGACGCTTAACTAAAATTATTATAGTAATTGAATGTTATAAATAAAACCGGTGTTATTAATCAATCGTCGAGAGTATGCGACGAGAATGAGACATCAAAACCAACATCAAATGAGGTCGAATTTATTTGATTCGCAATAGAAGATTGTAGTATTTACTAAAACCATAAGAGTTATACATTTGCCGATACGTACCATTTTCTTTTTCATTATGATCAGTGCAAGTAGGGCAACGCACCGCAACAACAAAACGAGCGTTAATTATTGCATGATTTACGGCCGGACAGTGTTTTAGTTACGGTTACAACTGCGTGTAATAAATTTACGTATTTATTCTCGATAAGACCACTACCTGACGTTAGCATGATTTCTTTACACATAAAATTAATCAGACGAAAAACTACGTCTAACTGCACGTGTACGTAACTGGGTTAAGCAATTTCGTAAAATGTTATTAAACGGAATCGTACTATAATATTATTAACTTCTTGACTTTTATACACTATCAAAGAAAATAAATATAAACAAAAAACAAGGTTCATTTTTATAAACAAAAATTAAAATACGTAGGTTTAGAAGACTATCAAAATTTTGTAAAAACAAACAAGAAAGGAGAAAAATGTATGTTATAATGTACTAATAAAAATTAATTACATGTAGCAAATAAGAACGATCTTTAATTAAAAAATGTTATAAAATTAACTAGTTAAATAATCAAATTTTAATGGATTAGAACTGGCCCAGCGAGATTTAGAGACATATCCGACTCGAAAACAATTTGATCAAACATTATGTTGAAATCCTTGTAATAGCTACAGGTACGTAACAGTACTTGGAAGAGTTGTTATACTGCAAGTTGCCTGTAGCTGAACGAATATATCACTTCCTGTACAAGCTGGAGCTACCGCATTTTTTGATACTTTTTTGAAATTTATGAAAAGAAAGTAAAATAAAAGAGACAGATTAATTTTTTTTTACTTAAGCTTTTATATAAAGCAAAGCACGACGAATGCCACTTTTTCTTTTCGAGTTTTGAACTGTTTTAAACAACTGTAGCCTAACACTTTGTATTTGATTTTATTATTGTAAACGCTGTGTTAGACGCATAAAAAAATTATAATCTTTGTTGGATATTTTTGTCTGCAGGAACATAGATAGTTTATTATTAGTTAACAAATTAATTTTTGTAGAACATAAGGAAACAATTTTATGAGTTTGCTATGCTGAAGGCACAAATAAAGTTATCGCTTACTAAATCCTTTCATCTTTGATTGCTATTTAACTGGTAATAGATATTTGACGTCTTCCGTCGTCATAGGAGTTCCGCAGGGTTTCGGTTTTGGAACCGTTGCTGTTTTTATTTATGACTTGTCCAAGTTTCTTGGAAATTCTCATTTGATTATACATGAGGATGACTCATCTGTTGCGGTTGCGGATGCAGATGCGTTAAAATTAAATATTGGCTCTATTATTGATTAATTTTCAGTTTGGTGTGAGCATAATAGGATTATGATGAATGTTGATAAAATGGTTAGTATCAACTTTTATAAGCATCAAGCGTTTCCAGCTGAATTTTCGTAGGAATTTGAACTGGTGCATCACAGACGATTTCTTAGTCTGGTCTTAGATTGCAGGCTATCCCATAAAATCGGTGTACAAGAAATAAAATGAGCTCATCTTATTATGCTATCCTGAAACTAAAAAAAGTTTAGCAAATTGACTACTAAGTATGTATTGCCCACTGTACTTAAAATAAACGCGCTTCTGTCAGAAAGGTATTCTATCCAATTATGTGCTGCCTGGTAGGGAGACACAAAAGATGTATTTGACACAGCGTTCTCAATTATTTTTTGTCTCGTATTGGGTTTTATCATAGTTAGATTCAGTGATGATTGCATCTGAGATCAAATTCTTATAAAATTCTTGAGAAGAATTAGAAATGTGTTCACTTCTGGGTAAATTTGAAATTTTAAGACCACGAGAATCCAAAGCGTGCTTGTGTGTTCAGGTCAAGCGTTACATACAGATTAATTTATCGTATCCAGTCTAAAATCATCAAGACTTGATTTATTCTTTTTCGATATGTACAATCACACTTGATCGGTAAAAAATTGTCCCTTACAAGAAATATCCAACTTAGTATACAGTCTTCTAATAGTAAATATATCATTGGTGAGCATCAAAATATGGACACACAGTATACGGGCAGTTTAATTATGATAACACACACAGGTTTTTAATCACCACAAACAAAAAATCAAAATTTTTGGCATATTTTTTTAAAAACGAAGGAGTATTTTTAAGAACGTCGAAGAAGGTATCAAATATTTTCAGTTTCCCTTTTACCAAAAACAAATTCATTCCGTGATGCGACATCATGCTCATATCTTGTGAATATGAAGAAGGAAAGATTCTTCATCCATTTTACATAAATATTGTTGTACATTGTAAACATTGTATTGACCCTTCAGAATATTAAAATTAAAAGCTTTAATTGTAGCAGTGTTAATCACATGGCTAAAGAATATCTCCCGACAGATAGATAAATTTACTATTATTCCTTACCAAATTACAAATTTAAATTTTGAACAAAACACGTGTTGTAACTTCTTGATTCAGCAGCTTATCACACCATTCTCGATGATATGGGTTGATTACATCCATTAAGATGTAAGTTATAACAATTTAGGTTCAGTTGTGGTTTCTGTAACTTTGTGAACTACTTAGTGAGACTAAAACGACTTTTGTTTTAGTCTCACCGAGTAGTTTACGGATTACCACAAACACACTTACAGACTTGGTAGAATTTGATTAAAATTTGAACTTGTTAACCTTTTGCATGATGCAAGTCTAAAATACAGTTGATAACTTATATCAACTGTATTTTAGACTTGCATCATTTTATCATTTTATATTACTGGAGTTGGATTGGGAGGGAGCTTTTCATCCCAGTCCAGAGAAATAACAGTGTTGAAGATCCCTATTCTTAGCCTATTCAATTGCGAAGTCGTTTAGATTAGTTAAACAAAAAACCACCATGATCGTCTACGATAAAGCAGATTGTACTTTCAGTAAATTATTTCCTATCAGGTGATTTCGTTGAAAATACAATTAATTAAAATCTTATACAAAAACATGATTTTGTATCGTAATTTATAAAATACAAATCATGAATGAGCAAACAAAAACATGATAATTATTATCAAACATAAAAATACTCAACACCAAACGACTTCGAAGAACATCATGATATGTTATGATTGAGATTAAGCAACAACGTGGACTTGTGGCAAATTTGGAAATGCATATAGAAAAGACAAGGGCATATCGACGCTCACAAGCCAAACCGGCATAAACGGCAAAATGGTCACTTTTTATTTAGCAACACTGTTGAACAGGATTTTTAAATCTGCATCTAATAGTTAAACCACAAACAAATTTCAATCGCTGCAATATTAGTTTAAAGTTTTCGCAAATGCCTATTTGAACACGACCGATGTAATGAAAGTTTTTTCATTTCCTGACAAATCCAATAAATGTGGTTTATGCCGTTTTGGCACAGCAGCGTCAATACAGATCAATCGGTGCGTTCTGATAAACACTTAAAAAAGGTTGTGAACGCGACGATGTAGGAATGCCATTTTAATTGTATTAGAATCAGTTTGTTAGAAATTTAACAGTTTTATATGTATCTAAAATAGATAAACCTTATTTTGTTAAATACTTACTTATATTTGAGTTCTTGTACTCTTTTGTTTTTATTCGTAAGATCTTAGCCGTGCATAAAGAAATTTCATTCCTATCTGCAATGTATATAATAAGTTTTAGCCTTGCCACTGATAAAGCAGCGAGATAGGCTATTTGACGTCAGGAGTTTGATTTTGACTTTAAACGTCATAAGCCTAGCGAGAATGTTCTTTCTGGTATTCGTTCTGGTTGTAGTGGACAGATACAGGTGAAGCAAACTAATTTTTCAAAGACTTCTATTAAAAACAAAGATATATATTTTTGTTGTTCATCTGCTTGTTTCCTATGTAACATCAACATGACAATGTTTGCTTTCAAATAATATTTCTGACAAACGATTCTTAAAACTTCGTTAAACTTCAGGACATATGAGTGTTTATAAGACCTTGTCTAGAATTTCACAATGCTAATTATTATCCACAAGCCCATCCTGTTGACCGAGCCAACAGTACTGTTATTCATGTGGTAGGTGTGTACTGTAAAAATGGTCAGCTTAATTGGGAAGTTAATTTTCATCTTTCAAAATTAATTAAATTAATTATTATTAATTATTGTTATATCCGAGTTGTAATGCATTTATATTGATAAATGTACGGTTACATAAAAAAGTTTATGGATCTATCACGTAATGCTCTTTAATGCGATATGTAAACGCACTATACTTTCAAGAGCACCTATAACCAATGTAGTTAAAGGATAAAAGAATAGGCAAGTTCTCGCAATCTACTGCGGATTGAGAGTGATAGAGAAACCTACTAGCTGATACAAAAGAAATTGATTTAAATTCGCTATAGAATAGGAATTTGCTGTTCTATGTTATATGTTGTGTTGATTTAAAATTAATGTTTTCTTGGTTCGATATCAAATGACTAAAAATAGATATTTTAGATATTAAATAGCAACAAATGCCACTTTAAATTATTTACAACACCATTTTCTTGCCATCGTATAATGGAACCAACACATTAATTTACTATCGACACCATTAGACTAGCATCGAGCCTTAACTTATCGAGTGGAATTTCTGGAAGCGACCAATAAATAGATCGATAACCGCTACATCTTTTTTCAAGGTACACCTTGTGGCGTTTTCTGCAGCGCGCCGAACTTTATGACTCCCCGCAAATTTTACGAGATATAAATTTGACATTGAAAGCGAATAAACGTTCTCGACGTTAAGGACGCGTATACTCCAACTACCCAAAGGTTGCCGACGCCGTTTCGTCGCTGACACTGATTTATTTCAGCGTTTAAGGTCTTTATTTACACCAATGGATATCGTTTCGTCAATTGACACAATGACCTTTTGCAATTTACCACCCACTTGATGTCTACGCTCACACAGTTATTCACTTTAATTTTCTGAAGATAAAAGTTTTTTATTCTAACAAAAAATGTTTTGCAATTAACAATAAATGTATGTACATGTAAAAGATTATGTTGTCATAATAACTTATTATGGCAAAATTTGTATTTTTCTTTAATTCAAAAATTGGCGCAACAAACGTCCATTCTTATGGAAATTCAAAATAATTTTATGAATAAAGTTAATAGACCAGTGGCCAGCGAAAGATCACCAGCCTCACCTTAGGTAGCAGCTTATAATCTTCCATGTAAATCAAACTAATTGTAACTTTAAGATTTTGGTACTCAGTGAAAAAGGTTTTGTTTCAAAATATTCTCAATGCACAAACACAAATTGTAGTTCTGCCGGAAGTAGTTGAGAAATGCAACCTAAGTCTCCGTTTTGCAACCACGATATAGTACTATAAATCTATTTCTTTGTTCCACAATTGTATTACGCAAAGTAAGATCCTTATTCTTCCAAGCACAACTGCGTCTACTTTAAAGACATAGTTTAGGGACCTTGTTTGAGATCAAAACAAAATAATATAATCAAAACAAAATAATAGAAGATAATATAGGAAATGGTGGATAATAGACTCTATAGAATCACTATACTGTGACTTTGCAACTATTTTGCTCGAAACATATACAGCACTGATTTTTTTAAATAAAATATTATTCATGGTTTATCTTCTATTCACTTAGCCAAGTTCAACTTATGGTTACATTTTCGAAAATTCACCTGAAATGTTTAATTTTCATTATTTTGTGTTTTGATTGCTATTTTTGATAGTGTTATTATCTCACCAAGAGACTAAGGTGTGCGCGCATATTTTAACATATCTAATAGCTAAACCCTTAATCAGCACTTCAAGCTGCGAGATATTGAAATGTTATATTTACCTTAAGATAACATTAATTACGATAAACGTTTCGCCGGCGTTAACTATTAGATACGACTTCAACTGGCAATTAAATTATCTACATAGACATTGATAAATAGGACTTAAGTCAACCGTTCTTATCTTTTCGGGAACTAACATCTTCATTATTTTATTGTTATTCTCTCAAGTTCAACTAATCTACTACTATCTGCATATTAATTTTTTAATCTTTTATTATTTTTTTTTATTTTCTTCAATTTATGTATTTACACTGGAATTATAACTTTTCTAACATTAGTGTTATTTTTAAATTATTTAGTTACTGATAGTTTTTCTACTAACAAAAAGAAGAATGTAAGACCGTACATTAAAAAAAGCTCTTCGACAAAATTATATGGTTTATGTGATTAATTATCATTCTTCGATAGGTTACTGCATAATCAATTTCTCACTTTAATCTAGTCAGCTTTTTTGTATCCACTTTATACTTCTACTTGGAGAATTTGCGCTTTTTTCCCAGTTACTTTGGTCATGTATACCATTTTCAATGATTTTAATCTTATTAAATACCATTATTGACCCTTTCCTTAGAATATCTAGCACTCACATCCGCAGAGTCGATCTGCAGATTTTCATTTTTATATCTTTTGATATATTTTGGTTGTACAGCAATTTTTTATAGTTTAATACATGCAACAGCTTGTACGTGCCGTTATACCTTCTATATTAAATCCAATTTTTTCTTTATAATGGTCTTTTAGTATATCTTTTGTACGTCGATGGTAAATTCTGAATTGAACGAACATTACGAATGGGTTTTTCAGAATGTTTGCAAGTAGACCCTTTACATAAAAGTTACATCATTCGGTAGAAAAGAAGATTCCACAAATTATAGAATGTCAACATCAATAATAAAGTATAACAAAGTTAGAGCTTTCTACCTGTAGACAACGGTGATGTTAGTTTACCCGAATACAGGATCACTGTATTAAATAATAGAAAATTCCATTGGTCCACCGGAAATCCAAAAATTTTTAAATCCTCCACATTCGGTAGGGTTTGTTTTTAAATCTTGTAACTACTAATAGAACGAAGAATCCTCTTGTTTAAGAATACTATCCTGATCCTAAAACTCTTCGTTGTACATAAAACCAAAGATTTGATTATGTAGTAATTGCAATCGATTGTAAGTGAAATCGATATAGATAGCGCGTGCAAAAATCATTTCATTTTCAGCAGCAAGATTAAGCCCTAAAGCCCTAAAGCCAATTAGGTCTACTAACTCGTTCTAACACTTAATTCTTCCTATCTTTTAATTTTCATTTTCTGTAATGTTTATACGGCATTTATATTATTTATTGCAAAAAATGGCGAGTGTGTAGCTTATTATTATTATATTATCATTATTATGATGTTTTTCTATTGGATAAAATTGACGACAAAATTGAAGAAGAAAGGAATAAGTTACACAAGGAAAAGAGTTAGCACAATGGGTGTGACAGATTTTCTATTTAGTGCTGAAGATATAGAAGGTGAGGACTAACTTAGTACGTTGGTCATAATACGTAAGTCATTTACTAATTTACAGTTATTGCAAATATTCTTGAGAAGAGTACTCTCGTATTAGTACGCCGAAGATCAACAGTACATTAGAAATGGCCTCTCACGGATGACTTGGAGGACATGATATACTGATGCTTTTCTTGATATTTTGGCACAACCACGTTCTTAGAATGTCGGCTAACAGACTGCCGAAAATTGTACTTACAAATAACCCGCCCGCAATTAGACCACCAAAGAGCTCTTAGGAGATATTTTAGAAGCAGATGCAAGAGTTTGGAGAAAGAGGAAAAACATGAATGAGTTGAAAGAATTTTAATACCAAATCGGCCGTATGGTGTTGTAATAAGAAAATCAAGAAAAGAATACATTCTGTTTTGTGGCCTATCTTCATTATTTTCTATAAACATTAATAATCACGATGTTATGATTTCAGAAATGTTATTTCAGAGTATTAACTTAATATCGTATTATAATTATATTACCAAAAGACCTTGTTATTATAACCAACACGACCAAAATTTCGTTTTTGATTACC
This sequence comes from Onthophagus taurus, assembly GCF_036711975.1. Taxonomy (NCBI): domain Eukaryota; kingdom Metazoa; phylum Arthropoda; class Insecta; order Coleoptera; family Scarabaeidae; genus Onthophagus; species Onthophagus taurus. Next base: position 27,534,449 of record NC_091966.1, read on the forward strand.
ATATGCGATTCACTCAGACGTAGAAGCAGTTGTGTAGTTAAACATCTGTTTACGGTTGTCGAATTGGCACCATTTCCTCTACTTAGCCTACCTTACCACGACCCATGTAAACTACGCTTAAAGACTGAATTAAACGATTAAGCTCGATACTACGTCGGAAAATAGTTTCACTCATTTAATCATGTCCGTTCATAACAAAAAATAATTAGTAGATCTGAATCAAGTTTACGCGATCAACAAAATCGACTTGTTTTTCTTACATAGTTATTGAATATAACTTGAATTGAATTGGTAAAAAATTCTTTATTAGAATTGGACCGCGGTATGCATCACTTGACTAAGCAACAAATGAACAATGTTAAGAAAAACGAGATTTTCGTTTTCATCTCTCTAAAAATATAAAACTTCTCAGAATAGACAGGCTCAAACTATTGAAAATTTAGTAATGGTAGAATCCAGGTTCATCGTAAGTTTCATAAAGTAAATAAAAATCTGAAATACGATGAAAATGTTTGTTTTTATATTATATCGCTGCTACAAATTGTTTCGGAAACCAACCGTTTCCTTCTTCAGGCACGACTAAAGGATTATACAAAAAAGAGAGAGAAACGATTTTTGGATCAGAGCGGTTTTAACTTGGAAGTCCATTCAGGAAGAACATTAAGCGATTTAGGAGTTAAAACCGTAGAAAATACGGTCCAGTCGGTGTCATCTACAACGCAGAGTTACACAATTCAACCCGTAATATCTGCTGATGGGAAACTTCTTTCTCCACTTTTTATTGTTTTAAAAGAAACCTCTGGTAGCTTTAGACCGAGGGTAGCAACTACAATGTTTAAGGCAGACAATATATACGTTTTGGCATCAAAATCTGGAAAGTTAACTTCAGAACACATGAAAAATTGGTTACAAAATGTATATTTTCCAAATACTGATTCTAAATCATTATTATTATTAGATTCTTGGAGTGGCCATTGTCCTGAAGTTATTAGTGAAATAACTCCATCAGATACTAATTTTAAACATTTATCTATACCTGCAAGGACAACAGGTCAAATACGACCCCTAGATGTATTTGGTTTCAGAATATGGAAATTTACTTTCAAATCTAGAATACGTATAAGATTTTAAAATGACATCAAAGTAAGTGTTCCAAGTTGTTTCCAATATTTTCTATACACAATTGGATTCGCTGAATCGATGATTGTCTCGGCAGCAGTTTGTATCTGATTTCGCAATCCTTGCTCAGTATTAACTTCCTCAGTATTCACTTCCTCAGCTGCAATGTTAAATGCCTGTGTTAACCACTGTATACCATCCTCAGTATCAGCCAAGAGGACGACATCATCTGCATAACACTCGATCTTGATTTTGTAATCATTCATAGTGTAACCATAGTTCAGATTACATACTTTGTAGTGTTTGCCCTGTTCTACTTCTTTTATCCTTACTTTGTCGAACATTTTGGTTAGATCAATGAAACAGAGGAAGGCTGCCTGACGTTTTTTCTCCGGAGTTGTATCTGAATCTTTTTGATGCTCTCAACATTTTCCTCAATATTGTGTGATCCGTACATGTCATTCTTCATCTCGTTACTAAATTTCGCCATGCATCATTTGTGCAGGCAATTCTTGCAATCAGAAAGACAGGAACAAACGACACTCTCAAATGTATGTAAACAGTTTTTTGCAGAAGATGAAATAAGTATGATGATATAAGTTTTAAACATATGAGATAGTTTGGTGTTGCTGTGTAAGATGATTTCTGGATGCAAAGACTGTATGCTTTGGAAATGATATGATAGCGCTGCCTAAAAAGTATCTGATTGTATCTGATTTCGCAACCATTGCTCAGTATTAACTTCGGTGACGTACACTATGCTTTTTAAGTGACCCCAAAAATAAAAATCAAGAGGATTGAGGTCGGGTGATCGAGATGGCCAATGGACTACCTCGACCTGTCCATCTTCCAGGAAGCACCTAATGTCAAGATGTCGACGCATATATCGGATAGCTATGAAACTAAAAATCTTTTCCTACAATTTTTTTCACATATTACCCATTATTTGTCTAGAGGAATAAATCCACAAGTTTATTATATAGGTTGAGAATCAGCCTGTATAGAAGAGGGACCAGACCATTTTGAAAATCCCGTGAAAGTTTGCTTTTCGAGTTAGAAGGCAACGTGTGATATCTGTGGAGATGTAGCAGTCATAACACATGTGCATGGTGTAAAAAATCCTTATGTTTAAAACGTTTTTTCCACGACTTTCATTTTTGCATAGCACTTTTTGTTTTCAAAATATAAGTGAAAACGTACTTTTCCTCCAAACTTTCAACACCTATAACTCGCCCCAGAAGCTTTTACCGCACGTATAAATAAATGTGCGAAATTTATTTAGGCCCATTCTATGATTGTACCAAATTTCATCGAAATCGGTGAGACACAGTCGTGACACTTCCCTTATAAGTGGCTAAGTGTCGTATCTAAGCCGGTTCTTAGACGTATGATGCAAATAGGACTTGAAATCGTATAACGTGATTGTCGCTTAACTTTATCCTTTAAAAGAAATGGTATTTTAGGTCTTTCGGTATTCTGCATTTTTTCTAAGATAAGTTACACCTTCACCTATCAAACAGCATGTAAATCTCTAAAAACGAGAAATGTCGCTTAGTCAAGTGATGTATAACGCGATCTAATTTGATGTCGATGTATATCTAAAATACTTTCTAGATTTTGACAATATATTCACTTTGAGTTTTTTTTTCTGCACTGATGTTTATGGAAGATATCAAAAAATGTAATGCAGCAACCAAAATGCATTAGTGTCGTTATTACTTGAATGAATTAGTTAAAACATATAAATTATTCGCGTAAAGGCGTTGGTTACGGTTTAAGGCGAGGCGTCCGCTCCAATTCATCAAGTCCCCTTATTACCATTACAATTTATCTGGGGGGATCTTCGGTTAGATTAATTGCGATGTGTCGCTTATACAACTGTTACAGTGTAAGGAGTGCAGAAGCTTTTACTGGAATACGAGCACTACTGGCACCTTTCCTGGCATTTAATTACATACTTCCGTTTTGAACGTTATGTTTACGTCTTAGGAAAAAGAATATATTCTTGAACAGAAAAAAATAAATCTTTTAAAACTTCAAGAGTCATTGGTGAAAATTTCTTCCAATAAATTTTAAGTTACGTTAAAACTCTGCAAATTACGGTGAGTTTAACGAAATTCTACGCCCTTTTCGAGGGTGTGTCTCCACCAACGTACGCCCTCAACGAATCCAACAGGTTATTTCAGTTGGGGTGGATTTCACATGCGCAAAGATAAACCGTATTTAAAAGATTTATGGAAGCACCTGTCGTCCATTCGATGGTGTTTCAGTCAGATGACCAATTTGTAACAATTTTTATTCAGAAACAAGGTTGCTTGAAAAAATATTGTTTTGCAGATCGGAAGAATTGTTAAGTGAGCCACAAAACAAACCGGCCGCGGCGCCGGTTCGAGGTGAGTCGACAATAATCTTTAATCTACATCGCCTTGTATTTAATTATATCGCGCAACGGTTTTAATTATCTGCGTTCAATCTTCGGACGGCCGAAGAAGATTCTTTCTCGCGATAGGGTGCGGCACTTTATAAAAGGCGTAAAGAGAAAACAACGCGTTGGGTGATAAGGGTGAAAAATGTGTGGGAAAATATTTCGGGAATTATAAGTTGTACAAGGAAAAGATGCTGGGATAATTATATATTGCACAATTTATATATTTACTAATTTTCTTAATAACTCTTTCAAAAACTACTAAAAGATGATTATATAACATTATGTCACTTTGTGTACATAAACTTAAAGGGTTCTTTGTAATATCTACTAAGGTATTAAAACGTTTTATATTGCTGTTTGTATCTTGTGCAGGTGTTAAGCTACGATTGTACTTAAGCGAAATGTATCTTTTAAACATCGTCGGCTCTTCTTTACTTGTATTATTGATTTAACGTTTTAAGCAATAAATTTCTTAATTGTTGTTACGTCGTTCGCAATTATCTCATAACCGTTTCGTTTAGCATTGTTTTAAGAATTTTTCGAATGTGCTAAAATAAGTACACCTGTCCATTTCGGAAATTTCTCAGAAATCGCCTAGTTATCCTCTTCGCCCAGAGTTTTATGTGGTAATAAATCACTCAACCGAACTCGACTAATAGAACCGTGTATTTCCCGCTCGCGGATCCGACGGGATAAATTAGACAAAACGATTTTCTCACATTAGCTATGCACCGCTAATAGGCACAAAATCAAATAATTAATATTATAATTCCGCCTTCTGGCCTGAACCGAGCGGTTTTCATTCGGACGGGAACCTCTTTTTTTATTCCGCTCGCATACGAATCGGCTATTTAGTGTAATATATCAATGTAAATTTTTCGAATGCGCATAACTCTGTCGGGGTCTCGTTCTTTACAACTTCCTAATTGGGTGTTTGGTAATAATATTCATAAGAGGTATTTTAGGTATTTGATTTTTTTATTAATTACATTAAAATCCAACTTTAATAAGAAAGAAATAGTGATAAATAAAAAAAATAGGAGAAGTTAATAAATAATAAGATAAATTTTGTTTCAATTCATGTAAAGAAGTTAATTCATCGTGCTATTGTGTGGTATCCTTTCGGCGGCTTCTTCCTCTTTCGGCCTTCCGCCGCGCCTCACCATCTACGGCAGGAGCGTGATTTTGTTGACCCGAATGACGAAGAACCGGTCGACACCCGCATTTGACGGCAACAGGTGGATTCCACTGCTTGCCTGCTGTGCGCAGCTCGAGTCGAGCTCGCCCACGGCTCTTCTCGTCCGGGGCCACTGCTAACGTTGTTCGCCACTGCTGTGGTTTTCCTGCTGACTTCTCGCGCCCTCTCTATCCTTTACGCCGTCGCGTCTTCCTCACTCGAGCACGATTTCTCCGCGCGTTTATGTTGTCCTGATCGAGAAATGGCAGGTTTGCGAGTTTCCAGTGTGATTCCATCCAACAGCGCCACATATATAATTTACATTAAAAGTTAACCAGAATATTAATTTAAAGAAAAAAATATTCAACATTTTTAATTTATTACATTGAATGTGGTTTCTTATATAATTTATAAGAAATGTTTGTTTTAAAAAAATGGATTGATTTTTTTTAGTTTTTTTGTATAAGATTTTATCGTATGTAATAAATAGATCCGTAAAGTTGGCAGGCCAATACCACTTACAATATTAATTAGTGAATCGTTTTTGAGATTCTTTTTCTGATTTTTTTCGCTACTTTGTTTGTTTCTGTCGACTTTTACGTGGGTTATATGTCACTAAAAGTATAAACAGTCATTTGGGGATATTGCCTGGTTAGTACTCACCAGACCTTTCAAACATTGCCTTAGGAATTTGAAGTGTTCCATTTTGCGAACGTTGGTCTCTCAGTGGTGTTTTTTATCACGCATTATGTATGTTTAATTATGATAATGATTTTATCGATGATTTTACATCGTTTTTTGAATGACACTTTAAATGAAGTGAATTCAAAGCGAGGAGAAACTGACGATGAAAATTTCGAGATAGCAGGTTTACCACAAGAAATAGCTGGTGAAGTTGCATTAAAGTGATACCAGTCAGGATCAATCCGATGAAACAGAAAAAAAAAACAATTACAGTGGAGAAACAATGAAAATGTAGCTATCCCTAGTGATGCAGTGGAACTGAAAAAGGTCGGATTGAGCACACTGAAAAATCAGAATATGAAATTTTTCGGTTGTTTTGGACAGAAGAGATTCTTTCTCACATAACAAATCAAACGAATCTTTACGCAACAAGGGATCAAAATCAACACAATTTCAAAGTCTCTGGAGAAGAGATTTTTTAGTTTCTTGGACTGATGTTGAAATCAATTTGAAAGCCTCAATTTTTACTTAGATTAGAGAACTGTTCGTACAATAAAGCTTCAGGATGTGATAGCTTGTCCAAAAATTTGAAAAAAAGTTTCTTTCAACTTACCCTCTAAACTGTACCATTTTCGAGGTACGCTGTATCTTCTCGTCTATTGAAATTTAATAAAAAAAATCGTTTTTTGCGAATATCTCCGGAACCGTTTATCGTACATATCGCATTTTCTACTCATAAAAAGCTAAGTTTTATGCAAGAAACAAATTTTTTAAAGTCATAATTGGTGAAGATTTTGAGATTTTTCTACGCCACTAGAAAAAGTACGGTTTTGAGACGCCCATTTGAACCGTCAATGTTTTCTACACAAAAAAGGTACTCTAGGTCATGAGCTCTAAAGTTGGCCGTTTTCTAGAAAAATCAACTTTTATGTTGAAAAACATGGTCAATTTTTTGAAATAAAAATTTTATTTAAAATTAAACAAAATTTATGCAAACGTTAGAACAAGTAACAAAAGCAAGCGTTAACTTCATAATTGCAAAATAAAAAAAATGAAAAAATGATACAAAAGTTGTCTTTTCAAATTTCTCCAAACCGTAAAGATAATGCATTTCGCACATTTCAGCGTTTGTGTAAAAAAAGTGTATAATTTATTTTTAACAAGTAGGCTTCAAATTTTATAACAAAAGCTGTCAAAATAACAATTAGTATGTACCTGCAAAAAGTAAACTCGTATTACAAATCTCTGTCAATCTGTGACTCAGATTTACCACTTTTTAATGATATTCGTAGAGACTACGTATTACAAAATTAAAAATGAATGTGCGCTGAAATGACGAGCACAAACGCTGAAATGTGCGAAATGCATTACATTTACGGAATGGCGTGCAATTCGGCAGAAGCAAGGCGGTTGTATCAAGAAAGACATCCTGATCGCCCAGTACCACACCATCGCTTGTTTCTACGCATTCACCAACGACTATGGGAAAATGGAAGTTTTAAAAGAAATATTGCTGATAATGGGCGGCCTATGGAAGTTGCAAATTCCCAAGTAGAAGAGGCTGTCGTCAACGAAATTGATGAAAATCCGACCTCAAGTTCCAGAAAAATTGCTTACAACTTAAACCTATCGCACTTGACGCTTTGGAGAATTTTGAAAAGGCAACTTTTGTATCCAAAGAATACAAGCCCTATTGCGAAGAGATTTTCCGCCAAGATTGGCTTTTTGTACATGGATGCAAGACAAAATAGATCAAAATCCTGAGTTTGGAGCCGAAGTTCTGTTTACCGATGGTACTTTCAATTTTCACAATAACCACATATGGGCAGAAGAAAATCCACATGAAATTGCGGCCATCATCAGCAACAATTTTCCGTAAATGTTTGGACGATGGCAGCCATCGTCGGTGATCATTTGATAGGCCCACATTGTTTACCGAACAGATTAAACAAGTACTGCCGAAGCTGCTGGAAGATGTACCGCTTGAAGTAAGACAAAATATGTACTTTATACGTGATTGAGCTCCGGCCCACTTTAGTGTTGCTCGCCAATACTTGGACGACGAATACCCATCTTCACAAATTATGCCATTAAAAAAAAATTTTCACGCACAAAACTTAGCTTATTATGAGTAGAAAATGCTTACAAACGTTGTTTTCTGTACAATAAACGGTTCCGGAGATATTCGCAAAAAACGATTTTTTTAATTATATTTCAACACCCTATGTATCTCGAAAATGGTGCGTTTTAGAGGGTAAGTTGATAAAAACTATTTTTTCAAATTTTTGGACAAGCTATCACATCCTGGAATCCTACGCATATATTATGAAACACCCTGTATACGTAGCGGATAATAATAACTTAAAAACTTTGAATGTTGCTAAAGTGATACCACAAAGTGATCACTAAAGTGTGGATTTTTTCACAAACACTTGAGCATCAATGGAGGAATGATTCCTTATCATGGACATCATTCTGCGAATATGTTCATAAAAAACAAACCGATTCAGTTAGGATTCAAAATATAGATGATGTGTGGGACCGATGGTTATCCATATAGCATGGAAATCTATTGTGGGAAATCACTTGGATAAAGTAAAGAACCGTCGGAAACTCGCATCGTTATAAATAATGTTGTCTGTTGTTGAAACTGATTTTCTTTTTGTTAAAATCATCCAAGAAACCAGCCGTCAACATTTCTGCCCGTAGTTCAGGGTTTTCGTATAACTATGTACGATACTTTGTTTAGTGGATTGTAGAATTACAGTAGATTATACAGTAATCTGTACAATCAATTATTAGCCTAAATTTGTACAAAAACCTAATACACAAGGTGTTAAAAACAGAATATAAAATATTTAAAGAGGTAATAGTATGGAACAAAATAAACAAAAAAAAGTCTTAATAAACATGGGTCCGCAAATGAACGGTTTCGGAGGTATGGAAGGTATGAAAAAATTAAATTTAAAGTTAAATAAGATGTTCAAAATGGAGGACATATCCATATCCAAACAGGCACGACATCTTCGTCTGATAGATAGTTGAACTGCTTCTAAAAGCTCCTTATTGGCTCCAATTTGTTGGCATTGTTGATTAATCCGTAGCTGCAGCTCCTCGAAGGTATTCACAGTACCATAGACTAATGTTTTCAAATATCCCCAGAACAAGAAGTCTAGAGGTGTCTGAAAACGTGTCTGATGTCCAGATTCCATTATTCGATGGGGATTTTTATCGGCCCAAAAATTCGTGTTGTGAAAATTAACATCTCCATTCCGTGTGAATCCGGCCTCATCAGTAAAAAGAATATTGGCAAGAAAATGGTTGTCTTCAGCATCATTAAAGAGATGCTGATGATTAAAGAGACCAAAAATTAAACGTGCTTGAAGATCAACTGGTTTTAATTTCTGTACTCGTTGTACATGGCGCGGATAAAAGCAGTTCATAGGAAAGGATACCCCAAACAAGAGGAGCACTAATTCCTACCTAGGCTGATATTTTATGCACACTAGTTTCTGGATCACGCTCTATGCGTGCCAGCATTTCTTCTTCTGCTCTAGTAGTAGATACCAACCTTGATCTTCCCGATGAAGAGCATTGTCTGCTTAATGTGCCGGTATCACGCAATCTTTGGTGAATTCTTGCAAAAATACGATGTGAAGGAATCTGGCGATTTGGATAAGCTTCAGCATAAAGTCTTCGCGCTTCGGTGGCAATCCCATTAGCACGACCATACATGAAATGCCTGCCAGTTAATTTTGCGTTGGAATAAACAACCATAGCAAACGAAAACTTATGCACTGATAACAGTCAAAACAGTCACTGTCAACAATCAATGTTTATTTCACAATGTTAGCCACCTATGATAAGAAAACCATATATCCGAACATGCGGAACATTCATCAGTCGTTATACATTTTACATTCTATTTTTAACACCCTGTATATACTTGCACTTCTTGCATTGTTTTCTAATAACCAATTATTGTCCCTTACTTACCTGCTTTAGTAGGTTTTCTTCACTTTTCTCTAAAGTTATTAGTTGGTATTTCCTTTCGATTAGAAATAAGATAATGGATAAGTATCCCACATTTGTTGATTTAGCAGTACACAAAATGGAACAACAGTTTGAAAACGCCTAATTATCTCGTAAATCAATTTTAAATTTGATACAATTAATTATTTTGAATTTTACCCTATATTCTTTAATTATTAGAATCCACAGTTCAATACAAGTTAAACCATATGTAAGACTTAATATATGATATAATAAGAAAGGTCGCAAATAATACAAGAAAATTTAATAATAACTCTAATAATCCATTGCCTGCACTCTGCAAGACTTATCAAATATCAACAATAGTATTAAGATTCGGTGAACGCGGTTCAATCTACTTCGTCTACCAATCCATTATAGTACAAGAAATACCTCATAGAGAACGTGTTAATCAGATAACGTCGAACATTAACACTAAAATGAGATGGAGTTCCGTCTTGTTGAAATTATATCTGATTTAAATTGGCTTCATACAGGTTTCTAAGTGTAGGTAAAATTTCATTTCTAAGCAGCATTTCATATTTGCCAGCTGTTAAATTTCCTTTAATAAGGAGAAGCTCAATTAATTGAGTACCCACTATTCCCGACCATACATTTAAGTTTTGTGGACTTTAAGTACTGCTTTCACACATCCGGTGGGTATTTACATCATTCCAATGCCTTACAATATGCTGATTTATATTCTCACGCAATGTATTCGTTGCTTCGTGAATAAAACTTATCGAAATATATTTTGTTGTCATTCATAACAGTATTTGATCAACCTCATCGGTATTCAACTTTTACGCTTCCAGTTTCTTTAAAATTACAATTTTTTGCCTCGTATAAGACCTTCACTACAAGATCTTGTTCTATCGCCGTACCTTCTCATTATTAGGAAGTAATTCGCTCATTTTTATTAAGATCCATCTTAAAGAAACGATATACTTTGCAGAATTTGCAAAACACATCAATTACTGAGTTAGTTAATAATGTATTAATGTTAAAATCACAACGTGCTAGAATTAATTACTTCATATCTAGTTTCTACTCAGAATTTATTTATTTAAGACCTTTCTGAATACATTAAATTAGACATTTCCATTTTGGGAAAATGGTATTTTGCTAAAGGTCACAGTATATTACGCCGAATTTCTATTTCAATTTATAGAAAACTAGAGGTAACTTCTATTACAGGAAGTCGACTGATTACCTTTCCATTATATTTTCTGAAATGTTATTGAATTTGCTACAAAAACTTTGCCAAAATTGGTTAAATCTTATTTTATACTCTATATTTTAATATGATAAACACGAAATAATTGCCAGAAATATGTAAACACTACATATACATTAACTCATTATTCATTATTTATAACTACGCTTATATTAATGTTGACTTAAAAGGATGAGAATAGATACAAACAATAAATTGGATACTTGCTAAGAAGAACATTTTCTTAATTACACAAAATATAATTAATCACTTTTTCATCACGATACTGAGAATATCATTATTCTTTTTAGATTACATTAAGGTTCTGGTGTAGACATATTTGAAGCAGCGTAGCGTAACAAAACTTACATTTTATTTATATGATATTTATATATGATACTGGACTTATTGGAGAACTAAAGGACTAGATATAGAGTTTTCCAAGGTAATAAATCTACTCAATAACTACCATAAAAAGAATAGTGTTGATCTAAAACTAACACTAAGCACTACCACTAGAACTAACAATAGACCTAGAAGTAGAAACATTCGGGTTAAGCCGTCCGTCTTTTGAAAGAGTGTTTAATGTTTCGAATTTTGTAACCTTTTTCAGAAACAGGTTCGAAGTAACTTGTAGAAGTGACTGTCTAATGTTAATTCTAGTGATAGTGCTACTGTTAGTTCTATTAGTTTTAGCTTAATAATGTTGATCTAATGAAGTGAAGCTCGTAAAGCTAGTGAACCTCTAATGTTTTCTAGTAATATTCAAATAATTCACTAAATTTTCAATAGATTTTCCAATATTTATAACGGATTAAGTTATCTTTTTCTTTTTATGTTTATGTTTATGTTTATTGATGATGCAACAAAGAATTTACAAGCCCACAAAAAAAAATACAAAAAATAATACATAAAAGTAAATAAAATAATAAACACTCTGAAATTATCAACAAAACCGGACTTAATAACAGCGCATCATCAAAAAGAGCCGAGTCAATGCAGACATAGCTTGTTTGCTATCGTTTCCCTAAGCACCATGATGACGTTGGAGTGTTGTTTGGAATCCTCTAACCATCTTCAAAAAAATGTTTCTGTTCCTTGCTATTTTCCTTACTTCTTGTATATTTCGTCGTTTGTTATACACCATCTCTTCTACATTATCATCCCCTTTATTCCTGTGATGAACTTATTGCTGCTATGAACAACATGTTTCTAGGGATTCTATCTTCTGGTATTCTAGCTCAGCCGTTCGTTTTCTATTTCACTCACTAACGGTATTTGTTCTACGTAATCTCTTAGGGTTTTGTGTGTAATTCCATCTAGTTTTCCTCACGATCCTTCCTACGAATTCAATTTTAACCGTGTTTATTTTTTTATTTATCTCTCATGCCCGGGTTGGTGTGTATAGCGTTTTATTGACATCAATAACTTTTAGTGATATCCAGTTATTAGTAACAATTTCTGAGATCATATAATTTATATTTTGTTATAGTCTGGAAAATGTCTAATATTTTGTAGGAATATTCTTGAAGACCACGTGATATGCTGTCAAGGATTTCTAAAGAATTGCAATGTTTAATAATAATTAGCAAGGTTACTATATATTTTAAGATTAAGTTAACTATACATCTTTAAGAACATTCAGAAGATTTTTACGAACTTCAAAGAGTTTCTGGACAATTTCTAAGTATATCTAGATATTTCCAATGCTGGATTTTGAAGATTTTTAACGACTTTTCGAGAAATTTGGCAGATTGATTCAGAAATATCTAAAACTTTCTTCAATATCTAATAGACGACATAATACTCACAAACACAAAATACTTTTATGTAAACAGTGAATTCAATAACTTATGCATAAAAAACCTCGACTTCTTGTAGTATTAGAGACGTGTTTAACCGAAATTGCTACAGAAAAGTCAATTTTTAGAATTTTATAGTACATCCAAATAAAATTGTCAGCAACAAAATTAAAAATAAATTAATTGATGATATATATTTATCTTCACTGAGCTTTTCATTAATCTACATACTGACGTTTCATTAACATACTGAAAGTTATTCATAAATGAATCTTAAAGTTTTCAAGTCGAATATTTAAAAAATGAGAGATAAGCTGACAAGAATGAAGTGACGAAAGCTGCACTTCAACTACAATAATTACTCATTATCCGTCGTTATTTTTGGCCGTACAACTTGAAGGGTTAATAACCACCCTTCGTAAAACCGTTTATTACTTAAAAATATTTTTAATTTATCTCTCCCGTTCGTTTCGTATTTGCTCGAAGGCGTCAAATCGTCTCCTCGGTAAACGAGGCGGTGAAAGCTGGTGCTCGGTTTATGACACATTAATGGCGAGCGAAAACGCCAAAAAAAGAAACCGTCGAGGGTCTCTCTCATTTGTAAAAGAAGGCGAAGAGGTTGGTGGTGGTGGAGGAGGCGAACTCGGTTATACTCACGTTATACTCTCGAAGGTTCATTGCTCAATTAACACGGTTTCATGCGCGCATAGTAAAATGTAATTTTCACGTTTTGTTTTTAGTTTGACTTTTTCGTTCATCTTGTTTATTTTTTTTATCCTTTTTTTCTCATCTTTTTTGTTCACAAATTAACACGTGCCACCGGCGGCGCCCCGAAAAGAAACGAGACGTTCAAATAAAACTAGAAGAACAATGGACTACCTGAGCTCCGAAACCCCGTAGTATAAGGAGCCGAGTAAATAACGGAGAAGAAAACAAACATGGTTACGAACCGATTACTCAATGAGGCCGTTGAAGAGAGTCTGGAGATAAACCTGGAAGTTTTCCTGAATGCAAAAATAGACTAAGCTAAAATGTGGGTACAGACGCATCGATTAATCTCGGTAAGATTTTGTGATCCATTAACAAGACTTGTTTTGGATTGTCAGACAAAGAAACGCTTCTTTAATTTTATACGCCTCACGAGTTATTTGGCACCGCTTGAAAGGAATTGCTTTAAATGCAATGGATAGAGTACAAGACATTTTAGAAAGATTCTAATCGTTCTTTGACTTGAATCATTTAACGCTTACAAAAAATTATGATATATTTTTAGATGTTTAATGGAAAAGAAAACGTATTAACTTTTATTTGTAAAAAGAAAAGTTTTTCAAATAAAATGAAAAGGATTTATTTAGGATTCAATTAATTTTTTGATTATTTCCGGCTGGATTTTACTGACGCGAATAATCGACCGATATTTTATTATGGTTTGAAAATTTTCACACTGAACAACTGTTTTCCGTTACTGCATGGCCGTTTCTTTAGTTGTATTTTTCATCGTTTAGGAAAAAAACTAATTGTGTTTATTTGATACATCCAATAAAACAAAGAAAGGATAAAGTGGATATACTTAACAGTGTTTTTCGAGAAATATAAAGGTCATGAATTTTTTTTTGCTATTAATCACTGATCAAGAAAAATATGGCACCTATATTTTGTTTGTGACAGGAACTTGACTGAGACTTTATTTACAATTAAACTTAAAAATATGTTTATTAAAACTATAAGATAAGATTTTCTGAAGTATTTGACTTGAGGCTGGTCTCTTGCAAGCGTTCAACATCTGCGAACATACGAGGACTTCAACCACTCCTAGGTATTCGGGAAAGAAGTCGAGATAGGGGTGTAGAAAGTGTAATTTGTTTTACAAACTTAGTTTTACATGTAAAGGTGGTAAAAATTTGGTGTATAAAGTTGGTGTTCTCGACAAGAGGAGGATTTAAAACATTTTCCTCTCCAGGAGTGAGGTACTCACGTTTTAGCCAGTCTGTCTTGCGGTAGTGAATGTTTCGATCTCTGTTGTCCTACTCACATAAAAAGCAACAATAATTTGTAAAAACCAGCTGAAATCCTAGAACTAACGCAATGACTAAGTTACCACATACTTTAAATGAAAATGTAATATACTGGATTTTTTCTAGCACCAATTTACGTAAATTTCATTCATACCGGAAAAATGTGCTATCGAAAGAGAAGGAAATCTATTTCTATAATACAACATACAGCTTTTAAACTGGTTTTGACGAGTCTATACACAAACGCCAATCTTGTGGTTCAAATTCAATATCTATCAAATTCATGACCGAAGTAATATTGCAATAAACTAAATTTTCTTCTTGTGAAAAGTATTTTTTTAGTTCTTAGACATGGCTACGAAAACAGCACATCTTAGTATCTGGATGAAACAAATTCCATTCTTTCAATCTAGATCCTAATAATTCAAACTGCTTTTTTGACAATTTTAAGCGAACCAGATCGCTAAGATCACCTTGAGTTAGTAAATGAGGTTCCTTACTATCAGATAGGTGCATAGCTTCACTTTCTAAATCTAATCCGTACGTTTTTGAAAATTATTAGTAGTAGTAATCCAAATTGTTAGTAGGAATATTTAGAAACGTCTATTGAAAATCCTGGAATTACCGGAATAACGTTAAAATATCACGAATATCTTTAAAACTCTTTAGTGACTTTATAGATCTTCTTGAAATACTTTTAAAGCGCAAAGACATGAGACCTGGATGTCGTTGGAAATATAGTTATCCTTGGAAAAATTTTAGAATGACAAACTTCCTTGTAATTTCTGTACAAATGTCTTAAAATGCTTTACCATATTGGATAGGTAGCGTTTTTTTCTTTTGGTAATGACACCTGGTAAAGTTTAATTTCGTGGAGGCCAGATGTTAGAAACCAAATCAAGACTCGTAAAATAGTTACAACGCTCTAATTTATTTAAGATTAATCGTACGATTTAAAATATGTGTGAATATATGATTTCTAGTAATTGGTGCAAATATCCGTAAGTTGATCAAAAATCTATATTATATTCGTGACAAATTAAATGAATTGACTGACGTTTTTCACAGACTTGAAAGTTTTAATGTCAGTCAAGATTCTTTCCCTGACATTTTGAGAAAGATATCAGATGAACACGGTGATAAGTTCTATGAAGAAACTTGAACTTGGAATGTTGGCAGATACTGCTGAAGCGGAATGTAACTTTAGTGTGTATCGATTACTCTTTAGTTTTTCTACAAGTTCATATCATATACAGTACGCATCAAATTTAATCCTTACCCATCTAATTTGAAAACGGTTCAAAATATCGTCATAAATCAAAACATGACAGTTTTTATTTTGTAATAGCCCAAAATATTTTAGCATAAAACATTGTTCATGTTAGTTTTTTCGAAATATAAGCCAACTTTAGTTTTTAAAATGGAACACAGCAGTTTCTAATAAAGTTAAAAAGACGAATTCAATGATATCCCATAATTAAATAATTTCTTTTATAGACTTATTATGTTTTAATAGCAATTGCAATAAAATGAAAGATTTTTTATTGGTACTAAGCTTTCGAAAAACTTATATTTTTTCTGCAAAGTACGTAAATACTAACAAATAATTAACATTATTAACACATAGTAAGGACATTTCAAAGTTTATCTAAAACAATTAAATTGACATTCTAAAATTTTAAGGAAACTGATCAACATTATTAACACGTAGGTGGACGGCTATTAATTTATGTCACTTAAATTCTAACAGATAATTTATCACTTAAAAATGATTAGCATTAATAATATCTGGCCAAGATAATTTTTAAATCAACATATTTTTGAAAAAAAATGTTTCCATCAGCGTGTTAAATAAATAAAAATGTAGTCTTCAATACTTAATGTAAATTTGGTAAATTAAAGCAATTAAATAAAATGCTCAAGGTTACCTTCCACTTCATAACAGTATTAGAAAAATTTCCTAGTACGTCAGAAATGATGTTTTCACAGATTTCAATATTTTTTTTCCAATTCCTCATAATCTCTAACGGTTTTACATTAACTTAAGGTTTTAAATATCACCATAAAGAATCCAATGATGTTTGGAAATCGAGCTAGGTTATTAATGTTTGTATTAACTCATTTACGGCCATGAGTTTTTACGTGTGTTGAAGCATCACTGTCTAAATTTTTTTCTTTCAGCTACTAATGGAATAACATGTGTATTTTATCTAAATGTGCAGGTGTGGACAGGTTTTACATATTGTATCATATCAGAGCATGTAGTTTCTGCTATTGTAATAATGTAAATTGTTACATTATCAGTAGTAATGTGAAACTAAATGGATACCCCCGTAAATCGGAATGAATTGGAAGCGGCTCTAGAAGACCTTATGAATTGCCTTTTCCGAACTATTTCGATAACTTTTCTTGTTTCCTCTGAAATACTTTGTAAACCAGTTTTAGGTCGCAACCTGAAATTTGAAGAGTTTAACATACATTTTCTTATATCGGTATGGAAACGACATTTATTTCAAATCAATCCATATGGAAGATCAAATACATCAAAAAATAAATCCAAACTTAGTTTAGGAAGCCAAGTAGTTGTTGATTTGCTAAAAGTCGTAAAAAAAATCTCCAAAAACTTCTACTTTATTTTAACTTTTTATCCTCGTTCAAGGTGTTGGAATATTTGAATGAACATGGGTTTTATACTGCGGCCACCATAAGGGATAATCGAACAAAAAATCGCCGTTAATTATTAATTTGCTAGAAAGTACTAAGAAACTACTAATACTTATATGTATTGTTGGAAATTACTCAACATGGCAATTAAAACAAAAATATTGCAGCACGGTGAAAGCAGAAGATGATAATAATAGAGATCAATCAACCTAGACCTGCTTTGGTCATCACCATTTATAGGCTGCGTTCTCGAAGAAGTTCAGCTTGACAAAGTGGTTCACGTAAGCAAGAAAGATGATAATAAATCCAGACAACGTTATAAATTGTGTAAAAGGCATAATATTTATATTTTTGCAAGGTGTAAAGTACATTTACATTTAAAATGTTTTCAGGAATATCTCAATTACAACATTTTCGGGTAATGATATTTTCAGGAAACCATGCACTAAACAGTTTCTCTGTTTCATGTAGGTTTCTGTTACTTAGGACGAACATCATTGTTTCTATTCTTTGTTCTAAGCTTAACAATTTCTCGATCTTGTTTCGATAGAAGTGAATGATGGAGAATTATTTCAAAGGCGGCTTTATAACACAATTTAAATAAACCGTTTTTTTTGAAAAATAGAAAAATCAGTTTTTTATTACATTTTGTCTTTACATAGAAATTTATACGTAAAAGTATTTCAAAAACTTCAAAAATATATTTACTATCGCCTTGAAAAATCTCAAATGATTCAAGAATTTAGTTTCAATTGGACAAATGAAGATGTATAATGAATAAGGGAGAAATGAGAGGAATTGAGATTAAAATGGGATAGACACACGCTTGGAAATGAGACGGTTTCGGTTCATAAACCCACATTATTTATGAGACCTCTATCATCTGATGAAGGAAAAGGTCATTATTATTATTATTCAGATTTAATGTAATAAACTTCCATTCACTTCTAGAATTAGTTTTGTCTACTTAAGTTAAATGAAAGATTCATTCGAGCTAATAACAATATAATTATTTACGTATCATTTATATTAATTTTCATCATGATTAATTAAAACTAGAATGTCTTGAGAGTTTGCGTGTTGTACATATTGTCTTATTCAAATTACTTCTTGTTTAGCTTAGCTTAAACATCTTTTTTAATTTTTTGATTTATTTTTGGTGTTTTAATTAATACAGTTTTTCTCAAAATTTGATATGCCAACGATAAATACATAGATAAATACAAGTAGAGAAAGTTGTACCATTATTTCAGCTTTCCCATTCGTTCTTAAAAACTTTTATAATTTTATAAATAATAATTTTATAATTGATTGGTTTGATCTAGGTTAACAATCTTTATGCAACATAAAGTAGATAAAAATAAACGCTTAAAATCATTCACGAAATCTTTCTAACCAACAAAGAAACTTTTTTTTACTTCAATAAAGAAGTTATTGAGCTGTAATAAAACCACCAACAAACCATGAATTGAAAAAATAAAAACGAGCGCGTTATTAATAATCATTTGTCGGGTATTATTCCGGTGACATGCCGATAAATCGTGAGTTCGCGTTTTGGACCTCACGGTTATTTCTAATTCTCAACAGTAATCCGCCGCCGTATCTCCGAAAGCGAAAGAAACCACATTGACTACCGAAAGGCGAGTGGAAAAGTGTTATGTAACAACTCTAACAGGCACATTTGTTCCCACACGCCGCCGTCGCCGCCGCTCGCAGCTACCGATAAGTGGTCCACACACACGTTCGGCTCATTAAATATCACTCGAACGGTTCCCGCATTGTGCCCCCTATATAAGATCTGACAATTCGATCGATGCGCGTTTTAGAAGAGATCTCCGGGTAGATCCTTATTCTCGCGATAGAAGATAAGATGTCGGACCATTGATGCGCGTTTATCGTTAGTTACATCTTTTCGACGTCGGCGGCAGAGTCTTCGTTTAAAACTGCTCTGGTTCTTTCTATTCTCAAACGATATTTCAACATCATCCTTTGGTAATAGTCTATATTATCTATTGAAATGCATTTCAAACATCACCAATTATCGTTATGTCTATTTCGTTTGTTTGTTAATGCTTGTGAACTAAACGAACGTTTAACGAAATATCTTTCAAGTTGTCTTTCTAACAGAAGTAGCCTTGGGAAAAAACCCTATTAATATTAATTTATCAGAAATATGGGAAAAGTGGTTCTAAATTATCTAACAAATCGTTACTAAACCAAATTGATAATAATTTACAAATTGAAATAAAATTAAATTGTGCACATTCCTATTTGTTTGAATGACGTTTATTTAATGAAAAAAGTCAAGATAAAGCTTCACTGTTATCAGCTGTAAAATTTAGATGGGAGCACAGACACACTGACAAATACGCCAGAATGAAATGAAAAAACTAGAAATGATTTAGAGTAAGAGTATACAAGTGAATCGAAAAGTAAGTGTGAAAAGGCTGATGGATTATGATCGTCTTGTATTCTCAAATTCCATAAGTTGCAGAATAATTATCGCTTCAAATATATTCAGCTATCATCTCACGTCAAAACAGAAACAACTTAGATAAAAATCTAGATAACACTACTGCAAAATATTTCGTGACATGATCTTCAATCTTGTCAGGACAAGGTCAATATACTCGTAATAAATAAATTTATCATAAAAATATCCAGCAGTACAACAGCTCATGAAAATAATGGATAAAGGGTTAAAGAAAATTTTGCATTGCAGGAACTGAAAACTTGGTTGAATTTTCAAACATCACCAATTATCGTTATGTCTATTTTGTTTGGTTGTTAATGCTTGTGAACTAAACGATCGTTTAACGAAATATCTTTCAAGTTGTCTTTCTAACAGAAATAGCATTGAAAAAAAAACCATATCAATATTAATTTATCAGAAATATGGGAAAAGTTGTTCTAAATTATCTAACAAATCGTTGCTAAGCCAAATTGATAATAATTTACAAATTGAAATAAAAAATAAATTGAGCACATACCTATTTGTTTGAAAGACGTTTATTTAATGAAAAAAGTTAAAATAAAGTTTCACTGTTATCAGCTATAAAATTTAGATGAGAGCACAGAAACACTGACAAATACATCAGAATGAAATAAAAAACTAGAAATAATTTAGAGTAAGTATTTAGAGTATACAAGTGAATCGAAAAGTAAGTGTGAAAAAGCTGATGGATTATGATCGTCTTGTATTATCAAATTCCATAAGTTGCAGAATAATTATCGCTACAAATATATTCAGCTATCATCTCACCTCAAAACAGAAACAACTTAGATAAAAATCTAGATAACACTACTGCAAAATATTTCGTGACATGATCTTCAATCTTGTCAGGACAAGGTCAATATACTCGTAATATATAAATTTATCATAAAAATATCCAGCAGTACAACAGCTCATGAAAATAATGGATAAAGGATTAAAGAAAATTTTGCATTGCAGGAACTGAAAACTTGGTTAATTTTCAAACATCACTAAGTATCGTTATGTTTATTTGTTAATGCTTGTGAATTAAATGAACGTTTAACGAAATATCTTTCAAGTTGTCTTTCTAACAGAAGTAGCCTTGGGAAAAAACCCTATTAATATTAATTTATCAGAAATATGGGAAAAGTGGTTCTAAATTATCTAACAAATCGTTACTAAGCCAAATTGATAATAATTTACAAATTGAAATAAAAATTAAATTGAGCACATACCTATTTGTTTGAAAGACGATTATTTAATGAAAAAAGTCAAGATAAAGTTTCACTGTTATCAGTTGTAAAATTTAGATGGAAGCATAGAAACACTGACAAATACGTCAAAAAGAAATAAAAAACTAGAAATAATGTAGAGTAAGATTATACAAGTGAATCGAAAAGTAAGTGTGAAAAAGCTGTTGGATTATGATCGTCTTGTATTCTCAAATACCATAAGTTGCAGAATAATTATCACTTCAAATGTATTCAGCTATCACCTCATGTCAAAACAAAAACAACTTAGACAAGAATCTAGATAACACCACTGCAAAATATTTCGTGACATGGTCTTCAATCTTGTCAGGACAAGGTCATCCACATCCACATCCAGCAGTACAACAGCTCATTAAAATAATGGATAAAGGATTAAAGAAAATTTTGCATTGCAGGAACTGAAACCGTAGTTGAATTTTCACAAATATGGAACGGCTGCAGAGCAAAATTTATTAAAAAGCAAGGAATTCGCAATTTGTAACAAACCTTACCTATGCCAAATTTACTTAGCTTTTTACTGCAGAAAGTGTTGGGTTTATAATCTGGGGGTTATCTGGGTGTTTTCTATGTTTGCACTATCGAGCTGGATTTTATGTTGTTATCATATAAAGATGCTCCTACAATTCACAAATAATTGTCTAGGTTAGAACAAGAATTTGCTTATTATCATTTACTCACCACATTGTAGAGAGTGGATGCTCTACTTACCTGCCACTGTATCGTGAATTTGCCTCAATTGTAAAAAATCATGAAGTATATGCGCCAAATAATACAAGAAAGTAACAATGGTAACAATAAACATTCATTTGTGGTCACAATTATTCAACAAGATGACTTTCTAAGCCCAGAACCTTCACTACCTAACATAATGAAAAATGCACACCTGTTACAGGTGAAAATGTATAAATGCTCGGTTCACATAATTCCAGTCCAGTAATCGAGCGAGTCGATCCAGTGCAATGCTGAACTAGATCATATCGGTTACATTATTCAAAATTCCGATGAGATATCCCACAAACACAGTTATCTTCAGATATCTTCATTATGCAATTATGGAATCACAACAATGCGTGTTCTCAAAAAACAACAATGCGTCTTCACTGTTTAACGTATCCAGGACTGGATTGGCCTTGGAAATTTTGCATTGCAGGAACTGAAAACATGGTTGAATTTTCAAACATCACCAATTATCGTTATGTCTATTTTGTTTGTTTGTTAATGCTTGTGAACTCAACAAACATATAACGAAACATCTTTCAAGTTGTCTTTCTAATAGAAGTAGCCTGGGGAAAACCCCTATTAATATTTTAATTTATCAGAAATATGGGAAAAGTGGTTCTAAATTATCTATCAAATCGTTGCTAAACCAAATTGATAATAATTTACCCACCTACGTTAATCGGTACGGCGACGACGGCGGCGTTTAATTAATTGATAATTGCCGATACCGTAAATGATCTGCATAAGGCGGCGCACGCACGTCGTTTATCCTCCTTGGCTCCGGTTTAAAACTTACGGCGCCGCCGTCTTCAGAACATGGGTGTCTCCGGCGCACTCTTGATAGTTTACACTGCGCCCGCCCGGCTGAATATTCATAAGAAGATATCAGTCGCACACGTACACGCGGACTCTGCACGTTATAAATTAATCAATCGCCTTTACATCTACAGCAGAGGAGGTTCCATCTCTTCTCCGCCGTTCTCTCTTTATCCCGGCAGCGATACGGGAGACACGCACAGTTAGCTAATGTGCAATAATTGAATAGATTATCAAAGGAGGAGATTGCAGATCGCGTACGGTGCGAAAAACAACTTCCTTTTGAAAACGATTGAAAATGTTAAACGCAATGCGTGTCGTTGTTTAATGCATGCAGTTACTCTGAAGTAAATACTTTAAATGTATTCACATCACCTTCATTACATTTCAAAACAGCTCCACCTAATTTAAAACATCTCGCATTACTCTTTAACATACATCTTAAGACAATCATCACCTAACCAAAGAAGGTATTCTAAATAACATAGAAAAATAATTAATCTTAATTAATACATTTTGTTCCAGTGGTGTGTCGAGACACCACAAATACCTCATATTTCAATTTAAACTTCCTTAAGATAACTTTAACATCAACTGTTTGCACCTGAAGTACGGAAAAGTAGTGATACAAAGATAATGTAAAAAATAAAATTGATGATAGAAGAATTTCAAAGGAATTTAAAGTTGAACTCAGAAAAATGTTAAATGTAAAACTTATTTAGTTTTATGTATACAAGAGGAGAAGACGCATCAGACGACAAGATTTATTACAGGTGAAAAGGCAACAAACGGCGGCGTAAAGTATCCAGGAAAAATTACTTCTCGCCGAGTCCGGGGCATAACCACCTGCCGAAAAAAGAGCATACGTGACTAAAATAAACATACAGCGTAGTTACGGGCGTAAAAATTGACAAGAAGATAGATCGTCCGACGATCGCACGACAGATAGTTTGAAATTTAAAAAGAGAAAAGTTGCACGAGAAAGCCAATGCGGCGGCGGCGCTCCGACTAAACGTTAAAATGTTGAAAAATGGACGTAAATAATTCTCTACAACCCCCAACGGTGATCCAATCAATCAACAATCCCAGCAGAGAGTAATCCCAAAATTCGTTTTTATATTATAAGAGAGAGACCGTTTTCTTTTTCGTCGAGACGTTGGCGGGCGGCTGTGCGGGTGGTTTCACTAGACGGATTAGGTTTCACCTCTCTTCGAAACCGAGGGGGCCAACAACGAAAAAAAAAAGAAGAAAAAAATAGTTGGAGGAAGACGCCAAGCGATCGCTCGCGCCGATACTCGACTGTAACGTACCACGGATACAAAAATGAAATCGTATAATAAGATTTTAGCAAAAGGAACCTTAAGGCGCCCACGTGCCCCATTCTCATAGAGGGATCTCCTCGTTTCTATTCAATAAGAAAAGAACACCGGACGCCACCGGTGTTTACCTTTTGGGGAGATTGGAGGGTAACCTTTTTTAACGGACAAAATTGAAAGTTAGTAAAATAGGAGTAAAATATACTCCTACAATGTATAAAAAAATGTTATTTATTTGATTTTGATTATTTTTTTCAAGAAGTTTAGCAGTTATTTGAACATTTTAAATATTTATTAAACACCATGAGATTTAGCTGTAACACAAAATAGATAAGTGATTGATTAATATGACGTTAATTGAACATTATCGTCGTTTACCAACAATATAGCAAAAGAACTAATAATTTAATTAATTAACGAACAAGCCAAATTAAACAATAACTTGTACATTAGCAAAAATGTCAGCTACAATTTGTATTGTTGTACTTCTTCATATTGGAGTTTCTCTGTTCAATTTTTTCTGTTCCAGTTTTAACATAATTTCAACATAACTTGGTGATTTTGAACTATCTCAAAATATACTATAGCTACATTCCAATTTGATAGATAGATATTTTGGTTAAATCCATTTAAAGATTCTTACCTTACGTCAGTATTGATAAGATTTGTTCGTAGAAGATTAGTTATAGAAGAGATCATATAATACTCTTATGTTTTATCTGATTTGTTTACATTATACAACAAGCATGGGTGTACAATTACAAAGGAAGAGGTCATCAAGAACATTGATAAGTATCCTAATCATGAAGCCATTATTCTAGAGAGAGTTTGATTTGAAGTATCTTGAAGATGGCTATTGTATTACAAAGTACTTAGAAAAGGAAGCCAGCTAATGAATCACTATATGAACAAATTTTCAAAGAACATTTTAATATGTTGTTCCAGTAACCAGATATCAACATATGTGATTTATGAGAATATTTCTATGTAAAGCAAACAATTAATCTTAACGAAGACGCAAACATGAAGCAAATAACGGGTATCAAATGAATAATGTAGGTAAGAAATGTGCTTTAGACGGCAATGAAAGCGAACTTATAGTACTGTCCGACCTTTAAGTGTCTTCTCCTTTCTATTTTAATAAATTCGGAAGGCTTTTTGAAAACGTTTTTCTAAAGTTGTAAACCTAAAGTACACAATTCATGATCCTTACAATAAAAATATGTGGTGTATGATGTTGAATAAAATTGAAAACAAAGGAGTTCCTAATGAACTGGCCTTCTATTTGAACCTATAAAAATTCAAAAAAGAAGCATAAATTATATCGTTCAGGTGGTATGATAAGTGAGTTTAAATCTACCTAGAAAACCTTATTTAACTATGTGAGATATTTATATATAACATATTTTTGTTAATTTATCCTAACGTTATCGCTGCTACGTAGCGATTCAGTCAAGTCATCATATTTTCAGAAGTCAGAAGACAGCAGAATAATTGCTGTATGGTTCTATCTTGGGAATTATGGATATTTTCGCTTTATTTCTAGGAAATTGTGGTAGATCGGCTGGAACCAGTACATCTAAATGTACTTTCTTGGTTTAATACGTACAATATCCTTAGTTCAATATTAGAATGATGTTTTAGGGCTACTTTAATACCAGGTTTTCCGTTATACAAAACTAAAGTTTTAGCTTTGGGCAAATCACTCTTTGCAATAACTAATCATTTGACGAAATACGCCTCTTCTTCTCAATTCAGCACTAATTCTAATTCCATATCATGGTGGCGACTGCTTCTACCTCTTGAGTTATGCAGTAACATAATACGTATCGTTCATTAGACATTTATTCTTCAACATAGGCGTAGATGTTCTTGATCAACAGGGGGCATTTTGTGATTTGGAAAAAACAAATACAATCTTATCTGTATTGGCAGATTTAGTTGATATCTACATTGTTGCTAATAATTAACCCCTCTGTTAAATACTGGAACATAGTACTTGAAACAAATCCACTATTGATGGAATTAACGATGGAATAACATATCAAAATAAATAGAAATTATACATGAGTGACAACTGCTAAATTACATTGAGGAATGAAATTACATTGCGCTAAAATTAAGGAGTGTATGTTATAAAGGGTAATAATGGCACATGCTATACAAAGGGGTCTAAATATCTTACATTATTTGAAAAGTTTTACTAGCAGTTGGAAGGTGTATGTAAGGTTATGTATCAGTTAAACATCGAAATTTTATGTGTAGTAAATCAGTACAATGGCTAGTAACGATAATAGAGTCCCGACGAACAGACCACATAGTAATCTGTAAATGCAGGCTTTCAGTTAAATGACCATTACTAAAATCCTTTTTAAAGCAGATTTACCAGGGCGCCCCAAATCTAATACTTGTAAATAATCTTAATCACAATGAGGAAATTACTGAATACCAACTCTGCAGATAAAGTTAGATTTACATCACCGTTAAGCAGAACGGTCAGGACTGAAAAGCGAGAAAATGAAATTCCAAAGACGGAAAAGTAACACCACAATATTGTCCATTGATTTAAAGTAGTTACTGGTAATGCAATCATAGACAGTTGAAAAAAGTTATTGTATCATATGTTCCTCTTTCTTGTTTTTCAGAAGAACTCTTTTTTCAAGATAAGCTAGAATAAATACAAGTTGAAACAGTGAATTTATACAGTAACTCCTACACCTTCTTGTTCGTTCTTCAAGAGTATAAAATTAGCATTTAAACCGTTTAGGAATTATACTCTTTAATTAAAAACCAACTAAAATATATGTATAGTAACTTACCTCCTTAATTAAATAAAAATCAATATCTACTAATAGTCGATGAAGAAAAATATGTTTTATAATTATTTCGTACCAAAAGCTCTTCTTAAGGTATGACGTCAATTAATTATGGGGTACGCAAAGAAAACGAGTCCTTTTTTAAATAAATTTACTAACACTAGTTCTTTTGGAATGCAGATCACATGAGTATTCGAGAAAAAAAAGTTGGTATAACAAGAAATAAAGTTTTCTTAAAAAGCGGAAGGAGAATTGTAAAGTTTGAAGTTAATCGATGCTTATTTATTGGAATTTTTTTAATCATTTAATATGTGTAAAACTTGTTTTTTCAAAGCCATTAATAAATTTATAATTATTAATTTATTATTAAATTAATAAATAAAATAGGAATTTTTTCTAAAAAAGTGAAATAAAAATTAAATTGAGCACATTCTTATTTGATTAAAAGACGTTTATTTAATGAAAAAAGTCAAGATAAAGCTTCTAGAACTAGACATAATTTAAAGTAAGAGTATTCAAGTGAATCGAAAAGTAAGTCTGTAAAAGCTCATGGATTAGGTTCATCTTGTATTCTCAAATTCCATAAGTTGAAATTGAATCTTTATTAAATGAATTTATTAAAAAGCAAGGAATTCGGAATTTGCAACAAACCTTACCTATGCCAAATTTAACCAGCTTTTTACTACAGAAACTTTTGGTTTTATAATCTGGGGGTTATCTGGGTGTTTTCTATGTTTGTACTAACGAGCAGGATTTTATGTTGTTATAATATAAAGGAGTTCCTAGTATTCACAAATAATTGTCTAGGTTAGAACAAGAATTTGTTTATTATCATTTACTCACCACATTGTAGAGAGTGGATGCTCTACTTAATTGCCACTGTATCGTGAATTTGCCTCAATCATAAAAATCATGGAGTATATGCACCAAATAATATAAGAAAGTAACAATAGTAATAATAATCATTCATTTGTGGTCACAATTATTCACAAGATGACTATGTAAGCCCAGAACCTTCACCGTCCAGTTCACATTATTCCAGTCCAGTAATCCAGTGAGTCGATCCAGTGGAATGCTGAACTAGATCATATCGTTCACATTATTCAAAATTTCGATGAGATATCCCACAAACACAGTTGGTTTTCAGATATCTTCATTATGCAATTATGGAACCACAACAATGCGTTCACTGTTTAACGTATCCAGGACTGGATTGGCCTGCTACAGTATTTCAGTGGCCCTGGAATGACCGAGCTGGAGTGAAAAAGTAAAAAGGTCAATCAAGTGACTGGACTGGATTACTCACTGGATTGAGGTCATTCCAGTGCATTCCAGTGCCGGTTTACATTATTCTAGTGGAATTCTAGCACTGGTTTCGATCACTGGACTGAATTAGTAGTGGAATAATGTGAACCAAGCTTAATTGAAGCTATGGCGAAATTACCAATAAAAAGGAAGGGTAAGTAACGATGTTTATAAACGATCTCCAGAAAAATATGACGAGCATATAAAAATTTTCCAAAAAGTTAGATAATGTGAAGTCTTTATTACGATACATACCTCCGGTGGACCATACATTTTTTCTTTCCATAAGAGGTAGTAATTTTGAAATCGAAAAAGATTAAACTCAAATGTAAAATGATTACACTCAGTTTTTTAAACACACTTTTTTTATTAACATCAATACTGTTTGGAATATTCTAATAGACTTTTATAACAATATTACGTTCTACAAATACGAGAAGTTGTAACTTTGAATGTAATAATATGTCACATTATTCCTTAAGGATCATATTTCCCAGGCTAGAGTAAACTAAAGTTCTAATATAAAATTATTTTCGAGGTAACATATTGACCATACAAGTATTAAAATTTTCCCAAACTTATGAAGCCGATTTTCTTAAAAAGTTATTTAGTGGCTTATCACTTTCATAATATGATGAACAACGAAATTAATGATTTATTTATTTCAATGATAGTAGGACGGTTACATAGACATCCACGATGTTTATAACGTCCTTCTTGGGTTTATTTCATCATGATACCTTACTTCCCCAATTATACTTCATACATAATCATGCTCTTTCACACCCATTTTTCAATACCGTGAACATTCTTTGTATTCAAATAATTATTCCCCCTTGAATATGTCAAGAGATTGTTAAAGACAAAACTTAGAAAACTACTTTTGATTGGTGGTACAGTTTGTACATTTCTAAACAAAAGAAAACCTATAAGATTATCTTGAATATTAATGGTTTTGAATTGAATAGATATCACATTAAATATGAATTGAAGAGTATATTGACAGGTAAAATATTTCAGTATTCCCGATAACGAATTACAAAACGATTTGTATTGTGAAGAAGACGTCCTCGAAAGTAGTAAGTATTCAATCGTTAAACCCGAAGAGAATTGTTCTTGTAGATGTCGTCTATACGTATAATGATAATAGGTTGATTTTTGTCAATAAGAACGTTGACATTATCAGACCGCAATAAATCAACTCATTTATTTTAAATTAGCATGTTAATTAGGTGGGTCCCGACGTCCCCCACGTTGGCCCCCACGCGGGGGAACGGCCCATTCGGACGTATGGGAGCAACGTTCATTAAAAAGTCGCTTGCTGTGCGACGTCGGTAGCTCACTGCGACCGGCCCGGAGCGCTGGGAAAGCGCACGTCGCCCGCTCTGGGCATAAATTACGTCGCTTTAATTGTTTAATTTCGAATTTCTCGAGAGGATTACATGAATATTAAACGCTAGTTTATTGGCCGGTCTTTTCTTCTTCGGCCCGCACCCGCGCCATTCACTTTGACGATGGCTTATCTTTATCGATCTTCGCTCTTATTTATACGGATGCCGGATCCGGATGGTTTTAACGGTTTTCTACGACAGTTCTCATGTCACTTCGATGATGCGTTCGCAGAGAATCATCGATGTTTATTATCAGGATCTTTTTGTGTAATGGATTCACCATGACTTTGATAATATCTAAGTCTTTTTATAAACTAACGTTTCTCTTAAGAATTTTTGTGTCTTTATCACAAAAGTTGGTAAATAAATTCTGGAGATTCATTGAAATTTTTAAGACTTAGAAATTCGCAACAATTGTACTAAAAGAAAAGGAATGCAATTAATGAGATTCTTTTACATATCTTTTTCTTTTCTATACTAATTCAAAGGTATATCTTATGTAACATATCTCAAGTTACATATCGCAGTGGGCAACTTCAACGATAAATTACAATGTGGCATGGTTCTAATAACTTCCCGGCTACTTAACAAAAGACAATGCACCGGCGGCATTGTTAACCACTGCCTACAACAACGAGTCTCCTCAGCATCTGTGGGGATATACACGAACCATTCGATTCACGATTGATGGTCGGCTTGTAGCCATCGTGTTAACTGCGGGTGGTGACCGTTTGGCCTTGGTTGGGATTCGTCTCGCACCCTATGGGATGCCCGTCAACACCCGCGCATCTATCGGGCTACCATCCAGTTCTTAGTTCGTAAGAATGTTGAATAATATTTAACCATTTCATTTTGGATTTAAAGTTTTAAATTGTTTATTTCATTTAACAAGTAGGAGAGGAGATCAATAAAATGGAATGGACAATTTACATATAAATGTGTCTTTGTAGTAACCGTACAACATATGTCCTTCCACTTCATAAATTATTTCGTATCCGACCTTAGCTCGTGCTTAACATCAATAGAAAGGCCACACAATACCTTCGTTGTATACCGCGCGTCTTGGTATGGTAAGAAAAGAGCATAGGATGGAAAATAAAATACACTCAACCAAATAAAGGTTTGAAAGTTTTTGACCTAAATATGTGAAGGTTTGGCTGGTTGGTTGGGATAAAATCTTTAAGATTGACCGGTGGTCAACGTAGATCTTGCCACCCTTGTTTGCAATACGCCTCCAAATTGATACAAATGTTTACGCGTTTGTGCCTTTTGTCAATACGTTAAACGTTAAATAGACGTCAAAAGAAAAGAAATCTCCGTGATGGGACAGATGGTAAAATTTGAAATTTCGAAACTTTTCTTCAACACATTAAGAAGTTTGAGTTAAGTTATTAAGATTAGACAAAAAAAACCTGTTAACAAATTTCAATTAGCAACTTGAGATATAAAAACACTTTATATGAAGAAACGAGAAATTAAGAAATGAAGAAGTGTTAGGATGTTGATTTCGTTAGAATCCTTAGATAGTTTATTATCCTGAAAAAAACGTGTTAATGATAAATGTGTATTCCGGTAAATGTTATACGCACTCAAAATTATCTTAAAATGGTTTGGGAGAGGAACATTTTAGGAGAAAAGTGCGTGTTAAAAACGTCTCGTTGATAAATAGTTACACAGGTTTTGGTACTGAGGCTCATAAGTTTTCTCGTCGAGGTTTCTTTCCGGGGCGAGACGAATGCGCGAACGAGAGCGCGCGATGGGCGAAAAAAAGTGGCCGCGGAGAGCTCGCGGTCGAGCTTATTAAAATAGCCTTCGTGCCATTAATTCCAAGAAATACCGACGGCGCGTTGCAAAAAGCCAAACAAATCATGGGAATCCTGTAGAATGCGCTCGGCGGATTTATACGAAACGTGTCAATGTGTCAACGCGGCGCAAAAATCACTAGGTGACAATTAAAAACCCCCTCCGTGGGGTCGTAAAGAAACCTGCCACCAGCTTCTGCCGTACAGCTCTTCTGGCACGCAACGGCTCCTACTTTAAACCAGCATGCTATCTACTCAACCCAACAAGGGGGAGTAAACGGTAGAGTGAGTAAAGAACCCATGGGGGGGTTACCTTATGAAAGAATTATACAGAACCGAATTTAATAAATTCTCTAATAATATTTATGAATAGAAGTAATTAAAAAAATCATTAAAAATGTTACATCTTAATGATTATTAATTTTATCTTTTTTTCCATGTTAATAAATTGTATAACATAAAAAAAATATTCTTGTGCCGCCTCTGTATTGCGTGGAAGATATAAAGGCCCCCGATAGGTAGACCGATTTATGGATTTTAATCTCTATAAGTCGGTTTTAATAGCTTAGTTATAAACCGCGGGCTCCGCACAGATCGCTATCGACCGTCGATTTCTCGTTGTCTCCAATAAACGGGGCGTTTAGCGCCCGCCATAAACGCACACGCACTTCTTTCTCGACTGGGACCGCGGTGAGACTCCCGCGGCAGCATCTCCACTCTTTTCTATCCTATAATAGGAAAGGAAGAGAACGAGAAGAACGAAGTCGGTTGGCTCGGTTCATGTTTTGATTTACCGGGATTTAATTCATTTAGGCCGGTTTGCGTAGCTAATAGGCGCCGTTTATCATCGCAGCGCCGCAATAAATTACGCTTATTATCGACCTCGAACGAACGGACTCCGATGGGGACATTTCTACTAAACGGGGCCGCAATTAGGAAAGTGCGCGGGCGGACCAGCCACTTATCCTATGATTATCGCATCTTGCTTTCACCGGGAAGTAACTCAATCCATGCTACATAGACAAATGTCAATGATTGTTCTAATAGAGATTATCGACTGGATAGAAATTATTACTTTCTTGACATTTCAAAATGATATTTCAAGTGAAGATAGATTAATAAAGGAAGTTAATAATGATTTTATGAACTACATTTTATTTTATTATTACAGTATATCTTGTTAGAAAGGACTTCAAATGTAACGGGTAAAATATTTTTAAGTCATACTGTTAACGAGGAAGAAGTAGAAAACTCTGCACGAGATATTCAGCGTGCAGTATGGAATTACACAAAAGAACTGAAAAGATTGCTGAACAATTACCCTCAAGAAAAAAGCTAGAAGAGCATCAGACGAGACATTCATCCAACAAAAGTAGATTCAATAATCTGGCACAACAATTAAAACGAGAAATAAAACAGATAAAGGAAGCATCGGTTAAGAAATACCTTAGTGAGTTAACCGCCGATATGGGAAGTAATTATTCAGTATGGAGAGCAACAAGAAAGCTTAAATGTCCAATTACTCAAAACCCATCTCTCAGTACTGATAATGGAACATGGACAAGAACTAATAAACAAAAAACAAAATTGTTTGTAAACCATTTAGAACAAACCTTCCAGCCAAATGATATAAGCTCCGATGCTGAAGAAGTCAATGAATATATTAATCTTAATAAACGTATAGAACACGTAACGCCAAATGAAGTTGTTAAAGAAATTAAGAAGAATATAAATGTAAAGAAAGCACCAAGTTTTGACTTGATTACAGGAAATGTTTTAAAAAACCTCCCCAGAAAAGCTATCATAAAATTGACATATTTAATAAGTGCAACGCTTCGGTTACGACACATACCTAATATGTGAAAGATTGCACAGGTAATTATGATATCTAAGCCAAAGAAATCACCATGATGTGGCTTCATACAGATCACTCTCGTTGCTCCCAGTAATCTCAAAACTCTTTGAAAAACTCTTCCTCAAAAGGCTTAAACTATCAATAGAACGAAACATATTCCAGAGTATCAATTCGGATTAGAAATTAAGAGAAAAACAAGGTACAATTGATCAAGTACACAGAATATCTGATCTCATAGAAAAAGCTCTCGAAGGAAGAAAAATTTGCTCTGCTATATTTGTCGATGTTGGGCTACATTCGATAAAGTATGGCATAAAGACCCAATATATAAAATTAGTAAATTATTGCCAAACCAATTTGTAGATGTCCTAGAATCTTATATTACAGACCGACTATTTCGAGTTAAATATGATTTAAAAGAGATAAATGCTGGTGTTCCGCAAAGTAGTGTACTTGGCCCAATTCTATACCTGCTATACACAAATGACTTACCAAAGGATAATGGTATATCAGTAGCTAGATTCGCCGACGATACAGACACGATGGTTGTGGGTGATAATTGATAATATTCAAGAGGCAACAAACAAATTGCAGAATGGTGTTGATATGTTGTCTACTTCGATGAGGAAATGGAAAATTAAAATTAATGAAGGCAAGTCTGTTCATATTAATTTAACAAATAAAAAATTTGTTGAAATACCACCAATTACAATCAATAATAACATCATTACATATGCGGACTCAACAAAATATCATATAAAGGTAGATATAAAGAGAAAACTTGTAGAACTGCGAATAAGAAACAGGCAATATAGCTGGTTAATTGGAAGACAATCAAACCTATCCATACACAATAAAATACTAATATACAAGAATATCCTTAAACCCGTATGGTTATACAGGATACAACTAAGGAGATGCGCCAAAAATGCCATATTGAAAGCATACAAAGATTACAAAATAAAGTCTTAAGAAACATTGTGAATGCCCCATGGTATTTTAGGAACAGAAATATGCACGTAGGTCTTGAAATCGAGGTTGTATACCGGGAGTCGACAGGAACGGACCAAACTTTAGGACAACTAAAAAATAATGTGAAAAAACTGATATGTCCTTATTCGATTTTTATTTATTTTCTTTTTTTTATTGCATAACTTTTACTACATAACTACAATTAAACAAAATCTTATACATTAACATTAAATATAAATCATCAGCGTTATTTCAATAATTGTTCGAAAGTATTAACTTCTTCTAAACTACTTTTCTTATATTGAACTAAAATTAGAACTAAAACTAGAACTAACACTTTCGAAATGGTACTTCGAACCAGTTTCTGAAGAAGGTTGCAACAGTGCATCCGAAACGTCAAACCTTTTCTTAAAAGACGCACGGCAAAACCCGAAAGCTTCTAGTATTACTTCTAGTTTTAGTTCTAATTTTAGTTCAATTAACTTCGGCCGTGAAAGCCTTCGTACTTATACTTTTCTTGTAGCTTTCCTAATTGCTGCATGGTTTTCTTTAATGTTAACTGCAACATTTAGAATGCACCTAAGAAATACATCCCTAGTGTCAACTTTGACTTTCTATACTTCACTTTTGATCCAGCTGCACAAACAATAATCAAGTGCTATAAGGTCTGGAGATCTTGGAGGCCGACTAATAGAACCACCACGGCCAATCCAACGACCTGGTGGAGTGTGTTTATTACTCTCTTTTGTGGAATGTCTAATTGAACAGCAATTCTTTGAGAGCTGGTCGTTACATCTTCTTTTACTAGATTCAAAATATTTTCTACTTTATTTACACATTGACGAGTAGCTCGTTCAGATGTTATTTTAACGCTGGGAAGTGTACCGGTCTCGCGCAGTATATTGAAAACTCTAATAAAAACGTTTTTATTAGTATATCTGCGATTTGGAAACCGTTGACGATATTCATCTGCAGCAGCTGTAGCACTCCCTTTACAAAAACCATATACAAATAACATATCTGTATATTCTAAATGTGAATAAGTACTTGGCATTTTGTAGCACTTAATGCAAATGAAAATGTGAAATCAACTTTAAACTATAGTAATGCAATAAATTGAAAACAAATGAAAATCGGATAAAAATATGACTAACATATGAGTTTCTTTAGATTATTTTCAAGTGTACAATACACTCCTAAAGTTTGGTCCATTCCTCCCGCTCATCCTGTATGGTAAATCTAAATTGTGACTTCTGAAAGCCAATGGGCGACCAGAAGATTGCTCTCTTTAGTTTTTAAGAATTTAATATAGATACATAATATAGAACTAATGGTTGGTCAATGTTGACCAGTTTTAGTGTTAGTTCTAGTTTTAGTTGTTATTCAGCATTAGATTGTTGTATATTTTTCATTAAACTAAAACTAACACTAGACCTAGAATTACAAAGTTTCGGGTTTAGTCGTACATCTTCAGACGTTCGCACGTTTAAAGTGCAAATTAAATTTTTTTCATATATATATTATTCCGTTATATCGAGGTTTAATTGTAATCAAATAAGAATGATTACTTTGAAATGGTTTAATATTCGTTATCGATGAGAACAGGAAAAGTAGGTACTAATTAAGTAATGTTAATTGTAATCGAAAGGGGTGTGTAGAAAGCGTTAATTGAAACCGCAAACAGAGTGTGTTCTTCAATAAGCGGGAGCCGACGTTTTAACAATAGGAAGCCCTGTGCGGAGAACATCTAACCTGTTTAACGAAGAGAAGCAATATCTCAATCTGCTGGTGCACTCGGTCGTCGTTTTAAAAGCACACGGATCCTTTCGGTTTATTACACATGCCCTGTTAATAAGATAATTATAGACGCAGGAAAACACTCGGTTAATGTTTTAATTGCCACCATAAGAATGTAGATGGCGCTCGTTACGCAGTGTGGATACGGTTCCCGGAGTCGCTTATACCTTCCAGCGAAAGCATTACAGTTTGTGAGTCTCTTTTCTCGTTATTTTTTTTATTTACCGAAGAGTCTGAAGAACAGCACTTTGGTATGATGAATTGGCGGCGTTCGCCTCTCGGAGCCATTTAGACGTGTCACTTTTTCAACTACGTGTCGCAATGAAGGTTGTTTAGAAGCTATTTTTCCCCCGTGTCACGGATAATAAGAGAAAACGGAGATCGTTTGGAGTTTTTAACGAGTTTATGTTTCCCGTTTTAGAATGCTCCCGAGTTGATAGATACGATTGCAAAACGACGGGGAAATTATTAATTATTATTAGAACCTGGTCGATTACGGTGATTATAAATTTCTACACTACTGTAAATAGTCCGGGTCTGTAGTGCGGTGAACGTACTACAACCTGAGGAGGTACAATTATTTCTTAAACTGTGCGCAATTTACGCGTTTTACAAGCGCTTTTTGAACGATATCTTCGCATCGGCGGCAATAAAATTGGGTAGCCGCCGCTCCTAATGGTCTAGTTATTTAACAGTGGCGCCGCGGGCGAAGCCTCCACAACTGACAATAATCGAGCTTTTGCAACATTGCCCGTTTCCGGGGCCCCCTTCGACTCCTGCTACTATTCACCGATAAGTCATTACACGCTTCAGTCGCTCAACGCGGGCAACTTCGCAAACTAACGGGATACTTTACCGATACCAGCCCGGAAGAGCCGCGACATTTTTTAATTCGATTACAGGTGCGCCCAATGTTCACAGATACGACCCGTCTATGGTAGATTGTAATTCAAGTAAATAGATAAATAGTAGTCATCGGGAGACTATAAACGAGCTCCTGTTTTATATCGAGTTAATCACATTTACTACTACGCAACGTTTTGTTACACGGCAACCAAATGAATAATAATTATTAATCCTGACAAAAGAACATGTAAATGTAAAATTATTATTCTTGTACAAGAAACTAGAATATACGCAACACTTCATAAATCATCTCATTGCCTAGTCAAGATTAAAACTGTTATATAATAATTATAAATGAATCTAATATTTAAATTTTAATGTTTGTAATCTATTTATACACTGTTGTTGAAATTAAACGGTTAGTTTTATAAAGGTTCTTTCCAATTCATAAATATTCAATTAATAAAAAATTAATAAAATTAAACTAATTTTAATTAATCTTTAAATTGTTTTAACACTCTAAATTGTCTAATTAGAAATATAAACAAAACTTGATAAATTGTTATGGGTTTATTAATATAAACCTGAAAAGAGAAATATTGGCTTATCCGTTAGCGTATTCAATAAAAACGATAAACGGTATTCAAAAAACGCATTTTCTGATGTCTGAGAAATAATTTTAATTAGATCTGCCTAAGGAAACACTACAAGCGAGGACACCACTCATCTCTAAAAGCTCTCATTCTGAGGTCATACAGAGTGAAGAAAGTCTTTAGCACAGGAAGGTTATTACTAAGATTCAAGTTATTGAATAGAAGTGTGTTAAACCTTATAGCGACCTGTACAATTCATAAAGCGCATGGGACGTTTGGCAAACCTTAGTCAGGATTGAGCCATCTTAACAAAAGGACGAGTTGCTCGATTTGAGTTACCAAAGACGAACGTATAAACGTTTCTGTGCTCTTCCGTAACTATTACCCTAACATGTTAAACCTTGCCACGCCTTAAGTGTCAAATCGCATCCTTACTCAAACATAAGTTTTTTTGCTCTCAGTATATATTGTAAGAAATTTGTCTTTAAAGTCAGATTTTTCAATAAAGCCCAAGAAAATTTAATGGCGAGTAACTCTACCTACTTGCTAGTGGTATTAGTAACTAAAGACTGTAATAGATTTAGTCGAACATCATATGAAAACATGCCAGTCCCAGAAACCTCCTGCCTTTTGCACCATCAGTATAGATTGTTAGGTTATTCTTTACATCTAGTGCCATGAGACATATTGCTCTCTAATTCGTCATACTCGTCATATTACCTCTATGCCTCTTTTCCTTCAATCAACTGATTTTTCAAACTTCGACTTCTTATAAAAAAGATTTCAATCGATTTACAATTTAGAGTTTTTGGGTCAAAATGAAACCACTTAGTCCATAGAATCGAAAAAACTCCAGATGTAATTACACAAAGTTCATCACAAAGTACACATTGGCTGTACTTCTCATCATTGTGATGATATGGGTAAGCAACGATTTGTCTCAAATTTTGAAGGAGTATACTCAAAGTGGACTCTGAACTTTTTGGTTCTGCGTTGGAGTCCTCGTCCACCACTGTGATTGGAGACTTAGCTAATTCCACCTATACACATCACGAGTGAATATTTAAATCTGTCTGGAATTCTGGTTTGGAGTCTAGAGCGGACAGGAAGATCATTTTCCTTAATTACGTTCAATATCACACCCGTCTGATGTGGATTTAGTGGTACAACGGTGTTCAGCTATGCCAATGATCTTGGCTTATATAAATAATCGTTGAGAACGTTTATATCAAGAATGGCTTTTTCTTGGTCGCACTGGGAATTCACCTAAACTACTGATCCGATTACTGTACTCTCCGAATACTGGTAATTCACAATCTCCAAGTAGATGGGAAGAAACATTTTTCTTTTTTAATACCCACGATCTGTAATTATCGGGTATAAAATTAGTAATAGGTTTGTACCTCTAATTGAATTATTTGGACTAAAACAAATAATTAACCCTCGTAATCCTTTCTTCGGTGACATTAATAGATTTTGTTTTAGTTGTGATGTTTCTGTATAAGATATTGCTGATCTTAGCCTGATCCACGTTATGATTAAGCACCACAATGGCCAAAGGAAGTAATTTAGAGATTGTAGATTCCGGGTTTATCGTAAGATATTGAAGAAAATAAACTGGAAAGAATTTAAATTCCACATATGTACAATTCTTGATTTAATTTGTATTTTGTTGTTTCTAGTAGTGGTGCCTGATGAGGAACGCTAGGCGTTCGAAATTGTCCATAGCACCGAATTAACATTAATACATTTAATTTTTTATCGTTCTTTCGAATTTATTTTCTTCAAACGAAGTAATGTTGGACCGCAGCTATTGCAGGCAAATTGCAAAGTCGGCGAAGACCCACCCGGGTTGTAATGCTATGGAGAGAGAGAGAGATACTCTACTTCGACAAGAACTCTACGTATAATATATTCTTTCTTGTCTATGGATAACCGACACCATTAAAATTCTTATTAGTTTTTGAGATCGTGTTCTTTTTTCACTTGTATTGGACGATATTCTGTTAGAAGAGATGAAATGTACATCAAATTCAAATCAATGAGAGATCTCTCTAAATTTATTTTATACTATAGAGCTAAGCATATGCACACACCTTACAAGTCGGATACTACATTACTTTCTATACAGACTAATGGTATATTAGTTGAACCACAACGATCTATGCTAGAATCTGCATCTATGGTTTGCGAATTTTTTGCATATTTACAGTCTTGCTGTTGGGATAGTCCAATTAAATATTGTAAATACTGCATCTCAATCCTTAATTACAGTGATGTTCAGTATTTTCATTGCATTGAATAGTGTCCATAAGATAAGGAATATTTCAAAATCTTGGACTTTATGTTCCTTGTAAATTTGTCAACTAACTTTTCACACTCGACCTCACCGTAATTAATTCACCATATAAATATCATTTATTAAAAAAGTATTGTATATATGAAAGATATTTTCATAGAATATAAATGAAGAAAGACCACACTACCCAGATTTAAAAATTTTAATTCGGGAGACGTAAATAATTATAGTATATTTAATTAAAGGATGATTAAAATTAAAACGTTCGTTAAGGTGATTTATGTATAATCACCTCTGAAATCATATAGGATGTCCCGCTGAGTTGCACGAGTCAAAATGTTTACGTTTAGATTTCCTACGACATTATTTCTTTAATTTATGAATTGTTTCTTATCTTAACTAATTAAAATGATACAATAATGTTGATGGAAATCGTAAGTGGTAAAGTGTTTTCCGAAGACACTATGTGGAAGATCCCAAATCAAATTGGGAGTATCAAATTGAGTCGGAAGGAAATGTGTACGACAGATGAATATGTTATGGCCTTACATTTGAGATGTCTAATACTATTTACATTCTAAAATTAATATCTAAGATAGCTTCCGACAGACCACACCGCATCGATACATAGAATTGCGTTGGTTATTGTCATTTATAGTTAATTTTCACATTGTCATAACAACCTGTTTCTTACCAAACTGTTTCGACAAGTGGACGTTTGCAATAGCCTCGGCCCGTCCAATAAACAGAAATTTGTTTCTTCCTTAACATGTACTAGTTACTATAAACCATGATTTGTTCCAGAGTAGTCCAAATTTAGGGTATTAGTTGTTTATTTTATGTTACTACACCAATCACAACCTAGGAGGTTTTAAGAGTGAGATAAATCGGGGTTATATAGTAAATTGCTCGTTGAGGCAGCTACGATTAACAATCAGTATCACAGGAGGAGGTAGATGTTGTATCTATAACTTCCAAAAATATTTGCAGTTTAAATTATTAGTTTTTTGCATAATAATTTTAAGGATTGTATTACAACTACAACCGGAAACTTCAACAGTTTGTCAAGATAGTAATTAATATCATAAACTATGTTTTAACATTCATCATAGTTTAATGTGTATCCTCATAAATATATTGTCAAATGATCTTTACTAGAGAATACTGTAAAAAGAGATATCATGGTTTTGAAAACATTTTCATGCTAATATATGACCCATGTTTCTTTTTTCATATTTTATTCATATGAATGGTGATTTCGTGAATTAATTTTATATAACTCTGTATGTTTTATTACTGTTAATTTTACATAAGGTTTGGACTCCAGAATGCTTTAAAAGTTTTGCACTTTCCATCTCCTACATAATGATTATACTTCAAATTGGGACTTTCTTTAGATCACTGCACTTTTGCCAGTCATATTACTAAACAGGAGTCAATCTGTGCGTTCTATTAGTGTTAGCACAAATCAGTGCCGAGATTCTTTTCCGCTAGTATTTGCAGCTGGTGACAATGTTTCAAATTTGAAGCAAACAGTCTATTTTATTCTTTATTATACTTAATACTAGTGGTGGAACGGATAGTGATTTTGCAAAAAGCCGGATACCGGATATTCGGCATCCCCTTCGGCCGGATATCCGATTATCCGGTATATCTATCCGGCCATTATGGTTATAACTTATGGTGCATTTCTGAAGTGATACCCTATATTGCCACATTATTGCGATATTTGAATAAAAATGAAATTAATAAGAAAGCTGATAAGATATGTCTACTTATTTGGATCCAAGATACAAAATGACCTTTTGCGATACTGATTTATCTAACGAAGCAACTCTAAAAAGTGGATACTTTAATTAATAATTGGTGATATTTCCACAAGGATACTTCAAGAAATGAATTTTATAGCGAATTTTGAAAGTTATCGATGAAAATTGCAACATCGAAAATGTTATCAAAACTTCAAATATTGTTTTCTCAAAAACTAAAAATTATTTTTCAAAACGGGTTGGTTCATTGGAAAGAAGACACTTTTATTAACACTTTGGGAAATTTTCACACTCATATTTCAAGAACTGGATTTTATACGAATTTTTAAAACTTAAAACTTATTTAGGCGAAAATGGCAAAATTCGAAAAAATTGTCGATCATTTCAAAAATTTATTTCTCAAGAACTGAAAGTGATTTTTCAAAACGGCTTGTTGCATTAAAAAGAGGATACTTTAATTAATAATCGAAAGTGATAACCGCGATAGTTTTTTTAGTAATGAATGTGATGATGAATTACAAGCGAAGAAAAGAAAACTAGACGAAACTGCAACAAGAGATTTTATATATTGTATTGGGATTGTTACAGTGAGGTTGCTAATGACAAACCTGATATAAATAATTGTATTCAATGAAAAAGGTCCTATTGGGGTTGAACTTGATTATTATCTGCACTGTCCAACACACTAACAAGGGAAGTGTCACAACTGTGTCTCACCGATTTCGATGCAATTTGGTACAGTCATAGAATGGGCCAAAATAAGGTTCGCACATTTTTTTATACGTGCGGTAAAAGCCCCTGGGGCGAGTTATAGGGGTTGAAAGTTTGGAGAAAAAGTACGTTTTCACTTATATTTTAAAAATGAAAAGTGCTATCAAAATTTGGTAAATTGTAACTGATATTCATTTTAAAAGAGCTTTCTTTTGATGTATCACACATATACCAGAGGGTTAAGAAGGGCGAACTACCCCTATTTTTTTGGAATTATTTAAAAACCACCCTATCGATTTTGGCGGCATTAAGTATACTTCCAGCACGTTCAAAAATATTAGTTAAGGGTTTTTTCCCATTCGCTCTAGATCATCCCCAGCGAAGTTACGGGGGTTAACATGTAACCACTTTTCGTAAGAATGATGTGATAAAATTGTCAGGTATTTTGAAAATACTTTAACAAAACCGTAAATTAGTCGCACAATAAAATGTTTAATGTAAAATAAGGCATAATACACCATTTAGGGGTGGTTGGGGTTAACCACCCCCTTAAAAATTAATTCTATCCCGGGCATTACTTGTTGATTACGGCGAAATTTGGTACTGTGTTTGTTTTATATAGTTTATTAGTTTATTTTTATTCTACATAATGTTGCCAAAAATACACCTACCAAAAAAATTTTGGCACAATATTTGTTTTTTTAGTGCCGCTTGCTAAAGGTCATTTCTCAAAATAGTTTTTTCTAGTATAAAAGAACGTGTGCCCAGTGGGTAGATTTTAGTTTCAGAGCAACTGACAGAAGCAATGGTTACAATAAACCCAATAAACGTTTTAAATTTGCTAATGACAGTTTTTACTGTTATGAATATTCCCCAGACTCCTGTAAATGAAGCAGAAGTTAGTTTAAAAGAAAATATACAGCGTATTTTAATGGAAAGTATGGAAGACTACAATATGCAAATTGAAGACGAAACTGTATTAATTTTCGATTCATCCAATGGCATCAATGACGGTCAGCAAATTATTGAAGACCAGGATACAACTGACAGGTTTGTAGAAGATACTGATGCTCATTGTCCATTGAAGGATGACATCGACTACGAGTACAAATTAGAGGCGGTAAATTACTGGACAAGTGGGAAGAAAGGTTATTTGAAACTAGAAACCGTAAAAAACAAATACCGAAAAGTAACGTCAAAGACCCAATTGCACAGATGGTCTAAATATATTGAAGAAAGAGGGACATACAAAGAAAAATTAGCAGAAATTACCGAATTTGTAATTAATCAAGCGAGAGCCGCCGTAGATAATAAATTGCCACTACATGATATTGATATACGCAGATGGGCTATACAAGCTAGAAATGAAAAGAATTTATCTCCTCAACTGTTCAAAGCATCTCATAGCTGGGTGCAACGTTTTAAGAAAGCAAATCGGTTAGTAAGCCGAAAAATAACAAAATTTCTATCCCAAAAACAAATTGGAAATGTTGATCGAGTAAAAACTTTAGCAAAAGATTTCGTTAAAGAGGCAAAGCTACAAATCCAAATATATGGACCTGAAAACACCTACAATTCGGATCAGAGCGGTTTTAACTTGGAATTCCATTCGGGAAGAACATTAAGCGATTTAGGAGTTAAAACCGTAGAAAGTGTGGTCCAGTCGGTGTCATCTACAACG
This sequence comes from Onthophagus taurus, assembly GCF_036711975.1. Taxonomy (NCBI): domain Eukaryota; kingdom Metazoa; phylum Arthropoda; class Insecta; order Coleoptera; family Scarabaeidae; genus Onthophagus; species Onthophagus taurus. Next base: position 27,578,019 of record NC_091966.1, read on the forward strand.
CACAGTTACACAATTCAACCCGTAATATCTGCTGATGGGAAACTTCTTTCTCCACTTTTTATTGTTTTAAAAGAACCCTCTGGCAGCTTTGGACCGAGGGTAGCAAATACAATGTTTAAAGCAGACAATATATACGTTTTGGCATCAAAATCTGGAAAGTTAACTTCAGAACACATGAAAAATTGGCTCCAAAATGTATATTTTCCAAATACTGGTTCTAAATCATTATTATTATTAGATTCTTGGAGTGGCCATTGTCCTGAAGTTATTAGTGAAATAACTCCATCAGGTACTAATTTTAAACATTTATCTATACCTGCAGGGACAACAGGTCAAATACAGCCCCTAGATGTATTTGGTTTCAGAATATGGAAAAATTTTATTAGAAGATTCTCTGATCAGATTATTCTTTACCAGTATGATGTCAATTTACATCAGAGGGATAACATATTAAAATTGCAATCGTTGACGCATAACCAGTTGGCTTCCCCTCGGTTTATAAATGTTTTTAAATACGCATGGTTTGCAAGTGGCTATATAGAGGAGAGACCAGACCATTTTGAAAATCCCGTGGAAGTTTGCTTTTCGAGTGAGAAGCCAACGTGTGATATCTGTGGGGATATAGCGGTCATAACATGTGCATGGTGTAAAAAATCCTTATGTTTAAAACATTTTTTCCACGACTTTCATTTTTGCCAACACTACGTAGAATAAAAATAAATTTAATATTGAAAATTAATATAATACATAAAAAACGTCAATTAGTAATGTAGAATAAACTTCTTTGGTATATTGAACTATTTTTTTTGTCAGTTGCTTTTTAACTCATAAATAAATAAAATATCTTATTTATCTAGTAGTTTTATATTTATTATTTAAAGAAAATGAGGGTAGTTTACCTCGTGGAACATCGATAGATAGATTTTTAAAAAACAATACCACAGTTAGGATGGCAGTTTTCATCTTCGAGGTATAAACAAAAAACTACCCCTAATTTGTAACCCTTATAACCATTTTCAAAAATTTTTACTTCAAATATAAAACAAACACAGTACCAAATTTCGCCGTAATCGACAAATAACGCCCGGGATAGAATTAATTTTTAAGGGGGTGGATAACCCCAACAACCCCTATATGGTGTATTATGCCTTATTTTACACTAAACATTTTATTGTGCGACTAATTTACGGTTTTGTTTAAAGTATTTTCAAAATACCTGACAATTTTATCACATCATTCTTACGAAAAGTGCTTACATGTTAACCCCCGTAACTTCGCTGGGGTTGATCTAGGGCGAATGGGAAAAAACCCTTAACTAATATTTTTGAACGCACTAGAAGTATACTTAATGCCGCCAAAATCGATAGGGTGGTTTTTAAATAATTCCAAAAAAATAGGGGTAGTTCGCCCTTTTTAACCCTCTGCTATATGTGTGACACATCAAAAGAAAGCTCTTTTAAAATGAATATCAGTTACAATTTACCAAATTTTGATAGCACTTTTCGTTTTCAAAATATAAGTGAAAACGTACTTTTTCTCCAAACTTTCAACCCCTATAACTCGCCCCAGGGGCTTTTACCGCACGTATAAAAAAATGTGCGAACCTTATTTTGGCCCATTCTATGACTGTACCAAATTGCATCGAAATCGGTGAGACACAGTTGTGACACTTCCCTTGTAAGTAATAGGTTTTTAATATCCGGCCCAAGCCGGGTATTTGGCATCCGGTATCAGGCCGGATTTTAAAAAATTGCCGAATAGGCCGGATACCGGATAGTTGCCGGATATCCGTTCCACCACTACTTTATACCTTAATAGCTTTCCTCTAAATTTATTTATTAAGAATTTTAAGCCTTTGGGAGAATGAAAAAAGTCGTTTATTAATTTAAAATTAAACTAGCATAAGTTTAAGTGTTCAGTTTGTATTTGTTATTTAGTATGACAATTAATCAAACAGAAAATTAATTATGTTCAGTTAAAAATGGTTCTTAATAAATACACTAATTGGATTATCTGTTATTGAAAAAAATTTAGATTTCTTTGAATACTTTGCAATAATTTATAACTTTCTTCCCATTCCAATTTATAATAATTTTACGAACCCAGCGTAGTTACCAATCACCCTGTACACATTTATTACAAAACTTTTATTCAATATTATTAGATTTTTAAGTTCTTCGGGCGACGTTTGGTTCGAGAAGCAATAACTTCAATTGAGCTTACCGAGAGCTCGTTCGGTCGGTTGGTCAGTAAATTACGCATCATTCGCCTGGTAACACAGATCACAAATCAAATATTTTTTGCTACTGCTCATACACGTTAGTTATATACGAGGTACCCGGGGCGTCGTAATTGAGCGGATTCAGAGTGCAGCAGCAGTCGTGGAGCTTGCACGCGGGCGCACTCGCCTCCAGAGACCGAAGCCGCAGCCACCGCGCCGCTCGCGCAATTAGGTTGCGCTCGGCAACAGAAGACTAAAACTATTTTTCGACTATTTTTCAATGGACAACGTGTCATTATCGTCCGCTAATTACACGTTAGGGACATTTTGTGTTTGTAAACGGCCCACGGTTGCCTAAGTGCACTATTAACAAAATTACTCCGCCCGGATTCAAGCATAAATTACCTCTCATACTGGCAATACTGTAGGTTGCTCTGCTTATTCACTCTAACTTCCTCGATCTTTACTTTTCATTTATTAGTTTTTAATTTAATGACGATTTATGTTCGATATATTATAATTTACGATAAATGATCAAGTTACGAGCAAATCTGGTAAGAGAACTTATTAATATACCTAAACTAATATGCCTCATAAAATGATTATGAAACGTGTACAAATTAAAAAAAAATGTTGCGATACTGATAATGTTACGGCACCATTTAACACACCGGGTAACAACAAATTGCCTTAGGCCAAATCTCATATTAACGGGACGCGAGAATATCACGATTAAGAGAGCACGTATTTATTGTTGCCGGTCGCTTAACTTTAATTGTTTATTGCGCAAAGGTGGCAGAACCCGTTCGGTTCTAAACAGCGTCTGTTAACGCCGTCGGGAGCTTTGGGGTGAGCTTTTATACCCATATTGCGATCGCTCGGTTTTAACTCTCGAACGAAAGTGTACCTCGACCGTTAGAGTCATAAACGGAGATAATTTACGCTCCTTGGTCCGGCTACCGATATATTTCGCGGTAATGAGATTAGGTTTGATTGGTGTTCATATTCTGGTTCGGTAAACACAGCTATACACCTTGCCTTACGCGCTTTGGTCGCGTCGTAAAGTACAGTGTAGTCATGCGAGAAATGTAAAAAAACCTCACTTGCCAATAACTTCAAATCGTAAAGTTCAAGTAGGTATTATATCGGTTATGAAGTCTTTAAACTACTACGGTTTATGGATTTTGTAAATCGTGCGAAATGAACAGAAAATTATCTATTTCTGTTCTACAATCAGTAAACTCTATTAATTTTTCTTATTGAATATAACTATACTTATGGAATTTGAATGATCTTTTATTAGCAGTTTTTTTTAATCTATTAATCAATTATTTAAAATATCCCATGAAACTCAAATTGAATAAATTTACTGTCAAAACCTTGCGTAGTTTTAAAGTACCTATATTAACTTTTGATTGATACGATTGCAAGTAGAAACTTCAATTAAAGCGTATATAACGATCGTTTTATGGCTATTTCAACAGTGTCGATTTGAATTGCTTTTTTTCATGGTTGCAAATTTCACAAGTAAACTATAAACATCAGTTGCATAAACTACATATTATTTTTCATCCATCGCTATTTCGGTTGTGATCACAAACGCTACAATATTTTAAACATTTTAAATGTATTAAAAATATATAATTAATTGTGTATTTTATTATCCTAAAAGATATTATTTTATAAATACGATTGCTATTACTTCTCAAATTATGCTATAAAATTATTTGCACGTTTCTTGTATACCAGTAGTTGACCAGTAGTTGATCTTGCATTCAACCCTTCACATATAGAGTACACATCCGACCGTAGCCTTCCAAACTTGTGGCTAAAGTTTAATATTCAAAGTAAAACCCATATTTTATATAATTTTATTTTTCAATAAAATGTTGATGTATTTGGTAACCAATAAACTTGAAACCAAATAAATGACTGAAAATGAAAATGAACTGATGTGGTCTGCTATCTTCACAAAGACTTCAACATGTAGACTCAAGAAAGTGTTTATAAGTAGGTGTTTTATCCTACCTGCATTCTTAGTTGCGTAATATACAAAAGATGATATTTTCTGCTTGGAATTGGCGGAAATTACGCGACGCCTGGTAACGTCTTTTTTTTTTAATAAGCCCATACATGTGACATATTCTTTTTCTTCAAGAGTGTAATCTGTCATACATCTTTTACGACCAGTACAATCGGTACCTGATTTTGTTGCTTTTACTAAAATTTGTTTATGGGTGACAAACTCTTCTCGTTTTCGTCTTGCAAGTTTCTCCCTTTCTTTAATATGGTTTGCTTTATTCAACAACTTCTTTCGTTTTGCATCCCATGTGCACTCATTACGTAAATGCTGTTTCATCAACCAATTCAGTACTTCGAATTACCATTGAAAGAGGCATTCATTATATATTATTAATCTTCCACGCAATAGTATTTTAAATGTCCTCGTGAGCTATATCGACCAAGAGAATATTATCGTTCATTGGAAAGCCGTGCCACAACAAACAAAATGGCTATTTCACTTCAAAATTACGTAATTTGAAATCTGACTTTACTTCTCCTCATCCATTCATATAGTATACGCATGGCCAAGTTTATAAAATGCAGCAGTAGTCTTAGAGCTTTTCCAACAGTTTTCCAACAAATATATAAATCGTATATGTTATTTTCAGGAGAGCTTTGAGAATTTGTACAAGATCGCCATGAGTTCTAAGCTACGGTTACCGTTACGTTGTCATCTTCCTCTTCCTTCGAGAGTTTTACTTCATTGTCACCATCGTTACTTTTTTCAGGACAAAAAGTAACACCTGCAGCAACATTGTTATCCAAAGGTCTGTTGGATTCTTCCAAATCCTGGAAAAGGTCAAAATCAAAAGTGGTTTTGTAATTTTGTAGTGGTATTCTTATCAACAAAATAATGGAGATTTTGCAGATATCAGTGGTTGATGTAGTATTGTAGATGAACATAATGGTTTTAGCGATGCATTTTGAAAATATAGATATTCTTAATGGTAAGTGGCAGTGATAAGGAGATTTGTAAATATGCGTAGGGCGTTGTTATTGTTGAAGGACATTTTAATAACTCATTAACAAGTTGACAACCCTACAGCCTTTTCAACTTTTGTGCAACAAGAATGCATCTTATTTCATTGGATTCCGACATAATTATGTTTCGCGGCTTCTTCCATTGCCGTATAACAATCTAGGGCTACCTGTCTACTTAATGTTAAAACAAATTGATTCAGTCATCGCGATCCATCACTTAAAATTTTCATACACGTCTATGTTTGTAGAACTCTCTTTATGATGATGTGTTCAGTTCCTATGTAATCCATTTTGAACTCGAATCAACAATCTTCGTTCTTCCTACAGCTTGTAATCTTAACATGAATCGCCACCTCCAAAATATGTTGGTTTAGTGGTGCTAGATTTAGCATGCTCTCTATGGCTGCAGTGGGAATTGATAGCATTCGTATACAATTGGATTTTGACGTTCTCGCCCACCATATACCTCCTCACCATAAGTAAGCATTAGGTGAAGTATGCCCTTCTATCCTGTCCGGAATCGACACAAGCCTTATTTACTCTATTTTTTATGTAGAATTTCTTAATATCAATTTCAGAAATTACAGCCATATCGATCCGGAGGACTATCTTGAAGAGATAAACTCCAAGTTCTGTAACTATCTGTCCACCATTAGGCGAAAGTGAGTCTTCTTTACAAGAAGGAATTTCTACGTTAACTTCTTGCCTATCATTAAGTTCAAATACTTACTTTCTTCAAACAATTTAAGTGGAATGTTAGCGAACACTGTTAAGCATACCTGTTAAATATACAATTTCTGTTTTTTGATGTTAACAGACTAAGATTTATGTCAAGGTTTATTTCACTAGCTCTCAATTAAGTAAATTAACGCAGCAATTAAGCAATTAACGTGCTTACTTCTTATAATGATTTTCACGTCATCTGTGTAGCCAGCCCTTTTGACACCTAGCTTGGGGCGTATTATCGAGGATGATATTTCAGATAGTCTGTTGTAACTGTTACTTGAGGATTGACTTGACCAACAGTTCCTGTCTTAGAATGCCCTGAAAGAATCGCAGGAACATTGTGTACTAATAAAGCTCAGATATCCTCCTATTCCCTTTAACCCCTTAAAAATTTGTAACATCAGTTTTATTTTTGTGAAATGGATGCTTAATTATTTTTTACAAAGATATGTAATTTATTGACATTCTGTATGTCTGCTGATTACAAACGATAATTACTATACATAAAATTAATAGTGTAGGGTAATGAATCAACACGCTCAGTCTCAACGATCGCATCGGTCACCTGATCAATCTTGGTCGGCTTATGTTAATTATATGGCAATAGCCCTGATAAAATTCTATGCATAACATTCTGTTCCGACACCGAGGAGTTTGCTTTTCTCATAATTGAATGCCCGCGTAGAAATAACTGAACAATAAATATTCAAATGAAACCAAATTTTGGATATCGCCAAAATTGTATACTTTAAATCGTAACAATCATCATAATTTGGATCGATACATCTACTTTCAATCCACGTTACCAAAATTTCTCAACCAAGCAGTAGGTTCGAATGATTCTGTAAGCTAACAGTATTACATAGCATCGTGCCATACAAATGGCTAATGTCTATAATTAGACCAGTGTAGCCTTATAATTTTTTAGAAGCAAAATGGGGTCATGACGGTTAGAATTAAATCTGTGTAATCTTAGGCATAGTAAGATCTCGATAATCGTTAATTTGTGAAATTGTTCGTTTCACTGATCTCTAATTAGAAGATTATTACAAAAGCTAATTGTACCTTAAAAGCATGATTTTTCTAATTTTCTAATACAGCATTATGGTATTGTAATATACATTATTTATTAATATACCGGGTGTTTAAAAATTGTGTTCGGATATTTTACCCATTTATAGTTCTAATCAAGATAAACAAAAAAGTCTTAGTACACTTAGGTCCTAAAATCAATTGTTTTAGAGATGTAGTTGATTTTACGTTGCTTTTCAATAAAGTTCATATCTAGTCGTTTAATCGTATTACCCATGCAAGACTAAACACATTTTGTCTTTAGTTATTGTCACTTTAAAGTTACCCTTGAAACTTACCCCAACCGTAACTTACTTAGTGATAAATTTTTCACAAAATTGCATCAATGTTTGTCGGAAGTGGGTTCTTTTAAAACAACTCACCACGATGCTGATCGACCTCGATCTCTGAGTACTCCTGCAGTAGAAGAGGATGTTTTGAGAAGGGTTGAAGAAAATCCAGGTACCAGTGTAAGAAGGATCTCTGCTGCAGTAGACATTAAGCTTCTCTAGTTTAGAGAATTTTACGTCAGCAACAATTGTATCCTTACCATGTTCAACGAGTGCAAGAGCTTGTCGCTCCTGACTACGTTTCGAGAAGAGCATTTTGTGAAGTGATCTTGCAGAAGCTTGCACAAAATCCTATAGCTCATGCTAGTGTTTTATTCCCTGACGAAGCTGCTTTTACAAAAGACGGAATTTTGAATTTTCATAACAATCACATTTGAGCGGATGAAAATCCTCACACTGTTGGGAAATCAAGAAGCCAGTATAAGTTTTCTCTAAATGATTGAGGACAAACGATTCTTCCTAATCGCTTAACTGGTGACCATTTCGTTTCATTTGGACTTTCTGCGAAACACTTTCTCGATATTATTCGAAGATGCACCTCTCCAGGATAGGTTACAAATATGGTTCATGCATCATGCGATCGTTGTTCGTAATTTTCTTAATACTGAATTTTATAGTAAATGGATAGGAAGAGTAGGTTCAATAGTTTGGCCACCTAGATCACCTAATTTAAATCCTGTAGACTTTTTTGCATGAGGTTACTTAAAATCATTAGTGTATTCAGCACTTGTTAATAACTTGGAGGATCTCCAGCAAAGAATACAAAACGCATGTGAGATTATTCGCCAATTTCCAGGAGTCTTCGAACGAGTGGGCGATTTTACTTTTGTATGAAGATGCATTTACTTTAAGCATTTTGTGTTCAGTTTTTATGTTCTGTTTGTATTTTCCCCAATTAAATAAACATTTGAAAACCAAGCCGCTTCATTCACTAATAACACTGGAATTGTTTATATCTTCGAAAACACTGCTTTTAGGACCTAGGTTTCCTAAGACGTTTTTGTTTATATTGATGAGAACTATTTATAAGTGGGCAAAATATCCCAACACAATTTTTAAACACTCGGTATAACATAAAAAGGATAAGCAGAGTTGTATTACTGCTTGATTGCAATCGATATTCAAGATATTTATAAGAAATAAATATCTTCTTCTTTCTGAATCATTCAATCATTCTTCAATCATTTTTTTCTAGTATTATACATTTTGTAAGAATCTCTAATATAAAATCCTACTTTAGGTTCGGAAAGCCAAGTTATCTATTAATTAGTAGGTTTTTACACCTAAACGATCATCTACGTCCATATATCGACTTCGTAATCAAGCTGTAGCGAAGTCCGTATTATTTCATTTCACCTTATTACTTAAATATATTCTAATATATTTTTAATTTAATTTTAATCGATTTTCGAACACACTACCGTAACTAAATGTAGTGTGTTACACTACTGGCAGCAGGTGGAACTTGTAATCAGCAACCTGATACTTGAAATGTCCAAATTACAAAATGAAACAAACCTGTAAAATTCATTAATATCTACCACATTTATTTTTCTAGTGTTACGAAAGCCATATCAAATAACTGTATAAAGTATTCATAATTCGTATTAATTAAATCGAGAACATCTAAGATGTTTTACTTTTAAACATCAAAATTAACCAACTCAGGGTTTGTGATGACATGGATATCAGATTATACTATAACATACTTAATTTAAAATTTGATTACGCAGATTTAAATCATTTAATAAATAGTAACAGTCTAAATTGTTAGTTAAATCCTAACAAATGCTTAAATTTGAAAGTGAACTTTTTCATCGAAAATTGTTTAATAGCAATTTAAGACTGAAATAACTTAATTGAAACGAATAAATAGTAAACTTAGTGTTTATTTCTGAACACACACATCGATTGAATAACGGTCGAACCCTACGACAAGACAATTGAAATAGGTTAAGCCGTAATTACCGCGGCCGGTCGCCGTCGAATTCCACGAAAACTCGTTATCTAACCATTATGTTTACGGTTGATTATTGATTAGCGGGCCAGCAGTAGACATTATAGAACCCGCTGCTGTTATAGAATTTTGGGCGCGGTGCCGGGCTAATTTCGTGCCCGGCTCGTTTCGACAAGTGTTTTCGTTTTCCGCTTGTAATTATCTTACTAGTCGATTATGATAATTCCGAAACGACCGCGCGTGCTCGAGCATAAATCGTTCTGTTTTTCCCCGCGCGCGTTTCGCAGATACTATCTGTATCATTTGTCTGCCGGTGGATATTAATGTACCTCGCGACCGGTGTTCTACCTTGACAATCGAGAAAACGGTGGCTATTGTATTAATTAAAAATATTTATCGAATGGCGATGTGGCGGCGGCGGATAGAGTGGACCCCGGGTGCAGCTGCTATTACTCTGTCTCTGAGCAATTCAATGCGAACGATAAGAAAAGGTATATGGTATTGGCACATGGGTGGATATCTTCTTCTACTATCTTCCTTATACCCTTATAGGGATTAACATGAACTTCTTTCCTTATACATATAAATAAGGATTGTATAGTTATGTCTTCGGTTTTGTTAAAAAACATTAAATAACCAATGAAACCAAAAAAAGAAATTCCCATATTTATTTTTTTGTACAGCATTACAAACAAATTCTTAAAGTTCACGATTATTTTTTCTTGTTGTACTTATTTAGATGTCACGAATAACGATCTTAACTTACCAAACCAATTAATTGCATTTTAACTAGTAAGACTGTTCGACTGTATCGGTGTACCTTTGTTACGTCGATCTATAAATTCTGCTGCGTTGGCGTTGTTATTAAAAATTAGATGATAGGAAAAAGGGAGTCGAGTAATATTGTTGGTTGGAGAGTCGGGTTTTAAAACAAACAGAACGGGTTAAGTCGTGCTCGACCGACGACGGCGTTGTCCCGGTCTATTGTCGCTAGGATTTTAACGGTAAATCGGCCCGTTAATTGCGAACGATATTTTTAATTTATCAATAATTGATCCTGAGCCTCGCGCCGGTTAAAGGGTCACTCGCAATCTTCTCCGATGGAGGTCGTAGATAATACAAGACCGTCTCTTTATAAGAAGGTCACGGGACCGTACGCATTGTGCAAAAATTTGCTGAGGGGAGTCCTTAAAGGACATATAAAGAGAGTGCACTAACCCTCGGTGGTTGTAGTACTAGAGAAGCTGCAGCTGCTTGCTTGCCAAACAGATGATCGAAGAAAACGTCTGACGTCATGCGACGTAGTCAAACTAACGTCTTCCAGACGAAAAATTTTTACAAAAGGAATTTTTTTAAACTAAAACTAGAAAAATAACCGTATACATTTTTTTTTGTTCCAACTCCAATTACAACGACCTAGCTACTACATAGAACAAGATCTTGTTAACATTGTGGAGCCGGTTGTTTCAACTTAGCACAGAAACAGTACCTATTTTTTCTCTGTCCAACTAGTTTTAATGCAACTATTATTCTAACGGTAAATACGAAAACTGTTGTTGCAGATTACACATAGTTCTCTTCCAGTTTTCTACGCGAATTTAAACTTTTAGTAAAGAGGTAAAGTACATCGTGTTGTTGAAAATTCTTCGAATTATCTAAATACTTTATTCATGTTAAATATTAGATAGGAAAACACATTCTTTGTATTCATTGCATTGGTATAACCTGCTATAATTTTGTAATTTGTGTCCTTTAAACGATTAATATATCGGGATTAATATCAAATGTAGTGAAATAAGAGAAGGTATTCCAGATGCTGAATCTTTTATGAATTCAATTAACCATCGATTAAATGACGATCATTCACAATCGAAATAAACAATCCTAAGAAACCGTATTTCCTTTTGGATCTTCTTCCTAATATACACGATTTAATAACAAAACTTCTGCGTTATCGTATATTAAGCAGCTAAACTCATGCATTACGTTTAAATATTTACATAGTGTTAGATTTTATATTATATTGGTTAATTTATATTAGATTTGATAGGTTTATATTATATTAGTTCATTTATATTGGATTTATTTGTATCGCCTCATTTGTTTAGTCTAGATTTGAAGTGTCTCGAGTCGCAATATTAGAGTCTTTTATCGCATTATTTATTGGGTGGAGTTAAGTGTGGGAATGCGTTGGGGTATCTCGGTGTTTAGGTAAGGGTTTTTAGTTATGACCTAAAATAAAGAAGGAGCCTGCGAGCTCAACTCGTATCAGTTATTCAGTCTTCGATTTAACACACACCGAAACAGTACCCCTTCAATTTACGCGGAGCAAGGCTCCCTATATAACTCTCGCCACAACTAATCGCTATTTATATGTATAGTTTAAGTGTAATTAATAATAAAGTTTATGGAAACGTAAAACCAAGATTTTGTTGTTAACCAGCGCCCACCAGATAAAAATAAATAATCATAAATGGTCCTTCGAGCCGGATAGGGAAAATATAAGAAGATTTAAGTGTCTTCGGTTCCTTGATGCGGCGTGTAAAATTAAATTAAATTCGACAACGTTGGCCCGCCAGTTACGCAGCTTTTTGGAGAACATTCGCCAAGAGTGTTCGAAGACCGAATTTCTACTTCATGCAACTCCCAACAAATTCGAGATAGAAGAAATTCGTTCATCACGTACTGGAAGCGACCAACGCCATTGAAACAAGTACCGTAAGTCCCTTTGCTTTCTCCTTTATCGTTCTCAATCTGAAACTTGTCAATCGCGATCATGAGTCAGTCAGAAAATTTAACTAAAAAACGAGGTATTGTCAAGGGCAAACTCACGAATTTTGCGAAATTTGTAATAAAATTTGAATCAAATATCAGAGAAAGCGGTATTAATCAGGAACTTTCGTTAGAGTTAGAACAAAGATACAATCGGGCAATTAATCTTATCGATGAGTTCGAGGAAATTCAGGGTGAAATAGATTTGTTAAGCGTTGATGGCGAGTCACAAAACGCGGAGAGGGAGACATTCGAGGCGAGTTTTTACGCAAATACGGCTAAAGCTAAGCGAATTTTGACAAATAGAAATATATGCGCCGATTCGTCGTTCATTGTAGGACCTTCCCCGGATCAACATGTAAAGCTACCGGTTATAGATTTACCAAAGTTTGACGGTGGTTACGACGCATGGCTAGGGTTTAGAGACATTTTCGAATCATTAATTCATAACAACCCAATGATCAACGACATTCAAAAATTTCATTACTTACTGTCGGCACTGACCGGTAATGCTCGTCAGGTTATCGAAAGCTTAGAATTGACAAATTCTAACTATGAAGTCGCTTGGGGGTTGATTCGCGAGCGTTATGATAACCCGCGGATATTAATTCATAATCACGTTAAGGCATTGTTCGAAATTGAAGGGGTTTCGGGTGATAATCCACAGCCGATTCGAAGTTTTATTGACGACTTTCGTAAACATCTGCGCGCGTTAGCTGCATTGAATGAACCTACGGATAATTGGGACACACTACTTATTTATTTAGCCGTGTCGAAATTGGACGCTGATTCCAATCGGGAGTGGGAAAGGAAAAAGTCCGGTTTAAAGAAAGCGAATTTAGAAAATTTGTTAGGGTTTTTGAAAGAACGTGCTGATTTATTGGAAACTTTGGAAAACGGTTCGGGTAAGCGGATAATCGATAAATCAAAACCGAAATCAAAAACGTTTTTGGTTGCTAATTCGGGTGTTAAGCGTTGTGTAAACTGCAATGGAGAACATTACATACAGGAATGTTCAAATTTCACTAAACTTACGGTTCGGGGCCGTATAGACCGGGTCAAACAATTAAAGGTGTGTATGAATTGTCTACGGTCGGGACATTTTGTTAAACAATGCCGTTCGAGCTCTTGTAAACGGTGCAATTCTCGTCATCATACCTTACTTCATTTGACGCACGATCGCTTATATTCACCACCACAACCAACGACATCCACCCAAGCACACAGTCTAAATTTCGCACAGCATGCAAATCATTCAAACATCTTACTCTCCACCGTAACCGTTCACGCATTCGATAGACATAACAAAAAACATTCATTACGCGCACTCTTGGATCCGGGCAGTCAAAGTAGTTTTCTTTCGGTAGAAGCTTGCAAGCGGTTAAGGTTGGCTAGAACAGCAACAAACGTTAATGTAGCAACAATAAATCAAACACAGTCAACAATAACGAGTACTTGTTCATTGCGAATACATTCACACTGCACGGATTTTTCACTTAAGGTTAATTGCTTGGTTATAGCAACAATCGCGAATGATTTACCCAATTTTGAAATAAACGCTAACACTTTAAAAATACCTACACACATTCGCTTGGCGGATCCATTGTTCAATAAACCCGATAAGATAGATATGCTGGTCGGAGCTGATTATTTTTGGAATTTGTTATGCGTTGGGCAAATCAAACTTGCAAAAGGGCCTATCATGCAAAACACCCGTTTGGGGTGGATCGTTTCGGGGCCGATACAAGCGAGCGCGGCACATTCGGTGCGGTGCAATTTAATTTATAAGGATGACAATTCCGTAATAAGTAAGCAGTTGGCGCGGTTTCGGGAAGTCGAGGAGTTTGAAGGGTTAGTTCACTCATCGAAAAATGAAACATTTTGCAAAAATCATTTTTATAAAACCACTAAACGTGCAGAAGACGGACGATTCATTGTTTCGACACCGCTAAAGAAAGGTTTAGATTGGTTGGGCGAATCGCATAAAACCGCGGAAAATAGTTTGATGGGTATCGAGCGGAAATGCAAACGAAATCGTGAATTCGGTGAGCAATATCATACATTTATGCGAGAGTATTTGGAGTTGGGTCAATTAAGAAAGATTGTTGATACACGCGAGGGTTATTACATTTCACACGGCGTGTTAAATGAAAATAGTGCCATCACAAGGGTCGTTTTCGATGCATCATGTCCCACGTCAATGGGATATTCACTTAATAATTGTCAGATTGTGGGACCTATATTACAGCCTGACTTGTTCAGTGCCTTGAAACGGTTTCGGGAATACGAGCACGTAGCTACCGCGGATATGCAAAAAATGTACCGTGCCTGTTTAATCAATCCAACCGAACTTAGTAAAGAGTGTTTTATTGCTGCTCTTCGGCGACTTTCAGCTAGGCGCGGGAAACCGAATCGAATGTTCTCTGATAGCGGAACTAAGTTCGTGGGTGGTAATCGCGAATTACAGGAGCTAAGTCTGTTCTTGATTGATAACTCTAGCGAACTCAAAACACCGATTGAAAACGCTTCTAATAGTTGGTTGAATACTCCCCCTAACTTGCCACACCTTGGTGGATTATGGGAAGGCGGTGTTAAGTCAGTAAAATTTCATTTACGTCGGGTTACCGGCAATGCCTCGTTTACGTACGAAAATTTTTATACATTATCTGTTCAGATTGAGGCCATCCTTAATTCCCGGCCATTAACCCCATTATCCACCGATCCCAACGATACGACTCTATCAACCCCGGCACATTTTCTAATTGGTGGGAAACTTACTTTCCCACCAGATCCGGGTTTGAGTCGCAACAATGAAGACCGCTTATCGCAGTTCCATCGCGTCCAGCAGATTCAACAACATTTTTGGACCAGGTGGTCCAAAGCATATTTGTCTGAGCTGCAGAGGTACTACGACTGGTTTACGGGTGACGCTAACTTAAGGTTGGGCCGATTGGTGTCAATGAAGAAAGACAATTTGCCTGCCTTAAAGTGGCTTACAGGCCGAATTATAGAATTGCACTGCGATAAGGATGGAGTCGCACGAGTGGTCACGCACACAAAATGGGATCATCAAAGGGGCCACGGTCAGACTGTGTCCACTACCAATGGAATAGCAGTCTTGGGTTTCATTAATGTGATTGCTTGTGATTACGTGAATTGTGTGTGCGCGATTAATCACTCAGTAGTGTAAATTTAATTTTTCGATTTTTTTTCATACATTTTGATGTTGAGTCATTATTGTTAATTTGTGTTTTTATTTGTTGAAAGGTAGTTCTTTCAAGGCGGGGAGTATGTTAGATTTTATATTATATTGGTTAATTTATATTAGATTTGATAGGTTTATATTATATTAGTTCATTTATATTGGATTTATTTGTATCGCCTCATTTGTTTAGTCTAGATTTGAAGTGTCTCGAGTCGCAATATTAGAGTCTTTTATCGCATTATTTATTGGGTGGAGTTAAGTGTGGGAATGCGTTGGGGTATTTCGGTGTTTAGGTAAGGGTTTTTAGTTATGACCTAAAATAAAGAAGGAGCCTGCGAGCTCAACTCGTATCAGTTATTCAGTCTTCGATTTAACACACACCGAAACAGTACCCCTTCAATTTACGCGGAGCAAGGCTCCCTATATAACTCTCGCCACAACTAATCGCTATTTATATGTATAGTTTAAGTGTAATTAATAATAAAGTTTATGGAAACGTAAAACCAAGATTTTGTTGTTAACCAGCGCCCACCAGATAAAAATAAATAATCACATAGATAATCGAAAACTATAAATTTTTTTATTCGGTCATATGGGTACCTATTCTATGATGTATTCTAAAAAACCCACTATACAAACTTTACCAAAACCAAACACTTCAGCTTCTTTGAACAACTATTTGGATCTTGTTAAAAGTATGGATAAATGAATATATAAGCTCTAATCCCGTTATTACAGTTTATTCGATCGTAAACTTTAACAAGCTGCAAGATTGAAAGACCTCATTACTGTGTTTATCTATAAAAAATACCATTGAACCATATCACACCGTTTGATGGCACTGATCTAAAATTTGCAAGCTACATGCTACAAAAGACCGCAATCTTCCGCAGTATTCCTTGGTGTTTGGAAGATATTCGACTCCAAGGGCCACAAAATACTATAAGTAAAAGTTTTCTCTTTCGTCTTACAATCTTTCCTGCCATGATACTTAGAATAACAATCTACATGTCTTCGAAGTGAAATCCTACGCAACTCTTTACACTGACGATACACGATGGAGACAATTCATTACTTATCCATAGGGGCTTCTAGCCTTAATGTAGAATTAATGCAAAATTATTCCTGAACCCAATTCTCTCTCCTATTCCTCCCCACTTGTGTTCCTTCTTCTACAATAGGAAGCAAGATTTGTGTGCTGTACAAAAATCTTAAAATTTTTTTGCCACGCCATTAAGGCTTATATATATGGGTACATATATATGTATATATGGGTATGGGTATATGTATACATTAATCGCCAAAGTTGCTGTGTAGTTTATTTCATTACATCGAAACCGACAATAAATATAATAAAAACTGTGCACGATGTTATAATTGTATATTTTTATTGTATATTTTATTTTTTATAAGAAACTTTTTATTATTCTTCTCTTAATTGATGTGGGTCAAATTGACCCTGTATTCGGTTAGCGCGTCGCTATCCAGACATTCCACATCCTAGGGTTAAAGAATACGATTCATCACACGAAAGCGACTATAAAGAACATATAGCGGAACTAGCGGAATTATGTTCGCTTTTACCACCTCCTGATAAATTTACCCGATAGATAAATTCAGTTCTTAGCCAATGAGAGCGCTTAAAACCGCCGTAACCATGGCAACTATCCTCTAGATAGTTTATCAGGAGGATGGTAAAAGTGGGCCTTAGATCGTAACCTTTTGACGGATGACATGGGTCTGACTGCAATAAGTTCTTCAAAAAACACATATTTAGAAAAATTATATACAACTGTATGTTTTTTTTCTAATTTGCGAAAACTCAGTTGTTAACAGAAAGTTATAAGACATAATTAATATTTGATAAAATTTTAAACCATAGATTCAAGAAGAATTGGATGCGTTTTTGTGAATAGCTATAAGATGTTAGCATTTGTGAATCAATCACAGGACATATTACCGAAATGTGTCAATGTGATTGTTTTCTTCTTATTCGAGCAGCAATGTCTCATATTCATTCCAAAATGTTTCTACGCTTTTTACAGTTTGATGACAGACTACTGATATTTAGTCAGCTCTACATCAAGAATATTGTTTGCACATGGTAGAAAGGCTGTTGTGTATTAAAAATTCTTTGTCACTTTATGCAACGACAAATAAAATTGAGCAAATAAATACTGAGATCAAGACATTGGGAAAATTTTTAAACCTATTGATGAAGTTGCTAAGAAGTTAAGCTGCACTGCTTTGCAAACGCAGTTAATTAATCGATTTGGTGAAACAGAAAGTAATTCACGATATAAGCGAAAGCTTTTCACTGATTATATGAGGAAGATATTAAACAAAAACTATCTAAGGCATTGGAAGGTGAAGTAAAACTCATAAAAATAGGGTACTAAAAGATTACGTGACGAAAAAAGAGAAAACTTTAATGGTTTCGATTACCAGCATACTAGAATTTGACAATGAAATTCCGAGAGAGTAGACTTAAGGGTGATAAAGCTGCCAAATTATTTCCCCTAAAGTATAACTTATATCCGCGGATACGAACAATACCATGTCATCGAGTAGGGTTGACTATAACGCTAGCTAATACATCAATTCCCTTTTGTTCAGGAGTTACGATGTTAGTGATATCAATCACAACTCGATGAATCGTACTTTTGGAAAGCGTATGTTGATCTGGAAACCACTCTCGACACAGAGTTATAATTCATATATCAACACCCACTTTGTTTGTCACTTTCATCGTAAATTCTAAGTTATATAACGCCATGTATACCTTTAGCGCCACCTATCTAAACTTCATAATAACACTAGATGTCCATACCGCACTCCAATAGTACTGAATAGTATGAATTGACATATCATTTAGTGTTCAAATAAATTACTAGCAATCTGCCAACATATGAGGATGAAATTATCTTTTCAACAGTTTTTATGCAGGTTGGCTATAAAAAGCTGTAATTATAACAAGGTAAGAGAAAAGATATTTTTTAGTGTTCAGCAGAACATAACGCGCCTTTAACACTAAAGTGACATAATTCAAATAATAGTGTTTCTAGGAAAACAAGCGGCAATTGATAGGTGCCTTCTTATGGTATTTTATGATTAAAACTAAAAATATTCAATTTTTGAGTTGTGCCACTTCATTTCTAAAGGTGCGATAAGTATACAAAGCTATAAATTTCCTTGATTTCTGCAGAGAAGTTAGCATTACATTTTAAGTTATGTACATACGATTATACGTTACGATCAGTTACGATTTAATGTTTAATGACATTTAAAATTGTTATCATTTACTCTTATACTTATAATATTACTCTTATAATCAGAAAATGCAGAAAAAGATCCCTCTGGACAGAAAAGCAGTTGAAGGTTGTAAACCTACGTGCGATATCTGTGGAGATATAGCTGTTATAACTTGTGCATGGTGTAAACAATCATTGTGTTTTAAACTGTTTTTCCATGATTTTCATTATTGCCAACAATGCAATGCACAAAAAAAAGTAAAAAAAATAAATTAAATTAATAATGTAGAATACAATTTGTGATAGTCAACCATTTTTTTGCCAGTTACTTTTTAACTCATTATTACTAAATATTTATATAATTACACTAACTTTTGTGTTATTTAAATAGAGTAAGGATAAAAAACTTTTTCTGTAGGAGTATGAAAATTATTAGCGAAAATATATTTTCTACCCCAAACTTCTAACCCTTGTAAGTTCTTTTAAAAGTACTACCTAACGTATAAAAAATCATCGTGGTAAATTGCACCAAAATCGACAATTTTCGCAAAAAAATTAATTTTTGGGTAGTTAACTCCAGCCACCCCTAAATGTCGTATAGAGTTTATTTTACTGCGTAAATCTTAATTTGCAACTAATTTATGGTTTTCTTCAAAATATTGTTCAACAGTGTAACAGTTTATCACATTATTCTTAAGGAAAGGGGTTATCTATCATACCCCGTAACTTTGCAGGGGATGGTCAGAGGCAAATAAGAAAAAACACGTAATTAATATTTTTTAAACGTACTATTAGGATACTTAATATCGTCAAAATCGACACGGTAGTTTTCAAAATATTCCAAAAAACTAGCGGGAGTTTACCTCCTAAAGCCCTCAGATACATGTATTTGTGATATATAAATGGAAAGCTCTTTGAAAATGAATATCAGTTTACATTTTCCATATTTCGATAGCTATTTTCGTCTTCAGCCTCTAAGGTACTATATATCGTTCGCCCCGATTTCCAACCCTTATAACTCGCCCCAGGGTCTTTATTAGCACGTATAAAAAAATACGTAAACCTTATTTTTGGCCATACTATCGCTGTACCAAATTGCAACAAAATCGGTGAGGGACAGTTTCGATATTTCCCTTGTCAGATTAAAAGTACCATTTATCAAAAATGTTACTAAGATTAACTGTTAATTCAAGATTTAATTGTTATTAGAAAAGATCACAATTAAATAATGCTTTGATGAAAGTGAAGTTATAGAAAGTAATGTTGATGTAAAAGTAATTTATTTAAAAATGAGTATTAAGTTACTATAGTTAGATATGGAATGAATGGAATGCATTGGCGGTCTTTTTTGTGTAATTTAAAGTCATCCCACTTCTTTAGTTTTACTAATTCTTATTCATTTCGCCTTTGTAGAGCTAGCAGCTGATGACATTATTAGCCGAAACCGATTTTGTGTATATTAAATTTTTATTAAAAGCTCACAAGGTGAAGTTCCAAAGTTTATTTATTTCATTTACAATCATAGTTAATCATTAAAATTAAGTTGTATCGATCTTTTTAAAAAGATATTTCATTAAAAATTGTTGAGCTTTAATTTTTTTTAATTACGATATAAGGGTCTTTATTGAGTAATTTGATTGGAAATTAAAGTTGTTCACGATAAGCTTATGATACATAAGATTAAGTTTACTTATACTAATTAAGCTATTATACTAAGTCTTCTTAACCCATTTAGTCCAAGTTATAAGATATGAGATGGTGCAAAAATGCTAAGAAACGAACAACAACACAAAAATATTTTGATTAACCGAGTAACAAATTACTCATAAATAAGTAATAATAGTAATACAACATAATACTGACAAATACCAACTTTAGTATGAAGTTTAATATAAAAAATGGGATGAACAATGGGAATGAAGTAGAATCATTGGTCGTGATACTTCGCAAAGCACTTTTCAAGTAAATGAACGCTATACTTACAGCAAATATATTGACACACTATGTCCATAAACGTCTATTTCTAGGGAATTCACCGAATAAATCCGTCTAAACTGGTTTCTGATAATAAGAAAGATAATGTAATTCTTATATCTTATCATACATCCCAATGG
The DNA here is from genome assembly GCF_036711975.1 of Onthophagus taurus. Taxonomy (NCBI): domain Eukaryota; kingdom Metazoa; phylum Arthropoda; class Insecta; order Coleoptera; family Scarabaeidae; genus Onthophagus; species Onthophagus taurus. The sequence continues at coordinate 27,598,731 of NC_091966.1, forward strand.
TGTGTTTTTGCACCATTAATGTTTCAAGACTTATTTTCAGAATTTATATTTTTATTTCGCGTTTCAAGATATATATGTGGAAAATATGCACTAAAAACGTGCAAATGTCAAAATTTTAAAGAATTTTATGCACTAAAAATAGTTTTATTTTTATTGTATATTTTAAACAGAAATTGTCAATCGAAAAAAATTGATGCAAATATGGTTTAAATAACAAGAATTATGCATGTATAGCCTAACAACCTTCAAATCTGGAAGTATATGATTGTAAAATAATTTTAAAAATGCTGGTGCGTATTCACACCAGTGGGACTAAATGGGTTAAACAGTTCAGATATTTATACTTGGGTTCCACGAGATTTTTAAAATTTCCAAGAAATATTAGAACTCTTTTTAATGATTCATTAAAGCTTGATATGTTCAGCAATAATCACCGAAAACTAGAACTAACACTAGCACTATCACTCGAACTACACTAGACTTAGAACTAGAAACTTTCGGGTTAAGTCGTACGTTTTCTGAAAAAATGTTTAACGTTTCGGATGCTATTTTGCAACTTTCTTCAGAAACAAGTTCGAAGTTCGAACTTGTCGTGAAGTTCTAAGTGCTAGTGTTAGTTTTAGTGTTCTTTTCATATTTGCAAAAGCATTTTAGGTCTGTATAATGTAAGATTAGAGTTACTTTATGTTTGTGAAGTATTCTCATTCATTTCGAAACTGTTGTCTGAAGAGTATTTAAACGGCGGGTGTCGATGTCCCTCCATCTATCCACCTCGTCGTAGTGGGCGCAGCCACTCAGTACTACTACTACCTCAGAAAGTTCTACTACCTCCAGGGTCTACCGAGCGCAAAAGCCAAACCGCACTCAACCGGCGGGCAGTCGGCGACCCTACTACTTTTAACTACTTACCTCTAACAGTATTCCAAAAGAAGGTGGGGCGGCGCCGCGTTGCGGAGGCAGAACCTCCGAGCACGACGAATCAGCGTCCGTCTCGGACGAAGCCGCCGTTCGCGATCCCGATCGCAAAGATCACTCAGTCTTCGGCCGGCTACCGACAGGTCGGCGTCGAAACGCTTAGCACCCCGATCGAGAAACATCTCACAAAGTATACACGTCAAAAACCGAATTCGACGTCGTCTCCGAAAAACGCGACTCGCGAATAACTTTTTCTTTAGTGATACTCGTTTGGCGAAGAAGTGATATGTGACGATTTAAATATAAAATTAAATATTTTTAAGAATTAAGAGCAGTGTCGATAAGGTCTTCGCCGACGTCGCACGTGAAAGTCAAAACCACCCGAAGAATATGAACAAGAACGACAGTGCCTTATTTGCTGATTACTACTTATACAAGTTCTCTACATGTTGTTGATGTTGTTGTCGTTTAATTTAAACGATTTATAACAAAATTTTTAATAGGAATTAAGGTGAGTCTATTTTTCAGTTATTTTCAGTCAAAATTTGCAAATCATAAGTTGTAAAAAGATTATCGTTAATCGAAGGTCTATAAGTACTAAAAATCCTTCGCTAAATTCCCTGCAAAGTTCGCAAATCTTATTTGGAAGAGTACAATTTTATGTCTAATGTTGGTTTAAACTTTATCACAAGAAACCCTTGAAGAAGGATTGTCTAAATTTAAATTAAATCTTAAAATTTTTGAAATCTTTACAATAACTTGTTCCCAAAACCATTTCCTAAAAGATTAATAAAAAACAATAATCTTCAATACCTTGTTTAACTTTGATCGTTTAAAATAACTCAATTTAGTCTATAAGTACTAAATATTCTTTGCTAAATTCCCTGCAAAGTTCGCAAATCTTATTTGGTAATTTATTTGGAAGAGTACAATTTTAAGTTGAATGTTGGTTTTATTTATCACAAATTTTTAGATTCCACTTAAATATGATGTTAAATCAAGTAATCGAAAAATCCTTGAAAAAGGATTGTCTAAAATTAAATTATCTTAATAAAAAACAATTCATACAACTTAATCTACAATAACTTGTTTAACTTTGATCGTTTAAAATAAGTCATATAAAACAAGCAATAATTTATGTTAATGTAGAACTCTAAATCTATCTTGAATGAACGATTTATTTTAATTGTAGCACTTTTTATAATAGTACCATTTTTATGTTCTGATATCAGAAAAAAATTATGGCTTATTCAGTGCGTAATAAGTACAACTATTCCACTTAACAACTTATTATAGCACTTATTAGGTAAAACTGATTTTAATTACGTAATTTTTAATTTGTCTAGGTTTTTCTAAGTTTTTTCTAAGAAATGGTTCTCATAAAACACTTTTTCTCTATTGTATTCTACTGTGTGTAATCTCATAATTACTAGGTTTTACTTAAAAATTATTAAAAAGAAGTAGTCTTTTCAAATGTTAGAATTTCTTCTATATTAATTTTAAGAATCTGATGTACTGGTTATATAATAACAATTAGAAATGTGTAGAAAAAATCGATCACATTTTTTTATTGAACCATCTATAATTTATCAATCTCTTGAGTTATAAGTTTCATGATAAAACCCTTGTTAGAGCAATTTTACGTTTAATTATAGAAAGACTTAAAATATATTATGAACCTAATTCCTACCACCATAACAATCGACAAGATTTATAACAATTCTCATAATTACTAGGTTTTACCTCAAAATTATTAAAAGAAGTAGTCTTTTAAAATGTTAGAATTTCTTCTATATTCATTTTAAGAATCTGATGTACTGGTTATATAATAACAATTAGAAATGATTAATTAATGTTTCCGTGAAATGAGTAAAAATCGATCAACATTTTTTATTAAACCATCTATAATTTATCAATCTCTTGAGTTATAAGTTTCATGATAAATCCCTTGTTGGAGCAATTTTACGTTTGATTATAGAGACTTAAAATATATTATGAACCTAACTCCTACCACCACAACAATCGACACGATTTGTAACAATTAAAGTTTTTATAAAAATTATCCAATTTCTTTGGTAAAATTGTACAAATAAAAAGTGTAAAAGTCTGCGGTTTGTATTTTTTATCGCAAGATACGAAGATGAAAAGGATTTATTAGATATAGATATACAGTATGCTCGTAAAGTAAGGTATAAAAATATATGATTTCAAGAAAAATCGCAAAATGTAAAGAATTGTATTCTTTACTTGTATCTTTAAATCTTTATTTTCATCGATGCTGTTTTCAAATACCAATTCCCATTTTTATTACTTCTGATATGTGATAATAAATATTAACAATAATTACATAAAAAAATTACGTTAAAGTAGAGGAAGAAAAATTTGTTGAGCATTAAAAAGTTTAGTTAAAGAGTGAGATTGAAGTTGTAAGAAAACCCAAATTCAATTTTTTTTGATATTGGGCCGAAGCTTGATATTGATAAATCAATCACACATTAAATATTAAAAAGCACAAAGAAAAATCATCCCTATAAAATAAAGCTTATCAACAACTTTCTTAAACGAACGCAATTTTGTGAGTAATTACAATAATTTTGTAACCACGATGAAGGCTTTGTCAAAAACACCTTTTTTGGTCCCATTTACACTAATTGGACGAGTAAATAAAAGAATTGTTCGTGTTGAGACATCAAAATGCACATTGGGAGAAGGGATCCAATATCCACAGATAAATGTGTGTATATGAACAGTAAAGAACTCTTTTCTGGTTCGTTACAATTTTAACTTTTACTGGAGCAGATATTTGACATAAAATTTTGCTGAACTTGAGCAAAATTGAAATAAGTTGAACTTAAGATATTTCATCAAAGCATACAGTTTTTTAACAAATTGGATGTCGACTTTTTGTACCACCGCTCCATTTGCATAAAAATAAAATATTCTACATCTAGTTTTCGTATTTATTTTTGTTGTACTCGTATTCTGCAAATTCTACAAAAAAAAACAATGATGTTAACAAAAATAAACATATGTTCTTTAAATAGAAAACAAAAATTAAAAAATATTTACTGTAATAAGCTTGCAAGTACGATTTTAGTTTCCCTAAACAAAGTGATATCTGACAAGTAGCCACTACATCATTGCACACCGGCTTTGCCTTGGTGCTATTTAAACCTTTGGTTTCTTCTTCTTGGTCCACGCTTAGACTGATGCGCAACTTAATCCTTAATCCTTTTGAAAGTAGATATTAAAACTGGACCTACAAGAGTGTCTACAACAGCCCTTCTGAAATCTTTTGCGGTTATTCTACTAGGCAGATATATTGGTTTTTATATAGTAGATAAATATGATGTTGCTTACACTTGTTGCTTTGATGATCTATTTTGTAGCCAGCTAAAAGTTGATCCAATTTATCGATACTACTCATAATAAATCATTTTGATTGAAAATTTAAGAGATTTACTTTTGTACCAGTACGGTTGTAAGAGTTAAGCAATTTTTCTGTACCGATCAGATTTCCCGACACTGTTGATCCAACTCAATTCAAACATGAGTTATTTTTCCACAAATATGCTATATACACTATACCCTCCTTCTTTGACCACCAAGATTGCTAGATTTGTTCTGTACGACTTCTTCCTGCGCAGCAAATTCTTTTTTTACATTAAAAATCAGAACCCTGGATGTAGTTCTACAAATAATTTCTGATATCATAGGAAATTGATATCAAACTAGGGGAGTTTGAATGAAAACTTTATAAAAAATATAAATCTTTATAACTCTATCCAAAGAATACATCTTGATTTTAATTTATTTAAAATTTAAATGTCTTCTTCTATTTTAATTATTTGCCCCCCACGTATAATCGAAAAATTAAAAAAAAATCTGGAGAAAGCTTAGTCATATTGCTTAATTCCTAAGGCTGTGCTTGAGAGATTGTTTACGGTCCGGTCCATTCGTGAGGAGATAATAAATTAGATTAGACTCGACGCTCGGTGTCATTTAATAGAACTGACGTGCCGTAATATCGTGATCAATTAAACAGGCGTGTGCTCGGATTAATCCACTTAACCCTTTCGTGCGTGAATCCTCGATCACGACCGAATCCGACGGATCCTTATTCTTAAATCACCGTGGTCCTGGTTAATTTAAAACTCTTTCTCTCCCGGTAACGCCTTTAACCTCGTAAAAACCATCGTTTTATTGCACATCCCATTAATTACGAATTTAAACAATGAGATTAATTAGAATGTAAAGATTTGTTAGAATTTGGGGAATGTAAAACAGAAGTTAAAGATAAATTAATGTATGTTTAGATTAACTAATAAAGTTAGATAAAGTTTGTTAACGTAATAAAGAGAGTTGAAGAAAAAAATTAATAACTTGATTTGACGTGTTAAATTATTAAATAAAAAGAATGATTGAAGGGAATACTATAATCGCCTCTTATACACATGAATATAAATCAGTTGTATTTGACGGGTTCGTCATATAAACGCAGCCATATAAATGGCCCATCATCAACGCAGCTCCGGGTTCTTTGAAAAAGTGCCGACTCTTTTGATTCGGTACCGTCTATTTGTCAAGTAGGTGTCAACAAAGGGTTATGCAAACGCGCCTCGTCTGACTGACAGCATTGTATCCGACCATAATGATTTCTATAAAGCCAAATACTCCCTCGACAATGATGATGAAAACTTTTTTTGATTAACCGTTATTATCATTATTATTAGCGGTTTTTATTCGTTTATTAACCCGGAGAGCGGCGCCACAAAATTTTCAATTTTATTTAGCATTTTGCGGCTACAGGTTTTTTCCCTACAGGTTTTTTTTTTGATAAACGACGTCCGTTAGAGTTTAATAACGCGTGTCGCGGGCTTTATAAGTCGTTGTAGGTGTTAGAATTGAAAGTCCCAAGGCCGTTTCGAAAATAGAAATCGCTTGCCAGTAAATCAACGTACTTCTTTTTAATATACACGGAACTAGTATGTAAGAAAAACTATGTAAACTGTATAATATTGTATAAAACGTAGAGGTTCTTGCGTTTTATGGATGCTAGAAACCAATTATTTATTGATACCAGCACGCGACAAACGATATCATGTAAATTTTTGATATTTACATAGTTACAGTACGCGTGAATTTGTTATTCTAATTAATGTGCACCATTTATGGACAAAACATTTAACCCAGTTTTACGCGCGATTTACAATAACAAATATTAATACAGTAAAAACTCGATATAACGGATTAATACACCGAAGGGAAGGTCCGTTATAGCCAGAAGTTCGTTATATGAATAATTTTAATGCATAAAAATTCGGACAACTATCCACACAGTTGCGTTTATTCTACGTGGGTTTAAATTTTTACCAAGGATATGGTAGAATCTAAGAGTACTACATCCCAGGAATAGGTGCACACTTCGAAGGACCGTTCGTGACGTCAGCGCTGACTAACAATTAAAACTAGAACCAACACTAGACCTAGAACTAGAAAGTAGGAGGTAAGAGGTTTTACTGTACTCACATATTTATAATTATCGTTCTTTTATTATGAGATACCAGAACGAAACCAAGTCCGAAAAAGAGAGTTGAGGGCAGCAACAGGAGCAAAAAGGGCCGGGACCGGTTCGGTATCATTTTTAATTAAGATAATAAACAGTTTGGACGTTAATTTACCGAAAGGAAAGCGCGTCCCGAAACCCGGATGGTCCGAGTGAACCCAGCTCTCGCAATAGATCATATCTCTCTGCTCGGTTCATTATTGTATTTATTACTCCGGTTAATAATTACGGGGCAACGTGTGCGTAGGAAGTCCAATTTACTGAAATTGTTGATTTATTGCGAATAATTACGGAACGGCACGTGAGAAATTGCGAGAAAAATTAATTTGTTTGTCGTCATTTCAATTATTTTTAAAATGTTGTATAAGATTATCTTGAAAAAATCAAAAATCAATTCTACTTTTTGCACAAAATCTTATTATTTCATAAAATTTTTGATTACATTTAAAATGGTCGTCATCAAAAGTAACGCGAATACTAAAAATATTTATTTCTTACGAAACCAAAGAGAAATAAACCCGTCCATAAATATCACGAGCATCCATAACGACGAACATCTCACGCTGTAATTATCGCTTACGCTTCGCAGGTTGTTTGTCAACTTATTAGCGTCTCGTAAAAGCCCCTCTCGACGTTTAGATGGTCCTCATACTTACACCTTTACTACCATTACTCTTCTTGTATATTTTCGAACCATTCACCAGCACCAATTTACCCGTTATTTCTTCCAAACACTTCAATTGACATCGATAAGCAACATATCCTGAGAGTTAAATATTAAATAGCGACGATTCACAGCTTGATGGTGTGCAATGATAATGTCTTTCTGAGAATCGTACGTACTAGTATTTAAACGATTAAACAACAATATTTACGCCCACGCTTTGTCCATCTCATTAGCATGCTAAACGTTGTCACGCTATCATAAACATTTTCTTTCTCGGTTCGGTTTGGTTCACACGTTGTTTGTATAGGTGCATGTCCTCGAAAGGTTGTTGGATGATTCTTTTTCGATGACCATCATCTCGGGTCATTCTATAATTAAACGACGACAACAGGTAGCGGAGTAACCGCGAAGTTATGTAGTAACCGTTTTGTAATATAAATAGGACCTTAATTTTTTTTTCGTTTTACGTAGCGGGTTGGTGGGTTTTAAATAGAGACATGAAAAATCATAGCACCTGTTTTCTTCATTCGAATAAACGTCTTAATATAAAACTGTATTAACAGCTATACTACACGCGTTTAAAAACTCTCCGTTCTCATTTTTCTCGCTGTCACAAAGTTACGTCGACCGACGGGTTCTTTCTTACAGATCAATTTTTCATTTTGTGTAGTAGAAGTAGATGAGTTGCAAGCGACGGCGTCAACCTCTTCTATTTATTTCTTTCTCGACGTGAATTATACGCTGGGCAATCGACCGTGTCCGGTTGATTAATCGCGGACGACGCGGAAATGACTTGAAAATATTGATGTTGAATTAAAAATGACTTGGTGAATTATTTGGAAATTAATAGGGAGGTTCTCAAAAATTGCGTTTCATAGATTCGAAAAAAACATTCAGCATGGATTAAAACTTTCATTAATTAAATATAAAAAATGAGTTCTTTAGAGAAACTAACAAACTAAATTATTGTTGCATGATTCCTGCTTCGGTTGAATTCCTGTTTCAAAGTCGCCTGTGATAAACGCTTTTTGCACAGCATCTATGCCTTTTCAATGCAATGTTCTTTGTGAAATCTAATCTCCCTTTCAGTATTATCAGCAAGATTCGTTAATCACTGGTTTTTTAAACAAATCAAAATTTTCAAACCTTGTTCTGATTTTCAAAATCTTTCAACATCTAATGACTCCGATTATTCTGAAAGTGAATGTAATTGGAACAAAATATTTCTTTTTCTCGATTTGAGCCAAATCAAGTAATGGTGTTAACATAAGATACAATATTAGATTACCAAAATCTAATATTAACGATACCCGTATCTCCGAGTCCACCTTTTGTATCGTCTAATAACGACAGAATTAATAAAGACTTTTATGCATTGTTGTTCAATGTCAATTGGAAACGTTTTATCTCATAAACGAGATACATCAGAACTTTTTCTTTTATTAGAAAGTGCGTAGTTTATTTTATCATTTGGTAAAAGTTTCATTTCGGCATTTTAATAAATCGATTTATTATGATTTTTTGAAAATGACTCCTAGATATTAAAAAATTAATATACAAGATTCAATTCGAAACGTATTATCTCAAAAACTAATCGAGATACGCCAGAACTTTTCTGTTAATTAAAAAGTGCGAACTTTGCTTTATAATGTGGTAAAAGCTTCATTTCAGTATCTTAAAAAATCGATTTGTTATGATTTTTTGAAAATTACTCTAATATATTAAAAAATTAACACATACGATTTAATTTGAAACGTATTATCTCAAAAACTAATCGAGATACGCCAGAACTTTTCTTATAATTAAAATGTGCTATCTTTGCTTTATAATTTGGTGAAAGCTTCATTTCAGTATCTTAAAAAATCGATGTGTTATGATTTTTTTGAAAATGACTAAGATATTAAAAAATTAACACACACGATTTAATTTGAAACGTATTATTTCAAATACGAATCGAGATACGCCAGAACGTTTTTTTTTATTAAAAAGTGTGTACTTTGCTTTATAATTCGGTAAAAACTTCATTTCAGTATCTTAAAAAATCGATGTGTTATGATTTTTTGAAAATGACTCTAAAATATAGAAGTCTAAACTCTAAAGTTCTTTAAGAAAAACATTGCGGATTCACATTTTCTTTTTAGATTATAAAAGCTTAAACAAAATACATGTTACTATAATTATTATTTATTCTACTTTACTTAAAAAGTTCTACTATTATTACTAAACTGGAATAGTTTGCGATTTACCGTACAATTTCTATTGTTGTGTACGTTTCATTTACAAGTCCATTAATTATATTTCTGCATCGTTTTCTGAGCTTCTAAGAGACGTTTAACCTGAACACAAATTCACTGTATATTTTGAATTATGAAACGAATGACTTCATCAAAATGAAGATCGTTTGCAATTTAACGTATAATTTATGTAAATGCATACATTTTATTTTAAGCCATTAATTGAAAATATGCGGATCGTGTTCTTTAACGATTTTAAAATAAATTTATCTGGTGAATACGAATTTGCGATTTACATTGAATTCGCGTTGGGTAAACTTATCAAATTTGGAAATTTAATATTTAATAATATATCTATGTATTATCGAAATTTAAATTTTTAAAGCCGTAATTGAAGTTTGCTTGCCCGCGGAATACGAATCTGTTGTTTAATCTAATAAAGCAATGCTTTTTAATTCGGCTCTAAAACCATAACGAATAATTAATGTCTTTTTGGTAATTAGGAATGCTTGTGTTTTGTATAGAACTCTTCGAATATTTCATAGGTAATCCAGTTCTTGATGCTTATCAACCCAAATTCCATAAATATCATTCCACCGGTTTGGTTCAGATGATCGATGACGCTGCGGATTGCGATGGGTAATCAGAAGCTGACCGTTCTTGAACTCCTTGACTTTATTTAAGCTTTCGTTATGATTGATCATGATTCACACCTCGCCTTTTTATAATCAATTGAACTGCGCTTACACACTGTTGCAAGAATATGCAGAGAATGCCACAATTGTATTATGCATTGCGCTCTAACAAACCCAAACCAACAATAAAACTATTTAAAGTCAACAGATTATCTTTAGGTTATCAGAAGCAAAAATTCGAACTATATTATCATATTGCCTTTAATTTTATGTGTTATTTTTTATAATCTTTAGACTCTCATTTCCCAATTAAAATAGGCTCACTATTTTGTGATAAAAACTATCGAAAACAATCGTTTGATGCTCTAAAAACATTTAGAGGATAATCTAATAATGACCGCAAATCAATTTTTGTTTTCAATTTCGATACATTGTCTTTTGAAGGATAAGATTTTTGTTTTGGCATCCTAGTAGTCGTCCTATATCTGACTGTCATATATCTTTGACAAATAAGTTATTTTTCGCTGTTGAAGAGCTTACATAATTCTTTTCAATCTTTTCCGTGATATTTACTAAAACTGGTAGGCGTTTCTTCAAACGTATAATCTATATATATCACTAAAGATAGATATCATTCTTCTGACCCTTCGAAATTAGATTCTTTCAGCATCTTAAAAATTTATTGCCACCAAAAACACAATTTTGCAACTTTTTATATCAATGTATGATGTAAAAATGTTAAAATGTGTTTGTTTTACACAAGAACCCTTGCAGCATCACTATCATTCTTTAACTCCTAGATCTGAGATAAGTGTGTCCTTATAAAAAAATGTTACAAATACCTTCTCCTTGGAATCTTATTGTAACTAAATAGTGGCAAATAACTTATGGAAAACTAGGATTGTTTGTAATTTAAAAAAATAAAATCAAGAATTGGTTGTTTATCATAAAGTCTTAAACGTTGTTGGTTAAATACGTTTTTGACAATTCTCATATTTTTCGCCCCTTTCATTTGAACATTTCAACAAAGTTTCTTTTTTAATGAAAATAAAAAATCCACTTCTGCTAATAATAATCGACCAATTAGTTTAACCTGTTATGTATGAAAATCACTTGGAGAAGTTGTAAACAATCCTATGTATCGTGTAGAATAGGAGAATTCTATATCTAATTGTTAATGTTGCTAGGTTATAGATAAGCTCGCTTAACTATGGATAATGTTGTGTTATTTACTTATTACAATATCCTTTTTGCCAACTCCAGCTATACGAAATCAATTTTACTGTGCTGCTTTCAAATTGCCAAAAGAGATTTGTGAAAAGCTCACATTTAGTGAATTATTTCTCTTAGAAAGATAGGTTGATTTAAAAATTGCAGATTATACATTTGAAAAAACACAAATTAGGAAAAACAGTTCTCAACATCCTAATCATGTTGGTGCGACGATGAATTCAGAAATATAAACATTTGTATATATAGATAACTATTTTTTGTATTTATTCAAGAATTTGAATTTGACATTGACAGAGAGAGAACAATATTTAGTCCAACAGGCAAATTAAAATAACTACAACATGAAATAAAAAAAGGAAACACTAAATATATCTATAAAATGTTGGCCTATCGACCATAGTCTCTCTGCCCAGCGACGTATTCGACATTGAAATTAATAAAAGTCTTGAAATCTCCATCAATATTATATTGGAAAATGATTGGTACGATTAATTGAAATTTATTTGATTCTTAGACAAGATATTATGTGATTTAGGTTCTCAATTGATATGTCGTATATAAAATTCAATGTACGTATATTATTATCAATTTGATTAGACGTTAACTAACAAAGTTGCTATCCATAAACCCCATAACACAATTATTTACAATGTTACAATAAATTTTTAAAATTGTATTTACCACAAATGCTTCTAATTGTGGTTACACACAGTTTAATTTTTGTGTTTATCAGAATTACTGTTTTCTGCTTATAACTTTATTAAATGTGTTGTTAAAAGAGTTTGGTTTTGTGAATAAATTTTATTGCGGTTTTATTTAGAAAAAGACGTAGCATGAATTATTTTACACGTAAATGCTATGAGTTTAAATTGAAATATCAAATTATTGGTTTGAAAGTGATATGAACAAATAAGACGCATGTACAGCGTAACAAGTATGGAAACTGCTTGTAGTAGCAAATGCATTCAACTTAATAACACAGTTAAAGATATCAACCTGAACTTAATTTGAATAATTAATTTGATTGATTTGAACGCTAACCATTGATTTCGATATAAAAATGATAATTATAGAGTGTTGATATATTTTTGTAAATTTTTATAGCTCCTCCCTAGTGTTAATTATATCTGAAGGTGGGGCACTTGTAGAATAGCGACGTCGCGACGCTTAAAGCAACCTTGACCTAAACCGTACACGAGTGGTTGCCTTTTTCGGTCGATACCAGACAAGCTAGGGCGTCGTCCTTTAAAGAATTTTAAAAAATCACAATTTTTTTTTGTTTTATTTTAACATTATCACATTGAGTTCTCTACTTAGGCGCCCTTAAGATGTCCGAGAAACGTATAATAAACGATAGTAATAATTTACTGGTACTCGTCCCGTCGGGTAAATGGGACAATTTTTTGGTTTCCATATCAAAGCAAACACGCCTACAAATTAACCGTGGACCGGACGAGGAGTTTTGCCAACAATCCTACTCGTCAGCACCGAGGCAGACCGACGTTCTACCCTTGTCTCCTTATGATGGATATGACGACATAAAGACAAGAATGCGACGTCGCCGCCATCCGACCGACGGCGCTTTTATTTGACCGTTTTGCGGTTTTACATAAGACGCCAGACGTCGCGAGGCCGCACGTCATCTGTAGACTAACACCTGGCGACGAACGTTCTGCCATCGCTTTGTGGGACGGTTACAATACGGAAATAGACTAGGTAGTCGTAGTCGGCGAAATGTCATGTTATTTGATGATTTTACAACACCTAAATTAATTTTGATCAGAAAATTACAAGTAGAAACTTGCTTGGCTTAGTAACCCAATACGGAGTCGATGATTTGTTCGATTTGTTGCTGGTTGGAGGGCGCTGTCGACGCTTTCACTGTCTATAGTAAAAGCGTACTACTACTCTCTCCCATCCCCTTTCACTGCGTCGGGGTTACCGACGTCGCGACGGCGCGTGCAGGAACGACCGGAACAGCCGGTGCTCCATCGATCCAGTCCCGCTGCCTCGGTCTCTCCATTTCGGGTTCAAGGTCAATTCGTAGACTCCACGTGGAAAACGTGTTTGAACTAACGGTAATCCATCATACTTCAAACAACCCTTTCAACTAACATTAATAATCCACTTACGTGCGAGGTTAATATTTGTTGAAATAAAGTACATCAACATTGAAGATGGAAAATCTATTGGGATTTGAAATGAAAACAATTGGAAAATTGCGACGCTTCATCGATCGCACGCTGTTGGGGTCGGTTTCCGTTGGGGTTCAAGGTCGGGCCCCAGCCTCCACGTGCCCCCGTCGTTTACGTTCGCCACTCTCCGATAGCGATCCAACTACTAAGGGTGGCAGTAGTGTCATTGGCCCGTAACAATGCGGTCACACAAAAATTATTCGTAACTAAAAAATGTGAATCGTTTAAAACTTTTTTGATTATCGGAAGAAGCAACAAGTTTGAAGTATTCATTTTCAGTGTGGCCGGTGAAAAGTTACAAGGGGTGTATTTGTGTGCGTGTTACGACGTGCAACAGGTGAAAGGGGAGAGGAGTCTCGAACGGTAGCACGGAGGGCCCGCGGCCGCGAAGGGATAATTAGGTGGTGTGTGGGTTTGGATTCGGATGGAGGAGGAGGACCGGACTGGCGTCGGGCGCCCCAATAAATTTTCAGCTACCGACCTCTTTCGTAGCAGGTAAAACTTCTTGACCCCTTTGATGCTCGTAAATTACGGATCACCGGTCAATTATATTACAAGCCTGGCTAATTGTTATAGCTTCCAATTTTTTTATTCATTTAATATTTTTTCGTTTTTGTTATTTTATGTCCTTTAATAAATACAGGACTTTTATATTGATTTCATACGTTTTAATCTCATTTTTTAATATACGGGGTGATTTTTTGAAAACGATTCGCCTGAGATATTTCAGAAAAAAATGGAAATTGAAAATTTCCGAAAACAGGTCCACTTATATTTCAAGGGGGAAACAGTTTGACCTATGATTCACACTTTTGACATTTACCCCTGCGACCCCACGAATACCTCCCCAAAAATGTTTAATTTTGTCACTTGTCCACGTTTCCTATTTTCTTCATACATTTTATGAAAAACACACATAAATTACAAATAATTAATACTGAGGTGATCATTCTTTTCTTTATTGTCTATACCAGGTTTCGGGACCCTTCTTCGGTAGACCCCACAAAGTACAACAGACTTATTAAATAATTATTAACATTATCAAATTGACACTAATTGATCTTGTTTAGACTTACGTCATATTCAACAGAATAATACAAACATTTAAGATTTAAAATAAACTAAATTAACTGAGTTGCACGTGCGGAGAGAAGGTTTAACAAAATACACGTCAAGGATAAAAATCAGGATCTTTTTACAACGTTAATCAGATTTTCTTACAAAATTCAAGAATTCAACAGGGAAATAACTAACCAAGTGTTAGTATTATAGGGACATTGGGGCATGGGGTGTAAGTGGTGCAGGTTCGAGCCGTCTCCAAACTCGAATCTCTCTTCCACTCACATTTACAAATAAACAAAAGCGAAGAGACAATCATCACAAAACCAACGAAATGACCATAAAACGGAATCAAAATGAATTATCAACGCAACTACATTGCAAAACAGGAACTCAGCCAAATAAATTACTATCAAATACTTTAAGACTTAGAAAAATTCCATACAATAAATAAACTTAGACTAAATTGAATAACATCAATTTGGAAAATAAATCAATAGAATTAAATAAATAGGGGCTTGAGGTAAGTAAATGGGACATTGGGGCATGGGGTGCAAATGGTGCAGCATTCGAGTCGCCTCTAAACTCGAACCTCTCTTCCACTTGCACTATAAGGTTTTCTAAGTCTTATCTTCCTTTCTTCTGGGGAAAGGGTTCCTCAGACATCCATATAGTGGTTGGTAAATTGGCGTAATCTGTTCATTCAGGCTAACTAGATTCGCGTTGTTTTTGATGAATCTATTTATCTCATACGTCTCAATGTATTCCATAAGGTTGCTTCTTGTTAAGTGGTGTAGTAGCTTAACATGTTTTGTTTCGTCAAAATCGTGATTGTTTTAAAGTCAGATGTCTACCAAAATTCGACTTGGAATTGGTTTTGTGTTCTTTTATCCGTGTTTGTAAATTCCTGCCAGTTTCTCCAATGTACGTTGCGGAGCAGGTCCCACATTGAAGTTGGTAAACACCACTCTTTGCCAAAGTGACCGTTCTATCTTTATTGTTGACTAAAATATTTTTTAATGTATTTTTATTTTTAAATGAGATGGTAATGTCGTTTTTATGGAAGATTTTCCTAATTCTGTGTGAGATTGCTCCTGGATATGTTTATCATTGTCACTTCAGGAGAACGGTAAGCGATATCGAATCCTAATTTTCATCAGTTAAGCGTGGAAACAAAAGAAAGCAAGCTATTGACGTTTTGTCTAGCTAACTGTCACATTTGTTGTTCACCTACATTGGTTTCCGTAAAAATGGTGTACTCTATTGCTAGTAGTTATCTATATTTATCGTGCCGAGCAATGTGTTCGTGCCGAGCAATGTGTTCGTGCCACAGCAAGAGTTTTTAATCAAAGACATCCAAATAAGCATATGGAGCATAAATACGTTCGCGAACTTGTGCAAAAATTTGAAGCAATTGAAACGGTAGAGAACAAGAAAAGGCATACTAAAAGGAAATGTTACCATTTTACCTTTGCGTCAGGTTGCACCATCTACCGGACTCTCTTACTCGTCGGTACGCAAAGTGACAAAGCTGCATAAATTTAGAGCCGAGGGCGATTACTACTGACGACTAGAATTTTGCGAAACTATGACGAAATGATCATTGTGAATCCAAATTTACTAAAAAACATTTGCTTCAGTGATGAGTGCACATTTTACTTAAATGGATATGTGAACAAGCATAATGTACGATATTGGAGCGAAAATCCCCATATACTGGCCCATACACTGTGATGCAAAAGTGTCATATTTGCAGGCAGAGCTAATGCATACAAGCAAATGCGATCGTCTATGCCTCAAAACTGACGGCGCTGTCAGGTCTAGGCATGGTACGATAAGATCTGGCTTACCTTGATTTTGCACGACCCGTCGTGTGCTAACTTATATGTGTGGAGACAGTTCATGCCATTCTTTTCAGTTTCAAATTGATCTTCGCAAACATATTATTCAAATTTGTTTACGAAATAGGTGTTCGTAAGCAAGAAGACGTTATCCATGAATTTATAAGTAAATACCAAAGAAGTACTTGTCTTTGGAAAGTGAAAAGTAGTGAATATCTGGATAGAAGTAAAAAGATGAAGGTTTCCAGATGCTAGTGGAAGTTTTTAAGCAATATTCTACAATTTTCAGACTGTCGATTCTCAACTGGGCAACCCATTATCAACCGGGCTATATTATTCTCAATTTTTAAGTGAATAATGTATACTATTATACATAATAACACTATGCACAATAACGAAACAGTGTCTTGTAAGTGCATTTTCAAAATTAACATTTCCACTATTCTTGATATGTAATACGATCATGTTGCCAAGGCCATCATCAATAAAGTACCTTACAAAACGTTCTCGGACATTTTTTGCATCCATGCGCAAATAATTCCTATAGTCATCGACTTCTAACAATAATTGGTTCAGTAAATTCGCGCATTTTGATCTCTTCCTTTCTTTCTTCTTCTTCACCACTATTGCGATAGCAGTAGCAATTAAATATTAATCATGTTGGCGTACTACATTCATTATAGTTAACAAATTGCACTTTTCAGTCGCAACTTACTACAAAACTGATACTAAAACTGCCAAGTAAATTTGAACCGTGTGTTCCATAATTTTCCTTTCACATTTGCTCGCATGCAAACATGCTTCAGTTTTGCATCATCGTGTATGGGCCCCTTATGACAAGAGATGAACATACCCAGAGACCTCAAAAGATTAATGTTTAGACAGGAATACTAGGTGATTTAATAGTTGGACGTCTAGTTGAATATGTTGGAAAACATCATCGATAATCTAATAACTGAAGAAGTGGAAAACAAGCTTGATGAAGAAGGTAATCAAGTACTCGACGAACATATATTGTTCTTCCAGTAGGATGGTGCTCCACCACATTTAGCTGCGAATGTTCGTAATAATTTATGGGACTAAACCCATAGATTTAAATGACTTGCGTCAACGAATTATCAACGAGTGCCGAAACATTCCACGAGAAACTTTTCAGAAAGTAAGGCAAGAATTTGAAAACCGGCTTTACTAATGCATGGAGGCCAATGGTGCTCATTTTGACCAGTTTACTTCGTGTGAATAAAATGTCTTCATTTTATTCCTTTTATTGAGAAATCGAAATATAATTTTCGAGTTGTATTTTTATTTTCCATTGACTTGTTGTCAAAGCGAAGAGAGAAATTCTGCGGTTCGCGTTTTGCCCCCAACTGAGTACTCCGGGCAGTTCCGTACCCCATGGATTATAACTCAAGGCCTGGATATAAAAACTGAGAAGTAGAAATAAATCGTGCTCCCTTGTGCCGCGTGTTGCCCGATTGTAAGTCATCAAAAATTCTGCGCCGCGACGACCTGGGCGCCCCCAACTGTTCAGCCTGGCGTTGAATTAAACGATCAAATACCTTATCCGGCGTGATGTATATTTCGGAACGGAGCAACAAAAGTCCGCTTCTCCAGAGAAGTGCGCGCATATTCAGGTGTCGACACTATATTTATCAGCAGAACGGCGGCGGCTCGGGCTTCGCGCGACTTTTATTATTCGAAGCTCTCTTTATGCGTACGATTCGAAATGAAAAACGAAACAGGAAAGTCCCATGCGAGAACGGTATTTGATGTGTGCGGGCTTCTATTGAGACGTACGTCGTAAATTACGTTCGTATTGTTAAAGCCCGGTTCTTGGTATGTCACTCAATGAAAACAGTGGAGTAAAAGTTGTAGTTATTCTATTGAATCAGTTTATTAAATGTGTAGTGGGTACATAAGTATAATAACTGTATTTATGACCTGTTTACAAAATGATTAGGTTAGACATAATTTGTTCTAAAAATTATGTGGTAGCACTTTAGTGTAGTTAACTTTACCTTTACAAATCGTTTTACAACTCACATAGTTTTCTGAAAATAAAAATAATAACGTTAAAAAGGATTGAAAAAATTCCTATGTGAACCAAGAAGTTGAAGTGAATAAAAGTAGAGTATTTGTAACCGGGACAGTTAAATATTAGTGTGCGAGCGACCAATTTATCGGTCGATCGTTATAGAGGCAAAAAGGGTCTCGTTATACAAAACGAAGGTGGCGAACCGAGGTGTCCGTAGGCCGAACGAAGAAACGGCGCGGACCCGCGACTTTGCGAACAGAAAATATACGCCTAATTAATAATTCAGTTATCGAAGATAAAATTATGGCGGCCATATCTCAGCCGTCCCGCCGTCTTAAATTAAACCCCTTCTGCCAGCGCTCTCATTTACCTTTTCGTTCCTTGTCTCGCATGTACTACGGCTTCCAGTGCTTGGAATATGTAAATACCGGCTCGTATATATGCCCAGTAAATGCCCCCATAGGTCATTAATTTAAGGGCCGCGGCGGTCTGTGCAACGGAATGTGTAACGTTCGGTGTAGATATTAATGCCGAGAAGTTTTTACAAGTCCTACTTGCCTTACGATTGTTTATATTCCTCCTCCTTTTTCTTTTACTTTTCCTCCACCTCCTCGGCCTCTTCGTCCTTTAACTACGTACGTTTATGTAAATTATACTACACGAAAACAACGTAGGCGTAGACTGTCACACTCGTTTGGGGGCGATTGTAATTGCAAATTTGCGAGAAAAAAGAATTTATTTTTTTTACACTTCTTCCGCCCGATGGAAGGTGGCATATATTAATAGTTAATGAAACGATAAATAAAAGGCACTCTTTTAAATAATAGATGAGGCGATGACATAAAGAGTTTACTTAGAAAAAAAACGTCATCTTTCTCGTTGTGGTCAATTGGCTTTCGCATGCCAAAGTGGGTCCGGCTCATTTTTCCCGAACGGGAAATCCAAGAAGACATTAGAATTGAATAGGCGAGTCTGTCGCATTTCAAAGCCGGGCTCATTGAACGCCCGTCAGAAAGCCGCTTGGCGGTATATCATATTCCGGTAGGCAGTAAAACAGAAAACGGCCGGTTTCTTAAATTTATCGAACCAGGAAGCGTTGCAAAACCGCAGAGTTGACGCGGACGAATGCAGATATGACGTTTATAAAACCAGAAGAAAGGCGGAGAACTATTTTCTATTTTATACGAACTAAAAAATATATTAAATTGAACATGCATAAATGATTTTTTTTTTATTTACGTATTTAATAGATTGAATATTGTTTTGATAACATAATGTCTGCTAGAATTCGTTACTTGTTATAAACATTAAACCTTATAACAAAATTTCTTCTGAGTATTATGTTAGTTACGAGAGCCTGATAACTGCTCCCGCTCTTCTTCGAAATCTTTCTTGATATTTCTCACTACTATTTTCACAACATTCTCTCTGACATCTCTCAACGTCGGTTTTTGTCATCTTCGACATCATTTTTGACATCCTAGATATTTCTCAACATCTTCTATGGCCTTCTATTGTCTCCTGGTGTTGTTCCATATCATCACCAACCTAAATGCTGAATCTAGTCTCTGACATTTCCCAACATCAGGTTTTTCTTAGCATCGTTACCTTTTCACTCAACTTCTCGGTCCTTCGGAATTGCTGTTAATATTTTTTAACATTGACTCCAAGTGATTTCGAATCCTTCCAAGTTCCTAGTCATCTTTAACATCGTCTCTGACATCTCCTAACATCGTTCATTCTCTTTCTCAACATAGTCACTGATAACTTTTAACATAGTTCATGGTACATTTTAACATTATTCCCGGTCTCCCTTCAAATTGTTATTAATTTTTCTCAGCATCGTCTTTGACCTCCCACATCATTGTCTCAATTGTTTTCGATATGATGCTTAGCTTTTTCAAATCCTCTTTGAAATTATTTTTTAATTATTTATTTTACTATCAAGTCCGTGATATACCTCGACATAGTTCCTCGTTTTCTACAAAAATTATTTTTCTAAACATCTTCTTTGACTCCCCTTAACATTGATTCGGAGTTATTTCGATATCGTTTCTGATATTCCTAGATATTATCTCATATATTTTCCTGGTTTCCTATCTTTAAATCAGAGCAAACAAACAAAATTAAAAATTCCAAATACATTAAACATTTATATTTTTAGTTTCTGTAGTTTTTTCCAACAGATTATTAACACGTTGACTATAAAGCCCTTTTTCTTAATTGATTTCTTTGCACATGTACTGTTTATGTATTTTTGCTTTTCTAATTAAAGTTTATCATCATAAAAATTGCGTCATCATACTAAATAATGATAGTTGAGTGTGTCACCTGATCCACTACTTGAGATACTGTGTATAATGTTTAATGACTTCCAAACAGGAATGAGACGTTTATGTCAAACTACAAAACGATGTCCAAAGATACTAGAAACTGAAAAGGGAAAGGAAAGCGTAAGGCCAGAATTGTACAAATCATACAATGTATTTAGATGACATACAGATCATATAGATCTATGGATTCAGTACAAAACTGTGATACACAATCAGTTGGATATATTTAACAAACTATCTATGAGACAGTCAATAGTACACCAAACTGACAGAAACGTTTTCTGCTTAGAAACGACCTAAGCCAGGTTACGCTGTCACGCTTAAGTCCTATGTATAGCAAAAAAGATTTATAATAGATCATGACCAACCATCTAGAAAGTTTTACTAATGTCAAAAAGTATAATAACGGCCAGTTTCGATCATCCGTCAACACTCCACACGTTATCTATGACCCTAAAGCAGTAATAGACTGTGCTGTGATATTTACGGTACTACGAGCTGCTCGAGAATGACGACCTTAAACTCAGGAAAGTACTGACAAAATTGTGATAGGTTAAAAATCGTTGGAATAATTTGAGGAGATTCTGATGGAGAATATGTCACCTTATGGACGAATGTTGAATACCTTTAGTGAAGATTTGAAGATGTAACACATATCGACAACATCCATCATCGGAAAATGCTGTATAATTTCTAATCCATCGGCTCTAGTACATTGTAGCACAAAAATGCCTTCGTAGTTACCTAACCATCATGTAGGAAAAGTGAAATTGTGAATCAAAATGTTGTATAAATGTTGTATTGGATTAATTGTAGGTATAGTAGCAAAAGTGACTCAAGAGAACCCATAAATTGTTGAGAATCCATGACTTAGGAGTTGAAGCTCATATAAGCTGATTATAACCTGATATTAAAAGGCTATTCATAACATTTTCTGTAACAGTACATGTATCGCACCTTAGCGACACCGCAACAAAGCGATAGGGCTTAAGTTACATGGGCCAACATGTAAGAATTGGTACTCGGCATTGCGCCGTTCAGGACACAAGAAAGTGTTTATCTTTACATATTTTAAAGACGTAATTTATATTATAAAATGAACACTTGTAGTTGTGCAATACCCTTTATATTTAATATTTATTTCTGTCTATATCTATATTGTAGCTTTTATATTGCTTATAGCAGTGAGCGATGCAAATATAGGTTGAGTGGTGTTGAAGTAACTTAAAATCAAAGAAATTGACAGCTAGGCTAAAACTTCACGTATATAGTACAAGTATAATTTAATGCACCCAAAGTTTGATGAATTAGTTTCCATAATTTGTTCAAACAAGCCTAAAGAGTCATTCAAGAGGATTACCAGGAAATTATTATTGTCAGAAAATATTAGCAGAAAAGCTTTAGCTAACACAGTTGTTTCTATACAAATTTTGATGTATTTGTACGTTTTGATTAGAAGTTTTGTAAACGACTAATCTTGCTTTTGTTCCTCTTGTTTCTGTTAGTTTTGTTTATCCCGATGATCTCCTTACTTTTTGTTTGTTATTAATGTAACCTGTTTTCCTCCTCTTCCACTATATTTTATTACAATTCATTAATCAATGCCTCTTCTTTGTTTTCTCGGACTCAATTTTCAATTATGTGGGCGAAGACGTTGACCTGTTACATTTCCTCACGAGTGATTCTAAATATTTTCTCTTATTAATCCGCAAAACTTCAATGTATACTTTGATAACTTTGTAGTCACGTTTGAATTGAACATTTTTTATATAATTCTGATTAAGTGAGATGAGACTTAACTTTCTCTCCATAAGCTGTATTATTGTTTCTGAACAATCGGTAGATGATGAATATTCGAAACAAAGCTGTTAAAAATATCTGCTTTATATTAATGAAGTTTTCAGTTTGTTTATGGAGAAACAAATTTGCAAAAACTTGTAAAAAGCTCCGATTTATTGTAAACTATAACACTCTTATATTTGAACTTTTATTTCTATTGTGCTCGTAGATTCAATTATTAAATCAATTCCTTTCTCATACTCTTTTCAGGCATTTCCTTTCTTTTTTAACTTGAAAAATTAAATTTTTTTTTGTAATTATGCATAATAAGCGAAAATAATTGCTAATTTAATTTGATAATAAAATCATTTCTTGATTTTTGTAATTAAGCTACATATGATTAAAGACTACATGATAATT
Source organism: Onthophagus taurus (assembly GCF_036711975.1). NCBI lineage: Eukaryota > Metazoa > Arthropoda > Insecta > Coleoptera > Scarabaeidae > Onthophagus > Onthophagus taurus. The sequence continues at coordinate 27,621,643 of NC_091966.1, forward strand.
ATTAATTTGTTATAAAAATTACATAACTTTTAATAAGATATCGTTAAATCTACTAATTAACTTAATAAAATAACAATTTATTAACGAATATCAACGTAAATATTAATTATTCTGTACAAGATAGGTATGATGACTTGATGTACATTCTTGATATGTTACTCTTGTTATGTATTCCGTAAAGACTATTGCCGTATGCTTACCGTACGTTACCTGTAAGTGCGCGTTGTTGGTAAGCGAGTAGCCGACGGCGATCCTGTCATGTAAATTCCACGTCAGCCCGTCCGGTAGTTGTAATTTTATTACAATAATAAAAGCTTTCGTCGAGCGGCACATAAAACGCGCCTGAAATTACAAAGTGTCCGTGTTCGGTTGTATCGTTTTCAAGTTGTATGCGTTGAACTTTCTCTCGGGATCCAATCATTTAAATATAAAAAAAATGTATGGTTGGAAATGTAAAAAAAAAATATTTAGAATAAAAAAATTTTAAGAAGCTTCCCCGGGTCATGAGGGAAGTGTTACCGTATTTCCATATAGATAATTTGAGAACAATAACCGGCACGATGTAATGACGAGTTCGACCGCAGCTACTGGCCCGGGGCGATGGACTGCAGGTGATTTCAAATTTGAAAGTCGGCCGCAGTGGAGTGTAAAATTACGCGGCCGGACGATGCTAAGGTGAGGTAATTACTATCGAAAGTAAGGAAGGTGTACGTGATTCTACTTAGATGATACTATTTGATTATAGGATTTTTTTTTGTCTGACAAAATCTCAATTGAGACAGAAATAGCTTTATTTTTCAGGATTCAAGAGCTTTCTTAGTTATTACGTTTCATTTCTTTTTATGATTTCTTGCAATTTGGTTTGGTGTTTTTTCTTTTATTTTTTTTTGTCTTGAGGCTATTGGCACTGCCCTTCGTATTGTCTTGCTACGATCTCGGGTGTCCTTTAGTATTTTTTAGGGGATGTGTGGGAGAAATACCTCAGCCAGGGCCGGTCGCCGGGGACGGACAACCCGTTGACGGCATAACTTACGCATTGACGGAGCTATAAATTCGCCGCCGTGCGAGAGGCAGAAAGAGAAGTTAGAGTGAAAGAGAAAGAACGGGGACAAACGGAGCTCTTCTCGTCCCTCTTTCTTCGGCCGTTCGGTCGCGTTCCTTTCCGAAAATGAGCCGCACGTTGTTAAGTAGACAGCGGACACCCAGAAAAACAAACCGGCGCGGTGCGGCGGTCCGCTTCTCCGGCAAAACGACCAGCAGAAGGACGAAGGAACAGGTACAGACGGAATGCGGCCTTCTTTCTCTGCTTCAACAGCCGCCGCCACCGCTCGCCGATCTTCTCAGTTCTCTTTTCCGTTCTTCGTAGGGACACTCTCCAATCGATAAAGGTGTGGTTATATTGAGTACAGACACCTCAATATCAATATCTTTAATTTTGATTAATCATAAAAGAAAGATTAAGATACCACTTTTATTTTCAACCTTAAAACCTAATTCATTTCAAAATTACCATATTGATTTTAAATAACAATGAAATTTAATCTCTAAAACTTTCATTATTTATTCCACATGAATTAACTCTTAATTTTTGTGAATAGATTATGTGATATTCTGTATTACTTTAGTATTAAGGTAGAGTTGGGTGACACGAAATCGGCTCATGAAGAGATCTACGAACTGTGGCTGTCTCTTCGGAGTTATGACGCGCTATTAGTCCGTTAGGTCCGCGTGTCTTTTTTCTTTTCGTGTGTTCCGTTCCGTAACTTATAAAAAGAAGCCGACCGGAGAAGAGTGGCTCCTCTTCTTCTTCATCGGTCGCGTTCGTCTTTTACCTTTCTTCGCCTGTTGCCGTTCGACCGCAAAACCGGAGGTAATGTTTGATAATTTTCTGTTAGGCAATCGAATAAATTTAAGCGACCGCACCGCGACATCCCGATATGGTAGGAAGCAGGGACGCGGCCCAGTTTTACAATCGAGGTAAATAAAAGAGAAATTTTCGAACAAACACATCAAAAACTTTACCTCCGTCTATTTTTGTACAATTTTAGTTATCGGCGAATCGGGTTGACTAATGACCGAGATGTCCCGCTCTAATTTTTCTCGCCGCACAGTTGACGGCTTATAAAATTAGCGTTCTGTGCCAGCTCGGGTTCTATTCCACCGTGTAACACTTGCTTTGCTGTCTGTTCCAGTAGCTAGAACTCTTCGTAGGCTCACGTATAAATAGCGCAACGCGGGGCGTCGCAAACCGCGTAAGCGGTCACTTCTTGTCGCCGCTAATGACTAGATTTCCAGCCGATAGCGCGGCGGCTTGTATTTGGGACAGAGGCTTGTACAACCAGTAATGCAACCGGCTGTCTGCCATTGCCGTATCACGTGCCATCTACTCGAAAGAACGATTCTGTGACTCGTGCCAAGTTATGTTTTAGATCTTAGACAGTTTACATAAAACATCAAATTCTCAAACTTTAACACAAAGTTTCATATGGTGAAACATTCATAATAAATTTCGATTGACAAGTATATGTTTAATATTAATAATTCCATTTTTGAATATTCTAATTATGCTAATCCAATTTATACGATAAGGATAAGTGTAGCTTATTTTTTCTTTCAAGATGGAAGTTAGATAGAAGTTGGGTTAAACTACCTGAAATGTGTTATCCTTCAAAATTCAAATAAAATGTGTATGACATTTTTCTGCTTCTCATCATATCGCTTATTAAATGATTTTTTTTATTAACTGAGTTTTATTTCTAGCAAAAAGCCGGAGCAATTAGCGGTTATTACACCCGTTATTGTAATAAGTTTGGATCTACTAAGATAGATATGCTTTCGCAGAGATGTCTTTAACTGATTTAGATATGGAACTTGCTCTGTCTTAGCATTTGTTGGGTCACCTACCGTTAAGAGTAGTTTTTATCATTTCATATACAAATCTGTTCCAATGTAAGGTGGCCCTAAACGCTGTTCCGGTCAATTTTACAAATATGTCATTACCTTTGTCACTGCGACTAGGTTTTAGTCTTAAACTATCTTTTAGATAGCCAGTTTTACGGGGTGTAATGGTATTCCCGACTTACTATGAAAATTTTCTTATAAACAAAATTAATTATCTATATTATCGACTGACAGGATGGTTGGGCTCCCAAGGTATCACGTAAGTTCTCGTTTTAATATCAATCAATTAAAGACCTCAATTAGGAAACTACTTTTCATTGAGTAATTCTGCATTGAAATATCACAAAACTAAATTAAAGTTTCTGGTTTAATATTTAATTATAAACATTGCAGATAAATCGACTTTTTATAAAATGTTGATGAATCTCAATTGACACTTTGGCTGCTAAACGGATGAACACAGGTTTCTATTTGTTAGCTCTATCAACCTATACAAATAAGCCCTATAAAATTCTTAAATATGGTAATGTAGTGATATCTGTAAAGTTGATTTTGAAGTTTGTAGTCTTAAGCATAACTCAAAGATTTGGTCAATAGTTGGATCAAATGATAGTTGGGCAATAAAACATCTTTCTATTCACCACCAATTAGGGCAGATATTAATTTCTTCAAAACGAGAACCGTCAAACGAGAATGGAGTGCATTCATGAAACAATGATGAACTGAAGACTATTGGAAAGGGTAAAGAAGAACTGTCCAAGATAGTGGTGGTGAATAGGAACTTAGCAAGAATAGCAACGTGAAGAAGAAAGAGAATAAGAAGATAATGGTATTTATAACATTAATAATGTATTGCATGCTGATCAAGACAATAGGAAGAATACACCTATGGAATAAAGAATTTTATATTCACCCAATTGATTATGATAATCTCGTTATATCATGGATCTAAACAAAGTAGTTGAATGAAAGATTAGTAAGACGTTACACTTAAAGTAAACTTTCTTAAGAATACCCTTGTGGATGAGATTAGTACAATCACTCACTATGTTTCTGTTACAAAAGCCATTTTCAATTTTTATATTTTTGACATTTCAGTAACGATGTAGAAAGAGACACGTTAACTAAAGAACGACTTCTAAAAGACTTATATGTTGCTGTAGTATACATCAGTCTGATACATCACGTGATAGATCTGACGAAATTCTAACGGATAGAAATTAATGCTTTAGAAACCTGTTAAGGGGCGGTAGCTATGAAATTGAAGGATAAAAGCGATAATTACGGAGGAATTCAAATAAATAAAGCCGGAAATGAGTGCAATTCGGCAGTTTTGAATGCATAACTAGTTTATAATTAGCCTAAAATAAGATTAAATTAATTTAGAAGATTTATTCGTTGATAAATATTTCTGTGCGGAAGAAAAGAGTTCGTACTCCATGTGAGGCGAAATCAACGATCAAAAAAAATTATGGTGTTACAAGGTGGCACAAAAGTTGTTAGTTGATGTTCTTTGGCTGGAATTGTTTTTATGAATGAAAAGCTTTCGTTCTGCATTTGGATTATGTTTATTTGATGTCTTAAATTTTTTTTCATTAGATTCTGAAATTTATATACAATATTAAACCGCCGCCCGAATTTATGCTGATAAGGGCCCGATTTATGGCATTTTCCATCACTCTTGACAGAATATCCAGCGATAGGTTCTCGCATTCTTGACGAATATTCTCTTTAAAGGCTTCAAGAGTCTGAGGTTTGATAACATAGACTCGTGACTTAAAAAAAAAACACGAAAAGAAGATTGGAACGGTTAAATCGGGTGATCTTGTTGGCGAGTGCAAATCGCCAAAACGAGACATAAGGCGACTCGTAAATGCAGCCTCCAGAATTTCGGTTGTGGCACGTGCAGTACCAAACAGTGTAGTATAGTAATCAAACTAACTTCAATAACAATTTTTTGTAATCTATAACAACGAGACCTAATTGAAGCCGCAACTTCTGATTGACGAGAAGCAAAAACTAAAGTTACGAAGGTCTAAATTTATTTTAAATTTTTTCCTGACAAACCGTTTCAGCGTCTACAATACGTCAACATCGTTTATTCTTACACCGAGCAATTGTTGTCAACCCAATTATTTCAACCTATACCGTATGCTGTCTATTCATATCAGACTTGCTTTATTAATTCCATTACACATTAAATTCAATACATTTAGAAACGAAGATATTATTTGGAAACTTTTGGCAAAATCAAATTGTCATCACATGCTAATAAGATGACCATTTTATTTTTGATTTTGATTTATTTTTGAAGCATTTACTTTTCAATGTAGTTAATTTGGAATACTCTAAAGATTCTGATGAAACCCTGACGCTTGAAATCCTTAAGCCTAAAAGTAAAATATTGATGTTTCATTCATGACGTTCTACAAGGAGATGTTAAAGTGTGCTAAGTATTTTTTGGTGGAGCTACTGTAAATATTGTAACACATAAGCTAAGATCCACAACTACCTAAAATCTCAAATCTAAAGTTGCTAGGTAACTAAGGTCTTAATGATTTATACCTTACTCAACTTTCATTCTTGTTTTCTTCAACTTGATTAGTGACAATCCAAATTTGAGTGATATAGAAAGCATGTAGATATTATTAGGTTAAGCCAATAAATTACTTATTAGGTTGACATTTTCAAAAATTTTAAATATGTTACTTAGATAGAAATGTTCTGAAAATGGAAGGTATTCAAGTCCTACATTTCGTAAATCGAGACAAAAACCTACTGAATGATTTATCAGTCGGTACAGACATTGTCGTTATCGGACAGATCGTGACAAGTGGACGCGGCATTCCGTTACATTTGTTAGAATGCGGCAGCAGGACTCCTCTCATGACAAGTGCAGACAAACAGTAAGCTGCGGATACCCGGCCACACCCCGATTCATGTTTCAATATAGAAAACGCGGCCTTATCTGCCATTATTTACTACGGCGGCCCGTGTATACGTACGTTCTCGATCAAGAGATCTATAGATATATTTATATTCGCGCAAGTTGAAGTATATGCACAGATAACGACGCGTTTTCCGGTATCTATATGCGATGAAATATGCACGTCTGGTGCATTCTTTACCCTGTTGTCTACAGGTGTTTCGAGAACAAAGACTACATTACAAAATGTGTTTGTCTCGAAAGACCTTCGAACATAAATTTAATACAAATTACTCTTGAAAATACAATTTCAATAAGAATGCAATACCCTTATTTCTTGATAGATGGCGCCTATTGCGTTAACCTTTATTCGTTTGCCGCCTACTACTATAATAAGATCGTTTTCAATCGAAACGTTACTTTAAACGGTAACGTCCTTAAGGAAAGCGCTTATATATGCCCCATTTCTACGGCTGTAAAAGGAAACGGCCTTTTAGCACGCACACGGTTCATATTTCCTTTTCCGCAGCCGAACAACCTATAGACTGTACGGAGCGCTATCTAGTATCGCGACCCATAAATTCATAGCGTACCGTCGTGTCTAATTACCTGTTAATGGATCCCGATAAATTACGTTTGGGTGCGGAATTATAAACCCATCTCCCATAAAACCGAACGATCTTCGATATACGACAACAGCTACACTTATTTATTGCGATTCGTCTAAAAAAAGTTAAATTTCCACATGTTTTATAAGAGTATTGATAGATGGTGTAATTTTTGACAAGTTAATTTTTATGTAGTCGATTTGGCAACGTCACTCGCTTTACACATCTCTGGATTGGCCATCGCTATGCTTTTATACACGTTTGTTTGCCTCAGACATATACAGTAAACCCCGACCCCCTCCGTCCTGAATCATCCAATGTTTGTAAACTCTGGCGGGTTTATGTTTTTGTGCGTGAAGTAACCATAATGCAAAATAATAACTTTATATTCAGTAAATTATTTATCAATTAGTTTTAGTCCAATTTAATCCTTTCTAATCCATTTTTAATTAACAATATTATAAACAAAAGTAAATCAAAATGCCGAAACTGTTACAAACATTCACTTGTTTATTAACTTCATTTATTACTCAAAATTGGTTTTTAAACGAATTAGAAAACTGCTTATTTGATACAGTTTATCCAACACTTAGTTATTTGATACATAGTGGGCCTAAGTAAGAGGTGTAATGACGTCATGACATTTGTTGCTATGTGTACGAAGTAATATCATACAGCCTAATCTTTAGAGTGATCTAATAACAATTAAAAAACATTGGTCGTCGAACAACCGTTGAACACCGAGAACTGGTTTTAAAACATTTCAAAAATGGGCAATCTATTAGAAAAATTGCCAAAATGGTATTAAGTGCATCCACAGTACAGCACATTATAGAAAGATTTGTGCACGAGATATAGTAAATAAAAAGGGAATTGCGCCAAATAAGTTTTTCAACGCAACTGATGAGCGAAAATCAAGGCTAATCCAAAGTTATCCGCTCCAAAATTGGCTGTCGAGATCCAAGAAGAGTTAGGAAAATCCTGCAGTGCTGAAACTTTTGGGCGAGTACTTCTCCAACATAACTTCCATGGGCGAGTAGCACGTAAGAAGCCCTTTATAAATAAAACAAATCAGGTAAGACGGCTTAACTTTGTAAAGGAACATATTTCGAAGAGCTTAGAGTTTTGGAATGAGGTAATTTTGGCCGACGAGTCAAAGTTTAACATTATTGGCTCGGATGGTTTGTCCTATGTATGGTGCAAACCAAATTCGGAACTAGAAAAGGAGAATTTGAAAGCTACAGTTAATGGTATCACGCCCGATTCTTTAAAAGTAAAAGTATTAGAGAATTACAGTAATACCCTCTACCGAAAGACGAGCACGAAACAAAGCGATTTGTTGCTTTTGCATATTATTATATAAAATGTATACCAAATTTTGCGAGAATTGCATCACCATTAAATAATCTCCCTAGGAAAAATACCAAGTTTATCTGGACAAAGGAATGTCAACATTCTTTCGAATCTCTTAAGAAATCTACAGAATCCACTAGTACTTCCATTTCCAAGTTTTAGCCCAGACAACCCGTTTATTCTTAAAATAGATGCGTCAGGTTACGCATTAGGAGCAGTACTTTCCAATGATAATAACCGACCTGTTGCTTATGCTAGTCGATGAAGTTGAATAAGGCAGAAAGAAACTATTGCACGATAGAGAAAGAACTTCTAGGTATTGTTTGGGCTGTTAAACACTTTCGACCGTACCTATATGGACGAAAATTTACTATTTTTGCTAATTAAAGGCCATTGATTTATTTGTTTGGTATAACAAACCCTAGTAGCAGATTAACCAAATTTCGATTGTCTTCGGAAGAATTTCTTTTCTTCGATTTCGTAGTCGAATACATAAAATATAAAAATAACGTAACTGCAGATGCCCTGTCACGTATAGAGATGTGCTCCAGTGAATTACAGAAAATTAGTCAAAAAGATCACGAAAGAATTTGTGCAATAACAAGAGCACAAGCAAAATAGCACAACGGAATTTGATCCAATACTCCACGATAGGCTTGATCACTCTGGTGTGGTGGAATTGATTAAAAACCCGAAACATGCCGTTGAACTATCTTTAATAAAAATAATAATAATAATATTTATTAATGAAAATATGCTATTAAGCATTATCACAATCATTTTGTACAGTAGTACAAAATACAAAATGCTGTGTAGTAATACATATATCTAGTCATAAATAACCTACTTATATAGATATAATATACAGACTTACATAACACGAGACCACTAGAACGCGAAAAGAAAAGCAACAACACAAGATCAATATACATATAGAGACCTGAAGAGTACAGGCAACGGCTGACAAAAGCAACAAAATTATACAAGATCCCTAAAATCATTATTTATGTATTCATCAATGTGATAAAATATTGTATTACTAAAAACTTGTATTGTAAAACTATTTATTAAATAGTTTAATCTTCATTTTGAATGTGTTTGCACCCAAGCTTTTGACGTGATCGGGTAATAAGTTATAAAAATGTATGCCGTTATAGTGGATTCCATCTCTCACCTTCTCCGTCATGGCATAATCAATCATCAATTGATTCGCTCTGCGAGTGTTATAAACATGGTAGTTGCCATTAGTTTTGTAATTATTAACATCGTTTTTGACATACATCAAACATGTCAAAATATAAAGACAAGGAAATGTCAATATTTTGAAATTCAGAAACTCATTTCTGCAGCATTGTCTGTACCCTGTACCACTCATCACTCTGAGGCACCTCCTTTGAATTTTAAATAATAAGATGGTAAGAGTCGAATGACCCCAACATAACATAGCATATGATACATGACAGTGGAAGTGGCCATAATATGCATTTAAAATAGTACTTGCGGAGAAACAATTCCTACTAAATTACGCAACAAAAATATACTGCGATTTAAAGTCTTGTTAAGACTAATTATATGGTCCTTCCACGTCAAGCCCGGATCAAGAATAATGCCAAGATATTTAATAGAAGTCGTTTTAGCTGACAAATTTCTCATGGTGAAGTTTACCATTTGAGTTTTTGTTTCATTTATACTTAAACGATTATGGTAAAACCATGTCAAGACATTATGGGTAGACTCATCAACTTTTTGCTTCAAATCAGCTTCTAATGTCGAACTACTAAGTACACGTATCATCAGCAAATAAAATAAGTTTACTACTATTAGGTACAAAAAATGGCAAGTCGTTTATAAAAATGAGAAAAAGTATGGGACCCAATACTGAACCTTGAGGAACACCATACTTTATTGGTAGTTTAGCAGACGTTAGATTCTTATAATTTACACTTTCCTTGCCGAAGTTAAGATTATGCAACTTTCGCAGTAGCAAGCTATGTGATACACAGTCAAATGACTTGGTTAAGTCATAGAACTGCGCTAGGCGTAGGAAATTTAGTCTTTATTGACGGATTTATGCATAACAACATGTACCTTCAAATTCTACAGCGAAATTTACAGTCGTGACTTATTTGAAATTGCTCTCAATTAATGGCACCACCAGCACAGTCGATATATATGAGCCCCATTGAAAATGTATGGGCAATGTTGGGTCAGAATATACAAAAGTGTAAAATATCCAATAAAGAAGACTTGAAAAAAGCGCTACTTGAAGAATGGCAGAATATTACGCCACAAGTAACCAAAAAACTGCCAAATCGACTAAAGGCGATGATAAATGCCAAAGGCAATCACACCAAATATTAAGTTAACCAAAAAATCAATAGCAGTGTATAAGTTGGATATCTAAATTCAACTGTATCAAATAAGTTGTATATTGTTAAAAACCAATTTGTTTAATAAATGAAGTTTTTTACTTAATTTACTAGTATTAGTTCAAATTTTATCTAAAAATCCACTGTTTTAAATTCACTTCTCTGTAGATTTTGAAAAGTGATCTGTATCAAATAATCTGTAAGTATCAATATCAATCACCAGTGTCACTGTATATTAATAGGACAGTTTTAACGTGTTATGGCTTATCCAGAGAGAAGCGAGGCGAACGACGTTGCCAGATCGTTGGGTCTAACCCAATTTTGTATTCGGCAATAATTAGAAAGGAAAAGACAATAAGTCACGTACAATGAAATTGATTGACGTGTAATAATCCACCCATTAATTACACAATTAACACCATTTAATTCAAGTATAAACATTTTCGACGTTGTAAAAAAGGTGCTTTTGGCCCCACCCTTTTGACAGTTTTATTGTTGCCGCTCAAAAGCGACACAGACGATGATTCCGAGCTGCCGAAAATATGCGTTGTAATCGTTCGCGAGTATTATTTCCCTTGTCAATCATCGTTGTAATTTTAGAACGTCTTTATTAGCCACCTTTGTATCGACGGAATTGTACGGAGAAAGTCGAATTACGTTCGTTGCGTAAGATTCTTTTTAAATCGACCCCTTTTCCCGCCCAAGTCGGTTTGTTACCATGGCAACCATCTCTTTATACTTTAGTATCTGTCACATAACCTCACTTTTAATCACATCAAAGAAGGTTTTAACGTAGTTTTTTTTAAGGATTACTATCAATTGTAAGTATAGGAAGTTGTTAGTGTCGGTTTTAATTTCTTAATTACTCGTTCAGAAAATGCAGAAACTCTTAATGGATGCTAATTAAAACGCTATTTCGGTAGTTTCATTGTCATTTATAACACTCAAGTCCCGGGCGTTTGTTGGCATACGCCCCTGTGGTGGGATTCTTAAGTCCGGCTTAATTAACTGTTACAATTCGAAACCTTGGTTTTATTTTATTATTTTCTCCGAGAGGCGTTACGATTATATTTTTAAATGCAACGGTTGTCATGGAAATGCAATACAATTTTAGAAACTCCGTCGCTAATGCCATGGAACCATTTTGTTTTTCTACTTCTTTAAAAATGTCAGTTGTCAAAAAACTCTACAAAACAACGAAATCAAGTGTCAATCAGTTTTAAGAAATCATTAGTTTTTTCCTAATTGGAAAAGAATTTTGGTGAAAAGAGGTAATATTTATTTCAATTTTTATCTTTTTATACTTTAAAGTTGTAGTATTGGTGGATATAAAATAGGTTAGATAAAATTTAGGTTAGATATTTATAAATAATATAGTGGTAATTAATTATTTTATTGAACTAAATTAAGTTGATCAAATTATAACGGTAAAATGGATAATTCCATGTCGTTGATGAGTGTTTTATGACAATATAAGCCTATAATTATCGAAAATTAGCGACGGGATTGTTTATCATGGCCAACTCGTGTTCACCGCGAAATAAATCCGCTTAATCTGCCATAAAAATGCCTGCTCAATCATCAATGTTCACTCTTGCTTCACCCGAGGCCAGCGCAAAACAAGAATTATAAGCAATTAAAAGACAAACGGCCGGGCGTAATTATCGGGGAATGATAACAATTCCTCGCTTCGAAAGCCTTCTAAGAAAGGCACCTCGTATATGGATTCTAGTTCTTAAACGGTTCAAGTCGACCAACCAATTGCATCCGCGCAGATTGTTAGAAAATTTACGGGGAAATGCTCATTTTTAAGGATCTTTTAAACTTTTCTTGAAACTTGTTTTAAAGTGTCACGTTTTTTTTTGTATTCCGTCAACAACTTTCTCTTGTGAAACGATTTTACCTCAACTCTTTTAAATGTCTTTAGATCTTGTAATTGTTTGAATTTCTAATTTATTTAATTTTAAGATATAACGATAAAAATAATTATACAATAAAAATTTTCCCTTTTCATTCTATCGATCACCAAAATTGGTTTCTAGCTGAGTTGTTACAATTTTGGAATACTGTGCAAAAGCCTCGTCGTGTTCTAAAGAAAGATCTTTAAGTATATAATCCAATTTATTCGTCAAAAAAATGGAAAAAGGTGGCAGAAAACAACAAAAAGTTCGAAGAAAATCATCCTTGAAATCTGGATCTTCTGGTTAAATAAGGATCTCCGATACCTAATAATGATTATTAGGTTGTTTTTATTTTGCAACCTCCGTTAGGAATTCATGTCTTGCAAATCATGAATTGGTCTGGATGATTTGGACAAAATACTTTACAGTTTGTAAATTACAATGAAGCACAAATGCAATGACAAAATGGCCGTTATTACTTGGATACCCATATTTTGTTGATAATTACTTGTTCGAGTTAATAGATGCTAACACAATGGAAAAATGAAGAATAGAATTAGAGGCACTACTGAGTGCATCTTGATACAATTCATGTTAGAGGTGATAAAAAGTTTCTTGTGTACGAGTTCTGAGGTAGAACATTGTAAAAGTTGATCCAATTAAAAAAATCCTTTTAGTCAATTCAAGAGAATTGCTGCCATTAAGTTTCGAAACGAAGAATCAATTGTGCGATATCCAAGAGATGATACAGAACCAAATGTTTCAAAATAAAAAAATAAAAATCTTTGGAATTTGATTATACATATATAAAAATCATTATCATTTTCACTCCATTGATTGTTTTCATCATATCATTAAGATTATTAATGGAAAGCAAGATGTTATTGTGCAATTTATTTATTACCTTTATTTGTTAGGAAACAAAATAACATAATCTTGTAAAGTTGAAAGTTGTTGGAAGGCTAAGATTGTTAAATTGCGGAAGACTTTAAGGCTGTCAAATATCAATTATATTAACAAGCTTGAAAGAAATTTAATGCCAAGTCCGTTTGAATCTCTGGTCGTAAAGTTTTTGCGCCAGTAAATGATAAAATAATGAATATATAAACTGGGTAACGAATTGGATAATGTTGCTTGATTAATCAAAAGCATTAGAATCGAAGCCTTTTCGTGTCTATTAGATAATTTTCTGCTTGCTGTTGTATGTAATGGATATAACTAAAATTTTGAAATGATTTCTTGGGATACTTTATAAATTTCTGTGACCTAAGTATTCTTTTTTGGTAATTGTTGTTGTTTTTGGACAGTATTTCTGTCTTGTCTAAATATATTTTGTTATGGCGTTCCATATGATAACGTTCGACAACCTCTGATTCCTCGATTGCTCTCAATTTGATGTTTCTTTCACTTTTCAACATTTAAAATTGCATACGATTTGGCCTTTATAACATTTACACGACAGCTTAGACTCCAATTCTTTTCAACAGGGGAAGTTTGGCTTTTGTTGTCAGAAATGCTGACATCTTCTGTTGTGGGTCGTATGCGTTTTATTCTTGCATATTCCATGCTTGAGCTGTTCAAATATCGGTGACGAATATCGAGATCATTTTCCTCCTCCATGCGAAATGTTATCATTTAGTGCTAGCTGTTTAAGTAATTTAAGAAATGTACTAGCCATTGTATGTAGTGTTGTGCCAGAAAACAGAAATATATATTCTACGTATCGCAACAATAACATTGTTGAAATTGAGAGCAACCTTATACATTTGATGAAAGCGACAGGGATAGCATCTTGTCATACTAAATGATTTTTCCGTCTAGCACTGCATCGCAAATATTTTGGCAGAGAATACCTTAAGGCATTTTGATAGAGACCAAAGTCAAAAAACTTTCGTTATGATTTAAAATAAGTTTTCCTATTTTTTTTTTATATATAATAATTTTTTTTGTAAATTTTAATTATCTAATAAGTTCTTTTATTTTACTTTAGGTCCTGTAAATATGAATAAACTCAACCCAACCCCCCAACCATTTACGGAATCAAAACCATATCAAAAAAATCATAAAATCCTGGTTTTACCTTCTGTCCATGCTTCTCCTGCTGTTCCTTTAATAGTCGACGATGAGAGATCGCAAAAAGGTCATTTTGGATGGACTCATTTAGGAAAAGAAAATATTCCTTATATTTATAGAGGAAACGATACTTATGTTAGCGTAAGAATGATTGATATAACGGTGATATCGAAATATATCAACACCTTACATAAAGATATCTTCGAGAAATGCTTGGATATAAAGAGTTATTACATTACTTTTAACGAATGTAGATTATTAAGTGAAATTAATTATTTTCATTGTGATGGTTTGTTTGGAATGAATCCTTTCGACGGCCATGATTTGATTATTTTGTTGGCTGATGCTGAAAAATTAAATGAATTTCTACAAGTTTGTTCGAATAAACTTAAACAAGTGTCAAAGTCGATTACATTAGATGAAAATGTTAATAAATGTGGGTTTATTAAGATTACCCAATCGTTTGTACCGTACGTTTTATCAAACGGTACTAAATTTGTGCCAATGTTTTACTTTGAAGGCGAATTAACGAAATTTAAAACAAAAACGATTAAATTATCCGGATGGGATTTGTGTTATTTGAAGTTTTTGTATCGAATTCAAAATCTCGAGTTTAGCTTTTTTACTTATGATTCTTGCTCGGTGATTGATTTGAAAGAAATCATAGCGTATTTTCCTCCAAAAACAACGTTTGTTGAGAGTTGCCCGGAAACTGCTAAACAGTTATTATTAAATCAAAGTAATTCTCCGAATAATAAACTAAAAGAACCATGGGTTAAACGACCAACAACTCCGCCGTACTTTAATAAATTCATTCAAACACCAAAAGCTATTGCAGTTCACAACAACGTGTTAAATGGGGCAAACAATGCAATTACAAACGTTTTACCGAGTGAACCAGTTCGATTTTTAATTCCAATTCCAGAACCACATCAAAGAAATGCTTATAACGCCTATAAACTTCAAAAAGTAGTCATCGATGATCGGACAATTCCTTGTATTAACATGAAACCATTTTCGTATCAAGAAATTCTTTTGATATGCATAATTGATTTTAACGAGCACTTATTCAAGAACGTCCCATTTCATATTTGCAGTTCGGTCATTCAAGCACTAAAAATACCGTTATACCAAGCGAACTCCTGTCAGGTGAACATTTTTATCAGCAACAATCGATACAGATACTGCAATAGCATTCTACCTTTGATACGAGTTATCGACGTTATGCAATATTTACCACAAATGAAATACATGTTGGCTTCGAATGGCGATCAAAAATTGCAACAAGTTATTAGCGTTAATAATCAAACAGTTTTTAAAAATTAATTTTTTGAATTATTTATTGTATTTGAAAATGTATTTATGTTAATTAAAATAAGAAAAAAATATTTTTAACTATATAATAGAGTTAAAAAAAATATATATTATTATATATACAGCGTTTGATTAAAACTATAAAATTTTGGATGTAATATTGAAGTAGAGTGAAGAATATTTAAATGTTGATTTCTTTGTATATTGATTACTTAATTGTAATCAGTGGTTGTAACGTCTACTTTCTCTTTGTTCGTGTGCTATACATAGTCGCCATGGAAATCTGTCGAATCTATTAGTAATACTTTTACAAACTAACAAATTTAATGTTATGAATTGCGTCAGTAAACATCTACATATCTTTATTTATACTTGATCTCATAAAATATGATCTTATGGTTACTCGGTAGATGGAGAAGACCTGGATTCACTAAAAAGCTTTATAAGTACCAATAGTTAGTCACTGAAAATTAGCACTTGTGCGTTAGGACACGCACATATGTAAGGTGGATTTTCCAATCTCAACGCCATCAATAGATTACCTAGGAAATAACAGTTAATTTCTTCCAGAGAGAGTTTTTGTTTGTATTTGGTAGCATAACCGAAAGTGAAATATGCTCTTCGTGAACTCTCATTGATTTTAATACTACAACCTTGTATCAAGATAACGTGTCAAAAGTCTGTCCAACATCTGTCCACCCAATATTAAAGAAATTGCCAAAGTGACAAGTATCACAACCAATCAGACAGCAACCCTACCAAAAAGTTCAGAGTATATTTATATTCCTTACGTGTCGTATTACTTTAGTTACAAGGGATAGTTTCAGGGTGCACTGGTTTGGTCGGTAGGAGGTCTTACATCCCACCAAACCTGTGTATGTATTTAATAAAGCAGTAATTTGGCACTCTCAAAGTATGTAAAGACGTTATACGACGTTCTGCATAGCTCTTGTTTTGTAGTAAAGGTTCTTGGTGATAAGTTTGGAGAACACTGTTTAGATGGTTAGATAGAAAAGCTGCTTTAAAAAAATGTGTAACTTTACTGCTCTAGTGTACATATTGATATTCGCCTGTTGGTTGATTATCTAGGATTATTTGAACGAAATCAAACATCACTAGGAGAGTACTGTTATATGTCATTGAACAAAGATTGATGCATAAATTGCAACATATTATTTGAATTATATTTTTTAATATTTCTCAAAGATTGCCTATATTGTTCTGTAAACAATGCATGGATTATAAAAGGATCATTGAATCATTTTGTGATCGGTATTTTTACCAGATATATTTGATGTATTTAAAAACTCCGTGATGTAAAGATAGAAATATCAACATTATCTGAAATTGATGAATCTCTTTGAAATAATAGGTCGACGAGACTTTGTACTACTACTTCTGAACAATTCTTTGCTCCGACAATGAGCAGGTCGAACATCCGTTGGAAAATTATATCTCCATAGGGGTTCTAAGCAAAAAGTTTCCCATACATTTTTTTTAAATTGGATTAAATTGCAATTATATCTGACACTAGTTTGCGCAGGTTGTTAGTGTTAATGAGATAAGTTACTCCCGTAGCAAACAAATTGTTGTGAGGTGATTAATTATTTATATGAAATATTTGTAACTTTTGTTGGCAAGTTTCTGCCACCAAGATTATCATGGAGATCATAACCAGAATTTGTTGATTCGTTAGTTATCAGAACAACAGATTAACTCTTCGTTTTGAATTGGTACCTTAAGTCTGTGTATTCAGGTCATTTCATCAATAATATCCCACTTCTTTAAAATTCTTTTCCAGGGTTAACTAATATCATCATCATGGTTTTTGTTTTAAACATTAATGTTCTGAAATGTGAGTGTTTCAGCAGTCTAATCTAGCTTATGTATTATCACACTTATCACTGCCAGTATTTTAAATCCGAGGTTGATCAATATCAAACACGTTTCTTGAGCAATATCACGTCTTCAGGGGATATAAATTTGACTTTAATAACAGCAAAGTTACATAAATGTTAGAATGATTTGGGTTAGGTTAATTATTTATGTCATTTATAAGTTAATTAATTTACATTACAAATTAAAAAATTTAATTTTCATCTTCTCATCATCAACAAACACTTACTATAATCCATAAACCTTTTGAAGTCGTGGTTAATATAAATAATAATCGGTGATCTTCTTCAATGTAGTTTTTTTCCATTAGTTGTAGTGTTCATTGTCCGACGATGAGAGACCGAATGAGTAATTAGGCTTAATCAGAGTGACGTACGTGAATCTTGAGCCGGGAGTTCACACGGTAGCGGCCCGCAAGGTCTTAATTACATATATTTCGCTGGACAGCCGAGACACGTTGATTAAGACCGATAATTATTCCCCGTTGAGATGGTAGAGGGCCGCCGCGAAGAAGTCGGTCCTTCACTTCACTCGAAGGGGGCATGGCGAAAGTAATGCGCAACCAGTACTTATACTACTTCTTTTTTTAACTTTTTTTTATTCGCTTCGTTTATTTACACCGAGAAATCTCTTTACGAAGATATCGAAATGAAGAATCCTTTCACCGTATTTTTATGAATTAAAAATGAAATATAGCTGTAAAAATAAGTTATGTGGTCTATTATATCATAATCCTGGTTTATTGTATTGTTTAGAAGCTTTAATGTGGCATTTTATGGCCATATCCTTAGTTATAATGTCATAAGTTATTTCACTCAAATCTCATCCACTCAATAGTGGTATAAATAAATGAGTTTTTATTTTGGATTTGTTTGAAATAATCTATTACAATTTAGATTGATAATTTTTTTGTTGTAAACTTTCTGAGCATTGTCAACAAAAGAAAATAAAGTATGACATTTTATAGTAATAATGAAATCTTTGAGATATTGTTGATTTATCATGAAATTCATATTAAGGTCAATATTCGATTTCGTTTTGTAAATCAATTCAGTTGCTACCTGATCAAAGTACGATTAAAAGATTCCGAATCGACGTCGCCACACTAATAAAATCAATTAGTCACCACTCCGGTTTTAATTGTCCAGTGTTTTCTCCGTGTAAGGTTTGCGATCGGATTTTGTATTTGTCTCAACAACTCGGACCAAGTAAAGCAAAAAAAAACTTCATCTCGCAACTAATTAAATCGGTGACCTTCCATCAACGCAGCGCGGGGCTCTATTAATAAACTATTAAATAAATACAATAGATTCGGTTCTCTCTCCCACGTATTACCTACAACGGCTTAATTGAATGCGTCAAAATATGGCTTGCGTTCGCCATTAATAGAGGGAGATTTATTACATCTTGATAATGGCGTGCTCGCAGTCCCGACATTATCGGGAACCCTTTGTGTGTGCGCGTCCCGTGTTGCGACGACGACGACGACGACGACCCTTGAGAGAAGAAGTCAAGAAGACGTTAAGAAAGACGAAGAACGAGAAGTTCACTTCATTTGCCCCGGAGTAGGCGTTTTAATAAAATTGAACTCGAACACGAACGCGGGCGCACTGTGGTCTTTGTTGCAGGTGCTTCTGTTTCCAATAGCGATGTTAACTATAATTACCATTTATTAAGAGGCGGACTGCGCGTTCAGGACTAACAACAAATAAACAAGAACCCTTCCACCTCTTGTTGTATTTCTCCTTGTACTTTGTGTACATCTCCTTATTTATTTTTTATTTCTTTCTTTCAAACATCTTTGTCTTTCTTGCAATGAATAATTTTATTTAATTATACAAGGTGTTATTTTAGTTAGTAGGCAAACTTCAAGCTCATCTTATTTCATAATTAGTTACAAAACAAAAAGAAGTTATAAAACAAGTCTTGTCTACATGAATTAATTTATTTAATTAAAACTTTCAACTGAATCTAACAGGAGTTATTTTTGATTTAGTTCCCATAAGTAAAATAACTCGGGTTATTTTCCAAGTAACTAATATTCCATGTTCTTCGTCAAAGTTTCGGGTTTAGCCGTACGTCTTCAGACGAACTGCCGATGTTTCTAATTCTAGGTGTAGTGTTAGTTCTAGATTTACACTAACACTGTCACTAGAACTAACACTATACCTAGAATTAGAATCATTCGGGTTTAGCCGTCTTGAGATACGTGCGGTTAAATCTGAATGTTTCCAGTTCTAGGTCAAGCGTTAGTTCTACTTTTATTTATGTAAAAATAGACAACAATTTAGCGCTTAATAACAATTAAAACAAGAACTAACACTAGACCTATAATATTTTGTAGTTCTAGGTATAGTGTTAGTTCTAGTTTTGCACGAGCACTATCGATTAACATAAGACCTAGAACTAGAATCATTCGGGTTTAGCCGTCTTGTGAGACGTGCGGCTAAATCCGAATGTTTCTAGATCTATGTCTTGTGTTGGTTCTAGTATTGCACTAGCACTATCAGTAGAACTAACACATGACCTAGAACTAGAATCATTCGGGTTTAGCCGTCTTGAGAGACGTGCTGCTAAATCCGAATGTTTCCAGTTCTAGGTCAAGTGTTAGTTCTACTTTTATTTAAGTAAAAATAGACAACAATTTAGCGCTTAATAACAATTAAAACTAGAACTAACACTAGACCTATAATATTTTCTTGTTCTAGGTCTAGTGTTAGTGCTAGTTTTGCACTAGCACTATCACTAGAACTAACACAAGACCTAGAACTAGAATCATTCGGGTTTAGCCGTCTTGAGAGACGTGCGGCTAAATCCGAATGTTTCTAGATCCAGTGTTAATTCCAGTTTTAATTTTTATTCAGCGTTAGATTGTTGTATATTTTTCATTGAACTAAAACTAGAACTAGCACTAGACCTACAACTAGAAAGTTTCGGGTTTATATCGAGGTTCTACTGTACTTACATAACACCCCATATCAGTTTTCAATTTACATGAAATATATAATTAAAATTTTTTTCTTATCGTTAATTTAGTAATTAATAATCAAATTAGATTTATTAAAAGCACTATATGTGTGGTATGCGTGTTGAGCATAGTTTATTTTTATAAATATGCAGCCTACGGCTTTGTATATTAACATAAACGTTCTTAAATGAATGGGACGAAGATAGTCCGTTCTTCGAACTTGTACGTTAATTAACAAAACGAAATTTAACGAATTGTAGGTGTGGAGTTATCGACTATTTGGAATTTTAAATCGATCCTGATGGATTCGATTTATCCAACCAAAACAACACCTTCGGGAATGAATGTTAAACGTGCCACTTTCTATTTGCATGTTTTTGCAGGCGAACACAATGCATTAAATAAAAAAATCTCCTGCTGCGAGAGAGTTTAGTGACGGCAGTCTATCTATTATCACCGTACGAAAGGAAAAAGTTGTAATTTAATACCTATTAAGGTCTTTTATCGCGATGAGCAGCAGTTCTATTTGTCGCTTTGGGCTAACGTTCTCCTAATTCCCTACTAATTCTCTTCTAAAGGTAACAATTCACCAAGTGTATTGCCCCCAAAACATATTGAAACGTAGATATAATTATCTACGTAGTAGATTCACGTGGTAACTTTTTTTTTCTTTATTCGAATCTTAATTATCTTCCGCGGGCATAATGGCGCATGTCTGGCAATCGGAAAAGAAACTGCTGGGTCTAATCTATACGAAATTACACGTTACAATTCAATCGGGCCATCTGGTGGCATAACGCTACCGTAGCAGCGGGTGAAACGGGGCGAGGCAGAAAGGTCTTACTTTCATTCTTTGGATGATGGCTAACGCAATTTTCAATTACAATGGAGTTTGTTTATTAAATTTACGCTATGGGGCAGGTGGTACGCGGACGCGGAAAAACTCTCGAAAGACCAACCGACGGCGGGTTGCCGCGAAATCTATAAATAATTTATGTGGTGCCGTAACAAATTCAGTTCTAATGGGGCTTTGGGAGTTCTTGTGTGCTCCGGGAACGGTCGTCCTGCCGCGTTACAATTCCAATCAGAGCTTGTTCTTGGCTAGTTCGCACGTCCGCATGCATTTTTCACTATAAAACCAGACGTAGTTCTTATTTATTTTCTAAGTTTGCAATGAAAAAGGAAAAAAAAACAACATAATAGTCTTAATTTAATCTTCACTTTCTTTTTTTTTTAAATTTCTTGTTCTTGATTTTAATTTCCATTATTCATGAGTTGTAAGTCTTAAATCTGTCTTGGTATTTAAGATAGGAGCTATGGCGTTCCTGCTAATTAAATTGTCCACAATTAAGCGTTGATTCAAACAGATATAAACTTTTGCTACGGTTGCTCCCGTTTTACAAAGCCGTTGATGGTCACGCCATCCGATCCCATCTATAGACGGGTTTCCGCAATTTTGTTCGTAATGGCGGCCAATACTCAGAACATAGGGCAATAAATTGCCTAGCACGAGCTTTTCAGCACGTGTAAACTGATTTACATAACTTCCCTTTCGATTTAAGATACTTTTACTGATACAATTTCCAATACTTATTGCGTTATACTAAAAAACTCTTAGAACGTTTTTTCTTTTAACAACTTCTTTTCATTATTAATAGCAACTAATTTATGGATACCATGACTGTTAACAGTTGTATAAGCCTTAAAAAGATTAAATGAACGTTTAAATAGGTTTCGCCATCAATGATTGATACCTACACGTCAACAAGTTCCGACACTTTATAAAATGACAGGATGTAAGATATTACCCTAAAAAAATAGTGGAAAACAAAGATTAATGTCTTCCTCCCGTTCCACTGATTTGCATTCATTACTTTTTATAAATCGTTCAAAAAAAATTAGCTCTCCATTCGGTAATTTGGCAACACTCCTCGGTCAATTTATCATGTGGGGAGCTTTGTCTGGGGATCTGGTAGACAGCTAGAGCATGCGGCACGTCGAATTTTATAGCGTCGGTGGTGCAATGCGACGTTTGCGAGGGTGGTGGCGTCGGGACTTGCTACTAGAGCAAGTTATCCCGCAGTGCGACTTCCTCGCCTATGAAACCACTGCAGAATTTCTACCGTTACAACTAAAGTTTATGGCCGCGTCGTTTTCTCTGAGAACTTGTTTCATGATTTTAAGTTTCTTTTGTCTTTTGGTTTCAGATACTACAGCAACCGTCCAAATACGTACAAGTAAGCGAATCGAAGAATAATTATCGTCAGTATCCCTTAGGATAAAATTCGGGATCCGCGGCCCTCAGCCGCCTCTCGCAAATGACGATGGCCGAGACTGCAGTTGAAACCACGACGCACGACGTTAAACCGCACAACAATAACCACCCTTTCGTTGCGAATCATAACCATCCAATAGCCGGGAAACAAAGAAAACGAAAGAGGTTGAGTCAAGTCTTAGATAAATTAGCTGGTGCACATTCTTCGAGTACTCCTTCGACACCTATAATTAACAATAATATTCAACAAGTCAATAATAATATTAAAGAAGAAGATGGTCACGCTATAAAAACGCCTAAACATATGTCGGAAGTATTTCGATTTGATACTTCCGAAAGATATCAACAAGCCAGTGAAGACGAGGATGTCTTTAGTCCTGCCAGTTCGAGTAATAAATCTCCACATAGTTCGAGTGATTCACCCAGAATCAGTTTTAGTCCTCTGAGGCTAAAAGAGGACGACGCCAGTTCTAGTCCTCCATTATCTAGGCCTTGTCCTTGTTATTCCTGTGTTACTGGAATGGGTCATCATCCACCTGCTATGCATCCTTACGATCGATTTTTCCCCGCAAGTCCTGTTTCTCCATTAATGTCAGCCTCACCCGTACCCGCACCTTATAGTTTTGAACATTACCTACACTCCAAGTACCTGCCCGATATTTTTCGAAGAAGAAGTCACTCAGATTCCGACCTCCCGTTATGGTTCGAAGCTGCGAAGGCGGAAAGAGCGAAAGCTTCTCTTGGTTGGCCACATCCACTTACAGTCAGTACAGGTATTGGAAAAGGATCTTTGGATTCCGAAACATCCTCGCCACAAGATTCTCCGTTAGATCTTTCGATGAAACGAGAAAAAGTTTCGAGTATGGAGTGTTTAGTGCCACCACCTCTTCAATTATTACCCACTGGGTTTCTTCCACCACGTGGCACCGTTTCCGTTCCCGTTGTTAAAGGAGATGTCGCATCACCAACAACAAAAGAATCGGTAGCTTCGCGGTATAATTTAGAAGTTAGTCCGGTTGTTGAAGAAATGCCTCCCGGGTCCGATGTCGCATACGTTTGTCCAGTTTGTGGTCAAATGTTTAGTTTACATGACCGTCTAGCAAAACATATGGCTTCGAGGCACAAAAGTAGACAGAACAGCAACGATTCAACCGCGAAAGCTTATCTGTGCGAAGTTTGTAAGAGGTCGTTTGCGCGTAGTGACATGTTAACGCGACACATGCGCCTACATACGGGTGTCAAACCATACACATGTAGAGTGTGCGGTCAAGTGTTTTCGAGGTCGGACCATCTTTCGACTCATCAACGAACGCATACCGGAGAGAAACCTTACAAGTGTCCACAATGTCCGTACGCGGCATGTCGTAGGGACATGATTACACGACACATGCGTACGCATGCACGGTACGAAACCGAACAGGTTACAATTAAAACAGAACAGCATTAAAAACGTAACAGAATATTAATGAAGAAAATAGGAGGAGGAGGTGGAACAAAAAAAAATTCACGGTTGTGAGAGCGGTGATTCTACTTATTTATTTTTATTTTTGTTTATTGTTTACAAGAACGGAATTAATCAACGTCGACAATACCTGTTGGAAGTCAATTCGTGTGTTAAGTATCTTATTGTCTCCTTCGCCCGATCTCATATCATTCCAGTGTGTGGTTTCACGTCTGTTGTACAGTGTGCCAAACGATGACCCGTCCACACATCTTGTTTATTTAAATCGCACGCATTGATGACCGTTGCTCGAAATCTGTCCAAATAAATAATAATAAATAGCCTAACGACTCGATAATTAATTGTATTTTCAATTGCAAGATGTGAGAGGTCAGTGGAAAGATTATACAGCTGATCAATTAATAATTGTTAAAGACACGAGATACTGTGATACTTTTACGTACGTATTTTATTATTTTTTTTCTAGTGTCATAAAAAATTGAAAATCTCGATTGTTTTTTTTTTGAATATTGGTTAATTGTTGCTTATCCGTTTCGACGAAATTTGTCTCGTATATTATCATAAATACTTGTGACGGAAAAAATGTTTAAAAAATCGTTACCCAGTGCCCTTTTATGTAAAATATGTGCCACATTCTGTTCTTATATACATGTTAATGTTAAATGTATGGCTCATGTTTATATTTTTTATATCGTAACATTATTTATATTAACGCTCTAGTTCTTAAGTTAAAGAAACTTAATTATTGCTACGCTAAAATGAAAAAAAGTGTAGGTGTTCATGAAGACAAAAAATACTTATATATTTTCGTTGTTTATAGAAATCCTTCGTACTCTGAATATCTGTACTACGTTTCTTTTTAATTTATGTATAAATATTATTTATTCCTTTACATACGATTTTTTTCCTGTTGTGAAAAGTGATTTAGTTTTATTTACGAATTCAACATTGAGTTTTGCATGTACAAAACTTTCTAGCTACTTAATTATTTAATTTTGTTTATTTTGTATTTAATTTAAATCATTATTTTATAAGGATCCAGAAAAGAAAAGTTCCATTTTTGCTCAGATGTTTTGTTATGATCATTTGATTAAAATAAAAAAAATAAACTGTTTTAACCATTTATCATATTTTTTTTTATTTTCTTTTATTTTCCTTTTATATTAAATATTTTATTTTCCTATTACTCTGCTCAAACAAACAAAAAAAAAAGAAAAAAAAAAACGGTGCGCTTAAATACGCACATAATATACGTACCACTTAAGGCATAAAAATATGTTAATGTAATGTTCAAAAAAAGGTACCTCCACAAGCAAATTCGAGCCGATAAAGGAAGCCGAAAATTATGTAAAACCCGGCGGTAAAAGAACCTGTTCCGAACGTGAAAATTTGCTTGCGGACCCGTACGCTTTATGGCTGTTAAACGTTACGTGGACGTTCAATGTAAACCGCCATGTGTTACCAAAAATCCTCAACGAGAAGAATATCGTATCCTACTTCGTTATCGCGCCAGACATGTCGATAAATTGTAATAATCCCGTCATTAACATGTGCCTTTCTCGTTACGATTAATATGTATGTCTTCTGTGTTTCCTTCTGTACAGCGCAAGAAACGCTAAGCGAGGGTCTAAATCGAACACTAACGCATACATTATGCACGGATTATGTGCAGTTTTCTTCTCACAGATAGAATAGCCCAGGACCTGGCAAACGCATTCCGACAGGTGTAGTATAAATCTACACGGTTATGAAAGATTCAAAAGTTTATAATTGCCACGATGGACATAAATAATGTCATTAATTAAGTATTTATGATGGTGCATGGATTGTTGAATTCGTTAAAATGAGTTAAGTTATGGTGAATATTGATTAAATTTTCCGCAGGTAATAAACTAATGTCAAAAAATATCAAAGTGGTTATTTGTATATCAAGATCGAGAAATTTATTTTTAACGTGTTAACAGAAACGTTTCAGTTTAAGATAATCGCAGAAATTTGCATTTTTTTAAATATTTGTTGTCTGAGATTCGTGTTGTACAATTAAAATACGCAATTTAAAAGAGCCAATCAATGTAGAAAAATTCGATTAGAAACATAAATTACGTAATTCATTTGAAACGTGTTTGTCCTCCTTGAATTAAGTGTAATTTGAATTAAACAACCTCCATCAAAATCGCTATAGAAATATCAAAATCGTGATTATGAGAGCTATTTGTATTAGTATTATTAGTTCATGATTTTAAAAACGTGATCAAAAATAATATTTTTAACTTCGCAAGATTCACAAAAAATTGTTTTTATGCCATATTTGATTGGTCTAGTTTAATATAGATTGATGTAGTTTCTTTTTTGATCGTAAACTCAAAATTGAACATGAATGTAGCTGATAAGAGTCAATTTTTGAAGAGTCTTGATCTATAATGTTTATCTTATTTAACAATTATTAAATAACAGTTACAACCTGTACGCATCAACTTTACGTCATGATTGCCCATTAAAATTTGTTTAAGCAAAACAACATGATTTATACCTCGCATTTCATTGGTTGAAAAATCGTAATTTTTGCAGTACTTACTAAACAGTTTAACTCACATGCAAAAATACAAAACATTAACATCCAATTAAGAAAAATTTAAAACCAAATTACATTAATGTCTGTAAATTTAAAGCCGTCCTGTAAATTGGATCAATTTTCAATTATTTGCGTTTTATTTTACAACAAAAAAAGGAACCTTCTGAAGTTATAAATGGTTGTGGGTGCTCTATCAAATATTATATGTAGGAAATTTTTTAATTCCTACAACACTATCTTGTATTCGCAACCGGAAAGGGTGGAAACAAAAAAGTTGTAATCATTGTGTATTAATGATAATCTAAGGTTAACATTCACAACTCTATGACTCTTTATGATTTCAACACTTAGCGATACAGACAAAAGTGGTAAATGAGATTTAGAAAAAACGTATAAGTATTTGCGGAGAATTTTAGTAACTTTAGTAGACATTTTATAGCAGTATTTTCTGTATGTGTAATGGCCAGTATTAATATTGGTGCGTTTTGTTAGTGTTGTGTAATGCTAAAAACAAGATGACGTACTTCTTTAAATATCTTCGTTTTCTGTTAAACATTTTGCCACATTACCTATTAAAAGCCTTAATCAATCATTTCTAGTATACTTCAAGGTTTTCTAGTATACGTTCAAGGCCATGTTTTAATGTCATCCCTACTACTTCTCGATATCGTTTTGATCAACGCTTAGTGTTGTCTCTAGTATCCCTTATTATCATCCTGGATATGCGACAAGATCATCCGTTTCACCTCAGTATTACGTTTCTTGTATACTTCCACGTAGTCCCGGCCATCTTTCAATAGTTAATGTCTAGACAACACTTAATTTCATCTTAGACATCTCCCAAACACCTCCTAAACATTTTCTAGATAGCACTTAATGTTTAACATTACCTGGATATTTGGCAAGACCATCTTTCTCACCTCTCAATATTGTTTCAAACAGAGAAACAAACATCTGAGAAGCTTCAGTCTCATCCCTGACTCCCCTCATTATTAATCCGAACATACAGCAATATTGTTCGACACTTATTTCAATATCGTTCAACATTATTCCTGGTATCCTTAATATCTCCCTAAACATATCTTAATATCATCCCTAGCACTTCTCAACATCGTCTCGAGCAGCACTTTTGGAATAATCACCACTATTTCTCTCCCAATATCAATCTTGCCACTCCTAAACATCGTTCGAGATAGCACTTTATGTTGTCTCTGACGATGGCATTATCCCGGATATTTCGCAAGACCATAACTGTCACTTCTTCATATTCTTCCAAATATCCCCTAGTTATTTCTGACTAGCTTCAACATTATATCTGACACACTCTTCATCACTAACCTGGACATACAGCAATATCGTCCACAGCTTACCTCAATCGGTCTGGTTATCCCTCAACATTATTCCTGGTATTCCTAACATTGTCCTATATTTCTCAATATCATCCTAGCACCTCTCAACGTTATTTCCACGGATGATATCCCTGACAATTATCAACATTCTGCAAAAATAATGCTTAAAGTTGTGTCATTAAGGGATGTCCTTAATATCATCTTAGATATTATCACCTCAACATTATTCCTATTATATTTCTATGAAGTGTCGGCCATTTATAAATATAATTCTAGGCATCCTTAGAATCGTCCTAGATATATCTCTTAAAATCACCGTTGGCAATAATGCGCTTAATGTTACCTCTGACATTCTATTATAGCCTGGATATCCTGCAAGATCATTCCTGTCACATCTAAGTATTATTCCAAACATTCCTTAGTATTATGTCTGACAAGCTTCAGGTTCGTCCTTTACACATTTCAACGTCGTCCTGGAAATCTTTCAACATCAGCCTCACCATCAAACCGGATATCCCGTAATATTGTCAACACGAAGTATTTATATGGAAATCATTAATCGTTGTGTGCATTTCTCTGTCTTTGTGACATCGTTTTCAAAGCATTCTGCTTGGTAAAATAAATAAATTTCATAATCCTGAACTGTTCTACTTGTTCTTTCGAATAGGCTTTTTGATAGTAATATAATTTCTTACAATTTGATTCTACACATTTTCATCATATTGGATTGTACTGGTCTTTTACGACGGAAGAGTCCATTTCCATTGGTGTAATCCAGTTTCCAACTCTATCATTCAAGAAATTTTGCAATTGTTACTACAAGTTAAGTACTTGATTTTGCTACTGGTTTCGTTAACAAAATAATAATCAAGTTGATAAATGCAACTCCAAAAAAACATTGTTCACTTTTTGGTCGTCAAAGTTATTCAGATTGTTAACTGATCATCTAATATGAAAATATTCTAAAAGGTTAGAGCGTCGTATGTGATTATTTTACGCAAAGGGATTAGGAATCTGTGAGTAGACTCACCTTAGGTCTAACAAAAAACTCATAATCGACCATTTAAACCCTACCCCCTACTTTTGAATCGCGCGTTTAGGAATTTCTTCAGTTGTTCCTTATTGAGCATTACAACATTAAATTATTAAATTCATTAGCTACTACACAGACCAAAGTCGCTGCCGGAAGATTGCTCTTCATTAGTGTTGGACATACAATAGATAAATGAACCTTCAATAGTAAGTCAGTACTCTCCTTCGTCTCGAAGTAGTCAGGTAGAGTTTCGCTGGAACCTGGTGGAGAATTCATTTTTCGTCGATTGCCGGGGTAGCTTTCATCCTAACGTAATATACGGGAACTGGTGGGCATCCTTCATTCCTTGTGAGATACCACCTCTGCTTTGGCATACATTCTTCACATTCATTTCGGATCCAAAATAATTACGAAAGCGTTCATTTATGTTGCCTCAATTTTAAAGATTATCGTTACATATGTCTCTAGTAACTATTAATTCTGGCGCTATAGGTTCTATTCCTTCAAGACCTTTGCCAGTGAAAGACGATGTTCTCAACATTATCTAATATACGTAATCTATATCTAAGGTGAGATTGTATTTTTCGTTACTCTAAATCTTGTCGCAGCTTTCTTCTTTTCACGCACGTATCCTACCGAGACATCCTCATCATATAATGAATGCATCACATGATACCTATGATTCAGTTAAAAACTTTTAAAATTGAATACTTTTAAATATTATAATGTAAAATTGCAAAATATCTCTGCAAAATATTTATGAGGGGCTGACTTGTTATAGTTTTTCAATACGTGTAAATTATCATAACAAGGTCATCAAGCTGTCGTATAGAATGAAAACATACACCCACGTAATTCACCTGAAATGTTCATAATTACGATCACACTTTTTGCTGCTGTTATAATTGATGACATTTTTAAAGAAAAAAGAATCATGATTACTCATAAAAATTGAACAATGGACTGAAAGAAGAGCTTCCTTCACATTGATTTTAAGAACTGTAATTTTATACAATTAAACGCAAACTTATTCGTACAATCGAGTTTGCAACAAAATATTTTATGAATTAGGCACGTTAATCTCATTAATTTTAATGTTAACTCAACAACAAAACATAAAAATCCCAAAATCTAATCAAAACTAAATCCAATTGTATTCCATATTGGAATTATCAAATCAATCAAATTTGGTGTCTCAATTTACAAAAAAAAAACGAGAATACAAATAACCACAATAAATGATTGCGTATTTCTCATAAATATTTATGAGAAAGAATTTTTATATTAACGTTAACTTAAAGCAAATTCATTGTGCAAATTACAAGGATACAATTTTCTGCAAGCACTACGATTCGTTTATGCAAAACAAACGTGCTTCCAAGCCATAATCCGATTAAAATTCAAACGCCCGAGATTACGCGTATTAGTCAAAACGTACGTAGCACACGATATTTACATAGATGGGGTTCCGTTGCAAAACTGCTCCATGCTCGTTTTGTACACAAATGCAAATTGTAGTGTCTCAGTTGAGTATTTGTAATCGGAGCGGTAGACGCCGTGAATCAGGTGTTTGATTTGTAGACTTCTTCCTCTCACC
The DNA here is from genome assembly GCF_036711975.1 of Onthophagus taurus. Taxonomy (NCBI): domain Eukaryota; kingdom Metazoa; phylum Arthropoda; class Insecta; order Coleoptera; family Scarabaeidae; genus Onthophagus; species Onthophagus taurus. The sequence continues at coordinate 27,652,240 of NC_091966.1, forward strand.
GACGAGCCTCAACCGCGTATACAACCCACGTTGTTGACAAACTCGGTTATTTCTTCAAAGTCCAGTACGTTGTATAAATACCAAATACGTTCATACAGGCGTTGTTGCTGCATTAATTGAGTATGTCTGAATTTCTGGCTGGTTTATGGTTAGCGTGGTCAAATATGGGCGTAAATTGTAATGAGGGGGTCTCACCCACCAGGTTCACTCGTGATTCACGTTTGTCGAATTTACCCCACGCAAATCCTGAATCACCATATTAAGTACTAATAAAAATGAGAAAAATATAAGAAAGGTGTAGTTAGAGAATGCGTTTGCCAGAAAAAAAAGTTTTAGAAAGATGCTATTTAAGAATTGACCAAAAGAAAAAAAAAATAAAAAAGATAGAGAAATCGATATAAACTAAACAGATATATTTTTTAGGCAATCTTTTATATAGAATCGCGTTGTTAAGATGAGAAGAGAAGAGTCCATAAAGAGACGAGAAACCTACATAGCAGCTTTAAAAATATTTTACGACGCGGACTGTCCCATTAAAGTCAATACTAAACTCGGCGAACGTCTCTTTTTCAGTTCCTGTTTCGCTCGATCATCGCCGGCCCGCTAATTTACGGCTTTTGTCGGAGCTGTCGTAAAAAAAAGGAAATAATAAAATTCCTCCTTCGTTGGGCGATTAAGGACGCCGCCGCCCATTTTACTATCTCGTAAATAAATCGCCACAGCTCCAACTACACAGGACCCCCTTTAACAATGTCGTTATTGTGTATGTTGTACAGGTTGTATACATCCCATTTTCTAAAACCCGTCGTCTGTAAAATACGTTTGCTCAATTCTTATTGTAATTAGATACTTTAACTTTCAGATATTTTTAAAGACTTTTTAATTGATTTTTAATAAATGATCAATAAAAAAGATTGAATAATTTTGTATTTATACAATAAGTCGTAAATTTGAAAGGAATTGGTGCGGCATAATAATATAGTTTATTGTGTAGACCTGAAAATGTATCCGCACTGTTGTTAAATGGTGCAATGTTTCTCAAAAATCCGTCTATAAGCTTGGCTGTATCTGTTTGGAGTTTCGTCGTCGCGGCGTCTCTACATAATCTCTTTTATTAATTGTTGTATTATATTGCGCATTTGTACATGTACCTTTCTTATACAGCGAGAGATGTCAACTGTATTTTGTAATAAAATATTTCTAACGAAACCTTTCATTTCTTTCTTTTATACATGAATTAATGGTAAATTATTGGTAAGTAGTCATTTTAAGTTAAAAATTTCCTCTATAATGTCCTTTATCTATTAGTAGGCGGTATTCAACTCAAACATAAAACCTATCTTTCTGTAATGGAAATATAACATAGTAAAAATCAAATTAGGAGGTGTGAATTAGGGAATTTATCGAATAGTTTAGGAAAAAAGTGGACGGTCTTAATTTAACTGCAGATTATGTTTCCAAATTCTATCAAAGAAAGTTTTACCTAACAAGACATACATTTACAAAAAAGTTCGAGAATACAAACAGAAACTCATATAGAAAAACCATAACATTACATAATTAATCAAAGAAATATTTGTTTATCGTTTCTGATAACTTGTGCTGCATTCTTTTTTGGAGGGTAATAATATCACTTGTTTTAGACAATGGCCCTACACATGGGTCAAACGTCGAATTAGCTTCGAGAGATGGTCCAATCCAACCTTTCTTTATCTCTTGATTGTACAACGCCATAAAATTAATAAAGGCTAATTCCAATGATATCCTGCTAAATGTAGTTTTGCGATAAGATGATGTTACAAAAATGTTGAAAGACATCAATATAAAAATTGTCATATGTACCAGGATGGGCCACCAAGGAAATGTGTGGGCATCATTAGTTACAAATGAAGTATAAGCTGAATAATCCTAAGAAGAGTTATTAATTGAAATTAATTAACTGAAAAAGATGCTACAAAATGGAACATCACAGAGCTAAATATTGAAGAGTGGCTTGTGGTGGAGCTAGATACCTGTGTTAGCTGTGCGACTGAAGATGACGGATTAAGTTCTGAATCAGGTCTTCTCAAATCTTTGCATGACCACGGAGAAATCTGAAGATATTTTAACGACAATTGATCTTAATATCAATAAGTAGACGAATACATCAATAAATGTATTTTAGTTATGTTCTTTCATTCTTTTGTGTATGATGCCGCATTATCGAGTTTGTTTTTTTACTAACATAAACTATATGGTACATACATAATATTCCATAATTTATTTACATGATGACAGAATAAGTAACGCTTTGACAGACAATTGGATGACTCAAAAATGATGTATTTGTGGCTTATAAATCTTATCATCTAAAAATTTCAACAAGTTCTTAAAGTTTCTAGAAGGAAAAGCTCTGTAATAACTACTTTGATTGAAAGTAGAAATTATATAAGAACCAAAATTAGAAACTATTTCAAGGAGAAATGGGAACCTTAAATAATTCGCCTTTAACGATTATAGATATAAAAGAAGAACTAACTTCTAAATCTAGAATCATTTTGTTAATCATATTGATTGGTAATACTTCAATAATTTCAGTATTCATGTTTTATATACTTACTTCCAAATTTCTAAATATTACAAGTATTACAATATCATGTACTCCAAATTTTAATATTGATGTGGTTTAAATTCCATCTTTTGCACAGTGATACACTTATTCACGTTTCATTAAAACCAAATATAGACTAAGATTTTATATGTTGTCGTCTAGAAATTACTTGTTAGGATTCATATTCCCAATTTAAGAGATTGATAGTTAAGAGTAACAATATTCAATCAAACTTTTACTTCATACATATTTGTTTCACAAACAACTTCACGTCATTGTTGAATAATTAGAACACACGAAAACACTTTAATTTCAACTGTAATTCGAATATCTATACAAGAGGAAATCTCAAACCTTGACTTACAATCAGATTTGTGCTTATTGTTCTCTACCTGTGAATTCCTCTATTATGTTCTTCAATACTCTTGGAGACGCTGAAAAGAAATCCTGTTTGAAACAAACGCTTTCTACTCTACTTTTCAAATCATTTATTTGATACAATGATTACGATGAAAGAATGATTAAAAACTAGATTGGAAAAGATTGGATAGAAAAGGAGGATTTTTTAAACACATATAAAGCTCGGGTATTATTTATTGTTAACTTATTTATGAATTTATTAATTTATTTCTTTCATCTTTATCTATCGCGTATCATGATGTATGTATATTTTTGTGCCCCTTAATTACAGGAAGTTAACCAAATGTCAGTGATTTGTCAGAAATCTGAAGATTGCAATAGAATTGCAATTTAAAGTAGTTTAGAAGAATGGACAGCAGAATCGCGTAAAATGTCATAGATATTAAATGATAAACATTAAATGACATTTTAAATATATCAATTTGAAAAATAATCTAATTTGAAAGAAAAGCTGTGATATAATATTTCTGGGAGACATAATTGGATTGTTTAACATACTACAACTGTATTGGACTTAAATTTATGGTATTATTTTAGAGGGTCCTGTATATATAACACTATATACATAGGTAATAACATATGTAGTATATGGGAACTGACATATTGATCAAAATGGAGTTTATTGATGTAAACTATTTAAAGTCTTATGCTAAAGCAGATTCCGGCTTAACTTTCAAATCATTATGGACCCTTTCCTAGCAATGCGAAATGTGTGCTTGGCAGCGTCAAAGTATCTTTTATTGCTGCCAACGAAGACAGTTTTGGTTAGTGAAATTTGTATTTAGGTTATGATTTAAAATACTTGATATGTGCTGTAGATACCAAACTTTACATTGTTAGTGATTCCGCCTGATAAGCTTCACATATGTAAATATCCCATTTTCCGTTAATATACAGTTATGTTAGGAGTATTATATGTATATTAATTGATTACTGTTGGTGCCTGACGTTGAAATAAACAAATAATAAAAAGGGTCAACCCGGAGAAGAAAAGAGAAAGTGAAAAAGCAGAAACAAAAGTTATAGTAAACTAAAACAGAATAAAATTTAAAAAAATCAACTTGTTGCAGATTGACAATATACAGTTGTCAGTCATCAGATCGAGTTACAAAGAGGAAAACAAATTTTCATTTAAATACGTCGGATATGTTCAAACCACTAAATCGCACAGACTTTATATTCTAACTATAGAAGTTAATTAATTATTCCCATTTTTACGTAAAAATTAAACTTTTCCTAAATTAAAAATTTTTCAAGTTCAATTTACGATATGTAACCATAGAAACCATAAAAGTTACAACTTATGTTATTGAAAAATATACGGACAAATCAAATTAAAATATAGCTAATTGAATAAAATATTTTAAATGTAAATTTATGTAATAACACACTATGTCAGTAATAAATATTAATTATTTGTAAGTGAACAAATCATCTATTCATTCAAACAAATCACCTAATTCGGCACACATTTGAAGACGAATTCTAAATTCTTTATAAGAATTACGAATTTCCGCTAGTGGTAGAGATTCTATCGCATTAATTATTGTTAGTTTTAATAGTTCTGCATCGTCTTGTAATGGTTCACTGTAAACAATTTGTTTCAATCGTCCCCAAAGATAAAAATTAATTTGTAAGATCAGGACTAGGTGCTGGCCATTAAATAGGACCGTTTCATTCAATCCATTTTTGACGAAATTGTAAATTTAACCATTTGGCACAATGTGTGAATGGTAAGCTGGGTAACTGTCTTGCTGAAAGTACATTGACCGTATAAAATTTAAGGGTAATTGGATTTACATCAGTCCAATAAGGACAATGCTGGGAAGAAACACTGTCATTTGTTGAAAAGGTGCTTTCATCGGAAAATACTATAAATTTATGAAAATTTCGGTTATTTAATATTTCATTACCAATCTCAAGACAGAACCAAACGTTTGGCATCATCACTGGCATCCAAAGTCTGTCTAAATCGTGGTCTAAATGGTTTAATTTTACTTTCTTTGTAAATTCTGGAGAAGTGATAATTTTGGAGTTTCTTGAACGAAATTTAATGCTATTCCTCATTTAGTCTCTTTGTCTGCTTCTTTATGGTTAATACAGAACCTGTTTCCAAAAAGTTTTGCATAAGTTTGCGAGGCCCAATATTATATATTTTTGTGTCCGGATATTTTTGCTGGAATTTTTGTATAACTACACGAAAACATGATTCACCAGTACCATAGCACTGTACTAAATAAATTCTCTCTTTCACGGTTAACATCGCATGAAAAGACTTAATCTCACTAACATAAGTTGTAAGGAAGTTGTGTCAACTTTGGAGGAGTACTTTTTCTGTGATCGAATATCCTTCTAACGGTATTGTAATGGGAGTGGGCCTACAGTTAGCTGTTTTCATACAGCTACCATGTGAAATTCAATGCCTAACATTTGGAGAAAAACATTTCAAAAACCTTATTTTAATACCATTCAGAACGTAACAGGTTTTACAGTTTATTTTACTCCATTTTTCTTTGCTTTATATAGAAACTCACTGGAAACCTCAATTTTTGACGTAATACTTGACAAATTTTATTTATTAGCTTTCCATTATATTGGGCGTGCTCCTAGGCCCAGTAGCTTTGCTGCAAACAGCATTGTTACTGATAATATTTATATTGAAACTACACCAAGAATAAGATTTTTGATACTTTTAACTCTTTTAGACATCTTTTAACAGTTTAAGTTTCTTAGGCCTTTTATTACTCACTAGTTCTTACCATATTGTGTTAGTAAAATAATGATACACCATAGTTTCGTGGTAATTATGGGAAAGTTAGTATTCCAGGTTCTATAAATCTAGGTCGATTTAGTTCTTCATTTTGCATCAAATCAGCAATGATTGTAGTTAGTGCGATAGTTTGATTTTAATCTTTAAGTGAGTTTAAATATAGCAATAAATATTAAAATATTAAAAGAAAATAGTTCTGATACAAATGTCCTGAATTCATGGACATTAACAATACATTGACATTAACATCAATGTTAATTTATAATTTTTTCGATATATTATTACATAGGTATTTCAATATTATTTATGTACAAGTACATATTTTGTTTTAACGATCTAATCAAAATGTCAGCTACAACACAAAGGAAGGAAAAGCTAATTCTTTAGAGGTTACAGTTAAAAAATTGGGTAATTAGTTATTGGAGGTTTGCCATCTCTGTAGAGCAGTCGAAAGTTTTGATTTCAAAGAATTCTCCACAACGGCTATAAAGAAAAATGAAAAGGGGTTCGGAAAATCTTGTACTAAAGAGATAAAATTTGGTACTATCATATACAAGACATATTGTAAAATAGGATATGCAAAAGGCTCTTGTAATATATATTATATATAGCAACAAGTAGTTGACGTTTAGATTTTATAAGTAGATGAAAGTTATGGAATCACAAACATCAGAGCAGAAAGGTAAAAAATTTTATATTGCATTTGTAGATGTTCTGGCATCTAAAATAATTGAAAATACTTGCTACCGAATCTAGAGGTTCTTCCTACCGAGATGCATATCTCAGAAAAATGTCAGTGCGTACTTGTTAAGAGATGGAATGTTAAAACCACAGTTAGTGAAGGGTATAAATTTAAGCACCTTCCCAGTTCGGTGGAGGGCTAATAAAAGAGACTGTGGTATCTACTGATATTTTTAATGAATTTGAATTATTTTTTACCTGAAATTCGTTATATGAGCGATAATGTTCTTGATTTTAAGGATCTATTGGTTATAGATAACGCATCCCCTCATCTAAAGGCAGAATACTCAAACGTAGAATTTTATTTGCCAAATACCAGCAAAGTTTTTGATACAACTGCTGGAATAAGCAATTATTATAACATTTAAAACCTGTTATGTAAAGTAATAGTTACGGCATATTTTACATAAATTAATGAATGATAATAAAAACATATAAGTTATTTAACGAGTCGATGATATTTTCTGTTAAAGATAGCATCAAACATGTTCTATTAAAGCTATCCGACTTGAAATCAACAACTTAAAATGCGTGGTGGAGATTTCTTTGGGTCAGAATCTGTAAAAAATAAGGGTATTGCTCCTTATAATACGGTTGAATATTCTACAATCATGTCCTCTGTTGAAATTCAATCATAAAGTAGGCGGAAAAGATTTGATAATTAGTTGTCTGAAAAAATTAACGAATTGAGTAACGAAAATTACGCAGAAGTTACTGTTCTTAATGCAAATCTAATCAAAGTAAGACTCTAAACTGGTAAATTGATCGATCATTTTCACACGCCCGATCAATCTGAGGAAACGGCTAAGAAATTTCAACGTTACGTTAAGTTATAATCGCTTATCGCAAATTACATAACGGCCTTATCAAATCAGGAACACCATTTATAACAGAATTTGTAACTAGAACACCAACATCACTGCATGGAAATTAAGTGGAAAATATTTTTAGTGATGAAAGTGATATTCAAGTTTGTCGTAAATAAAAGCGTAATTAAAAATGAAATTTTATGATACATTTTACCAATCTTTGGTCTTACTAAATTAAAATCGTTTTAATAAGATTCATGTATCGTTGTTGTGAAAAAAGTATGTTTTTAAATAAGGGTTTAAATAAGAGGATATTAAGAACGATGAATTCGCCTATTTTAATCACATAAACTGCGTCGTTTTTTCCCGAATTTGTTTGCTTCAGTCAATAACAACTGGGCTAATATGAATATTCAACTAATAACACCTCAAATGTATTAAGAATTTTTACTAAAAAGTGCATAATTTGTTTTCAACGAAGTCGTACAATTTCTTCTTTATATTAGGATTTATCAACATTCGTTATCGTTCGGAAAAACCAGTACCAACATAGGCGCCGTATATTTCGATGTATAAAACGTTAGGTGATTATCCACAATGGCTTACAGCACATTTTTGTCTATTTTGTTTCAATAATGCATATTCACCCACACATATACAAAGTAAAATATCGAAATAGTATTTCGTATAAGGAGTGAAAAACATGTTTAATAGTTGCACAAACTTCTACAATATCTATTAGTGTTAATTTGCATTGGAATTTTTTCTTATCTACTCAACAATCATCTGATTTCTAATCAATGGCATTCGAAAAGGATTTAAAAACTCCGCTTGATGGTTCCTTGACAGATGCGGCCGAGAGAGTATAGAGTGGGCGTAAATGGCAGGACATGCATATTTCGTACTCATTAGTGACGTGCAGATACGGCCCCGCGACGAATTCGAAAAAAATTAAAATTTATAATTGACATGTGTCAATAAACAGGGGAATTTATGGCTTGTTAGTGCGACAGACGTTCGGTATTCACCGGTTGCCGAAGAATGGACAATGACGAATGGGCCATTTGTCGCATTTACATGACGGACGTTTGATAAGAATGCGTTCGTAATAAATCAAATTGATCTTTGAATTGCAAAAATGACATACTAGTACGTTAGTTCGTACACCTCGTAAGCTATTTCTGGTGGTAACCGAGTCCCACAATGGTAATAGTGTAAACGTCTGACAAACAGTGACATTTACAATTAAATTACGTAATTATTACGGTGTATGTGTTCGGTCCATTGTTCTTTGTAATGATTGTTATAAGTCGAATGATGTTGCGATTGCGAATTAGCACATTTTAAAGTTAACAACTCATCTGTCTCATGAATGGCGACTATGCGGGGTAAATATAGAATGTCATTTGTAGACGGACGACGTTCTTTGATTTCACTTTTACGTGTAAAGTGTTAAAGCACACCGCGCTGACGACGAAGATTAACGCCGCCACAGAAATTTCCGTGAAATGGTGACAACAATAAACAGCGGATTTAATTGAATTATTCATGATGATTTTAGCGACTAAAAATAGTCAGCGAACGGAAAAGAGTCTCTCATTTGAGTTATGGTCGGGAACGGATTGGATCGGATCCTGTACAAAGACTGAGTTTCAATTCGACCCAAAATTGGTTTTCGTTTACTTTGAAAATGTATGAAACGTAACTGGACTCTAAGTCGGGCCATTGGTCACGTTCTTATTCACCACATTTTTTTTGCTTCTTAACTTACTGAATACAGTAAAGGTTATTATTGTTCGACGTTAGTGTTCGCTTCCGCTCGTTCCGCTCTCTGGTGTTTATTTAGTACCTCAAGAGGTTTACAGTTATATTTTGCATGCCACGCAATAAACTTTAATCTAATAACGTTAACTTGAAATCTCTATTGTCGATAGGAAACTATGGCGGTCGCTATAGGTAGATGAGAAAATGGACGATTAGTGGTACGCTTTAAGAGTTGTTAGTCTACAAATAGTCGCACGTGTCCGGGTTCCGTACGAGTGCCTAACCATTAACGAAAAGTACACAATAGACAATTTCCCGTTTGAATAGCTGAAAGGATCCATGCTAATCGTGGCTACCACGCATGTTAATGTCTGGGCGCGTACTACGTTTGGATATGGATATTTAAAGTAGAAGCATTCACACATAAACGTTGAAGACGTTTATCTTTTTGTTTATCCATAAATAGAAATTCCACTAAAACGGAATAATGCTTACAAGTAGAGGGTATAAAATTTAGTGACAAAATTGCTTACTATGTACTTTAATCGAGCTATTATGTCCTATTTTTATTTTTTTAAACATTATTTATACAAACTATTATTGTGAACGGAAAAGTTTCGATGTTTAATCATAACTAATCTTTAGAACATAAAATTTTAAAAAAATAATTTTCTTGAATATTTAATTTTGATCAAAATCTGTATGCAGTAATAAAAAAGATTTGTTTTCATGAAACAAAGAAATGGTACAAATCTCATTTAGATAGAATAGAGATTTCTAAAGTATAGGTAATGGTGTTTTGGATTGTAAAATTACCACAGCTATAATTTGGACAATACCAATTAAATTGGGTACTTTTGGCTAAGAATAAATTTTGATCACATTCATTGCTACAACTTCGCCACTATCTATATAAAATATTGGTATCATATGAAAAAAATATTTATCGTTTAATCACATAAATACTTCAATACTCCTTATCAAATATTGCGAATAATTTTTTCAAATCAGTAAATTACCATTTCTCTAATAACAAAATATTAAAAGTCTGTTTTCCCACATAATAATGAAACAGCAATAAAATACCTTAAGATTCTTATCTCTGGAACAATTACGAAGTTGATAAAATGTTCGATAAATTTATTCAGCTTTTTAATAAAATACGTTTTTCAAAAGAGCTCTTAGTTTTTGAGATAATAGTTTCTGGACTCGATCAAAAGTGTTTCTTTTCACAATGTTTTTTGATTATTAAAAATAATGCATCAGTCCTTCAGCATCGTCATTAACATCTAGTAGGTCGTCACTTAAATGTTCTTATTCCGAACACGGAAAGTAATCGCGACTTACCATTTAGTTCAGAAGATGAAGCTTTAGAACACATTAGCAGTGATTGAAAGAGTGAGCAGAGAGCAAAGTGTAGCAGAGATTACACTCTTACTATAGTTCGGCAATGGTTTCGAGTATATGAAGATATCTTCTTATCTCTACCATTCACAGTCCATCAATGGTATGTGTAAAGAACCGCAAAGAGCAACTTGTGCTGGATCACAACCACACCATGGGTGGTGTTTATCAACGTGATCAAAAAAGTGATGTTAATTATTGGCAACGCATCTGCTCTAATCCTTATAACCTTTCAACTTTATACGGACAACGATTTCGCGTCTAAGTAATGTTGTTGTCGCCAAATCATGATGACAACTTACAATTTGTTAAGGAATTTTTAAATAAGTTTAATGTTCTCGATGCTGTTAAAATTATAGGAGAATCGTGGAACAAAGTATATTCAAAAACATTGAAGAGAGGTTGAAAAAAATTGCAAGTCGATTTGAAAGTTGATAATGAAGAAGTCGTTGCGCTCTTGGACGACACAAGAGAACATATGATGAGCAGCTTAGTTTGGATGAACTGATAAAATGTAGCAACAAAATAACGCTGAAGAAGATGATGTTGAACTAACACAACTTGAAAAAGCCCTAACTGTCGCAAAATTGACTGATGCGCTTAATAAATAACATTATCAAATTTCATCGTGCAGTTCAATGCTCTTAACGAACTTTAATGTCTTGCTGGGTGAAAAGTCATTGGGAATATAAACTGCGACCCAAAAATCGAAAATCTGATACGATTAACGATTAAGTGGCATAAAACATACTCAACTGCAATAAAAGACTTGAGGTGTGTCTTTAATCGGCTGTGCCCAGTAAAGACGCCCATTAGAACTTTAATGCTGTTATGAGCAAGTCCTAAAATATTCACAACACGCGAAGTCTCTTTTCAGCCCACAGTCCAATCTTATGTTTGACCATCGCAAATGATATACCAACTGCTGTATTGTATTGTACTGTATTGGAAAAGATGATTGAGGTGAATTAGAATAATTTTAATTGATTAAAAATATCTTAGGGATACTTAATAAGGATGAAAATATGCAGCTATTATGAAAAAAACGTACTTCACCAATATTTAAGATATCCATGTTATTAGAAGTCCTGTAAAAGCATGACAAGATACAGGATCGTTATTCTAAGGGATCCTACGAGAAGAAAGTAACAATTTTTTACATTTGTGCAGCAAAATATAATTTTTCTTTCATTATCAAGTACATACATTCTTGTCATTCAATGTAAAGGCAACAAAAATCAGAAGCTTATTTAATTTTGAAGACTTATTTAAGAACGAAGCATTTGATCTGATGCTGGAGATCATATCAAACGCTTCGTCCTGGAGGATATTTCACGATAACCACTACTTTACTGTCGTGGATTCCTTCTACTTAGAGATTAAGTTCGTCGTTAAAAGTCTGTGCTGATGGCGAAACTGGTACTTCAGTTGATTAAAAAAAGAGCTCATTAGAGATGAAATACTGATATATTTCTGTTGATGTTGTGACCTGTTGATGTAGTGACCACAAGAATGAAATTGTAATCATCAGTGTTGTTTAAGTTTCTCTTCATCAAGACTCTTCCTTACGACTGTTGTAAGTGTTCCGTTTGTATTCATGAGTAGCCTAGAAGAAGGAATATTTTATAGAATTTTTTTTTAAAGTTAGAAAGAGGTCTTCTGTTCTCAGAACGCATCAGTTTGATGTGCCTTTTTAATAGTTTCTTGGTAATTGTATTGTAAAATATATGGGTTGTTGTAAATCGTCCATTCATGTTCTAAACACGAGAAAATACGCAAGTGTTCACAATATAAATATCAAAATCCAATCTTTCATACTGAAAATCCTAAAAGTATCAAATTTTACGTAGGTACTGTTAATTTTTTAAATGTTATCAAGAAACTAGTCAAAAATCTAACTACAGTTTAACACTTAAGATAAATAAATAATCCAAAAATGTACCATTTACTCTAATTATATCATTTGTTGTTTATCTAACATTATCTTATGTCACAAATTACAAAATTACCAAGTGATTTTTTGACATTATCAATGAAGTGATTATCATCATGAAGTCGGGATTCGCTTTGGCGGGTGTGAATTGACAACAACTGCATCTGGAACTTTACATCTGTCCGCGAAAGGTCCTCAATTGCCAATTACCAAAACGTTTTAATGAGTTCTTTAAGATCACCACATGTTTCAGAACACAAAGACCTTTACAAAAATTTAGAATGCATGTCTCGTAATAGTGATGTACTTTCATCCCATGTCTTGTTTATTAACATCCAAAATATGTTAGTAGTTCATCACCACTTTGTATAAAATGTATTCCAATAAAATATATTTATTTAGTTGAATAATATTTTTAATATTAATGCTTTAATGCTGAATAATCCAACAAGAAAATAAAATGAAAATGTATGGCAAGACTTTTTAGGCTTCAGTTCCATTGTAGAAGTTAATGATGAAATAAATCGAAAAAACTGTTTTAAAATAACTGCGATAAATTTATTAATAGAATTCGGTTGAACATATGTTTCGTTTGCAAAACGAATGTCTTTAGAGCCGACGGTTAATAAAAACAAGGACATTAATTAGTGTTGTGGAAATTAATGTTATAAAAAATTATAAATATGAAAAATAATTACCGTCATAAAATAAGAGAGTGAGCACATGCTGCTCACTCCGAAAGAAGGCGAACTTCAAAAGGTGAAGTCCGAGATGAATAAGCGATCACAGAACGTTGTTTAAATGACTTCAGAATTTAATTTGGATGGTTAAAAAGATTTAAGATTAAATAATTGAAATTAACAGTTTAAATAACAGTTTAATTTTTAACAAAATAAATCAAATTGAAAATGTATACAAAATTATGTGTAATTTCTGTCAAAATCCCAATGCTAAATACAATACGTCAAAGGTTCATAAGTCAACTACGTACATATATTATGCATATATTATATTAATCTGACAAATGTAATTCCTTAACAATTTTTGAGTTGTTGTTACCCATCCCGACCAACATGTTTTTGTAGAAATAACTGCTTTACTACTATTCCGTTTCTGAAACGCGTTCGAAGACAGTATGGTACTAAATCGGTGTAGCGGTATACTGAAAATCAGTGAAAATAAGAAATTGTGATTCTAGTTCTTTAAAAATTAAGGTTTTCTCCTATTCCCGAATAGCAGATTCTATAAGATTGATATAGTAAATATTTCCATTGAGGAGGTAGTTAAAAATCACACTTCAACAAGTAAGGTTGAAAACTGATCATGAAAACCCATCGAACTCTTGCTACATACCGACTAAGCATGAACCAGTTCTTAGTACTTGATACTTCAAAGTATCGTGGTCAAAAGCTGTGCAAAAAACATTATCAATAAAGATCTTCTATAATATGTAACGGAGGAGAAAGCGAACCATGCAGAAAATAGAGTTAATCTTTTTTTCGATAATGAAAACGTGAACTTTATTGCTCCAAATTAAGTTCTCCAACATTAAATGTTTGCTTTGTAAGAAGCAATAGATATGTATCATGTATGTGCAAACCTAAAAAGTTGATTCAATTTTGCAAAATTCTCATGTTCAGCACTGCCAACAGAAACCTATTCGCCAAATTCAGGTGATTGAAAGCCAAAGGAACTGTATTTAAGTTGGTGTGGTAGCAACTATTTTGTTTTGTACACCAACAACTGAAAAAACCGTGCTCATCAAATAAAGTTAAAGGTATAAAATGTGGTGATGGGGAACTTGACGTGGGAAAAATATTGTGATACAATTAGAATTAATAATACAATACTACTACGCGACAAAACTTTTCACACATTTCACTTTTTTTTTGTCGATCGTTTGACGCCACCTTTTTTTGCTCATGATGCTAATTTGAGCATTCTGGACTAAAGGGTCAATTGATATACAGGTGTTCCACGTAAGTGGCAAAGTACATAAATGGCATTGAGAAGCCGAGATAGACAGTTCCTCCTTAGACAAAAGTTGTAGCAAATTTACTATACTATAAACGGAAAATATTTTTATACATACAGATTGTGCCATAAAGACGTACGGATATAAGCATATATTATTTTAAATGGAATGATACAGTTTTTATTGCGTGTTCTGATTCTACACACCAAAATATGTTGACTTTGATAAGATATGTTGATACTTACCGCTTTCAGTTATGAGTTATTTTAATTAGAAGCATTTTTTAGCAATTAACACTGTGTTCTTTAAATCTAAGTTTCTTAGCGACTGATCGAGCTAGAAAGTTTAAATTTGTACAGTTGCTGCTTGGATATCCTTAAATAGAGTGCCGTTGCGTACATCGGTATCTCTTATACCCGTATATCTATCAGTTGGAGATTTTGAGATATTGTGGAATTAATCAAAATCATGTAAAGAATGGTAGTTCTAGTTCATTTTTTATTCGTAGGTCATAAAATAAGACCATGATAATACGTGATTAAGCATTAATAATGATTTAAAAAAGAAAATGATAAATAATTCTCAACCAAGCTTTATTTATATATAAGTGTTCAAATACCGTATTTTCTCGAATCTTATCCGCACTCGAATCTAATCCGCACCTCGATTTTAAAAATGCAATGATGGTAAAAAAAGTTGGTTTTCCAATGTAATCCACATCCGATTGTAATCCGCATTTGATTTTAGAGCATACAAAATTTGTAAAAAGGGTGCGGATTAGATTCGAGAAAATACGGTATCTTCCCTCTGAGCTCTATGCAGAGATAAAGCCCATTTACGAATTCGGCTTCCACATCATTAAGTATCTCAGCAGAGATATTTCTAAAGCTTTATCTTATTCTATTCTTCATATCTTCTTTCGTCGTTGGAATATTAGCGCACACTTGAGTTTTGATGTATCCCCAAAGGAAGAAGTCGCTGGGATCTTGCTGGCCACCACGACCAGTTCAATGGCTCCCATACCGAATATTTAAAAAGATTTGCTCTATTAGCAAAATCATCTCCATGAAGTTCTTGGTATAAATTCAAATGATATGGATGTTGTGAAGCCTTATAATACGGTTTACTGAGCTTTTACTTATATCTGTTGATTTAGCGATCTGTCGCGCAAATTTTTAAGCTGTTTTTAATTAGAATTCTTGAAACAGCAACATTTTTGTCAGGTGCACTTACAACAGTGAGCCATTTAAATATTGCTTCATCAACATTATTGTTGACATAGGTTTTAATACAGGCCTTTCATAGGTCTTAGAGACATAGGTCTTTCTGGTTTGCTACTAAACATATGATCCAATTTTTCTACAAATTTGTTATTATATTTTTTTTATATAGTCGTCAATGTGTTAGATACCCCCAAACTGTTTCATTATGTCTCCTCTCTCCTTTTTCTACCACGGTAATTAATTTTAGTTTCCTATTTAGTATTAAAAACTTTAAACATCGTGGTTGCATATTTACTTTTATCAGTAACTGTCATTAACAACTTAATTCATTTTACTTATCAAGGTACGCACTTATTAGTGTACGCATAAGAGCAAACATGTTTGAGAATTACAGTATGTAATTGTCCGTAACATTCGATGGAAATGATGATGTGTTTGAGGGCATAATCAACTCTCGCATTCATTTTAGTATAAAAGTTTTTAGAGAAATTGTTAACGATACCGACATTAAAAAATTATTTTTATCTGAAAGTATACTTACTTATTTGATGTACAAAATAAAGTTGTATGCTAAAGTTGACAAATTATAATAAGACGCATGTAAGACAAACAGAAACATCCCTCAATATTAATTTATTAATAATTTATTAATGAGTCGCACACTTCATCGTTTTACTAATTCAATAGAAAGTTTTTCTTAAACATGTAAAAGAAAGTTAAAGCATTTTTCTACTTTCAAGAGCACATCATGATGAATCAATAATTACATGTAAAGGTAGGTTTAGTATTTACTAAAAAACTTATTAAAGGGTATACGGCATGAACGCTTTCCAATGAATCTGATTAACGTCTAGATTGTGATGTTTATATAGGTGAATCTGATAACATAGTTGAAAAACATTAAATGTTTTGTATACAAATATGACAAAGTGTTTTTTTTACCATTACTTTTGCAATTTGGCCCTGATCGATGATATCCTACATTGTATCGTTTATGCATGTGTAATTATTATCATCATGAAAAAATATTTACCAATATTCGCTTTACACAAAAGTATGAAGGGAAGCAACTGTGATTCCTTTTGGTGTATTACAGATTCATCTATATAATAGGGCAAAGGCAATAGACCAGCACATCTTTTTTCAAATTTCCATTGCAAAGGTATCGTGTCCAAAGATTTTTACTGATTATAATAAGTACATGAATACTGTAAATAAATAGATAGATCATCTAGTAACGTTGAATTGATTAAAACGTTTATTTCTTCTATATAAGATACCCATTTCTGTAAAATAGACAAATTTTGTGAACCAGACACTGTCTGATTAGGAGTAACCATGAACTACTTCAAACTAGTTAACGCAAATGTGCTCTGTTTAGCAAGAAACAACCCGAAATGTGTTTCATCTGCTCGAAATGCAAAGTACCTCTATATCGTGGAGCGAAGAGAACATGTTTTCAAACATGGCACCGAAAAACATAAATACATAATGTAAATTCTTTAATCAATGAAAACTTATGGCAGTAGTTTTACAAGAATAATTTAGAACAACTAAATGTTTAAAAATAAAATGAGATGCATTAATTGCCCACTAGTAACTGACCACATGATTTTGCACATTTATTCGATTAGAGAACATGTCGATTTTACAATATTTATGTTATTGTTTGTAGTGAAAGTACAATATTTCGTTTTTTTTTCACTTGACCATACATTATGTGCAAATTCAAATACGTACGTGTAAATGAAAAACCTTACATTCAACACTTGTACTGTAATATAGTATTTATTTAAAAATATCAGTGAAATATAGTAATTGATACGGGTACACACTTGGTGTAGAATACAATTGACAACTCCTCCCGGGCAAGTCGTGTACGCGCCAGCAGGAGTAACTTATTCCATCGATTCCCCCGTACAATCTCCAATCGGACATGTGCAAGTGTTATCTGTTAAGCATGAATTCCCCTTCGTTGTACGCGGTACATGTTGCACGCCGGAGATTTCCTCTGGATATCATATTTTGCCGTGCAAAGCGGAGATCGTCTTGCGGATGTTACTGGCTTCGGTGGCCGCGTGCCAACTGGTCTCTCTCGCAGCGAGACCATACGACCACATTTACAGGCTATTTAGAAAAAACAAATCATCTTTTTAAATACTAACTTTGCAATTACATACCAACCTTCTCTATGGATTCATTAAAGAAACACAAACAAAACCCAACCATCCTCAATCAATTCAATCAACTCGAATTATTCTCAAACTATTCATAGCGACAACGCCAACGCAACTTTCTCGTAAATCACGTCACGATTCTTACCAATGTCACATCTATCAATCCAAGTCTTCGTTCGAACAATCGCTACGCACAAAGGCAATTTTACAGTGCAGCAGTGAGACAATCGCGACCGTAAAGTACTTGTGCCTACCGAAGATGCAGCCGCAAGGAAAAGGAGGAGACCGTCATTGTCTTCAGGAAGAAACGGCATTCCGTCTTTGGATGTTCGAAGACACCGGCGGTGGTGGCGGCGGCGGCGCATGCTAAACGGATAAAAACGGTGATTCTGCGTAAGTCTATGTCTTCAGAAGAAGACGGCTCTCGACGGAGACTCTCGACCATTTCTCGCCGACTAAAACGCGATTTTCAAGGACTCCACTCATCTGGCTGGATTCTCTTCGATGAAGATCTTCTTCTTGTAACCGACACTGTGTGTGTCGGTGCTGTTTGTTGAGTGAAATATCCAAATGTCGGTGCGAAAACTACACGTACAAACTCAATTTTAAACACAATAATTTATTTCCCTTGACTTAACTTGATTGAATAAGATTTATAGTGTTCTTGCAATTTGAAATTTTTGTGTGCAATGATAATTTTCATTAATCAAGATTTACAATTGAAATAATAATGTGTGTGTTACGGTGAAATACCAAAGAGAACTTATTGCAACTAAACACCCGGCGAGAGTGTTTTAAATTCCACGAGAGATCAATATAAATCAATAGGTTCGGTTGGTAATAGTAAAACCATTTGTGCAATGCTTATTAATGTGCTATGAAATTCATGTTATAAGCTATTATTCTGACGATATAGTTAGTTCTCAAGGAAAGCTGGGGGGAGGTGATTGTGGAAAATATCGCAAATTATATTCGGAATTCCGCCGGCCGAAAGTAGAACCGCTCGATTCAATCGTTCGTTATAAAAGGTGAAAATAATGAGGATAGCGCGACCGGCTGCGGGGCCGTAACGTACGGCGATTGAATGGTAACAAGTTGTCGGTAGCGCAACTTTGCGATATTAAGCTCGTTTTGCAGTGGAATCACGTCGATAGTAAATTGCGGGGATCAGTAATGATCTTTCTTTGATATCTTGTTTCGTTTATTATTTATTATAAATCGATTCATATTTTCAGAATTAATTAAACGTATTAGGAGCGAATGATTTCTTTTGGAATATTTTAGAATGCCTCACAAGAAAAGTGTACGACATACCGGGTGTTTAAAAATTGTGTTCGCATATTTTACCCACTTATAGTTCTCATCAAGAGAAACAGAAAAGTCTTAGTAAACTTAGGTCTTAAAATCAATAATTTCAGAGATATAGTTAATTTTACGTTGCTTTTCAATTAAGTTCATATCTAGTCGTTTAGTCGTGTTACCCATACAAAACTAAACACATTTTGTCTTTAGTTATTGTCAATCTCACGTCACTTTCGCTGGTATAGTTGGGTGCTTTTATTTCATGTAAATGAATGATTACACAAATGCAGAAATGGCAGACATGCACTTTATGTACGGTGCTGCTACTTAGTGATAAATTTTTCAAAAAATTGCATCAACGTTTGTCGGAAGTGGGTTCTTTTAAAACAACTCACAGGATGTTTTGAGAAGGGTTGAAGAGAAACCAGGTACGAGTGTAAGAAGCTGCAGTTAACATTAATGCGTCTCTAGTTTGGAGAACTTTACGTCAGCAACAATTGTATCCTTACCATGCTCAACGAATGCAAGAACTTGTCGCTCCTGACTACGTTTCGAGGAGAAATCCGATATTTCATGCTAGTGTTTTATTCACTGACGAAGCTGCTTTTACAAAAAACGGAATTTTGAATTTTCATAAGAATTACGTTTGGGCGGGTAAAAATCCCCACACTGTTGTGCAACCAAGAAGCCAGTATAAGCTTTCTGTAAATGTTTGGCTTGGTATACTTGGTGACCAATTGATAGGACCAACGATTCTTCCTAATCGCTTAACTGGTGAAACTTATTTGGACTTTCTGCGAAACACTTTGCCGACATTATTCGAAGATGTAAGGATAGGTTACAAATATGGTTCATGCATGGTGGCGCGCCTGCACATTTTGCGATCATTGTTCGTAATTTTCTTTAATACTGAATTTTATGGTAGATGGATATGAAGAGGAGGTTCAATAGTCATCATTGAACAGTAGTCATTGTCAGTAGTCGACACATTTAAAGCTGTCGGTACTTTCTACTATACAAGAAAGAACCTGTATAAAAAATGACGCTATCCGCACTATAGGGTTTTAGGTATGTTTAAACTTATTCATCCATATGTGAGCTTACAACTTTAGTGAAAAGTGGTGTTGCTGAATTTTGTTGTTCAAAAAGGTATCTCTTTGATAAATGGTTATTAGGTGTGATTTGTATGCAGCTTCGTATATTGTCTACGTATTGCAATTACAATTTTCAAACATTTCTTATTTTTATCCCGAAAAAAGTTACATTTTGTATTTGGCACGTAAAAGTATCGTCAGGATAATAATAGGTACAATATTGGGATAGATGTAAATATGAGCCAAGCGAATACAGATACGTTTTGGTACTTGAACAAAACTTTGACTGATGAAACACCTTTGGTTAAGGCTAAAAAAGTTTGTGTTGAATTAGAAAATCTCCCATTGGATAATTCTGAACAGACATACATAGAAGATTATTACTAGTGCTGGTGAGGTACTTATGCTGGAAGATGAAGAAGTAGAACAACTAACTAATCAAAATGAGGAAAATGACACTGAAGTAGTAGAAATAGGTGGCAAAGGGCCCAAGAAAGAGAACAAGGCAGAAATTGATAGAAAAACAGACTGAAATTCCAGGATACGATTATCCAGAAGGAATAATTGGTGATACTTTTGCAATTTGCAATAACCCTACAGAGTATTTTCTAACACTGTTGGATAACTGTGTGAAAATATTACCTTTCAAAGTAATTTGCACGCCACCCAAAGAAATAAAACGCTAAACTTGAAAGAAGTCTTAATGTGTTGTCACAGTTTTCCACACTATAAACTCTTCTGGAGTAATGCTGAAAACTTGGGTGTACCACTTCTCATACGAACAATGACCCGTGACAGGTTTCAGGAGATATTATCATATCTGCATGTCAACGATAATAACATTATTCCTAAGTGTCGAAAGGGGTATAAGCTGTGGTGCTTAGCAGATAAGAAAGGGTACACAAAGAAATTTGATGTGTATCAGGGAAAATTTCCTGAAACTGAAGAAAAATTTCAAGATTAAAAATAGTGGAATGAAAATAGAATGACTTATTTCGATAAATTTTTTACAAGTATCCGTCCTTTGGAAAAACTGAAAATTGAGAAAACCTTAGCTTGTGGAACAATAAGGTCTCACAAAAAAGGTGTACCAAAAAATTTGGTAGATGATAAACGAATGAAAATAGGAGATTATGATTACCGGATCTCAAATTTAGATTTAAGTTATTACCAGAGCCACGACGTTTCGGGCTGTTGATGTCACCATCTGTATAGAGCAGCGAACGGGTTATAGCGTAGTGGTAACATGCTTCTATCGAGCACATCGATGTGCCGCAACTTAACGATACTGGTTGAATGCTGGCCCATGTAAAATTTGGGAGGGTTCTCTGCGGTGCAGCATTCAATACGTGTTTGGCCGATTGTCCGACTAAAACTGAACCAGTGGCGTGGTATACTATATGTGGCGTGATGTGGTCAATGTGGCCCGAGTCTCTACTGTAAGGCGACGAGCCGCCAATGAGTTGCCCGACAACGTCGCGGCTCTGGTTATTACAAATGGAAGGACAGCAACTGCGTGAAATTTTGCTCTAATTTTCATGGACCAGAAAAGACCACTGTAAAAAGGAAGCAAAAGAATGGAACCAAAATTAATGTGCGCTGTCCTTCAGTCGTTGATGATTACAATAAAAACATGGGTTCGGTAGATCATGCCGATCAACTTCGACAAGTGTATGCAATCGACCGCCGTTCCAAGAAGTGGTGATAGGCTTTTCTTTGGTTTTACAGGTATATGCTTCGTCAATTCTTTTGTCATATATTCTGAATGTGAAGAGGAAAGGATGACGCTATTAGATTTTCGTCGTTCTGTAGCTGCAGGTCTGATGAATAAATGTACAAATGTACTGCGTCCACGAAAATGTCGTAGCGTAAGTACAGGGTGTCCAAATTTTGATGGGTTTGCAGGGTATCTCAGTTATTATGAAAGATAGAAAGTTGCGGCTTTCGCGAACCTGAGCTACTTTTTTTGTGAAACTTACAATGGCGCAAACCAAATTTTCATAGCCCTCTTCGTTTTTGATATACAGGGAGTGTTTGAAATTTGCGATTTTCAGACACCTCCTGTATCTCGGCTATCCGGAAACTCAGTAAAAAAGTAAAAACGGGTTCTAATAGATTATTTCACATGGAATCCAATGGTGCACGTAGAATTTTTCTAGTCATCACGGTGTTTGAGTTATAAACACAACTCAAATACTGAATACTCAACTTCTAAAATACTTAACTCTTTATAACTCAAAAACCGTGATGACTAGAAAAATTCTACGTGCACCATTGGATTCTACGCGAAAAAATCTATTAGAACCTGTTTTTACATTTCCGGGTAGCCGAGATACAGGGATTTCTGAAAATCGTAAAATTTGAAACACTTCCTGTATATCAAAAACGAAAAGGGCTATGAAAATTCGGTTTGCGTCATTGTAAGTTTCACAAAAAGTAGCTCAGGTTCGCGAAAGCCGCAACTTTCTATCCTTCATAATAACTGAGATACCCTGCAAACCCATCGAAATTTGGACACCTGTACACCAGCCCAGTTACCCAAAAGACAAAAGTACGGATACTCTGTTACTGACGACCGACGTAAGACTTGAGAACCGTGGTTCGCACTGGATTACTTTTGAAAAAGAAAGAGCAAGGTGTGAAAATTGCTCTGCCAAAGCTATTCAGTCCAGACACACAAAATCTACTGCATGCAATGTTTATTTATGTTGTAATGAAAAAAGAATTGTTTTTCTGAATATCATAATGTGATTTAGCTAAAGCAAGTGTTAATAAGTAACAAAAAATGTAATAAAAAATGTATTATTTTTATATTAACAATAAAAGTTTTTGTATACTCCAACATCACTAAAATATATATTAATGCCTGACGGTACTCTCAAGTACCACTATCCTCCTGGAATGGGGGGATTGTTGTATTTTGCTAAAATTGATTCGAAAGTCCTTTACTAAGTGTATTTTGAGTGTGTCATTAATTTTTACTTCTTGGGACACAAAGGGTTAAATTCTCTACACTTTTTTGCATGGGGTTACTTAAAATCATTAGTGTATTTAGCACCTGTTAATAACTTGGATGATCTCCAGCAAAGAGTACAAAACGCATGTGAGACCATTCCTTAATCTCCAGGAGTTTTCGAAAGAGTGCGCGATTCATTTGTACGATGTCAAGCATGTCTTCAAATGAAGGGAGGTCATGTACTTTAAGCATTTTGTGTTCAGTTTTTATGTTCTGCTTGTATTTTCCCCAATTAAATAAACATTTGACGACCAACACGCTTCATTTACTAATAACACTGGAATTGTTTATATCTTAGAAACTACTGCTTATAGGACCTAGATTTACTAAGATTTTTTTGTTTATATTAATGAAAACTATAAGTGGGGAAAATATCCGAACACAATTTTTAAACACCCGGTATAGTTACCACAAGTTAAAATAGTTTTGTACGAAGATACTATGAAGAACTTATTGAAGATTAAAGATAATATTTCACTTATAACCTTAAATTAGGTGTAAACGTATAGTTTAACATTTTGATAAATTATTACGTTAGGACTTATTGTTTTATTTTGAGAAACAGTAAATGCATTCCTCGTTAACAACTTATGACTGAAAGGTAATTATGGCAAGCCACCGATGCGTGCGGTGATTGGCGGTAGACGTCGCCAGTCGGGAGAGTATTGAAAACCGCTTTTTCCTTGGTCGAAGGAGAGAATCGGCCGTAAACGCCTGTGCTCGAACTCAACGTTAGCAATCTCCACGTTTAGTATACACATGTACGCTTTTAGCTACCGCGTGCCGCTATCCATTCTCCACATTAATTTTTTAATCTTTTTCTTTTGGTTGTCCGTTTTCCGTTTCACGGCGGCAACGGCAGCTTATAATTATATTAATCTGTTTGCGAACACACCCGCGTTTAATGCTATCGATACGGCAACAGTTACCATTCATCATTGTCCACCTATTCTGTCTGAGGCGGTTTCGTCTCGATCTGTTTTGGATTGAGAGGGAAAAGGTTGAACCGGGAGCTCTTTTATGTTTGAACGATTGGTTATGTTGATAGCCGCACCTCGCCGATTGATAAATCGGTTGTTAAATTAATCCGCTTAATTCGATCATTATTAAACAGGTTATCGTTAATTTATATTAATTGGAACACGTATTAAAATGTAATTTAATTATTATTGGTACATACGACGACTTTAACGTCATAACATGTGGGTTAATGTTTATAAAGTAGCAAACCGAACCATATGCCAACCGAACGAGTGAACGAACGAACGAACGTCGGCCGGTTGTTGTAATTCCTCAAATTTTCAACAGCTTTTACCATTCATTAAAGCCTGTAATTGCAGCGTTTCATCTCCTTTGAACGGAACGAAAAAACGCGCGAGCCGCATGGGCTGGAAAGCGTTGAGAATTCCCTTGTGCCCCAGTGGCGTATTAAAAGCACTTTTCACATTCGCTCTGTGTCTTATATACGCCACCGTAATTGTTCCCTTTTGACGCATTGTTCCTTTCTCTCGCGGCTATCGCTCGACAATACCGTCGGCTAAATAGCGTTTTTAACGCGACGCGGCACGTATACTGAATAGATACAGGAGCTCTTTCAGAAAAATTAATAAGTTTAGAAACTTTCTGAGAAACTACAATACGTTCAAATTTTTTATACTAGAAAAAAAAATTAGAGCAATAATAATGGAATAATACCGTGAAGAAATTAATAATTTGCAAAATAACTATGTACTACCCATTGTAATAATGATGATATTGGTCAACTTTTAGAAACGACAAGACGGTCTCGTCTTTTACTTATTTTTGCGCTCTAATTGCGGATTTGTAGTTCATTATTTGCTGTCAGCGCGGGTTTTCGAGATTAATAGTTTTAGTTAACTGACTTCAAAAAATATTGAAAACTTCAACATTATTATGCTAAATTTTAAAATTCATTGGTATACAATGTCTAGCTGTTTTACAACTAAAATTATTTTACGTTTGACTATTTTCTACTGTATCTTGTAAGTATATAAAATGAAAGTGTTATATCGTGCAAAAATGTTACCTCGAAAATTTGATGAATATATGATATTTGAGGACCCCCAAATGTTCAAACTCCTGGCAGGCCAGATATATGAAATGTAATTGGGAGAAAATAAACTCCGGGCAAACCAGATATTTATTTAAGAATGGATTAAACTCTGAGCAGGCCAGACATTTAATCCAGGAAAGAATTGAGCATTACAAAGATAATAATACTGATATATTCACACCAAATTTTGGGTTTGTATACAAATATTAATACTAACTTAACAAATAAAAGTCTTTTAAAGTGATTAATTTAGTAGTCAGTAACATTTGCTAATTTGTGTACTGACCCTGAGATTATTGTTTTTTCTTATGTTACTTCACTACCATCTTATTGTTTGAAGTTCATTCTTTGGTGAATTTCCGCGTTGATCGTCTGCAGAGGAATTCCTTCTTTAGTGTCGAAGGTGTGATTTTCGTTTTCTTTGATATTTCACCCTACACCATTGATATACACCTAATGTGATGACAACTGTAATGACAATTGATAGAGTTGTAAAGGTGCTGATCAGTGCTGAATGGTATTGGACATGACGCAAATTAACGTTTCGTGTCTCCTAATTTACTAATTCTTCTGTGGCCATAAGCTGCGAAACATTCATCTCTAATTTTAACTACTTTTCTTCAGATAATTTTAGAATGACCCATGGTTTTTTTTACGGAGATATTCGTTGGAAATGCGATGGGGTGATTGAAATTCGCTGTTAAGGTAATACTGTTGTCGCTTTGGTTTCGTTTTTATAGCGCAATCCTGGGATATCTGGACTACAACAGTAAATTTTATAGTAAATCTTCTCGAGTATCAGAACATTATAGTGACCTTCTCTGGCTTTGGTGTTATGAAAATCCAGGCATTCATCATGTATAATAATTGTTTCCAGATAATCGAATTTATGGGGGATTCTTGAATTCCGCATGGTGGCTCATCTTAACGTCTATAAATCTAATTGATGACAATGATGACACAACTGGGATTATTTTCGATGATTTTTCCTAACGTCGAAGCACAAAGGTACTGAGTAACTTCTACTACTATGCACTCATTAAATTCTTCGTGGCTAAGTTGAATATATAATTGATTGTTGATCAATGAGATCACACACCTAATCTTCGTATTTATATTATTTTTAGCATTGTGCCAAAAACGCAATAAGCAGCAGCGATGAAATTTGGTATAATATTATACTAAAACTGTAGATATTGTAATAATAACCCATTGCCAGTAATAATGTTAGATACTATAGATACTATAGATACTATATGCTAGTGAATTTCGGTACATTTTATTGTTCTTTAATGTTCTAATCCTAAACTATCACTTGTAAAGTCGATGCGAAGTAATTTTAAAGATTCGATATTAGATAACCTCAATTTAAATTTTTCAAAATTATTTATTTAAATCTTTATCTACCCGGATCAAACCTATTTAGAACGATAAACTTAACTTGGTTAACAAAGAAAATAATTAATATTTGTATGGAATAATGAAATTTGGATGAAAATTTACAAAATTAATTTGAACATATTGGAAAATTTATCGTTGAGATCAGAAGAAAATGAATGGATATTTGAAAATTGATTTAAAAGAGCATCAAAATTACGAAATATCACGCATAATTATAAATAATTTTTTGTAATTCGCTACGGTAATGGAAGCTATAACAGTACTCAAACGGGTGCTGTAATGAGACTCCTTACAGCATCCGATGGTGTAATGAGATTTTAGTAACATTTTATGGAACCAGTTGAAGTTGGTGACATTGGGTCATTAATTTTTCTAGTTGTCAATGTGACAATTTTTGTCTATGGATGTTTAAACACGTTCTTAGCATCGAATACAAGGTCCACAATGATAAGGACATTGACTCTGAGCAATTTCTCTTATTTTGTGAGGTGTACATCAAACATTTTTTTCAGGTAAATATATATTGTGTTTTGACAGTTTCTAATTGTCAATTCAAAGTTTCTATTTTCAAGTGTTCCGGTGTTACCAACTGCTACATACCTATTTCCCTACATTGCCAAAATTTACTTTATTTTTGTCAAAAAAATGTATAAAAACGCGAATTACAAAAAATAGCATAAAAAACACGTTTCATAAGACTTAAAGCACTCATTCATTAAAAAACTCGTGGCTTCGCCACTCGTTTTTCAACTTGAATTCGTGCATTTCAAGCGTATCTTACGAAACTTGTTTTTTAATATACTATTAAAAATTTAAATAATAATTTGACAAATTGAATTAGAGACATTTCAAATGTCAAAGTTGGCTACATTGAAAAAACTAAGACACAAATTCCAAATCCATAAATTTAACCAATCAGAAGAGGTTATTTGGAAATTTAACATCCGAAAAACGGAATTTATCAACAAAAAGAGTGTGCTTCCTGTTGTCTAAAGAAACACACACATTTTTTTTTGTTCTGCTGAAAATTAATTAAATCAACGTGTTTGTCTTGACAGTATTACCAGAACCTGCCCTTTAACCCTGAGATAATTCGACAATAAAATTCTGTTTAAATTTTTTTCAATTTAATAAAAAAACAAATTATTATAAAATTTAGTAATGTTGTTTTCATTAAAATAATTCTTTTCAAAAGAAGAGGGACTATTTGCGGTCCATTTGGAAAAACATTACAATATGTATCAGTAAATATGTATTTTTGGGTTAAATTCGTTAATCTCAAGTGACTCTAAACCTGAACATATAAACTTGCGCTGTAAATGAAGGTACATGATATGTTTTATGCTTATACAAAATACTCTTTTATATTCGTGTAGTTTCAAGACGTATTGTTTCTGGGAATCCCGAATCTTTCTACTTCCCTGCCTACTCGGTGCGTAAACTACAGCGAAACGTGATGTATGGAGTTTTCGCCCATTTTTAGAGATAAGATTATATAGACATCGAGATATCAACGACTATAGTGGACTAATGCAAAAGGTGTATGAAGAGTGGTGTCTTTAAGGTGCATCTCTACTATGCCAATTGGCAATACCGATCGGCAAAATCAATCGGCATTGCTAAAATTTTTGTAACGTTCTCACAACTCAGAAAATGAGCACGTGCCGGACTATTAACATTTGCTTTATCTCATATCTGAAAGTAAGTGACGAAGAAGACCAATTTATTAGCCGTTACTGCTGTAATTATTCTTATTAAATCGGGTATAAAAATCGGTTTTGAATTCGAGCCAGTCTTAGAAACAGGAAAAAAATCGGGGATGTAACTTAATAAAATAATTAATATTGGACGACGCTGATAATATAAACTTGGAATAGATTTGATGCTGGATTCACAAATTTTTCGAATGATGTGTTCGCATTTTGAAGATTTACTAAATATGATAGGACCTACAATTACCAAGAATGATACAAATCAATGTACCAAGAATGATATATCAGCTAGTGAACGTCTAACAGTAATATTGCGGTTTCTTGCTAGATGAGATACTCAATCTCTTATGTATTAAAAAAAATAATAACTTGCTTCTAAAGTTTCAAAGCAACTTATTTCAAGAACTGTACAAGCTGTAAAGCCTTAATAGACTCACTTCGAGATAATATTTTATTCAAACGTACTTCTGGGAGAGTAGTTGTGTTTGGTGGTTTTAAATATTTTTGAACCGTTGCTTGTAGTTGTGGTTTATGACATTCTTGAAACCCTAAAAATGTTCTCTCTATAACCCTTTTTTATAAATTAAGACAAGGTTGGTTACGAGATAGATAGGAATCATTCCCTGCTTTAAATAGTAGTTGTAACTTCTTTCAGCATTACGTCATATGAAGTCTGTTTATTCTCTTTCTTAAATGTCTCAATTATATCTATCAATAATCTCCTCAAGTTCGTCATGACTTGTATATACTTGTATAAATCTTTATAAAATTCACATATAATTTTTAATATATATCTTTTTTACTACATCGTTTTTATTTTTTGTTATTGCTATTATCTCATTGTATCCCCAAGAAGTAACTTATACTTTTCTTTGTACTTCTTCCCACAGCAAGGCCATCTTATAATTCGTTTAATATAATAGTTAGAGGATGTCGCTTGGTAATTTTCACCCTGGCTTTCGTTTCTTGTATTATTTTGAATTTCTCTTAGAGCTATTGTTATTGCTTTTGTTATTTTATGTATTAGGTTTTCTATATCAGTGTCAGCATGAATCTTTTCTAAACTTATTTCTTGTTTTATTCGTTCTTTATAGTTTTCAAGTTTTAATTCAGATGTAGTATCGTAGTTTCTTTTCTGTTGTAGCTACTTACTTAAACTATCAATTGCCTTGAACAATGCAGTGAATTGGAAGTACAATACACTAAGTGAGTTTATAGTGCTGCACTATGACAGAATTGTGAAACCAGTAGAAATAATAATAGATTATTTTAAGGAACTTGAAATATTTCGCAGTAGTTTTAATTTTGTGTTATTTGTATTAATTCATAAAAACTGTATGCAGATTACTACCATTAACAATAATAGCATCGCTGATAACTTAATTTTAGTATTATGCATTAGATATAACTCTTCATTTTAGGCGATGTTGAAAGTTCAATTTTTCCTGTAATATTTTCGTGCAATTGTCTTTTCATTAATCCTCCTATATAGTGACTAATAAACTAATACTTAGCTTTGTAGTACATTCGGTAGCAATACGGTGTCTGTGTTGCGGTTGGTTTGTGGGTCAGAATTAATGTCGATATAGAATATAATAGGTTTAAGAGCACACAGTAACGGAATATAAAGGCTCGTTAATGCGGTTAGAACTCTTCAATAAAACACCGATCTTAGGGTGTCATGTAGTGGTTTATGTGAACCCATCTTCAGGAACAAAAACCAATTACAGCTTAAATAGAGACAGCGTTCACAACTGATCATAAAAACAATTAAAATGAAAAAACAATACGTATCTGGTTTAACCTACTTTGAACACAAAACGTAAAAAAATGACGACCAACAAAGGATTTGTTATATTTGTATAATAAATTCAGCATATATGTAAAATGGACGTTTACAAAATATGTTCAAATATTTATCCACATGAAAACTTAAATATTAACGGAAAACAACAGCGGCACACGTCCCAAATAATAAAATAGAACAAAATAATAACTCCACAAATCCCTACATACGAAAAGCTAATGAAACAGTAATGAGTACAACAACAAGTTGTGCAAACTGTTATTTCTAACTACGAGTATATATCTTGTATTCTTTCGCATTCCTAAACATAATTAAAATATCAAAATAGGCGTACTAAGACATTTCTCATTCATATTAAAATGCATGGAATCGAATCAGCATGGAATACCGTAATTTTATTTACATTTATGTTGACTCCTTGGTTTGCGTGGCATCTATAACTCTTGGCAAAACGATCTCTAGATCATTTAATTCCTATCAAGAGGGTCAAGGGATTACTGAAAAGCAATATGTTGTTTAATATATTTGTTTAAGGATAGTTCAGCTGTTTAAGGATATGTTTGTTGTTTTTTGTATAATAGCAAGAATCAGATAGTAAGATACATAAGTTCGCGGATCTTAAGAATTCTATTTTTAAAATCATAAATACTATACAGCTTATATTTCCAAGGATGATTTGAGGAAAAATTAATATATTTGCCAGAGGACGTGGACCGCAATGTGGAAATAACGGATGCAAACACCAGAGATGTTAGTAAAAAAAGAATACTATCAAACAAAACTTCATTGTATACTGAAGACAAGATATATCCTCTAACCTTTTCTGAGAATAGAAAGGTATCTTTGATACGGCAAGTCAAGTATGATATGCAGACGTTAGATCAGCCGTGAAAGCAGCTTCTATAGCCGAGAGGTAAACAGTTATAACTTATAACTCGACTGTTTACCACAATAACAAAGCAAAAAAGTTTAGTTTAAAGGTAATATTAACTTCATATAGGCAAAAAGTGAAGTTACGATTGTTTACCCCTTGGCTATAGATTTGAGATCGTTGATCGTGACAACTGACAGTGCTTGAGTAACACGTAACACACATATGTTGTGGCTGCAGTGACTTACCTAATCAGTGTTTCTGTGAATTTATTGTAAAAATAAGTGCAACTCAATGCCAATTACAAAAAGGAGTAAAAGATGGTAAAAGAAAAGCGTTTAAAAGAGGTGCCAATGGCCGCACAGTTCAATATCGTTATACGGTAGAACAGTTAGATGAGAATGTTGGAATGTTGGCAAGAAAATGAAGCTATCGGAAGATAGTTATGACACTAATTATGATACCTACTCTGCTTGTCAACAGTTTTTACAACATTATCTGAGGTGTTACTGTGTCGTAAGTGCCACAAACTAGTGAAATTCACCGAAGCCAGTAAACAAGACTTGGGGTTCCAAATTGTGGTTAGTTGTGATGAATCTGCCTGGTGTAAAGCCTTCGGCTCTGTGTGCCTGGTGAAAAGTACATTTTGTAAGACATGCTAGACATGAAAAAGTAAGGAAGATACAGCTGAGTCCATTGAACGGAAAAATTCTCATGAAATAGTGGACGAGGCGTATCACGAGGGCTCGGCTCGAAGAGTGGAAGGACTGGATGTTTTCTCATGCAACTGAAAAAGATGATGTTATTTATATTAATTATGTGGGTCACGGTGATTGTAAGACCTTCATGGCAATTGTCGAAAAAAATTCAAATATACATAAAAAAAGTTGCATCGATCACATTCAGAAAAGAATGGCAACCCGACTCGAAAAATTGGGCGGCTGAAGTAAATTAACGGACAAGTTGATTGATGAACTTACAATTTCTTATGGACTGGCCATATGTAGACACTTCTGAGGATATTTGGGTTAGTTTATACCATAGGAGGGCTCAAGATCTTGGTGTGATTGGCAATTACGAAAAGCAGTTACAGGAGATGAAATTAATCACGAGTATGATCCAACAATGCCAACTGAAGCTTTTGAGAGCATAAAACCTATTTACAAAGAGTTGAGCAGCGATGACTTGCAGACGCATTGTTTAGGTGGGTTTACTCAAAACTCTAACACTAACTCTAACACTTTAACATTTGAATACTTGGAGATCCAAGGTGATTTTTTCGAATAATTAAAATATAACGATTTTATGGCCGATTTCTTCATAAAAATTTTTTTTTTCTCCATATTAACTCCAGTTAGGTAAAAATTAATATTTCTTAAAAATCCTAAGTACTTCACTACATTTATGCATCATCTTTCGAAATCATTTTGGTTTTTTCTTCTTTTGGTCTAGGAAGATCAACACCGTCGTCTTGTTTAAATTAAAACGACAATAAATTTGTTGTGTTGTTTACTTTGACTTACATAAACATGTATAAAATACAGAATTAAAAAATATTGATTTATTTATCTTGTATAAATTAGGGAAAATGATCGTTGATTTTGTACACACAAGGCGGTATTCACCCTAAGTCAAAAATTAAATAAAAGTGATATAAGAAAGTATATTGACAATTCAATATACTTTCAAAAACGTTTAAATAAGAAAATAAACGAACATTAAATGATTAAGCGTAAATTGTAAATGATTTTTAACGGTGTTTCTGATTGAGACATACCCTTACTTAACAAGCACTAACATATAAGGTATAATCAATTTACAACCACAAATTCACTTCTAAGAAAAAAAAAATAAGGTTCACTTGTGTACAGGTAGGTACCATTTTAATAGCGAACACACCTTATTTGGTGTGAGTCGTGCATTTCCTTTATGAGGCAACTTTCAATTCATCGTTGCTATACTTTTACTAACAAAAAAAGAAATTAGTTAATACCGAAACCAATCTTATAAGAACGACTAAACAAGGTAGGTACCCAACTAACAGGTTAAAAAATTACGTTTGGTAATTGTACGTTACCATGTTTTCGAGTAATATCTTTTTAAACGATCTTAAAGACCACCTGAAGTGAAAAAATTAAAAGAAAATACAATCGCTATTTTTTTAATTGTATTTTTTGGTGTGTTCCTTTATAGTTTTTTGTTATCTTCTAATTAACACTTAAACAAGTTACTAAATCTTAGCTCACGAAGTTGGTTACAATGAAGTTGATTTGCCAAAAATGAATAGTGTGAAATCGTCACGGTCCGAAAACCGCCGTATCGTCCAAGAAGAGATTTTGTCGTGACGCCCAGTAATTTCAGGTAGCCTTTTGTAAAGAGGACCGACTTAATCCGAACGGAAACGCGACGTAATGAAGTTATTAAATTGGGCACCGTTAGCGAAATTGCGGCACATTGTCCACCGAAATATCCCAAAAAATTTACGTCACAGAATTATACTGCTTCAAAAAGCGACCAAAATCTCAGCGGGATGTAATAAGATACGAGTTTTCAATTCTGTGTGACATAGATGTCTTGTTTAGCTCTATAAATTAAAGTTCCTTTGTTGGCGGTTACGTTATAATATTAGATGATGCCGACAGTATACAAATAATAATAAAACGAAATGTGTTGAAATTCGTATTGAAAATTGTAATTTAAAAAATCAAATCCAATCCACTTCACTTAATAAGAGTGAATAACCTTTTAATGCAACTTACATACAAAACGCTTTTTTTTCATTCTTTGAACTAATTGAGTACAAATTGACTTTCAACACACTTCAAATTTTAAATTGAGGGTACCAGATGGGAACGAGACAGCAAAAAAAAGAACGATTTTATTTGGAATTGTTTTTATCATGTAGGTGCAAATTCTCTTCGCATACTAATTATTGTTTAACGCTAACGGTACGTTGTCGCATGTCCGTTCGGTTTAACACTCGAACCGGTAATTAATGAAGAGGAAACAGGAAAGGTAAATGGTACATGCGTACTAGTAGTAACTAAACCCGCTTTGAACCTATATAATTATTAGATTAACTGGACTAATTTAATTTTTGACTGTAAACCCATTTAACATGCTCTAAATACGTTCAAGTACACCTTACGCAGATTCCTGTTAAATATAAATCCACTATTTTTGCAGTATATTATATACTGCATTAAAACCATGTTATTGACTAACATATTTTGAGGTTCAAAATAAATTTCTTAATAATAATAACAATAATTATTGTTTAAATCAAGTAATATTTGTTAATTATTAAAAAAATTGCTGTACGATTATGAAGTTAACAACAAAAAATAATCACTTACGATTGTATCTTAAGGTTATTATGAAAATGAATTCTTTTTAGTTTAATTATGATCTCTTATATGGATCATTTTAAACGTTGAACAGTTAGAGTAATTCGTCTAATAGAGACACCTCCTGCGGTGATGTAATATCCTGACACGGACACGTTCTTATTTTTCATTCGTCATAATTATGCGTGCCCGAGATTAATAATAAGACTGGGTGAATGTTAAATTAAAAAGAAAAAACGTGGCACAAGAACAGGAAGACGTAAAGGCTTGGACGGCCGTGTAATTACGATTGCTTTCCACGTTCCGCCGGATTTCGATCGGTCTTAATTCGCCACACCTGGTCGAAAAATGACCACCGCCACTTTTATCGACGCGATAAAGTCCGGAAACCGAAAAAAAGGAGCCACTTTTTCTTTTTTATCTTTTATTTTGTGCTTGTCGAGGTGTTATTTAACGGTTCGGCATCGAAATCGACGTTAAATTAAAAACAATGAGCGCTCGATGTCGGCAACAGGAGATGAGAGAAGTTGTGAGAGGATCCAGAAGAAAGAAGTGGGTCTCTCTGATTGTAGTTTATGTAATTTTGTCGTAGTCGGCGGCGCGGTTCTTTTTAAATGTAAATCAAAATCAACAGCAGATAAAGCGCGATGTGGCTTCGAAAGCGTGTTGTCCGGGGAGTCCGTGAGCTTATCTTTAAGATCTTTCCTGGTCGCCTAATGGAATGATTTAGAACTACCGTTTTGGTGGTCGGTAAATTTTAGTAATTTAATCGACGGTTGTTTTTATAAAAGACAGGATGTTATAAAAAAAAGTTGTACAAGTTGTTCCCGGATTAACTATAATGACAGGAAAATTTTCTTTTGTTTGTCAAAAATTCAGTAGCAAATCTAACAAAAAAAAATACAACAACCAAAAATAATTGACGTACATGTTTAGTGGTTATTCTTACACATTGTATTTAACAAAATAAGTGATTTTTCTTATAGAGTATTATTGATTAGTGATTCCTGTAATGCAAGAAATATATAAGATAGTTTTTATTGCAAAAATGGAAAACAAAAATTGAGTTTTTAAGTTATCGCATTTATACTTTAGTAGAAAGTTTTCTTTAATTCAATTCTCAAACATGGATTTCAACATTAATTTTCAAATAGACCAACGAAAGCCTTTATTAAAATGATCAATCCACACTTTGAAATGGGTTTTCTACGAATGGATGTACATTTTAACCATGAAAGCAATGGGCTTGAGAAATGTTAGTTAACATTATAATCTTGAACGATGTTGAGGAGTGTAGGTCAAAGTGAGGGGAGATCGTTGTTGAGAAATGTCAAGGACTATGTTGAGAGGAATAAAGGGCGATGTTGAGAAGCCAAGAGGGATATTGAGAATATTTGAGAATAATGTTACATCAAAGTTAAATCTGTGGATACGGCCCTACACATGGTGGTGAGGCGCATTGAGCAAGTACTCGATTCGAAGATGTCCATATTGGGAGGTTTCCTTGACATAGAGGGAGGGTTCGACAAAACCACCTTTAAAAGCGATGGAGTTTCGATAAAAGTGCCATTAGTCATCACGGGATGGATAAAAATTAACAAACTTGCCAACATGGATACAGACGGAAAAAATCGGTAACAACAGCGATGATGAATGTCATAAATTTTATTACAGAAGCACTTGATAACAAAGAACTAGTGGAAATCAACTTATTAGATCTTACCAAGGCGTTTGATACTGTAAGCCACAACATACTTTTAGACAAGCTGGAACATTATGGCATAAGAGGAGTGCAACTATAACTCCTAAACTCATACCTCTCCGAACGCCAGCAATACGTTCAATGGAAAGATAAAAATTCCAAGTTATTAAACATAAAACAAGGTGTGCCCCAAGGATCAATTTTAGGGCCTTCCTATTCATTATATATGTTAATGATTTGCCTGCCACGGTCAATGAAGAAATTGGCTTATATGCGGACGATACATCAATCATCGTAAAAAGTAAAGACAAGCGTGAACTAAAACAGAAGTCTATCAATGCAATGTACGAAACGCAGTTATGGTTTGAAAGTAATAATCTGCAACTAAATCACAATAAAACAGAAAGCATAATATTCAGCACAAAAGCAGAAAATCGTGTCGGTAAGGCGAGGTTCCTCGGGTTACATCTCGATGGACGGCTTTATTGGCACCATCATATTGAGGTCCTATCAAAGAAGTTATCAACAGCGGTTTTCACCATAAGACGTTTGAAAAGCATAGCTACACACCAAGCCGCCAAAATATCGTATTTCTCTTCCAGTCCGTGGCATCATACGGAATTCTATTCTGGGGACAGTCAACTGAGTTCCATAGAATATTTAAAATACAAAAGTCAGCAATTAGGGCTCTCTGTAATCTGCGACGGCGTGATAGCTGTAAGGAGTATTTCATTAGAGAAGAAGTACTTACCCTACCAAGTATATACATACATACGGTGTTAATGTACGTGTACGATAATAGGAATACTTTCCAAACACTCGGCGAATCACATAGTTATGCAACTAGATCTTGCTATCAACTTGCTACACCATATCACCGACTCTCAAGAAATTGATAAGAATTAACATTGATAATAAATTTTTTTGTTTTTCTTGTTTGTGGACATTTTATTGTAAATTTGTTGTTACAGTGAATAAAGATATTTGTATTTGTATTTGTAAAAACAAGCAGCAAGCAGAGTTGTTCAGACTAATGCGAAAGGTCACACAGTACAGAGAGCTGTGATTAAAGACTGCCTACAAGGTGGAGTACTCTCACCGATTCTCTGGTACTTAACGGTTAATGATGTCATTCGTGAGTTAAATAATAAACATCTCTTCACAGTCGGCTACTCTGATGACGTGGCTATTCTGTTAAGAGGTAAATCTAACAATTTTCTTTGTTATAGAATGCAGCAGGCGTTAAACTTGTTGAACGGTGGTGTGAAGAGCATACTATCTCTGTAAATCCTAAAAAGTTGTTCTCTTCACCAAACAGCGGAAAGTGGGACATTTAACACCGCCCCATTTCCGTAACTGTCCATTAAACTTTGCTCCAGAGGTGAAATATCTTGCTGTTATATTGGAGAAAGGACTGAGTTGGAAATCACACATTAGTTGCAAAACCAAAAAAGCTACGATTGCACTCATCCAGTGTCGAAGAGCAATTGGGACTACATGGGGATTAAATCCGAGGGTTACAACGTGGATCTATACTTCTGTGATGAAACCCATGGTAGCTCACGGAGCATAGTTTGATACTCAACACTAAAACATGCATATAATGCTATATTGCTGCATCAATTGCAACGACTGGCCTACCTGTTAATTACGGGCGCGCTGGTGATTCTGCTGAACGTGCTGCTCTAGATATTTTTATCAGGAAGGTGCCGTGGTGGCACTTCTTCGATTGTGATCAGTGGATAATAAGCAAGTTGTAAAAATGAAAAAAGTTCGGAGTAAACTCTGGAGTGAGGCTGTTTGTAAACAACCAATCTTGGAAGCTCACACAGATTACACCACACCTACTTTCTTAAGCAAGCCTTTGGCATTGAGACTATACCCCAGAGCAATGAAAGCACGGGTAAAACACTCACCATCTACACTGATGGATCAAAGAAGGCTGGAGACTCCGGAGGTGGAATTTTCTCGCACGATCTCTAGCTGCACTACTGCTCAGGCTGAAATAACTGCTATAGATATAGCAGCTAATGTGATCATCGATTCCAAAAAAGTTGGCAGAAACATCGTAATCTGCACTGATAGTAGACAGATTAAAACATACATAATTTTGGTTAATAATGAATTGGCCCCTCTCTATTGATTATATTCTCTCCGCTTCTTGTGGCATTGATTCTAGCAAATGGTCGATTTCTTCTTGATATATTATGTCCCAATTAACTTATAGTCCGTGCAGTGAACGTACTTGTTGCGTTATCCTAAATATGTTCGATTAGTGAAAGATCGGAGCACAAAACCTCCTGTGATATGGGCGTGGACATTATATTGCTAGAAACCACCTTATCCACATATTACTGCGCGTTCATATTATCTTGAAGGAATGCGACACGAGGCCTACTCACACAAATTACAGCACTTACCATCATTACAGCACATACCACCATTCCCACGATTTGGTGTATATGTATTGCAACAGAAAATTCACCATAGCGACGATCCCCACCATCGTCGTTCGCCTGTTCTTAACCTATACCATTCTAAGTTCCAGTTCTGTTTTGATAATATCAGATGTAGCGTTCGAATGGTTACAGGATGAACATCGTTACCAAACCATTAATCTTTTTTTAAAAATTTGTCTTTTGTTGCCGTGAATCGAAGATGACGGTATTGCACTTGTTTGAGCTTTTTCATTCATTGGTTCATCTTCTGCGACGTTGTTGTTCCACCCTAGTTCCTACCTGATCGTGCATTAGTTTCGGTTAAGGCGATATACACTTCCTTCACGCAAACAAACAATACGATCTCTGTTGAATTCGCTTAATTGGTGGCAATTTTCACGTTTGCGTTCTGTATGCATGATTACACTCTGAAACAGACTAGAAAAGTGGAAATAATAAATTTAAACCGGCGCTCGAACCCATAACGTCTACATGTCAAGAGTGTCCAAGAGTTTAGCCACCGCCCACCTATAGTGGTACGGTTAATACTGATAATTATCCGGGATGATGTTGAGAGGTGTCCTGAATGAATCTGGCGGCGTTAAAGGATGTTTGGGAGGATTTTGTGGGGTTAATTAATTAACGTAGTCAAACGAAATTTCTTAGATTGATTAGCAATGCTTATCGTTATATAACCAAGCAACAAGAGTATGATGATCTCGAAATCAAATGGGTCTACAAAGTACACGAACACAAGACTGCCGCGACATAACAACCTTGAAGCCTGGTTTCCGGTACAATACTCAGGAGCACAAAAAATGGAAGAGAACCTCACGATCTTCTATAGTATCAATAGTAAATTTAGTTTAAGTAAGATTTAATCTCAAGACCATCTTGAAAAAGCTGGAGAACAGGCAAAAATTTTCGGAGTGGTGAAAATGATTCGGAAATCTTCATAGCGCGGTTATCATTTGCCACATTTTTCTAAACATTAAATATTTAGAAAAATGTAGCAATAACATAGTTACGAAGCAATAAATTTTATTGCTTCGCTTAACTCCAATTAGAATGTGCAAATGAAATGACAGATAATTATTGTATCTCTCTCTTGGAAAATAACATGATTTATTTTTGTTGGTATGTACTAAATAGTCAAATGATATATCTGTCATTAAGCCGGTGAATAAAGTCTTCAATCACGAATCCGAACTAACTTTGACGGTTCATAATCGCAACCGCAACCTCAATGAGTGAACTACGCGCAGCAACGTCAAAAACGGATAAAGCTAGAATACAATAAGCGTGAGCTTTACGAATCGATTTAATCTTATTTTTAAAATTCTTCGCTAGTGAAAGTAATTTTACCGGATATTCGGATTATAGTTTTCTAATTATAAGAAGCATCCTATACTGTACATTTTGTTACAAACCTACCATTGAATCATCCCTTTGGCAGCAAGATTACATGTTGTTACTGAAAATGTAACAATTTTTATGCATATAAAGATGTGACAAAGGATAAGGTTAAATGTAAAAATTACTGACTTACTCAATTTCGTAAATGACTTTTTACATTGATACATAAAAAGGCAAACAAACCATTTTCTACAAGTTCAGGTTATGGTTATTACGGTATTAAACGTTGATCATTACCGATACAATGTACTCAAAGTAGTAATTATTATAGGTTCCAGGAAGTTTTAGATTTTTAAAGTTTATCAACTAGTGATAAAGTTAAAATTCTTGGTAGTTAGTTAAAGATGAATATCCATACGACCAGTGTTTACCGGTTGTAACCAAGATGTAAATAATGTTATTGCCGGTATTCATCGCCAAAACATTCTGGTCCAGTAACCGTAAACATCCGGTAACGACCAGTAAGTGGCTAAAAATTTTGCATTAACGAATTAATGTCAGATATAATCGCACCAAATGGTAAACAATAATAATTAAGTGTCTTGGATAAGTTGAAATTTGTGACTCAAAAGATTTTCTGTATTATTGTTTTGTTATAAGAAAGTGTATCAAAGAGTCTGCATCAAATTTATTTGTTTTTATATGAAATGTAATTACCGATTTAATAGGTTTTTTGTAAATTTTAATAACAATTACATAGCTTATAATCATTTATTTAAGTACGGGATATACAAATTACCTATTCAATTCAACTGGTTTGTAATAACCTACTATAAGTCTCCAGTAACGAGTTTATCTACTACCGCATGGTATAAACTCGCTACACAATAATATTTTATACATATAGCAAATGCGTTTCTATTCTTCAAATACTAGAACATTATAGTACATAGAGACTACTCGCTGGGAAAACGCACTTCGATGTATGAACACAATTTTCCGCACGCTGTACCATGGAATGCTACTTCTATTATGTCTATTGGTGTTATCAGGTAGCTTGACATTTAAAACTGATTGCACACTGTCGATGATAAATCGTAGCAATTTCATCAGAAGTTGTACTCATGGTTCACCTGACGACATAAAAGCTTGTCAACTTCGCACCAATCGACCTTAAAAGCACCGGTATTGTTCGCGGCCAATTCATCCATTAATAAAACGGACTCGTTACACGCTATCTTATATCGAGCTCGACGACGACGACCGACGACGGTCGGCGTGGTACATAATGACATGTCAATTTAATATACTACAACAATCGCGCGAACGTGAACAATAGAACAATAATATACGACTATTAAATTATTTATAATAGCACCCACACGAGAGTCTCTTTCTAACGTAATCAGTACGCCCTCGGCAGTGCGAAGGGAAAACTAGGGTATCTTATACACGATATAATGTTAATTGTTCACGACCAGATACATCTTAATGAGGCGCCTCTAACAATGGACGCTTACTCAACCGTTCCGACGTTAAGAGAGCATTTGTGTCTCGAAGTTGCGAGCACCGATTAGGAAGATATAATTGAACGACTCGATTTCGCAATCGAATAATAATTAAAATCTAATGTTAATAATATTCAAAGAGAGACGACGATTCGCGCAATTAATCCGTCAACTTTAAATGGCATTCTGTGGGCATTAAAGTATAGGAGAAATAGGCGTGGTTAAGCCACAATAAACCAACGATGAATGGGATGATTGTTAATATTAATTGGACCCAATTGGATTAGCATAATAAGTAGAAGTAATAAAATAGAAACGGGAAAGTTGAGAAGAGAATCAGATTAAATGCGACGACGACGCTTCTCGATGGTAAACCGCGGTTGATACTTAAATAGAAACGAGGTTACAATTAAAGAGCTGTCAGCGCTATTCATTCGTTCATTCAAATCAGAAATTAAAATCAATATAACCATATTTTCAACTTCATTCTATTATCTATATGTATACTAAAGCTACAAATAAACTAATAAGTAATGACGGTTTGCATTTCAATGCTAATTCTAATTTATTTTTTATAATCAATACAGCATTTTAAAGAAGAATGTGGTAAATAAAGTAAATATTTTTTTAGACATTAATACATCTTTTATTATTTTTTTAGCAACCTGGTACGTTTAAACTACATCACTTTAAATCCAGCCAACGTCGAATCGTTATCTCCTCTACTTACAGAAACATATAATGTTACTAAATTATTATCCTTGTAGTTAAAGACACCAAAAAATTCCAGATAAAACAGTGCCGGGGCGTCGAAGAATTTCAGAAACGCACGTTAAAACTTTTTTTATGTATTTATTTCTGTTTTTTTGTTTTTATACAAACGTTAAGTCGTTCAGGTGTTACCGAGAAATCCGTCGGAGTTTAGAGTTCTGATGGACGGACCGTGGACGGTGTGATAACGCAGAGGTCGTTTCAGTGATCTGTTTCTCGGAAATCGACGTAGGATGACAGCCACCGCACAGTTATCTACGGGAAACACTGTGGCTGTTGCGGCTGTTCAGGAGGAAACTGTTTGCGAATGGTAACCGCAACGCTTAGAGATTGTGTGAAACTATGATATAATAATAATATGAAATGGCTTAAAAACCACGTTTCAATTTCTAATCGGTACAGATTCTTAATCTAAACATAAAAAGAAATGTTTGTAAATTGAAATCAAAATTAATTACATCTTAAAAAAAGCGGAAAGATAAAATTCATCAATGTTATTGATGTATTTCTTCTCTTAGTTTGGATAGTTGAAGGTGCGCCTCAAATGATTAATACCATAGATTATGTAGTTTAATAGCAGACGTTAATGCGTATCAATCGGTCGGAAGAGACGTTGTGCGTTTTCTAATCCAGTGGGTAGCAAACGCGTGTAAACCAGCAGGTCGTATTAGTTCTGGCGGTGATATTGATCGATATCTTGTTCGCGTTACGGCGCCGTGATTGACGAACAATGCTTTCGAAACGCGGGCAAACGCCTCTGCGTACGAATTTGTTGTGAACGTTTTCCCCTATAAGAAATTGATAAATTGAGCCGGTAATGTGAAGCAAAGAGAAAGATCGAACGGAACGATGCATTAAGATCGATCTCGAAAACTATTAAAGAGAACGTAATTATTATCGTCGACGCCAAGAGAAAAGAGAAAATCGTACACCACAACAACAATACAAACTGTAACGAAATAAGAAGGTTGCGCGATCATCTCGGGAATCTTATGAGATGTTTTACGGCGAAGTCGCGATCCGGACACAATTGCCGTTTGAAACGCATATCAAAGCACTAAATCACGACGTGTGGCGTCGTTGCTCGTCCCGCGACTGTAATAATAATACCCGGTTATAAAATATATACGTGTATGCAAATCGGAGGATTATCGTGTGACAGTCGTTTACTCGCGTTTGTCTGCGTCCATTACGGCAAAGTGATGCGCGTTTTTACTTGTAAAATCGTAGATTTCCGCCTACACAGTCTATGCCACGTTAATTCAACACCTACAAACCTAAGCACGGATTAGATAACCGTCTACGTTTTAAATTACGTCTATGCTACAACAACTTGTACGTAAATTCTGCTAATACTTTCTACGTGTGTGGTTTAAAAATATCATAACATTATTGTGTAACTTATTATAAATTTTGTGGTGATTGTTTTATCTGTTACCTCATAAAAATTGTAAACATTATTTAATTTAAATTGTAAACATTAAAAAAACATAGAAACGCGAAACTAATGTTTTGTCATATTCAGTATTTTGGTAAATAATTTCAATGGTAATGTTTTGTGATATTTTAAGATTATTTTGAATCTGCTGACACGATATTGAAATAAAGAAAGAGTAAAATTTCTAAATTCTTTTATTTAAATCTACAGTCTATTGTGTCTTCTACGGATCAGCAGCAATCTTGCTCGAAAATTGTGAAATTTAATAAACCTTTCTAAATCTCCCGCAAACTAACTGATCAAGGTATTGACAATATTTTTATTAAATGTGAAATCGAAATGCTTCTAAATAATATGAACCATATGGATTTGAAATGTAAGTAGTTCGTTAATAAGAATGTGATATCCGCAATCTGCAATGGAAAATTGACGTAAAAAGAAAGAACGGAAATGGGGGTCTTGATCCAACTACCACTCCCTTCTTCAGTGTTCTTTTCTACCAAGAGAGATTAAGTAGATAATAACTAGTAAGTAATAAAATAGATAAATTATAAATAAAATCGTATCATTCTTAGATCCATGTATACAAGAAAGTGTTTCATTCAATTAGTAACATCTGCATAATTCTATTGCTTTGGAAAGGCCGTTTGTCATTGCAAACTTATATTCCATTTAATCGATATCGTTTTAGAATAAAAGTATTTGTTTGCAAAGTCTACTGAAAAAATCATGCTAATGACTAATATGTTATTTATTTTTGAAATCTGGGGTACAGTTGTTCATTTTACGATTACCTGTTTATTAATAAATCATTAGCTTAATGCACAATTCTCCCGAAACGAAAACGATTTCTTAAGTTTCCGGAAAAGATACAGAAACGTAGATGGAGTTCTAACCAGTCAGGGTAATTAGTAAAAATGTTGAAAATAGGTTAATGTGTGATTTGA
This sequence comes from Onthophagus taurus, assembly GCF_036711975.1. Classification (NCBI taxonomy): domain Eukaryota; kingdom Metazoa; phylum Arthropoda; class Insecta; order Coleoptera; family Scarabaeidae; genus Onthophagus; species Onthophagus taurus. The sequence continues at coordinate 27,696,830 of NC_091966.1, forward strand.
TAAATTGTACCATATTAGTTCAGCTGTTAATGAGTCTACAGATATTCAGGATATTTCAAAATGACTTAAATGTGAACGAGAAACTGTTAGACATAGGAGATTTTTTCGAAATAACTCGCTATCAATGTTAGAAAACGCATATTTTTAAGTGGTGCCTTTTATTAAGTACAACGTGATTAACATGATCTGATCAGGTTTAGGACCTTGAATGCAAGGGCTGTAACCATAACCAAAGTTGTAATCATAATACTAAGAATTATTAACCATAACGTTCTAATAGTACTGTTTAGGTTGAGGCTTACGGCTACTGCAAATTTAGTCCTAACAGTGAAAGTTTTAAAAAGCTTATCTTTTAAAATCTTATGATTACAGTCACCCCGGTATTACAATTTTTCAGTTTAGTTCCTCGAATCAGGTCTTCAAGTACAATAAATTTATTAGCATACACACGTGATTTATTTTGGTAATCCAGTCAAAACCTTCTTTCGCACAGTGTGCTATGATATTAACTTTAGAATAATGAGGGACTAAAATGACGGCAGTACTAAGAGAATCAGTGAACTGTGCCTCTTCTTGATCTCGAAATTGTTTGTTAAGGATCAGGACATCGACGGCCCTTTCGGATTGGAATTATGACAGAGGGTCGTCTGCTTATTTTTTTACGATGTAAAATTGTTTGTATTGTAGCGAAGTTTCAACTTAGCCGCCTCTAACACGATTTAATTACTGTATGAGAGTGCATGTGTATGTGTATGCGAGAAATTGGAGGATAGCGATAACAGCTTGGTTAACAGCCAGCAAGGACTTCGCAAATTTTGCTACTAAAGTTATGGAACTTTTTTGACCATATATTTTCAAGTTCCATTTTGCCCATATTCTTAGTATTTCTGCTTAGCTCAACCACCACTTTTGTGTCTATAATTTGGCAAACCAGTTTCATGTAAAACATACGAATACGTCGTACCTACTACGGATTTCATTAACAAGATCAGATTTCAACCTCTTGGGGGTTTAGCCTCTTTACCTTTTTAATTCCTATGTTTTCGACTAGTTATATCTTACAACCACATGCATTTCGTCTATACTCTTATATCCTTATTAATGTTATTGCGAACCATTTCCTTTCATTGGTTTTGGTTTATGTCTTTGATTGCTTACTATTATAATAACACATCCTGCTTAAGTAACACTGACTATCCTCATTTTATTACGTTCATGTGTTTTTGAAATGCCACATACATATATCAATGTTTTTTTTTTAGAAAGGCCTCTTGGGTACTAAAAATGATACTTCCATTAATTTTTCTTTTTCATTTTTTTTATAATTTGTTGGAGTACTTTGTATAGAGCATTTTGATACAACCACAAATTTTACGCTGATTGTTTCATTCACCGATGCTAAGGTATTGTAACATTTATTTGCTTGTCAAGAGAATTACGTGATTACACCAGGAAAAAGTTTTGGCTGAAAGTTTAATTCAGACAACACTGAGGCGTTTGAGCTAGATAGATCATAAAAACGTTAATAATCATTCAAATTAATAAATTGTTATGTAAAAACCATGACGATATGTAAATCATCATGTAAAATCATGAATCAGTGAAGGTCAAAGGAAAATCATTGAACATCGTTTAGAATTAACATCCACTATCACCGACTGTATTAAGCTCCTTTATCGAAGATGAATGTTATATAACTCATAAACTGCTACAATGAATTTCACAACAAAGTTAATAATCGATCAAAAGTTATGACAATGATTACCACTGAACTGTGTCAACTATGGACTTCAAGTAGACCGTGAATCTGTGGTACTTCCCCAATATTTCAATGATGAAGAATGTAATAAAATTAACTAGTGGAAATAGAAATGCATCCTTTTGAATCAATTGAGTTGCAACATGAAACAGCATCTAATGTTTTCAACAGGTCCTTAAAAATATAGTTACAAACTTTACGTACTTTAAAATTATACTGTTAATATGTGGTTAGTTAATGATATTGGAATATGATTCGTAATTGAAAGGTAGTATTATTAGTAATTGCTATTAGTTAACCACTTGCTACAAACCCACGAAAGATCTGCATAACAGTGCTAAGATTTCGTTACATGTTAAGCTTTGTTCAATCATGCGATTTGTCACCACTTTGGGTAACACTGGGGGGCTAACTTGTTTAGATACCTTTTAAGAAGAAGTTTCAAGTACTGAAAACGTCTGATTGAAGAAGGTAACTTTATACCATTAAATATAAGAGACTGTGATTTTGCTTCATAGAAATTGAAAAATTCTTTACATTTTAACTTTAAATTTTGAGAATTTCTTTATTATAATATAACATAATATATATGTTAATATAATATATTAATAATAATATAATACTATATTCAAAGGAGGAGGGCCATAATGAACCATAAATTGAGATATAACAAAAATTCTTAAAACTCCAACCAAACTGATAAAACTTTTTCATTTTCTCTTGTTTTTTTTTTTATAAAACTTGGTATTGGTGGGGTCTTTTAGGGTGCTGATTACAAATCTGGGGTCACAATTATGAATTTTTCAAAAATCAAGATGGCGGATACTTAAAGGAGAATTAAAATTACAAAAAAAAGGATTGATAATAAATTCCGGAGGTAGATATCTCGAGGGGTTTTGATATTTAGCTATATGACTGGTAAAGGATGTCTCCCAGCGTACATAAAATCCTTTAACATGGCTCGTACCTATCAAACATACCGTTGTTCCTAGGGCAATCTTTCAGAGGAGGTACAGGAAGAAAGGAATAAAGACATGAGGCGATTCAGAGCCCAGAAAGTCCTCATATATAAAAACCTGTGATGACGTAGTTCAGGAAGTTCCAGATCACGGATTCAGTGGAAGAGGATATGGTTGATGAAGCGGAGAAGGTACAAATCGGAAGATGTTTCTGATTTTGAATTTTTATAAAAATAGTTCTTCATTTTACTAGAAAATAAATTAGCATCTATTTTATCTTTCCATTTTATTTTATACCAATTTTCCCCAAAAAAATATGTGGAAAACCTCAAAATTCTGTTCTCAGAACCTACTTTTTCCTTCATATATTTTTTTATTATTATTTTTTAAGTTCTAACCTTTTAGCCTTTGTTAAGCCCATTTACCTCAGTGTGTGGCGTGTTTGTTGGAGAAAAGACTGCACATAGAAGTGCAGAGATGTTTACAACATTTCTCGGCTGTGCATAAAAATCGCCAGGAATCTATCTCGCTACGAGTTACTGAATGGCATTAAAAGTTATATTTATATACAGCATTCGCATTAAACTGCATTCAAAAATTATGTTGGGAGGATATCTAAAAGTACACGGAAAGTGTTTCCCTCATAATTTTTAAGATAGGCGCTAGGACAAATCATGCGATTAATAATAAACAATAATAATTTAGTAATGTGAAGTCGTAGTTATATAGTGGACTATTTCCATATTTCCGTGAGTAGTTAGATTTTATTTATTCTATAGTCTTTTCCAAAGGATAACTATCAAAAATTTTTTATTATAAATTCTTCACCAATCTTTAAGTCATCTTAATAAAGATACTTTAAACATCAATATGGTACAGAATACCTTTCTGAAATTTGATATACTTATGTTAATATGGGATTATTGAAAATATTCATCATCTTATAATTCAAAATTTGCATTTAAAAACACAACGAATCCTCCTCCTTAGCATGTCTTAAACAGATATCCACAGGCAAAAAAAGTAGTGTTTTAAGTAGGTAATTTTTTTATAGATTAATGATGTTTCTGACAAATAAATATCTGGTTTTCTAGAGATTATATGAATATATAAAACGACGTCTTCTTAATTGACAGATCTCGCTCTGAAAACTTTTATTGGACGTGTGTACGTAACGCCGCTAAAAGTAACAGATCTCACGACGCGCAACGAGCGATTAATTGGGAGATTTTGAGAGAAGTTTTAATGGCGCGTTTCTCTCCCGGATTAAGCCGTCGTCTTGCATCTGATATGCATTTCTGTGCGTGAATGACACACCGGCGTAGGCCGTAGCGTTTTGTGGGTGAGATCGTATCTGAACCGATTTAAGAAATTCTTCTGGCAGTGAGGTGCTTTTAATGTAATGCAAGCCGGCTACAAAAAAAAACCAACAATAAAATATAAATAATATAACATCATCGTGATATAAAAAATCTTGTTCTTACACGTTTTCCTGTTTATTTTTTTCCTTAAAACCTTACGAGGTATATGTTCCCTTACAAGAAGAATGTAAAAGACAAGAACACGAACGAATTCATCACAGTCCATTGTTTCAACGTCGTCGTGCGAGGCTTTTTCGCGTAAAACACTAATTAACGGCAGGTTATTAAGCGGATTTAATGAGACGGACCCTGTAATTGCTGAGGTTGCCTTTAACGTCCTACAATTGGATACACTTTCAGGTAATCGCTGTTGTTTATGAGACATTAAATGTGCAGAGAGAAGAAGCGCGCCGTTCAACACTTATTTAACCACCCTCTCAACTCAAAAAGTAAAATACAAAAAAAACTTAAAAAACAAACTTAATTATAATCGCGAGGAAGAAGTAAATTAAACGTAAATACAATTTAGGTTGAGATGAGTTTCTAAGTAATTTATCTTTTTCATACACAAATTGTTAGAGCTATTAAGATAAAGAAGAGAAATTGATTGAGGACGTTATCGAATAGATCGATCGTTTTGGTAAAAAACGTAATAATTTATAAAAACTGCGACAATTAATTAAAATTTTTATTAATTTTATTTAATAAAAATCTTCTGCGTAATATAAGAAAAATATTTTACATTTTTCTTGTTAAACACATATGTAGTTACCCTGTTATTAAATGTTCCAACCATTTTAATTGCTTTCATCAAAGATTTATGGTCTTATTATCACTATATTTTTTATTAGAGAGTGAATTTTCACTCACTCACGGTTAAAATTTTAATTTATATTCAGTTTTTACTTTCTTACATTAGATAATGATCTTTTGTTTCTCACCAATCTTGTCCCATATGTATTTAAATTTATTCAATTTCCTTGTATTTTTTGTACCTCTTTTCGAGATTTATTTAAATTTTGCCTTGTCTATACACATGCTTCATTTGCATTATTACCTAATCTTTCTAAATCATCCTGGACGCAGGCAAAGCAAGGTCCGAAGTGCATGTAAATCTCGTTTTGAGATAACAAACAGAGAGGACCCGCTTTCCACGCGGATACAATCGAATTACTATTCGGAAATAAATCCAATTCATTTACCGAGAAGAGGGCGAGATAAACGTAAATGGGTTGAATTTATTTCGCCCCGAGTCTTCGAGGTCGGGACCCAATAACTCACATATTATCGGGATATCGTTAAGTATTTCGGGTATTTAGCTTCGATTAGCATTTAAAAGCCATAACGAACCGTAATGAAAGTCGTTAGTCTCCGGTGGTCCGCGTCTTTTTCTGATGCCCAGCCACCAGCATACGAACCGATCACGATCGAAAAGCGTAGGCTGACGTTGTCTTCTGGATTTTCGGTGACAGCCAGATACGAAAACGGGACTTGAACGCATAAAGGGATAACGAAATCGAAAATAATTGGATAACAGGGACAATTAAATCGAATTGATACGTCATGTTACCTTTTTATATACATACATATACTTCCACGGTTTACATCATACGGGTTTACGATTTCTTCAACTTTCTCCAATTGATTATCTAATTAATTAAATTTGATTACTATTTCATTTTATGAAATATGTATCATTATTTCCTTATGACCATTAGTTTTTAGCAATATGAAGTAGTTTTATTATCACGTCTTATAAGTTTTGGATGTTCACTCAAAAACGACTACAAAATTAAAAAAATCATAATAAATCTTTAGTTATCTTCTCTCTAAACATTGTGGAGTGCTGATAAGTGCTTTCAGCTCATAACAAATTTATTGCGATACCCCTTTGTGGAATTGTACATATTTTTATTTTTTATATCTTGTTTGCTTCGGTTATATTAAGGCTGGTATTTATTCTGTCACAGTACATCAAATTCGACATTTCGATATTGCTTTACTTTAATTGACTTTAATGATGACGTATGCTGATCAAATTTCTGTTCAATAATAATAATAATAATCGTCTTTATTCTCCAATAAAATAATACAAATGTTTGTTATGTTTCATGTAATTCATGTTATGTTCTTATAATAAAACCTATCAAATAACTAAATACTTAATTATTGGAGAACCTCAAGATGCAGTTCAGACGAGTGCCAATGACACTCCCTGTTCTTAGACTGAACCTTGCAAATTAAAAAGATTAAAAAGAAATTAAGAAAATTAAAAAGAAAATGAACAGAACTAAAAGTAACAGTAGAAATAATGGCCTAAAACTGTTACTAAAAACCTACTTAAGCCTAATTAATCCCGCAAGAAAAAGAAAAATTCCGTATCAGTTCCATAATATTATAACAATTCAATTCAAAAAAAGGACTTATTGCAAGGGAAGTCCACGCCATAACGTAGCTTAATTATTGCTCATTGAAGAGCAAGATGAAGACAGCACGTCTGAACGCCACTACGCCCTTAGTTTTAATTTCTACCGGCAGGTATTATATTTAAAGTAAATATTACAGCTAAAAGATTTCTCAAACAAAGCTGTCTTATGGACTGGAGGAGCTATCAAGTTTCTATTTCTAATGTTAATAGAGTGAATATCACCCCTAAACCTCACTTTCTTGAAAAGATAACATGGTTGTCCTGTCCGCAATAACCGATGGAAGAGAATCAGGGAGCTCAAAATACAACGATTTTTCATGTTAAGCCAGTTCAAAACCAGTAATTTGTGTGAGATTCTATCAAATTTTCGAATGTCAAATATATACCTCATACAAGCGTTCTGAACCCCCTGAACCCTGCGCACTCACACCGAATATAAAAAACGAGGACCACAGACAGGCGAGCAGTAATTGAACAAAGACAACACCATACCTTCACACAGCACAGTTTTAAGCTTCACACTGAAAAAGGAGGCATAAGGGTAAAGCAACTTCAGATTACAAAAAGCAGCACCATTTTTTTTCGAAATATAAGCGCGATACCAAAAAACTGTTATCGATAAGAAGTTCCAAATTCCTCGCTGACGAGGTAACCGGTATGCGCGATCCACCAATAGTTATATACAGCGATTCGCTCAACAATTCGACTTTTTTGTCGTTCCCAAAAAGTATCACTAAACTTTTATCAGGATTCAATTTCAAGGAGTGCATTCGAGCATAACAAAATAAACTTTCGAGATCATTATTGATCTTAACCAAAACGTCATCTAACTCTTCCCGTTCAAAACATAAGTATAATTGCGTATCGTCCGCATACATATGAATATTACAGAAATTTATAGATTTCGGTAAGAACGCGGTATAAATACAAAATAATAACGGCCCCAATATAGAGCCCTTTGGCACACCCTTCTCCAGCAGCAAAGGTGCAGATATACAATTCGGTAATTTAACTGACTGTAGACGATTTTCTAGGTATGAACATATAAATTTCATAAACGAAACATCACAGCCAATATGGTGTAAAATAGATAATAAAATACCGCGATGGGCCGTATCAAAACCTTTACTAAAATCAAAAAGTACAAGCGCAGTACATTTATTGACATCTTTAGCACAGATTATATCATCAGTTATCTTCAACAAAGCAGTAGAGCAGCTGCGGCCTGACACAAACCCAGATTGACATTCAGGAAGAATGTTATTTACATTAAGGTACTGCCTTAGCTGAAAATGATTTCACCAACACCTTGATGGTCGACAATATACTGATGGGACGCAAATCTTTGTTCTCAGTTGGCGAATTTATTTTGGGTAAGGGGAGGAGCAGCGCCGATTTCCAAGCATTAGGAAAGTAGTTTGCTCGAATTCACTCATTTACAATATGTGTAATGTGGCGCAGAAGCTGAGGAACAACCAACTTTAACATATTTATACTGATACCGTCCGCGCCAGAAGACTTACTCTTAATTTCCGTTAATAATCGCATGATCGTATCCTCATATCCGTATCCTATTCCTCATATTCGTATCCTACTTTTCATTACGCACCAATGATTTTGTAGCATGGTATAATTTGTCAGATGTGTTGAAAAGTGTGTTTCTGTTATAAGTATTATTGTACGTTGAAGGTGTACCTGGTATAACTGTTAAAGAATTGGCATGTTTTAAGGTATAATAATCAAAAACATAATAATAATATTGATTCTATAGGTCATACAGAATGTTTCATGAAGATCTCGTGGAACAATGGTGCATGTTGTTTAGGTTATTTCTAGAAAACAAATTCATGTTTAGTATTAAGGTTTTTGACTAATTTAACAAAAAAACTGTTAAGATTTACTGCGTTTTATACAGTACTAACGAACAATAAAGCAGAATATTGTAGAGCAGTGTTTCTCAATGTGGACAATATCTCCCCCTAAGAGCGATTATTCGTTTATTATGGGCGAATATTTCATTAATTGTTTTTGGGAGGCGATGACTACTTTACGGGGACAAAAACATTTATGCATTTATTTTAAAGTAATAGTTAGTAGAAAAAAGGATTTAGCGCTGTATCGCAAACGCTGACAAAGATCATTAATTTCAAGGTTTTCATCAAGTTTTCGGCAATTTTCATAACTTTCTGAGATGACTGTACATTTAATTTTCATTCAAAATGTTTGGGGGGCGATTAATGAACCAACCAGACAAAGGGGGCAATTTATTTCAAAAGGTAGAAACACTGTTGTGTAGTAAGAGAACATCCTTGCCATGGCTGAGTGCTATCCTAGTGTTAGTACACGACAGATGTCCACATATTTAATCATTTACAATATCATATAGGTATTGTACATAGTTCTCCATTCCGGTATGGAGAACATTGTCAAAAACCTTCTATATCCATGCCATCTACAGCATGTTCAACATCTGGTCCCAGAAGATTTTCGTAGGTTGGACCTTTTGTGAATGATTGGACAAGAATGGGAACTCGACAACACACTTAACATGCATTAATGGTCGGGCATCAACCCACATGCAACCATAAATGCATTTACAATTTTTGCTCTAAGAACTGCCACGATTATGCCAGTTAATTCAGTATTTCACTTGTATAAATTATTAATTTCAATAAATTCATTAATTTTATACATAATGATGATAATTAACAATTTGACACAAATGGTTGTTTACATAATATATAAATTACGAGCATGACAATGTCAAAAACTGCTGTCGTCCCCAACATGTCGACATGAAATTACTCAGGAATTATCGAATTTTAAGACGAGTTGTCTCTAAATTGTAGGATTCAACAAAAGCTATACAGCACACGTGGGAAACTTATATTTTCCATTAACTTGTATGTCTTTCTTTTAATCCCACGTACGGGTAATAAAAAATCATAGTTTCCTCACTTGTACTATAATATACTATTACATTCTACAATTCAAAAAAGGAATGACCAAAATTGGATAATAATTGCAAATGTTATGAGAATGTCCCGCTTTTAAATGGACAATACTGTATAACACTTCTATGATTTACATAAAAGATTAAAGCTACTGGATTTAAGGTCCAGGTAGGGGAGTATTTTCAGTATTTTCAAAGACTTGTAATTTTAAGAACATCCATGAACCAATTCAACCTTTATGGAATTAATCGCCATTAAACGTGCCAAAATTCTGAGAGAGAAATGATTAGTTCAAAGTTAACTTACGCAAGTATACTAAACTTGCTAAACGAGAGAACAGAGAAGACAGAGAGAATCCATTGGAACGGACCATTGTCATTAGAAATATCTCACAGCCAATAACTTCAGAGTTACAAGCCTTGTAAATTTTGGAACGATAACCAAGTTGAGCATTGTTGTTCATATGATCAAAGATATAAGTCATTAAACCGTAGGATTGCAAATCATAAGGATACCGAGAGTAACAAATCAGGAACAATACAGCGAGTCGTAATCATTAATTATAGAATCTAATCAATATCAGTAAAGCAAAGGACACTTATGTGTCGTTTTGCCAGCAAACACACGGACAAGTGGATCAAAAAACTGCTGCCTATTTGCCAAAACCGACAATCACTCCCTATCTCTAGCTATTTATATGGAATGCAGAGTAGTAGACTAAGGTCGTCCTAATGGTTTCTTTCTCAATAACATTCTGTAACATTGATGAAAATAGTGTTCAGTAAATTATCCTGGAAGTAAGGTACGATTATGTTTTTCGGACTTTTTTAAAATATTATTTTATTATTTTCCATTCATTTGAAATATATTCCTTACTCATCATTAACTTTTCGTTGAACTATTATAGAATCAATTCAAATTGTATTTACTCTGCTATTCTAATTACAAGAATCATAAGATTTGCGCTAAAAACGGTATGTAGAAAGAAATATTCGAAATAAGTGCAGAATTATTTTGATGCAGTGACGAAGTTTGAACATTTTATAGGATAGGGTTACAAGTTACCAGTTATCTAAGGGACTATTTAAATATGGTCTCAAGTAGTGCAGTCTTCTGTAGAAGAAATCTACGATTACTCACAGGACTTGTAACTGGATATTGTAAGGTAAACAATTCTTATAACTCTCCTTTTGTCGAACAAAATGATACAAGTGAAGCACGTCGTCTCCAACTCCAAATGATATACGCTAAGTGCTAGACTATTGAAAAAACATTAATTAACTCAGGGCATCGCATTGCTAAGAAACTAAAAATCCAATTTTATAATAAATAACTATATTCTGGAAAAAAAAGGACACACTGTCCATTAAATGATTTGGAAAATCAAAATGTCATGTAGTATTTTGCTAATCAATTTATGTTTAAATCAATATTATGCCAAATTCTAAGAAAATTTTCTTGGAATGATTTTTTGCTCCGATACTTGGCTTTAATTTATAAGAAAACACTGGATCTTTTTGAAATAATTGAACTTACATATTTAGTTAATCTGCCCAATTTACGTATTGTTTTTTAGCCACAACGTCGGGAATTCCTCTAATACGTATAAAACTACATGTAATATATGACGAGAAAGTGTTGTAAAGATGCAATATTCAGGTTCAACTCGGTATTGAAAGTGATGTATTCTTTGTGTTATTTGTTTTTGATATTTTTATAGAGACTATACATTATTGAAGTTCGTCACGAATTCGAATTCATTACAGTTTGCAATAATCTTGTAACAAATTCCAGATATTTTGTTCGTGTTAATTAATTTTATGATTTATTCTATATACGGGTTGCATCTATTCAGATTATTCCATATACGTATATTCTCACCATTAAAACGACTAATAACTATGTTATCACATTCTTTGATAGCCTATCAAAATTGATTTATTTAAATTAAATTTGTTCATCAATATCAAACAAGTAATTATTCTTCGTTGAGTCGTTGTAAGACAATAGCTTTGTACTAATGTCTACCGGTGTTTACCAGACCTTAAGATCGTTGTAACTGTTAAGCAAGGTGCGGTGCCAACGTGTACGTTAGTTTTTTAACGTGCCGAACATTACCATTAAACATGTACGAACGTCCTCGATGGTAGCACAGCCATTTTAGCAGGTATCTGCCGCGTTCCCCGCGACGACGACGTCGTCGGCAGCACCTACATACGCCATGTCCGACAATAAATATAACTTTATTTGCGTGGGAACGTCGGCATTTCGGTCGGGCCGAGTAATTAACCGAATTCCTGGTGACGGCTGTGCCTCTGTCGGCGTGATTTAGGTTGTAAACTGCTCGGTTTTATGTCTTGAATGCACTCTGACCCAACCCAACCAAGTTCTTTCACCTGTACAGACTCGTTTGAAATTGAAATTGAGTAAATTTTTATATTATACGAAACGGTACATTTAAGAGATTTTTTAACAGCTCGTTAATTTAGAATCTGGACCGCATCAGTGACTAAAAATGACTATTCGAAGACATATTTCAGAATCGTAACTGTAAAAGTCTTGGGCGGACGTGCCCAGAAAGTTTTCTTGTGGTCGAGGTATAGGAGAGCATCGAGAAGAGAAGACTTAGAGAGCAATTTAAATCACTTCTCCTGTTATAAATAAACGCCGACCAAGAAAAATACCGTCGGCCCGGTACTAATTCAGCGAGCGGCGCTATAAATACGCGCCGCGCATAATTACAACGGACGTTTTTATTGTGATTAATCGGCACAGAGTTAGGCGACTCTCGAATTCCGATAGAAAATTAACGCGTAATTTATCGCCGTTTATGTAAGAGCCTGCAATAAAGCCCCGAGGTGGGGACGAACGCCCATTTGGGACCGCCTCCAAACCGAAAGCCGACGTCGCTCTAAATCAAAAATCAAAGGTTAATCGGTGATTTACGGGACGCATGTGCTGTACGCAAATCGTCCGGATCGGAAAACCAGTACTTTTCATTAATCACTCATTCCTCCTATTCCTTTATCTACGAAGCTTAAAAAGCAGGAGGTCCAATTTTCGATATGGATATCTTTATGGGGCGCTTATGCAATCGAAACGCAAGAGTTGCAAATAGCTAATCTACTTTAACGTCTCATTGTAGAGAACACACAGAATGACGTTTGAGACAAAAGCTGTCGCCCACTGAGCTCACGATATGACGTTGGAATTATTTATTGTTGTTGAACTTTATCGGCGTTAACCTAGATCTTCTTATATGGGCGTTTCGTAAAGTAGATATGCATCTTTTCGCTTTCATTAATCCTTTTTGACAAGCTACACGACATACCATTTTCCTTTTCTTGTCAATAGTAAATTCAGAAAAAAAAATAAAAAGTACTTTATTATAACATTTTATATCCCAATTTTTATGTTTTTACAACGAAAAAACCCACAAACACATTTTATTCTTTTCCTCGTTTTCAACCGAAATTTATTAAAGACCTTAAATTAATTTAATTTATTCCTCTTCAAGTCGTTTTATGTTCGAACGTAAGTTATTCGAATAGAGTTAAAATTAATGAACCCACTCTTAAATCAACCCAGGGATCGTCGTCGTCGTCGGCTTTAGTCTTTTCCCCACCAAGCGAGCGCACGTCCAAATTATTTTCAGAGATGAGAATAGACTCCGACAGCATCGGGCGAGACTCTCTGTTGTGTAAACACGCGACACTGTGTACAAAACAATCTACTCCCACGCGGTGGCGTTACGCGATAACCTTCTTCTTCTCACGCCATGTGTAAAGAAAGACACGTGTTCTAAACACTTCTTTAGATTTACATTTTTTTGTTTAACATTTACTCATATCTAGAACATTTTATCAAATAATATTTGATTTTAATATGATAAATATTTAAATTATAGGAAAAAATAAGAATGCGTACAATAATTAACAGAGGATAAGTCATTACCATTCAATTCACTCAAAAATGTAAGTGCTATGAATAGAATGACAGTAAAACTTATGATAATTGATTTTATGATGAATGATTGCTTGTGCCTGTTTATAACAATAACTTTATATAGGTGCTGCTCTCTACAATGGCTAAATTTATTAAGACCTGTAACCCAGAGGATGCTAAAGATGCTGCAAATATGCTACAATTAATGATGAAGTAATACATCTGATGAAACTCATGTGGTGGTACGATATGGTGACTTTGTCACAGAACAAGACGATTCGTCTGCAGAGAGCAGTTTTAGTAGTGATGAAAGTGTTAAAAAAGTAAAGTGTTAAAAAGTAAGATTTGTGATGCAAGCGAGAATTATCGTCGAATATTGGAAAATTATCCCATAAGCAACTATACATTGGAAAAAAAACGTTCAGTACCTTTACTTACTTAGATATAATATTATGTCGCTGAATCATTCCACAGTAATAAGTAAAGCTTGAAAGAGTTATGAGGAGAAGATGGTTAAATTATTCTTCGATAAATTTATTTTGGTGACAGAACAACTTGGGAGGAAAGAAGACGTACTGGCAAACTAGCTGCTATTTGCGGCGTCGTTACTGTATTTGTTGAAAATTGCACAAATTTATTCACTAGGACGTGTTATTCACCGTGTGTTACAATTGACGGGATGTTAGTCGACATTAGAAAGATATGCTCATGCACGCAGTATTTGACTTCCAAACAAAATAATACAGAATAAATATTTTCACTGTCTAGGATGCCAAAATTTGGTACGTGCACAATTTGGAAATATATCAACACTGCCAAACCAAAACGGCATAACCGCCAATATGGTAACTTTTTACTTAGCTACACCGTTGAACAGGACTTTGTGATGAAATTTTTTTTGTTTATTGAAACATGAAGTAAATGTCGCTTGTGCCGTTTTTGTTTGGCAGCAACGATATCCTAGGAAGCAATTAGAAGGACCTTATCAAACGAACAGCTGCTAACGCTACGAAAAGACTTAAGTGAATTGACAATTGGTTTACTATACCTATACCCCGCTTTTAACTTTTTTCAAATTAAAGCCAGTTTGTTTGAATGTCAGAAAGATAGCACAAAATTATCGTATTTTGCAAAACAGAGTAGAATGTAATACTAATAATTATTATTAGTATTATAGTATTATCGCCGTTTACAACTCTGGAAATGAGTTCGATTTTAGTATACCATTAATCATCTTTGTGATTTGCAATCTTGCATTATCTTGCACTAATCTTTTTCTCCGTAGTCTCCAGACCTTTTGAATTTTCCTCAAGGATATTTAACGCTGGCTATTCTTTGCTGAATATAATCGTCAATATCGCTCATATTGTCAAACTGCGATTCTAAATGGTTCCCCAAAAGTTCCGTTTTTCCTTGACCGTGGAAATTATTGACCTGTTGGGCATTTTAGTGGCTTGTTGGGTTCTGGATTCGTTCCTATCTACTTTATGAGCCTCCTTAGGGATTAATTTCGGTCTCTGTCACCCTCAAGGAGGTAACCATCTCTTTTTTGCGCTATTTTTCCCTTTATTAATTACCTCTCTTTCATAGATACTAGAACTTTGTTTTCCTTAGTTGACAAGAACATGTCTTTTGCTTCTTCCATAGTTTTCTTAATGGCGGCGGTAAGTCTTTGTACTTCTAAATTTATAGCATGTTTTTTTTTTCTATATCCTTAACGGCGTATTGTTTTAACCTGTAAACGACTTGTACCCTTGCACAATTGGCTTCTCCTGAGATTTTGGCAATCACTGGAAAGTGATCTGAATATGCTTCAACTTGGTTTCAATTTTCATTTCCTTTACTCCTGTTGCAATGAATGTATCAATTACATCTCCACATCCCCGTATGTGCGTACTGTCGTCGCAACATTCTGGTGCCATGATTTCGACCTCACTATTCCTGATAGCATTCATCAATTATTTTCCCTATTCGCTATGCGACTTCCCCAAGTTGGTCTTTTTGCATTCAAATCGTCGCCATAAATCACCTTTCTATGGGTTACTTATATCCTTAATGCCACTTTTTTTTCAATGGCCTGCTTCTCCGCCGACATCTATTTCCACTCCTACCGCTTCCATTTCCTTGGTTGAAAGGACTTCTTTTGCTAGAGTTCCTCAACCTACTATACACAGCCGACATGCCGGCGACAAACAACACTATGATTGCTACTTACGCGGACGATACTGTATTTATGGCTACTCATACATCTCCTGAAATGGCATCCCAAAACGTATAATATCACTTATTGTAGCTGGAAAAATGGCTTGAACAATGGCGACAAAAAACACTCATATCACATTCACTCTAAAAAAGGGAATCTTTTGTACTGTTATATTAAATAATGCTCCATTATCTATTCAAAATGAAGTCAAATACCTGGGAATTTACCTGGATCATCACTTAACCTGGAAAAACATATTTGGACCAAACGGTTTCAACTAGGACTGTTATACAGGAAAATGCACTGGTTTATAAATAGAAACTCACAACTCAGGCTGGATAATAAGATGCTTATACAGGGTGTTTCATGAGGAATGGTACATACGTTAGTATGTTATACAAATTTCTTCATTTTAAGCAGAAAAATTCCGAAAAACATGTGCACAATTCTCAAAGGTAACTGAGATACAGCCAGTTAATGCATAAATTGATATCACGCACGGCTGTTGTGCAAGACTCATTTGTCAATATTTGACATTTAACAGTATTTGGTTGACGTGTCGACTAAGTTGTTGATAATGCCACACATATTGACTCATGGGAATATGCTGATATGGTGTTTTGATACGGTTTCTGCAATGGAAATGGATATACGTGCTGCTCGTCGTGACTATAGGAGACGGTTTCCTAACCGCATGCTACTAGATTCAAGAGCATTTACTCGAACATTCAACAGATAGCATGAAATCGTTAGATTACGGAATGTGGGGATGGCTAAAGAGCGATGTTTATAAAGTAAAAGTAAACACGCGTGATGAGCTAATCGCTCGTATTACGGCCAGTGCTGCACGAATCAACGCACATCAGGATAAATTACGCAGCACAGTGCGTGATATCTTCAAGTACCATACGAAATATGGGCACCGCTAGCGAATCAAACATTTTACAGTTGCAGCGATTTCAGTTTAAAGTTCTTTGACAAATATGTAACGCACCGTGGGTCATACCCAATTACATCTTACATCAAGACCTCAATATGCTTACTGTGAAAGAACTAATAGCCCAAAACAACACAAGTACCAGCAAAAGCTCAGTCATCCAAACCGACTTGCAAAAAATCTGTTACGCCGACATTGAAGCAAAAAGACCTACTAGAACTATCCATGTTGGAATAAAGAACGTATCTATCTTTAATTTGTTACCTATATAAATGTTGTTACCAATGTTGTTACATATGTTTGTTACCTATATAAATATATTACCTATACCTATATTAAAAATGTTATTGTTTGTCACAACCATGCATTAATATAGTTTTCTTGTTGACCTACTATCGAGCGGGTTCCTACTGTGTTATTATTGTTATTATTTTTTTTTGTATTGTTAAACACACTGATTATTGTTCGGTATGCGATAGATTGCAGTAATAAAAGGAATAAAAATTTAAATAATAAACGTAATAATGCGTTTATTGTATACTTTTCGATTTATACAGTAGTACATTCAAAAAGTTACAATTTCGATTTACGCTTTCCTCTACATATTTTATCTATTTATTTTTTTATAAATACCTTCAATGATTTAAAGTAAGAATCTGAAAGAATATCAACAAGTACTATCAATAGTATCGTGTTGACAGCAACGACATAAAGGATTTCAGTAGTTGTGTAGGGGTAATAAAATATCAGCTCTAGTGGTAACAAAGAGGACAGTGTAGTAAGGGATTACAGGTGTAGCGACGCGTCAACAATGAGCCTAGTATGTGTGCCGTACTCTACTATTTGCGTTACCCAGCCCAAGTCCCCTCTTTACATAGGCGATTATCGGATAGGCTCGGGATATATTTGTCGCGGGACAATGATTAATAGATACGCGAGTGGCGGCGGAGTAACGTGCCTCGACAAATAGGCCGCTTAGTTAATAAGCTCTTAATAGAAACTTCCAAATACGGCAGAGACGCCGGGGTTAGCCTAATTGAATGCGACACAAGAATAGGCGGCGGTTCACCCACGAGCTCGCTCGACTATGTTGCTAAAAAAACGAAGAGAAAAAAGAAACGAAACAAGTATAGGCGATGCGATATAAAGGTTTGCAAAAGTTTTCAACGACGGTTTTACGTTGAAATGTCAAGTCGTAAAACCATTTGAATTAGAACACGCGTGGGCCAACCTACAGTACTTAAACGTACCCAAAACCATTTCGAGTAACTTACAAACTCCGTTATTGACCAGTATGGTACTTCTAATTCACCGTAATGAGCGCATTACCTGTTTGGAAAGGTAAACGTTGTTTTTTTTTTCATTCTTCGGGACAGGCGATAGTCGTCCCAGCTAATGTGGGGCATCAGAAACATGATCATGCACACCTACAATGGCCTTGTTGTATGTGAAGGGTTTCTTCGTATGTGTTACCACCCACGACTTCGTGTTATTTAGAATCTCCTATCAAATTTCTTAATAGCCACATTTCATTACTTTAATCTTTTTTCTCCGCAAATTATAAATTATTTAAATCTCTTATATCGATTTACATAATTCTGTTGTGATCGCATATACAAAACGTGTTAACCACCCACACGTCTAGTAGTTTATATAGATCCATGCATAGTAATCATCGAGTGAAAGCCAGAAAGTCATATGGCGTGATGATCGCGTCGTAACGCTCGATTTGACCAGATTACGACTACGATCTTTGAAAATTACATTACGTAAAGGTGAACGGTATATAAGATTGGCGAAACAGATAACGTGCGTTTGGTCATCAAATAAGATGATATATTGGCGTACCAGAAAAATAAATTGCCATTCCGATGATACACTGATGATGACGGGGGAAGAAGAGAAGAAGAGGTGAATGTCGCGGTGTCATTTCGAAATGTAGGCGGCGTAGGACGAACACAACTGTCGCTCGGGCGCCCTCTGCATATCACCGCCGCACCCGCCATTGTTGCGACCTGAGAGTGGGTGCTGTCGAAACGTCGCCAGATATACTACATTTACATTTCATTTTAATTGAGTACTCCCGATAAGATTTTGAAATACATACATAAGTAACAACAGCTTAAATCAGACAATCAAAAAATTGAAATTTCTTGCAAATTTCTTGTTAAGCCTTTCGAGTCCGTAGATTGAAATATGAATATTAAAGGCACGCGACAGGGGTCTCCAACCAAGATCGCGGTCTTCGCAACTGAAGCGAAGTTCTTAAGGTTGTTCTTCTTGCGTTTCTCTTCGCCTTACATCCTCGCGGTGCCGAGCGGTGTGATGTCGCTCAGCTGTCCGCGACCGCATCCATCGTCGTATCGCATGATCCATCTGCGATAGAACCTCTGCAGCGGCACTCATAACTCTGGGATATCTTCGTCCGGAATCTACATAATCACCTACGGACGGCCGGGCGGCTAGCGACCGCGGAGGGCGGCAAAACCGGCCAAAGGATAACGCGCTGCCGCCTGTCGCCATCAAAAGAAGAGTCCTTGCCACGCATCTAAACCACTACGAAACAAGACGACTTCTAGGACACGACAGAGGAAAAAAAATATGGATAACGTTTCTACAGTTCACGAACATATAGATCGAAACCAAAGACATTTTTAATAGAAATGCTAATAAATATTGAAAACAGATGTGGATTCTTCGTCTTTCAACTTTTCCATACAGTTAGGAACCAAATTGTTGAGGTAACCTTTAATCGATTTATTATTATACAAACTAAATAATATGTAATATCTCTCGTTTTAAAAGACGTATAATTAACAGGTGTTTAAAATCGTATAACATGTTGCCTCCTAAAACGTCAGCATAAAATTTAGATAATTTAGTGTTGGACGAACATTCGCGCACGTTCTTCAGGTTGATTTGTGTGGTGCGTGCGAAGTCGCGGTAGGCGACTGTGAGCAAACGGCAGCCAGCAGACTGCGATCGTTCGTTTCTGGAGTATTTGGGTCAGAGACTCACCCGCCTCCCCACGAGATAATTGCGCGTCGACGCCACCCACCCACCACTAAATAACACGACCGCAACGACTACTAAGCAAAGGAAAAAACAACAAACGCGGCTGACGTTCTTGGCAATGGCAACGAAAATCGTGCTATTTTGGGAAACTCCGACGCTACTATGTCAAAGTGCCAAATGCACAGAGCACTTTGTTTGATATTATGTGCCAGCGGGGCTTAATTAAAATACATTAAAATTGTATTTAGTTAAATTGTTGCATCTCGTAGTACAGTTTGTCAGCGTGGGCAATTCGTTTTCATCAGATACGAATCATGTTTAATTTTAAATATTTCTAAAATATTATCTAGGGCAGTAAATTTGCAGCGACCATTATTTTTGTTTTATATTCTATTATTCTACATCAAATTTGCTTGATGTTAATAAAACTGTATTATTACACGAATTAAGAGATGATGCTAAGACAACTGTGACACATGAGTTTTGGAGTTATTATAAACAATAATTTTACAGGAACAATATTAATGTTATACGATATTAAAACGTTTGATGGAGACTAATTTAATGATAAATTGAAGAGTTGTATTGTACTAATAGTTGATTAGGCTATGATTATTAGGCTTGATTATTGATAATTTCTTTACTTAACACTTTGCTGACCGGCAATTTTACACAGAAACTATGTCATATCACTGGCTATTTTTTGTAATTGTATATGAAAGTAAAACGTTTTAAATAAACTCCAATAAGTTTTATTTATACTGAATGAAATGAAATTAAACTTTGGACATATTTTTTATATAGTGTCCGCCAAAAAGTTAGCAACACCCGTTCTTTTTTGTTCCATTGCCTCTACGTTTCTGACGAATTTAGTTTATATGGGAGATTCATACCGATCTTTCCGGTCCGCCGGAAGTAGACTACAACTTCGTTATTTTAACAATATGGTGACTTTGATTAAAGTTACTGGTACCTAGCATTTTTCGTTTCCGAGTTATTTTGATTTTAAGTTTTTTTTTCAATATTTATTCAAGAAAGTTCTAACTTGGCACGATTATTCTTCAGATGATATCAAATAAATTGTCATTTGATGTATCAGAGTATCTTATACAGGTTGATTTTTCGCCAGTGACTATTTGTTCTAAAATGTGCTCGCTTAGTTTTCCTGAAAACCTGGAAGGTGAATCTTTGTAGGGAGCCCTTTTACAAGTACGAAAAGAACTGCCAGGTGGTATGCTGCATTCATTTGAATCTACAGAAATCCATTTCCTAGCTACTTCTAGTAGAAATCTTTTTGTATCTTAGTTTATTTTGTAACTTTTTAGAGTAAATTTTGAACGCATTAAACGAAATACACTTGATTAAAAAGAATGCTGTTTTTTATATCACTTTATACATTTTCGATAGATACTGCTGTTCGCTAAATACTGATCTGCACAATCAACTCCTTTCATGTATTTATTGTATTGTATTATGCACGAAGATTTCACTTTATCATTTGTATAATTCTTATTCTGCTTTTCAGTTGATATCATAAACTCATCATGAATAGTTGATGTCATGCGCACCAACCATTTATCTTTTCATGTGGGAAGAAAAATGGGTCCTTTCCGTACAAAAGTCATTTGCCCTCTATGAAAATTCTTGGACTTTTCTATTAGTACCTTTGGCACGCCACGGTTCTCTCGTATGGTACCACGTACAGTTATTTTCTTTTCTAATAATATACCAGCTATAGAAACGTTGTTGTAGTAATTATCTTGATATACATGACAATAACCAAAATGCGGCTGCAAGACTGATAATATAGTTTCTTGTAGTTTTTGTCCTCTACCCGAATAAATCTGAAAGTTGCAAATGTACCCAGACTCACTTTCACAAACCATTCTCTGTAAAATACCGTATTTTGTAATCTTTGCGGGATTATATGTTTTGAAGCTGAGACGTCCTCTCCATGGTATCATTGCTTCATCAAGTGATAATATAATTGCTGTTTCGGTATATACATAGATTGAATTTTTGGAATAAGGTAATCCAATAGAGGTCTAATTTTACAAAGTCTGTCTCTACTAGGTGCATTTTGTACATTATCACTGAGATGGATAAAATGTAATGATTTGCTCGAACCTCATCCTGCTCATAGTTTTAAGGAATATTGGTACTTCAACCAAAGGGTCCGTTGACCAATAATCTCTAAAAAAGGTTTTTCAATTTGTCCCATCAACATCAATAACCCATGAAACTTCTTCATATCGCTTATTGTAGCTTCCGTCCATGGTAAAGTAAATGTTATTTTCATAATTTCATTACACATTTCCATAAACTTAAAATATGAAGCACTTGAGGACGCATACATTTTCATTAAATGTTATCATTTGTCTATATTTCGTTAATTAAGGGGTGACTTATTTTTAAACAATCATGGAAATCTTTCATCTCTATCCGTCGTAGATACTGGCATTGTCTGCGCCCTATACTCGAAGCGTTCCATGTCTTGATGCAAACCGCATTAAGTAAGCTTCCTCTTCTGCCTTTTAACAGATATGGTGCTAGAGAGTTAATTCCAGTATTAAAGAATGGATTTGTGCTTAAACCATTTTATACAGAATGTAATATATTTTATGAACTTTTTTGTTACTCCTTTAGCAGCATTTGTCTCTTATAATAACAAAATTGAATAGAAATCTCAACATGTTTGTAAATTTTCTTCCTACTCTAGTCTTATTTTTGTGGTTTACGAATAGATTCAATGATGTTAACAATGCTGAAATTAGCATTTTATGCAACACTAAATAAATAAATATGGCGCGTGCTGTGTAGTCTCGTTGTGCGGTGCTCTCGAGTATTATTGATTTTAAGTGGAAAGGTGCTGTTTTTTGAAATCGATTTTGACTTTGATTTGACTAAGCAGTGCTGATTTAGCGATGCCGGCATTCGACAAAAACCAAATAACAGAAATTAAGGCGATTTTTAAGCAAACATTAAAAGATTGCTTTACCGAAAGCGAGGTATTTTACGAACAAATGTGGCAAAAAGTTGCCAGTCGGCTCGAAGCTGAGCTGGCTAAAACGCTCGAAAATCAACAAAGACAGATAGAAGAGATGGAGAACAATAACAAACAACTACGTAAGGACCTCGATCGTCTCGAACAATATACGAGACGCTCAAATATTCATATGTTCGGTATCGAAGAAACTGAGGGTGAAGATGTTAATGCCAAAGCTATGGATATACTAAAAAATAAATTAGAATTGGATTTACCTAGAGATGTCATTGAATGTGCGCATCGTGTAGGAAAGAAAAGTAAGAACCCTCGAGCAATTATAATAAAATTTTCCCGGATCGGTTATAAGAATATTGTCTTCAACTCTAAAAAGAAACTTAAAAGGACAAGAGTGGTTATAACGGAAGATTTAACCAGGATGCGTCATAGGTTATATAAATTGGCTAAGGAAACATTAGGAAAAACAAACGTGTGGACGACACAGGGAAACATCTTTTGCTGGTATGGTGGGAAAAAAATTCGACTAGAGGATGCTGCGGATTTGGCGAAATTTGAACCGATCAGAACTACGATTGTGCAGGGGAATACGAAGGAAGTTGTTGCTGAGGAGGTTGTGACGGTCGGAGCGCGGGTGAAAACTCGCAGTAAAGTTAAATAATTTAATTTGCTATGTCTTATTTCCTTTGCACTATATTATGCAGCTGGTTTCGTTTTCACTCGGGAGCTAGCACCATAGTAATTTTTTTTTGTGCTTTCATTACTTTGTTTAGTTGTTTTATTTAATTTTGTTTTTCTCTCTTTTTGAATATTATTTATATATATATATTCTAAATTTTAGCTATTTAGAACAGTTCATTTCGTTTTTCTTACGTTTGTATTTAATATTTGTAACTTCAACACTACGATTTCCTTCTGCCATTTAAACGTCAGGTCACTGCTATCATCTTTTGATGGTCTAAAAACCATTATTCAAAACGCTCATTATGATATAATATGTCTTACAGAAACGTGGTTAACAGATTCTGTACACTGTAGTGACTTGGATATTGATGGTTATTATTTCCTTCGTAAGGATAGGGGTGGTAGAGGCGGCGGTGTGGCGGTATATATAAGGCGAAACATTAAATATAGAGTGCTTGATACTACTGATGTTATCGAACAGCTATGGTTGTCATTTCGCTTGGGTGGTACCGCTTTTGCTGTAGGCGTTGCTTATCGGCCACCTAAGTTTTTCTATAGATCATTCTTAAATGAGTTGGAGAATACGTTTGCAAATGTGGTGCCGACAGTGGACACTGTTGTGTTTACTGGTGATTTGAATATTAATTTATTAATACCGGGCAACGTGTCAGCCATGGCTTTAACAGATGTTTGTGATTCTTTTGGTTTGGTACAGCTTATAAATGACCCCACAAGGGTGACGGGCCAGACTTCTACATTAATTGACGTTTTTTATATTTCGAAACCCCATATAGTCAACGTAAGTGGTGTGTATACCACCCATGGTATCTCAGATCACAATATAATTTATTGTAACCTTAAGGGCGCAACTCCGCAGGTCATTCGGAAACTTTCATTACGACAGTTTTCTAAATGATCTTCGGCAAGTTCCTTTTTCTTATATCTTTGATATAGAAGAGTCTAATGTCAAAGCCGAATTCTTAATGGAACAGATAACTAATATCTTAGATCTCCATGCACCCGTCAAAGTAAGTACACATACTGGTCCCCCGTCACCTTGGATAACACAGAATATAAAATTTATGCAAAGCTTAAGAGATAAAGCCTTTACAAATTATCAGTCAAATAAAACATCTGCTAAATGGGATTATTACAAGTCGTTGCGTAATTTGGTTAATAAATCAATAATTCTAGAACGTAAGGCATACTTTGAATTTCAATTGAGAATTACAAATAACAGCTGGAATTCATTGAGAAATGCCGAGATGTTTAAAAGAAATATTATTTCAATACTTAAACACCTTGGTTCCCCAAACGCTATTAACAACTTTTTTGTCAATGCAATACCCAGAAGTCATAGTCCTGATCATGAATTACTAAACTTTTATAACTGCAATAAACTAAATGATTTAACCTTCGGTTTTCATACTGTTGATGAGTTCGAAATTGAAAAGGCTATCAGCACTATCAAAAGTAAAGCTTCCGGATATGACTACCTCAATATTAAATGTATTGATTTGTGTTGTTCACATATTACACCTTACCTTTGTAATCTCATTAATACTTGTATTGTTAGTGGTGTATTCCCTACCATCTGGAAAAAAGCGTTGATAAAGCCCTTGCCTAAATCGAACGCACCAACTGCTTTAAGTGATCTGAGGCCAATAAGTGTGCTGCCGGTGTTGTCAAAGGTTATGGAACGAATTTTATTTGAACAAATAAATAGTTATGTGGAAGATAATAATATTCTACCCGTAAATCAGTCCGGTTTTAGAAGGGGATTTAGTTGTACTACAGCACTAATTCACATTATCGATGATATCCTGCGGGAAAGTGATAGGGGTAGGATGACGGTACTCTGTTTGCTGGATTATTCCAAGGCATTTGACACAGTTGATCATGAAACACTCTCAGCAATACTAGGTTATATTGGTTTTGAATATAATGCAAAAAAGTTGTTAAATGATTTTCTAACAGGTAGAGAACAGGCAGTATCGGTAGGGGTTGATTGCTCTGATTTTCTGGAAGTGAGATCGGGGGTGCCGCAGGGATCGACTCTTTCGCCTATTTTGTATGCATTATACACATCAAATTTTATCAAATCCATTTCACATTGTGAGGCGCACTTTTACGCAGACGACACCCAGCTGTACTATTCCTTCCCTCCGTCTGAGGTGGTTAAAGCGGGTATAGATATAAATAGTGATTTGCAAGCTTTATGTGATGTTTCCGACCGCCATGGGCTTCATATAAATCAGAGTAAGTTTCTTGCCATTGTTTTCGGTCCAAAGAGCCTCAGACAGCAAGTTGCAGACACCCTCCATCTATTTGTGAACAATGAACCGTTACAATTCCATAAAACAGTACGAAACTTGGGTGTCTTAATAGACGAGAATTTGACTTTTAATGATCACATCAACAAATGCATACAAAGGGCGTATGGGAGTTTGAAGGTTATCTACTCGAACAGACATTATTTGAACCATAAAACAAGGAAATATCTCTGTGAAAGTCTGGTCCTCTCACTTTTTAACTATGCAGATGTTCTGTACTCTCCTTTTTTGTCCTATGTCTTAAAAGAAAAAATTCAAAAAACACAAAATTCCTGTATACGTTTACTGTTTGGTCTTCACCGAAGTGAACATGTAAGTGATAAGTTGCCGGAATTAAAATGGTTAAAAATGCAGGGAAGGAGGGTGCTGCACTCTGTATGCCTCTACCACCGGGTCCTCCATCTTTATAAGCCACCTTACCTCTATAACAAAATAAGTTTTCGCGGGGATGTATACACTGTAAATATTAGATTTAAAGGGAGATTATCTCCACCTATTTTTCATAAAGCTTTTTTCAAAAAGTCATTTTCCTATCAGATCGCTAAGACAATGAATGAACTTCCTCTTGAGTGGACAGTGTGTGCATCATCAATAACTTTTAAAAGACACGTGCTAAATTATTTGCATGGATGGCAGTGACCTTCACGTTTGTAAAAATGGCTTTACATCTGCATAATGTTTTTTTTTGTTGTATGTTACAGTTAATGCGCATTCTATTAATGTTTAAATTCTCTATGGTATGGTGGAAGAACAACATGAGTTGAACCATGCCATAAGATTGTTCTCATGTATGAATCTTTTATGTTTTTTATTGGCAATTATTTAATTTTATTTACTGTTTATTTTTTGTTTTTTCTTCAATGATTTATTACAATGATTTTTTTGGTATGCTAGGAGAACAATAAAGCAGTTTATTATTATTATTATTATTAAATAATGAAGAATAAACTGTTAGTTTTTACATTTTACTGCTAAAAACAACTTGGTTCTATTATTAGTTGGCAATTCATCACGAGGCAAGTTTATGATAATCGGCCTGGTGGGAAGAAGTTTATCAATTTGAGGTACGCAGATGACACATTGACAATTGCAGCAAGCGAGAAAAAACAAAAATTGTGGCAAAGTTAAACGACAGTACCTCAAAAACTAAGCTAATGATACCTAATAGGAATATTGCGAACCATGAGATAATTTATCAATTTTTGTACCTAGATACTCTTATAACTAATACCAGTGGCTGCAACGAAGCAATAAATAGACGCTTGTCTATGACTAGAATACCCACAGTAAACTAACCATAATTTGAGAAGACCAAGCTATTACTAGAAATACCAAGGTGTTGCTTGCCAAGTCATTAATTTTTCTAATTATTAAAGACAGGTTGATCAAGCTGATTAATAGATCATACCTTAGTTACTTTGAATAACTTGCGACGCAAACCGCACAGATGGACAAAATTATCGCAGTAGGAAATATGGCGGGCAAAAGAAGGAAATTCACCCATAAGATGAGCAGGCAAGGTCAAAGAACCGACGGAACACTCAATCCACCAGGCCATACAGATGGCACAGGACAGGGAGGAATGGAGAACAGAAATCATCTAATGTTAATAAAACCATTGCAAGGGTAGAAGGACTGAGGAGAAGAAGGCAATTTTACCAATACCTTAGAGTCAAGTTGATCTAACAATAGGTCAACTTGACTTAATAATACTTGTTTTCTTCTGTTGTATGATATTCGCTTCTTACTCCTGATTGTATCAATTTTCAACCCCTGGCAGGAAATTTTTCCATCCACATTGGCAAGTTTACAATGATATAGCAAGATAAGTATACATCAAATTAAGCAGTAATTGCTTAAAAAATTACCAGCCATTGTAACCTTAAATTATTTATTTGATTACACCATTTTCAACATTTGAACAATATTTTATACAATATTTTACAATGCCTGAAAAGCCACTGAAACTTGATGATTAAACAAAATGAATAAATTATCGGCCACAGATAAACCAGAAAAATAATCATATGTAACACGAAGAGTACTCAATATTATGCTGATTATTATTGTGTTGGTGAAGGACACAGAACGGCAGAAAACATTATTGTAGGCAGTTCGGCAATAAAATCCAAAGGAAAAATAATTAATATTAGTACTCCCAAATACATAGTAGCAACAAAAAAATAAAGTTCAAACAGAAAAATGTACTGTGCAGGTTGAATGCATATTAAATTATGATAAGATGTTTGGAGTTTTGGTGGATTTTGCAATTTGGGTCAGAATTCGAAAATTGTTTTACATTTTAAAAGTATAATATATAAAAGTATATTCTGTTTCGACTTTCTCAAAGTGACTCTGTGTTCTTTTGCTCTAAAAAACAACATTCAATCTCCCAATCATTCAGAACCTAATCCTGCACAAACTACACATGCACTCATACAAAATTATGGCCACCCAAGAATTAAGTTAGAGAGGGTTTGAAGGTCGCAGAGCTATGCGTGAAGATATTTTTTATACAATTCTCCCTGGTGCTATTTTGCTGTCTAGTGAGGTCCACTTTCATTTATCAGGTATTGCAAATAAACAAAATTTCCGCCACTGGACAGCAGAAAACCCTGAAGTCATCTTGTGTCAGTTTAATGTATAGTTACTCAATTTGATGTGAAGTCAGTATTTTTTCGAAAAAGATGAGATAATAGTAGCAGTAATCTAAAAAGTGAAAAACTAAAAGAATTGAGAAATTTGAGATCATTTTTAAGAAGCTATTAAATTTTAATAAACACATGTTAATATCCACTTTGTTATCCAAAACATCTTCCCTTATAGGTGATCTATTTTGAGAAACACTTCTTTTGATGCAATGAAATAGATATTTCGACATCTCTTGATTTATTTAACTGAACTACTATGTTGTAACAGTAACTTATGCTAGGCGAGTCACTTGATAGATTAGACAACTTGTCCAGGTATTCTTAATTGATTTGAAACAGTTACTTTTGAAATTATTTTCTCTTCAACATTATTTAAACCAATTAATAAAATGAATTGATATTGTTATTACTTTCATTAATAAAGTTTATAATATTTTATTGAGTAATAATAGTATAATGTGTAATAATATTAATAATTTATACTGGATAAAACTTACAATTGGATCTTTCATGTAGCAATAGGGCGAGAACACTATAAATCAACCCGAATGAGGAAAATACTAAATGCTAAATGATTACATTACTTTAATACGAAAATATATCAACCAATCATCATTGAAAATTGAACATAGTGTCAAAAAGAATGTTAATCTGAGTAGAAATTTATTGAAAAATATTTAATTTTCTACTTAATTTTAATCGTCACTTAAATTGCTTATAACTAACCATTGATAATCCGGTCTTAACTCAGTTAATAACTTTAAATTAGTAATTATTAACAGAGCATTTAAAAATTCTACTAGTTCGTAAACTACCAATTATCCCTTAACTTCATAAATACCTAAAGTTTTTTGTATGCATAATGACGTTTCCAGATAACAGACTAGACTGATTTGTCATGCATATGAAAACCAGATAATGACCGGCTAATTGACAGAACTAATTGGCAAAGAGTACAGAATTATGCAAAAAATACTAAGCACTAAGAAGAAAAAAGAATATGCGTAGTGATGAAGAGTCATAAATGAGTCTGAAACGTTAAAGCACAGATAATCGGGAGTCGTGTGCGATAATCGGTGGTTATTAATTTTAAGCCCACTCGGTATAGTAACAGACTAAACACGTCACCCAATTATTTGGGCCGGTCATATTTTGTGTCGGTGTGAACTTTGATATGCACCTGGTCATTCCCCTTAAATTCTCTGGTAATTACCGTTGACGTTGGCAATACCTCAAACAGTTCACGCGGCAAAACAAGTTAGTCGAAAGTCTGCAAATCTATCACGCAGAAAGAGACAATCTTGGAGCGACGTAGTTTCAGTGAATTTATAACTTCAGGAGTATTTCTTTACACCCAACAAATATTTTATTTAGAAAAGAATTTCGGTTAACGTTGATGACAGTCGTTTTATTAAAAACTTTGGGTTGATTTGTTTTGAAAGTAGAAGGACAGCTGAAGTGAAATAGACACGACACCTTTCAGCTGCGGATCATTAGAAGACACTTACGTTATCTTGCATTTTAATTGCACCTTTCAGTATCGTTCTCATGAATGGCTAATGAGGGTACTGACTAATTCGCTTCTAAACCGAACTAGTTAACCAGATGCTGAATTAATCCTCAATAAGGAAGAAGGACGCGCTGGCCACTCATTCAGGTAGTGAACATCTCCCGCTTATAATGTCCGTGACGTAATTAGGTACGTATTAGAATAAACAGGCGGTAATTGTAATGGGCAGGTCGCTTAATTACTTAACATTATTCATTTCTCGCGTATGAAATAAGGAGGTAACAGTTCCGGTTAATGAAAAACCGTCTTAGACAGGTAATTTATTTTTAACACTCATCGAGTGCCGCCACTCTAATACATTTATTTAACGCGTTCTTGTGTCTCGGTTCGGAGGACGGACCGACAAATTAAAAGAAACCGACAAAAATTTAATTAAACCAAGTAAAGTCGTAAATTCAGCGTCGGCGTCGCTCTCGGTTCGGTGAAAAGAAAAGGCAAATAAGTGAATGGAACCGCGTCGCGATCTGATTTATTCGCTAGCGCAAGTGCCTTTCGAGCAATGCCCAAATAAAGACGCGCTTTCCGTCAGCGTTTATAGGCGGTCACGATGATGAAATAAAGCCCATTGATTGCCTATGGTCAATCAATGTTCTCTATGTGTACATATCATGCCGTCCTGCACAGGCTTAATTTGAAATCTTTATTGGTACCGAACCTCCAACTATCCTTTTGTTCTGCATATGGAGAGGACGTCTACGATGATCAAGGACTCGGGTCTTGGATTTTAATAGGTTGGAGAATAGGCGGTATAGGTAGTTCTAAACAAGCTTATCGTATTAGAATTTCATGTTAAATGAACGCAAATTATATATCATGAATTCTTATAACCGTAACAACGTCTTCGATGACAAATAGAGGTCGATTATCTTTTGTAATTTGGTACATCCGAAATACATTTAACGTTTTTTGAACTAATAACTCTAATAGGAGTTTCACACTTAATGGAAAAATTAAAACAATTTTTTTTTAGAAATAATTATTATTGATGAGATTTAGTCCCACCTGCTTTAAAATTTAATAGCTTAACTCTTAGCACGTCAGTTGGTGTTTCATTATTTAGAATATACCAACACCTTGCATTTTAAAATAGCTAATCTATAAAATTTTATAGTATTTAGGATTGCTAATATTAAGAATTATAAAGAAAAAATTTAATTAAAAATATTAGCCAAACTAATTAGAAATAATTTAATTAACGTTATTGAATAACGTGGAGATGCAAAGCAGGTATTGATTTGAAGGTATATCCAAGCATCATTAAATAATTATTACAAGTATCGTTTATAAGGATTAAGGATTATTTATTAATTCCAAGCATCATTTGCATATTTAAGGATCTTATCAAAGCACAATTACTTTTTACAAGTAGTACTTCATTATGAAGGTATTCCAGAATTACCATAGATTCAGATAACTTTTTTTTTATTCGCAACATAATCTTTATAACAACATTTTCATTCGACTTTTGATTTCTGCTGACTGATGATGTCAATAAAAGAAAGAAGAAATAAATCCCTTATCATTATTTGCTAATAGTTGATAAATTGGGTATCGTATAGAATTAATTAAGTATATAGTTTCTAATGAGTGATGGAAAATAAGTTTAATAGTATCTCTATAATTAGCAAAGGTTTTATCATCTTCGTAATCAAATATATTTAATCTCACTCACGGCTAAAATTGAGAAGATTATTTTCAAGGCGCAATAAGTCCAGGAAGTAATATTTTCCAAATGAATTAAATCCAAATTTTGGTCCAAATGTACAGTACATGTTATTTGGAAGTATGTAGTGTTTTAGTTGTCGTTGTCGTTAGAAAATATTTACTGCTGTAAAATGAATAATTTCAACGATTTGGAAAGGTATTAATTGAGGGACGTAGTGTTGGCACTAAGAAAAAGTTAATGAAAAAGAAGAAGGAAAGAACCTTAAAAACTTTTAACTTGAAAATTGGCAATCCCCTGCAATTCTTTGAGAAGCTCTTTGAAATATCTTCAAGCAAAAGGGATAACGTTTATAACAACAGAGGTGGTGATAGTAGGTATAAAGCGATGATGAATAAGTGAAGAGTTTTATAGGAAAACTTAAGGAGAAAGAAAGTGTGGAAAATATATAAACTATGTTAAATGTTATGTTGAATATTATAAAGTTTTTTCTATAATTTTTAATTTGGGTTTCAGTTCACCAGCGCTTGATGTATACTGGTATTGTGAGCGTTTGAAGTACGATAAAAAACAAAATTACAATCTTCTACGATTCCTAAAAGTTCATAAAGTCAAAACTAAACACTTTAACATATTGATGAATCCAAATTGGTGATCCAAGGCTAATGGCTTACCGATAATGCTCCAACAGATCCAAGTTTATATGTGTGAACTGAAAATAGTGCAAATATGGTCGTGGTTTTAATGACGCTGGTTCTACTTTTCTGATTTTTTTTAGAAATATTTGGTTTGACGAATCCATTTCAAAGATTAACTTGTTCTGTGATGGATGCGGCAGGCAAAATAAAAATTATCACATTCTACATCTCTGATGTTTTGGTTGAGTAAGAAAGCGCCTAAAAACATCTGTGATATTACATAACATATCCGAATATTTGGCTAAGTAGAAACGGAATTGCGTCGCCACGATCGCACTTTTTCCAAATGACTATATTAAAATTTACAAGCAATTTGAAACTGTGCATGAATTAGGAAATGATTGAAGCATAATCGACTTAAAACATTTCATTCTTGTATTTTGAAAATACATTGGCATCTATAGAAAAATCATCACTGTCAAAAAGGGTATAAACTTTGCCTCTACGAGGCAAATCTTTAAAAAATATAGTCCTTAACGAAAAATCGAAATTATCGATTGATAAAGACAGAGTAGTTAATAAATTTTCAATAACTGCATTTGGAAAGGAATCAGCTAAGGATCCGGATTTATAATGGCATTTTGAGTTATTACAAGATCAACTTATTAACGATGTTACTCAGTCTAAAACGGAAAAAATTGCAATTGTATTTAATTTTGTAAAGACGCAGAACTTCAAACTTAGGTTAACCTACTCTATTAATTACCTATTAAGTTGAAAACCAATTTTCTCTTGTTTTCATGCTGTGATATAAAAAAAAAATAAAAAATAAAGTTTTTTTTTCAAATCGACACAAAAGTTTGAAATTGTTATAGCATACCAATTTCTAGTAATCATGGGTACTGAAAAAGTCAAGAAAGAAAAAAGAAATGTCTACATAAGGTACATTACACCTGTACCAAAAGAAGCCAAAAGGAATATACAATATAAGCGATTTAAAAGGGAATATTAGGAAAAAAATATTCGAAAGACATGGAACTGGTCTAAAATGCTGCAGAAGAAACATCGAAACAGAAAGAACATGATTAATGAAGAAATACAAATTAACTATATATCACGTGAAATCTGATATAATAATAGGAGGACAATAATAAGAGGACTTGGTTAGTCAAGTCATTGTTGTAAACATTGTATTTAGGAATACCTTCAAGTTCTATGTGTAAATGTTCGAAAATTTGATAGGCAATATCTTCGTCGGTTGCAATTTTAAATGATATTACTAAAAGATAGTGTCGAATTAGACGTAAATTTAATTTACTCAATCATATCCATGGATATTCTTGAACTTGACTTTTTCACTTACTGTCTAGTTGTTTCTTCCTAGTGTTTATACTGCTACTCATTTTTTTATTAGGATTTTAGTAAGCAATTTTAAGGCGGCACTTATTGTTAGTAATGTTATTCCTCTATAGTTTGTTCACGCAGGTCGGTAATGATTGACATATTCGTTTCACATTCCATTTTTTTATGCTATCTGATATTTTCGTTAATTCTGTAGTGTGAATTGCATCATCACTGAAGTATCACTGTCACTACCGTGACGGTGCTGTGTTATCATATGCTGCGTGATTTCACGGCAAATGTGTCAATGTCTCCATGTTATCGATTTCTGCCTTCAAGGTAGTTCGAGCGTCATGGAAATATTCTGGATGTCCCTTCTGAGGCTAGTTACACTTACGTTTTAGTCTAAGCTGCATTCAATCAGTATGAATCATGATGTCTTGGTGGAGTCGATTTAGTATTGTAGCCAATGTGATCCTGAAATCGAGGTGTTAGGAGCACTCTAAGATCATCCATGGATTGAATGACGAGAAGGTGTTAAAGAAACGCAGAGTGTTACAGG
This sequence comes from Onthophagus taurus, assembly GCF_036711975.1. Classification (NCBI taxonomy): domain Eukaryota; kingdom Metazoa; phylum Arthropoda; class Insecta; order Coleoptera; family Scarabaeidae; genus Onthophagus; species Onthophagus taurus. Next base: position 27,730,834 of record NC_091966.1, read on the forward strand.
TGTGAAGTAAAGAACTCTGAGAAGGATAGTGATAATTTCGTTTTCATCATCGACACATTTGTAATAGTCTGCTGTATTGTCTTCTGGGTAAGATCGTCCGTCTGTTAATCCATGTTGGCTCTTAGGGAGTAGGTCTTTTACTTCTACTTCTTCTTGAAGTCGTTTTAGCAAATTTGTTTCCGTAATTCTTGGTATTCCAGTGAGCAGATGTAATAACCGCGATTTTGGGATTGTTACCCGTGATTGTAGAGTCCTGGAACGACTTCCACATCATTATTCTATTAAGTATCTACAATCTTACATTTTCGGGATGCATCTTCAACGCCTTGTCTATTCCTGGAACTATTAATGGAATTAGTTTGTCAACTCTACTGCTAATCTCCAAAACCGTAATTTAGAATATTTCTCGATTTTCTGCAGGGATATGGTTTAACACCATATTGATAGTCTTGTAAGTACTTTCGTCAATTATTCATGTATTGGCAAACTGGGTTTCCACATCTAGACTACTGAATATTTGATTGACGTCTTGAGTTCTTACCGTCTTACTTCCTTCAAGGATACAATCAATTGTCCTTGTTCTATACAATTGTTGTTAATATTAACATTAAATATTACATTAACCTTATTGTTAATTGTTAATATTAATAACATTTTGAATTATTTTTTAAACCTTGTTTACTACCTTCATCCACTTAAACTAACCAAAGAGGCTTTGTCTTGGTTCCAACAGTTTTAAGTAATTTAACTGAGTAATAGCCATTATGTAAATGAGTTAACAAGGAAATAGTCGACACGATCCTTAACACATTAATTGATTAGGTACAATTGTTATACGCAATACCATCTTTGCCATCTAAAAACCACTGCTTTGTGTGATGCAGGAACTGAGTGAAATCTTCCGCGTGTTTATAAGTTTACCAAATGATGGATATTGTTCAATGAAGTGATATTTGTTTAGTTTGATTATTCAACAACTAAATGTTGATCACGATGAACGTAGCTTACGATAAGTACATTCGAAATATTTGCTTTAAATATACAAGAAAATCTTGACATCATTCTACAACTGCTTCGTTTCTTTTACTTTGGAAACATTAAATTTAGTCTTCATACAAGCTCTTCTGTTGCTATGACAGAACTTCACATTAACACAAATTCCAAAAGTATAAAAAGTAAAGAATTCATAGAATTTTGAAAACTTTACAGTTTTTGAGATAATCCATTACATATTGTAATCGCGGTGATCTATTTTCGAGATCCATTGTTATAAAATAAACATCGTTATAGTATTTCAGTTTTCTTAAAAACACTTTTGTAATTGTGCAATGCCAACATTTGGATTGTTTACATGAATAATACTTTTACATGTGTAATTAAAATATAAAACTAAACCTATACTTTGTTTTGTGTAAGAAGAGAAAAATGCAGATTAATATCTTTAGGTTGGCCGACAAACACAATTAAAAAGCTGACGATCTACGTTGACACGAGTCGACGCGTTATAGCTCATAAATTTTTCGAAACAGGCGCAATTATTCCTGTCGGCCGTTATTGTCTCGGGTAACAGATTTCACGGAATTCCTTATGACAAGCCGCGAGTGAGTAACGCTTTAATGCGGGCAGGTAGTTGACGTAGTCGGTGTAAAATGTTTCCGAGATATTTTTAACGAGCAGCTGCCCGCGCGAACGAACCACACGCCTTTTCGCACCGAATTTTTTTAATAAAACAACTCTTCATCCTCCTTACGTCGGAAAACGATCGAATGCATAATTTCGACAAACATCCACTACTAGATAATGGAAAACGATCTTTCTACGATCTCCCGATCTCGAACATCCTAACAAGCGAACGATTCTCCAATAAGACTAATTGGAACAAACAAACGCTGATGCTGAAACTCTCCGCGTTTGAACCGGAACGCGTATAATAGAATTCATGAATACGTAATACCGGAGGACAAATCGTGACGAGGCAGCCGTAACAAGAACTGCGTTAAGTTATTAAGTTGTAAATCTTTCGTGTTATAACGCTTACGGCTTTGAATCTATAACACCCATTTACTATTCCACCTTCTTAACTATTAATGTATTAATTAGCAAATAGATACTAAAAATATTTTAACTTTTACTTGTTAAAGGTGAAATGCCAATGAAAACGTATTACTATTTCTTTTAACATATATGCTAAGAAATATTAAATTTGTAATAATTTCCTAATATTCTCTTTGTCCATTCCTTAACGTTTCATGAAAATAGAAAACATTTAAGATATAAATAAATTTCCTTTCATAAATTTCCGAAATTACATTGCTCTGATATCGAACGAAATAACACTCTAAATACTCTAAGAGAAAGTTACCAACTTTTAAAAATTTAGCTTTGTGAAATCGTCATTTCTTCTGATGATGCATTTCATCTAACAAGAAAGGTCCTCTAATATATTCCTCCTGTAAAACAACAAATGCAACAATTAATTGCTCACCACAAAGATCATATGTCCCCTTTAGGTATACTTTTCATAAAGATATGAACCCCACAGGTGAAAAGATCAAAAAAGAAACTTTATAGTCAAGCTTGAAAAGTAGCTACTATCTAAATGCAGCCACTGAACGATCAAAGAAGACATCGATGGATATTATGCACGACATGATCATCCGAGGGGAAAATCCATTTTATATAAGAATGGTCAAGACTTATTGTTAGATACAATCGGCTTTATAATGTTTCTACTGTTAAGCAACGTGCTGTTATAGATTTTCTTCTTTGCTCGAAATGGATTTCTTCATAGCGTCCACATTCGTTCCTTGGAGCAAAAGTGGTCTTCAAGTAATACTGTGATCCCAAACATTATGCTTGCCAAATCTAGAACTGGTTCACAAATCACCATGTTAAGGTCAATGAGTATTCCAGCCAACTCAGTCCGACTCAGAATAAGCGGGATTAGTAAATGTCGGTTAAAATATTGCACAATTTCAAGCTGCGTGGTGAGCACAGCCGCCACATTTTCTAACATTGAAAATGGTTATTGCAGATAATCTCAAACCGACACAACTTTTGTCCACTGCTATTAACTCAAAAATCATGTATGTGAAAAAGAATAGGAGCTATCACATGGAAATTATGTTACATCAGCGACGGGCGGGGAGTATCGGATGATCGGGTCCATGTAAGTAAATTTTAACTTTTTTTATAGACAACGATGTCATAATTTACGTTTTAGAGAGCCAAATATCAACAGGAGCTGTATCAATCGTTTTAATATTCCTAAAACATAAAGGAATTATAGAATCTGTTGCAGCACAATGAGAAAGAGTTAGAATCAATGTTTTAATCAAAGTTTTTAATATTACCCTAAGCTTTGGCTCAATATTTAAAATCCCCGTTTCAATAAAGAAACGAGATAAAAAACAAAAAGATACCCATGTGAGTTTTATAACTTTGATACGGGTACTTTTCAAACATAAGTTACAGGAAACCCCCCTTTACAGAGTTGATGCGTTACGTCGGGTTTAATAAAACAAAGATAGAAAAGATTTGTTTCACAAGTTGTCCTTTTCTCCATCAAGGTTCTTTAACGGTAACGTAACGGGATTTCCTTTTCTTTCATTTTCGTCTATAAAATGACCTGATTATAATAGGAAAAGGGAAATTAAATTACATCATAAGAAAGGAGTCGTAATATTACTTTTACGTCGTAATTAAATGCATTCTAGAGTTTATGGATTTAGTTTATGGTTAAATGGATGACAACATAAACTTTTCTTAAATAACTTGTACACATCATGGCACTACATAACCTAGTACAGACCCTGTCTTGTTCATTATCGGTTATGGGGAACATAAGGAGCTTAACGACATTTTGTATGCACGAACAATCACGGCCATATTAGGTCTCTGCAAACTGCAACCTCTTAATAAGTCCTTTAAGAAACCATTACAAAGTTTTTCCAATTATATTTGCAGTTTATGAATGTTCAACCCTGAAGTTAAAATCAATGACTATGAAATTAATCTGAAAGGTAGTTAGAGAACTTCTAAGTCAAGTGGTTCAATACTCCTTTCAGCACTACAGAAAAATATTATGTATCATATTTTTCCTGAAAGAGGTTAAGAAACTTGCGTACATACTGATGAGATATAAATTTGATGGTGGGACAAGGATGGTGCTGATCTGCTATGAAATGTAACTCCGACCTCTCAGTTCGTGTAGCGCAAGCAATAAGTATTACAAGGGCGACCAAATTCAATAAATGTAGATAAGTTTTAGGACAACTTACCAACCATTGTGGATAGTATAGGCTCGAACCACAATATATCTACAATGCTCATGAAAATTATGTAACTACTGTACGTAAACCCAACAGAGTGGTAGCAAGACGTAGGATATTCCAAGTTGAAACACTTAATTTGCCAGAAAGGGGTACATGAGTAATAGGAGTTATCACGACCTTATACGCACTACCAACCCTTCAGTATGGATGCAAAATGAAACGCACTTTGTTAAACCCACAAATTCGTCACTATTGCACAGAGTGTATTATTAATATTAGACAACCACTTATGCCAGAAAAAAGCCACTCAGAACTGCATTCATACCATCTACTAGCCTGACAGTTGTATTTTCAGTAGAAGTGTGACCATTCCCAAAAGCACCTACGAGAAAAGCAACAAAGAAAATGTAAAAAACTAAGAGAGAAGCAATAAGACATGCAAAGATAATTTAACACGGTTGAAACCTCAAGAAGTAAAGAAAAATGTAGATGGACAATAAATTAAGCGGGGAGATAAGTTGCTCAGTTTGTAAATTTTGTGTTGACACGAGGTACCTTTGTCCCAATTGTGAATTCAATAATTTTCAGTTTAAGTTTTGTAAGTTAAAATGCTTTGTTTTTTAAACAATAGCTAAATATTGTGGTTTATTTATTTTTATTAATTTCAGTTTATTTTATTATTTCGTTGCATTTTTTAATGGATAAAACTTTATAAACAGCATTATTTGTATACTATTGTTCTTATCAATCGGTTATTTAACAGTAGTCTTCAAATCTAAATAGTTCTACCCTACAATCTATTTTTTCTTACAATGAATTATCAAAGAATTTTCTAAAAGAAAGCATTTTTATTGCTCTAGAAGCTATGTTTGTATTTTATTACCGAGCTGTATAACATTTTCCACGAAATAATTAGAGAAATTAATGAGGTTATGTCTACATATTCTAATTGAACTGTTAAAAGGACCGTGTCTAGCCTCTACTGATTGATATTTCCGTTCTAAAAGCAGTAAAACACATTAACACAAGTGTAATTAGTAATTACATAATAACATAAGTAATATAATTAACTCAATTAATATAATGAACAAAATAGAAAAATTTCTCAAATGGAATTTCAAATATTCACATTCCTTAGAAATTAGACTTACGGGAAGAATTTGAGTCTTCCGCCAGTTGCATGATAACCGGAAGTGAATCAATTATCGACGAATTTCTTATTAATCTTCTCCAATCTATTTTATTTATTATTTTTCCACATATCTGCGATATAATCGTCAAGATGTCTGTGTTAAATTGCTTTTAAATGACAGATCTTTGGAATTGGAAGGTCTTTTTAAAAAGTCTAAGAAAATTCAATAGGGTTGTATTAGCATCTATGTATTAGTATGAAGAAAGGCGAAGAACTGTGTGGTCATAGTCTCTAATCTATTAATTTATAATATTACGCTAACAATTGTTAGTTTACCTATTTGTTGAATGATATGGCGTATTATCCGTAACCACCACACAGTTCGTATTATTATTATTTATCTATTCCGTAAAAATAATCGTCGTCACATTTTTATGATAATCGCTGTGGCTAGTTTTATCTCGTTAGTAAAGGTCACAATTTGCTGAAAATCCTGAATTCTCCGGATTTAAAAAAAAGTATGTAGCGTCTAACCTTGAAAGTAGCAATTTCTACTGCTTTTCTCCTCTGAATGGTCTATGACTACATTACACAGACTATTTCATTCATATCGTTAACAGCCAATAAGAATTCACGGTTTTCCGTCAATTGCGAGTATTTCAGCGGTTATTTGGCCGTAACCATGGAGAACGATAATACGAACCTTTGTATTATCGCTGTAATACGAACCTTTGTATCACAGAGTAAGGCAGAGAGTTAGCTCACCGGGAAAATGATAGGCCATTCTCTATCTCTTATTATCACATCATAATACCGATATTTTCTCTTTGTCATCTTGATAGAAATCCTTAGTAGATGGCGTACATGTCGTTGGTAATATTACAGAAAGCTGTTGACTTTGTTTAAGCGGTTTTGACATTTTATGTATGTCACATGTCACACAGTCCTTTTGCGTTTATTGTCTTATTTGTGCTTATTATCTATTTTTGCGTTCTATTTTTTACGAATAATTTTCTAGAATAATTATTGTAAAAATGTTTTGCATTGTGTGTGGATGTAGCGAAGATGAAGTTGGAAAATTATTTTGTTTTCCCAAGAATAAGGACAGGTTAGTATTTTAATTATATTAATTTTTAATTTCAATAGTATTCAAATTAAGTATTCAAATTTTTGATAACACCGTGTCACTTAGGGTAAGAAGCAGTTGGTGGTTGATAACCAACATTTATTTGTTATAATGCTTTTTTGTTATATGTACTTTATCAATTGAAAACCACAGACAAAAACGGCCAACCCAACCCAACCTGTGAGGGTCATCCCGGAGAAGACGAGGACAGCGGTTTTTAGTGTAATAATATTTAAATATTATATATTTTAAATATAAAATTTTAAATCGCCAATGGATTTCTCTTTATTTTGCATTGAAATTATAAAATTATAACTTTTTGATTTGAGGTGCTTTTTATTGGTCTATTAAGCTGTAATTATTTTGGCTTACGCAAGCTAAATATAGCTTAATAGATCCACAAAAAGCACATTAGATCAAAAATATTTCTGTATTCAAATTTTAAATTAAATAAAAGATTTGAATTTGGCGCCAATTGCATTTTTGCTTCTCACTGCCATCTACATAAGGGTTACATGATGAGTGAGAGAGACCGGTATATATTGGATCTCGCTTTCACAATGGAGTTGGCCGTCTGGTAGTAGTCTGTGCTTTGTATTATCGCTTGTTTGACATTTAATTAATTTCGAGACATCCATGCATGTTTCCATAACAATCAATGTAATTTATTAAAAAAATATAAAAATTCTAAAAATATGTCTATTTTTTATTCATGAAATAGTCTAGCCATATACAACACGACAATCGAAAATACACGAATCTCGACGTATTGCCTTAAAAAACACCACTCGACCTTCGGTCTCGTGGTGTTTCAGGCAATACGTCTCGTATTATCGAGTATTTTCAATCGTCTTGTTGTATAATATATGAGTATACATTAATTGCCCGCCATTATTACTTCTCACTTACCAGTTTGATTATTTCTCTATTTGATGTGGGTAAATTGTTATAGTATTATTTGTTTATTTTGAATTCCATTTAGGATTTATAAGTTTAGATTCTTTGTGATTTCATATTCTATTATATTTTTCTTCGTATCCAATTTGTTAAGATTTTCTTAATTCATACAATTTTTAGGTTCTGTATTTAGGTTATTACCGTAAAACGAGGTGTATAGGGACTTCCATGTGAATCGGGACAAAGCTTTTTTTTTATACAATATATTTTCTCTAAATGTTGCCCTTTATACCTCAGCCGCTTTAAATGAAAATAACGGCTGAATAACATGACAGTCCCTAATCAGCACATTTCCAGGCGAAAAGGGACATGGCAGTTTTTTTAAAAAAACTATCATTTAACATTTTTTTTAAAATGCCATTATGTGGGTATGAAAAGTACACACCATGTTCGGACTTTTGCCCCACAGAAACTAACATTAAAATAAAAAGTAAAGCAGTAACATCTTCATAAAGTTGGCGGACTGTCCCTATACACCACGTTTTACGGTATTGTTATTTTTCCTTCGATAAACAATAAATTTATTATAAAACCATATTTATAATGATATCTTTAGTTTCATTTACTTTTATTTACGTTTTAGAGAGCAAAATATTATAGTAGAAGAGTTAGAGTTTAGAGTTATAGAATCTGTTGCAGCACAATGTTTGACAAAAAGTTAGAATCAATGTTTTAATCAAAGTTTTTAATATTAACTTATGCTTTGGCTCAATATTTAAAATCCCCGTTTCAATAAAGAAACGAGATAAAAAACAAAAAGATACCCATGTGAGTTTTATAACTTTGATATGGGTACTTTCCAAACATAAGTTACAGGAAACCCCCCTTTACAGAGTTGATGCATTAAGTCGGGTTTAATAAACCAAAGATAGAAAAGATTTGTTTCAAAAGTTGTCCTTTTCTCCATCAAGGTTCTTTAACGGTAACGTAACGGGATTTTCTTTTCTTTCATTTTCGTCTATAAAATGACATGATTATAATAGGAAAAGGGAAATTAAATTACATCATAAGAAAGGAGTTGTAATATTACTTTTACGTCGTAATTAAATGCATTCTAGAATTTATGGATTTAGTTTATGGTTAAATGGATGACAACATAAGCTTTTCTTAAATAACTCGCACACATCATGGCACTACCAGTTTCATTATTTCTCTATTTATGTGGGTAAATTGTTATAGTATTATTTGTTTATTTTGAATTCCATTTAGGATTTATAGGTTTAGATTCTTTGTGATTTCATATTCTATTATATTTTTCTTCGTATCCAATTTGTTAAGTTTTTTTTAATTCATACAATTTTCAGGTTCTGTATTTAGGTTATTATTGTTATTTTTCCTTCGATAAACAATAAATTTATTATAAAACCATATTTAGAATGATATCTTTAGTTTCATTTGCTTTTATTTTTTTATACCATTACAGACAACTTTGTAAATAAAACTTAATAACCAACAGACACCCGACAAAGTTTATTAGAGAAAGACTCAGTTGCAATAGCTATCAATTGCACATTGCGGTTAGCGGCCTTTATTGTGCCCTCGCGTGGTTTTGGATGGTCGGTAGAGAATGTGAATTCTCACACGACCAGAACAACCCGCTGGTTTTGCTATTTCAGAACATATATCTAATTTAAGATTAAAGATGCACCTAATTTACCTTTTTTAATTAAAATTATTAATAAACATAATGTGAACCTGATTGGTTATTCCTTTAAAGTAAGTTAAATATACCTACATCAAGAAGCTAAGTTGTTGAAGACTTGTCGACAAGTTGCCCAGATTTACACGTTACCGGTTAACGGACGGTAGCCCGTTAACTCCTGTACCTTACTCTTAACTGGAGGCGGTCGGATCGGATGGATCCTTCATCTCGTCCAGTTTACTACTTCGTCAGGATATAACACATGACGTGGCCGTAATACGTTGAGACTTATTACCTTCGCGAACGATATGAATTTTTGAGTGGGACGGCGATGAGACGATGGGAATTCGTTAAGTCTTTCGCCGATTTGAATGCGATACACTCTACACGTTGAAATTGCATTTTTACGGTACCGTTAGTCAATTCGAAAAAGAATTGAAGGTGATTCTTTGGTCTTTACCGCTTCAGGTATATCTGTTACATGAAATAATTTAAAACATAATAAGATTTTTAAGAATTTCAAGACGTTTCTTCAACTAGATTCTTTTAAGAATTGTTACGATTTTTCTTATCGATATTTTTTAATAAAAATGTTTGTAGAAATAATTACTTAAGATGATTTTTTAAAAAAGAGAAAGAAAAACGTTCTTGTATGTGTATCGTATCAAAATTTACGTAGTTACAAAAAGTAGGGTAAAACCGTAATAAACCCCCTTTTTTATCTCGCTGTGCATATCCGCCGGAGAAGACAATATTATTGGATGCAAATTTTATGCAAATCCAACGTCGGTCGCACTGCGAAAGAAAAAATGGTAAACGATACGATCATGAGGGCGTTGCTCATCCTACGTGCTCGTATATCGACAGCAGCCAGGGGGCGCAGCAGGCGCACACTGATGCGGATAATTATCGTAGAGCCCATAAAATAATCATAATAATCAAAGAACGATCAATGAAGTGGGGGCAACTCAAGGACGATCACCACCGGCTTGGATACTCGAAGTCGAGTTGCGGTAAGGCCCAGTTCACATTAGGACTACTGTGTTGAATTAACTGGCTTTTATCCGGGCTTGTTCGACAAGACCGTCGTTCTGGATCGTTTATATAATAATATGCGAAGAAACGAGGCACCTTGCATCGGATGTCCAACCATTACTGGCGGCCAAATTAAATAGTACCGCACGTTCGGAGGCAATTTCTGCAAATTTCTCATTTCCTTCGCGATCGAGACGGTGTGCAAGTTCGCCCTTCAGCTCTCTTTGGAGCAATTTCAACGCTGTTTCGAGTACAATACGATGGAAAAACGGACTCGCGACATGTGCGGTTCGTCTCGAGGAAGAGTTGCGGAGTAATCCCAAGTTGTAATGGATTACCCACTGTGTTCAGTATAATCAACTTGTCATGTTGACATATTTACATAATCGTAATTTATTATGCGAAGAGTGTACGTGTACGACAGGAGCTCAAGAAGAGATGTAGTACATACTACATAGTTATTTTCTTTTCAATCAAAAAAAGTTTTATCAAAATCATTAAAATAAAACTTAAATATATTCAACCCGATTTAAAACCAGTCTTGTACCTACCATACGTTTAAATAATGACCAATTTCCCACACGAGATACCTTCACTTTTTTTCTGTTGTGTTCACGAAGGCGCAATTCCCCGCAAACAACCTAACAAGGGCGATTATGCGTAGACGCGCGGCATGCTATTAGCGCGATCGCCTCTGTTATAAATAAAGTCCGGATAACGGCTGGGACCGAAGTAGGCAATTTTGCAAATTTTTAGAATTCGCGTGGGCCGGAGAACAGCGCCTTCGGAAGCGCATGCCATGCCGCCGTACCGCACCCGCAAGACATAATAAAACGGCTAACATTATTTTAAAACGCTTTGGAAAATGACCGGCGCGAACCAGCAGAAGCCGCAATTGTTAACTTACTCTCGCCTACGCTCAGCAGCTACCGTGATTACCACTTGGAGGAGAGTTAATTTCTTCGTGGCTGCTGTTACCAACAATTTTGCACGAAACGTTTCCTTCGGGCGAGAGTTCTTTTTGTTCTTTGCCGCGTGTAGTAAACACGTTTAGTAAGTAAGGAAATTATTCGAAAACTTAAGAAAAAGTGGGATAAAAAAATTACAAAGGAAAATAGCTAAAAATTGTCAACATTTGATATACCTATTTGAAGATCACTAAAGTTAGTCGATAAATTGATCAGAATCGTTATTACAGTTTACCTATTAAAACAAATGTAAACATCCTTTAAAGTTAAATAAATCATTGACACTGATTGAGAAAACTAATACGACTGGGTACCGATCCTATGCTTCTGATCATCTGATCATGTCATTGATGTTAGTTTCCTATTCTGATCGCCTTATTATCCATCAAAACGTTCTCAGATGTTAAGTGGGGAAAAGGTTTTCTTCGGTGTTGAGAATCGCGAATGAACAACTAACCTATTATTGGCTGTTAGCGCGACAGATCTTGATAATTTACGTACAAAATTTTTTTAAAAATAGATTTTTCCCTTTATCTTAATGAACAATAGCAAGTAAATTGAAAAAATCAGAAAAACGACAAATTGAAGTTATTTATTTTTTTAATCGATTTGAGTGCGATGTTTCGGTCAACTAGGTAGCCTTCATCAGGTACGATTAAAAGTACAATGCAAAAAAAAAGCAATGATTTTAAGAGTTAATATTGAACAAATTTCAGCTAGAGCATCGTGTTGTTGACGAGCAAGGCCAAGTGTTTGTCCTTGCTATTGTTTTCTATGAAAAATGTTACAGTTTTATCAACAAAAGTTTTATGATACATAACCTTCATTTTTATCTTCTATGGCGAGGATAACGTTACTACTGGAAAGATTATTATTGAAAGACTTCATGTCTCGATGGAAACGACCTCACCACCAAACCGAGGTGTATTAATATTAGTAAGTAATAATGTTATGATTATCAATAAAGCTCTGCTTTAAGTTAGGGTTATTCATTAAAGGACTTCTATCTTAATTGCTACCTATATCCAGAGATTTTCCACGTCAGGGAAGTGAACTTTTGTGATTTAGGTTTAACAGTTCTTTGTCTGATTCTGAAAGAATTTAATTGCTACTGATGGAACGGTTAGTGATTTTGCGAAAAGCCGGATACCGGATATCCGGTTATCCGGCATATCTATCCGGCCGTTATGGTTATAGTTTCTGGTACATTTCTGAACTGATACCCTACATTGCCACATTATTACGGTTTTTGAATAAAAATTAAATTAATAAGAAAGCAGATAAGATATGTCAACTTATTTGGATCCAAGATACAAAATGAACTGTTTTGAAGCTGATTTAACTAACGAAGCAACTCTAAAAAGAGGATACTTTAATTAATAATTGACAATATTTCCAGAAGGATCCTTCAAGAAAATTAAAAAAATTTTATCAAAACTTCAAATATTGTTTTCTCAAAAACTAAAAGCTACTTTTCAAAACGTGTTGGTTCATTGGAAAGAAGACACTTTTATTAACACTTTAGGAGATTTTCATACTGGTATTCCAAGAACTGGATTATATACGAATTTTTAAAAATTTATCGGCGAAAATTGCAAAATTCGAAAAAATTGTCGATCACTTCAAAAATTTATTTCTCAAGAACTGAAAGTGATTTTTCAAAACGGCTTGTTGCATTAAAAAGAGAATATTTTAATTAATAATCGAAAGTGATAACAGCGACAGTTCTGTTAGTAATGAATGTGATGATAAATTACAAGCGAAGAGAAGAAAACTAGACTGAACTGAAAACTGCAACAAGAGATTTTATATATCGTATTGGGATTGTTACAATGAGCTTGCTAATGACAAACCTGATATAAATAAAGTTGTATTCAAAGAAAAAAGTCTTATTGGGGTTGAACTTGATTATTATCTGCAGTGTCCAACACCTAAAAGAGATACCAATTCCTGTAAATGGTGAGTACTATAGGTTTTTAATATCCGGCCAAAGCCGGATATTTGGTAACTATCCCGTATCCGGCCGGATTTTAAAAAATGGCCGGATAGGCTGGCTACCGGATAGTTGCCGGATCACCACTAATGATTGCTTAAGTTAGTAAAATTGCTTATTCTACGATTAATATTGAGTCTTAACTATTCAAAATGTAAATAATCCTTTTTTATTGCTTTAAATCAGACTGCAGGTATCTATTAAACGCTATAACATCGGTTATGTAAAGTTTGGCATTATATCGACATAATGCCTAAAATATGGAATATGGATCTAAAGACAATTAGACAATTTGACATTATTTACTATGTTTACCTTTTTTATGTTGCTTGTTGCGGTCAATAAAGTACTATTGTTATTATTATTATTATTAATTTACTATTCTTTGTAGAACCTGAAAAGCTCTCGATCTCCGCCGTGAATAGATCAATCATTAATGTATTCTTATGATTCTACCATTCAGTTTTTTGAAAAGACCTTTAGAGACACACCAGTCTTTTTTAATTCCTAATACTACCATTACTACTATTTGGAATTCTTCTCCTTGTTTCTTCTCCTTCTCCTTGTTTTCCATATTATCAATATTATCATTCATTGAATGATAAGTTTTCACCACTCATCACAATTTCTTCTCTCCATACACAGTGTGTTCGTAAAGTTATGGTGCACTTTTGACCAGGCACATGGAAGCAACAAAATAAGATAGCAATGTGAAACGTAAGGAAACCACATAATCAAGTAAATGGAAAACTCTCCTAGTTGCATACTTGTTCAGTGCAGTTCGATGTGGCCTCCATTTGTTGTCCACACACATTTAAACGACAATCTAGTTCTTCTCATACACGGTTAAGGACATCTGATGTAACACAGTGAATAACGTCTGTGATTCTCTGTTTTAAATGATTAATGCTGTTAATACGTTCACTGTACGCATGTTGCATCATAGAATCCCACACGTAAAACTATCCACCAATCATCATTCCTCTGAAGGAATGTTGATCCAGAAACTCACACACAACATTGTTATAGTGTGGATCATGTTGACAAATGGCACTTTCTGGAAAGCTGATCCGCTTCCACACAGTTCGTGGTGTTGCGCCTTCACCTGTGCGCGTACACCTTTGCACAACATACTACGAAAACTTGGACAGCTTTCCTTTTATTAGATGAAAGAATAGAAAATTTCACATTTCTATGTTGCTTTGTTGCTTTCCTGTGACTGGTCAAAATTGCACCATGACTTTACAGACACACTGTATATTGCTACATTTTTAAATCCCCCTGCTTTCAATCCATTTTTGAAATCTCCAGATTTAATTAATATTTTAAATTAATACATTTCTTGCTAGGTACCAATAAGAAGCATTAATTTATTTTTTCTCTTTGATACAATTTGGGAAAACTTGATAGATAAGATAGAGGATGAGCTAAGATGCAGTTTGTATTACTCTTTTAACCCAACCACTAGTATCTACTACATTTAGAACCAAAATAATATAAAAAATCGCAATTCGTTTTGACGCCGGTGATTCTTTTATCAATATAAGTATTTATGCAAGTACAGTCCACGGAATTTTGGGGACTCATGAGTTACCTGTACCTAAATTGGTCTAAGGATGAATGAAGGAAATTGATCCCTAGACCAAATACCGAAACTGGAGATTGTAGTTATCACCTTGTGTTGGGGGTTGAAGGGTTTTGTTTCCTTGTTTATTTACTTAATACTTGCTTGTATTTTAAATGTGAAATTTTAAGTATCATTATGTTACTCATATGTCCTGTCATAAAGCCGGTAATGTGCATATTAGCTAGCTAATCTGCATTAAATTAATTTATTTGTTCTAGCAAAAATCAGGAATGAAAATGTTAAAATAATATGATGGAGCTGTTTACTAATATTTAACAAACTATATATTTGTTTGTGTTCAATGCGTTTATTGTTCAATAATTTCTCGGTCATGCACTTGTGGCGTAAAGCCAACTCTTAAAAAAATAACAGAAAAGTAAGGTATTAATTATGTCGCTACATCTTAACGCCCAATTCTGGTAACCCACCAAAACGGTAAATAACATGACTGAGAAAACATTCCTTTTAGATTGTCAATAGTTCAATTACGGTGTTATCGAGGTTAAATGTAGGTACAAATATAGGTATCATTAAGAGTAGACTAAGTCATAATAAGTTTTTATCAAATGGATCAATTTATCGTGCACAATAATAAATATCTATTAATAGACTCATTTGAAAAACAAAAAGAAAAGACTGAAAGGAAAAAGGTTGTTGAAGTAATGTCGCCCCACAAACAATTAAAAAATTCAATACGCGAAAACAGTAGCTGCATAAGAGATACCGTCTCTAATAAGAGACGGTATCTCTTATGCAGCTACTAAAAGATGCTAAAAGATGATTGACGGAAAAGATCATTGCGGTTTTGGAGATTATTGCAAATGGAAATAGCATGCAATCTAAAAGACTTATGGTAAATATTGTTATGAATTGGAATCATGAATCACAATGTGAAATGAGACCGTGTGGGAGAGTTATGAGCTGACAAAAAGCGACACTTGTAGAAATTTTATAAATTTTAAATTATTACGATAATTTATAATAAAACGTAGTATTATCAAATATGAAACAAATATAATTAATTTAGCAATCTTTACAGCTTCTTACACACTGACATCAATAAATGTGCAGTTCAATATTTTACGGTAACGTGAGTCATAAAGCAGTAAATGGTAACTATTTATAAAAAATTTCTTATTTTCGTGTTTTAACGTAAAATGCGCAACATTATTCGCTCCGAAAGAACAGGTTTGCCCAATATTCGTGAAACGATATTCATTACAAAACGAAACTACATTGTTTCTGTGGTTTTTGGTTTTGCCGGTTCATGCATCAAGAATATACACCACGAAAGAAATATACAACGTCTGATTCAATTACTTTAATAAAAACGTTTTTTTTAGTAGGTTGGGTTGGGTTCTGATTCATCATTTTGTTTTCATATCTTTCTATTGTATCTTTTCCCAACTTTAATTAGGGCAATTGATTGTGTGTGATTTTATTTGGTTGACAATTTATTAGTTATTAAATTAACCCAAAACGAACAGAACACACTTTTTCTTTAATCGCAAGGTTCGTGAGTTTTAACTCTTAACTAGTGATCATAAATTTAACGACACATTTGGTGATCCAAGGCCAAACTAACCCTGTAATTTAAAAGAATCATATTGACAAATTATAATGGGCTTGAAATTTGCATAATTATCGATAAGTGGATTATATCTTAATCATAATACACGAGTAATATGTTGAAAAAAGTAAATATCAGTTTCCAAATGAAGAAAAATAAAAGTGTTTGATTTTTTAAAGGTATTTTTGTATTAAGTATTTTTTTTATAATTAAAAGTAATAAATATGAAGTAACAATTTTTGTTTAAAATCAAAATAACAATACAAAGTTTGAATCTCTTGGAAACTGATAACAAAAAGAAAACAAAAGATTTTGATACAACAAACGTGAAGTTCTTCTCAATAGATACAAATTGTATAGGTAATAATTGTTAGTCTTTGTAAATATGCTCATGAGCAGTGCACTGACTGTCCTTTGTATACGGATACAAAGCACATTTAACGATGTGCTATCGATGAGCAAGATTTTTGATGAAATCAAATCTTCTCAAAGTTTCTCTTCATGAGGCACTGCGGATATTAATAATACCGATCTTTCTATCTTGGACACAAATGAAGCCAAACTAACATCTTTCTTATTACGACTGGATAATAACTCAGCATACATCCCTCGCTTATTTTTTGTAAGGTACCTAGTTGTTTCAACTGATGCACACTTTCTAATGAAGAAAAACAAATATCCACGGCTACGATTGTGTCGGTATTATCGATGGGTTTTGCCAGCCTAAAGAACTATGAAGAACTTTACAAATATTTATTAATCGGCTACAAGTGCATTTAAAAGTGTATTGTAACCGTCGTTAAACCTTTTCCAGTGTACAAACAGCCATAAAAGTAATATTCCGAGCATCAGTCAAGCATAAAATTTTAAATGTAAATCAGTAATTCTATAAAACATGATATTGAAGAATTATTGACTAGTATCTAATGGTAGTAGCTTTATTGGACTACAAAAAGCCACTTAAAACAGGTAATTAATACAAGGGAGACCTCAAAGGTAGTCTTCCGCTGGAAAGAACTTCCAGAACACAGATAGACGAAGAGTATAATAACTTCGTCGCAAAACAAAACCAAAAAGGCTTGCCTCAGCAAAGGGGATCTAAGAACGCTTTCAGGTTTCCTGATCGGCCATGCGCCCTAAAATACCACCTCTTCCACATTGGACATGCTGAGGATCAAACTTGTTGACTTTGCAACGACGAGTCAGATAAGGCTAACCATATACTGTGTAATTGCGTCGCCAGAGGCCTTCTAAGATACAAAATTTTCGGTAAAGCTCTTTTGACACCTACCGACATAAAGGAACAAGACCTTGGAGCAATACTAAGATTCATTAAGGACCTATATTTGCCCTAAACCTTTGGAGGGCTTAAGTTACAATGGATCTTATAGGCCGCAGTAACGAAAACGCCCGTTCCCCTCAACCCGGCAGCAATAATAAGAATAATATTTGATTTTAAAGCAAATTATGACATTTAAATTTTAAAAAATCGTGAATTAAATTGTACTAGTTTTCTTTGAAGTGGTTTACACTCAATTTCAAATTATTTTATGTTTTTGTAATGTTATTAATTAAAGTTTTATGATTTTTCAAGCACAAAATGCAAAAAAATTATTGAATCGTAGCGTTAGTTAAGCACAAATCCAATGAATAGCATTTAAGATGGTTTTTTATCCCGAAATATAACACCGCGAATAATCAAGATATGTTTTGGTAAAAGCTAGAAATTAATAAATTAGGAAACGACTTACCGAATGGATGTTGTTTTCCTTTGACTTTACCTCGAAGCTCAGCTGGAAAGAAAAGATAAATTAATTTATTGTGACAGAAAAATGAATTAATACGATACCTATTAACATCCATAAAATAACAATCCGATGATCCCAACATCACTAAAATCACATAACACTTAGCACAAACAGAACATGTATTTATCACTTAACTGGCGTAATAATTTTTAATTTTCGAAATTACATTATCACCCTTAGACGCCCGCATATCAACTAAAATGCGTTATTGGCGAATCAACTTCCAAACATCCCCTCCTTAATTTATTGTATTGAGAAGGAATAGTGGGTGTGAGTAAACAAAAAACGTAAAGATGACGGGGCGAAGCGGTTTTAAACCGTTTTTTGGTTTTAAAACTCAACCTTTCAATAAAAAAATTCCTCGTTTTCTCGAAACATTTCAAGTAAAACTTACGTAATTTTACTAAAATAAAACGCACTAATCGAATTTGTATCTCAAGAACGAATGGAGATATCATCATGATATAAAGAATATTTTAAAGCAAATTTAATGAAGATTAAATGCACCACAAATGATTTCTTCTCTTTCATAAACTTCGTTGTTATGATTTTTTAAATTCAACTCTGCATGTTTGATTGTTATATGTAGATATGAAATATAATGTTAAAAAATCGTGAATTAAATTGTACTAGTTTTCTTTGAAGTGGTTTACATTCAATTTCAAATTATTTTATGTTTTTGTAATGTTATTAATTAAAGTTTTATGATTTTTCAAGCACAAAATGCAAAAAAATTATTGAATCGTAGCGTTAGTTAAGCACAAATCCAATGAATAGCATTTAAGATGGTTTTTTATCCCGAAATATAACACCGCTCAAACCGCGAATAATCAAGATATGTTTTGGTAAAAGCTAGAAATTAATAAATTAGGAAACGACGTACCGAATGGATGTTGTTTTCCTTTAACTTTACCTCGAAGCTCAGCTGGAAAGAAAAGATAAATTAATTTATTGTGACAGAAAAATGAATTAATACGATACCTATTAACATCCATAAAATAACAATCCGATGATCCCAACATCACTAAAATCACATAACACTTAGCACGAACAGAACATGTATTTATCACTTAATTCGCGTAATAATTTTTAATTTTCGAAATTACATTATCACCCTTAGAAGCCCGCATATCAACTAAAATGCGTTATTGGCGAATCAACTTCCAAACATCCCCTCCTTAATTTATTGTATTGAGAAGGAATAGTGGGTGTGAGTAAACAAAAAACGTAAAGATGATGGGGCGAAGCTGTTTTATACCGTTTTTTGGTTTTAAAACTCAACCTTTCAATAAAAAATTCCTCGTTTTCTCGAAACATTTCAAGTAAAACTTACGAAATTTTATTAAAATAAAACGCACTAATCCAATTTGTATCTCAAGAACGAATGGAGATATCATCATGAAATAAAGAATATTTTAAAGCAAATTTAATGAAGATTAAATGCACCACAAATGATTTCTTCTCTTTCATAAACTTCGTTGTTATGATTTTTTAAATTCAACTCTGCATGTTTGATTGTTATATGTAGATATGAAATATAATGTTAAAAAATCGTGAATTAAATTGTACTAGTTTTCTTTGAAGTGTGTTTTAGTTTTCTTTGAAGTTTTCTTTTACATTCAATTTCAAATTATTTTATGTTTTTGTAATGTTATTAATTAAAGTTTTATGATTTTTCAAGCACAAAATGCAAAAAAAATATTGAATCGTAGCGTTAGTTAAGCACAAATCCAATGAATAGCATTTAAGATGGTTTTTTATCCCGAAATATAACACCGCTCAAACCGGGAATAATCAAGATATGTTTTGGTAAAAGCTAGAAATGAATAAATTTGGAAACGACTTACCGAATGGATGTTGTTTTCCTTTGATTTTACTTCGAAGCTCAGCTGAAAGAAAAGATAAATTAATTTATTGTGACAGAAAAATGAATTAGTACGATACCTATTAACATCCATAAAATAACAATCCGATGATCCCAACATCACTAAAATCACATAACACTTAGCACGAACAGAACATGTATTTATCACTTAATTCGCGTAATAATTTTTAATTTTCGAAATTACATTATCACCCTTAGACGCCCGCATATCAACTAAAATGCGTTATTGGCGAATCAACTTCCAAACATCCCCTCCTTAATTTATTGTATTGAGAAGGAATAGTGGGTGTGAGTAAACAAAAAACGTAAAGATGATGGGGCGAAGCGGTTTTAAACCGTTTTTTGGTTTTAAAACTCAACCTTTCAATAAAAAATTCCTCGTTTTCTCGAAACATTTCAAGTAAAACTTACGTAATTTTATTAAAATAAAACGCACTAATCGAATTTGTATCTCAAGAACGAATGGAGATATCATCATGAAATAAAGAATATTTTAAAGCAAATTTAATGAAGATCAAATGCACCACAAATGATTGCATAAACTCTTGTCTTTCATAATCTTCGTTGTTATGATTTTTTAAATTCAACTCTGCATGTTTGATTGTTATCGATATGAAATATAATGTTAAAAAGTCGTATCTAAAGAACGAATTGAGATATCATCATGAAATAACGAACATTTTAAAGCAAATTTGATGACGATTTAATGCATAAATAATTTCTTATTTTTCATAAATCCAACACTGTATGTTAAGTTGTTATAGATTCGAAATATAAAATTAATAAAATCGTATCTTGAATGAATTGAGATATCATCGTGTAATAAGGATATTTTTAAGCGAATTTGATTAAGATTTAATGTGCCATAAACATCGTTGTTATGATTTTTGAAACCCAGCAGATGTTAAAAAAATTATATATTCTTTTTAATCTATTGAAGACCCACAAATTACGACAGAATACAACTACTAAGAGATATGAGGAAATTGGAACGAAGAAATTGGTCGTGAATATATTAACAATGGAGATGGGCGACAGTGCACATAAATGGAACTATTTCAAGACAGTTCTCCTGGAACTTACAAGAGTTACACTTGGTAGGTATAAAAATAACAAATTATCTAAAGAAAAAAAAATTAAAAGTTATGATGGTTATAAGAAGAAAAGGAATAAAGTGAAACAAAAATAGAGGCATGTTGGCGAGAAAGTAAAGGAGTGGAAGGAGGGAAACACCGAGAGACACGTATAACGCACAATATAAAAAAAGTTTGGGCAAAACTGACTCGACAAGTTCGATTTCCCAAACTGTTCTTTGGTTCATGTAATGTTTGTGCTTTTTGGTTGTGATATGAGTGTGTTTAAAACTTTTCAGTTTTAGTTTGGTCAAACGAAAGAAACATCCTGAAAGTGTTTTATTACGATTTATAACTTTTAGTACCTCTTAGGGATACTATTGGGATTAAAGAAAAAATATCCATATCCTCTATAAAAATTTATTTATACAGCCATGTCTCGTTATTGCATCAATTATAATCATGTTGTGTTTTTCTTTTGCATTTTGAATGACTTAAATATTTTTATTTGGACTCGATTTATGGTTAATACTGAAACTAGGCAATAATTACGGTGGTAGATTGCCAGAGCAAGACGTTGTGTTTGAATGCCCAGACGAAAAAACATCTCTTGGGTGTTTAATAATTTTGAATCACAATGAAGATGATGATGTCACTGAACGGATTCCAGAATTATTCAAAAATATACCCAACTCATCCAAGAAGTTATCTTACGTCGTCAAAAATTGTTTGGGGCATAGTTATTACGTAAAGAACCAAGTTAATTCTCATCATTGTTGCGTGTTTACTATAATAATTATAATTAACTATAATTAAATATTTGAACATATCAAAAAGATTTCTTTGAATAATATTGTGTAATGGGAAAAGATTGTGGTATGGGGAAATATTTACACAACGCGTTTTATGGAATAAAAAAGAACAACAAAAAACGATAATGATTATATTGAGGCATTGTTTAGGTGATGGTCCATCCGTAATAGGTTTAGCCAACAAATTTGCAACTCCCGAAGAACAACCAAAATCTACAAAACTCGATCTAAAATATACAACGAAACCTATATTTACGCATGGTGACGCTTACGTTTACCGAAACTTGGGCAAGAATTTGAAATAATAAATAACGAACGTCTCATTGCGGTTTATATAGAACGTAGTATCAAGTATGTTCCGTTAACTAAAAAAATTAAAAATAAACTCGGATTAGGGTTTAAATATTAATTGAGGGGTTAACAGCTAGCTTAGAAAACGTTTTGGATAAACGAGACAAGGAACTCGAAGTCATAGAGTTTGCTCCCTATGTTTAGCTGAGGTCTTTTCGGCCGAGACGTATCAATGTGTCGTCAAAATTTTTAGTTGATACGATATTAATAGTGGAGCCTCGGTTGCAAGCGACTTTGGTTTAGTAAGGCGAAATCATAAATGTTTCAACTCTAGCTTTAACCGAGACCGCTTGCAGCCGATGGGTCTTAATATATTGATCTGTTTTAGAGTGATATAATATTAATTGTAGAACCTCGACCGCAAGCAACCTCGGCTTAATCAGACGGAGTCATAGATTCTGCTCCCTATATTTAGCTGATGTCGTTTTCGGTAGAGGCGTTTCAGTATGTTGAGGAGTGTTGAGTTATAATAAATGAATGAATAAAGAGTAAATTGATAGTATTGTGTTGTATTATAGTATTGGTGAAAACTACTATATAGTGATGTATTCGGTACATTACCATGTAGTAGTTTTCACTTTATTGAGGAACCAAACGGAATAATGCACTTTTCAATAAACTATTTAACACCCTGTTTATCCTGCTTAAAGTTTTTGGAGCAGAGCTTAGAGAACTTGTGCATTTCTACAACAGAAGCGTAAGTTATTCTTTAGTTATATTTTCAAAAATGTGCTTAAAAGTCATTTTAGAATGGATCATGTATGTTCAGAATAAAAGGTGTTTACTTCTTAAATGAGTATACATATAGCTAAACCCTCTACCCTCCTCCACCACCTCCACACCTTCAGCTCCTCGCTTGATCCCATATCATTTTTTTAATTTAAAGAAAATTTGAAAAAGTTTTTATTATTTTATTCTTTATAAGGTTGGATAATTTTGTTTTGTAAATATTTTGAAAAAATGTCGTGTAAAGTCCAAATTATTTGGGTCGAGTGCGTCGGTCGGGCGTAATTTAAACAAGGAATGATCGTAATTTACCAAACTGCTCGTATACACTACCCACGTCGTGGCCGGTTATTAAAGAAAACGAGGACACTTATATTTAAAGACATAATTATTGGGCTTACTCGGGTATCTATCTGGACAAGATAATATTCGCGGTCTTTACCTTTGTGTTTCAAAAAAATGTGATCCAAATCATATTGAATCCATTTCTTGTGCAAGATATGATACAAATCTCGTGAGTGAATAAATTTAAGAAAATCTTATATAAGAAATTAATGCAATACCAATAAAGAAGGATTATTTAAATATTATCAAATTGATTTTAAAAATATTTAAGACCACCCAAATATTGCCCTCTATTACGAGATAATAATCTCCATATTTTCTAAACAGATTTTTATCGCATTTTCGTAACCGACACCTAATAGCCCAAAAAAGGAACTTAAGATAACATCTGATCGGGTCAAGGTATAAAGTTATCCCCTCAGGTAAAGGACCTTTTCGACGTTATTTACAACACTAAACGATATTAACTCAATTATTTATACTCATTTTTTTTATTAATTTATTTTTTTGTGCCGATTCAATTAAGAGGTTGAGTACGAAATGGCTTTTACATTGGTACAAATAATACAAAATGTAAAAGGAGGAGAAGACCAAGAAGAAGAAGGAACGTAGCGAGTTAAACCGGATGGAATTTCTGAGTCGCTCCTACAGGTCGCTGGTTATTATAAGAGCCCCCTGATTAAGAGGCCTGACTGTAAGCACTCCACCTACTGTATTCGTGTAATACTGTTAATTGCCGCTCCACTTACCACGGAACCTTTCCGAGAAAATTATCGGCGTCTGAAGTGGTCCGATCTCGCTATACGCAATTTTCTCTGTGTGCTCGGCACATTGAAGTCTATTTGCATTCTGGATGGATGAAAAGGAACATCTGCGTGGAACGACTTCGACATCACCAAGATATAGAGTACAAGTGTATAATTTGTAAGTCTGGTTATAGGCACGAAATTTATAATTTATTATTAATAGTTTTTTTCCTTCTTAACATAATCACTTTCCAAACGATCCAAATATGCTTGTCACAAATCTGTTGGGAAAGTTAACGGTTTTTAAACTTTTAAGTTGTGAAACCAATTTATGATTATAGTAATAAAAGATATTTCAGTTCTTGCTATACACAGTAACTAAATTGTATCTGTTGTCGGTAATAAAACTTAGCTGTACATTTATACCACCTAGTAAGTAATATACATTTTTCTTTTAGCTTGTGTTTAAGCCGCGTAGTCGTAAACATACACCACAGAACCAGTGTCGCGTGACAATTTTTTTTTGGTTATTTTAAACTAATATGTCATAATTTAAAATTTGTTAATTACACAAACATGCATTTTGATAAATTAGCATAAATATTAGAGACGCATATTCAATAACTAATGTTGTGTATTTACAAAGTAGCAGCTAAATGGCTCTGAATATTTCATACCATACTCAATAAGTTTTATACTTACAATAAAAAAACAATTAACCTCCATAGCGGACATAAAAAATTATTGTCCAATTATTGTTAAATAATGTAACAATAGAAACAATAGTTTTATAGACAAAACAAACAATAGAAAGTCTTATAATTAAAGTGGAAAGGTACAATGTCTTTCTTAGGTAGAGAATTTTGTGGCTGACAGTTATTTTGTGATTTCTTGAATTTTGAGCTATGAACTTTTGCGTTTTTCGAGCGAAAGTTGAGCGATAAATTTGCTATAAATGTTATTTGTAACGAGCTAGCGTGATGTGGTATTCGCTTTTGAATTTGTAATGTGTCACGTTCACAGTGCTCTATTTACACGATTTTGAAAATAAGAGATTCAAAAAAAAATTACACACTTTTTTTAAGGAGATTCAAAAGACTTCTAAAAAGAGTAATGTAGAAGATAATAGACATTATCAGTTTCGGACGAGATTTTACATCGTTATATAGTTTTAAACTGGAAGAACACGGTATGACAAAACTTTATCACCACAACTCAAGTCATGACAATTGTACTTATGCATAGTAACGCAATAAGCGTGTTATAAAAGGCTTTTCACACCATTATGACGTATATCGACGAGTTTGAGTTGTTACAGCGATGTTCCACTTTGGTGGATTTATTCATAATACCGAAAATTACAATCAAGCTATTTGTAACATCGTCCCAAAATTATACCTTGTGGCTCCATAATTCTGTAATTAGAAGCCTATATGGCCTGTACGTATAATGAAGGCTCTATAGTCTTAATACAAATTATGGTTTGTATTGAACTATTTGCCACATAACTAGAACAGACGATAAGCAAATCAATACTGCGTAATAAGAAACACCAGAATGAGTCGCAGCCGCATTTATAGGTCAGGATTTGAGGACTCATTTTGATATATGCCAAAAATACTTTGTCTTCATTAACAACTAAACCGAACGTTCAACCTTTGTTTTTCTTGACATTAAATTTTATCAAACGAAAATGAAAAAATTGTATTTTTTGCGTCAGGTGTGGCATTGTCTCATTCATTTATTAACATCATTTATGATAGAGAATCGATTAAATAATAATACACAACAATTTTTCTTATTTTAATTCTATAAATCTCTAGGTATAACACCTTATCTCTTTCTATACTGCCAAAGCTTTCGCTAAATCTATGCACGGTTCTGTCAAATACGAAAGTATGTGTTGAAACAATATCTGTCAAAGTTTTCGCTTCAAATTTCAAACTATCTAGTAAGATCTGAAAGTGTTCAACATCGTGTACCGCTAAATATCTCACTAAATCGTTTCCAACAACATCAGAAATCCATCTTATCCAAATATAGGCGCATATTAGTAAATGGTTTGAAGAAGTGTACGACTAATAAGAAGCCCACCAATATACACCGTTTCCACAAAAACTTCAGTCACCTTTAGTCAGACTGGATGCGTAGATACGTAGAATTAAAAAAAAATTTTAAAAATCTTCATCACGAAGGTTTCTGCTTTTTAAATATACGAACAACGCAAAGGAAACGATGGTGGTTTAATCCATAATTTTCTCCTTTGGAGGTTATTGTCGAATAAATATCGTTTTATGGCGATTAATTAGCGTCGAAATTATAGTCTGGAAAGCGTTCCCCGTCACATAATATCACAAATTTCCTCAAATTGATTGTTCGCATACTGATGAAGAGGTAGAAGTCATGCCAAGAAACTCTTAAGAAGAAGGAAGCTTTTGAGGTTGGGCGCTTGGTAAAGGTAGGTAGGCAGTAAGTACAATTTCGCTAAGTGCGGTGCGTGTCGAAAGATGTGGGCTTATCTCTAGGTTTTTATCTGCCGTTACGCAGTCGAACGGGCGGCAATTAGGAGGCGGGCGAGGCAAACAGAAACTGACGAGAGAGAAGGAAAAACTCCTACTTATTAAAAGGGGCTCGAGAAATTACACAAACTAAACACCTAATTACATGGCGCGCGGGCATAATGTACCCACACCGGATCGTGGCAATCGGAAATTGACCGCCCGCCCTCCTCCTACTTCTCTTCTTATGCTAATTCGCTTCGGAAAAATTGTAGAAAATTGCGTTTTAATCTGCGTTCGCATCGCTACGTTTGTTGCCGTGAGCAAACCCGAACTTTCGACCGCCTCCTTTAAAATGTGTATAAAGATATTTAAATAAGAGAGGGCGCTGCCGCAATTTTAAATTTAAATAACTTTTTAGGCGTACCATAAATTATTTATATGCGGACCACAATGTATAAGCCACCAAAGCATCTCGTTATTATGGGTCTTCCTTTACTTTTGGTACGATTAACTTCAAGGTAAAAACACATCGTTACAGACTTCTTTTAACAGAGGTATTGTGCAAATTTATAACCCATACAAAATATATTAAGATTATCGTGGTATAAAAAGATTCCATGGGTTCAGTATTGTTTTTGATTACAGATATTTTATGCAGATTTTCGTTATACGTAGATGTTTGAATATAACTTTCTAATATGAAATGAGATTAATTAAGTTCTTTAAGCCAGTAGGAAGTGAATTACTGTTTAAGTTATAAGATGTTATATGTACTGGTATTGAATTTATTCTTACTTTCTCCACATTCTTTAATTATCTTTTTTAGTTGCGTGTTAACTTGACTTGTCAGGTCTTGTTATATTATTGACTTTATTTTCCTTCTTCGAATTTAAATGGTTTTTCACTATATAATTGTTTGCTTATTATCATCAACTCAGCGCTTTATATAATTTCATTCATAACTATAGAATATGAGCTAGTGAAACTGGGAAACTGACATTTATAACTTATATTCAGAAGATATTTTTTTAAATGTGGTTAGCAAATTAGTAAGTTTACAGTCACTTACATTTGTGTATAGTGGATGGAACTTTTAATAATAGTGATTACCTTAACTTTATGTTTATTGTTGCCTTCATTTTTCTGTTCCCTCGACAATTTAGTAAGTTTGATCGTTTTTTTTGTTTTTGATTGTGAGTTAATGGTAGTTGCTTGCAGAGAATGTTTAAAATACAAAAAAATATCATTTAATCACAAACAAGCTAAATGATAAATTCTCTAGTAACCCAAAAAGAAGATGCATATCAGTCACTGTTAAAGCAACGATGTAAGAGGCGTATCCGCATAAATCAGCGGAACAGTATTTCATAAATTAATCACAATGCTTTACAAAATTACATCGTTTGTTAGCTCTAAAATCGACATTTGCAGGCCTACCTGGGGTATAGTCAAACTCATTTAGAAAAGTTCAGTGATAACTTTTAACTTTTGACTTTTTTTTAACCATGGGCGGTGGTTGTACCCGGTCATACCAACAAGTTCTTTTTAAACACTCCTGTCCTTCCTGTGTATTCATGCAAATCGGTTGTGTCACTTCGCCATTGTCGCTATTTTTCCAGTTTCTTGGTCCTCTTAGTCTGGTAGAAGGTAGGAGGTACTGTACAGTAGATGTACTGGATTGCAACCCTACATTTCCACGGAGCTGACCGTTATTGCCAGCATTTCTCTTTTATTGTCTTGATATCACTTTTTGAACCTCAGCTGTTTTTTCAGATATAGATTTTAAACTACACTTGAGTCACTCTGAGATCTTTGCCCACATAACTTCCACATAACTTAAGCAACCTACATTGGAAGACCAATGTTTCACCCAATTTTATGATTATTTCAGTGAAAACTAATATATCAGTCGATGTAGCCAAATATTCAAGCAAAATCAGGAACTTTGGAACGTAATCATCTTTATTTCTCTGACCTTCATCAGTTTCATTTTCAACTAGTGCACTCGTTCATCTCTTTCTCGCTCAATTGTTCATACTTTTTCAGCATATTTCCTCGTGCCTCATCCTATACCTGTTTTCCCGCTCCTCATTTCCGCACCTAAGATTGCAAAATTAGTGATAAAAGCTTTTTGAGCGTTGCATAGTTTGCGTGAATTTGGGTTTTCTTCGTTTTCTGAGTATTTATTTCTGTACTTCAAATAATTAACCATAATTTTCCACTTTATTTGCATCTGTCATGATATCCTTGCGACAACTATCATCAATAAACCAACAGGGGAACTTTTTCCACACTTATCACCACAACTCCGCATGACTCGCATCTCAGTTTCACCTATATCTCAATGTAAACAGAAACTAGACTCAATAGACAAATTTCTCTTTTGGTTGTCCAAAACACCTTACTTTTTCTATCATCAACCTCAACATTACCTTTTTAACCAACTTTTTATCTTTGTAAAATTTACAAAAAAGTTATATTTCCAATTTTTCGCACACTATTTTCTCCCTTTTCCGTAGCATGAATGTTCAATCTACATTTCTTCTTTCCCATTCAAAACTGTAATGAAGTAATTTCTTTATTATATCTTTATATAGATGGCAAGAGTCACCAATTTTCCTTTTCGTAATACATATATTTATTTTACATACTCTAATTTAAATGACAAAATCACTTTTATCTCTTATATTTCTTTTAATCCAGCTTATCCTTTCACATAACTATATTGTTCTTTCATCGAACGTCTTTGACGCGAATTGCTTAAAAGTCGTAAAAGTAGTTATATTTCTAGTTCTTGCAAGATTTATAATTTTCCACCAGATCTTTGTTTTCAGTATGGCCTATTTATTAGCTCTACCAAATGATCTATTCATTTAGCTTGCTATATTTTCTATTACTCAATCTCTTCTCGTTACATTCTAACCCCTTAACCGCTGCACAACCTACTGTAATTCTTTTTGTAGAACAATTTAATTCTAACAATTGAAGGTGTGAGTCTACTAATTTGTTGACTACAAGGTTGTCTATGCAATCCCATGTTTCAATCTAATCTCTCTTTGTTCCACTCTACGATGGGATCTTTGCTACGCACTACCGATTTTCCACGTCTATTGCGTAATAAATAACTCTCTAGAGATGCTATCTTGCTACTAGTATTATAGTTTTGTTATAAATTGTTATATCTGTATTTCTTTACCTCTCTCATTACCTAATAGTTGCATTCCTACCTACAGCTGTTTGATATTTTTACTTCCATACCAAAAAAAGCAAATTCTGTTAAATATCTTTATACATTTCCAAACCAAAAGTTCATCTGATTACTCTTCATTCCATTCATAATGATTCACTTTTTCAAACGTTCCAACTTATCTCTAAATTGTGCTCACTCTTCATCCCTTACATAGTGGACGGAACTCACCCTTCCTTTTCTAGACCTCTGGCTGGTCGGTTTTTATTATACCTGCTTAGTCGTCTAAACTCATAATTATCTTTGGTAGCTTGATCATGGTAACAAACGAGAATGAAAGGACAAGTTTTGTTGCAATAGGAGGATATTTATTTGTAATTGCGTCTTATACTATCTATACAAAATATACATACAAGGCGCGGTAGTTATACCAGAAAGTTGGAAAAGTTGCTCCGAAATGCAGAGTGTTTTGTATATTTAGTAGAAAATACGATCCTGTAAAGAAAAATCGGATGTATACTACATCATCACTTGTGCGATAATATTTCTTTACTATATATTGCGTATTTGAATTGCTGGGGCATCTGATCTGTTACCGGGCTACTGTTATATAGCCTTGTATTCCATAGGATTTAAGACATAAACATATTCTTTTACATGTCATATTCTTTCCCATCTCAACATCTCTATTAAAAAATCTCAAACTTGTTATTTTAAATTTTTGATGCTTCAGCGCAAACACAGTCAAAGCACAATCAAATTACAAACGCAATCAAATTCAGTCAAATTTGTTATAGTAGTAATATGTACAGGGTGTCCATATTTCTATGGGTTTGCAGGATATGTCAGTTATTATGAAAGATAGAAAGTTGCGGCTTTCACGAACCTGAGCTACTTTTTTGTGAAACTTACAATGGCGCAAACCAACAATTTCATAACCCTTTTCGTTTTTGATATACAGGGAGTGCTTAAAATTTACGATTTTCAGACCGTTGTAAGTTTCACAAAAATAGTAGCTCAGGTTCGCGAAAGCCGCAACTTTCTATCTTTTATAATAACTGAGATACTCTGCAAACCCATCGAAATTTGGACACCCTGTACACATATAAGAAATAAGGGCAATCGCAGGATACAATGTATGAGTACAATGATACAATATGGATACAAAGAAGGTAAAGAGGTAGTTTTATCTAAAAACAATATCACTAAATACGACAATTGTGACCAAGACAATGCCCTTTCTTCCAAATACTGGAGCAATTTTGTAATGCTTACAAAAATAGGACATAATTTACGTATTTTGCTTCCGTAAAGGAGCTTTACAAATTCAGCAAAATGTCAAACGCCATTTACCGCTTATGGCTAAGAAATCGGAACATCAACAAGCAAGGAAACATAGGATAGGAATGGAGAATGGATACTGTTTAAGAGGCGATCAGAGGTTGTGGCCAAACTTTTGCCAGTTTACAGATTTCCAATAATTTTTGATAAGAAAAACTTAGAATGAACACCCTACAAACCTTTATGACATAATACCAAACTACTGTATCACATCATTTCTGTCTTATTATTATTATTACTGCCGGGCTGTGGGGAACGGCCCCCCTCGTCACCGCGACCTATAAAATCTATTGTAATTTAAGCCATCCAAAAGTGTACCGCAAATGTAGGTCCTTGATGAATGATTGAATTGCTCCAAGGCCTTGTCCCTTTATGTCGGTAGGTGTCAGGCGTACTTTACCGAAAATTTTATGTCTTAAGCGGCCTCTGGCTCGTGTAACTACTCGTTACAAAGTCGACAAGTTTAATCCTCAACTTGTCCAATGTGGAAGAGATGGTATTTTAGGGACGCATGGCCGGTCAGGAAGCTTGAGGTCCCCTTTGCTGAGGCATAAAACCTTTTTGGTTTTGTTTTACCGAGGAACACCATAGAACTAAAACTTTTTTGATCCTTTTGATGATGAGTTTTGGAATAGTTAATATCATCTAAACCTTTTTGTGATTTGTTTGGGTAAAAGTATTATTAGTCAGTGTTTAAAATTATAAATATTCCAAGGCTGTTTTATTTATATTGGATTTTGTATAAATATTAGGACTAATTTGGAGCCAAATTACAAACCAAATGTTTACTATTGATTATAATATACAAAATACTAAAAGGTTTTCGAAGAATTTCAATACTAAAATGTTTTCAAAGTAACATTTCTATATCTACATAAAAATTTTCTTGTTATCTAGCTGCAAAGACACTTTATACCTTGAGGTGACAATGATTCCTTTACGGTTAAGTCTTCTTAACATAAAAGCTAAAGATAACTTTTAACAGTTGCACAACTAACAGGTGTAAAGTGTCTTTTAAGACGTTGAACATTCATAGAAACAAAATACAAACGATAGTAGGCGTGAGCATTTGTTTCATACGTCATTCTACTTCTGTGTTATGCAGTAGTAAACGTTTTAACGATTGCGTTTTACGTCTCCATTATGTTTGCGTGACGATTTTAAAACGAAACACGATGTAAGCCAGAGGTGTGGGTATTGTTAAGAAGGATCGATAAACCGTACGTTGGCCGTAAAAAGGCTTATTTCCTTATTCCGGAACGTCGCAATACGATGCGAGCAGAACGCGCCTACTTTGGCGGCTTGCGCGGATGAAGTTATTATTGGAGTTATTAAACAAACTATAGTCATTTTAGTAGTTTAATTTCCGGTTGTAATTGCTTGTGGTCGCATTAAAGTTTTTATTGCCCCGTGTGCCGACGAGAGATGCACACGCCGCCGCCGCCGCCGCCGTTCGCCGTAATCAATAGCTCCGGGAGCGGCGATTTGTTCTGATGGTGCCTTGCCGTCACCTAGCCGCGCTAATGACCTATCGTCGAGAATTGTCAGGAAGACGCCACTTTGGAGGCGTACATATTTTATGCTTTAACTATGTACATCCTTTTGTTTTATTTGAGATGATATAAATAAATCTATAAAGACATAAGTTTACAAATTAACCATGGAGAAAAAAATAATCAAAGTTATAATAGCACATATTGAGATGATTAAAATTCTTTTAACGTAAAAGTTGTTTTGTTTTCTCAGAAATGTTGTTCTTCTTATTACGAATAAACATATTTGAATTTTTTTATATTCCAAGAAGTCATCTACACTCCTTCAAAATTCCCAACATTGTTTTAATAAGAAAGTTTTAAATAATAAAGATTCTTCGTCATCGTTTTCGACCTAACCGCAAAATGTTATGAAACAAAACCACGCATGCAAATGATACAAGAATTCATTTTTTCTTGTAGTCATTAAGATTCATTTCAGCTTTCAAAATTTTCCTCAATTTTTCTGAAAATGAAATAAAACAAAACGTTTTTGTGATTATACCCGTTGACATTAATCTTCATCGACTCTTGAGACATAATTTAATAAATTCGTCACAATATACCAAAATCCACATGTCGTTCCAATTAAGTTAATTAGATTAACACAATTACTTGTAAATATTTTAATAGAAGAAGTAGGTATCCAGTATACCTACCAGTAAAAAAGTTACACCTGCGGCACGTGTAGTGCCAATTAAAAATTATTAACGCCAATTTTCTTCCACACCGAAAAAATTTTTTTAATCATAATTGCTTCTCGGATACCGTAACATGAAAAACAATAGCCGATAGCCCAAGTCCGTACGTCGAAAACCACCTTTGATTATTTCAAGACGGATTACTACAACATTAATCTAACGGTAGGAAGGAGGTATCATGGACAAACACGGTCAGGGCCGTTATTAATCTTCCGAGATGCGGAAAAAAATACGAAACGATGATAATTCGTTGTGCTACGGCGGAATTAATAACAGGATAATAAATGAAATGCTACACCTAATTAAGGGCAGAGACGGCTCCGGCGATGAGTTATGTCACATGGTTCGAATGTGTATGCCTTTGAAATCGCTTATATGTAGCTATTATTTAAGTTTTTATTGTGAGAAAGGGGCAGGAGCTCGCACGGTGTGGATGATATAGTTGGAGGAAGCGATAATTGCCGGTAGAAATAGGAGCAAAAAGGGATGGGCCGTCTCGTAAAACAACGTGGAATGTGTAATTGGCTGTGCCGTGCGCCCTTAATATAATATCACCGGCCAGTTGCACTCGCGGTAATTCTATTTTAGTTATTTATATGTCGGCGTCGTATAAAGTTAATTGCACTATCCCACAGTTCTGCTTCTTCTATTAACTCTATGTAGTTATTTGTTTGAGTTGTTAGCGATGCTTGAGGTGGAACTATATACAGGATGTTCTAGTACTATGCACACTTAAGTGGTATTGTAGTCCAAAGTAATATAATTAAATAGAAAATCTTAGCATAAAAGTTATCTCAAAGGCTTAATTTGACTTAAAAGTTAAGCTCTACTAAAATGTTACAGTATTATTTTAGTGTACACTAATCGTTTTTTAACGTTGCTGTGATGAAATAATGGGTATAACGAAATGCTATGAAGATACCTTGTGTATTGCGCAACTATTTAGGAATTCTACTAGTAAAATAAGTAAAGACACCACAATAGAAATGTATTTTACAATAAAACGTTTCATAGACATTTTTCATAATCAAATAGAACTTTACTGAATACTTCAAGTGCATAAGAATGGTTCCTAGTCAGAAAGAATCTGTTTCAAAAGGAAAGTAGTGGATCTAATTGAACCTTACCATTTGAAAGTATTGAAAGTCAACATAACAAAGAAGAAAAGAATGTGAAACTTGAACGATCAACATTTTGTCTGCTTCTGGTGTAATCTCTCCGCTACTTTAATTCGGATTTCAGGAAGTTCTAACATTGTTTTACCATACGTATACATTTATAAAAAAAAACATTTATCACAAAAAACGTATACGTTTATCATTGCCATATCGACATAGTTATAAAATAATCGCACATGAGCATACGATGACATGAATTTCTCAGACTTCTCAGCTCTAAGAGAAGTTTCTCAGACTTGTAAGCTAATTCTCGAGCTCTTAGATAAGTCATTAGAAGTAATGGTGTAAAGAAATTGTAGACCTAAATGACATCATTTGTAAAGGTTGTGAACTATTGTAATATTTCAACGTCAACATTCACAGCAGCTTCAAAATCAGGTGTAATTGGTACTTATCAAAATATCCAGATCCATTACCCTACTTCCAATCAAGATTTTATTTTTCTAGCACACGTATGCTCATTAACACAGCGTTGGAAGCTTTGATACGGAATCAAATTTCTCATTCCGTTGATCAACAAGAGGATAAAAAGGATAAAATTGAGCAGCTTTCATATTTTTTTTTCTTTAAAAATGCATTTCTGTCATTGAACGTTGACGGCAAACATTTTTTATAACAGCGAAAAAGTAACACTTATATTTCCTTTAGGGGGAATTAGTAATCAATCTAAACTTAACCTACAGACTAGGGTAGAATAAGGTGCAAAAGGTGAGATCTGGTAACAAAATTTTGCAAAAACTGATAAACATACTTGTAAAGATGCGCAAGACATGTGTAGTGCTCATTGCTATTAAGTTTTTATACCTCTTCATTACAAAAAAGAACAATATGAAACTGCAAAATTAACACATACATCGATAATACGTCACATTGTTGCTTCAAGATGATTATGATGAAACCGTTCTTAGGATACAGAGGGATCTACACGTCATCAAATGGAGTGCAAGTTATCATAACTTCAGGCTCAACTAGTTAAGTTTAGTGCAGATGCACCGTATGGTTTTTTTTGTTAGGTTAACACAAGGACGAAATACAAGTGATCGTATATAAAGAACATAAATATCTTCGTTCAATAATATACAACATTCTTCTATAAAATCTCAAGTGAAAAATTACGTCAAAAATCATATTATCCAGGTATAGATCGGTAACTGCTGAAAGCATGAGGTGTTAATGAAACTGCACTGATCGATTTGCATAGCATGCAAGCCATTCGGTATTTCCAGGCAATAGTGAGTAGAGTGGTAAAGTGACTGAATGGTTATGCTATAAATAAAAATTAATATTCATTTTTTGTTTTTCTTTTCACCTGGGTAATTCAATTAAACAAATTTTGCACTTAAAGGTGAAATGTGTTTATTATCACTCTACCGGTTTCGCTCTTTTCGGAGCATCTTCAGGAGTTCCTAAAGTTAATAATTTTACAACTCTTTCTATTATTATACAATTTTACATTTTAACTTACGTCAACTTTTTGAGCAACTAAACATGTATGTGATAATTTACTGAATCAATTTACTATTAAAATGTTAGACTCTAAACATGTGTTATCGTAAATCACTTTTTATTATATTTTAGGTTATGTTGAAACTGTCAATGGTATATTTTCCTTTTTAATGTTGGCAACTTGTCAAATGTGATTGTCGTGTATTGAATTTAAACTTTCTTGAATCGGTTGTTATTCAACAGGTTAAAATGAGGTGTCACAACATAAACATATTAATTCCCTACACTAAACACACTGAAAATATAATGGTACAGAGAGAGCAGCCGTTTTTAGAGATCGGGAGGTTTTCGTGGAGGTGTATATGGTTGTTTGAGATAGGTATATAGTGGTCTTCTTGTAGGTATAATTTGTTCGTTTAGGCATGTTACATCTGGGTAGTTGTTGAGGAATTTATTAATTTCATAGTTTTCCATTATTTCTAAATAGTAACTTTTATTGATATGATGAAGGATTCTGGAATTTTTATCCTCGTTAAATTCATGTTTTGAGTTAAATGTTAGGTGATTTCCGAAGTTGGAGTTATTTTTGTTTTTATGTTCTCTTATTCTTTTTCTAAGGCTTCTGCCTGTTTCTCCAATGTACGCTGCTTTACAAGTGTCGCACTCTAGTATGTACACGCCATTGTCGTCTAGTTTATTTGTTTTGTCTTTATTGTTTATAAGT
Organism: Onthophagus taurus; assembly: GCF_036711975.1. Taxonomy (NCBI): domain Eukaryota; kingdom Metazoa; phylum Arthropoda; class Insecta; order Coleoptera; family Scarabaeidae; genus Onthophagus; species Onthophagus taurus. Next base: position 27,767,514 of record NC_091966.1, read on the forward strand.
ATTCTTTCTAATGTTTTATTTGGTTTGAAATTAAGATTTATATTATATTGTTTTAAGCTCTGTTTTATTTTATTGGATATGTTGCCTTGGAATGTTATAGCTCTATAATAGATATTTTGATCTTCATTGTGTTGATTCCTTAGAGTGGTACAATTAATCATTTTTTGTTTTTTCTGTTGTTTGTTTATAATATTATTTATTGTGTAAGTTGGGAAGTTATTATTTTTCGCAACTTGGTAGATTGTATTTATTTCGGTGGTAAGGTTTTCTGTCTGTTTTCTGAAATTTTTCATTCAAAAATGAACACAGAAAACCTTACCACCGAAATAAATACAATCTACCAAGTTGCGAAAAATAATAACTTCCCAACTTACACAATAAATAATATTATAAACAAACAACAGAAAAAACAAAAAATGATTAATTGTACCACTCTAAGGAATCAACACAATGAAGATCAAAATATCTATTATAGAGCTATAACATTCCAAGGCAACATATCCAATAAAATAAAACAGAGCTTAAAACAATATAATATAAATCTTAATTTCAAACCAAATAAAACATTAGAAAGAATACTTATAAACAATAAAGACAAAACAAATAAACTAGACGACAATGGCGTGTACATACTAGAGTGCGACACTTGTAAAGCAGCGTACATTGGAGAAACAGGCAGAAGCCTTAGAAAAAGAATAAGAGAACATAAAAACAAAAATAACTCCAACTTCGGAAATCACCTAACATTTAACTCAAAACATGAATTTAACGAGGATAAAAATTCCAGAATCCTTCATCATATCAATAAAAGTTACTATTTAGAAATAATGGAAAACTATGAAATTAATAAATTCCTCAACAACTACCCAGATGTAACATGCCTAAACGAACAAATTATACCTACAAGAAGACCACTATATACCTATCTCAAACAACCATATACACCTCCACGAAAACCTCCCGATCTCTAAAAACGGCTGCTCTCTCTGTACCATTATATTTTCAGTGTGTTTAGTGTAGGGAATTAATATGTTTATGTTGTGACACCTCATTTTAACCTGTTGAATAACAACCGATTCAAGAAAGTTTAAATTCAATACACGACAATCACATTTGACAAGTTGCCAACATTAAAAAGGAAAATATACCATTGACAGTTTCAACATAACCTAAAATATAATAAAAAGTGATTTACGATAACACATGTTTAGAGTCTAACATTTTAATAGTAAATTGATTCAGTAAATTATCACATACATGTTTAGTTGCTCAAAAAGTTGACGTAAGTTAAAATGTAAAATTGTATAATAATAGAAAGAGTTGTAAAATTATTAACTTTAGGAACTCCTGAAGATGCTCCGAAAAGAGCGAAACCGGTAGAGTGATAATAAACACATTTCACCTTTAAGTGCAAAATTTGTTTAATTGATAAATAAAAATGCCTTGGAAAACTATGTGAAAACTATTTAAATGATATCAGAAATTTGAATGTTGAAGTAAATATGTGATACCACATGCCAGATAGTGTATGTACCTGAAATAATTTTCATGAAACGAAGATTATTGAACAGGAGGTTATAAATAAAGACTGCAAAATGTACTTTTCAAGACATCACCTTTTAGGGCACCAGATGTTAAAGGTCGATGTTGTAAAAGACCCAGTATCGGGAATCATGCAATTTCGCCTGCAATATTCATGTTATGTAACGTATTTCTATTTAGAAACGTATCTACCATTCTTTGTTCACTGAAAATATTTTAGTAACATTATTAGCGGATAACAGATGATTGGGATTGTCAGTCTGTTCATTGAACTTGTGGACTTAATCTTAAATTGAATAGCCACTTGTAAGGGATTTATTTTTGAGTCAATCCATACAAAAGCGCTTACTTAGTCTTTTATTACAGAGTATCTTTTGTTTGCGAGGTTAACCTAAGATAATTTCACTTTTTAAATCGTTCCAATAGTGTCTTCTTATAGAAAAAGTATTTCTATTTGAATAAGGGACTTCTTACTTTGAATACAACCTATGTATTTGGCAAAAATGCCATATTTTATTCTTTGTTCAATCTCGGGTTTAATTTCACTTCCTTGTGATATGGATAGAAAATCTGAACAATTTCTTCAGATTGTTCCGATGTATCTACATTTTAGGTAGTGTCTTGATTTTGTTTACAATTTACTCCAATGCAATATTCTCTTCAAATAATAAAATGAGTTAACTAATTAGGTTAGGAATATTTTCTACAAAACATAGAGTACGCGTCAGAAGTAACCTCCCCCTCTCTAATTTAAAAACGGTTCTAGATATTATCATGAGCCGAAACACATCGATTTTTATTTTTTGATAACCGAAATAATTTAGCATAAAAAATGGTTTACCACTTTTTCCGAAAAATGTCTCAACATTGTTTTTTAATACTTATAACTCTTCTACTTATAACGCGTACTGTACATAAAATTTGGATATATAAATTTTCCAACAAACTTGAGTTGAAGTGAAATTTCCTCAAACGGTTGGATGCAATTAACAAGAAACATGATTTTACCTAAACTTCAGAAAATAGCGGCAGCAATTTTTTTTACTATGAAAGGTTGTCTCTTACAAATTCTCCATCGTCACAGAAAATAGCAATGGATTATCAGATGTGTAAATTTTCAGAATCAATAAGGTTGCTTTTCCAGAAAAAAATCGTGAGCCATATGTTTTTGTAGAAGATATTGCTTTTGCTCTCCAACCTCACATTTTGTGATCATCTCCGTTTAATAATCAAGGTTCTATTAAAATGTATAAGAATAGGCTATCTGGTACAAGAAGAATAGTGGTAAACGCTTTTGGTATTATTATACGCCTAACGTATTTATCGAACTAAATTCTCTCGTCATTTCAACTAAGACATTATGTTTCTTCAACACCGAGATATATCAGAGATAATGATAAGAGATATCACGGAAGGTGTTGATAGCTGCTGGGGCGATAATTATATTGCGTTTATATTTGACACTTTTCTGCGGACAAATATGGACGCTGCCAGGCCAAAACGGCATAAACGCCAAAATGGTTACTTTTTACTTAACTACATCGTTGAGCAAGATTTTTAAATCTACATCCAACAGTTAAAACGACATAACCGCAAACAAATTGCACTCGCTTCATTATTGGTTTAAAATTTGCGCTATTCCAATATGACGCGATAAAACTTTTTTGTTTCCTGAAAAATCAAGTAGATGTCGTTTATACCGTTTTAGCTTAGCAGCGTCGATATGACGAGTATTGGACACACGATCGCTTTCGTTTACGTATTAATAGGAATTTGAGAATATGCGTATTCTCAACATGTTAGCGATTATTCTAAGAAATATCAGGGGTAAAGTTTAGAGATGGCAAGAAGGATGTTCACGCAAGACAGGGATGAGGTTGAAGAAAACAGTGACTAGATGGGGCATAATAGGATGTTGATAGATATCGGAATTGATAATTTAAAAACAGAGACATCAAGAACGGTATTGGTGAATGAAGGAAATGATGTTAAGAAAGGTCAGGGCAGTATTGAAAGAGAAATCATGTTAAGAAATTTAGCGACGATGTGGAGAGATGTCAATGATGATATTGGAAGATACCACTTTGAAGAAAATTTGTTTTGAATGTGTTGCGGGACATGACTTTGTTCATAATTTTTTCTATGAGGATTACATTCCGTATGCCATTGTGCTTGACCGCTGCTTTTAATTTCCTTTTGTTAGTTTCGTATTTCATTTATGCCAGACGGAAAACAAAGTATCCCAGCAAAGAATATTAAATTAGGACTCATTTGAAAATATTACTTGTTTTCAGTTTTCATGCTCCTTCGATTTGGCGAATCGTCATCGCGAAGAAGCATATATCATTTCGTAAACAAATCGCTGAACCTGTTTTTTTACAATGATTGGTTTCTTGCGAATCACACTATCATTAAAATTAGGATTACGAAACATTCAACGGACAGTTTCAGAACTATACAACATCCCTAACCTTCCTCGCTTTGAAGCCGATGTTTATTTTGAATTCGCCTTTATATTGACCATTTCTGCCATTTTGCGAACAGACTAAATGTAAAATGGTTAATAACTAATTCACGTTATTCTTCTAGTTATTCGATGACACATTTAAAAAAACGTGTTAGTGCATTGCCGTCAGTGATAATATCCTTATATATATTTCATATCCTCATTTTTCAGCTACGTATTCGGTATGTTACACGAAAAGCAACCACATATTACCTTTTTTTTAAATATATTTCTTAGTTTCGAATTTGTAACAATCTACATTTTAGAACATGTACTGTACATGTAAGATTCAGTAATTTGTCTTGTAAGATTCAGAACATAATATACTCGACCTAACAACCTTATTGTTCAACGTATAACTTTCCAGACTTTGATCTTAATAAGTAATATGAACGTAGATTAGACAGATTTGTAAACTAGATTTCAAAATATTACGGATATTCCTAAACATAAAGATTTTTCAATAAAATTTACTGAAAAATAACAAGAATATTTTATCCATGTGCAATGGAACTGTTATTTGATGGTTAGTATTCTATGTTTCCATCGATTAATTTCCGCGCGTTTGGGTAATGGTCGGTGGCGAGTGGCAAGTCGGGTAGAGCACGTAGAACGAGCGCACGCATGCCAACGTAGCTGCAGGCCGGACCGTCGCCAAGCCGTTTAAGGTACAAAATTATAGGCGGCACTCTACGAAAGGCGAACGAATGGCCGCCGTACGCCGTAAAAACCGCGCACAAAACACGGCCAGCATGCGGCGCGTTCGCCGACACGGTCGTTAGTGGACACTCTTGCTTAGCTCGTGTTTCTTAACTCACACGGTAATTGCCCCGGCCAGAGATTAACGCTACACACCGACAATTATAAGATTATTACGTAAAAGCACGAGGCTAGTACCGGACGCGCGCTGTAGAATACCAATACTTTATTTTACCTTTTCTTAACAATTTTCTCGTCCTAAGAAACAATACCGTTAAATGTAAGTATATGAAATTAACCGTCATCATTTAATAAGATGGAATACAAAATTACCAACTTAAGGGTTTTGAAAATGAATTTCATTTAAATTTTAAAGAACATAATGTGTATGAGGTTAATTTTTTTTGTTGTAAGTAATTTTTCTGTCGGATTTATTTATGTGCGTCCTTGTAGAGGCCGCAAAATGGGCGCACGACGCCCCCAGGGTCCTTTTTTATGGAGATTGGGCGCTTAATTCGACGCGCGTGCGGCGGCGCCGATTCGTGCGTAGTGCTTGCGCACGCTTACGCACCCGCGGTCATGAAACCATCCTCTCGTGAGGACCGTGCAAAATTGGCGTACGATCGATTTCGCCCGCGGAACATAATCGGCGCTCACGCATTCGTCCTCACGACCGCCTCTCCTGAACGACAGAGTACAATTGAATATTAATAAACCGCACGTCGACCACTTTTTAAGAATTATAGAGACGTAAAAAAAAGAATTAAGGTCAAATGAGAACGTTCGTGTCATTTTTGTTGTCATATCAACAAAAAACGTTAAAAAAGCTCTCTAGCGTGTATAGTGCACCGTCTTGATTCTTCCTTCTAAACGTAATTACTAAGACAATACAATTGCTATCTACGGCGTTTCATGTCGCTTTTCAAACTCAAAAGAACTGCATATAGATTACAAAATTGTAAAAGGATGTGAATCGGTCCCGATCGTAAAGCTTAAAATAGGAATTGTTCCTCAATGAAAGCAATCATAACCATAAAGGTTAATAAAAATGATAACGTAGAAAGATTTTAAGAGATACGAGATACATTTCTTTCTAACTTTATTAAGGCCATCATAACTTATCATCGACACCTCTACATTAATATGTTATACATTTGTTCATTTTAAGCAGAAGAGTTCCTAAAAATATGATACACAGCCAATTAATGCATAAATTGATATCACGCACGGCTGCTGTAAAACAGTCATTTGTCAATGTTTAACATTTAACATTATTTGGTTGACTCATGCAAACATTTACTCGAACATTCAACAGATTGCACGAAACCGGTTCTGTTCCAAGTACAAGTATTTATTCTCAACATGCAGGTGTGCAAACTCTGAATGAAGTTGAACAAATTCTTCAGTCGGTAGAACGCAGTCCATCTGCCAGTACAAGAAGGTTTTCTGCTCGTCTTGATTTTCCTCATGTAAAAGTATGGAGAACATTGCGTACTCATGGCTTGTACCCATTCCATGTTCAACCTGTACAACACCATGAACCAACAGACTTTGCCAGGAGATTGGAATTTTGTGGATGGGTAATATCTAACCGCCTCCTGTGATACTTTTTACCGATGAAGCCACTTTCACCCGTAATTGAATCAATAACAGTCGAAATGATCACCGTTGGTCTGAGGATAATCCGCATGCCAGTATTGAAACAAATTTTCAGGTAAAATTATCTGTGATTGTATGGTGTGGAATGATAATAACTTAATTGGGCCTTTCGTACTACCCGAGCGCCTCACAGCGGACAGATATTTAAAGTTCTTGCGCAATGAGCTTCCAATACTGTTAGAAGATATTCCTTTAGCTATCAGAGCCAATATGTTCTTCCACCATGATGGGGCCCTAGTTACTACGGACGTCAAATGACGCAGTACCTGAACCAAACCTTTGCGGAACGCTGGATTGATCGTGGGGGTCCTATCAGTTGGCCAGCTCGGTTACCGGACCTTAATCCGTTAGATTACGGAATGTGGGGATGGCTTAAAAGCGATGTTTATCAAGTAAAAGTAAACACGCGTGATGAGGTAATCGCTCGTATTACGGTCAGTGCTGCACGAATCAAGGCACATCAGGATAAATTACGCACAGTGCGTGATATCTTCAAGAGATCAGCCAAGTGAATTTAAAGTCCGAGTTTCAATATTTTATGTACACATTTAAATAAATCAGTTTATGCATTAACTGGCTGTATCTCAGTTACCTATGAGAATTAGGAACATTTTTGCTTAAAATGAACAAATCTATAACATATTAACGTATGCACCATTGCTCATGAAACATCCTGTATATTTAGGGGAAAGAAGGCGCATATCGACCGCCGTCAAATATCGATCACTAAATTTTAAAGGCAACTACGAGATGTAACGAAACACAGAAATACGTCCCAGCTAGCGTTGGAGCAATATCAATATCAATCAATAGTTGGCGAGAGTGTAAATGTTAGTTTATTTTATATAGTTTTTTTTATTAAATTTAGGGTACTTATGTTAAGGTAAGATATGTATATCTTTCTAGCGTGAGTTTAGTAGTTGTAGTACAGTGTACTTACGTAATAGTAGCTTTAATTTTACAATGGAATACTAATTATTTCCTAACATAATTCTGTGCTAATGAACAAAATGTGCTTGAACCACCGGTAGGTTAATATCGACCAGAGCGGTCGATATTTCTCTACTGTGGTCGGTATTATACTAATGACATTCTCTTTCTGCAGATGACAAGTTTAAAATATATTCGTAAAAGCACACATTCTGCATGGTTGGAAGAGAACATGCAACGCGCCATAGAATCTGTCAAAAACAAAACCTTATCAATACGAAAATCTGCTCAAATGTTTGGTGAGCCTTACGAAACCTTGCAAGATCGCTTAAGATGTTGTTTTTCTGTAAAAAAAGTACAAGCTAGGAAGAAACCCGTCTTTAGTGTAGAGCAAGAATCAGAGATAGCAAATCATATTACTAATCTTTCTAAAGTATTTTATGGATTAACTGCTAAATCAATCTGGGAACTCGCCTACGAGTTTGCAGAGGCAAATAAGCTCGAACACAATTTCAATAAACAGACACGTATATTTGGAAAAGATTGGCTCTACTCATTCTTGCCACGGAATCCTACTTTAACCTTTCGTAAACTTGAGGCTACCAGTCTAAACCGCATCTTAACTTTCAACAAGAAAGAGGTGGTAATTTGGAAAAACTGTGCAGTCAACATAAATTTAAAGCTCATCGTATTTTTAATGTTGATGAGACAGGCATAAGTAATGTGCACAATCCTAGCCGCATTGTTGCCAATAAAGGGCAGAATCAAGTGGGCGCAGTTACAAGTGGGGAAAGAGGTCAGTTAGTGACTATCGTTATCGCAATGAGCGCTGCTGGCTTCTACATTCCTCCAATCTTTATTTTCAAAAGGAAGAGAATGAAAGAAGCGCTAAAAAGTAATGGAACAACAAGCGCTATATAAAGATGAACTAAGTATAGAATCATTCTACTTATTCTAACTTAGGTACATACAATTTCTGCAGAGACAACGGCATTAAGGTTGTTTCAATTCCGCCCCACACATCTCACAAACTTCAGCCTCTAGGAGTTTGTTTTTTTGGCCCACTAAAGATTACCTATGAGCAAGAATGTGATAGGTATATAAAAGCCAAGCAACACGAAAAAATTTTGTAAACCGACATTGCCGAATTATTCAGGAATACTAATAATAGAGTAGCAACAGTGGAGCAAGGAGCTTTCCAAGTGACCGAGATATTCCCTATCAATCATTTTGTATTTAGTGATGATGAATGTACTGATATCCCAGCCATAGAAATTCCATTTTTTACGAGATTTCCTACATCCTGTTGACACGAAGCAAGAATAATGCTCACCCAGACAAAAATTTTGAACTAAATTCATAAGAGTTTTTTTCTAAACCTAAACGTCTTCTAAAGTCGACAGAATCAAAATCTTCTTCAGATTTAGATTTAGAAGATGTTTTAGAAGATGAGATGACTGACGAGGAAGACAAGACTGTGCAACCCAAGAAAGTGAACGCAAGTTTAATAGATCTTTTATCATTCCCGACAATGAAAACTAGAAGTAACACTAATAGAATGAAACATTCAGTTATTCTGACTACAACGCGTTGTAGGATATGTAATGATTTTGGAATTAGCACGTGGTTCTTCTAACACAAAATAACTTAATGCAATTATGAATATTCATTAGATATTTTATTTGAGTAAGACATTTTTCCATAAACCTGCAAGAGTTTATCTTCGTTACTGTAAAGGGAAAGTCTTGTAACTGGTGATGCTTAAGTGGTGGATATTTACCTCCTTTCCCCTATAAACACAGACTAAAATATCCTTATTTCCACTAAAGTGAAGATAATTTACATAACCATAAAAATCTTGTAATCTATGTACCTATTAGGTACACTATAACACATTGCATTTATGAAATAACTTGTTTGTTATTATGTAAATATGCAACACAATGTAAAGTACATATTAAAAAAAGTAGATTCCTCCAAGAATAACATTTCATAATAAATTTACATACAACGTAACACTTTTTTCTATAAAAGAGAAAACGTAGGTTTATTCTGGATAAAGGAACATTCCGAACCCAGCGGCAGGTCCTCCATCATAAAATGGTTAGTAAATTCCACGATCCGCACGTACCAGATACCCACTCCCGCAAAACACGGCAACCACTAATAAAACACGCCTATATCGGGAGCGGTGAAAGTCACTTTAGATACCTAATGGCACAATCCGGCTTGTTGCTGTTCGGACAACGGCGACGTCGCGACGCTTGAAGTCAAGGAATGGTTGTCGAAGAAACGTTTCTTTAACGGGCGACGGCGCCCCGCGACCTAAACCGGACCTGTTAAGCGTGAAGGAACGCAATCTGGAGTCCGCAGTTTGTAAGGTGACGGCTGTGTGCGGAGATTAATATGACGTTAACGTGATAGATGGTTACAACGGGTGCGTTTGTAAACGTTGCCTCTATAACGGGAAGCAGATTATCTATGATACGCTTTGAAACGAACACGGATTTCCAGAAGCTTTTACTATTGTCTGGTGTGGTTTTAAGATTTATTTTGAAGAAATCGAGAAATATGCAAATTTATGGTTGAACTTGGACCAGATGAATTTGAAGGGGAATGAGATTCCTTTCGATTTATCGATGTATTGTTTGAAATCAAATATATCCTTGAAAATGTCTAAACTGAAGCAATAAACGTTAAAATAATAAAACGTTATCTTTCGACTGTTAGGCAAATTCAAAAAGATGAAATCCCAAACATTCAGATCTAATCTGAAATATAAACTGCAATAACTTTAATTCTCCGAAAGCAACAATTTGATGACTGTATCGTTTCAATTAAGGTCTGTTAATATTAATCAACTTAAAAATATTGTCGAAAGCGATGGATTGTCTTTCATAACAGATATTTTTTTGAGTTATACCATAAATTTCTAGGAAATGGGTGTTTCTTACTTTATCATGTGGCGAAATTGAAAACCCATGTACTTAAGTTACCTGATTCCTTTCACTTACAACAACTACGATCTCCCGAATGGCTGTTTATTACTTAAGATAGTTTCAAAGACGCCGATATGGTCTCGTCAGTCTGCTGCCAGAAAGATATCGTCGGTTGTTCACTTGGCAATTTTCCCAATATAAATTAAAAGATAATTAATTCCTCGAACGATAAACGACGAATTTCGTTACACGTGCGATCAAATCAACTCAATGGACCGTGGACGTCATTAATAAACTTATAATTATAGTCTGCGGCATTTCCTATTGATTCCGGCACAATCGGCGGCCGATTTTCAGCAATTACGGAGAGAAGTTCGTCGTCTTGGGACTCACAAAACAAAGGCGATTCTGATCGTTTCGGAACAGGTTCGAAATTATTTTATCGAACGGGTGCCTTCTGGCTATTGGTGAAGAACCAACTTTGCGATCCCGTTATTTGTAAATTATGAGGACCGGCCGAGCAATTAACACGTTTTCCCATATGTCGCGGCTACGCGCTAAATTAATACGTCGCACGGAATGGAAGAGTTTTATTTTGCGAAATTACGGGTAATTATGGGGAATGGGAGGAATCGCGACCTCGGGCGAAGTCGCGTTATGAATTATTCAACCAGTCTCGTAAATTCATTAATTCGAACATAATGAAACCGTTCGATCACATTATAACAGGTAAATAGATTGTGTTCATTTACTTCGATTATTTGTTCTAAAAAGCTAATTGATCGAAATCCATCATTATTAATTCCAAACGAGCTAAGTTGTTGCATTTAAAAGCCCCCTTTTTATCTCGCTTCCAATCCTTAAGGGGTTGGTTGGGTTTTCCATTTGCGAACAGAAACGGGCTCCGATCGATTTGGTATCACAAACGCGCCCTGACACATTACAAAGTCATTACAAAACGTTTAACCGATTATCCGAGACCGAACAATGAGATATGTCAGGGTTGACGAGATGTGGTCGAAGCACCTGCCCTTGGGCGCAAGGTGACCCGCCCCTCAGGTGTCCACCAATATTTGAGAGCTCTCGGGGCTCTCGACCGGAGGCAGAAACAACTCGGTCACCTGCCTCCAGCAACGCTTAATTACCAATTAAGCAGACTGTCAAATCCTCAGAAGAAGAAGAAGAAGAAAAGAAGAAGAAGCGCAAAGTATACGCGCTCCCAAATATTGGGTTACTAATACTCACAGTGGTTGGTGGTATACACCTGGGGTAGTATTAGTCATTTTGATTAAAAAGGGGTATAAGAGTATTTATAATTTACTATGTGACTTTAAAGAATCTTTAAGAATATTTATCGAAACCAATTTCAATGGAATGTTAAAATTATAATAGCAATGAGTTCCCAATCTCCATCAATCCGGCTTCCCTTAGATAGCGAGAGTCCGATACCGTTTCTGGTATCGTTAAAATACCGGTTGACTTTCGAAACTGTATCGATCTTCGAATAGGGTCCGACTGTTCGTCCAGATATGGAGCTGTGCACGACTTTTGACTCGCGATTTATGCCGTTATTGTTGCGTCTCATACGCGTATACACGTGAAACTCCCACAATTGTGGTTGCCGCGACCGCGGCCTGGTCAGCCTCCACCGCCGCCGTTCAGCCTCTAACCGACCGCCATCAGATGGCATAAACATACGCTGGACAGAGCTCGTGAATGCTTGTCCAATTAGTAATTGAAATCAGACAACCCCCTTGCGTAAGGGAGATGCCGCGATACCCGCTAACGTATGACCGTTTTGTGCTTTATATTTTACTTACTTAATGTTATCTGTTAAGCGCAACACTGCTATAATATTACCTACAACCATTATCTATCTGGTTGTAACCATGTAGTGAAATTGGTGATAGTAAGAAATGTAAGTTTTTAAGAACGTGTTTTTTTTTGAATCAGACAACGCATAATATCAGCGAATGGATGCTTTGAGATTTATAATTTCGAAGAATTATTTATGACATAATTTTGTTTATCTACGATTTCTGCAGAAATTATACGCAGTTGGCCAATGATCCAGAATATTTGTTTTGTTTATTAATTAAAAACAATAATTACACAAGGCAACACTGAGTCTGCTGCATGGGGTTTATTAGTCAATTTTTAGGTAATTTTGGTCTCATGAATACGAAAATAATATTTTTGTTAAATTGATTCTACTTTTTTAAGAGAAAGGTAATCCATTTTTACTAGAAATTAAATTTTAAAAAGAGAAGAATATTTTTAAAACGTTTCTTTTATTATGATCAAATAATTTCAAATAAACAACTTGCTACAAATGATACAAAAAATAATAAAATTAATCATAAAAAACAAAAACATATTAAGAAGAGTTAATAAAAACGTTTTGTATGGGATTTTCTATGGTGTTTTTGCGAAAGGAGGGCCTCAACTAAAAAGAGGAGCCCTAGCCTGGTACACCGATGCTTCAAAGACAGTAAGATCTGGAGTAGGCATGGGCATCAGTGGACCAAATAGCCACATCAAATTGCCCCTCAGCTCGGACTTAACAATTTTCCAAGCAGAAGTTCTTGCTATAAACTTCTGCACTGCTTTGAACCTACAGAAGGGACAAAAAGGTGCATCCATAAACATTTTCACAGACAGTCGGGCCGCCTTAAAGGCAATTCAGGCCTACACGTGTGGCTCCGCACTGATCAGAGAGTGCACCAACAACCTGAGAGAACTCGCTAGGGGCAATGATGTTACCCTATGGTGGGTTCCAGGTCACAGCAACATTGAGGGCAATGAGAAGGCCGACAAGCTGGCCAAAGAGGCAGCAAACACGCCCTTCATTGGACCCCAACCTGGATGTGGACTACAAAAAAGCCACCTAAAACAAATAATCAACAACTGGGAGGCTTCAAAGATAGCCTTACGCTGGAAAGAACTTCCAGGTCACAGACAAGCGAAGAGTATGATAACTCCGTCGCAAAACAAAACCAAAGAGGTTTTATGCCTCAGCAAAGGGGATCTAAGAACGCTCTCAGGCTACCTAACCGGCCATGTGCCCCTAAAATACCACCTCTTCCACATTGGACAAGCTGAGGATCAAACTTGTCGACTATGCAACGACGAGTCAGAAACTGCTGAACATATACTGTGCAATTGCGTCGCCAGATGACGTCTAAGGCACAACGTCTTCGGTAAAACTCCCCTGTTACCTACCGACATAAAGGTTCAAGACCTCAGGACAATACTAAGGTTCATTAAGGACCTACATTTGCCCTAAACCTTCGGAGGGCTAAAGTTACAATAGATCTTATAGGTCGCGGTAACGAGAGGGGCCGCCCTCCTCAGCCCGGCAGCAATAATAATAATAATAATAATGGTGTTTTTGGTCCGGATAGTCTCCTTGCAACTTCCAGCAGTAGTTTGCCATCATATAGCGATCTCAACGACCTTGATATCTTTCCTCTATAACCTTGATGTCCTGGTGGAATCACCGATGTCCTATAATCACCGCAAATAATGCTATTTGACACTCATATTAGCTCCTAATTTTTGGTAATTCTGGAGCATTTTGACTACTACTTCGGAACATTCTTCAGCTTTATGATTCCCCAAAAAATTCTTGATAACTGATACAAAGCTTGTCCATCCTTCCAAGTCAACTTAAGTCATGTGGTTTGTGAGATCATCGTTGTTTACAAGACTACGGATTTGCAGCCCATCAAAAATTCCTCTTTTTAACTTTTCTATGCGTAGACCAGGAAATAAATGAAAAATGAAGCAATCGCCATTCCTATCTAAAGCTTTAACAAACTGTTTTATTAGCCCAAGTTTTATATGTAGTGGTGGAAGAATGATTTTTTCTCGACTGATCAACGGTTCATGAACGATGTTAGCTTTTTTTACAGTCATGTTCATTCGCTATGTTATGCAATAACACACATTGCAAAGTTTTTTTTTAAGCTATCTATCATAAAATTGCTAGTTTTTTAGTTGGTATGCTCTTTTTGGTCGTTAAAATATGGAAGAATGTCGCGCTCTCTAGTTCGATAACATGTTATTGATTGGCCAGGCTGAGGGCTATGTTTTTCTTTTAGTGTTGTCGCAAGAAGCTCAGTTTATTCCTTAGATAAATTTAAATTTCGAATCATGTCGTTTAGCTCGATCATTCGAATTCACTTTCGTTATTGGTTTTACTCTGACCGATCGTCTAATAAGAAAGTAAATACTTGTATTGGCAAATCATCACTATGCAGCGTTGATTCCTTACTGGATTGTACGTTTGCGTAAACCCAAGAGCGCTATCGGTTCATACCTTTTACATTCACAGCACAAAAGTAGCAATCATCAAGGTGGTTTCTTGGCTCTGTCCATGTCACCGGTATTAGCCCTTTTGGACTCCACGCAAGTTTTACAAACTTTGTGTGTGGCCCAACATTTGTCTTGTTATCCAAGTTGTTTTCCAAAATATCCCCTATAATTTTGTTCTACAAAATCATTTATCCTTCGTTGCTTTTCTTAACAAAATTTACCACATATGTAGCAGAAATGGTCGTTTATTAACACAAGACTTGCGTGAAAAACTCATACGTTTTGTAACAGATTAAATAATATAATCAATTGGGATTTTTTTTAACACTGAAAAATTATGAACAAGGTGCTATTGTTTAAAATAGTGGGCAATGATAAGTATTTATCACGATATACTTCGAAAAACCCAACGCTATTTTTTGGATTGTTAGGTACACAATCGCCTTAGTTTTCCTATGACATGGGAACAGAGATGAGTCCTGTGGTAGTCCTTCTATTGCTGTCCTCTATGTTAATAGTGCTTCCTTTATTGAACTTTGTTAACATGATTTATTGGATTGATCGGATTATTTGGATTGATTAGATTGGTCGGATTGTTGAGATTGATCAGATTATCAAAATCTATTTGTTCTTTTCTCACATCATCATGCTTCCAAAGATATCACAACGCTAGTCAATTATATGACAATCCCTCGCTATAGATCGTATCAGCTATAAAAGTACTAAGTTTCACTTATGAGACTACTTTGAACTATATTTTTGAAACGGTTAGTTAACATTATATTTACCTGTAAAGAACTAAAAATGATTATTAGTTCATAAGTATAAATTTTTATAGTCTTCTAGTACAATATACAGAAAATCACACATATTAAGAGATTCTTGATCAATTCTACGGTGACTCTCAATATATACTGACTTCCATAAAAATTGCAACACCTAGAATTTATTGAATTTGTAATGCACTCATTTAGACGGTGTGGCATGCTATCAATCAAGTGATCTATAGCTGCCTGTGGTATCAACCCAAGCTTCTTGAATCCGTAGTCGGATATCGTGTAAGTTATCTGCAGGGTGTGGTAAATTACCCAGCTGCCTACCGATTTCATCCTATACATGTTAAATTGGCGACAAATCAGGCGACCGAGCAGGCCATGGGAGGACACCAATGTTAACTTCTTCCAAAAGACGTGTTGTCATACATGAGGGTGCGCAATATCCTGTTGGAAAATAGGATTTTCCAGCCACTAAAGATATGGAAGCGCAACGGGTTCTAGCACATTGGCAACATAACGATCGGCGTTTAAGTTGCCATCAATGAAGACCAAGGGTGACCTGCTACCGTGACATATTGCACCCCATATCATCACTCCTTGTGTGAGGGCTGTGTTGCGTTCCACAAAAAAATGTTGGATCTTTACGTTCTCCACGTATCCGTCTGACCCTTCTACGACCATCGCGGGCCCAGCAGCAAAATCGGGACTCGTCACTGATCACAAGTCGATGCCATTCTGCGCCCAATTCGCTCTTTCGTTGCTCCATTCTATTCTGCGTAGACGGTGAAGTGGTGTAACAGGAATACATAAAAATGTTCTGTAGTCCTGCGAGGACGTCCAGATCCAGAGCGACGTTGTTGCACCCCTTCCTCGGACCATTTGGACCAACATCTCAATACCGTTGTAACATTTCGGTTTGCACGACGAGCAATTTCTCTTCGCGAAAGTCTGGCCTCTCTCATATATATTATATGTTAATATAATTTTATGTGATAATTTCAAATATATCGTACAAATGGCGGCTACTTTCATAACCTACAAAATAGTTGAAACACCTACGCATCGTCAGTCCACTGAGTGTCACTGCAACGAGATGGTGTGATTCAGATTTAAGTTTAATTTTATAATTTCAATTTTTATTCTTTCAAAGTTCAAAATTTAATATTCAACACTTTTGGTATACATAATATATACTTCGTTTGATTTTCATTTAATTTTTTAAAACACTTTTTAGTTTAATTAACTTAAAAAAATGATATAATGCATTTGTAAAACAACGTGGAATTAAAAGCACGTGTGTAGCACGAAGGTAATGTGTTATACTGTAAGATTTTTTTACAATTTATATCTAAAGCGTTCTAATTTACATTCCCTTTAGCTCATACGACGACTGTTTCAAGTTTCCTAAGATAAACCAACCGGGTCTATTCCGAATTTTCCAATGTTAACTTCTTCTCCTGTTGTGTCGCTTGAATTCTGTTACTCTCTCATAATGAAGTCTTAGGCCATTGACGGTAAATATAAACAATTTTAATTCTCTTTAATAAATGTTACACCATTTATCTCATAATTTCTAATAATATATTCTTTTTATTGTGCTTGGTCGTGCTTGTCGATACCATACTGGCGAAACACGTGTCGCACCGAAATTAATACAATTTAATATACATCGTTTAAGCCAAGACTAGTCTTGTTTTTTACCTATTTTCTAATTACAAATAACGATGAATCTGGAAGAGACTTTAGCCATACCAAGTTGGGTTTAAGAAATCATAACAACGATGTTTATGGCACGTTAAATCTTAATCAAATTCGCTTTAAAATTTTCTTTATTACACGATGACATCTCAGTTTATTCAAGATACGATTTTTTTAAATTTATATTGCTAATCTAAAAACCTAACATACAGTGTTGGATTTATGGAAAATAAGAAATTGTTTATGGTGCATTAAATCGTCATCAAATTTGCTTTAAAATGTTCGTTATTTCATGATGATATTTCAATTCGTTCTTTAGATACGATTTTTTAACATTTATATTTCATATCTATAACAATCAAACATGCAGATTTGAATTTAAAAAATCATAACAACGAAGTTTACGAAAGAGAAGAAATCATTTGTGGTGCATTTAATCTTCATTAAATTTGCTTTAAAATATTCTTTATTTCATGATGATATCTCCATTCATTCTTGAGATACAAATTCGATTAGTGCGTTTTATTTTAATAAAATTACGTAAGTTTTACTTGAAATGTTTCGAGAAAACGAGGATTTTTTTATTGAAAGGTTGAGGTTTAAAACCAAAAAAACGATTTAAAACCGCTTCGCCCCAACATCTTTACGTTTTTTGTTTATTCACATCCACTTCTCAATACAATAAATTAAGGAGGGGATGTTTGGAAGTTGATTCGCCAATAACGAATTTTAGTTGATATGCGGGCGTGTAAGGGTGATAAAGTAGTTTCGAAAATTAAAAATTATTACGCGAATTAAGTGATAAATACATGTTATGTTTGTGCTAAGTGTTATGTGACTGTAATGATGTTGGGATCATCGGAGTGCTATTTTATGCATGTTAACAGGTATCGTATTTTTTTTTTTTTTTTCACAATAAATTAATGTATCTTTTCTTTCCAGCTGAGCTGCGGAGTAAAATCAAAGGAAAACAACATCCATTCGGTAAGTCGTTTCTTAATTTGTTCATTTTTAGCTTTTACCAAAACATATCTTGATTATTCGCGATTTGAGCGGTGTTATATTTCGGGATAAAAAAAACATTTTAAATGGAAATCCATTTCATTGGATTTGTGCTTAACTAACGCTACGATTCAATAAATTTTTGCATTTTGTGCTTGAAAAATCATAAAACTTTAATTAGTAACATTACAAAAACATGAAATAATTTAAAATTCGGAGTGTAAACCACTTCAAAGAAATCTAGTACAATTTAATTCACAATTTTTATAAATTTAAATGTCATAATTTGCTTTAAAATCAAGTATTATTTTTATTATTCTTTGGCTTGATTCTAAAAGAGCCAGTTTCAAAAAATACAGTTTCTCTTTTCATAAAACTTATTTCTATTAAATCTTATGTTTCATTAAAAAAAAGTCTGTTTCATCAACACTCAACGTATCGCGCCTACGTACCCGTAGGCGAGGCGTTAATCGTGCTAATAAACTAGGTGTTAATTCTGTCAGGTGTTGTAGTTTATTTTGGTCTGGTGTTCCCAATGATTTGTTCGAAATTGGTGTCAGACTCTTCTTCATTAAAACGAAAATTTATGTGTATATATTTCTAATTTTGTTATATAACACTGGCTGGTCAATTTCATTTACTTTAATAATGAAAACGATCGTGCAATAGGGATATTAACAACAATTCGGAGAGTTCGATGAATAATACTTGCAAAATTTATGCAATTTAGGATAGCAAAATCTGTAAAAAAATTATTTCATTCACGTCTTATGGAACATATTTTCAGCAAACAAGTAGAATATTATTTCATACTTTTTGTTAACGATGATCTCATTTCATAAACTACAGATAGCAGATTTCGTAATGAAAAATTGAATTTTAAATTAAGGTTTAAAGTCTTTATTTTTCATTTATAAAAAGAGATTCTACTAGTTTAGTATGGAATTAGAAGACAGATTTGAAGATCGAAACTTACAGTAACTATTTTTGGATTTGATTTGCAGCTTTTCATATAGTATTTACTCATTCCTTTTTAATTCAAGTTTATTTCTTCATCACTAGCGGCAGAATTTTGTAAAAAGTTATGCTTGTCACAAGTTGTGGTCGTTGTTTATCGCCAGTTTGTGGATGCTCAGTTACATTTTTCCACAAATATGTTACTGTCAAGAGCCTTATGCTGGGTATCATGTTTTATTATTGCAAGAATTGCCATTTCTGTGATAAAGATCTGAAAAGAACCTAGTTCTGTAGTGGATCTTTTCTAGAAGTTAATTGAATTCGGTTCAACACACTATATTTTGTGATTGTCCGAAAAGGTTCAATAGACACTGTTATCAAAATGATAAAAAGGTCCAAAGGCGTGATAAAAGTAAGAAACAATTCAATAGCAAAAGTAAACAAAATAATAAGTAGGATTTTTCTTTGTCCATAATGATCCAGTTTTTAGTGTTATTCGTGTTTTCTAATACTTTATTAGCTTGCCTATTAGATCGGTATACACCTTCTCATCGGGGTTGTTAGGTTACAATAATTGTAAAATCATTATATGGAAATCTGTTTACAAATATATGATTATATAGGAACATTTCTGTTTGTTAATTTAAATACTATAGTAAATCCTTCAATACCCCCCATATTACCCGGATCACACGAATCAATCATTAAAGGCTTATGGATTTGTCATAATCTGTCAGCTGTTAAGCTTTAAGTATCTCGGAAAAGAGAAGTCGTGTACCATTGAAACCAGGAACACGTTTCTGAGCTGCCATTTGGCCTTTAATATAGGCAACGGCAAATATATAATGACACCAATGAAGCCTAGATGCTGCAAACACTTCCCGAGTGTCGTGCTATAATCCTTCATACATTCATCCTAAATGTCATTTATAATTATATCATTTACCAATCATTGTTGAATTTGATACAAGATACGATGAGATTTTATAAATGTTGAATTTCATTAAAAGTCAATTATTAATAACGTTATGTGTCTGTTTCAGAGTTTGATGAAGTTTGTTACCAAATACTATGATTTAACAATCAAAGAAGCACAGCAAAACCCAAAAGTTTCTAGTGTTAGTTTTAGTTTTAGTTCTAATTTTAGTTCAAAACCAATATAAAGTTCGCAGATACAGTTTTCTAATTATAGATAATTAGTTCTTACTTAAGGAGAAACTCCCTATTCTGTTACACTGGCTGAGATATGACATCTTATTTTCATTCATGTTTCTATTATTCGACTACGTTCTTTGCAAATTACCCAATATAAATGTATCATAACTCTTTTCAATAAACCATTTCATGGAATTAATGCTGATAGTACAGCAAATTAAGAAAGCTTAGTATGATCAATGTAATTCAAAATGTAAAAATAGTTTGACATTTTAGGCTTCTTTGTAGTTAAATAAATTTTAATGAATTACCTGAAAGTACCAGGAAGACCAATTTAAGAAAACTTCGTAAAAAAAATTCGTTATTATTAAAAATGGAGATAGTTGGTGTTATTTTGTTATCTATTTCTATTTCAGTTATAACTACATCGTGTTCCACGTTAATTGGAATCCAGGCCAAAAAAAAAACATCTGTAGACAGCTACAGAAAGTACGTTAAGGATTTATTTTATTACAGTCATATCCATATTATATATTAACTGCTTAAGAGATACGAGAAAGAAAATCAATCACATTCAATTAGATTTAGTATCGAAAGGTTGCACAGTTTTGTGAGATAACTGAGAACATTATAGACTGCTTATATCGCTGCACAGTAATCTCCCGACATTCTCGTAGTGTTAGCGTACAGGTTTGTCGACGGAAACGTAAAATTAATGACACCATCCTGCCGCTGGATATCGGGTAACAAGTCCGCAATGTAATCCGAGTGTCATAACAGCACAAAACATTTAATACCACAGATCCACCGGTCGGCGTATGATTTATCAGCAGAAAGAGGTAGTTTTGCTGACGGCAAATCTAACGATTTCGAAAAAAAGCTAAAATGCGAATTTTAATCTCATTAAACGTGTAATAGGATTACCTACGTTGGCGGGCAGCAAAAAATATCGCTGCGCTCTCTCGTCGTCTGCGTTACGTTTAATGGGGTTTGTCGGAACTTTCTTTAAAAAAATCATAATTTATGTGATCGCACATAAATTTAATGCCTGGCTCGACGTAAGCCCGTGTCTGATATCCGAGGATTTCCCCGGGGAACAAGCTTTAAAGGATCATTGAGCATTGAGTAGCACCATAACTTTAAGTGATATCATTACGTTTTTGTCCCAACTTTTTGTTGACTGCGGTCACGATAAACTTGTTATTGATTGGCAATAAACCTAATTTCAATACGGTTGCGTAATTATAGACCTTTACCTAGCGCAATTTGTAGCAGGTGTTATAGATCGTCGGTTCTAAATAATAATAATCCGTCAATCGCAGCTACCTGAAATAGAGTCTTAGATAAAAAAATCACGCCTTTAAACGTAGGTATTAACGTCTATTTGTGTTAAAGAAACCTTATTAAATACAAGAAACAAGAAAATGCATCAATTTAAAACCATTAATCAGCTATAAATGAAAAGTAACGGAATTTTCCCATTAAAATATTTAGAAAATGTCTCCAATTTATACCATAAATAACCATTATATCGATGATATAAGAAAATATCAAAAGCCGCAAGAATGTAACAAAGCCACAAGAATCATGGGAGCCCCAGTTAACAGTAAATGGGCGCAGTGAATCGTAATCTTTACGCGTTAAGCTAGAAGGTTATAAAATCCAGAAGATGTCTTTCTCGATAGGGCGACCAACCATTCCCTTCTTCTCTTTATATCTTGCATACCAAACATTCTTGACCGCCAAATAATTAGGCTTTC
This sequence comes from Onthophagus taurus, assembly GCF_036711975.1. Lineage (NCBI taxonomy): Eukaryota > Metazoa > Arthropoda > Insecta > Coleoptera > Scarabaeidae > Onthophagus > Onthophagus taurus. The sequence continues at coordinate 27,789,454 of NC_091966.1, forward strand.
CGTATAATTTTATTGTTTCCAAAGGCTTCAAGATGCTTTCATCCTTCACCGACGTGAACCAACCGAAAACAATTAAATCGAAAAAGAATTTAAGTGTTGCTCCACTCAACACGACGGAATAATTAAAATTTTCAGGTGTACCCGCGATACGGTGCTACTACTTACAACTCAACCCGGCTTATACTAATTAAGATGTCTATCGGTTCGGCTTTGTAATTAATTAGATACAATCATAGCAATTCGATGCCGATACCTTTAATTGATTTCAACTCGTACTGTATCATTAACAAGAATCTTATCTTATATATGGTGCTGAAAGTTTTGTCAAGTTTTATTAGAAAAATCACGACAATTTAAAGGTAAAAGTAGAAAGTTAAATAAAAAAATAAATTTAAATAGGTCACTATACAAAATTTATTAGGATTTTATGTAGGATTTGTACGAATAATTTTTGCAATTCGCAAACCTGAAATTGTCTGTGCTCTTAGATAACTTAATTTTTGAAAATTACATTCAGTGCATCATTCTTCTGGAACGGTCATTAAACAAGAACTATTGCTGTGTGAACTCTTGAAAGAGCATGCATCTTAGAGTGGTGACTAGTTTTGCTATTTTTGACGATGTCTTAGCTATTAATGAGGATCATTACAGGTTTGTGTACAACTACCAGATATATAATGTAATTTGCATAAATTAACGTTGTAATCCGGAGGTAACAAATTGTATGCTAGAACGTATTTATGGATGAAAAATAGCTGACTGAAGTAGCTTAAAAAATTAAGAGATTTTCTAAGAGAATCCACGTCAACTTATTATTTTTTTTACGTTTTTATATGTTTAAATTTATCCCGAAGGTCACATAATGTCAATTAAACCTAAAGAGTGAGACTTAATGAGACTATCCCATTAAAACATAAGGATAGTCATTTAAAAATCTTAACAATAGTTTTTAAAAATGAATCATTTCCTGACTTCTTAATAAGATCATCTGAAAAGGATACTGTACCAGGTCGGTGAATTTCCCAACAGGAGAAGTGTGTAAAACCAAAAAGCAAATCATAAGTATTAGTTACACCACGACATCCGTGCATGGGTCTTATTTAGCAACGAAATATTTTTTCAAGTATTAATATTTGATATATCGCGTTTTTTAATAAGTCCACAACAATTTTGTATTTCCATAAAACAAAGTTTGAAGTTTCGGACAATTCCGGGTTCAACATTCTAACATTGTTCGCTTCTTAGCATAAACTAATGTAACCCTATAAAAAGAAATCTAATAGCAATTAAATTCCATGACCGAGGTGGCCCTTCGACCGGACCACTTAGTACACGGTTACCTAACTTCCTCTTCAATAGATCAGTTGTTTAAGCAGCTGTATGGCATGTTGGAACTACTTATCACTGATGTCAAGTCCATCCAATTCTAGCGAATTCCATTGGTTGTAACATGGCGATCACATGGTTACTTTTTGTAGTTGTAATAAAGGCTTTTGAAGCGCATGTGCGTTTGTTGCTGTCCAATAACGCATATTTTGCTTACCAATCAAGCCATTAACCTAAAAATGAGTTGAGTTAAAAATCAGCACGGAAGATGATTTTTCGATGAAGTTCAGAACTATCTTCAAACTTTATCAGAGCCCAATTTCAGAAGATTCGGCGTTTCAAATGATTAGTTCATGAGTTATTTTGACCTTGTAATGAGGTAAACCAAGATCTTTACGCAAAATTTGCCAAAATGTGTCACAATCCTGGTGTATACAATAGCAGTGGTAATTTTTAATAATTTGCAAACGTTGCACGTTCGTGAACTTCATTATAACAACAATGTTAACCTTTACTGATGTTTTGACATGAAAAACATTTAATGGTGCGTTCCTACTCAAATACAAAATTATTATATTCCTGAACTAAAACTGGAACTAACACTAGCACTGTCACTAGAACTATCAGTAGAGATATAACTAAAAATTTTCGGGTTAGGTGTGTCTTTTGAAGAAAAGTTTGGCATTTCAGATGCCATGTAATAACCTTCTTCAGAAACAAATTCACTTCGATGCACGGCTTTCCCCGAATAGTTCTATTTCTAGGTCTACTGTTAGTTTTAGTGATAGTGCTAGTGTTAGTTTTCTGTTTCATAGATATCCGTGATATTTACTTACAAATCAAGAATCCATAGAACATTTTAAAATAACATCACAGCAAGTGGTCGAAGTTATTTCCCATGTTTTCTATCAATTGGGTTCCCCGAATCTACGATCTCCAACTAACGCAGCCTAAACCAGGGTGTTGGCGGATTGTCAATGCAGCAGCATGTACCTGATTTTACAATATTTGCTCAGTATTAACTTACTTGCCGTACATTATGCTTTTTAAGATAACGGTGGCCAGGCCATTGGACCATCTCGACCTATCCATCCTCCAGAAAACACATGATCTAGATGTCGTCGATTATATCGGATATCTAGGAAACTAAAAAACTTTTCCTACAATTTTTTTCATCTATTAGTCATTATTTGTCATGAGGAATAAATCCTCAAGTTTATGCGTATAAGTTGAGAATCACCCTGTATTATTATGTTCCTATTGGAAACCTGGCAATAAAATTTTTTTGAGTCCAATCACATATAATTACGTAAAATACTTTTTGTAATTCGCGACGATAATGAAAGCTGTAACAGTAGTCAAATGGGTGCTGTAATGAGACTCCTTACAGCATCCGATGCTGTACTGAGATTTTAGTAACATTTTATGGAACCAGTTCAAGTTGGTGACATTGGGTCATTAATTTTTTTAGTTGTCAATGTGACAATTTTTGTCTATGTATGTTTAAACACGTTCTTAGTATCGAATACAAAGTCCACAATGACGAGGACATTGAACTCTGAGCAATTTCTCTTATTTTGGGAGGTGTACATGAAACATTTTTTTCAGGTGCTTTTTTCGTTTTTCAACTTGAATTCGTGCATTTCAAGCGTGTCTTACGAAACTTGTTTTTTAATATACTATTAAATAACTAGGTATAAAAAACATAAAAGATCTCGTCTTTTTTAGAAATATGTACATTACAGGTTATATTTGACTTACGATGGGATTTCGTTCAAATAACTTCTATTCGATATTTTTATGAATTGTTAATTTTATTCCGAAGAAACAGGTGTAATAGTTATAAAATGATGAATAACCTTTTAGTAAGCCGACAGTAAAATATAATTCATGAGGTGAAGCAGGGTGAGCTACAGTCAAGGCTGGAATGGATCGCCAAAATTCGACCACACCGACCGCTTCATATAGGATGAAATAAAATAAAATTTCCAACCCAAAAAACTTTACTACGAATTAACCTATTATTAATTTTGTGGGCCATTAAACAACGAAATAATACTAATAACTATAAAACTCAACACATGCATAGAATTTTAAAAGCATTTGTATATTTGTTGAGTTTTTATAATCGAAACATTCTACCTTAAAATTATGCTCACAAACAGTAATACTAATAGTCATATCTCTAAAGTGTAATTATATCGGATGTACGTTACAACTCCACGATAATAATCAACATTTCATGATTATATTGACTAAGAAACTTATACGAAACCATTCGCACTAACGTATAACTAAAACTACCGAGGTGTTCAATATACTAGAACTCACAGCATCATGGTGATGGTTACAATATCTTGAGTCTAGATTGCGTTATCGAAACGAGTATGTTATCGAAGAATAAGAAAACCTATATACTTACATGAAAATTGTTTCTGTTTTCTATAATATGAAATAAGTGCATATGAATTCTGTATATGTAAAACAAATAATCATGCATTAATTTGAATGATTGTAACTTTACCACATTAAGATATGTGTAAGTTTTACGCGATTTGGCGACGGTTCCAATCGCAACTATTATCCGATCTTTGTTGATCATGTTTGCAATATACAAATATATGGTGCTAAACACGTTGATATATAGTAAATTTAAACGTTATATTGAAAGAGAGGAGAAACTAGTAAGGTGGTAAACAGAAGTGGAAAGTCAAAGTGTAAATTGACGTGGATAATATTAATGGTTTCCTTGTTTGTAGTTAGTTAGTAATGTAGTGTTATGTAAAACACGATGGAATAGTTCAAATGTTTGATAAGATTTTATTCAACGCGAATTTAAACTTGGAGCATATGGAATCATTAAGAATTAAACTATAACAAATGATACTCTTGGAAATGAGATGACTTTCAGAACACAAACCAACGCTTCCGAAAACATTGAACCACTAATATATATTCCTATTATATTGACAAAGGAACCGACATTATCGAAGCCACAAGCGCTAGTACACCTTGACATTACCACACAAATACCAATTATAAAGAAAAAACGGACAATGAACGAGAATGTGCTCAATGCGTTAATAAACGATCTAACATAAGTTCGTTAGATCGAAGGTTGAAATCGTTAACAGCATCAAAATATGTTTTTTGAATACTATTTACTTAAAGTGTTTATTGTTTCCGTTATATTCTGTTATATAGTTATAAAGAAATTGTATAACGGAAGTACGTAGTTGGTAACTCCCTGAAAGATATATTGATTATTATTTATTGTTAGCCTATCAATGTAATATAATAATATCAGAAAGTTAAGTGCAATACTACCTCTTATTAATCAAAATTCGTTTCAATTAAGAATAAAATTTGTCTGATAATTAAACTATGATTTCAACTTAAAGTGGAATTGCCTACAAGGAGTCGCCCGCTTGTGTTAGCCGTACGCGTCGAACTCACTTAAGTTGTTTAAAGTAAAACACGCGGTTGAGGAACGTATTTCCAGCAAAACGTTTACATGCTCTTTACTTAATTACTTAAAAGCAATCAATGCTTTGGACTCATTTGACGCGAGCGTGCGACGTGTGGAAGGAAATTTCAGCTCACGTGTTTTAACTACCATGAAACACTTCCTGCTGTGCAACTAAAGAAATTTGATGATGAGTTTCTTCCAAGCACTTTGCAAAGCTATTATATTTTCTTTAAGAAAAATTATTTCTAAGTAACCCTCAAATATATTTGTAATGTTTAGGCTTGAATTCACTCATAATTTAAACCCACTTTAACATTGATAAAGAGTGACACTAATCATATTTGAGTAGTTAATGAATAATTAGTTAGTAAATTTTAAATAAGCCTTTTACCTTAGTTATTCAATATTCCAAAGGTTATGTTAAAAAATGAAAAAACGATTATCTCTTTTATAATAAAACTCAAACATTAAGCCGTTAATTCAACATATAAAACGTTTATCATCAAGCTAATGGATAGTGCTTCAAATAAAAAAAAACAAATTAGTACTCTTTATTGTATAACATTTGGATAGACTGAGATATTTTTACACTTGGTATCATAAACAACTGTTTAATAAATAAGGATTTTGTCTTTAAGACTTCTCGTTATAACTTGTATTGAAAGAAATCGTAATCGATATCACACCTCTGATACCTTTTGATAAACGGAAGATATTTCTGTATTAATATTATTTAAAAGAATGCTTAGTTAATAAGAAAAGACTTGTTAAATTTGAATATTACAAAATTATTGAGCTCGTCTTACTTAAAATTAGAAGAACTTTAATTGGTTCATATTACGCCTGATACTTCCCTTTATTTGAAAATACGGTTACGAAAGATGACGAACTCCCTTTTTTTTTCATAGGATCCAATATAAGTTTAAAAAAATGTGTAGCATGTACTAAGAGTGAGTTTAAAAAACTGTTGACGTTCATTTTGTCATTCATAAGGTATCATTTTCGATGAACACGAAGCAGACGTGCATAGGGATATAAAAATACAAATGTGAAATTTTAGTTACGAAGGGTTGATTTAGTTAGCAGAAGGAGAAGGAATTGTGTTTGGTGAGGTTTACAAGGAGGAAGTTGTCAAAATGATTGAGATATGTGGAAGGACTCGCAGGTTTATCACCAGCAATTTTTAAATCTTTTTATGAGCAGAGAATATGGTATTAAGATAGTAATTATTAACTCCACTGTATTGCACACAGTGGAGTTAAGATCAAATAAGAAGTTTAGAGAGCCATAAAAGGAGATCGTAATAGGGACGGAAAGAAGAGAGGTCTGATTTGTAGACTTGAAAAGGCTACAAATCAGGTATAGTAGAATAGGGAGGCCGGAGCGATTAATGGAAGGAATGAGAAAATTTAGTAAATAAAGTAGGGGAGTAGAAAAGGACAGCAAATCTGATGAGAGGAGAAGACAGAGAGAAAGAGTTGTTGTTATTGACAGATAGTGATAAAGGATAATTGGGGAAGGATTTGAAAATAAACGTGATAGAGAGATTCAAGACCACAGACGGGAAATTGAAAGTGAAACAATTATACGTAAGGAAACAAGGAAACAGGAAAAATTAGGGCAGTAATCGAAGAGGACTCTATAACAGATGAAACGTGCTAAGTAGAAAATAATTGGGAAACGGAGCGATTCAAAAAGGGTCGCGCAGAAGGCGATTTTCTTTGTAGTGGAGCGAGACTTAAAGGAGAGACAAGTCTACTGAGATTCCAGACTTCATCAAACTGTATTATAACAAAGTGTGAAATAACACTTTATAACATGAAAAAGAATGGAATTGTCCTATGTCTGGAAGATTAGTTTTTGTGAGGTTTCTGCTTTGACCTCAATAGCTTCAACAACGTTGTTGCCAATTTTTAATTTTAATTATTGCAGAGTTAAGATTATTTAGTTAGATATTGAATTATACTTCATAATTTGCAACATTAAGAGATTCGGATAATTTTTTATCAACTATTTATCTTGAATTATTTAATAATTCTTATCTTATTTGCCAAATTGATTAAAAAGATTTAGTAATAATTATGTTAATCATCGATTATTTATTGAAGCTTAATGACTGCTTCTGGATACGATCAGACAGCTAAGCCGGAATGTTTCTAGTTGTAGGTCTAGTGTTAGTTCTAACTTTAGTTGTTAGTCAGCGTTAGATTGTTGCATATTTTTCATTGAACTAAAACTAGAGCTAAAACTAGACCTAGAGCTAGAACGTTTCGAAAGTTTCTAGTTTGAGTTCCAGTGTTAGTTCTAGTTTTAATTGGTATTCAACATTAGATTGTTGTATTTTTTCATTGAACTAAAACTAGAACTAAGACAATTGGCTATATTCTCTTTATAGCCTTTTGGCTATTACGGATATTCACTTCTCCGTATTAATCCGTTGTATCGAGGTTTTATTGTACTCTAAAATATGATCAAACAAATTTCAACGAATTTATTGTTGAAATATAGTTTACACCGACAAAGGAACAAAGGAACATGTTCATTTCAGAATAACCGTATGAGTTTTCCACCTTGAAGCATAAATAATTATTTATGGAATGGTAACAAATAGCATTTGACGAAAGACAAATATTTTCCTGTCTTGTGGTCAGGCGGGTACTATTTGACGGGGAAATAGTAATTTTTCTAAAATACCATTTGCCTATAGCATACATATTGAAAAAAAGAACATTTTCGATCAAACCCCCTTAACTCTTATCTTGGCATACAAGACCCTTACACATTCCCTACAATTAATTTAAAGTTTTTATTATTAAAGTATTTTTGAGAAATTTTTATCCTATTGTTTGCTTATTATATCTCTTACTCAATCTTTAACATTTATGAATGATGTAAGTAATTTTGCTTACATTGGTGCAAATATTACTACACACACATCAAAGATAAACTTTCAAGCATTTAACGATATAAAGTTTTTTTTAACATTTTATAGAAAGTTAATTGTGATTGTATCGTTTTATAGCCCTTCTGAAGATTGTCTCACTGTAAATACTTTACTTCACTCATCAAATTTCATTGATTAATAGATTGGATCATCTCTCTCATTTCTTGTTATGATCGATGAAATAATTCAAGTTGATATAATAATTCTGGCTTCTTCACTAAGTTGACACCAAATTCAATATTAATTTAATGGTATTTCAGGGTGATCAAAATTAATAGTCGGTTAAGATAAGAACTTTCGCCGTATATGTTGGATACGTTTTCCATAATTTTAAGACTTTGAGCCCGTGGCGATATCCACTGTCTGCTTATAAGGGTAAGAAGAGATGGTATCGAGGTGAGTTATTACACGCCCACCGTTCTTCAACCTCTCTGGAACGGCATCGATGCCCTCCGATCACCACACGGTCGATGTTCCCCTCGAAGGACATACAACAATAAACATTTATTAAAAAAAATTGTTCGAAATAAAGAAATGATCCATTTCCGTAAAATAAAATAAATTGATTTAATGTGAATCTTAAAAGTGAATTTTAAAAGAGTGTCGTGAAAGAAAAAAATGTGTGTGTTGATCAACTGTGTTATGGAATAAGATTGAGTTGTAACAATTAAGACGTGATCGTTTTAAAACGTTAATAAGGCAGTAATTTTTAATGTTCCGACCGCGCAGCGGCGTTCCATGCGATGTGAAGACCAGAAAAAATCGACATTCGCGCACTAAAACGGTTATGGCGGAACGTAAACAATTATTGCGCTCTTAAATTTTTTCCCGGCGGTGTGCGCTACGAGTCCGTCAACCGACGACAAGGTGCAAATTTATACCACCGTTCCGACGACGTTGTACAGGTGCTCGGGTTAAAGATTAATGCCACTGGAACGGCATTTTCATTAATAACATCGTTGCCTTTCCGGACACGTGGACGTCGTGGAATTTCGGCCTTTTATTTACTTTTAATTCCGCTTGTAGACCGCGTAACGTTTATTGTTGGCTCGCCAGTCATTCGTCGACATCGGTCCGGTGTAAACACTTATATAATCCCATTACAGAAAATGAAAGGTATAGGTACTTTCATTTTTCATTCAAGTAAATACTTCAAATACTGAATGTTCTACAAAATTGTATTCTACATTTGAATGGTTGGAAATTCTGATTTTATAAGCTACTATAATTAACAATATTGCGTCAAAACGCAACGGTATTCTTATCATACAAATAAGTGACTGGAACAAGATATTTTTCTCGTAATTTAATAATGCTCATTGTTACAGTCGGTCGGTGATTTGCTCGGCGTTCCACGACACAATAGAACGATAATACGGGCCGGCATTATCTTTTCGGGCGACAAGAGTCGAAGAAAGCGTTCTAATTCAGCAGCACAAAACCCAGGAGCAATTTTTATGCAAACGCGGACGACGACGTCGACTATTTACACCTACAGATAATATATCTAAATTCCCGCAGACCATTGGCAAATCGGTCTGGAATTATTTCGCCATTTAGAATATCTGTTTGCCGGTGCGTAACCTGTATCTAATTGTGCAAGTAACGCGAATTCCGCGACCAGCGATAGCCGGTCGGCGATATTTGACTAATGTAATTAAATTAATAATGCGATGGAAAACCGGCGTCGCTTTCGTTCCGACCGATTTTATCTTCTCGTCTCGATTATTAAGCCGCGCGGTTGTGGTGTGGCAATTTCTGAAAGCTTTCGGGTTTTCGATAACTAACCAACAGGTTAGACACAATTTGCAAAGAACTTGCGAGATAAATGGAAGGCCGTTAAAACGCGTGCAAGAGTCTTTCGTTAACCGATTCGATCATTTCGCACTCGACGAAATGCCTTTCCATTTATTGACACTATATCGGCTAACCAACCGACACAATGCAATAATGAGGCGATACTGTATAATAATTAGCATTAACATTTAATGCATTAATACTCATTATTACTTGATAGCTACGTATATCTTGATTAACATTCTTTATTTAAGAATTTATTCAAATTTTTAAGTGCAGGCAATATTAGATTCACTCTGCATATATATATATAATCCACCTTTAGGTGTAAGATGTGGGCAGTAGACTGAATAAAAAGAGTAAGATATTTTCAAGTAGAAAAGAAATAAATTAATTTTGGTTAGAGTTGTTTATATGATTTTATATTGTATCTCTGACTTTAGTCAATGATTAGATCGAGGAATCTTCCAGGAATACACATACATGGACCATTCATTAGGTAAACGGATGAAGCTGGTGCAGTGTTGAATTAGCTCCGTGATTTATGTCGCTTTTAGTATTGGATCTAATGATCGCGTAGAGTAGGAGCTCTGGCTGGTTACTCTTCGTGTAGTCTATCTTGTTGGATTTATATATCGATTCATGCAGTTACTTCCTTCATAATGGCTGATTGAAAAAATGAGACATTTTTGAAGTATTATTGTTTTAATGCTAATCTTTAGCTTAATTATAATTGATTCTACTATTTTCTGTAAGTTGTGATTTACTTAATAATTATTAGGTACTTAATTTAATATTTAGTTAACACATTCGCATCGGGAAACGAGAATTCTTTTGTTTGAAGAAAAATGTTGTTGAGAAACGAGAATTCTTGTTTCGGGTTTTATTTTTTAACAACATGGATAAATTACATGAAATTGAAAACAAATGTAACGAAATTAGTGATGAATTATCAGATTTAACAAGTGATTGTGATGACGATAGTGAGATCGTACCTACAAAAAAAAATGTAAACCTATTTTGTCTGAAACAGAAACTAATACTTCTTCTGAATCAGAGAAAGATGAAAGTATTAATAATTCGGAATCAGAAGAGGATGAGAGTAATAGTAATGGTGAATCAGAGGAGGATGAAAATACCGATAGTGAATCAAAAGTTGATACTACTGATGGGTGATATTGATATACCACCACAGTTAGAATCATTTATATAACGATTGAAGAATATCCCGAAAACATCGTTGAGCTATTTTTTAATGACGACTTCTTCTTGTACCTGTGCCATGAAACAAATAGATATCACAATGAACGAGTAACTAAGTATAAAGTTCATAAAACTGCTTTAAAGTGGACTGATGTTCCCAGAATAGAAATGAAGCGATTTCTTGGAATTGTAATTTTAATGAGACAGGTAAAAAAAAATAAATTACAAGAGTATTAGGCAAAAGATCCTTTGATAAAAACACCAATATTTGAAAAAACTTTGACTCGCACACGATTTGAACAAATTTTGACGTTCTTACACTTTAACGGCAACACCCGAATAAAAGATGATTCACACAGATTAATAAAAATTCAGCCTATTTTGGACCACTTTGTTATTATTCATTAAAATACCCCGATTTATAGGTAAGTTTTACGAAAAATAGCCCGATGCGAATGTGTTAAGTTTGTTCGTTTACTGATGGCATGTTAAACATATTATCAATTATACTTATTATACTGATCATCTAGCAATGCGAAGTAGCAAGCACTGTGAAGTTATTTTTATTAAATTTTTTTTAAATTCTGTTTATAGTAGAAGGTTTATTGTTGGGGTTGACGTATTTTTATGGGGATTTTGGATATGGTGCTCTCTAGGTTCTGTCTCTGTGTAGATTAGGTGGTTAATGTTCTAAGTTCACTCTGTTCAAAAAGTTACCTAAGATGTGGCAATTGCTATCAAAAACCATATTTAATAATTAAAATCATAACAAAACAGAAACAAGTGACATCAGACCCACAAGGTAACATTCGTTTAAAAGAGAACATAATTTAAAAGAGTGATTCTTTCTACGCACAGAAAAAACAATGAGAGATTAAAATTTTAACCTATCTTCGTTAACCTTAAAAAACTTAGTAACTCTTCTTAAAGTCTTAAAAGTAAGCAATCTTAGAAAGCAACTGATATCCACAAAGCATGACCAATATTAAAGGTGTTAGCTACAGAGGCACCTAAAACCACAAGCACATATAGCAGTTATGTTGTATCCACTTGTTGAGTGCCATAACCGCATTGAGAGGATATGGATTTCATCTCTAAGCTGGCTCAGTAGATTTGTACGCTTCTAGGTCAACCCATACTCACATACAGAGCTATGATCTGGTGGTCCAAAACTTTGCAGACTTTTGCAATCGTAATTCTTAGTAGTGTACATGCTTGTAGCTTTATTGAGATACGTTCATTAGAAACTGAACTGAACAAATAAAACAGTGGTACTCATTCTAATAAGCAAGGTAGGAGATTTATGATTTTCTTAGACAGTATGTCTCAGCATTAAACAATAGAATGGTTACACCTAGGCTGGATTCTCACTTGCCACATGAGGATGCAGTAGCGCACAATCATGGTATAAATCTTTATACGAAACGATGCAATGGTGGTGTTGGATTGATATGAATTTACCGTACATGGTTTCTAGATTATAATGCGGTTGAAACACCGACTTAGTGTGAGCTCCCCATAGTACAAACAAATACCTTCATAACGTGTTAATAATCTTTGTTATGCTTGCGAACAAGGTGGCCAGACTTACGTACCTCTGAAGTTGGTGGTTGATTACGGTTGGGATCTTTAGAAAATACGTAGGCTTGTTTATGTAAATGGAATAACTTCACTTATCCGTAATATTTTTTACTAATATTAACTTCATTTTTGGAGAATATTCAAGAATATTTGGAATTTGCAATATTTCATATCATAAAGATAATGAGCGAAAAGGAATTAATAGCCAAATATTGATAAAACTAATCCACAATATTAACAGCCAGCACTGCTGATAAAAATGAGGAAGGAATTAACTCAGAAAACAAACATGCGCCGAAATAAGACAAGGCGACTCACTCAGCCCATTTATGTTGAACATGATCATGGAGAAAATAGTCGAAAAACTACCTAAAATGCCAGGTTATAAATGGGTAATTGTTTTGTTGTTTGTTACACAGACGATTACGGTCTTAAACTATTTCACGCTTGTTATCAATCAGCAAAACAGCTGAACATGATTATTAACACTGAAAAACCAAATGTCCAGCAACTTAAAAAAAAACGGTAAAATTCAAACTGTAGATGCACTAGAAGATTATATTATCTGACAATTCAAACAGTTTAAATATTTGTGAGCTGATGCCACAAGGAGCTCTGAAAATCTGTATAGTGAAGTCCGTGAACAAACATGAAAACAATGAAAACATCAAGTTTCAGGGTGCTTAAGAGAAATAGTTTGGAGGAACCTTAAAATGGAAAGCAAAATAGGAATCTGCTGAAACAAAACCAGACAAGACAAAGCAAATGATGAAATTCTAAATGCTAATAATAAGAAGCATTCATGGAAAAAACTACATAACAGAATCAGAAGTGAAGAGTTACATGGGAAATGGATAAGAAATTTGTTGCAGAGCGCCTGAAATTCAAGATCCTCAAGAGAATAATTGTCATGTCGCCGTTTGGAACATTTCTCGCTAATTTGGACGAGTAGTTATGTTACGATTAGTTTATTTCCATTCTTTCCATTAAAGAAAATGTCAAACGATCCGATACAGCAAGCAAGGACCGTTTTATATGTGAAATTTGATATAAACTTTTAATATGGATGTAACTATCAGTCTCTTGAAACCAAACTTATGGCTACGATAACACTTTTAACAAAAAAAATTGTCTTAAATAATTTGAACAACCAATATTCAATAATTAAATTCGTTATCGAGGGTGAAAAGGTCAACCAGCTACCATTCCTAGATGTATCGGTAACCACGACTAGCAATGTTTAAGTAAATCATGGAGTGTATCGGAAGAAAACGTACATGAAAACATACATGCCTACTAACTTCATCACTCCCTAATTCGCACTCTTTTCCAAGGAATCACGAAGTTTAAGAGCGACGCGAAATAGTTGAGGAATAAAGAACAACTTCTAAAGGACATAGTACTATAAAGGAATTGTTATACTTCGAGGAACATCCAAGGAGCCAACAAGTCTTCCTTATATTTCAGGTGTGATGGAACGAATAACCTGAGGACTCAAAAAGGACGATTATGGTGAAACATGCGACATTTTAGTACATATGTTGTTCAACTTAATATGTATTTTCGGTGTCGATCTTTTTTCAAATAATCAAATATTGTTTAGCTTTTATTAACTATAAGAAATGGTTTCGGGACTTCAGTATTAGATTTTTGGTTGGTATGATTGGCTGTGATTGTAAAATCGAAATTTGACAGACTATGGGGCATTAGTGGTGTATTGTATGTTACTGTTATCAACTAAAAAGGGGAGAAAATGTAGGAGTTAACTAATAGGAAGGAAATGATAACATAATAGGGATATACTGATCTATGTTTTAAATTTAAATTGTTGCTAAGAAAAATGAGACCCGCTAAAAAATCTATCTTGGTACTACAATCTTGTTTTTATATTACTAAGGCCGAGAGCAAAGTAACATGCAATGACATATCTCTTGAGGTAAGGCAGAGTAAAAAAATGGATCGGACAAAACTGATTTTTATACAGCATGATGACTATTTTTATACAGCACGCATTAATGGTTTTTAAATACAGCATAATTTTATTATTCTGGTCATAAAATTGCAATCAACTTAATTATGTAATACTGTAACAATCACATCACTCATTTCGTTTTTACACAATAAATTTTAGTTGCTCATGTAAAAACTTGAATAATAATTGCTAAGCAATTTAAAATTTTATCATCTTATCATGAGCAACCTATAATTTGATACATACTATACAAAAACCTTTTTATAACCATTAAAAAGACTACCCTCCGTCCAAAAAACTAAACTCAGCTGCGTCCCATATAAATTACAGGAATTATACAGTTACGCAAAAATGTTTAATAACCTTCAAATAGAATAAATTACTTTTAAATTGGTTCAAAAACATTCGTTAATTATTATAAAATTTCGATGCAATGATGCTTTTCGCTAGATCATGGTAATCGATAATAATCCGGCGTTGGCTTTATATTGGTGGCGCAGGTGTAAATCTCTGGAGGGTATTAAACCCAACAATGACTGTTAAATTAGCATACATTAAAAGGTAACCATCTGACCGTTTTTGCGAACAGATCGGATGTAATTAACCAATACACCGGCGTCGTCGATTCGCGGAATTTTCGGACGTCGACAATCTGACTTTGCAATTATCGAGGACGTGACGGTGGTTATCACCTCTTCTTCTTTGCGTATCCGCGAACTGTTTATGCGGCAGCTAATAAGACTGTACTTATCCATGGAAATGCCGTTCTGATAGGGATCTAATTTGATCTTCTCTGCCTCGTGAAACTGTTAACTGCAATTTACATTGCAGGTTAAGTAAGTCATTAAATCTTTTTGGATTGCTTAAAATTTTGTGCAAAATACTTAATCAAATGGCTTAAAAAAAATCTCAATTTTTCCTCAAACAAATAAAATTCTTAATTGAATTAGAATGGGGTTGATGTGGGATAAAATAAACGAGTTAAGCATTTATCATAGTGCTGTTAAAGGTGCCAGGACACATGCCGCTTTCTTTTTTTCGGGTCGTGCGAGGGAATTAATAACCCGTATTGAAATATTTTCACACATTACGTCCCGATTATTTATGATCCGGAAACATCGAGCGTTGGATGCGTTTTGATATGCGAGCCGCTCTACGCATGGACGTTCAATATTAAATTATGACGCGCGATAAATCTCCCTCGTCGAGGTCCGCGCCCGCCGCGGCGTGATGTCGGCGTGACCCACGCTGCGACCGTACTAAAATTGTATAAATTACACGTTGATCGCGTTACACGGCCCGGACAATTCGTGGAAATCGATTCGACGAACACCTTTATAGCTTTTATAAAATTAAAATAAAATCGAAAAATATCTTCGACAAAAAACGTGACTTGTATTAAATATCTGTCAATATTCAATTTACACATTCTTATTTTTCATTATTCTTGCAAAAGGTAAAGTATCTCTATCCAAATCATGATATCTTAGAAGTTAGGTACAGAAACTTATCGGCGGATTCTTGCAATTATGTATATTCAAGGTTTCTCAAGATAGCAAGTTGGTAGTCATTAAAAAATTGTGAAAATAACTGTTTATGTATCAATTCTAAGAAGGTATAAGTGATGCCACAATTCCCTTTTTAAAGAAAAAGATATATATTTTGCTGCACTGCAATTTTGGCAAATGGTTTTCCTGATTAAATGCTCTATACATATAATGTGTATACAATTAGTGCATTGTAGCTGTGTTATAACTTGTACTTTCTATTGAAGTATAAAATTAACGGGATAAGAAGCATATCGCAATTCAATAACAAGAATTAGCATGTGCTCCTTTATTTTTTTAAATACTTTTTTTTCTATATTATGCATAGCACAATATAACACCTAGAAAATACAAACTAATAAGTTACTTATTTTTAACATCAAATTAAACTAGATAATGTTTTGCAGCTTTTCCCAGTGGTCCAATCTGCTTTACCCACAATTGATAAATATTCTCATATTTTTACCGTTTGCTGCATATAAATGCTGCATTGCCATTTATGTGTACTGAGACATAGTTTACTTTCTTATAAGTAAAGTTTATGTATGTCGATTTATTTGTATTTAGTTTTATTAGCCATCGTTTGATCCAGTTTTCTATTGAATTTAACGCCAATTGTAACTTATTTGCTACAACTGCTTCATTTTCTGCAACAGCCAAGATCGCTGTGTCATCTGCGAATGTAGCTGTTAAAGTTTCTGGTACCTGAGGAAGGTCGAATGTGCAGAGTAAGTACAGTGTTGGGTCAAGCACACTTCCTTGAGGAACTCCGGCTCTTATTGCATGTAGTGGTAAATAAGCGTTTTCGTATTTTACTCTAAAATATCGATCAGAAAGATACGATATTAATAGTTGACTATACATTGATGGTAGTATTTGGTCTAGTTTGTAATTTAAACCATCTAACCAGACTTTGCCGAAAGCTTGTGCAACATCCAGAAATACGGCGGAGCAGACTTTATTTTCTTGCATTGCTATTTCGATAGTATTCGTTATTCTATGCACTTGGTCTATTGTTGCATGTTTATTCCGAAACCCAAATTGATGTGTTGGTATTAGGGCTTTTTCTTCTATGACAGGTTTTAGTCTTTTTAATAGTAATTTTTCAAGCAGTTTTGATAGTAAGGGTTATAATGAGATTGGCCTATATGATGTTACATCTGTGGGGGGGTTTACCAGGTTTTGGTATCATTCTTATTTCAGCAACTTTCCATATGCTTGGAAAGTACTTCTGTTTAAAAGCAGCATTAATTATGTGTAATAGTTTTGTAATCGCCCGTTTTGCTAGATGTTTTAATGTTTTTCCATTAATTAGGTCATAGCCTACTGATTTCTTTATATTTAGTCTTGTATTTCATAATACATTTCTTTCATTCTTACACATTGTATATTACTCTGCTGATCACTTTGAATTACGCTAGGGACACTATTTAGCATAGTTATTGGACTGTTTGATGTAAAAGATTCTTTCAGGTGTTCAGCAAACAAATTAACTTTTTCTTGATTGCTCTTAGCCCAATTTCCGTTATTATTTTGAATTGGAGGTGTATGTATTATGGAGGTGTATGTATGCATCGTCAGTAAGGTCTTTTAAGTAATTTTGAATATTATTATCTTTGTGGCTATCTGTTGATGCTCTTAATTCGGCTGTTATTTTATTTAATTTAGTTTTAATAAAGTCTTCAAATTTCAAAGATACAGGCCAAACAAATTTTAACACATTTTTCCAAATATCTTAAACACTATTTACAGTAGAGCGCAATCAATGTGATGTAAAATCGTTAGCTAATTTATGAGTTGGATCGGTCCGCAGGAACAATGCTATACAGGCTGTTCCTAAAGTTTGTTCCAGCTTTTAACTAACTGAAACAATGTAAGCGACAAGATTTAGTCCAGCATTGAACTGGATTGACTCGCTGGATTATTGGACTGGAATAATATGAACGATATGTTCCAGTCCTGCACTGGACTGGATTTACTCGCTCAAATACTGGACTAGAATAATGTGAACTGTGCTTTAGGCTCCACAAAATTCCTTAGCCGTTATCCCTTAATAACCTGAATTCTTGGAAATAGAGAAGATGACAAAGTACTACACCTATAGCACAATCTTCAATCATCCTGGCAAATTATTTGGTCCAGCCTCTTTGGATTTAACTTCAATGATAAAGCAGATTAAGTAAATACAAATTTATTTTAATAGTCCGGTAATAATTGTAGGGCAGGTAGCAGCTGTGTATTAGCAATTTTATAAAATTAAGACATTTTTTAGATGTATTATTATTATTTTATAATCGTTAGAAGCGCTTCGATAGCGAAGATCTTTAGCGCCCACCGTATTTATAATTGATGGAACAAATCAATAAACTTAAAAAATTTAAGCAAATTAACAGGATTCGCGTATGCATCATCCAGACATGAGATATTATGTAATTGTCTCTCGTTGGCATCACAGTCCAGCAGGATATGCATTACCGTGAGATGAACTTCGCAGCCCAAACATACAGGTCTTGGTTTTCGTTTTAACAAATAACCGGAAGTCAGTTGTGTATGTCCTACATGTAATCTCGCTAGTTTCACCTGTTCTGATCTATTGAAGATAATGGACTGATTCCAAGGTTTTATTAAGGGTTTGATACGGTGTAGAAAGCTTTCACTGCGTTGCCAGTCATTCTGCCACTTGTCATATACTAGAGATTTAAGTTGTCTTATGACATCCTTATAACGACATACCTTGACGTCAACACTGTTACCGTCAGCCCCGTGTCCTGCTGCTTTATCTGCCCTTTCATTACCCTCAATGCCGATATGACCCGGTACCCATATACATTTTTAGATGTAATCGCACTTAATTTTATGTTATTAATAGTGCTTGATAGTTAGTAGTGCTCCTTTCAGTAAAAATGGCGAACTATCATGAATAGGTTGATATATACTTCATTGTGAAGTTCAACTTTTCTGATAAGGCCTGGACTCCCCACCACGCGACCCGTCTGAAATCATACCGATTCTAAGCCAACAATCCAACAAACTCTCACCAACATCAGTATTTTCATTATAATATTATCGATCACGTTCACGCATTTTGGGCTAAACCTCTAATAGGTTTTGAAAGAACGTGTGCCTACTTCGATAAACTTAAAAATTCCCCTTTAGTCATATAGTAATATAATAAGCACAACCATAATTCCCCAAATCATCCTATTACTTCTTCTCTACAATCGGACTTGGAATGGCAGACTTCCCACCATTCCATCACTCCTTATTCTAGTCCATCTTGCAAAAATTAACCCATTTTCTTGTTTGTTATCTCCTTGAGATACTATACGTTCCTACATATTCCTAATATGCAATATGTATTTCTTCTCACTCATCATCGTTAACGTGAGATTTCATAAGAATGCTTGAAAAACGTTGACTTTGTCAGAAAACGCAGAAAACACATTGCCAGTGCTGATACAATGCATCTAAAGAATATAATTACTAACCAATTCTAACAAAGTTTTTAACACCATTTATCGAAACACAATTTATGTGGGCGATGGGTCCATCGGGAGCTGGAAGAAATGATGTAACACCAAAATGTACTCGTTATTTCAAGCATTTGTGTATAGACAAATTTCAAGACCATGTTATGGTGAATGTATTTTCAAAAATCATGATGTGGCACTTCAATTGTGAGGATTTGCAAAAATTCGATGTTTGCATCCATATGATTGTATTAATTTGTTACCCACACCCAACGGAGGATGTAGTTTCAATGAAAATGTCGTGGGTACATGAAGTTTTAAGGGTTTTCTTAGATCGATTACTTGATGATAATGATAGAGACTGGTTGGTTAGCACGTTAAGAGATATCGTGGTTTAAGATTTTAATGTTTGATTGAGCTTTTTTGCTGTTTCAACCTCCCCTGAAGTAAATCACATTAATGTTGTTAAAACATACGTGGCATTCAAAATATTCCTACAAATCACATCAATGTTTCTTCCGCAAATATACTCTAATTATACTATGATCTGATTTTGCGTTATAATACTAAATTATACCTTTATTTTATTTACAAATGTTCCAATGCTTTTTATCAGTTAATTAGTTAAGTACATGTTTTGGCCAAGATTGTTTAGTATAAAATCTTATTAAATAGTATATCACAATCATTACGTTTCCTTTTGAAATTGGTCAGAAACGCAATGAACAAGAATATAATGTGTAGTGCTCATTAAAAACTCGATGATGTCCTTTAATTTAACGTGTTGGTCTCGTCGTTCGGTTATATAATAATGATTCCCACATCTTGATGATGAAGGCCATAACCGGTCTCTTTTACTGTTTGTATCTGACGCATAAAACCAAAAAAAGGTGATCATAATTTGCTTGTATATACTTTTTAACTTTTGTTTCTTACAATATATTTTAAAATTAGCAGCAATACCTGTTTTGTAGACCATAAAATTTCGAAATTGCTATATTCCTGGTGATTTAACCCATAAAGGTAGAAGATTAAAGAGATTTTAGTGATGTGGTAAGTTGTCATCAATTCACGATGAAAAAGACTGGCTTGAAAATCTCAACACTATACCCAATGTGATTAAATTTTTAATTAATTTCCAGTGCTCTATTTAACGACGACCTCACCTTCAGAGAGGCGGCGGCGGCACCCACCTGTTCCAAGAATCGTACTGTTGATTTTTTTTGTTCATCGGGACACGCCACCGGCGGCGGGCGCAGGTTCGGGCGGAGCACAGTTTTTGACATTGCTCGGACGCGCCTCGTGATTAACGTGCTTAGTGATCCGTGGTACGGTAACTGTACCTTCGCGTTACCGCTAAAAATAAGATTCAAATCCTGCTTTTCTGTGCCGGTTGGCCCACTAAGTGGACTCTACAAGATGCACTTTCCTACGCGAAGATAATAGCTTCGTTAAAACGCACCTTATACTTAGTAACTATATAGTATAGCATATCGCAATTATATTACACCGGATAAGTTTCGCGTTCTTATTTAAATATTATCTTTAGGTATTCCAGGTAGCTCAGGTATTTCAAGAAATGGCCATGCGATTACGTTGAAAACTATTTCGCAGCTGAGCTTATTAATGGACTTTGCGTTAAGTTTACGTTAACGACGAATGTATATTACTTAAGGAAGAATTGATACAAATGTTGCGTAACTTATTGCGCTACACAATAACATTTTTCTAGTTAACTTATGATTTTGTACTTCCAAATCTGCAAATATTAATTTTCAGTTAAACTAAAAAAGTGTAATTTCAAATTTGTGAGTGTTAATTAAATGTTAATACCGTAAAGTAATAATGTTAATGTGTGACACAGCAGTTTATAACGTTACTTCTTTGAAATTTCCGGTGGAAATTAAATAGTAACCTAACTTATCTTTCAAATACGTAGGAGTGGTTTAATATCGTCTCTTAATCGGAAAGATGTAATAAGCCATAAAACATGAAATTAAAAGCTTTCATGTTGAGTTGTAATAACAAACTGATTGAGCCGAAAGTACTTAAAAAATAAAGTATGGATACTTGAAAATGATATTAACGAAAAATAGGTTGGTACTAATTTGTTAGATACAATGTTACAAGAAAATTTAATACGGCTATAATTTTCGATTTAATCCTTAATACGAAGCAAATAAGTTTTAGTAGAGTTTAAAACCGCTTTTCCATATGTAGGGATTAATGTTTGATGATCAGTGTTTCCCCAGTAGTTTCGTCGGTGCGTGTAATAACTCGATGGTAGCCGATAATTTAAGCTATCGAAGATCTTCATGAATTATTTAAGTTAAATCCGAGAGTTGCGGACGCACTGCGCCCGCCGCAAATATCAATATATTAGGATCAACGTAACAATTTTGATAAAACGCGCGATTTAATTATACTTTATTATACCGCCGGTTCACACAAAAGAAAAGTGTACAAAACGAAATACCCGGCGTTTGCGCAATTAATGCCGCCTCTTAACGTCCCCACAGGTTTCTTGTTTTATGCGTATGTTGTTGCCGAAAAAAAACCGCATCGAACAACAATGGGCAATACGCAATTATCGGCCCTCTGTAGTAATTAGCGAACGATTGGGAGTCACTTACTCGATCATTAAAACGTACCGAACTGCAGCTAAATTAATTGTCCCACGTCGTGATATTTATTACGGCGGTCCGTTAACGGACGACTTCATAATAAACGTCCAATTCTCGACGCCCGTTATTATTATCGTTATTACTAAGTCGGTAAAAGAATTGCGCAAAACGGCGAATTACATTAATTTTCTTCGGAGCGGTGCTTTGCTTGTGTTATGTACAATGTTAATAATAGACACTCGCTTTTCTTGTAGGTAGCCGCCCAACGGTCAAGTTATTCTTTGTTAATTACAATTAATCGTTCCGCTGCAATTCTAGGCTTTGATTAATCGTTCGAAAGTGAATAGTAGCTATTTGTATCATTTTTTCCCATCCATGTAAGCACAACTAATATTAATATACAGGTGTTGGGTAATTATATACCTATACAACGAAGCATTATAACAAGTGAATTAAGTTTCCATCTAATTACTTTGCTTTTATAAATAAAGTGAAAATTTTTTAAAATATAATATAAACTCAGTTTACGAAATCAATAAAGTCGACAGAATAAGGTCTGCATATATATTTCAATATGATGAAAAAATAGAAGATGAAATGCATACAAAACGAATACTAATGTACATTGATAATCAAGTATACGATCCTTAAAAGAGCATGAAAAGGCAAATGTACTAATAATGACAGTGTTAAGTATTATTACATACTATAGGTATAACAAAATTGCTGCACACTAACAATAAGTAGTGTAGAAAGTGAATCACGTTTTTGTATCAACGGTGGTGAGCGGAATCTGGTTAAAGTGTGTCTCCTGCAATTTCCTGCTACAACTGAAGAAAGTTGGTATCGTTGATACTTATCGAGGAAGGACTGTAAACATGTTGGGAAGAGTCTAAAAAGAAGTGCTGGACGAAACGTGTACGAGCCCTATCTGAAGAGTTACTAATGAACCAATGAGATGATCGATTTTTGGAGTCCCAGGATAGTAGAATAGAATCAGTTTCAAGAGGTTAGAGATTATTATTTTAGCAAATGAGTCCTTAGAAAAAGACTTCATGTTAATAGGATGTCATGTAGGAGGATAGCCACAGGTAATAGTAAATAATTATAAAACCCTTAAAATACGATTGACCACGAATATAACAGATTTCCAAACATTGTCACTGAAAAAATATTAGACACAGCAAGCAATTTATGCTCGCCACATAAAAACAAAAAGCCACCATGTCAACAAGCGCTGCAAAATCAATAAATTAACTGAGAAAGGAATCGCCTTTATTCTCCAATAAAATAATACAAATAATCCATATGTTAATATAACACTTAATTCAAAACAATTCAATTCAAAAAGGACTCATTGCAAGGGAAGTCCATTGCTCATTGAAGAACAAAAGGAAAACAGCACGTTTAAATGCCACTACACCCTTAGATTTAATTTCTACCGGCAGGTTACTATACTTAAAGTAAATGTTAACAAAATAATACCATAATAATAACGGCCCCAATATAAATCCCTGCGGCACACCCCTTTCCAGCAGCAAGGGTGCAGATATACAATTCGGTAATTTAACTGACTGTAGACGATTTTCTAAGTATGAACATATAAATTTCACAAACGAAACATGACAGCCAATATGGTGTAAAATAGATAATAAAATACCGTGATGGACCGTTTCAAAAGCTTTACTAAGCTAATCAAGAAGTACAAGTGCAGTACATTTATTGATATCTTTAGCACAGATTATATCATCAGTTATCTTCAACAAAGCAGTAGAGCAGATAAATAACTCCAACGCTGATGGAATTTTCAGACAGACTAAAACAGAAACTGCAAATTGTTCGTGCATCGTATCTGCAACTTAAAAAATGCATTCAAGATACATAAAGAACAATAAAAGCTCCAAAGTTTTAAAAGATGTCTTTCATACCAGATATGCAAAGTAATAAATGAACTTCCTCCTTGTTGTGCATTAGCTGAGTTTTTATTTGGGCAGCAGTGTTCTTGACCCCATTTCTACTTTGTTTTTTTTTTAATTGTGTTTTTCTGGGAGAATCCTTTCGGACATGTTTATTGGAAATTTCGAGGAAACTTTTTTATCGCTTCAGTGATTAACTTCTGTTTTTCTCTTTTGTTCTATGGTGAGGTGGATGATCAGTACATATTGAACCTCATCATAAGTTTGGTCATCGTAGATTATTATTTTAAGTATTTTGTTCATATATTTGTATTTTTTTGTATACACCTAATGATCAATAAACCATTATTATTATTATTAAAGACGTCGAAACGCACAAACTAAATGTACTCCGACATTACAATTGAAAAAATTAAAGAAGCATTCAAAGAAACATAAAGAGAGATGAAAGTTGCAAGAACTCTCAGGGATCTGAAGGAGTCGTTGAATATCATCCAAAATTTTATTCAAAGATGATAAAAACATTAAGATTTTACTAGAGTTGGTTGATGATTTGCTAATTTTAATAGAGATAGAAAAATCAAATGAAACTGCAATATACATAGTATCTGTTGTAGATAACTAAAATATGTCAAAAGACACGACAACATGGCAAAATGTAGAAAACAACGTTCAATAATCATATTTGAAGATAGTAGTCTAGTATTAATTTTATATACATTAACCAGAAATCTTAGCAATCGTTAAATGAATTCCTAATGGCTTCTTGGAAAAACTTGCTTTGGCGTTAAATAAAATCCTATCCCCAAATAATGGACCTTCAATTAACATTTGTACGAAACAAACAACAACAATTTAGATGGAATCGAAAATCAGGTGGAAAAAGATCTATTTTGTGGTTTTATTGCAGAGATCTTACATACCAAATGTCAAATAATTATCCAATAACGATAAGAAATGACACGAAAGAAAAGTATAAAATTAGAAAAAAAATTAAGTTTACCGTCCATACTGGAAGTTTTTTTTTGACAAATGTTTATTAGTATTTTTTATTATTTTGCCGAGTATGATCATACTTAAAATATCTACACGACATTCATTAACACCCTGTATAAGTGGAGTTCTTTCTCAAATCTACTTTAGTCACCATTTACCGGTAACATACACAATTAAAGCAAAGGCGGAAAACACCACAATCAAAAGACTTCTTAAAACTACAGAGATGAAAACCTTCGAGCTATTTATGACTCCTGGCAAAACCCTATGAGTAGCGAAGACATCAGGGAAAAATTTGGGGTGCAAGACATAGTCAGATGGGGATGCGGTACTATTTCAAAATATAGACCGCCGAAAATCGCCAGAGATAGAAAACTATATGGGACCAGACCTCCTGGGCATCTCCCGAAGAGACGGTACGAAAACTGAAGCAGCCGAGACTCTGAGCTGTTGCAGAATGACTAGGCTGAACACTATTGTAATAATAAGTAGAAGAAGACATGACGGTGTAAATAATTTACGATAGCAAACAAGTAAACGTAACCTACGTCTACTTTCGATATTCTATCAACCGGCAGCTTCCAGAGTGAATGATAACGGTTTCCTCTATGCAGGCGAATGAAATAAGGTTAGCCTCAAACATGAGTTATATATTCACGCTGCACTCAGTTGAAGCATATTTTAGCGAAACAAGGGTAAAAGCACACAGTTGCTAAACTGACCGAGAACAAGACTGCCTCAACGCATCACCTTTGCATTATGTGAAGCCTAAGTAGTAAGGCCGTAAAACAGCCTAAGAGATCTACATTTTTCAGAATATGTTCGATGAATCTAAGGTTTGAGTAAATCTGTAAGCCAACGTTTCTAACTATTTCTGCCTTCACATTCCTTAATAGTGGCAGCAAAACCAGCGGAGTGTTTATCTCGATGAGTTTGGTAACTAAAGACCATGACAACAGGTTTTGTAAAATTTATGTTTAAGAAATGTTTCCAAAAAGTATCTGCTATTCTCGGAACATCCTTAATCATCAGTATATAAATACGAATTTGTTTAGAACGATGCAGTTGAAAAATTACGCGCAAACTCACACAGGCTACATAGTTGGTCACAACTTTCAACGATTTGTTTCTTTGAAATCCGTAGAATGTACAATTAGAATATATATCATATTCCGTAGTTAACAGTGACAAAAGCTTTGTACTAATCAAGAAGAATCAAAACTTCTAAACTTCTATTTCTAGTTAACTTCTCATGAGTCAACTAGAAATAGATGAAATCATCATCCACAGACCTCACACCTATCAAGGCTACAAAATTTAAGTATTTCCCTCTACATTAGAGATGTTCTCCAGAAGAGTTCTCCCCTATTGACTATATCACCCTGAGACGCCTCAAAACTGTCCACAAATCACGAGATTTTTTTGTTATTTAAATTACATTTTTATAATATGCTTTGATTTAGTTTATATTCAAGTAGGAATATTGCTATTTCTATCCTTTTTGTATGATGTGGGATTTAGTTACACATTAAATGTAAGTACCTCATGGTTATTGGCTCATAACCAGATTCTATCGAGTATTTTGGCGGTACATGAGGTGATATGACGGTGGTTCAGAATCGATTCGGCTATTTATGAAATCGTAAAAAATTAACTTAGAAATTTTTATATTTCAATAAATGGTCTTCAACATATTAAATGTTAATTAGATTTGCTTCAAACGCTTCTTAGTCCATGATAATATTTCAATTAGTTCTTCAGATATGATAACTAATCCGCATACGTAATCCTAACACGTAGTGAACTAATCCTTGAAAACATAAGGTTATTATACATAATTGAATTTTAATAAACATAAAAATTTCATTCCTGTTATTATTCTTGGATTAAGAAGCAAAACCAATTATAAAACGTTATTCTACATCATAAGTACATAGTTATTTACTTCTTTTCGAGTTCCACTGTTTTCATCCAAAATAACTCCATTGTGATTGTTATTGTTTGCACTATATTGGAGCGGAAATGTATCCTCACTAACTAAATTTATTGGTACGTTTCGACTATATTCAGAAGATAAATTACCGTAGCTTGTATTACTACACTTATTAATACTCTTTAACCTAAAAGTTGCTCACTTCGTTAGTCCACGCGTTTTCTACACTTATTTTATGCATATTTTATTCAATAATAGAAGCGCATCCTTGATGTAATGTAACCACATTACAAAACAATGATATTTTAATCTCTGATTTCAAAGGTAAAGCATTTCTTAATTATCATAAATGCACAAGAAATGATTTTTTAAATTAGCGTTATTACGTAAAAAAACACTTCAAAGTTCTTATAAAAATAAATACATTTTCTAAGAATTTTCTTCTCATTATCTCATTTAATTATAGCTTTTAAATAAGACATTGTAGTCTTTTAATTCATACACGACCTTTTTCTGATTCTTGTTTACATAAACGCAAAACGTATATTTTATAGACGCGGTATAACTGTCTGAAATTTAAATCATTCACAACAAAATGTTGAGTTGACTTTTTTAACCGTACCGAAAACGGTTCAAAATAAATGCGACCTGCCGGGACCACTAAAGACTCATAATTACAAGAGCCGTTCCGCTCATCCCATCGACATTTAATAATCGCCCGCCCGAAGATACCCGCAGATATATTCACTTTATTACGCGGTGGCATTACGTGAGCGTAGGAGCCCCCAGAAAGTTCGTCGTCCACCGCATTGCTTCTCTTCATGGGTGGTCCGCTTTCTTCATCCCGCGCGCGCGATCCGCCATTCTCCACTCTTCTTGGTCTTCACATCCTGCTCTTTTTTTCTGTCTGATCTAATTACTTTTGACCGGCGTGGATCATGAGCTGCAATTTCATTTTTTGCACAGGAAATTACCAAAACACGAGCCAATCTTAAATAAACTTTTAATAAAAAAAATTCGGACCAGCAGCCTTTAGGTTTTTGATGATTTTTTTTAAGTTGTAGGTACAAGATAATGTTATTGTATTTCTTTCACCTTTTCAATTTTTTAACAACGGCAAATTTTTTGATGATATCAACATAAGTAAATAGTGGAATAGATTCGAATCAAATTTACGAAGTGATGCTGGTGTTGGTATTGCTAGGAATTCCAAGTGTAACTTAATCCGAGTTTAGTACGATTACCTAAAGAAGTATCCAATGCATTCGCGATTCGTGTAGATAGTCACAAGAAATGTATTAGATATCCAACTTGTAGTTAACTTCTGTAAAGAAGAAACTTGTAAATTTCTTATACGCATACATAAAAAAATGTTTTCCCTTATTTTTTTATAAGTATACTTTCAATATCATTCGGTAAAGGATCTTAAGTAGAAGATAAGGACGAAACGAGCTGGTTTTGCTGGTCGATGCAAAAACGTAACGGGCGGTCAGGTTCACCACCACCGCCGCCACCGCCCCGAACACAATTATTCATAAATTCCACGGATCGCATTGCGGCCCGGTGTGCAAAAAGGGCCACAATCGCAGGTAAATAGTGGCGTTGTCAGCGGGCGCGCTGACATTTAAATGTCCTGCAGAGATACGACCCGGCGTGGTTCACTTTATGTGGTGTCCGCGGTGGCAGCCCTCGGCACTGTCACTCGACGCCCAAAGAGACTTTTCTGCTCCACATGAGGGCACCATCGCAACCACATACCGAGACATTTGACCAAAGCAACATTAAAAAAATTCGTCGTACTCTATATACATTTCCAAAGTTATTTAACTACTAAGACTTGAATAAGTATATTAAAAAACGGAAAATAAAATGAAGTATTTCTTTAATGTAAAAATCAGATTAAAGGATGAAATATTAACATGGTAAGATTATGAGTGAAAATTGAATATTTTACGAGTGCTGTTCGCAATCGCGAATAATTGGCAAAACGGACGCGTTCTCACAAGGCCTCAGGGCGGTACTCGGTCATTAATTTGCGTGGTCGATTTATGAAATCGATTACCTGGGACGCTACCCTCGGCTATACGACTTGTGTGTTTTACTCTAGATGCACGTCAAGATAACGGGAACCGCTAATTAATATTTACGGTACAGGTGCGGACGTCGAGCTTTGAAATCTGTTTCTTTCGTTGAGCTATTAAAGAGATCCAGATATATTCCGAGATATACCAGTCGATAAAGATCGCTTACCCACTAATTACCCACACCGAAATCACATATGCGACATTTCCCACCTTACATAAAATACTTTGTAGTTTCTTTTTTAATTAAAAATTGCTTGTTGAAAGAAACGAATAAACTTTCAGTTGACGTCGATAAGAGGGTCGCTTAATCCCAATTACAATATCAATTATACGATGGTCGTCGTATCTCTCCTTTGATAAGAAAGGTTCGCCACTTAGTATGCTTCGGTTCATTCCAAAGGGACAGGTGCAGGACCACTACGAACAAGAGGAAAACATATCAGAGGATAATTTCTCTGAATGTATTAGCGCGAATTGCTTTGTTCCCAATCAAGAATCCAGCTGAAAATGTCTTAATATCATCGTTCTTTTAGGATTCATTACGTAACAAATAAGATGTATTTTTCTTATGTTAGAATGATAAAAACTAATCCTATTAAAATAATCTTTTAGAAATAAAACGGAATTCAAAAACTTCGCATTAATTAAGTATTGAAGGGGCTATCTCCAGACAAATCAAACCCATTATTCAATTTTTTTGTGTATTAGAACATAAAATTAAGGAGTTCAAATTAATCTCACCCAAACCAAACAATAAATTCTAATTAAAATCATTTCTATCAAGAAACTCGAATTAATTATTATTAATCATCATTTCAAATTCTATTTTAATGTTTGTGTAGGTTCGTTCCCACTTTTGTATACAAACTCAAACCTGACGAACGGTTTCCACACCAGGCTAACATAAAATTGTGGAGATATTTTCTACATGCGTCGCGAGTGCATTGTGTGCAGACACAATTCTCATTTAAAAGACCACGCCTCCGTGTTTCATCCGAGGTCCAACATTATTGGCAAACGATTTACCAGAAGCACACCAAGCGCTTTCGATATTTATTCACCTTCCAAGCCAAATCCCCAACGTTATGACTAATCCATGGCTACGAGGGTTTAACGACGACTTTTTCATACCAGGCGAACAGAAAGCGCAACATGGTTTAATCCAGATTTTCAACGCTATTCACCTATAGAGTAGAAAATTTACACTTATTACGAATTAATCAGAAATTATAATGATTCGGTTGGGGTCGATTAGTAAGGAAATAATCTTTCCCTCTCATAAAATGTTGATCGAATTGAGTCAATTACTTTGATACAATTTCATATCGTCTTGCGTTGAAAAGAAGAAATTCCTGGTCGATGTTACCGCGATAGCGGTGTAATAATTGCGAAGTAGTTAAACCCTGATGAACAATTTTGTTCTTATCACACAACAGCATCTTACTGGATAGACTCTATCATCACCTAGTATCTGACTAGTATGAAAATCGATCTTTCATTATTGCTCATTAATTTCTTTATGCGAGAATAATCGTTCAACTGTTCGATCAAGAAGTGACTTTAATAACACATTAATGTTAATTACTCTCTTTAATTTTCCTTATATTTTCTTATTATACTATTTAAGTGATAGATATTGCAACTTCAAGGAGGAGTTTTTATTGTTTTAAATGACTTGTATTAGTAGCTTTAATTAGGAATTTAATTAATACTTCCGGTATCTATCTCTATTCATTTAGCATTCACTTTATTTATAACAAATCATTTACAAGTTTCATTACATTATGTTTATTATATGTAGTATTATAATATAAAATTTTTGTTTTACCGAGAAAGTAGTATTATAGTTCAAAACATCGTTCATAACGTTAAGAAATTGTTTTAATGTTTTGGTAGAAACTAACTATCTAGAATGAAACAATAATGTTTTAACATCGCTATAAATTAAATATGCAGTATTACAAGTAACTCGTAGCATATTTAATTAATAAGTACAAAATTTTGTGCTCTGTATAAAAACAAATATTTAGTATAAAAACTAAATGATCAATATAAATCTAAAATGCACAAGTTAAGTCAAAAATGCTCAATAAACTGCTTAAATGTTTAGAAATATCCTATTAAATGGCCTATTGCAGGAGAAGTCCTTTTTTGACTCAGTTCATTGACCTTTTCGACTTGCCGCCGCCTTCTTGAGGTTATACTGGCCAAAAATTAAATAAAACATATTTATAATTGTGAAGTTTCCGTAAGCAGTAAAACTTCAATACCTTTTTCACTCATTCGTGTGCTTAAGTTTTGTCGCAATTATCTGACAGGTATTTATTATAATTTCTAACACTGAAAGATTTACTGAAAAATCTTGCGCTGTCTTTCATAATTTGGCTGCTTCTTGCCATCTTATAATATTCACTTTTTATTGATATCTATTTGCTGAGGATTTCAACACTTCTTGAAATACATTCATTTCGTAAGAATATGTAATGAAGGTGATTAAGAATCTTAAGATGTAGACTGTGAGGAAGAAGATGAAAAGGTTTCTAAAGCAACTCTTGTCGAATAATCACCCTAAAAATTAGAAACAGAAAATTCAAAATGAGTTAGAAAAACCACAGAGTGAACATGAGTAGAGTTTTCAATTCAATTCAACGAAGTTAAGAATATGTAAACATGCAATCTTAATCAATTTGCATTATGCAAAAAAAAATTATCGTTATTGTTTACAGCGAAGAATAATAAGCGAATCGTAATAATCAATATGAAAGACAAAAAGATTCTTGGCTAAGTACTGCTTATGTTTGTTAAATAAAAGATAATTTGTCACTTCTGTGCGTTAATGATTGGCTGAAAGAAGTTACTTAAGTGAAAATAAATGGTGACTCATAACCGATGAATCAAAGATATTATAAAAAAGTCGAATGTGTTGGTTACAAAAATTGGCTAAGAAGAAATTGGCACGAATCTCGAAATAGAAGGTTTAATTTATGGCAATGCAACAGACACGACGATTACCATCGAGGGTCTAAAAATAAAAGATGCGATTGAGGATATAAACGAGATGGTAGATCGCAAAGGTATGGTTTAATTTGTAGGAGGAATAATTGAGATCAATCTAGAGATTGGTATTCTCAAGGTGGTAGGAAAAGACAACAAGAAAATAAAAAGATCGTCATAGTAGACTGGGAAATAGGGATATTGTAACAAATATGGACATTAAATTGGTGATGATAGAAATTGATATCGAAAATTTTGGAGAGAAGGCGATGTATGTATTGATGGCAAATACATGCAAGGTGGACGTGTAAAATTGGTGATGATGAACTCTATAAACATTAAGTAACTAAAAATTTCGTCATAGGCATATTGCTTTTCAGGGACCTATTGAGGATAACAAAAGCGGGCAGTCACTTTTCGATTTCATTTTCCGCACTAACCTTGATTTACTTAATCTTAGCTCCCAGCCAATCTTTGTTGCTTGGCGCTTTCTACATTCACAGTTATTGGCATGGTATTATGGTGAACTTTATACCTAAACCGGTTAAGCGAGATTACTTCCTTCCGAAGTTTCTCAGACCAACAAGATCATCCTTATTTTTAATAAAAACCTTGGAAAAACAACGTGACCGTAACGTAAGGGATTTTTGTCTTTTTCCAGCGGCCAATTTCTCGCTGCATCTAATTTTACCCTTTATTCCACTTTTCATATTATTTTTTTATAGTTCCCATTTCATAACATTATTCTAGTAACTATCTCTCACAATTATAGGAATATAAATATTTTTATATGTACTTATTTTTTACTGGAAATAGATTAATATTATTAATATATATGTATATCGCG
This sequence comes from Onthophagus taurus, assembly GCF_036711975.1. Taxonomy (NCBI): domain Eukaryota; kingdom Metazoa; phylum Arthropoda; class Insecta; order Coleoptera; family Scarabaeidae; genus Onthophagus; species Onthophagus taurus. The sequence goes on from NC_091966.1 coordinate 27,822,157, forward strand.
ACACAAATATATACTATTCACATAGCATCATTTATTGGTGATTAGAAACAATTTATCCACTTAATTACACTTTTTCTAGATCTTAATCGAATAGCATACACGATATGTTTCCTATTCAAAAATCTTTTAGTAATAAAAAAAACTAGGGACAAACGCGGAATGTTAGTTATACTGATTCGATAGCCTCCAGTACTTCTACTAAAGAAATGTGGAGAAAAATATTCGTGTCTGCATGAATTGCTCTGGATTATATTTGTAAAAAAACCTGTTGTAAGATAGAGTTGCAATATTTATGCAAAAGAGAGCTTATGTGTCAATATCTCAATCAATACCAAACAAAAATGTCGATAAATATGAGGGTGACATATATGTAAGTGACCCCAACGGACCCCTTATGCATTCTCTTTGCTCAATCTCGGGCTAAATCAGAAACCTAATATAGACCTAATATAGGAGATATCAACGGTGAAGTACCTAGGCTGTCATTGTAAGATCTTACAAAATCACGCAAGATCTCTTTCACCGTGTCGTTGCCCTAGTAAAAGAACGGCATAGTGATTTATCGACAAGGTTTAATTTATAGAGATACTTTTTGTTTACCTTATAGAGACCTGTAACGAGAAAGGATTGTGTCATATCAACAGGATTACAACAGCAGACAGGTCGATTTGAATTAAAATAATCCCGTCCATTAACGGCATATTAACGGTCCTAGACGGATGCTCTTTTAGAAGTATCGCACAACTATTAGTCCTCAAATATCAATGCATCACTAATCTGGAGGAAATCTCCGTTTTCGAAGTTAAAGCAGATTGTCGACAATCAATAAATTATGGTGAATGGGGACTACATTTGGCTCCAATAGTGAAACCAGCTGATAGTATCAGAGTATATGCTGACTACAATTTTACAACAAGTAGCTACATCCAGGTACATCTTAACTTTTATATCGAAGTCACGTAAAAACTCTTTTTTCTCTTCGCTGTGGAGTAGCCTGTTTTTAGTTTTCAATGTCTTATTTGGTTTAACATCGTTGAAAGTTCGTAATCCTAAATTGTTGTTTTATTTATCAAAGTTGATTATTAGCGTTCCTGATCGTCAATTATGATATTATTCATAAGCGACATTTATTTATATCTATATCGTACTACCATTTTTAACCCTACAACTTCCGCGCATTCTTCAAAGCTGCTTCTTCTTTGATTTATTGTTGTTATTTTTCTTAGTACTTTCTGTTTAGTTATTTTGTTCTCTCATTTTCTTCTCAAATTTTGCACACCTTATCAGCTTATCTTTATACTGTTGTCGATGTTGCTTTAATTTTTTTGTTGCTTGGATTGTTAGGGTTTTAGTACTTTTAATTAATGACGAAATGTGTTCACCAGCGCTGTTAATACATTTAAGCGGTAATTTTGCGTTTACACTTGTCACATTTCATGCATTTGAAGTCTCCGTACCTATTTTCTGTGAGGGCAGCGGTGACATTGTTCTTTCTTTTCCACGACTCGGTTTGTATGGATTGACTGATAGATTAATGTCATAGTTGGAGATCAGTTCATCGGTCAAATAACATCAAAATCTTCAGTTCTTAAATTTTAATTCTGGTAATATAATATATATAATTGAATTTAAAAAAATGTTTAACATTAAATTAATAAATGAACTCAATTTATAACGAAATTTTGGTATTTCTTTAATAAATTATAATTAATTAACAATTATCGTTCCGAAAGGTTCATTTACACGTCTCGTAATATTAACTAATGGGGTCCATTGATCGTAGGTCGTTACTGGATCACTACCGGTCTCATTAGTTTAGGTAATCGGGCGCGACGTGCAAATCTACAGGTGTCCCGAATTAATTCGCCCACAAATTAACACCTCTCTCGCATCTTCGCCTTTTTTCCGGCCCTTAATGACACTTCGACTGATTCCATCGGCGAGTAGCATCAGCGCTACACCTGTTTCGCAAATTTACACAGGCCATCATCGCCCCTTAACAGTTCTGTTAACTCGTGCTTATTGTTGGTCGCCGATAAATAACCGAGAGGTAATTTATCTCGGTGTCGAGGCGGCGTTTTTTCTCAGCGCGCGGCTTTGAATCCTATTTAAAAAAACGGCAGCTGAAAGGCTACGCCACGGAGAAGCGTGCTCTTTGACAAATTGACTTAAGAAAGCCATTTTATACAGGTTGATTCAAAAGTAATAAACTAAATAAGACAAATAATATAGTTTTTTTCTGTTTTTAAATGTTAAATTGTGGGAATAGAGACATGTTTTTGGAGAGGTCTTCTATATGTTTTGGTTGCGTGGTATTGAGAGAAGAAAACCTTAAGAAACTATTAATAACATCCTGTCATTACGTACCGCCCGTCAAAAGGGGTCAATAAGGTTGATCCGTGAGTCGAACCAAACACGACCAAAGACTATTATTTCGTCCTGATCACACACACTAGCATGTAAAGAAATTTTGACGGTGCGGCGGCGGCGTGGGATTTCGGCGGCGTTGTTTAAAAAAAAATCGTTAGAAAAACGAATCATCATCACGTTCTTCTCTCGCTGGGTGTATTTATCAGCATAATCCGACCACCGAAAGAAGTCGTCACCGATCGTGAAAGGTTTTGAGGCTCCTTTCAGTTTGACCCAGAGCCGATCACCCAACGATAGCTGGCAATTAATGAGCTGACGGGCATAATAGTAATTGCGGTAATGAGCGTGACCATGCAGCATCGAGATAACCGTGTCGGAATGCGCGGGTTTGCGTGGGAGCATCACACCAAGCACGTAGGCGTGTGTCAGTTCGGACACAAGACGAAGGTATATTTTCTCTTGAGAACGAGCTTTTATACCGACGACAAGCGTTCGAGATTGTGTTAATAAGAGGAGTCTTAGGCTCGATTAAAATGAATAATTACTTAAAGGTGACAAGGATTAACTTCAAAAAAAGACGATTTTCATTTAAATCTCTTTTAAAATACGTACTTACGTTGTTGAGCTGAGGTTTGAACCAATTTTGGGTTGTTAATAAATTAAAATTAAGTCGAAATTAAAATTGATTATCGCAAGCATTATCATATATATGTGTCGGGTGTTAATGTTGAGTCATTCCTAAAATCTGTTGAGTGACAAAAACGTTACTTGATCCGCTGGTAGTCTGGCATAAAGACCATATAGAGATATTGGTAAAATGTCTGCCATATTTGACAGTTGCCGCGAGAAGAATTGTAGAAATTTCTTACAGAAATATTTACAATCAAACCAAGAAATACTAAGAATTTCTGGATTTGAATCCATGCTTGATAATTAAGTGTTTTACCCGATCGTCTAATCCTCGGTTGACAAACAATATTTGAGCAATCATGTCTCTTAACTGGTCATCGTAAAAGAAATTACGAACCTTAAAAACTAATGCTATAAAAACGGTGTAACTCCTGAGAGCTTTGACGTAATCTTAATCAAATCAAGATTGGTAGTAGGTATTGTGAGGATCTACTGTCAATCAACTAAGGATTGCTAACTTCAAACATTAGGCCAATCAGTTTATTATCAGCTTTGTTAAACATTTTACAACTTAATTGATACCTTCAGATTCTTACAAAGACTTTAGATCACCTGTTATTTTTTAATCGTTCGTTTTAAACTTTCTATTCTTCCTGTGTTGTTGCTTTTCATTATTCATCCCGTAATCTTTAGAATGAGATTTTTAGCACCTAATTATCCAATCATCATTTACAGCACTAGTAAGGGTAATCGTAGTAGCAAAATATACAGCATTCGGTCTGATGCTTTGGAATATCTCTTACCACGACATTTTAAGATATGCTGGAGAATATCTGGTGGGGTGCTTACAACGGGTGCTTACTTTCAACGGAATGAAACTAGGCAGTTGGAAGACATGATGATAGCAGCTTATCGATATGGAGAATACCCTCGATAACCAAGAGTAAAGCAACTTGGACCAAGATTTGTGCCAAAGATCACAGGAATCTACAAATCTAATAGAGGAATGAACGCAGTTGTGTAACTATAGATGAGGACACTTCAGGGAATGGTGGCGAGAGTAAAGGGAGGATAATAGAAACCTCTACGATCTTTTTTGTTTAAAAAAAATGGCTCTTATTAACTATTGAAGATATAACAATTGATATAACAATAGTTTTATCGCATTCAGTGTCACTATGTGACGTAAATTATCTTGGTGTAAACTGGTAGTGTTGAATAAATGTCGACTAATAGGCCAGAGATCAGAAATACGAAAAACACTCTCAACTGTTGCAACAGAAGCTGCATTGCCGATGCTTCATTGAGCAAATCAGAAATTTCGCTTATTCTGTGTCCTTTTTCAAGCTACGTCTGAAGGATGCAAACGATAACCTCTTCAAGATCCTTTCAAGATCCATTGGTAATACCTTGTAGTAAGCTTTCTAAACATTGTAATAAGCTTTAACCTTATAATTAACAATTCCGAGTTTATGTACTATCCAGTGTGGAGATTGTTGGTGATTTCTTTTAAACATCATGGTAGAGGGATATAAAACCCTTCATCACCGACCGCAGATATTCTGATTCATTAATGCTAAATTTAAATATGCTATCAGCTGTAAATTTATTTTTAATCGCCTCTCTCTCTAAAATGTCAGAGAAAAAATAGTAAACGTTTCAATGCATAATGCAGGTTAATAATGATGGTTGGGCGACAAGATCGACAACGCTTACACTAATATATTGAAAATATTTAAGTAATAGGATGATGGTACCTTGCTGGGAAAGGTTGAATATTGGTACTTCAATAACAACTTACTTGCATTCATGCACTCCTGCTTGGAAAGGTAATTCTTCGTATCGTTCAATGGGTTCAACTCTAGGCTTGAAGTAAGTCTCTCATTTTCAGGTTCTTCGAAGGGTCAATATTGAAACCTTCTAGTTATAGTTATTTGTTAATGACTTTCCAAACACGTTGAACATGATGTATTAAGACTTACCGATGATGAAAAAACTGCCGATGTCATTAATAATAAAACTCTACACACCAATATTATTCCAAACTGGGGTAAAATTTTGCAAACAAAAGTCATTAATAAAGTGTGATTAATAAATTGAAAATACAGTACGTAGATGTCACACTTTGATTCTGCTTGATAATGACCCAATGTTTAGGTATCACATAATGTACAGTTATTTCTGTATAGTTACATCATATGTGGTATCTAATAAACCTTTTTCATATTTTTATCACATTGTTGTTCAAGCGTGTTCAGGGTATTAATTTAATAACACTTTGAAACTGGCAAAATGTCTTTTATTTGTAGGTAAAAACAATTATTAAAAAAACAGCATCATACATAATAAGTAAATGTGATTGTTCTATTGCTTTTATATGTCACAACCATAAACGTCATTTAAAACTCATAATTTGACTCGTGAGTCTTCATAAACTTAAGAATCGACCTCTTCCCTCATAGAAATTTTCATACAATGGGATATGGTGAACAAGTAGATATTGTAATATTTGAGGAACAGAACTGCCTTTATGAAAATAACTATCGATTGTAATCGAAACAATCAGACTTGTAGTAGAATGAATAATGAGAATATCAAGCAAGAAGGTTGTGCAGATAGCAATAATCTCCTTTTTTCACGAGTAAACTTTTAGCTTCGCTTTAAATTTTCATCAGATAGCTACTACGAAAGTTTTGAGGACAAAAAAAATAGATTTTAAAGGATAACGCGCAACGCGCATTACTTGCAGTAAAGGACCGAATACATCATTTAAAAGTTAGTTAAATCTATAAGATAAAAGACAATCTCAAATGACACAATGCAGTTTATAATAATAATAATGCCTTTATTTCCCACCTGTAATAATATACAACAACATAATATATCACAATTTCACAAGACGAACTAATACTAAACAAGTGGGAAATCCCAAGTGCAGTTCAACCGCTGAATGCCACTGACATACAGCGGTTGCTCGTCCACTAAAACCTTGAAATCCAAAATTAAATCAGCAAAATAAAGAAAAAAACAGAAGAAAATTTCCTTATCCTTCTCTTGCATTGACTGCGGGTTCACATATACATGGATCGATTGAATAAAACCAGATTAGTAAGTAAACAAAAAAAAAGGAGAAATATTAGTCCTGCGACAGAAATGTTGTAGAGAAAACATGCTTTCTGAATGCCGGGATGGACAGTGATGTCGCCCAAGGCGGAATGCGGTTATAGACTTTCGATATATTTTAAATATATGATCGTTCAAGAAGTGCAGTCCGATGCTGCGGCATGGTAAGCAAACTCCGATTGCGGATATTAATATTATGAACATCTGTTCGAAAAGTTAATTTTTCATAAAGATAGGGTGGCGTCTTATTCAGAACCACTTTGTGGAACATGGAGCTGCATGATACTGGCGTCTATTGGCCATATTAAGTCATTCGAGGACAGCGAGTTTGTGAGAAATATGCTAATGTCTACGAATCCCAAATATCAAGCGCATACAATTATTCTGGACCATTTGAATGAGCTTTTTAGTGTTAGTAGACAACATTTTCCTGCTTGCATATATATTTTTTAAGTTCATATAAGCTTTTTTCATACAACTACTAATGTGTTGTCTAAATCTCAGGTCCGTATCGATCTGTAAACCCAGATTTCTGGCTGACTCAACATGATTTAAGCTGACACCGCCAACCTCAACTCTGAAATTATTATCAGAGTTGAGGTTGGTGGTTTCTTTACTCCTAATTCCACGGAATATCATATAAGGCGACTTTGTGGAATTGAGTTTTGGCCCCCACTTTCCCTCACCAAATTCTCTTGATCCCCTAGCCTCCGACACAGGAAAATCAATGTAGATCTGTGTATCATCAGCGAAACAATGATTTTACAGTTCCTCACCGAGGAATGCAGGTTAAACGTAGAAATAATAAATAATAATGGCCCCAATATGGATCCCTGCGTAACTCCAGAAGGAACCGGAAGAGATTCAAAAGATCCACAGAACAATTTTCGAAACCAATATGACCCAAAATAGACAGCAGTAACTCGTGATTAATAGTGTCAAAAGCTGCAGTCAATACTGTAAAATACTGTAGTCAAGCAAAACCAATGCACACATTTTACCCTTATCAATTGCCGAAATTATATCAAATTATACCTCTCATGTGAACATAGTAGAATGAGTAGAAGGAGACATGGTAGAATAGAATGCCTTTTATTTAAGATATTTAAGTCTCAGATGTTTCCAAACGTTACCCGGATCAGCGCCTCAACGATACCGCAGATATGCCTTCTTTTCATGACGAACACTAGAGTTGACCAAATTGCGGAGTTGCCTAAAATACATAAAATCATTATGACTCCTAGAATGCTTAAATTTTCGGTAAGCTTTATCTCTTAGGTTCATCATAAATTTCAAATTCTCGGTCATCCACGGTGAGGAAGGCCTCGTGATACTTTTTTACAGGAGCATGAAAATCGATCAATCTTAACAAACCCACATTCAAAAATGAGATTTTATCGTTTTCGAGGAACAAAACTTTTAAAACACATGTTTCATTATACCTACTTCGGTATTTATTTATTTATTATTATATAATATGAGCTAATTACTTTAGTTATATAAACCATGCTTTATGTAAACATAATTTTCTTGAATAGTTTACACTCAACTTTCTTTAATTTTTGTATAACAGTACTTGATGTTAAATCTTAGTGTATGTGTTAAATAAAAACAAAACTGTATTACACAACTCTTCCTGTGTTAAGGTTTTTCGTTTCTTTTTTTCAAAACGAAAGTACTCCAATAAAATAATTGTTTGCACATAATATGCAAAAGTACAAAATAGTAGTAGTATTAATTAATTGAGCAAATGATACGTATAATGTTCTGAAGGTGACAAAGTTAAAGCAACTAGTTTGTAAAGCATTGGTGGTAAAGTGGTTTTTTGATAATAAAACCGTATCTTCACTATAATTTGTTTAATTTACCTACTCAACATGCAAAGACGTAAAACACCGGAAAACAAACCCGTGAATTAATCGTCATCGCTAACAAAGTAGGTATTAATTTTCTGAAAAGATTCGATCGTTGGCTATCAGCAACCTGTTACTTCGAAAGCAAAGTAGGCTGATTGCGTGCCATTTTCCTCGCTGAATCGTCTTTAATGGGAACCCGTAGTGAGTTTTTGCCCGAATCACTTATACCGGATGCGCCTGAGGCCGTCGGCCGCAGATAGAAAAGATGATAATTCGGTGGGTGCGCGGCTTTAGATATTATGGTATATATAGGGCGCGGCTATACTCGCGCCGCGCTCCGAAAATTATGGTATAATTAGTGGAGGCGCGTCGGCGGAACGAGCTCCCTGTAATTACCAACCACTATCCCATAAATGTCGTATTCACTTTCCAATCCCCGATCCGCTGATTTATTATAGACGGCCATTAACGCTCGTCTATAGTCGGAGAGTATCTTGCAGTGACGCGAGCGCTCCCGTTGCCCGCCGCCGACCGATCTCGGTGTTACAATAATTTATATTAATGTTTCAATTACGAGAGATGGAATGCTGAAGAAAGCGTCGTTAGGGAGGTTACGACTGGATACCAAGCAAGAGGGACGGCCACTTAATCATCGACCATCATAGAAAAAAATTTTATTCGGTCTATAAATCAACTATAACTACGTTACCATAGATTTCCCAAGACCATTCATTGTCTTTAAAGAAATCTATCAATATTCTTATACCCATACAAAGTTGCTAAAAAAAATTTCCGAAAATTTATTTTTTCAATTAAATCTCAATATGTAATACGTTGTGCGTTTACATTAATTCTTTCAAGGTGCACACAACGATCGATTGTGGATTTAAGGATTACCGTAGCCATTTTACGCCTCAAAATCGATTAAAAATAATTAAGCGATAAATCATCGGGGCACGTGTACGTACGCCCGAGAACGATGCCAGCAAGTTTTAGCACCGGCAACAGCTACTCGGGCCTTATCCGTAGAGATATCATCTGTGTTACTTAGCATAATTGCACAATTTACCTAATCATCGCGGAAACTGCCCTCGGGAAACGTATATTTCACTGTACCGGCGTCACGCCGATTATTATTATAGATTTTATATCGCGCTTACGATCGTCGCCGTATTGTAATTTATGGTAAGACGATAACGAGAATAGCGATCATCGATTAAAAAAAGTGCTAAAGGACCTCGGGCAATATTTAATAAAATTTGTTACATTGAAATATTGCGTATAATATATTTTGTTGTTTAAGGTGTAAAAAAAATGTAGAACTTCTTGAAGAATTGGTTGATACTGTAAAGCCCCGATATAACGGGCCTCGTTAGAACGGACTTCGGATATAACGAACAAAATATTTTTGAGACATACTACTAATATTATCTATTTAATACATCAGTATATTTACATAAAAATATTAGCGCTAATAGATAGACTCCTACTCGGGTTATTCCCCAAGTTGCTCTATTCCATGTTTGTAGATAAACTCGGTGTACTCCCTGAATTGTCTATACGATGTATAAATCAAGGACAGTAGTTCTAGTTTTAATTGTTATTCAGCGCTAAATTATTGTGTATTTTATTTAACTAAATACTAAACAATATACAATAGTTACAAGCATTTTTATTTGAAACAAATTGAATAATCCAAAAAAGAAAAGCTGAAGGAAAAGATCGTTGCCTCGGAAAATAAAACTAAAACAACATGGAATATAATAAACTCGGAAACTGGACGGAAAAGACATTCAATATTAACCCCAACTAGTTTAACTTCTAACTCTTTTAACGAGTTCTTCACAACTAGTCTTAAAGACCTTATAAGCCATTTACCCAAACTCAACCTGAAAATTATCTATGTAAAATTCTGAAAAAAACATCTCTCATTCTTCTTTTTTCCTACAAATCTAAATGAAGTAGCAACCATAATAAAATCATTCCAAGGCAAACGCACGGTTTTTGAAAGAAACCGTAAACATCATAAAAGATCCAGTTTCTGATATTATAAACTGCTCAATTAGAGAGGGTGTGTTTCCCGATAGATTAAAACTTGCCAAAATTATACCAATACTTAAAAAGGGTGGTCCCAAGAATATGAATAACTACAGACCTGTGGCTATTCCACCAGCCTTTTCTAAAATTTTCGAAATCTCTTCCTCCACTCCGAATACTTTTTGATTGAATGAGTTTACGATCGCTTTGAATGTGAAGAAAACTGTCTAGCACTCTTCCATGATCTTTTAAAAACGTTTGACTGTATTGACCATGAGATTTTTCTGAGCAAGGTGGAATATTATGGTTTCCACGGAGTTACACTAAATCTTATCAAATCTTATTTCGTAAGCCGCTCTCAAATAGTGGAATGGAATCAATAGAAGAGCGATATAGAATGTATTAAAATTGAGTGCCTCAAGGTAGCTTCTTAGGGCCTTTCTTCGTTATTATCTATATTAATGACTTACTCATAAGTATTGATTGTCTTACTCTCCTGTTTGCGGATGATACAGCAACGATGATTTCGGGCCGAGAAAAAGAACATCTAGATAGTAAGGATCTTAGTACTTGCATATCAATATCTAACTGGTTTACTACCAATAAACTTGTTGCAAATCGTGAAAAGTGCAACAACATCTACTTGACAATTAGTCGAATTCATCACGAGTTCCAAGGTGGAAAGGTGCAATATTTGGGCGTTGTTCTAGACAGACGTCTTACTTGGTACGACCACGTAGAATTACTTTGTAATAGACTCAGTCGTCAAATATATGCGATTAGGGTGCGACAATTAATTGACAGCGAGGAAGCCAGGACAGTTTACTTTGCCTTATTGCATGCTTCTATGCTGCATAGAATTGTGGTATCGGGTAACACTTCCCATTATCAAGGAGTTTTCCATCTGCAAAAGAAAGCCGTTCGGGCAATTGATGGAGTTCCTCAAATATCAACATGTAAGCCAATATTTATCAAATACGATATAATGACGTGCCTATATAGACGAGAGCTTTCAAGCTTTCAAAGCCTACTAAGATTTTTTCATTAACAATTCATTCCAACTTTTGATTAACAACCTTACAGCTTAACGGTTAGTGTTTGCTTAATTAATTTTTTTTCTCAGAAATTATTAAATTTTCGAATAAAATCAAAGAGACAAAAAAAGTTTTAGAATAGTTTTATCTATCTAACTGAAATTTTTCCAATGTATTTATCATCTTCATAAAAAAATCTAGGCATAAATTGAATGGGGGTGGATACGTTTAGTAGTTTAGAAGGGTAGGTTGAAACTACAAATTATGAGTTAAACATATTCCCCAAATTTCATTTTCCTAGCGTTAATGGTTTTTCAGAAAAAAAATTAAACCTACATTTTCCGCAATTTTTGGAGGGGTGTAGCTTCTTAGGGGAGCCGAAGTCACCCATGGTTCATATATTAAAGTACCCTTATAATTCACTAAAGAATCACCCCTTGAAGTTTGTTGCAGTCATTCAGATGCATACTGTATACCGGGTGTCCCTCAAAAGTGGCTCACCCCCATATTTTTTTTTATTATTAGTGATATAAGAAAACCATTTGGAATGCATAGTTAGGTCGCTAAAACGGATTATTACGACATGAAATCATTCTTTTTGTACTTCCGGTTATACCGGATGTGAGTACTAATTTCGCTATTTTTTTAAATCTATAATTTTTTTTTCTTCAGTTGGATAGACAGTATAATTTCACATAACTTTTACTTGAAAAAATTTTCACGATCGCTTATAATTTTTGAAAAAAAAAATTATTTTCGTTATTTTTTAACATTTTAGTACCTTCGGAAAATGTATTACAACTTCTGACACATAGTAGCTAGGTTAATAGTACAAATTACGTTATGTCCCTCTTGATTTGCTATTCCTCGAGCAGTGATCACTGCTATGCTTTAGTTAGTGGTTCTTTTTTAATATTGGTGTAAATTAACAGTTGTATTAAATTAGTTTTAAAAGAAAAACGCTATCCAACAATTAAATTACCAATAATAAAGAAAAATATGGGGGTGAGCCACTTTTGAGGGACACCCGGTATATTAAAAAATAAAACCTTAAATTTTATGTAATAATTCACTTTATTATCATACGTACATATGAGGGGAGGTCTACTCCCCTCAATAGTCCTCTGCTTTGACTCTGCTATGGTTAGCCCGGATTCATTGTTTCTAACCTCTCTCCTAAACTCTTCTTCTTGTTTAGTTTTGAAGATAGATATAATAAATTGTTGTATTTCATCCCAGTAATCTTTACTTTTCATCATTAATTGATTGAAGTTATCTTTCGTCATACTGCTGCGATTTTTTTGAGAGCATCTTGTCCTTTCTACTTCAAACTTTATACAGTGAAAAATCGTATGTTCTGGTGTATCCTCTGCTCCACAGAACCAACATTCATCTGTTAATGCTTTTCCGATATTATGTAGATACTTCCCATATATACCGTGACCGCTGAGAGCCTGCGTCATGTAATGGTCAATTTCACCCCATTTTCTGTTTATCCGATATATTTCGACATTTAGAATCATAATTCTAGCCCATCTATCATAGCCTTCCCATCTAAATTGCCATTTCTTGATTAAGTTCCTCCTTGCTTCCATCCTGCTCTCTTTACCATTTTTATAGATGTTTTATAACCCTATATTGTAATCCTACCCAACCCAACCCATGTAGCACCTCAGACGCCGTTGACAGTTATCTCTAGCGATGAATCACAATTTGATTTGTTTTCAGATAGTTAGTAAAAAAATTAAGATATAATCCTGGTTATTAATTAAATAAATAATTACCTTAAAGTTATTATAAGTTTTTCTTGGTGTGAAATACAGTATCTGAGAGCGTTCGGAGCTGCTTTAATATCATCCTGGACCAGTTGAAGCAATTCTCCAAATGATTTTAAAGACATTCTAAAGTAATTACAAAATTTTGGTTCATTGTTTTTCAGTGTCAGATATAATGTTACAAATAAACGTTCATTTCTATTCTTCAAAATAGGATGCACCTAATGAGTCCGTTTTAGTTGTTTTTTTTATAATATTGCCACAAAACTATAGCTTCTGCTACATTCATTCTTAAATGTGTATCTCAACGTTTCACTGAAACAAACTGACCGAAAATCAACGGAATTGCAGGTGAAGCGCACGTTAGCGCTCGTCATCTGAACTATTTCAAAATTATATCGCGCGTTAACTCGCGTTTTTGTGCATCACATTTGAAGCTAGTCTAAAAGTAGAACTAACTATCATAATAAAGAAACGGTGTGGATAACTGTTCAAATTTGTGTGCATTAAAATTATTCATTAGTACAGAATTTGTGTTAGGCTACTAATCCAAAAATTAGCAATTTGTGTATCATGAGTTTATTTAATGAATTGTTGCAAAGATGGTTCGTAAAGTCAAAACTGTGGTAACTTATACGAAGGACTAAAAATGTTAAAGAAATTGAAAATGCCAAAATAGGTTCTATAAAATGAAATAGTTTATATCTTTGAAAATACCAAATGTTTATCGAGAATTTATTACTACAAAATATTTATAAAAAAACCTTTTCCCCCATAAATGGCTTTTTACTTTCAAAATCTAATAAATTGATACTCACAAGATTAATAGCTTTAATAATAACAGCTTACAATGTAATTGTCATTATTATAAAAAGACTTTTCCGGTATTACTTCATTGTAAATTTCACGTATCGTTAAAGCCCGTATAATATATCCTAAAGGGGTCAATAGCACAATAACGTTTCAAGTCAGAACTTTCATGTAAAACGTTCCATGCAAAAAGCCGTACTTCGACTGCATTTCCTTAACCGTGGAAGAGTACAAATGCGAAATGTTCACGACGGAAGACAAGCGGCCACTAAAAGAAACCCCAAGAGATGTAATAAATAATGGATATCTCCTTGTGGTTTTTCCATAAAATTCTTCATCTGGTATATAAGAAACCTCGCTGACTTATGGCTTCATTGCTGAAAACAAGATATAATGATCCCGGGATGATGAGTGGAGATGAAATATGTAAATTTTCGATATCTAGTAACGGAACGTTAACGTTTAAGTAATAACTAATAATGCTCGGCCGTTAATTAAACGCAAATTTGTTCGGCTGGTAGTAATTATCAAGCGGTCAGAAATAACGCGTTTCGACCACCGCGGTGTTTTCTTATAAATTACTTACGTATACAGCATATGTAAATACGGTTCCCGTATGATCTACTCCTGGGCTATCAATACCTCGATTCAATTAGTGTCGCCTTAATAGGGACAATTTGTATTTCGTATCGGAACGCCTAAATTATTGTTGGCGACACACTCGGCCAGATTCGCTCGCGCGATAATTACCGTAGGAATTTCAAGACTAATGCCGCAGGACACTCATTGCATACTCACATAATACGGTTCTCGTACAATGTTACGATGCAATAAACCGTGGCAATTTACTCGCATACCTAATTTCTACTCCTTTCTGCTGTATTTACATAACATTCGTGGTAAATCCGATTTGCTACTGAAAAGATATTAAAACCTTTTTTGTTCCTTATTCTATAGCAATAGTCTTTCTTAATTAAACACTTTAATTATTACCCGACATTCTTTATGCACTTAGTATGCTAAAAAGGGAAATTATTAAATATTTATTATGTAGACTTATGAGATTGCGTTTAATGTGCTGTAAATTTAATTTAATTATAACTGAGGATTACTTAAAAAACAAAATTAATTCCAATGTTTATATACACGCTATCAAGACGGGACATAAAGCTTTAAACTCGAACTTTTAAGGATTTTTCAAAATTACTAACATACTTTATAAATAATACTCTTTTAATCAAAAGTACTCTTTATGTAAATTTATGTTTTTTTGTGCTCTCGGATACTGTTCTCTTTCCCCTTTTATTATCCTCTATTTATTTTACCCTTTCTCTCTTTCATAACCTTAACATCTTGTTTTACCGATAAAATTTTAGTGTCCTTTCTTCTCTTCATCGCTTCAATTTGTTGCGAAAATTTATTAATTAAATTTTTTTACGAATAAATTTAATTTAATATATTATTACGTACAATATTTGACACCCAAGTAAATTTACTGATACTTTTATGTCTAACAATGAGAGTGGGATTACCCACGCAGTCGGGCGGTCCTACTTGTAATAACTTCATAAGTATAACGTTCGCATTGTTCATTACTGCGAAAACAATCAGAATAGAGTTATTTCTGAGCCGATACATACCAGTATAATCTATTTGCATATTGCATGAGAATAGTAGCACTACAAAGTATACGTTAGGACAAAAGCGTTGATATTCGGTTTCGTATGCCATGAAAATATCATTGTTTTTAAATTATTTCTGACACAAATTTGTGATTCAGTCTTAATGTTGTTTCGTTCGTATCTAATAGTCGTACTTTATC
This sequence comes from Onthophagus taurus, assembly GCF_036711975.1. NCBI lineage: Eukaryota > Metazoa > Arthropoda > Insecta > Coleoptera > Scarabaeidae > Onthophagus > Onthophagus taurus. The sequence goes on from NC_091966.1 coordinate 27,837,614, forward strand.
TTTGGTTTTTGCTTCTTTTATAGATTTGAGCTGAGATGGTTTGAAATCGATATCGATGTTGCGATGGCGGCAAAGAAGACAATTTCACTAAATAGCAATAGTATTCAATATGAAATTAAATACAATATTCTTTGGTATGACTTAAAATATAATTCTTACCTGGGATTGTAAAGGATAAGTTCGTAAACAGCACTTGATGATCTTTATAGACGCTAAACGTAAGTCATTCGTGTATATAACAAATCGAGTGTCTAATCCCATTTTATACATATCTTACTTCAAACGGGTCATAAATCTAACCTATCTATAACCTATAAGCATCATCTTAGAAGAATTAGTTGTTTTCCTCTTACTTATTAGGCCCTATCTGAAATTTAAATCACGAAACGAATAGGAGTAATTCGTAACTTCAGCACTCATATAAGTTGTGAAATTACCTAAGCTCTAACCATGACTTGCAGAACACATTTGTAAACACAAAAAGACATAGTGATACTATCTACATATATCTATCTATATTTCGCAATATATACGATTCCAACCATAACAAAAGATCTAGTGAAATATTAAAATTTAATATTAATCAACTTACGCATCAAAATATTATGATCTGTTTTGTCAAAAGGCGTTGTTTCTTATTGAAACGTGAAAACTATTCTCTTTTATCTCACGTTATTCCCCGTAACACATTCGTAACCCTGGATCATTTAATTAATAATTTTGCAAATTAATCTGGTGACTCTGCGGGTCAATTTATTGGACAATCATGACTGATCCAAAGATTTTAAAATATGTTTTTTTGATATGTATGCCACCATCATGTTAGAAAATGGTACTCGGTTTTAGGATCGAAACAAATATCTTTAACTATATAGGAAGTTCAATATTAGTTGATACAAAAGATATAGTCATATATTACACATCGTAAATTTTAAGAAAGTTTTTGTAGGAATTAGGTACACTGGCATGTGTATAAATGCATAAATGTGTTAACACCAACTTTTCACAAGTTTAATTTTAATATACAGACTTTATAAACACGTCGCTATTGAATTTTATTGAAAACTTTTCCTGCCAATGTCGTTTAATTTGGATAGTTCTCGTCTAAAGTTCTTCCGTTCCTAATTTGATATATTAACCATAAATTTCAATTTAATTAAAAATATGTAAAAATGAAAATCCTTCCATAAATGAAACTTTAATGATGAAACGTAAATGTAAATCGACGTATGATTGCAAGGAAGGTAAATTTCAAAGTAAATTTAATAAAGTAGCACGAGGAGCATCACAGCCCGCAATACAAACTAAAACTTTGTTCTTATGTAGACGATTCTTGTCTTATAAAACCATAAAACAAATTCCACCACATAATTAAAAGTATATCGAAACGTTTTTAAATAAAAGTTATTTATATTTTGTATAAAATTTATACTTGATGATGTAAATATTTATTTATATACTTGAAAATGAAATTATGTTAATGTTCTATTTTGCACCTTAAGAATATCTTCGTGTTAAAAGCAGAATCAAACGAAAATCGTAGAATGAAGTATGCTCAGTGTCTCGTTGTTAAACAAATTACTGGAAATCGTGGTTGAAAATATGAGAAACCATATACGAAATGGTCTAAAATAGCTTTATAAACTTTCTTCGTCGAAGAGAAAGCCATACCACATTTTGGAAATAATGGACGAAGTGTTATGGAGATAAAGAAAATTTGTCGTATTTTCTAATCGTCCTCTCTAACAGGTTGTTCGAAGATGATGATGCAGACTATGATGTTGGTCGCTTCAAATCATACTAGAAGTTAATAGAATCGTCACTGGAACTCGTATTGACTGCAGACCCAAGTTCCAAGTTATCCATAATTACATACATCCTGTACATATCTTCTTCCACTTCTAACACGTAGTTTACATAGTCCTGTCAGTTATTAGATGTTATCGTTGCACGTCCTTCGTTGAAAAGTTTTAGTAGTCCTTTAACTTGAGCCTATGCCAGTTCGATAAGGTTAAGCTGACAATGATAGAGCGGTAAACATAGAATTTCGCATCCCGCTCCATCCACAAAAAAGTCGATTCGGCCGAATAAATTTATCATGAATCTCTCTTTGAACTCTTCGGCAAGTAATTCAAGTTTAAGCCCTATGGATCGGCAAGATCTATGAATAAATCTTCCACTACTTAGGGCTTACCTTGACAAAGCCAACGGTTTATACAAGTTTCATCAAAATAAAATATTTTTTGGCCTTGTTTGCGATATTCTTTAATTTTGTGTAGATAGTTTCGGCGCCAGGATAGTATGCATGGTTTTTCCACAAGTGCATATTTTTGCCCACGCGTTTCATAAATTACAAGGTTTTGCCAACATTTTGTGTTGAGTTGACCAGGAAAATAGGCGAAATTCCTTGCATTCCATGTCCCTTAAATAAATACTGATCGATGTGGTAAACGAAAAGATAAATATAAGTAATGTATAAATGAAATTATATACTTACAGCGTACACTTTATCTAATGTTAGTAATTTGTACTTAACAAAAAATGAATGGACATCATTCATTTCAAAAATATTCTCCCGCTTTCTCTTCTATCGAGGAGATTTCACCGATTCGGTGGTTTGCTCCATTTCCTTTATGGTTTCCCATATCTTAATAATAAAATAAAATATAATAAAATAAAATAAAATAAAATCCTTCTTTTTAACTTACGAATGTATACTGATGAAGAATAGTTGTTATTAATTTGAAACTAATTATAACTAATTAAATTGTGATAGGTATCCAAATTTTCGGTTATAAATAAATAATTCCGTCTATAACGTATGTAAAAAAACAGGTAGTATTATAGATACACCTTTAAAGCATAACAGGAGGCATTTCAGTAATGGTACAGTTTTTGCATTGGTTTGCGTGATGTTCTACAACTTTAATTAAACATTTAATATAAGCGACAGCGTCAACATAGCGTAACTAAAACATCTTTAGCACAGGATGTCATTAAAGTATGAATGAAGGTAAAATAAATGTAATTGCTATAGGTCTTTTTATTAATAATCAGTGATAATTCTTCGATAAAACCCCTATAACCCAAATGATCCATAATAAATGAGATAAATAATTAAGACAATGTAACTTAAATATCATATTTTAAAAATTTTAGCAGGTGTTACGCGTACAAACATAATTAATTATATGGCCGTAAAATATTTGTTGTGTGCAGAGATAAGTTGTCTTTTCCTGCCATACACATGTTCTATACACATACTTTTTCATTATTACTTTGGATTAAATCGCCCGGTATTTCCATGAATAAATTAACAGTAGCAAATTTCTCTTTTATCGCTACAACAACGTTATAACCGCTTCAACCGTTGCGGTCATAAGCATTAGTACCAACAATAATAATCATTTATTAAAGCCCGTATAGGTAAAGCGAATAAGAACAGCAGGACCGTTGATATTTTTAGGCGATGATTTACTGCACGATTTGTACCATGTCGGTACAAGAACCCTAATTAAATTTACTATTAGTTTCGGTCAATTGCCGCGATTGTCCTAGATTCGTTTCTATCGTTTCGAGAGTTGAGAGTGTACGACCGGGTGTCATTGTTGTAGCTGTTATTGTAGCAGTAGTTAAAGCAAATGCCGTTCGCCGGCTGCCGGTTGTAAAACTGTCCGACAAAACGGTCTAGCACGCGATTTACGGCGCCAAGGACGTCCTTATAATTATTTTCAAACAGGTACTAAGGTGGCAGACCTGTATCCGAACACTCGGTTAATCTAGATTTCGACGACAGATATCAAAACATACTGACACGTACGATATTATGAAACAACACCGCAGTTAGAATATACTATGTGAATTAGGTCAGTTATTCTTAGTATTACCATTAATTATTATAAAAGACAAACAATTCAAGAAAAGTGTACATTTATTTTCTACAAAGATTTAAATAGTTGACAGATTTATTATCTGTTTTAGAAATCTGTCTTTGAAAAATAATGAATGTCCCAAAAAAAGATAAATAAATTGAGAGAAAAATACAGCAAAACCTCGATATAATGGAATAATACGGGAAGGGAGTGTCCGTTATTTGAAAAATGTTGCTCAAACTGCGATTGATTGTTGACATAATTTATTCACAAACGATATCCTGGACATGATAATTAGGTATACAAATCAGTATATTGAATCGATAAAACATAAATTTTCTAAAGAAGGAGATATCACATCCACAGACGTCATCGAACTAAAGGTTTTTATTGGCTTATTATACTTAGCAGCACTCAAAGGGAATCGTCATAGTTTGGCGGAACTTTGGGGAAAAGAATGCGATGGTGTTGAAAAATTTGGGCTCGTAATGAATATCAAACGGTTTGAGACTTTGATACGTTGCCTTCGTTTTGACGATTTTACTACTAGAGCAGGAGTAAAAAAATCGACCGTCTTGCTCCAATTCAAGACGTGTTTGAAAAATTTGTGGAAAACTGTCAGAAAAGCTATAGTGTTGGAGAGAGCGTTACAATCGACGAAACGCTAACAGGTTTTCGAGGTAGGTGTGCATTTCGGCAGTACATATCGTCCAAACCGAACTAGTACCGTACTTTTTCGGTAAAATGATAAAATCTTTTGTACTTGTCGATGCCAAGACGATTTATACAACATGGAAATTAATGCTGGAAAACAGCCTGAAGGCGCTTTTTGTGTTAGTAATAAGTCATGTGACGTGGTAAAAAGAATGGCTTACCCATTATTTGGATCCGGTCGTATTACGGCCGATAATTAGTTTATTGATATGGAACTAATCGATGATTTGAAAAATAAAACATTATCATATGTTGGAACAGTGAGAGAAAATAAAAGCCAGTTGCCCCCAGAATTTATTATAGTCAAAGGAAGGAAACAATATACCAACAAGATTGACTTCGGTGGTGAGAAAACTTTAGTATCCTGCACACCACCAGTCAACAAGAATGTGATTCTCATATCGTCGCTTCATAGCGATGACGCTGTTGGTCCTGAATGTGGAGAGAAAAAGAAGCCAGAAGTAATCACTTTCTACAATTCTACCAAGGGCGGTGTCGATACTTTAGACCAGATGAGTACCACTTACAGCGTGAGCCGAAATGTCAAACGTTGGCCGATGGTCATATTTTTCACAATGTTGAATGTGGCTGGATTAATTAGCAATTGAAAGAAGAGACTTCCTAAAAACGTTATCCCCCCAGTTAACGCTTGTTAGAGCTGAATCGAAGATGTGTGAAGACAGCTGGAATGAGCACTAACCTTCAGATGTGACTGAAAAGGTTCAGTCCTGTTGGTGATGATCTATCTGTAGCACTTCCCCAAGTTTTTACAATGCCTCTAACTTCCAACCTCTTGGGTGGGTATGGTAGCGCTACTAGCCACTGCTTGTAGAATAGTTTGCACGCTTGCTTTAGGGTGGGTTAGTGTGGCTTTCTGCGGGGGTGGAGGAAGCGCTCCATCGAGTGTCTGCCTCCTCGTGGCACCACTGGATGTGTGGCTTCCACTACTCCTTTGGGGTAAGGGAATTCACTAACTAAATGGCACTCCAACGGCCCTGTCCAAGCTGTCGTGTCGTGGCTAAGGACTTGCACGGAAGGGTAACGGCGCCGGCTGCTGTTTACAGCAACCGTCATACCATGTGCTGGTTTCCAGCACGGGGGATCTTGGCTTAACCGCCCGGATCAAGAGGAGACAACCTCAATAAAAACCCCAAAGTCAAGGTGGAACAGCTTATGCCGAAGACTTTTATCGCTTAATTGCGTTGGCCAAGAGGGAAATACTTGGTTCCTAATAAGCGGACTCTGGATACCTGGGGACCTCCAGTTTCAACAAAATCCTCTTACTGCGGCATGCGGGGCTCTGTCGCGGCGGACCTCCTTTCCCTAGCTACTCGTGGGACTTTCATGGAACAGAGTAACAAAAAAACTTTAGTAGAGGTAGATGCAACTCCGAGCGCATCAAGGCAAAAATCGCCTTCAACTAGTGAAAGCGTAGAGGACATCACACTGTCCCCCGCTTCCTCCAGTGCCAGCAGCGTCTTAACGTCTGCGACCATCGAACTTCAGGAGAGCATAGAGAAGCTCCAAGTCAAGGAAAAAAAGTTATGTGGTGCAGCACGGAAAAGGCTCAGGTGGCTGCTCAAACAAGGGCTGACTCTCGAGGAAGCCCGAGCAAAGGCCACACAGCCTATCAGTGAGGAGGAGAAGAGGGCTAAGAGACCTCGCTCCGAAAGCACAACGCCTAAAGGGCCCGACACCAAACGAGCTGCTACTGAAAGGCGTAGCGCTCCTAGCGGAGGCAATCTTCCGCAGGGGCAAAAGCCTACAGTTGCCAGCTTCAAGCAGGTGTTGGAAGGTAAAAAGATGGGTATTGCAGATTCCCTATTTCCAGAGGTGAACCTCACAACAGCCCAAATGCAGGCTATTCAAGAGGTCATCATCTCAAGAATTGTGGACCTTAGCGAGGGACATGAAGGCGACATCAAGCCTAAGTTCCTCGGCACCACATTTAAGGCAGGATGGCTGGTAGTCAACTGCGAAAACCAGGAAACAGCGGACTGGATAAAGTCCGTAACTCCAACCCTACAACCATGGGAGGGCGCATCCCTAATGGCTATCGATGAAAAGGAGCTACCTAGAGCGACTATCATGAACGCCTATTTCCCCAACAGTGCGGATGAAAAATCAGACCGCATTCTAAAAATTGTTAAAGGCCAAAACGAAGGCCTGAACACCAACGAATGGAGGGTGCTCAAAAGGACGACCGAAGGCAGCAGTGCCTTTCTTACGTTGTCCGTTGACCATCCCTCCGTAGAGAACCTTAAAAGAACAAACTATAAGGTTAGCTACAAGTTCGGGCAAATCACCCTGAGGCAAAAGAGCGGCAAGCCTACGCCACAGAAAGAAGAACCCGAACCAACACCTGGAACTTCCGGAACCGCCAAGGACCCCAAGAAGGGTAAAGGTAAGGTTAGTTCCGAAAAAAAGGGTAAGGGCAAAACTGCCGCTCCCAAAATTGCACCCGCCAAACAATAATGGCGGGTGTAGGCTTCATCCAGGCCAACATCCAGCACTGTAAAAGCGCCTCCGACGTGCTGGTCAAGGGCTTCCACAGCCCCAACATACATGTTGCGTTGATTCAGGAACCATATGTATATGGAGGAATAGTCAGAAGACTATCAACAAAAGCAGGTAAGTTATTTTATTACAGAGGAGAGTGCCCTGCGCGAGCAGCGATACTCGCTAAATCCTCTTTAAACTGCCTACCATTAACCCAGTTTATCTCTAGGGACTTGGTTGCAATGTCAGCGGTATTGCCGACGCCGGGAGGCAAGCAAGAGGCGATTATAGCCTCGGCATACTTCCCCGGTGATTCGGACGATCCACCGCCACAAGAGGTAAAAGACCTCATCGAATATTGCAATAAGAGGGGAAAACAACTCCTCCTGGGCTGCGATGCGAATGCACATCATCTCGCATGGAACAGCTCAGACACAAACAAAAGGGGTGAGTATCTTTACCAATACCTTCAAACTACAAATTTAGATATCCTCAACAGAGGTAACGTACCGACTTTTGTTACCAAGAGTCGACAAGAGGTGCTAGACATAAGCCTAGCCACGCCTCGCCTTAGTTCGCAAATCGCAAACTGGCATGTTTCGCGTGAAATCACTTTAGCGGATCACAAGCATATTCGCTTTGTCATTGTAGCAGACATGACAAAACAAACAGAATTCAGAATCCCCTCACTCACTGATTGGTGCTCTTTTTGTAGACACATCGGCGAAGAGGTTGATGAAATCAAAACAAAGATTGAAAGCAGAGAGGATCTCGAAATAGCCTCTGTTCAACTAAACAATCTCATACATAGTGCGTATGAATCAAGCTGTCCAATAAAACACAAAAGAGCACAATCCAATGTGCCTTGGTGGAACAAGGACCTTGAAAACCAGCGAGTCATGGTTAGAAGACTATATAATAAAGTCAGGAATTCCAAACTCGAGCAAACATGGGGTGTCTATAGAAAAGCCCTAACGGAATATAACTTGGCTATCCGCAAAGCCAAAAGAAAAACCTGGCGTAGCTTCTGTGAAGGCATAGACAATACGCCTACAGTTGCTCGTCTGCATAAGATCTTGGCAAAAGATCACAACACTGATCTAGGCCACCTATGCAAACAAGATGGTAAATATACAGAGGATGCTAAGGAATCGTTGGAACTCCTACTGAGTATACACTTTCCTTCCTCAAAAGTCTGCCCCCATGCAGATGCCGACCCTGAAGTAATGGACATAACCCGTCCATCAGGTAAGGTTCGCAGCACAGCTGGGAATATTTTCACACCCAACAGAGTAAGGTGGGCTATCTCGAATTTCAAGCCCCTAAAATCACCTGGAGGAGATGGAATTCTGCCTATCTTTCTGCAAAAAGGCTTAGAAGAACTTCTCCCAATAATAATATCCCTATATATAGCTAGCTACAGCTTTAGCTATATACCCACTCTATGGAGGAAAGTAAAGGTGGTCTTCATACCCAAAGGTGGTAGGCGTTCAAACGCGGACCCCAAGGCGTACAGACCAATTAGCCTAACTTCATTTCTCCTCAAAGGGATGGAAAAGGTAATCGATCAATACCTAAGGAACGGAGTGCTTCTCACAAATCCACTCCACCCTAGCCAACATGCTTACCAGAAAGCAAAATCAACAATTACCGCTCTCCATGCTTTGACTAGCACCTTAGAGGAGGCAATTGCAACCAAAGAGATAGCCCTTTGTGCTTTCATAGATATAGAGGGTGCGTTTGATAACACCTCATATGAATCCATAGAGAAGGCTTTAAACGCAAAAGACATACATCCGTCGACAATCAAGTGGTGTATAGCCATGTTGAAAAGTCGGCAGATCACAGCCAGTCTGGGAGGCGAGTCGCTGACTATAAAGGCGCTAAGAGGATGTCCCCAAGGGGGAGTGCTATCACCTCTATTATGGTGCCTGGTAGTTGATGACTTGATGAACATCCTAACTAAAAACGGATTTAAGATACAAGGGTATGCTGATGACCTGGTAATCACAATCCGAGGTAAATATGATTCAATCATAACTCAGCTAATGCAGAAAGCCCTACTACTCACCAGTACTTGGTGCAGAAGCAATGGGCTCAGCATCAATCCCAATAAAATCGAAATAGTCCCTTTCACTCGGAGAAGGAAGCTACAAATAAAAGCACCCTCCATTGAAAGCAGAACTATTAACCTCAAAACAGAAACTAAATACCTAGGGGTAATACTTGATAGTAAACTAAACTGGAACTCACACTTAGACAAGGTGAGGAAAAAGGCCATCATGGCAAACCAGATCTGCCGCAGGCTCCTAGGAAGGAACTGGGGTCTCAAACCACGAATGGCTCATTGGGCCTACGTAGCAATAATCAGACCCATGGTCGCCTACGCCTCATTGGTTTGGTGGCCAAAAACAAAACATAAGACAGCTCAACAACAGCTGGCACAAATCCAGCGGTTAGCATGTCTTAACATAACGGGTGCAATGAGATCCTGTCCGACGGCTGCTTTGGAAGCCCTACTTGGTCTCACACCGCTCCACATATATATACAAAAGGAGGCAGCCTTAAGTGCCTTATCACTGAAAACAGTTTCTTCACTCAAGTTGATGCAGGGTAATCTCAGAGGACACCTCGAGATCCTCAAAGACCCATGTCTAAATCACCTGATTGAAATTAAAACGGACCTTATACCGACGGAATACAATTTCAACCAACCGTATAAGGTCATATTTAGTAGCAGGGATGATTGGGCGAAAGGAGGGCCTCAACTAAAAAGAGGAGCCCTAGCCTGGTACACCGATGCTTCAAAGACAGTAAGATCTGGAGTAGGCATGGGCATCAGTGGACCAAACAGCCACATCAAATTGCCCCTCAGCTCGGACTTAACAATTTTCCAAGCAGAAGTTCTTGCTATAAACTTCTGCACCGCTTTGAACCTACAGAAGGGACAAAAAGGTGCATCCATAAACATTTTCACAGACAGTCGGGCCGCCTTAAAGGCAATTCAGGCCTACACGTGTGGCTCCGCACTGATCAGAGAGTGCACCAACAACCTGAAAGAACTCGCTAGGGGCAATGATGTTACCTTATGGTGGGTTCCAGGTCACAGCAACATTGAGGGCAATGAGAAGGCCGACAAGCTGGCCAAAGAGGCAGCAAACACGCCCTTCATTGGACCCCAACCTGGATGTGGACTACAAAAAAGCCACCTAAAACAAATAATCAATAACTGGGAGGCTTCAAAGATAGCCTTACGCTGGAAAGAACTTCCAGGTCACAGACAAGCGAAGAGTATGATAACTCCGTCGCAAAACAAAACCAAAGAGGTTTTGTGCCTCAGCAAAGGGGATCTAAGAACGCTCTCAGGCTACCTAACCGGCCATGTGCCCCTAAAATACCACCTCTTCCACATTGGACAAGCTGAGGATCAAACTTGTCGACTATGCAACGACGAGTCAGAAACTGCTGAACATATACTGTGCAATTGCGTCGCCAGAGGACGTCTAAGGCACAACGTCTTCGGTAAAACTACCCTGTTACCTACCGACATAAAGGTTCAAGACCTTAGGACAATACTAAGGTTCATTAAGGACCTACATTTGCCCTAAACCATTGGAGGGCTAAAGTTACAATAGATCTTATAGGTCGCGGTAACGAGAGGGGCCGCCCTCCTCAGCCCGGCAGCAATAATAATAATAATAATAATAACTTCCAACCTCTCCTTAAAACACCGCTCGCTTACCCGCCTCCACCCTCACCTTGTCAACCTTCATTTTTTCCCTAACTATATATCCCGGAGTCGCCTTAACTAACCCCAACACCCACTTCCAGCACTTGGTCTGCACATCCTCTACTAGCCCTTGCTCCTTCCATCCATATATCTCCACCCCATATATCATACGCTTTTTATCAAGCTCTCAAACATTAATTTACCTTTTCCCACATCTTTCCCAAAAATCCTTTCACCCCATCCCCAAATCTGTCCCAAACCTTATTCGCCCTCGCACCCAACATTCTAATATGTCCTCCCTCTTTGTTGTTCTTTTTAAATCGATACCCTAAGTATGTGTACTCCCTCACTTCCTCGATCACCCTCCCTTCCCATCTCCAGTCGTCAGTCTTCCTTCAACCCCCTTTACAGAACCTCATCATTTTCGCTTTGTCTACGTTTACCTCCGAATCCTTCCGGCTAAAATACCTTTCCAGCGACCGAATCATTGCTGTCCTCATCTCACCTGCCTCCCTGGCGATCCCTTCCGATCATCACACCTCCTATCTGTCCCCCAGCCAATGTGTCTTCTATGTCTGCAGTGTACAAAGCAAAGAGGACGGGACTAAGCGGACATCCCTGCCTCAACCCCCTTGTCCCCTCGTATAAAACCGCTCGTTTAGATCTTCTCATACCTTTATTGTGATTACCGTCTCCGTGTATATCTCTCTCACCCCGCTTATCATTCTTCCTGATATCCCTTTTCTCGAAAGCTTCTCTCCCTTTCGATCCAGTTCTGTATCTACCAGATATCTCAATATATAAAGATGTCTATCGCTTCTATTCCCTTTCCAAAGCGTGCCTGACCATCTGGCAGGAGCTCCCTGTCCTCTATCTCTTTTTCTAGCCTCACAAGCAGTACCTTCGCGTATATCTTGTACGCTGTATTCAGTAAGCAGTCAGTAATACCCCTATAACTCTCCACTGTATCTTTCCTTCCCTCTTTGTACAAGGGACTTATTATCGCCGTCCTCCACCCCTTCGGAAACCCTTCTCCCTTCCATGCCTTGCTTAACGCCATCCACAACCACTCCCTCACCTCTACCGTTGCCTCCACCCATGAATCATCCAAAAGGATGACAAATCATCAATGCCAGAAATGTCACACTGCAATTTGCCTGACTCACGCAAAAATAGTTTGTAAAACGTGCTGTGCTGCCTGGTAATGCCCGTCGTCTGTTGAATTTCTTGCTTAAAACGTCACAATGTTGTTGAATAATTTTGAGAAACGTCCCTCCAGTGTTGTACTGGTTAAACTAGAACTAACACTAGACCTAGAACTAGAAACATTCGAGTTTAGCCATGACTCTGAAGACTCAATGGCTCAATGAAAAATAAACAACAATCTAATCCTGAATAACAACTAAAACTAGAACTAGAACAAAAACTAGAACTAACACACTAGCATTAGAACCAACATTATATCTAGAACTAGAAACATTCGGGTTTAGCCCTAGGTCTCTTAAGACGGCTAAATCCGAATGTTTCTTGTTCTAGATCTAGTGTTAGTTCTAGATTTAGTTGTTATTCAGCGTTTGATTGTTCTATATTTTTCATTGAACTAACTGTATTAACATTTCAAGGAAAATTCTTCTTAATGATTATAATAAAGAATGTTTAAACAAATGTAAAGTTAAAAGCAACTTTCAAAATAAATAGTTTATATGTGTCTAAGTAAGTATGTGGCCGAGTAACTATAATTGCAAAGTCTAACAAGAGAAATGGCAAATAGCAAGTTTAAAAAATGTCATTAATGGCCATTCAAAGTTGATTTATAGAATTCCGTTCAAACCTTAGAATGCCTTCCGCATTATCTATTGCCGTTTAATGGCAAAGAAACGCGGTCGCGTGGTGTACGCCCTCTCCGTAATAACAAACAAGGAAACTTATCGCGGTTGAAATTATTAATTACGTTTATAATTCAGTTTGCCCTTAAGTGGCTATTAAAGGATATCATGATTTATCGATTGTCGTGCCGGTCGCCTTTCAGTCTTCGTTGCTTCGAACGGATGTCACGTCCGACCGCTTCGATATATATTTCTAATTACGTTTAGCGTACCGAGATGTCGTAAATAGCACTCGGGACAAATTAACATTTGCATCTGAATTATATTCGATGCGTTTAATGAATAAATTTTGTTTAGAAAATATAAATTGATTTAACCCGATTTATAATAAAAAATAATCTCCCAACAGAGTAATAACTTTAATGTTAATAGAATAGAAATGCTTTGGTGTGTACTCATTTTCTCATAGGGACAATTTGTGACTATAAGCGTTCTCTTGGCGATTGTGTATGGCACATTTCCTATTTATAGGGGACAGGTTTCATATCGCCCGTGCAGTTTATGGTTGTCGAGAGTTAGTCGCGACGACCATAACGGTTTACAAGATTAACACTGTATTGTTTGCACCAGCAGCGTAACAATCATGTCACGCCGGAATGAATTAGTCATATACGGACATTAATATTTTTATAACTAACTTAACAAGCATTACATAAAGCTACTTTGTTAAAAATTCGTTTCGTATCTTAGAATTTTTTTAACCAGTATGTCATTAATCAGTTTACATCCATTTAGTAAACATAAAATTTTTATTTTAATTAAAAACAAGACCATAAATTACTTATGTTACGACTTTTTTATTTTTACACACAAATTGTGCCTACCAAAATGATCAATATGTAAATTTAATAGTTTAATTTTCATGGTATGTGTTGATTAGAGATGTCATGGTTAACGGCGCAATCAGTGCGTACCCACACTCGTTAATTACAAAATTTATGTATCTTTCGCGTTAATTTGAATTTGAATTTCACATGGGGGAAAAAGTCGCCGTCGTATGTGATCATGAATACTGGGAGCTTGCTGGTGTAAGTGGGTGTATATGTAAATACCACCCGCTTCTGTTAACACGGCCCCGTGCGGAGTGGCAAGCGGTAGTTAATTGGACCGTCAAAGATTAATGCATTTGTCAAAAAGACTTATTGCCAATGAATCCGTAATTAAACCGGCCGGTTCACCTGGTCCGCGAGCTCAATGCGTCCTTATCCGACTGCGGATATGGCACGGCCAGGAGCAGGACCGAAGAGGGAAAACGCCCTACGCGCTCTCCAAATTGAAAACAGTTAAGATGCGCGATAACTTCACCTTCGAGTATGATGTATTAGTCTGCACTGACAGTAGATTTATAGATTTTCGATAATGATTTCCTCGAACCCATTGCCCTGTATGTCTATAGTTACAACTTGCGTTTCAGAGCAAAATAAAAAAAAATCGAAAGCATAACTAGAAAAGTAATATTTTATAATCTTTCGATAAATATTATAGCCACCATTATTCGAGCAATCGCCAAGATTTACAGTTCCAGTTACAGTTTTTAATGGTGGGAATTTATGAACAATTCGCACAAATATTTACGAGTGAGACCTTAACAAGCTACGTCGTAACACTTGCACCGTTGGCCGGTTACAATTGCACGCGTATTTTATGTTATCAAACGATTTATTTATCATGGTTTCTTTTATTACCTTGTATTACATCTGAACATATGTGTACTTTAAAACAATAACAGCAATAAACTGTACTTTAATAATACTCAATCAATAATGATGGATAACTTTGAATATAAGATGATGAAAACACTTATTAATACAGAAGAAAATAAAATGTAATTTAATTCCAAGATTTTCGTTTTAATCGTTAAAAAGACGAAACTGATGATGTATTACTCATACTCGGGTTTAAGATTTATTCTATCTAGATCCATTGCTGCACGACTATATTATGGTAAGTACTGTTTATTACTGTTATCAACGATCGCAAAAATAATATACGTACCTAGTTTAGCAAAAACACTATGCAATAATGATGTTTATGAATTGGTATTAGATAATGATATATGCGTGGCAAAAATGGGAAAACACTTTCGCATAGGCACGGCAATTGCTGTGGCTACATTCAAGGAAGCTTTTGCTATAAAATCACAATGTCTATCTCGTTAATGTTCAATCGGATTTCTTACTTACTCCTAATCGAAAACATAAACATTTCCACATAAATTTCAATATCCACATAAAATCGAAAGAATAATATTTTAGATTTACTCAATTATTAACAAAGCCAATAAGCTAGAAAAGCTTTATCACTGAAGATGATTTTTCGATAAAATACAGAATTTTTATCAAACTTTAGCAGAGACCCATCTCAGAAGTTTTGTTGCTTCAAATGATCAAGAGGCTTCAGTTCACGACTTAATAATCTTGCGGTGATATAATATCTTTAGGCAAACTACGTTACAATGTGGCTTGAGGGATTCCTAGTTCCTGTAAACTTCGTTGAACGATTCCGATATTTTCGGCCGGTACGTTGCCTCACTGCCAAAACAACATCTATTAGTTAATAACTCGATTCGAATTTATCTACTATAGAATGCGCAGCCTAACAAATTGCGGTAATAATTTCCAAACGTTGTTCGTTCGTGACCTTATTAAAATACAAAGTTGATATGTTTTTATTTAAAAATCCTATATAGGCATTTATGAAAAAATGTGGTATTATTTTTGTATAATGTGTTCACTGTTTTAATAGAATTCTAGCACATGGTCAATTACTTGCTGAGCCGGTATCACTAACCATGATCCGATTTATTGTGCTGTACAGGTTCGGCATACATCAATTCCTCTATTACCCTGATTACCACATATCGATTATGAAGTCCTTAAGTCTAACACACTAATGATTGACAGGCAGTCTTTATATTCTGCGCGCGTGATATTGACTCAAATGTCGGTTA
Source organism: Onthophagus taurus (assembly GCF_036711975.1). NCBI lineage: Eukaryota > Metazoa > Arthropoda > Insecta > Coleoptera > Scarabaeidae > Onthophagus > Onthophagus taurus. The sequence continues at coordinate 27,853,265 of NC_091966.1, forward strand.
CATTAAGTACACCGATTAACAAACAAGAATTTGCGAAAACTTTTTTAGTGTTTACAGTAGATTCTTATGCCTTTTTTCATTACCTACAGTTTCATTACTCTTTCTCTTCCTTATGCCGATCAAATACCTACATTACTTTATTATAATTTACTATCTATTAATCACTTCTATAAAGACTTCCTTTAAATGACACTGTATACTATGATACTAATTCTGTGATATTTTCAATTAGGATGATATTCTAAACATAAAAACATACGATGATCAATTCTTCGTGATTCTTCTTCAGTTTCTTCAGTTCTTCTATATATCATTGTGTTCAGAATGTCATTGGTATTAAAAGTACCTCAAAAAATAAATGTAAACAGCTCATGCTCATCCAATGAATAGATTAAACATTATCTTTTTTAAATATTACTGAAATAATATTATGAAAAAAAGCTTATTTAAGCATAAACACAAATATTAATTAACAATACATAGGCTTTATAAATGTATATACGTTTTATATAGCTCCTGATACAGCTTTTCCACCTGTTAGTTGTTTGATGAATGTCACAGTGTGATCACAACAGCAGCTTATTATCATATTGGTATTCTATGATATGGATTTTCAGTTTTTCCAACATTTTGATGTATTGATGAAATTGTTTACCTTGCTCCTCAGTGGCATCACCCAAATAGCTTGGAAAATATCAAGATAACTAACTGTTTAAATGTCTACGGCATATTTCATCTATACAAACATAAAATGGATCCCTTTTGATGGTTTCACGTTAAAATCTTAGCAACAACCACCTTGAATAATAACTAGCCACCTTCTCACTGACTATCATTTTTTTTTTTGTCATCAGACCCAACAAACACGCCTTATTACTTCGAAATTGTTTCAGAAGAAGGTTACAACATGGCATTCGAAACATCAAACACCTTTTCAAAAAACGTACGGCTTAACATGAAAGTTTTTAGTTCTAGTTTTAGTTTAATTAACACCGGCCGTGAAAGCATTCGTACTTAAGCACACCCTCTTTCAATTTCGCATCTGATAGATGATAAAAATTCTCGTAGAAATTTTTCAACAGTCTAAGTTTTCTGTACCAATGTTGATGTTTAATCTTTCTTCAATTTCTCTGTGCTACTATCCTATTCATTGACACTTCCAAATCACTTCATATCCGCCAACCATGAGCATAATAATTTATTTTATTTAAACCTATATGACGATATTCTTCATATGTACAGAAGGAATATCAATATAACTTTATATGAATCTATAAACAACCTCTATTCATCATTTTCAAATCCAATTCCGAATTCATTTATCAAACTGGTAATATCTGATCTGTATACTAAAATATATGCTTCTTTGGAAAAATGGCAAGAACGCTTTGTGGGTTAGAGACATGGAGATGCGCGCCATTTTTAACTGGCCGAATGGTGAACGAAACTCCAAAAAACCTTATTGTCATTACTAGCATTGTTATTTCTTTGTATAATATACATAGCTATTAAATTCCTGCTCCTAGATTTAGTAATAACTAAAGATCTTATGCGTGATTCAAATAAGGCTAAGGAGCGCTTCAAATGCGTTCCTATATGTTGATTGTAAATACAACAGCAAATAAGTTTTACTTTTATAAAAAAGCTATCCGGATCCATTCCAAACTCGTCTTGAAGAAAGTTTGTAATGTCACTTCTAATGTCACAAATTCCACCTCCTACATAAATAATAGTAATATAAAATCAAGAAAATTCTTAATACTTTTTCGAAAATCACCTTAATCCAGGTTATAGAGAAATGTCATCATTTACATCTATGTGGAAACTTATTCATGTTACGTCTATTCCCAGGTACAAAGCCTCGGAGTAGATTTTTCGTATTACTTTCATCTTATATGAGTTCTCCCTGTTTTGTTAAAGTCTCTTGAGTCTTGTGTAATCAATAACATATTTCCTGACTTACGCCCAAACCGTTGTAGTACAGCTACACTGATCAAGATACTGCCGACGAAAAGTACGGCTGTGGTAACCGATATTTGATGTTTCCGGTATTATTTAATACAAGGCAAGTCTTTGAATCAGTCTATTATGATCTTCTTCTTTCAACTACCTCATCCACTGGTTATTTTCTTCTTTGTTATGGTTTCGTACTAACCTTTCCCGTCGCATCTTATATATACGCACTGACTTAGATCTCCTGTCCAACCACAAATTTCTTTGTCCAAACTGATAATTTCGAACCATCATTTATATGTAGATGATCTTCAAATTTATTCTAATACAATTGTAGGAATATTTATCATTATTCATTTTCATATATTATTACTTTGTTCACAAGAGAGCCTTAGCTTTTTGTGAGACCGAAATTGTTACTTATATTCGCATATTACATATTTATTCTTAGTTTTTTGCATGCGATTTCCGCTATATCTTTGCGATCTATCTTCCATTTTTCAGGAAGCTACTGTTTTGGTCATTTATCTTTATACTAAATTTATCGTTTATCCGTCGACAATACATATCATTTCTATTTAGATTTACCTGGCAAAAAGCCCCGAACAAACGAACGCTCGCTCTGTTTGATTCTTAAGATATTTATGCAAGGAGTATGGACGCGAAATATTGAATAGCAAATTGATTCGAATTGACCACGCAATGAATATCATTCTTGGCAATTTTAATGAGGCCTCAACTATTCAAATTTTGCAATGTATTGATTCCTTAATTGGATTTTTTTATTCCGAAGAACTTTGTTACAATACCACGGCGTATTTCCGTATTGTGTACGGCGCAGCACATTTAATGCAATCGAAAAGGAATGGAACACAGATTTATTTAATTAGAGCTAGTACAAAAGAGTGCATTGCCATTCAGAGCTCTATAGAATCAGTAGAGTCCATAATCATTCATACTTAATTAAATTAATTAAGTCTTACCCGTCTGTTTAACAAAAACAACTTCAGACCGAATAGACTAGGCGGACTATTTATGGAAGAAGAACAATCACGAATACATTTGTGGAAAGCATCCTGATCATCAACAAAGCCTTAATGGAAGTTTTTATGGTAACATTATATAATTTGGAGCAATTTAAAAAGTTCTTGAATAAAAGGTGTGTGTTTATTGCGTAAGAACACTTTTAAACATTTTATTACAAAACGTCAGTTGTTCAGTTACCGCGATTTTTCATTGTTGTGGTGACACTGAATCGGCTTGTTAACACAAAGAATGAAACGAAAAAAATAAAAGCCGAAGAAAGCATTATTCATAACATAATGATTTATTTTTTACTAACTAGGTGGAATTTACCCGAGTTTTTAAATGAGTTCAAAGATAAAGCTAATGATGAATAAAGATTGTGAAGAAGGATATTGAGACTTAATTAAAATCATTCCAATGAGTCATGCAATAAGGTTAGTCGCTTAAAGTATGAAGACTGAATGCTTTCAATTTTTGGGTTTTGGAAGAAATATCTAATTTCCAATTTATATTGTGAAGTAAACTTCACTAGCTTATTTATTCGTATTCTTAACTTAAGTGTTGAAAATTGTTAATTACGTTCTCTTATTGTTTGTATTTGTATTCTTTATATAGCATCTTTAACATTGATAAAACGTTTTAATATAATATAAAATTTCTAGGTTTTAAATTCTGTTTAACATGTGCGTAGGTATGAAACCCAGAAAGGAAGTAACTTGATACCAATCTCATTCGTTACTAACTGATACACCCAAAGTTATTCAAAAGCATTACAAAATTGGATATATAGTATCGTAGTCAATCGAAAGAGATCGGTAGTGAAGGTATGTTATACGTAGCTAATGGGACAATGGTGTAGGTAATACCGCGTTTGGCCGGAGATCTTTATGTGCCCCCGGCGACCGTGTAGGGCCCATTACGACGATTGATTGCCCGTGTTTATTACAATGGCCCCCAAATAGGGGCCTCGGTCGAGGCGGCGGGGCGAAATTCTAATCGTGCCGAACATTACACATTCATTCCGGGTACCAATCTTTTCGGTCCCCCATGTGCCATACGCGGCCCGCATCGAGATGACTCCGTGCACCGACCACCGCGAAGAAGCACCGCGCGCGCCTTTAACAGAAAAGAACGAGAGAGAGAAAGAAGGCCTCGGCATCCTTCTTACTAAATATATCTAATAAAACGGCTCGATCGGCATACGGAAAATCCAATTGCTACCGTAGGAGTTCGATGAATAGGCGATTTCCGATTTTGGATGAGATGGCACTCTTTGAAAAATTCAAAGTGACGGAAACGTGATGGTTCTTATATGGCGGTCGTAAGATTTTATTTCAACGTGTATTTTATGTAGTATAAATAAGGTTGCAACTAATTGCCCCTTTTTAGTACTTATTCAATGATTACGTGAAGGTGGAATAAGGATATCGTATCATCTAACGTTCACTTCACTTTCATTTATTACCCACTTTGAGAAAACCACTTTTCTATCATTTCAGTTAAAATCACTAGATTTAACGAGAATACTTCGTACATCATGTTAATAAACGTTATAAAAAATTGTCAGGCATCGATTTACTGATGCTATCTATTATATCGGTATTGTAAGTATGGAAACAGTGTAAATCACTGTTCGGAAGGACAATGGGCCCTTTAAAACTGTCTGGTAGAACCACGCTGTTTGTCACTGTCGCGACTTCGGTTAAAAGCGGCGGCGCCTCGAACTGTACTCCTGTGTTCTGGTATTGTCGTACACCGACCGATATCGGCCCCCTCAGTTAATAGCAGCGATTGCGTTTCAGCAATTGCGGGAGCTACCGTGTGAAAATTGCACGACGACGGCGGCAGCAGCAATCTGATCTAACACGTGGTAATTACCCCGTTGATTTACGACACTTCTAAACTGTGCTCTGGTAATATCGGCGAGCGTGGCGGTTTATTTCACAACCGTGATTGGTTCCATTTTACGCACGTCGTAATAATAATATTTCTCATCACATTATTATCATTTTAATCATAAATTTGGTTGCAATGAAATTATTACTATAGAATAATATAGCCTTCCACACCATTGATACTTAAATTTAATTCTCCTTATAGGGATCAATAAAACAAACTTCTTGGAAGTTTTGATTATAAGTTATCAACTTACCAAACCAAGGTTATGATTTTTGCACGATCCGTGTTTGGGTATAAGTAACATTATACAAAGATTGTGGAAGTAAAGGTATTTAACTTCTTGATCAAGCTCTGTACATAAGCTTCCCACCTTAGATTGGGATCAAGTATCACTTCCAAATATTTAACCGGCTGAGTAAGGTTTGGTGAAATTTCCCGTATAGCAAACGTCAATGACTCAGTCTTGGACACGTTCACCGCAAGATTATTAGATTCAAACCACGATAGCAGGCTCCGTGTAAAGCTAGACACAACTCAATCAAAAGTATTGAAATTTGGGCAGGCAATTACAATTGAAGGGTTTCGTGCAAAAAGTCCCTAAGTGACATTTTCTGGTTTTGGTACTCTTTGCGCCATTTGTTGTGGAATAGCATATACTTTCATTTGCTTCCACTGGCTTTTGTATATAACGTCCCTAAGTAACAAAATTCTCATATGAGTTTGTATAGTTCCCCTGGCTATTACTTTTGAGAAGCCCCTATGTTCAAAAAAGTCGCTATGTTGTAAAAAATAGTTTCAGTGCCCTTACTGGTATCCATATTAGTTTAAGTTTAATAGGTGCTTTAATTCTGCTCTTATTAGTATGTAACGCCAAATATGAGTGACAGTGAAACAAGTAGTGTATCTGGTAAGTTAATAATACGTATGTTTCTTTTTATTCTAGTAACACGTATTATGTTTCTAGAACCATTTCCGGGGCGTGATAGTAATGAATCCCTTCCGTCCGAAATTAAAGTTACTGGTAACATCAGTAGACATTGAAGGTGAAGATGAAACCAATATGACTGAGGAAATTAAGAACGTGAAGAAGAGGAAATCAGATGCAACACGATGGGCAAGAGAACAGAAGAAAATGATGTTAAGAAATGTTCTAATACAACGCCAGATTCCGCAGTGTCGCTCTAAATGTAAAAATTAGATATCCGCCGTGTGGTAAGAAAATATTTGCCAGTTTCCACAAACTAATCCACAGTGAGTAAAGTTTGTATTTACGAGGTTGTATAATAGCAAAACCGGCTGCGGAGGAAGTTACAGCTAAGTTACAATCTGTTACTGTTTGTCAAAACACTTTTTTGGCTTTGCACGGTATAAAAAGAGATAGGCTAAGAAAAAAGATTTTAAAGTTTGAAATAGACGTCAGAGATGGTAGAGGAAAATATCCTTCTCAAAAAATAAAATATCGACAGACACACTGCTGAAAGTTAATGATTTTTTAAAAAACTTGCCAGCAGTAGACTCCCATTACAGCCGTTCGCAAAACAGATACAAGAAATATTTAAGTTCGGACCATACAATATCTCAACTCCATAAGGATTGCGAAAAGTTCCCTGAGAATCCAGTAAAGTATGGAATACTTTGCAAGGTGTTTAACGAAGATTTTCACTATTCATTGGCTCATCCAAGAAAAGATATATACACAGTATGTACCAGGTTTTTAGCTAATCTTAATTCTGCAAAACACAGAAAGGACGAAAACGAAATACGGTCCCTCACTACAGCTAAAGAACTTCATCTTCAACGAGCACGTCCTCTTTGGTCTACTTAAAGAGAAAAAAAATAATTAAAATGAGCACCTAGCAATGAAGTAGCTATATGTTTTGATTTCCAAGTAAATCTGCCTCTACCCGTAACTAACATTGGTAATTTTGACATAAACAATGTTGTCTTGATTAGTAAAGTCAGCATGTTTATCTTTTTGCAACAATTTTGCAACAAAAGGTCCTAACGAGGTGATATCATCGTTAGATTATTATTTAAAGCAACATAGGAAGGAAAATCAAATCAAGCTCAACATTTTCTATGACAAATGTTTTTTTCAAAACAAGAACAGATTTTTGTTCACTTATTTAGATTCTCTTTGCGCATCGAAAATATTCACAACTGTGGTGGTATACTATCCAGCACCTGGCCACTCCATGATGCCAGTGGATCGGTGTTTCGCACTGATTGAGAAAACGCCACTAAAGACAGAAAAAGTTAAGAATACTCGATCTAAAGATCCTTTTGACATAGTGATGCTAGAACATAGTCTACTAACGAAGTATAGTACCATTTCAGAAGATTTTGTGGTTCTCAAGGTACTCGACTTTAAACGGTTCTATGCAACCAAAATAAAGCCTTCAATATTGGTATATCAAACTTAGTTTAGCCAACTTTAGTTTCCAAAAATTGATAAATTGAATAACGTCAAGTTTCTAGTTGTGCATATTATTGACTCATAACAGAATCAAAAAAATGGAGACGGAGAGACAGAATCGGATGTACAAGAGTCCGAATAAATTTAATTCATTCGTCTTTTTGTTTGTTTACCAGCTTTATTGTTTTAGAATAAGCTAAATTTAATAAGTAAATCCTCTAATATACATTTTGATTAATTCTGTTAAAAAGTCCCTAAGTTAAAATCGTTTAATTTTTTTTTTAATAGAGAAACGTATTTTTTTCTGTAAAAACTTTAACAAAGTAGTTGCAACCTCCCAAGATAAAATCCTTAAAAGATAATATAAATAACAATATTTCCAGAATAAATTGAAAACAAAAAACCGAAAATTCTCAAAATGTGTAAAAGCTCCGAAAGGTAAGACTTAAGCAGTAGAATACTGGGTTCACTAAAATGGTGAATTTTTTATTTTAGCAACAGTAACTCGCGGTCAACGCAGTCGAAAGCATTGGTCAAAATAAAAAGAAATATTTCAATCAGCAGGTTGTTTTCAAAGTCATTTTATTGTATTGCTGAAGTGGCTGATATGCCTCGACAAAAACTGAACTGAGAGGTGTACGATAGATAATGATAACGAGTTATGATAAACGTTGAACTAAAAAGTTTTAATCTTACGATCGCGCCTAGTATAAAGTTTGCGGAAGTTCTTCGAAAAATACGGTATTCATTCCGTTTGGTATTTAAATAGTACATTATAGGCGTACACAAAACTAGTAGGCGACGTTGGCAATTTAGATAACCAAGATTGAGCATGGTGCGTGTTAGAGCCAGAGAAACCGTTCATGACTCGAACCTCCACTCATAAAATATTGTAATTGGCGAGCGACAATCAAGATGTTCTCTCCGCGCGGCAGCAGCATTTCGGGCGGATTCCTCGGGAATCTTAATCCGGCATCTGTCTGCATTGAGCACTGTGGCGGCAGCGCGCAGCTGTCTCTTAATAACAGCGAGGGCGGACGGCGAAGACGTTCGGTTTCATCGCGGTAATAATTTCAAAGATTATCTGCCGCTCACGGCTAAATCCTTTCGTTTCCTACTATACACACTTTTTTTTTGGTCTACATGTTTTTTTTTTTTATAAATCTTTTATGACATATCATTTTGTTTAATCCTTTAGACTACACATTTTAAAATCATGTTTGTACATCAATAACAAACATACATGGTTTTAACAAAAAGCGTAACGCAAATTGTGTTGTATATGACCTTTTATTGTTATAGATAAATGTTGAAAACAAATCTTTTTCTAAAATAACCTATATAAACTAAGGATATTGTTAGTTTGAGAGGAGATTTGAAACCAAACGGAAACTATATATTATAAAACGGTGTCAAAACCAGATAAACTTATAATTACTACTTTAGAATACGAATCATTGCTTAACCGCTAAGAGGTCATAAAAAAACGTTATGGCATCCTTATTGCCATATGTACCATTAATCTGCGATGCTTGCTTTGTATAAGAACCCCTCTATAATTTACTTTCTTCCTCTTTGTCTTTCTTGGAAAATGTCAGGTTACCTAATGCTTCATTTCAGAAGTCATTTCGGAAGTACTAATCAGAACCGAGTGATGTCACTAATCCTTTAGTCCATAACAATAAAATGGAATATATAAAATACTAAATGTTACCAATAAATACGAAACCAAAATAATATTAATATTAAGAATAAAGTCATAAGTTTTAAATTTTTTTAAACAAATAGTCGCAATAATGCATAAATCATGTGCATAAATGAGTGGAAGTAAGAAAAGAGAGATTGTGGTTGAAGACAGAAAAAAGCCTGAAGTAACCGGAAATAAAAAGTGATTAATTTTAAATTTTTTGAAGCGTATGAGCGGCTCAGGTATGGTTTGAGAACTATTTGTGTTATGGATATGTTGGGACGTTTTTGAAGTAGTTCTGAATGACGACACAATGTAATCCTACCTCTTTTCTTGTACAACTTCTTACTGCGCATGATAGTACCCACTATCTCTTCCCTTTGAGAGAAACCTTTAATACCTAAAAAATAATCGTCTCTAAAAGGGTCAGTAGGGATACATATTAAAACCGTTCTGAACCGTACTTTACCACTTGTAATGTTCTGTAACGGTTTTATTGTGAGTTATTAACCTAATAAACAAAATTGTTAATCAAAGAAATAGATCTTCCAAACGGAAAATTGGAGCCGGGGACATCTTTAAGAAACATGCAGAAAACGTAGACAGTAACAAAGCAATTGTTAACCAAATTATGGGAAGGAGTAGAATCACAATTCTTACAAACCTTGATTGCACTACGAACGTGGAGACGACCGAGCGATAGAGAAGTGCAAACATTACGGCTTTGATGTGGGTGACAGAATATTTTGAGAATAATGGAAATGAACGTTGAAAACCAGGTCTATAATAAGGCCATTTTTTTTTTTTTTTTTTTTGTCTTGGAGTATTAAAGGAAGACTGAATGTGAGAGACAAGAACAACAACTAGTAGGACGAAATATAAACTGAGTATTGAAAGAAGAACTGAGTATTGAAAATGAGTCGCTCCTTTCATATACAGAAGCTAACATATGGAGGTAACTACATTCATCAAGAATGCGATATTTAGATTTTGGAATGAGATGTTTACAACGAAACGCGCTGAATTAAGGAGAGCAATGAAAATGAATCTACAGGCAGTTGAACCTCTACAATGTCTAATGAATTTTTTCTACTATAATCCGTTAGTACCAAATAATAAGCAGGGATTATTGATTCTTAAAGATTAGGAATTAGGAATTAGAATGAGGAATATTCACCTCGTTATTTGTGTACAGAGCCCGGAGCAATTCTAGTATCGTCACATAGGCGATGTGGGAATAATCAGTTTTGGCTTTATATCTTTCGAAACATTGTGAAAAAATATGATCGATTCCGATACTTGTTTCCCAAGTTGGCTTAGTGACCTGTTGTCGAACGATTAAATACGATTAAACACGATAGACACGATTAAAATTAACTGACGTGGAAAATTTTGGAAATATGGTACATCCATAATTGTGAAAATTGCCATAGTTTTAGTGGTTTAAGGGTGATAGGATACACAGTTTAGTTTTTATGAAGATAGTTAGTTTTATAAATCGTGTTTGTGTATCTATGAGACCTCTGGACGATTCCTGTCTACGTCCGTTTACATCTTGCTGTTCGAATCTATCTGGTAACACAACTTGAAACGGTTTGTCTAGAATTTGGAGCTACAACAATATGAATATGATTTCAACAATTATAAACATTAGTTCTGCATTAAAACAGATATATTACATCAAATAAATTAGTAAATGTTTCATCTATATCATAGAATGATAATTACATTTTAGAGAAGAGCAAAGGATTGGGACCAACTCTTATTTTGTATTCTACAATTCAGCGTCATCAAACCTCAAGATGTGTATTTGAAGAGTTTTTGAAATACATAAATAACATAAATTTGGTTCAGCACTCATAGGACTTTAACATAATCGTGACTGAAGACTGTTTTAATTAGTTTGAGGACAATCTAATATCTTCATCCATACATACAGGCTGTCCCACGACGTGACTGCCACAGCTTACGAGTGGGTTGCTGTGGTGATTTCAAGTCAAAAATGTGTAATGAACATACAACCAAAACGCTATCGTAACCAGCTACAAGCTGTTGATTTTGTTATTATTAAAAAGTCCAGGTGGCTGTGAATGATAATGTGTTATTTATTGTGACAGTAAACGTCATTACACTGAAAAAAAGGTATTAGTGTACTGAAAAGTTTAGTTTATGCAGAAAATATTGGAAATAGAGAACAACTAGTAGCTAGAATTATGGATACCGCAGAAACTATTCGTGCTGATCCAGAGACTATTAGCAGAGCTATCACTTCAATTCTAAGAAGAGCTAGACTATGTATACAGCAACTGGGTGGACATTTTGAGCAACTATTCCAATAAAGCTGTTTCTTTTTAAATGGTCTCTACTACTTACTTGAAATTTCAAATGCTTGTAGCTCGGTTTTGATAGCGTTTTGGGTGTATGTTCATTAGACATTTTTGACTTGAAGTCACCCCAGCAAAGTCATCTCGTGGGACATCCCCTGTATAAGTAATCCGTTTCATTTTTGTACTTTTGAAATATACTCAAATAATACCCGATTTTTATATTGTCTGCATAAAAAAATCGTTTGCAGAAAACAAAAATTAAACGAAAAAGGGGAATTCTTTAAAAAAATCTGCGAGATGCAGACACATCTCAGTAAAGCAGTCTTTGGTTTAGTAGTGGCAAGAAGCTTATGCCAAACAAGAAGACTTGGAAAATGGACCACGATAGTTCAAGATGTAAAAACTATATTGTTCCAATTCTCCAACCTAAACACTAAGTTCACCGGCCTGCTTTTTAAAAGCAATATTTTTCGGGTATAATTTACAACTGGATCTCTTTCACCGCAGATTCTTCTTTTTCCCGGTAAAACTGTACAGCCTTGACAGAGTAGATTTCATATTCATTTGCATCTCTCCGAACATGTTAAATACAGACTTAGGATTGGCTCGGGAAGTATAATCAGTACCAAGCCAGCAATAGAACAACCAATCGCCGGAGCGTGCGAAGAAATGTGATTACGAAGGATACATTCATGACGCAGCCGCAACGTTTAACGCGACAGTGAAATCTTTTGACATATCTGCACACTTTATGAAGTCAGACATGAACCGTACTGATATCCGGTTTTACTTCATCCCACGGTTAGCGACACTTAATTAGTAAATTCACTGCAGATCGCACCTAAAACAACTGTATTAAATTAACATTCTAAATACGAGGACACGAAAACTAAATGTCAAACCTTACTAATACCCTTCATGCAGCAGTAAATTGATTTTGTGGGGCTTGTAATATTATAACAAAGGTTCAGACACTTAGTTTATAAGAGGGTGTAGTGTATAAAGTATAGTGGAATCATGATTGTCTCTAGGAGCAAGTAGAGAATTGATGCTTTCATGATATTATTGGCATTATTTTATTGACATTTTTGGTTAGTAGTTAAGAAAGCTTGACATTCTTTTAATAGCAAGTTTTCTTCGTCTTCAAAAATTATTCAAAAAATTATATGTATTCTAAATATTCCCTTTATCCTGTTCTTTATTTATTAAATCCATCTGTTAACACTTGGAAATTCACCTTAGTCGTTATCGAATTCTGTTTTCATCTGATGATGGAATATCTTCTATTACTGCAAACATGCCATCTAAAGGCCATTGATTTAGGTAAGTAAACGAATACTCTGTTTCTCTTTCCGAAAATAGTAACCAGATAACAGCAGCAGTAGACAGATAACGCTAATTAATAATTATTGTGTTACCACTGGTTCTACAATTTTGTACACAGTGCATTGAAATTTAACGAGTTAATCAAAAGCTATCAATTAATTTTATTTTAATTTAATTTCAAAAACGCAAAAGTCATCAATAACAGATTAAATGACTATAAAGAAAGGATAGAATGAAAATTGGTAATAATAAAATTTTACATTAGTTAACCATCCGTAGAATAATTTCCATCAAAATACTTCTTCTTGATTAAAACGATTTTATCAAATTATTATCGTTATTAGTTTAACTGATGTATACATATAAAATCTTAACAAATTCTTGGCAAATTGCATACATAACGAATTGTATGGTGTGGAAACAGGTGATTACAAGTAGTTTATCTTTGTGTATTTATCAGCTAAGTGACATAAAACAAAAACTCAAAAAGTAAATTGTATTAAAAAAATATTATTTGAAATAAGCTAAATAAATCGTGTAATTACGTCTCCATGTAAAACGTTGACGTACCCACTTTAATTGTTGATAGTTTCCATTAGCTCTATCGCGTATGTCGGCTCCGAACGCGAAGATTGTATCACGTTCGACCGATCTGTTTACATAAATTATTCCGGTTTTTATTGCGGCATTACGCGCGATTACCGTAATTACGTTTGGATGTGATAGCAAGATTTATTATACGGCCGGGGAGCAGCTACTTAATACTTCTTCTTTGGATGCTTCCGCGGTTACGAAAGCCGAGTGTGTAACTAATAATTTCTTGACGTTTCGAAATAAGTTTACAGGGTAAATTACGAGTAATGCCATCCGTTAAAATAGGATAAAATAAAATACGCATTATGTATCTATACAGACGGTCACGGCGCTGGACAATTTCCTTTACGCAATTTGACAAATTTAATGTGGGTGTTGGCGTTCGAAAAATGACCAACCAGTGATTAATGAAAGCAGTTAAACAGTCCGCCAACTGAACGTATACATTAATCCTGAGCACGGCTATTTTTGATGGAGGATCATTAAGGTGATCTGACGTGTGTTCCTTCAAATGAAGAGAAATGCGGAAGTTCTGTGAATAAGTTATCAAAATTTTGACTGGTGACATTTATAAAAGTTATTAATAATCATTTATTGTGTTGTTGGTAGGCCCAATATTGATATTATTTGAGAAAATGTTTCTAGTAAGAACAACTTCTAAGTAAAAAAGACCAAGTTAGTTATTAAAGTTGTTCTAAAATTTATTTTCAATTTATTAGCACTATAATAATCTATTAGCACTTAAAGAATAAATGAAGAAGCAGTTGCTGTACGGCTATAATAAATATAAGGGTACAGAAAACAAATTGGGTATCATAAAAGTTGCGTTATTGCTTCTGGCTGTTAAGGACACATCAAAGAAAATTTCTATTTAACACTAAAATTCTATAACTTAACCGCAATTAGGTACACCGCAACGTGCTACCTATGCGAAGTTAGCCCCCAATTTTTAGGATTTTATATGTATAGTAGTTTGATTATGACAAAAAAACTTCTCAACAAATTACGACGAACATTATCTCATTCGAAAGCTGAATCCTTAGCCAATAGGAATGTAGAAATGTCCGATTAGAAATCTTTTTTGAATTCCGCTACAACGCCAAAATATTGCGAAGGTACACGAAAATAATACAAAAATTACCTATTTTAGGTGATCATAACTCACAATGACTCGATTATCAATATCAATATGTCATTCGATTTGCCATAGTTTCTTCTGTGGAAATCATAAAATGCCCGATCTCAATTCTTTCCCGTTAACCTTGTACAAGAATGACGAAGTGTTTAGATCAAACGATTTGTGTACCCTTATTTCGAAGCAGTTGAAATTTTGCACTGTTTTACAGCCTTTTGTTCTCGGAGTGCTGGTTGTGTGTTTATAAGTGTTTCAAAAACTATTATTTTATTTTTTCCATATTGTGGTAGACCACATATTATTCTAAAAGTAGGTATAAAAATAATTGCTATTTTTCACGTATAGCCATCCTCGCTTGAGGCCAATGGGCGGAACCGTAGCTAATTTGATTTTTATCTAACTAACAGTAGTTTTTATCTTAACTAAAACTTAACGTAAAACCTTTGGACAGTTGAAGCAAGCCGTAGATGATATTGATCTGCAAGATAATTCTGCGGTAATTAAATTATGTATGCTTCCTCCAAATTTTGGTAATTTTACGGATGTCGAAGATTGCGATGATGATGTTATGGCAGATACAAGTTTTACCACAAAATATATTCCTGGTACCGCTGAAATCACCTGTAGGTCATTTAGCAAAAAAGTATGCTAAATGTCAAAGACCGAAATGGGTTGGGTATCCAATCAATGAAAATTTGCGGAAGGTACAAAACGATTTAAAAAACTTATTGCCTCGCCAGATTTTTGAAATATTTCTAACGGAATAAATTATTATGTCTCGTATCTGAACGAACAGTTACATATGCCAGAAAAAAGAATGACCACAAGTTTATCATACTATTGCATGAAATATTCTGTTCACAGAATATTAGAAATTCCTCGATTTTATTAGTCAACAAATAAAGACTTCCCGTGTTTATAATGCTATATCCAGAGATAGATATTTTCACATAAAAAAAATTTTACATTTAGCAGATCATGTAAAATAGGAAACTCCCAAGGTCATATGTACATATAAAATTCGATCTTTTATGAACAAAATTATTGAATATTTCTGTAAATGGGGTTGCTTCCAGAAACAGATATCAATAGAAAGAAGTATATTGTCAAATATTTTGGCTACGATCATGTAAAGACAATTTATAAGAGGTAAGCATGTACGATTTGGATATAAAAACTGGATGATAAGTAGCTCTTCTGCGTATTGTTATGGATTTGATGTATACTGTGGTAAAAACATAGTAAAACCGAAGATTTCAAGAGAATACCACTTGCAGCTAAAATGGTAATTATTTTACATCGTATCCCCTTATGGTGTACTTGAAAGGAATATGTATAAGAGGCACCGAAACAGAGCGAGAAAATAGATTACAAAAATGCCCAACGATGAACTCAACAACAAATAAAAATCATCAGATTACAGGTTTGAGCAACAAAACCAAATTTTGTGTGTTAAATGAGAACACCATATTCTATATATATAATATATAATATAATTATTTCAGCACTTGAAACGTTGGTCTAAATCTACGAAATCAAAAGAAAATATTTCGGATTTTCCATTACAATTACGGATTTTCGTTGTATAGGGTAGGGTAGCGTAAAGAGGAAGAAGTCGTGGTGGGTCTTGTTTATATATTTCTTAGATATAACTATTATAAATGCCTGGAGAGCGCATGAAATTTATTCTGAAATAAATATTATTCATTAAACTAAAATTAGAACTAAAACTAGAACTAACACTAGAAACTTTCGGGTTTTGCCGTGCGTCTTTTAATAAAAGGTTTGACTTCGAACCAGTTTCTGAAGAAGGTTGCAACATGGCATCCGAAACGTCAAACCTTTTATTAAAAGACGCACGGCAAAACCCGAAAGTTTCTAGTGTTAGTTCTAGTTTTAGTTCTAATTTTAGTTTAATTCACACCGGCCGTGAAAGCCTTCGTACTTAAAATATTATTCAGTTAGATTGAACTAAAATTGGAACTAAAACTAGAACTAACACTAGAAACTTTCGGGTTTTGCCGTGCGTCTTTTAAGAAAAGGTTTGACGTTTCGGATGCCATGTTGCAACCTTCTTCAGAAACTGGTTGGAAGTGATCAGTTTGATCAGTTAGAATCAGTTAGAGTTTCATCGAAGTATCGTAATAAGTTACTTGAGGGATAGATCGGTATCAAATGTTCAACGCACAGGAAAATCCGGATATAGCATTGAAAGTATTGAAACTAAGGAGCCACGTTTCCCAAAAAAACTTGACACACAAATGAAGTTAAAGACAACTAAAAATTGCAAAAAAAACTATATGCATCAAAAAAGCTGTTTTGAATCGTACCATATTTCTACCTAACGTCCTCATATGAGATCAAGGTGTTTTTTATAAGATTTATTATTTTTTTTTGTATTTTTTAATATAAAATGGGTAAAATCCATGTTGCAAGATTAAATTTAAATAATTTGAATGAAACAATACGATGTTCGATAAAACTTCTTTCTTGCTATGTTTATTAAATTCCTCGGTACCGGTTTCAACCTAATTTATTAGGCATCATCAGCCTGATTTTTTAATATAGTTTATTTTTTTGTTCACTTATAAACAGATTTATTTTGTTGATTTCAATTCGTCAATTTCTCTTAAATTCAATTCCGTACGCAGTATACGGTGTAGTCATCAATTACAAAAAAATAATTTTGAACACGATATTTATCTGAGAGCAAAAGTGTAAAAGAGAACGAGAAAGAAGTGTATATTGTTAAGAATAAAGTTTGCTGGATCTTTTGTATTAACACTTGTTTTCTGAAACGTTCCGAACCCCATGCTCTATCAACAACAATGAATGTCTTTCAATATTTTTGTATCTTAGAGTAAATGTGTAAAAGAGCAGTATTGTTAGGAATAAAGTGTTTTACAATTTTTATACTAAACCATTCTTTCTAAAACGTTCCAAATCCCGCGCTCTACCAACAACAAGATGTAAAAGCACGATTTCATCTAATTATCACCTATTCGAATTTTCTCGATGTTTATGCAACTGAGAGCAAAAGTATAAGAAATATTGTTAAGAATTAAGTTTGCTGGAACTTTTATACTAAACTTTTTTTTCTAAAACGTTTCGATTCCTGTGCTGCACCAACAGCAAAACGTAAAACCACGATTTCATCTAATTTTCTCGATATTTTTGTTTCTAAGAACAAATATATAAGAGAGGAGTATTTTAAGAATAAACTTTGCTACAACTTTTATACTAAAACTTTTTTCTAAGACGTTCCGAATCTCATGCTCTACCAACCACAATATGTAAAACCACGATTTCTCCTAAATTTCACCTATTCGAATTTTTCTCGATGTTTATGCAACTGAGAGCAAAAGTGTAAAAGAGCAATATTGTAAAAAATTATGGTTGCTACTATTTTTCTAAAATATTTCGATTCCCGTGCTGTACGAACAGCAAAATATAAAACCACGATTTCATCTAATTTTCACCTACTCGATTTTTTCTCGATATTTATGCGTCTATTAGCAAAAGTGTAAGAGAGCTTTTTACCTTATCTCTCTAAAATGATAACGAGACACCCTAACATGTTTCAAAGCTTATTTCAATAAATAGAGATGTAAAACTGATAAAACATTTTATTTACGACTACTTGGATAAGACTTACGACTACATTCGACTTAATTTGAATTATGTAACTTAATTTGATACACTAAACTGATTTCATTACATAACTCGTGTGATTCAAAAACTCTCATATGTGTATTACACGGCTGGGTTACAATAAAATTCCTTAGTCGTTCATCATGTTTCCGTCCCACTTGTAATATAAATAACTATTGTTGCAATTGTAATTTTCTCAACTGAATGGCAATTTTCTTTCTGTTTACTACTACTTTCGCTAATTTACAATTTAGACGTGAGTTAATTGAGATCGTGTACAATATATCATTTCAATTCTCGAAGAAAAATGCCTCGCATGCTCCTTATCACTGAATTAATTAAAATACTGCACGATTTATACTGACAAAAAGCCTCAAGTGTTTTTAATTAAAGACATAATTGGCGGAGGTATCGTTCGTCACGCACTGAGCCGTCGAGTATATGGGATACGAACATAATTAATGAAATCTCAAATGTGAAACTATCGCATGCACAAATAACTATGCATCCTACTAAGTACTACCTGTGCGATGTTTTTTATGTCTAATTTTTTTCTTAATTGGTCGATAAAGTAAAACATTACATGTGGCAGTTTGAAATACGCCACCGGACGGTGAATGTGGCGAAACAAGCGCCCGCGGCGCAAGATAATTTAATTTATAAATTTCAGCGTTTTAAATAGTCGATTAATCAGTGTTCGCATTAAGCCTTGTTCTTAATTAAATCAATTACAGTGATTAATAGGTCGTCGCGATTTGTAAATTGCCCCCGTTAATAGAACCTTACCACCGATAGCATTGTAATTGGACTCGCTCAAGAAACCGTGATAACAATTTTTCTAAACGTCGACGGTCTTTACGACCGATTTCATTAAATCCTCTTATAAATATGCTATTCAATAGGACAGATTTTTAGATAGATAGCTTTACTGTCATTTCGATTGATGATTCAACTAGAAATATTCTGAAAGCACCTGTATAGGTTTCTAAAGCTCCTTTATGGTTTAGCCCACTTTTTATTGTATACATAAACATCTGCTTTTCATTATTGAATAAGGTATTAGGTTTATGTCTCAATAAAATTGCTCAGTTTGGCACCCTTATGAACTCTTTTGAAAACAAGTCACCCTGTATAAAATAAATGTAAGGAAACCTGTTTTCGATTTTGATGTAGTTGGCGGTGGCTGTCGGTCGTTCAGAGCTAACTTGTAAAAAGCGATTACGCCCCGTGGGCTACCAACAGCGTGGTGGTGGTGGCGGCGGCGAACGGAACGAAGCAGTGGGCGGCGGTTGATTCTCCAAGCTCCGGCTTATATCTCTATAATTGCCAGCGCTAATCTCGGCACAAAACACAGGTTTTTGTATCATTTATCATCGCGGTGCGCCGCGGAACGAAACCAGCGGGACCGGCAGCGCCCTCTGCGGCCGCGGCAGCCGCCGTCTACGGCCCCTCGATTGTCAGATAAAGCGGAGTTGGCGGCTAACTTACCGAACCGCTAAAAAACGAGCAGGCCGCGTACGCGATGCAATTAGCGTTCGTTTTGATTTTGTTCGCTCTGCCGACGCCGCCACCGTCGATATTTATAAGGCGACACCGTTTACTTATATATTGCCAACGTTTAATAGCTATACGGGGTTAATCTTCTTACATTTATTACAAGTAAAAAATTTTCTAAAAAAATATTAATTGAAAAAATTATAAATTTACATGTTGTATTACAAGATGGTTTGGGTTACCGAGTAAATTTATAGTTACAAAAGAAGGTTTTAATTTTTATCAAATTTACATCTAAATCTGACATCATCTGCGCATCTTTGCAAAAATCTTTCCATTCTCAATCACTTCAAATGTATCTTATAGATGTCAACGCACTATTGAAAATGTTTTTTTCCAATAATAATGCAATTGTAACACTTAATTTATTTTTCTGTACAAATTGTAATGTATCTAATTTGCCATCAGAATTAACCTATACAGTATTATACAGCTTCGAAAATAAAGACAGGTCCTCTTACGGTCCTTTGTGCCTCAAAGGTGGTTTCGACTGCCCTGCCCCACAATTAGTTTATTCAGTTATTATTTATTTATACAGGCTGTTTCATTAATAATGGGAAATACTTTAACTGGAGATACTACATGTCAAATAATGACCATTAACCAAAAAGAGCTTTATTCAAAATCGCACCGTTTTCGAGATGAAGGTCTTCAAAGTTCCAGAAAAAAAAATCGTTTTCTCCATCTTCAAAAAATTAAAAAAATTTAGAATTGTCATTTTAGCACAATTTTTCGATTCTTCAATACTTCCTATGTAAACAATATACATACTATGTATTCACCCTTCATCACGATTAAGTTATTATTTTTCGAGATATTTAAAGTTAAATGAAACTCTTATTATTATTTATTTATTTATTGTTTATTTTATAATGTACAAAATTTAAGAAACACTTAACAAATGTTCAATGTGACCCCTATTAACCTCAATAAGTTTAGTAATTCTTTCGCTAATGAATCTTCTAACTTTAAAAAATATGTTAGGCTGGTTGGCAACAAAATGAGCAGAATTGACTATATGCTGCCATAGTTCCTGACGATTATTTATTTCTTATGAGTATACCAGTGATTTCATATGGCCCCAGCAATGGAAATCAAACGGATTACAATCAGGAGTTCTAAGCGTTCACGGAAATTCACTACCCCTGCCTATCCAACGATGGAGAAATTGCTGATCTAGATAGTTTCGTACCATCAGAGGATAATGAGGGGGTGCTCCATCTTGCATGAACCACATATCTCTCCTTTGGTTAAGTGGAAGTTTGCAGAAACTCCAAATACGAATTAC
Source organism: Onthophagus taurus (assembly GCF_036711975.1). Taxonomy (NCBI): domain Eukaryota; kingdom Metazoa; phylum Arthropoda; class Insecta; order Coleoptera; family Scarabaeidae; genus Onthophagus; species Onthophagus taurus. The sequence goes on from NC_091966.1 coordinate 27,874,121, forward strand.
CATTCATATTTGCTGGCAATTCATAAAAACCCAACAGACTATCTCCAAAAATACCGCACCATACATTTATCTTAAATTCTTGTTGAAAATATGATGCTCGGAATAGATGGGGATTTTCAATATCCCAACTGTGGCTATTTTTCCAGTTGGAGACTCCTCCACGTGTAAAAGTGGCCTCGTCAGTAAAAAGAATGTTTTTAATAAAATTGCCATTTTCATTTTTTCTAGTCAAAAAGTTTTGTACGGACGCAAAGTGGTAAGGCCGTAGATTTTCTTGTTTCAGTAATCGAAAAACTGTTGGGTAGGTTACTCCAGTCATGGCTGATAAACGCCGAGTGCTTAGTTCAGGATTATCAGCGATTCACACTAAAATGTCGTCCTCCTGATCAACACTCAAATTTTTAGGTCATCCCACATCATTTTTGGGCTTACATTGTCCGGTCTCTCCTAGTCGACTAAAAATGTTACTGAAAGTTTTGCGATTAGGTTGAACTCTGTTTGGATACATGTCTTGATATCTTCGAGCAGCAGCAAGGCAGGAATAATTTTCTTGTGCATAAACATAAAGCATATCTCACATTTCAAGAATTGAAAAATTGTTATGACGTGGCATTTTCACTTAATCAATTTGTTAAATTTGTTAACAATGAGAAACAAACAAAACTGAAAATGCATAAACTGACAACATCCTACTAGATCGAAACGATTAATTTAGACCAGAGTCAAATATACAATACCTGAACTTATTTTTAATAGGTGGTACCCACTTAATACCATGAACGCATTATCATTTATCTAAATGATATGCAGAAATGATTAAAGTGGCATTTACTGATCGTATTGTAAATAAATGTAATAATCAGTTTATTTGTCATAAGTTGTTTTTTAAATTTGGTTCATTATTAATTCCGCCAGTGACGTAGAATTTGAGTGTTGGCCTACCCGGATTTTTGCTGTTTAAACTATTTTTAGTCACAAATCCTTCCGAACTTTCTCGTTTTTCTCGAAAACTAAGTATAACACAAAGTTTCTACAAGAGGACCTTATTATTTCGTGCTTGTAAATCGAAAAACAGAAAAGTTCTATTGGTGTTAACACAAGTGGATATTTTTTTCTCCTTGCTGTAGTGTTGCTGATTTCGGAAAATTCCACCACAAGAAGCATGTAATAATACTAAATATTCATCGTACAAGTAGATTAGCTTAAAGATGGAAAAAACGATTTTTTTTTCTGGAACTTTGAAGATCTTCATCTCGAAAACGGTGCGATTTTGAATAAGGCTATTTTTGGTCAATGATCATGATTTGACACGTAGTATCCCCAGTTAAAATATTCCCCATTATTAATAAAACACAGTGTATATATGATCGCAAACGTCTGTTGTGTTTAGATGGTACGTAACTACGTATCCTGAGGAAGATATGACAAAAGCTAAAATTGGAAAAGATACACCGAAATGAAATTTCTGTTCGGAAAACATCTGAACGTTTTGGAATACCTAAGAGCTGTTTTTAGCGACGTAATATAACCATTACATTACATCATTAACCAACTTATGCCAAAAACTGTAAGGAACGATCACTTTAGCAAGTTTGTACTGTACGGCAAGAAACTGAATTAGTGGAGCATATTCTAGACCTAGAAAGATGCTTTTATGGAACAACTTCCTTGCATTGCCTTTGAGTTAGCAGAAAAAATGCAGTTAAATCATCCATTTAACAAAACAGCGAAATTAGTTGGTGGTCGAGCTGCAGTTCAAAGATGTTATCCTGAAAGATTCTCCTAAGCCAAGATACGATGCCTGTAAACATAAATACCAAAATTCACATAAGAGAGCTAGTAGATTTCAGTACTCTGAAGCATTGACAAAATCTCTATTAAAGATAAGCTTATTTCGAAAGATGTGAAAAAACAATAAGATACCAAAAGTGTGAAAAGAAAGCTTATTGAATTTCGTCGATGGAAAGCGAAAAAGGAAACCGTGAAAAAGAAAGCAGTGGAGATATTAAGTAGTGATAGTGAAGAGGAAGATACTAACACTATATATAATACATTTACTGTCCAAGCAGGTATTAATGGCAGGCTAGGGGATGGATGTAATGCCAGAATTGCTGAGGACACGATGTTTGCGCAGGAGTGACGGAGAACCATGAAGAATTTATTTGTGGTAAGTGTTCCTAAGAATTCATTTAAAAATAAAATATTTAAAATAAATATTTGTTTTCTAACTGTAAAGTCCTTAAATTATGTGATTTCTTCAAACACTAATTTCAGTTTTTTGTGAAAATTACTAGGGCACATGGAACCTGTACAGAATATCAAAAAAACGGCTATAAATGTTTGTGGGTTTTCATTATATCAAATTGAAGATTAGACATTAATAATGTAATGTATATTCTAGAAATATTTTTGGTTTACTAATTTTGAGCGATTTTTTTATGGAAAATACCCATATATATTTGCATGCGAAAGAAAACGGTTGAACTTAGATATCACATCTACAGGAAGTGGGATATAGAATTTTATAGAAAAACTATACATCCAAAAGATTTATTGTGTTAATTCAAATTCTTTTTGAATTTACTTTAAAAGATGTTAGATGCAGCCATGTTGGACTAAGTGATTAACTTTGCTCAAGTGCAATAGATGTTTGGGGTTAGAATTAAATATACTATTTAATTAACTAATAAAATGTAGCGCGTTAGCGTAGGCAACTTTACTTGTAAGAGTGATAAAAGCCAATATCCCTGAAACTGTTACAAAGCTTATTTTAATACAAATCATGGGTGCCTCGAGCGTGTTATTTGAAAGGTTGTAAATATTTGATGGGTCGCTACAATGGTACTTCAAGTTCTTCTACGTCAATTTCATCGAGTTTTGTTGAGGAAGGTAGGGGATCCGATTGTTCTAGTGGATTGAAATTTCAAGACCCAATCATAACTAGTGTTGAAGCACTTTTGATTAGTCAATCACAGCTAAACGATCTTATTAGATATTTTGATTTGACCAAAGAAAGGTCTGAAGTATTAGGATCTAGAATGGCACAGCTCCTTGACTAACAATAACTATAATGGCAGTATTAGTTGATAACTGAAACATTTTTCCATCTTTACCTGTAGCGTACGAGGTTCATTTTAAACAAATCTATGTGATTTTTAAGACATATTCTGGAAAAAATCAAATAAAATTGTACGCGGTTTAATCAGGATTTTGTGAAAACACTATGTAAAGATAGAAGATTTGAGTTTCGATTTGAGTTTAAGAAAATAAATTCATCCTTCTTTTTTAACAAGTCTTATTTCCACAGAAAAACAGGCACGATTAGCTTTTATCGATCTCCAGATTTCTATGAAAAAATTATTGTACCTATTGAGAAAGATCAACCGATTCTATGTGTAAGGTTGTTTATTAGGCGTGTTTTTAAATCGACACCGATAGATATTAGTCGAAAAAACGGATTTAGATGAAGGAAAAGTCAGGCTTGATAGTGGTGTATTTAGTATTCCACTATCTTTAAAAATAACGAAGATATAAAGGCAATATAGGCAACAAAGCTTGTATTGTTTCAGTATAATAATTATTATTATTATGGTTATTCATGCCATAATTACCCAGAATTCCAGTTGATAGAGCCGCAGAGTCATTTTAACAGTCTTAGTTTAACAGTTATTGACTTTTATCGTTCTATTTCCAAATTCCAAAATAACGATTACTAAGGATCACGTCATCTTTATCAAAAAATTATTCTATATGTTAAACATGGAAGCAGGCAGAACAGTTATTGCAGGATGTTGACAATAATCCTATCATCAGTACACATTTGCGGTCCAGAAATAGACATCCAACATAATTCTCAGTTCATGAATATCTTCGAAGATATAATTTCTATGGGTACCACGTACAGCCTGTTCAAATGATGAATACTGCAGTTGAGCTATATAGAGCTATATTGCTATATAGAGAGTAAATATTTACACTGTGCAGAAAATGCTATACATAAAATTAGTATGTGAAAGTTTGGATTGGAATTTTAGAAAGACAGATCATCAAGTGATACTTTCTGCCAAGAACCTTGAATGATGCAACTCACTCTAATTCTTTTACAAAAGTGTGCAACCATGTGTTTTGAACACGATAGAGTATTTTTCATAAAGTGTTTACTTCTGTAATACAATATAATTTGTAATGTGCAATGATTTGTATTCTGAACCAATTTAATACATGATAAATGATAAGAAATTTTAGACGATTTCTGATGAATTATCTAATATTTTTGAAACAATAATCATTTAAAATCAGATAAGGTAACAAATCGTAAATTAATATTTTGGGATTATAATTATTAGGAACCTCATCCTGAAAACAATAAAAATAAGAAATTAATAAATAAAATTGGAAAAAAATCTCTTGGATTGATTGGTCTTGGAATGATACTGCTTTCAACGACATCTTTAATAACTTTAATAAGACGGCTGCCAGGTCAGATCAAATTCATTTAATTATGATTATGTTTCTTTGTTTGTTCATTATCTATATAAATTATTTTGGTTTATTAGTTATAAAATTAATTAATTTGTTTTGTAATGGAATTCACGTAATTGATTTCAATGTGTTAATAAGGTATTAATGACATAGCGCCTTATAAATTAGAACCACCACTTCACTGCGACAGCCGTGATAACGCCATAATTACCAATCTAATTAGGCGAGGGATACCGGAAGAGAATTTGTGTTTGCTTATATCTTGTTTGGGTATAAGGCGGCAACAGTTCCTGAAGTGTATGAAAAAGCAAAATGATTGATAATCTTACTTATCTTGTATATCAAACCGATTTTGAGATCAACAATCTCTTTGATTTGTCTAAACTTAACTTATTCATCATTGTTTACTTCCCAAATCAGTGCCGTTGGAAACAACCATAAGTAATAAACCCTGAAATAAATTCAAAGGAAAGAATCAAAAACATTTTATTGGAATGTGTGCAAAATAATGTTATACAAATTGAAGATAAAACTGTGTGCGGTACTTTCATCATGGGATGGCTTTAATGTGTGTTCTCATTGAAACCCATGTCATTCTTCCATTTTCAATTTACTTTGCTCAGATTTTAATTTATCGTGATTACCTCTTGATAAATTTATCCTATAGATAAATGCAGCTTTTAAACAATGAGAACGCTTAAAACTGCTGTAATCATGGCAAGTATCCGCTAGATAGTTTATTCGGAGGTTGGTTAAAGTGCATTTGAGTTAATAGTTCTTCACTAACAAGAGAAGTGTAACTGTCCCCTATCGATTTCAATACACTTTTGTACAGTGATAAAATAAATCGAAATAAGGGCGAGTAATAAGGGTTTTGTATATATCAGAAGGTTCACAGGGCTAAACTGTAAAATTGGATATTATGGAAATACTTCAAAGAAAAACTGTAAACTAGCCGCAAAAAAAAATTTTTCAAGTAAAATAAGTCATATGCCATACTTAGGGATGGTTGGAATTAACTGCTATATTAAAAAAATCTTTTTGTCTTATCTAATTGTTGAACAGTTGATGTGGTCAAAGAGGAACAGAGATTGTATGGAACATGTGAACAAATCATTTACTACTGAAAGTTAACAAAAAATAAAATTTCACTTCAAAATTACAATAAACACCTGTAGTTGTGAAAGGAAAAACAATATCTTTTAATTTAATTAATTAATTCTTTTAAGGAAAATTCTAAAATTACGTTGACATAGTCGCTTTAATGATAAATTTAAATCACTATTGATGTGCTTTTTTATGTATTGTTTATTGTTCGCCGCAAAAATACCTAAGGTATTATTGCTTCGTTAAATTTATTGAATGTTCTTGCTCTATGTTACCAAATTGTTTTCTTTATAAAATCTGTTTTTTATGTATTCCATGAGCGCGTTATTTGACCAAAATTGATAAAAAAAATGTAATGTCGCTATTTTGTAAATTTACTGAACTGTCCAGTTTCTCTGTAATAATTTTGGGAAAAAAGTGAAAATTACAAGAAAACTTTCTGTACAATTCTTTTTGCATATTCTTACTATATGTATTAAGTACTATATCTTCTGGTGATTCATTTTAATAAATAAAAGCACTGACATTAAAAGACATCGTTCAACAAAAAAGAAAAATGTAGAATTACGAGTTCGCAATCGTACATAGTTACGCGAAGGCTTTGGTTCGCGAAGCCGAACACAGTTGATTTATTAGGAAGCCGTGGGTACCGTCTTAATTAAAAAGAGATACAATTTAATGCTATCTGCCGACGTGATTTGTTACTTGCGATCGATGCAAACCTATGTAATTTACGAACAATTGCCACGTACCATACTACAATAGATTATCCATATACACATAGTAAACATTTTTAAAATATAAAGCATGATTAATAAGCGTTATTCATCGATAAAATTAAATATCTTTTATAAAAGTTTAAAAGTATTACTACACCATAAAAAGCTCAAAGACGCCGATGGTGGTGGCGGTAATCTTCGTGGGGTAATCCCACGAAGAGCGCTCATCAATAGCGATCGACCGATGCAAAACTGTATCTAAACCAATTAACTTTACAGCCGGTTTTTGCGTCATAAATATCCGACTACTTGTTGGCACAAAGTACTACGAAAACTAATTAAGGTATTCAGACGGACGCACATTTTTATTTCAATTTTTTTTTTGAATAGCAAAAGACAGGGTCGTTCGAACCCGGCCGGTTTATACATCGTAATTGCGGTCGATTGCATAAGTAATAAATGTGGGAGGCCCGCCTGCAGCCTGTATTTGATTATCGGTGCGAGCGGTCGTCGTAAATAACGCACTTTACATTCTTTGTTAATTCACGATGTTCGCGTTATTAAAGGCCGGGGCGCTCACAGGCATCGATACAAAACAAAATTTAAAAAAAAAATAAATAAACAAGACCGGACGGCTACGTACCTACTACGTAGGTAATATGTATATGCTATATACACGTATAGATTGTATACGTGTAGTTCGTATTTGAAAAGCGGTAACAGAAGAACGATAATATTTAATAATAGCCACGCGGGGAACTTGTGATGTAAAGGAATTACCCCTGTAGCAATTTACTGGGGACCCATTTATGTTTACATATTGCGGCAACGGCAGCGATGAATACTAAATCGTTGATTAATTTAATACGCGGGGATTAAAATTTTGCATATAGAAGCTCTTTGGTTTTACATTGTTCAATATTGATTGTTATGACCACGTCACGACTTAATTAACCTGTAATCTTTATTACTTTTACCGATTACAATCCCGATAAAATTTTATCTCAATCTGCAGATGTCTTTAAAATTTTATTTTCTTTTTTAAATTAATTAATTATTTTTAAAGAAAATTGATTCATTTATGTAATCTTTTAATAATAAAACAGTTGTACAGAAAAAACAAAAAATATTTATATATTAATTATTTATATGTATAAAAGAAATATTTTGCCAAAGTTTTTGCCCATTTTGACAATTTAAATAATGACTAATATTAAATGTCCTCTGTATATTAAACACACCATATAAAATATTCTCCAAAAATCCTTATACGGAAAAAGATTTGGAGAGTACCAAAGTGGATAAGTGGAACTATATGGTGGAAAAGCCTAGATCACAACAGCGACACATTCTATATGCGCATCCATTTCAAGTCCGCTTATGATAGCATTATACTAGCGAAACTATATGATGCCCAAGCATCTCAAGAAAACTGGTAAACCTGGTAAAAATGTTAATGATGAACGTTATATGATGTATAAAAATACAAAATAACATATTAGAGAATATAGGGTAAGTAATCGACTACGTTAGGGGGGCCTGCTGGCGTATCTTCTATTTAACATATTCCTGGAAAGGGCGGTGTAGGATGATAACATAGGTACTGGAGGCATGATAATAAATAAATCTACACAACTACTCACTACGCGAACGACGTTGACATCGACGCCAAAACACTGCCCCAGTTACTTGGAACTTGTACAGCACTGATAGGATCAGCCAATAACTATAACCTACAATAAAACGAATCGCTTACAATCGGCACTGAGAATTTTGAAGTAATCCCAATGTAAACTCGAAGAATAACTGTAGAAAATGAATGAGAGATGGGTCGTGTTGGGCAACAAATCTTATAATGTGTTGCGCTAACTACCCTTACACTACCCGTAGTTGTATAACTATACAGAGTGCGAAGATATGAACAATTAGACGCCGATCTCGTCCTTATCTTTGAGAGCAAAATCCTTCGTACTATTTTCAAAGGAACGTGTGAGAATGGAAAATAACGACGTAGCTACAACTTTGAATTGTACCAACTGTTAGGAAAACACAACAAACCAGATGTCATGACCAGAACTAAGATCATGTGATTACAATGTGCTGGCCATGTAAAATGAACACCAGATTCGTATGTGCCGGAGAGGATCCATGTATGTCAAACTACAAGGAAGGCCTAACTCTGGTGGGCGAACGGGATAACTGAGACCGCGTCCAAGGTTGCTGTAATCTCATAAGCATACTGTAATCGTGGTCTCTAGTTACTTGTTGCCAAATAAGCTGGGTTTTTCAAATTATAAAAGGTAGTTCAGATTTCAGTGATCGTCGTGATCTGACTACCGAATGCGCATCAAGCCTTAGAGGTTGGACATTTCAAAGTAAAACTGCACGTAATAAGGATGAATGAAGAGGAAACTGATGAAAGCTTGAACTCACACAGGGTTGTAGCGCCACAGGTGATGATGATGATAATAGGTTCTTTTGTCAAACTCACATACACAGGTACAAGTTACACATGTAAGAAATTACAATAAATATATATAGAATATATATATATATATATATATATATATATACAGGGTGATTCAAAAAACCGCTGACAGACAGCGGACAGAAGAATCTAGAAATAAGGTATTAACTGGTAGTACACACATACAAAATTTCAAATTCTACGGTTTACTTATACCCGAAATAAAAGATAAAATGTAAATTTTTGGCTCAACTTTGACAGGTCATAGCTCGAAAATAAAAGAGTTGCGAGCCTATGTTTATATAAAAAACTTATGTTATTTTGACAAGGACTACCTCCTAGTAAAGTTTCCCGATTAGAAACTGAACCATCCTGTATATATACACAATAAATAGTTTTTCCATGCAACCTTGTCAAAATACGTGTAAGTTAGCTTCAAACTTAAAAATTTTAAAATAAATAAATAAAAAAAAAATACATGAATGTTGAACACCTTCAACATTACGTAAGTTAATGATAAAAATGAAAAATTCACACCGTCACTCACACACTTTCTCTGAAATATTCTTTTTAACATCTATCTACGACTAAAAACATTAATTAATTAAAGCAAACAAGGAAGCACGTAACACACAACAAATACAGTTTGTATTGTTATTGCACATAATTGTGAATTTCTTTTATTTATCAATTACGTTAGTTAAATATAGAAGCTTACGGAGAAGCGGACAGAAATATAATATATATTCACTTGATTTTAGTGTATCACTGTGCAGTATAATACCAATTAAAATGTTAAAACCTATATGTCTTCAAAATGATGGTATTAAGTATTGCAATATTAAGTAGATGCAAAGCCAATAAATCTAATACATTAGCCTTGTAGATTTCCAAATATATTTCACCGGCGATATATTTCCCGATTTCCTGATTTGGATCGCCATTGGAAATCATTTTCTGATTTTGGAGATCAGACCAGAACAAGCAATTTCTATTATAACTTTGTAAGGAATTTTTATACTAGGAACTAAACATTTAAAGAAAATCACTCACCATATTCCGTTGTTGCACGATGCGACAGGGTATTCACTCTAGAAAAGAAATATAACACAACCACCGCCTTAGACCTTCGTGGCCAATAATCAATCATTTGTGTACCAGATATTAATCGATATCTATCAGTAAATTTTATCCTTATCAAACTACAGACCAAATTATGTGCCTTTAACTAAATAGTGATGCTAAACACTTCGTCCCTCTGTATGCTACATTGAAGAATATGGATTACATTATTTGATGCTGAAGTTGAATTTGTAATTACACGTTTTCTTCTGTGAATTTTACAACTTTACACTAAAAAATTTATAAAATTTTTCAATCATGATGATTGATCTTGAGATGTCGCTTTAATTAATTTGGGAGTATATAGTCGGGTGCTAAAATTTTTAAGCAGAACAATACGGTGGTCCTTCATCGCCAGTTATTGCCAGTTCTACATTATTCCAGATTGCTATTGTTTGTAGGACAAAACACAGTACCGTTGTTTACTCTCTTTGTTTACAATTTATATATCTAGCCAGTTAGCTACTAATATACAGAAAAAAATTATTTGGATAAAACATTTGCATCCTAAGAATTCCAGCATTAAATCAAGAAAAGAAAACATTAAATATAAAGTCACTGAGAATCCAGACAAGCATTTTATATTGCATTATTGATTAGGAACTTAGAGAATGTTATTTTATTGTGCAATGGAAATAATATATTATACTAATAAAGTTATGTGCACAATATTTCAAAGATATTACTTATAGATCTTAATTCGCCGAAACTTCGTACATTTTTACTTTTAAGATAGGAGTAATCAGCACATCTTTCCCAGAGGTCATAAATAATAAAACTTCGTGATATAAATTAGACATACATATACAGCATTCTTAGAGATGAAACCAACTCAATCGCCCCTTAGTGTAATAAAAATTCATTCACTTACAATTTGAATCGAAAGATGTTTCATTGTTAAATAAAAAATAATGTCAACCTCCTTTTCTGTATTTATTACATTCGCGGTAAAATTACGTATGGTTTTGTAATATATGAATATTACAGTCGTGCACAGATTTTGTTCTCTTCCATTTCGATCTTGCCCGATCACGAAGACACATCAGAAATTTCGTATAGTCAGTCAGCGAGGGCGCGCGTGACTTAAATGATATAACTCTACGCAAAGGAGCATGTACATTAAACAATAGAACCATGCTCCGCGAGAGAAAAATGTACATTTTGATTGAGATGAAAAAGTCATACAATAAATCTTTGTCAATCGTTTTATGTAATTATTTTAAAAAGTTTATACAACAAAAATACCTCGTGATATTATTTCTGTAACTTATTCAACAAACAAAACTTATTAGTGTTTTTAGGAGGAAAATTTAGATCGACATTCATTAATATTATTGATGAAAATAATATTATTTTTATTTAATTTACACATGAGGTCGTACTCCTAGGTTCCAGGAATTCGAAGCCGTTAATGTGTGAAATGTGTAAAGGCTTGATGAACATACAAGCAATGATGTGGAATCAGACTACATATACATACATCAAACTACCGCCAGATTTATTAAATGTCAGTGTGCAGATCCTGCAAAACCTTTCAGTGACATTAAAGAGGTACTCCGCAATCTTCTAGAACACAAATTACGTCAGAAGAAGAGATCGTACTACGACAATAACAAAAAATAACATTGATTAAATATGTTTATATCATGTGAGATCCTCAAAATCGTGTAGCTTGGTTTTTGAAATGCAAAAGTGACTATTTTTTGGCGCTGCATATCCTTCAAATAAACAAAGCTTTTGGACTTAATTAAAATACTATTAACTATCACTGTTAGTGGTCATTAGATTTAAAATTGATTTTATATAAGTGTACTCGCAGCGAAAGCTCAGACGTTTTTGTAATAACTTATGTTAAACTGGCAGAGTCACCATGTAACAATCACCTTGAGTAATTAACGATTGTATTTACTATAGCGTTATGACGTGGTTACACTATCGTATCGTAATCTTGACTCCTCTTACAATCGGTTACACTATACTTATACTAAACTTAATGCTAACGTAGCAACAATAAACATTCTGACCTTCTTACCCCTAACCTACTTAATAATAATAACACTTATTCCTACTTAGTCATACCTTACATTCTAAAGGAAGCAAACCAATTGGTTTGGAAAGAACAAGCAGAATGCTTCTCGTGGATTATTCTTATTAAGCATAGAAATAACTCCTATACGTTTTTTTTCCAATAAAACGATAAGGTTACGTAAGTAATAACTAGTCAAATATGACAAGACATTTTAAACATCTCAGTGGATTTTCTATCCATATCACAGGCCATGACACAAGTATGATTACAGTCCCAAAATTATTGTCGTAAAAACGAATTATTATATAAATTAAGGTCAAAGGCCGAAATCTTTAAGTGTTACATTCAATTTTGACAAATCAGTATTAATTTTGGTGAGTATCAAATAAATCAATTAAACCATTCGTAAGGTCGTTAACATCATTTAATATAACTCAATAGAGTTGATTGCAGAAGACAGTTTAAATGTGATAGGAACTTAAATCTCTAAAATTTAGAGATTATCTATATTCCCATCAACATAACAAAATACCAGATCATGATTAAATAAATTCAACGGAAGTAGTCTACTATGAAGAACCAAATTCTTGTCAAACGATATCAACAAGTTTATCAATGACGTTGTTCTAAAAATAATTCTTATAGGGTCATTAATCAAAACTCTTGCAAACAAGTATGTTCAAAAGTTATTCAATATCGCAACTAACCATATTGATTGATGTATTATTAAAATAACCACAACATACAATTCCGTTAGTAATGTTCAGATATGTCAAAACCAAATCTTCAAGTTAATCCAGAAATGCTCTTAACTCTTAACCAACCGCCTATGTGAAAATTGTCATATCTTATATAGCCAGGTCTGAGACACGAGCTCAGTGGTAGACTACACATCTTTCCATAGTTAAGTCTGCGAGTCGTAAGAGGCACTAAAATGGGAACCACCCTGTCTTTAGCGGACCTGGTCCTCCATGTTAGGGGTTTGACGAAAGGCTGACGATCCCTCACTGTAAAAAAGTAGGCTGTTTGGAAACCGCATTTCAGGCTAGGGAGCTGAATGGATAAAACTGAAAGATGAATATGGCGATGGAATATGGACTACTGTTTTGGAACGTGGACTATTGCTACACTTAACAAGCCATCATTACATGAAACCAGCTAGTTTAGGAAGGGAATTACAGACTTGAAAACTTACACCATCTGCTACAGCGGGAAAACTGATGGAATAAAAAAGTTTGAGGTCACCATCATTATAAAGAATGATTTTGGGAAGGTAGTTTTGTAGAAAAACGAAATTTTTGGTTAATGCATTTGAAAGAAGGATTTTAAGGCGAATCTGGTGACCGGTTTGCGAGGGGCGGATGTGGAATATGAGAAACAACAAAAAGCTTTATAGTTTGTATGAGTTACTTCCATTATTATTAATTAGTATTATTACGTTATTCAGGACGTATCCCTAAGAAGATATTAAATAGCGATTTTGCGTGGTTCGAGTAGTCGGAAAGCCGAGGGGAATTCTGGGTGTGAGGTGTTTGAAGTGGAAGGCTAGGGTTAGACAGGAATGGAGGAAATAAAGGAATGCTCGAAGAAGAAGAACCATTTTCACTCTCCATCTGGATAGGTGGATATATTTTATTTGGTATTGTATCAGTGTTGCGTATCAGTGTATACAGAGAAACGTTGCATATTTGAGTATCAAAATACGATATGAAGATATGCAACGAGCCCGATCGTGTAATTGTCAGTTTTTTACAGTCACACCAAAAATCTGATTCTATAGAAAGGTCAGTCGAGTTTGGGTAGGATGCGATCAATCACGATCAATCCTGTTCAGTACGTACGGTTGGTAGAAGTATATTTTTCTTTCGTATAACCGTTTTCTGCGCGAACCTTCTCAACCTCAAAGAAACCTTCTTTATTCCATATAGTCAACTTTTTTGGCAGACTTCATATTTATCTCACTATCCTCTTTTTTAATTTAATTGAAATGTTATGGGGTTTAATTTTGAGTTGAAAGTGATATGTATGATACTTATATATAGACATATAGGTATGTATGACCATCTAGAAATTAAACATCGAATTTGAAAACTTTCTTATTCAACAGAACCCACAAAAAGAAATAAAAATAAACTTCCAAATTTTATTCGTTTCCCGTTTTAAACTAAAGCCATTTTGAAAACGATTTACATACCAACCGTGGTATACACCTAAACTATAAATTGTGCGTAGTCGGAATTATGAAGTTCGTACTCTCGCTAAGTATGCTAATGTTTTTCCTACGTAGTCGTCCTTTGCTGCCCGTTTTATTCAAACTCTCTCACTACAAACTCGATCCATTGTTTCTCTCGCTTTATTCGGTCCACAGGGATTTGTTAATATCACCAGCAGCACCCACGAACCCGATAGCGAACAGTAACTTACGCTTAACCTGAACCGTATACGACCACCGCTAATTGTAGTAGGTGAGGTGACTTTTTTTTTTCTACTTACTAGTTCCTCTCGGTAGTACTTCGTGACGGCAAACCATGGGCTGCGATTGCCGTACAACCACGGGGGTGATTTGAATTTAGGTTTGGCTCGGATTTAGGAGCTACACGACGACACGTGGGCGCTTTGTTCCTGGACCACGTATCTACGTGGAGGTTGAACAACGTTTCCTGCTATTAGAAAACACGGATGAGTCACACCACCTTGTATCAATGTGTTTTAAAGGGGAACATAAAGAAATTGATTTAGTATAATACAAAGAAAAAGAGTGGTTATACGAGTTGAAATTATTGAAGTTGGAGAATTGAAGTCGTTTATTGTTATTTATAATGTTTCGTGGGTTATAAACAACTAGTAAACGATTAAGAAACGTTCAAGTTATTTCATGGGTTTTAATTACCACAGACGTGAAAGTAAGTTAATTGTAAACACACACCTGTATACAATTAATTCTTCTCGTTTTTTGTCCTTTATGATGGCGTACCGGCTCGTTGTAATGCAAACGATTATTCTTAATGTAAAAATTTAATTTATTAATTGGTGTTATTCTGTGTCTCGAATGATATAAAATCTTATCAGGATTATGATCAGATAGGGTAATATCATTTATAACCTCCCAGCGAATTTATGATCATTTCATACAAATTAATGAATTTATTTCTTTTTTCAACAATTCTCTCTGACGGTAATTAAAATATACGCTGGACTAACAAGATTTGCGAAACGGTCTGACCCGTAACTAACATTAACAAGTAAGGATGGGATAAATGGTGACGGTCCAAGTCCGAGGGGTTCCTCGCCCCGAACCAATATTTCAACGCGAACCGCTGCCGCCATTTAATTACAATAAAAGGCTACTCGCCAAGAGCAGCGTGGGGCCACGAGACAGATATGCAGAGAGCGGAATGCGAGCATTTGTATTTTACCAAGGGGAAATATGAAGAATGCCGGACGGGATATTTACGAGGTACCTACCCGGGAATGCGCTGCATTTCGTCTTCTTGTCCGTTCGCATGCCGCCGAGAAGCCGCCATCCGCTGCTACACGCTGCACCTTTCGCTCCTTTCGCCATTTTAACGGATGGGGTCGGACAGCTTCAAGAGACCTTCAGGGTTCAACGGTTTAAACTCTCTTTAAATCCAATTGCATAAAATAAGATTACTCAAATTAGTTTATAAATACTCTAACATCGATTTTACATAAAAAAATGTATAAGCTGAAAGTTCTTATTATGCACATTTCAAAAGTGATTAAAGAAGTACTTACACGCGCGATAATTTCAACTTATTAATGTCTGGCGTTTTAAGTTTTATAAGAAGGAATTATTGCGGCAACGACCTCCGTGCTCCATTGTAGTAAATGCGACTTTCGACGCAAGATTTTAATACTGAAACATTGCGGCGACACGAGAAAGGAGTTTAATAGCCGGTCGCCGAAGAACAGAAGGCGAAGAAACAGCCTCATCCATAAAGCGTGGCCAGTTCCTTTGTCGGTAATGCAAAGAGCGCGCGGTGGATGATCGTGTATGTGAAGTGGAATCCGGAGATATATGAACGGTTTCTTTTGCTTCTTGAGTCCTGCGAAAATGGTTTGGACCAGAAAACGAATAAGATGAATTTTATTATAAATCGTCTTCATTTTCATTTGTTTACGTTTTGATCAACTTTGACTTAAAAACAGTGGTTTATTTATTTAGAAGTTTCTTAATTTTCTTTAATTGATTCATTTATGATTTATAAGAACCGTATTGTATTTAATCAACTGTAACGTAACCAATTATTATCAAGATCTTATATCCGCTATTATTAATTTTTTAAGATAACTCCCAGCAATATTTCGCCTACACGTTATATTTGTTTAACGCCATAGTAGAAAGTAAGCCGCGAGGCAACGAACGCCACAAACAGCATGATTTCCGGTCAATTTGATCAGGTAATTGATAAAAAAGCGAACAAACTCGACCACTGTTATTGTTCGGTATTACCGCAACTTGAAGTTTTTCGCGCCGAAGAATCGGGTGGCGTAATTGCGCGGCATAATCGATTTTTTCGGCACAGCAAAACAATTATAATTTCGAAACGAACCGATTCATAATCGTAAAGCATAAGAGTAAAGCTGTTTCTCAATCGTCGGTGTACTTGAGAATATAGCAAAAAAAGCGAAAAGCGCAATCGTTTTGGGTCAACGCATAATGGGATTTATAAGTCCAAGTTTTACGTTCGTTACGTAAATAAGTTTGATTTCACATCGTGTCGTTAGCTTTAATAATAGGTAATTTATGGTGTCCGTTCGTTAATGACCAACTAGATATTAGATCGAGAAGGGGCATTAAAACAAACTATTATAATCGAGGGCAGAAATCAAATCCAATTAATTTCGGGTAACACCACTTGCTTTACTAGTAATAATTGTGCTTGTTACAAGGTATTAAATATAATAATTGCTTGGTTGTGTATCGGTATGTAGAAAAGCTAATATAATAGTTCATGCCAATTAATTTTCATTTCATTTTATGTGGTTAACTTTATAATAAGTTTTAGGTATTTATCCTTGGAAATATTTCTTTACTCGATTTAATTTGTGAAAGTTTGGCAATTAAATGATTACTAAACAAGATTTTTAATTAAAATTACTTGCTTGTTTTAAAGGATTTTTATCAAATTTATCTATATTGGTTTTAAATATCATGAATATATAGCGCAATTAATAAATTCTTACTAAGACATTTTTTACTAAATTTTACAAGACATTTTTCACTAAATTGGTTTAATATTATTGGGCGCAGGAGATTTTAAAATAATATAACGTTACAAACTACATAGCAGCATAAGGTACGACGACTACTCGATAATATTTATTTCGATGAATCTGGAAATGATTCAGCCAATGGCTGTGATGACAATGTCTTTATACAAAATAACATTTTCTATACGGAACAACTACCAGAGGACTGGATTAAATCACTAATTGCAGAGGATTGATATAATCGTAGATGTGTACTAGAGGAACTATAATAAGTATAGACATGAAGTTGTTGGAACAAATAATAGATTAAAAACTACTAACAACTGTAGAACAGACCATGGACAACGTACAAAGTGGGTTTAGAAGAGGAAGGAGTGTGCAAGTCCATATATTATTTTCCTTGAGACAAATAATGCAGAGAATATCCAAGAAAAAGAGAAAAGTATTTGAGAAAAGTATGCATAATCTTTTCCACAAAGTGATCTATGGACACACTAGATAAGCTTTCTGCTTCGGAAACGATAAAAAATTGAAGGTGACGTCACTGGATTCGTCACTTTACTTTCAGGTTACTGAAAGTTATCTTGCTACACTTTACTTGGTGTGGAAGTGCCATCGCGAACATGGCTGTACAGGAGGTCTTAGGTTTATGAAGAATAAAGGTTCTTCATCAGCGTACATCAAACAATATATGCATTATATCACTGAAAAGAGCCATTGGTCGTTTTCGATAGCTTTAAATTAATAGAAAACTCCATGGTTTTTTGAGAACAAACAATTTTAGTTCATCATCTTCCCATTGATGATGAATTAAAATTGTGAAAATTGGGAAATCATGCATTTTGCGTCATACATTTAATGAATAAGCCAAGGTTGCTTGCGGCCCAAGCGTTACGACATCGACACATAATTCAAACAACTTTGAAAGATTCTTGTTGTATTGTAAGATTGAATGTTATGGTATTTGGTATATAATAAAAGCTTTACATTTGGTAGACGTGGCTACGAAACCAAAATATTCACAAATCTACTCGCTAGAATTCCTCATTCTTTTCTAATAATACCATATTAATGCGTACACAAGCACTGCAGTCAGCTTTTGCACTTTACAAATTACACCAAGTCAAAGTTCTTTTTTTTGTTGCTGCCTGGATGATGGGAGCTGTCCCCCACATTACCGCGACCTATAAGATTGTAACTTACACCCTCCAAAGATTTAGGGCAGCTCTAGATCCTTGATGAACCTTAGTATTGATCCAAAGTTTTGTTCCTGTATATCAGTAGTAGATGTCAGACAAACCTTTTCGAAAATGTTGTGTCTTAGGCGACCTTTGGCGACACAGTCTCACAGAATACGTTTAACAGTCTCCGATTTGTCGTTGCAAAGTCGAAATGTTTGATTCTTGGCTTGTCCAATGTTGAAGACATGATAATTTAGGGACGTGTGGCCAGTCAGGAGACCTGAGAGCGCCCTTTTTGTGGCGGACTTATCATACTCTTCACCTTTCTGTGTTCTGAAAGTATTTTCCAGCGTAAGGCTATCTTTGTGTTCTCCCATGTGTCAATTGCCCGTTTTAAGTGGTTTTTTTGTAGTCCATAGCCGGGTTGGAATACAATAAAAGGCGTCGTCGCTGCCTCTTGTCTGCCTTTTCATTACCCACAATGTCTTTGTGAGTCTTCTGATCTAGTTCGTAATGTTGAGGATTTGGATGACTCAGACATGAATGTGATGAAGACGTCGCTGTTTGTGACTCCTAGCGATTTTACTTTTATTTTGTTGAACTTCTCTACGTTAGGTCTATTAGCTCACTTCGCCTCACGTTAGTACGTTAGGAGTTAGTACTCCTTTTCATCCATATTAAATTCAACTGTCAGCAGTTTATTTTGTATCTCTGAGTATTTCTTGCTCAGCTCTTGGTACATTTTATGCATATCCTTCAACTGGATTTCTAGCTAAGTCACCCTGGATGTGGCCCTCCTTTTTTCTTGTTCCGTTGAATTTCAGCTATTACATTTCAGCTGTTATCCAGTGTTTGTTTGCACAAACAGTTGCGCAGATACAAAGAGGCATTACATCGAATGTAAGTTGTCACTAGCAAAAACACAATTAATATAAAGACTTCATAAATAAGAAAATTTCTAGTCCAAAAACCAAAAAAAAAGTATAATATTTTGTCAAATTTTTCAGATGTATGTAACATTTCTCTACTTATTCGTTTTAATATACATTTACAAAGTTATCTACAAGAACTACAAAGAGAATCAGAAATCGGAAGTGATCACAATTTTGTATTATCTAAATAAAAGTTAAACCGAAAAAGAAGATGATAAAAACGGTGAGATAAGGTGGCTACTGAGTTACTTCAGTATGTGGGACAAAAAGGAAGAGAAGTAATGCTAGAGATCTATAAATACGGGATACGGAACAACTACCAGAGGACTGGATTAAATCACTAATTGTAGAGGATTGCAATAATTGTAGATGTATACTAGAGGATCTATAATAAGTATAGGAATGAAGTTGTTGGAACAAATAATAAATAAAAAAAAAACTACTAACAACTATAGAACAGACCCTGGACAACGTACAAAGTGGATTTAGAAGAGGAAGGAGTGCGCAAGACCATATATTTTCCATGAGACAAATAATACAGAGAATATCCAAGGAGAAGAGAAAAGTATTTGAGAAAAGTATAGGGTTCGTAGAGAGTAGCCTTCGAAAATATTAAAGGATAAAAAATAGTTGTGATGATATAATTAAAACATGCAAACGTATGAGTAAAAAATATATTGTAGGTTACGTAAACTTAAGAAGAGTATAAGTATCTGAACGAGCTTGTGCTGAGGACATAGCTAATTATGCAAACAGTGAACGACCTTAGAAGAAACTTAGAAATATGAAATAAAGTATTAAAAAATATGAATAACAGGAATAAAACAAAGGTAGTGCTAATAGACGAAGCAGATATAAAGATAAGGATTAAAATACAGAAAACACAGATAGAGCAAGTGGAAACACTTCAATACTTGGGAGTGACGATAAAGGATTATGGCATACAGGAAGCGGAAATAAATAAAAAAATAGCCGGTGAGATTACAACTTCAACTTCAGTGGTGGGGACGTCTACAGGGAATGGCAAACATGAGAGGCAAACAATGGAAATGGCTAAACAAACGTGGAATGAAATAATAGCGTGATTGTTGGTGGGCAAGGGAAGAACATGAAATGAAGTGCGAACGCTTGCTCAAATTAGAAAGAAGTGGAAAAAGTTTTTGAAGTTGTAATCAATGATAACATTATATACACTATGAAAATGGTATACCTGTGAATGAATTATATATATGTTATCATATATTTCAAATTGTAACATCCAAAATAGAAAAGAACGGAAACAGATCAAGATCTTGGTCGTTGATTTTCTCATTGTCAGTTTTATATTTTAGTATCATAGAACCGTGACAGTAAATATATAAAAGAAATCATACTTTATCCTGTTATCTATCGCATCACAATAGATTGATTGGATTACACTAAATATGTAAATTTGTAATAGTAATTATATGTAGGAAAGTTGAATCTTCCCTATTGATGACTTAAATTAATTATTAAAAAAGCAGTTTGGAAAATTTATTCGCTATAATCAAACTTGTTATTTCTGTAATTATCGTGCAATAAAGGATGTATTATACAATCGAATGGTATTTGTAGGTGTAGTGTTGTATGCATCATGTGTGATTCATTTTGAAACATTCATACACTGTATATCCATTAGCTCTTATTATTGCAGCAGTATATATATTTTTATATTCTTAAAGGTTAAAACAATTTTAATCACCTTTTCTCATTACATTTTTATCTACAATCTTTGATACTTTTATTACAAATTTTCAACAGTTATCATTAATACATAAAATTCCTAATTTTAATTTCAAGTAATTAATTTGATGAATTACATCTTAAAGAGCATACTTTAGCATTGTCGTGTCATTAAGAAATCCCAATTAATCTTAGATAACGATCAAGGCATGTATATTATTCTGTTCCTTTTTATAAGGCGCAGATAAAGCGCATTTATACTCTCTTATCTAAAATGTTTGATATTTTTAATTAAAATATTCTGATTATTATATATTATATTAAGAAAATGTAATTTTATCCAAGATTTTGAAATTTTCTTTTAACATCCAATAAATTTAATAAAGTAAATCGGTTAGTTTCTTTATGCTTGCTTTATTAATTTAAAACATTATAATGTTTTATATATTCGACCTTGTTTACATTTGTTGTTTTATACCTTCAAAATTCAACATAGCTGCATAAATCTTTCCAAATTTAATTTCAGCCACAGTTAACAATTACAAACGACTTGAATTGGATTTAATCAAATTTATTTTCTGATGGCGCTAAGAAACGTCCCACGTAAATGATAACGCAATTAGCACAGATGACATTTCTCGGCATTAGTTTGTCTGGAAACCGCCTGTTTAGTCGGGACCGTTTGGTTTTGTTGTTACGTTGAGACAGATGGTTTTTGGCACGGTGCACCAGAAAACGTCCGGGACTACATCGCGACAATTTCTGGATTCTCACGTGCATTCTCGGACATTTTTCTGTCTGCGCCGTGTGTATAAATAATCGAGATAATCAAAGTTCGCGGACAAATACCATTTATATTTAGTACGAGGGAGTTTTTGGCAACCGTCATTTGCCGTCTAGCGAGAACGAGATGACTCAAATTTAATGTACTACCGGTCCGCCTACGCAACAATAATAAATTATTGAGATTAACTTCAAAAATAAAAATGGAAAAAAAAATTACTCAAAGCAATAATAATAATGAGGCAATTTAATTACCACGTTTTTTTTGGCGTTCGCAGGTTTGGAATTTAAAAAATCCAGGCCCGTTTGTAACTAATTGTGCCCTGCCTCGCCGCTTAACATAACCATACATATTCAGGAATTCGACGAGCGCGTTTCGTGTTGCAAATTCGATCAGATAAAGATTATTTATCTCCGATACGGAATTCTCATTAAGCACCCAAGAACACTGTGTGACCGTAGTCAAGCCGTCAAAAGCAACGTATTGGGAAATTGGCGGCTGCACTTAACGCCTCCCGCTTTTCTAATATGTCCCCTAAAGCTCTCACAAGAAAGACAATACAGAAACCGTAACTCTCTCTGTGGTTCGGTTCAGAGTCGGTTACGCAAAAGCCGTTCATTAAACCGTCGTTGTATTTCATTGATGTCAGTCGGTTAATTAAATCCGTGAGTTATTGTGTTGGGCGCGAGATTAGGACGTTATCGTTCTTATGTCATATCTCTTAAGCTGTTGCCTTGGGGTACATTCCACACTGGGTCGACTTCAGCAGCGACTCGTACACTCAAAATGTTACTATTTCATATTAAAGATTTTATTGAATCTCTTTATTGCCAATTTATTTAACATCTTCAAAGTATTCATCGTCTAAATTTTGTTAAAGCTATTCATTCCAATTTAATAAGATAAATTATTTAGAATGAACATTTTGACGTTCCACCACTGGTATAGTCAATATATTCGTATGTATCGAGCCTTAAAACGATGTTGTGCAAATCAAAATTGTGCAACTCATTCATACGAATGTGGTATATGGGCGGACCGCAGTGTCGAGGAGAAAGCGAAATACGAATAACAACGAGAGAGGTCTAGCGGTAAGGTCATTCAAGGTTGGTGGACTGATTTATTATGAATGAAGTGTGTTGCACTGTGCGCGGCGTGGTATAGAAAAGGCGCGACCGCAGACGTGCCCATGCGATTGTCTTTCTAAGTAGGTACACACAAGAAACTAGCCAAATTCTTTTGGGACTATGGCGAAACAAGGACTACTCCTCTACCGAGTAAAAGGAAAACAACATTGAGGACGCAAGCTGTCGCAACGTCGATTAAGTTGTTTATATTACTGAAACGTGCTAAACGATTTTCAAATGTATTAGGACAACGTAGGAGAGATAACGTACTTACGACGAAGGTATGCATATATAATTAAACAGATCGATCGATTAATCCCGTTGATGTTACTATTAATCATGGTATTATGATACTAATTAACCAACGGCCTACACGTTCCGTCAGGCGTATTAAAGGAATTTATTACATCCAATCGCATAACTTACGTGACTAGAAGTAAAGAATAAAGAGAGAAAAAGAAACTATCTCAAAGAATTTCCGATTAAATAATTACGCACGCTAATTGGTTGACAATTAACTTTTTATTTCTCATATGCCATGAATAAATATGATATTTTAAACTTGACTTTTCACACTAACATCAATTGCCAACCAATTACTGTGTTAATTAATTAATCGTAAATTTAGAAGATATAAAATAAAAACAATATTTCAACTTCTATTTAATAACAATGCAATTGTATTTTCACTTTTGTCCTAGAAATAGTAGTGGTGTCAATGACGCGGAATGTTTTGACGAGGAAGGTCATGCAATTTTTTTTGGAATAATAATCTTGTCTTAATTATATCGAACAATAAAAAGATGTTTTGAGTTATATCTATTTGAGTTATAACAGTAATTATGAAAAATGTGACATTATATGTTGGTTCCTCTAACGAGAATAATGGAAATAATGTAACTGAGAGATATTCTTATGATGTTCAAAAAAAATTTGTTCAAAAAGATTTTATATACTAAACACCTTGAAGAATAAAATAACAAACATATCAGGGATCTGTTAAAAACTAGAACAATTTAGACAAGAAGGTCGAACGAAGGTTAAAATTAGTTCAGCCAAATATGACAGAGATAGTTGTAAAGAGGGGATTGAAACTTTCAAATAAACTACTTCGGGAAAAGAGGTGAAATGAGAATATTCAAAAATGCTATCAATGGGATTCTAGCTTTAACGGGGTAAAAACTTCATCAAAAGCCAAACTAAATCAACTAACCAACCAAAGTCAAAGTTAAAGTGATCATAGCTGTAGCTAGACGCTATCGAATTATAATTTGAAATACTACTGGTATCACCATCTATCAATCAATGGTATTGTAATCAAAGTGTTATATAATACATCTTCCAGTACGTTAGTGAGGAGATTACTCGAACTTTCTCTGTATTTTTATAATCACAATATTGTTTTAAATCAGTAGTCAGCTTGTTCTCAAAGTGAATAGTACCCTATCTTTATAATTATTGTGGCTTGTAGATATTTTTTTTAACATGGATCAATGGTTACAAGTTGGTACTATTAGGAAATTTAAATTTACTGAGTTAGTTAATGATGCCATTCCTTGCGAGGAGCAACCTTTAGAGAAGTTTCCGTATATCATTGAAATAAAGCTTCCAGTTCCAGTTTTGCAACCGGGAAAACTGAAATAATTTTGTGAAGAATATTTATCATAAGGATTTTCATTCGTAATTTTTAAAACTAGACCTGATTGTGTTGTATGAGGAAAAGTATTGGCCAATTGTAAACGAAACACCTGATATGGCAAAAATCTGACATCTTTGAATATTTATTCGAAACGAAATATGTATGGACGCTAATTGTATGGAAACGGTCGGTTATCTCCTAAAGTAAGACAGCTAGAAAAAAATGTCAAGATACAAAAGTTTTAATATTTTTTAAAATCTATTACTATACAGACAAATTAAGTATACAAGGTCAGTCAAAACGTTATGACGAAACAAAGTTACGTTTTCTTTAATGGAACACTCTGTATATTATTCCATATTTCAATTCACCTCAAAATTCTAAACAAAATTCATGTAGCATAAAACCTATCAAAAATCTAAACTTAACCGTTTTCCAACTATCGAATAGTGTCAAAAAAATTTCTGATAATACGCAAAACACGATGATAAGAGAAATCGTTAACAGTAAATATTGTTCCATTCAAGATGATGAGACCGTTTAGACAGTTAGTGCAAGGTACTTGAAAGAAATGAAATTGTAGAAAGACTTTTTGATTTGTCATCTTTTTTCTGAACGTCATTATCAAAAATTCAGAGTGATGTTTTTAAACACTGACGGTGACAAGTCTACGTTAGGTTGTTACTTTGGTCTCTTCAGATGTATGAAAGAAATAGCTCTCTTGATATAGTGGAAACATTGTTACATCCATCGACAAACTCTTCATCGAAACCACACACTACTAGTATAAAAGACTGTTTGGTTGATTCTGCCAAAGTGGTCAATGTCATCAAATACGAATTCAAGGCTATTCTCATTGTGTCGAGAAATAAAGACTTCCATATTGATGTTCGATGACTGTCTCATGGGTACAGTTCTTACTCGTTTGTTTGAATTACGTCATGAAGTCAAAATGTTCTTTGAAAACCACCTTTAATTTCATTTTTGCCTTTAATTTAAATTTGATGATTATGAATGACGTCGAATGGCCGCCAATGGCATTAGGTACATGTCCGATATGTTTTGAAATTAAACCAGCTAAATTTATCCCTTCAAAATAGAGTTTAGTAGTTATATTTCAATATACCGACGAAAAGGGCGTTCGTTAAAAACCTACGCTCTTGGAAATTATGTATTGAGAACATCCAACTTGAAGTATTTGATACACTGTGCGATGTTCTCTCTAGAACGGATGCTCATGTAACTGTAAAAATTAAAAAATAAATATAACATATGTATTGAATGAAAGCAGCTTTAGACAAATACGAAAAATATCCTGAAATATCCGTTCGTAAACATCATCCATCACTTACTTAAAAAATAGCTATAAGAACAGATTGTCCAGCGTAAGTTCGGACTTGAAACTGCATTTGTCATTTATCGATTCGAATTTTAAATTACTAAGTGCCAACAAATCTTTTTCTACAGATTAGACGTTGTAAACCACTACGAATACCTGATGGTAGTGATGAGAGGAAATAAGAAACAACGTTCAGAGCAAGAAAAGTGTATTACCAGAGTAACACAACATTGATAAATAAAAAAGAGCTGAGTAAAGAAACAACGATGCACCTGTACAAAGCAACATATGTGCCAACATTAATATATCTGGCGGAAAAGTGACCAATGCAGGATAAGCACAATAGCAAAGTAACAGTTACAGAAACGAGTTACCAAAGGCGGATAATAGGCAGGGCCAAAAGGTATAGTGTAAGAAATATAACCACAAAAGAGCAACTAGGGATAGATCCTTTAATGAAACCTATACAGAACAGACAGTTGCATTGGTACGGTACGTAATCCGTATGGATGATAAGAGGTTCCCAAAGAGGTTGATGGAAGCAAGAGAAGAGTGAAAGAGGGAGACCCAGGACGATGTGGCTGGACAGTATCAAGAGTGTGATTCAGCAGAGGGGTAGGAACGTTGAGAATGGCCAATAGAAAGGAGTACCAAAAAATGGCACTGGGAATCGACGCCTTAAGGTATAAAGGAAACGACAAAGAAGAAGATGATTAGGTGTATCAAGCTTTATCCATTTGGTTTTTATCATTACTTTCTTAATTAATCAATTCTCAGATCGCTTTTCTCTGGTAAAGTAGAAAAATTAACACTCCCATAGCTGTATCCCTAAGAGTTTGCATTGTTTCCCTCCGTAAAATATACCACATGAATCTAGATGTCTTTGACCTGAACAACACCTACAATAAATATCCTTGTATATCCTTAAATACCCGCTGTATATCAGCAGCACAACTTCGGTTGCACACATTACAGATACTCTTTGATTCAGAAGCTTCAGGTCTCTCTTAATAAATTAGCTATCAATTATTTAGACAAGTTTTGAATGTGAAGATATAAAGCAGTTTTAGCTTTTTGAATAGTTATAAATCACTTTTCTACCACAGAGAATATCTCTATGATAACCAATTAGTTTTTAATCATTTTAAACAATTTTACTTTATTTTAAAATATCTCGAATATTGCAATATCGCGAGTTCTTTCTATTGGTATACACATACTGCTCTTTTTAGTAAGACTTTCTTCATCCCAGCTAATACTGCGTACATTTAATATTTACTGCAACTGGTATATTGTTATGCGAAGAACGTCCACGAAGTTAATAAAACATCAGATGTCAACCACAGTTATGTGACGGAGTACAAAAAAATGTAAAAATACAATATAAATATAAGTATATTAAAAAGTCAATAAGAGGTGATTTTAAGCTACATATGAAGGTCATAGAAAAAGAACAGAACAAAACAGAAATATTGATAACGCATCAATTGCAATATTTAAAAGAGGTCAATCATATAATTATACTTGAAAATGGAATTATTAAAGCTACTGGAAACTATAAAGATTTATAACAATTTGGATTGGATTTCGCTAAATTATTCCAAGATCAAACTGAAAAATAAAAAGAAACTCTTAAATTAGATAGGCAAAGTTCAAGTTTAAGTATTTCTAGTGAAACAACGGAAGTCCAAACGATTGTTATTTAAGAAACATCTTATTTTGGAGCTGGAGGAAATTGTTAAACTTTTTATTATTTTCCTTAATAGTAAAGACCCAAGTATAAATTCCAATTTTAAATTATTTTAATTTCTTATAAATTTGCAATATCAAATTTTAGGCGACTGCTCTTTACTTATAGTATTCCAACTCATCCAACAAAAGATTATCAATGGCTTTAAAAATCAATGCTGATTAATTCCGCAAACTTCTTGTGATAAGTGCTCTCACGGTCCTTTGAATAGTTGGATATATACTTTTCATATTATATAGTATTTATTTATAACTACGATTTATCTTTAATACTATATTTATTAATAATATTAGTAATTTTTGCACTCTATTTCTGATTTCCTCTCGTTACATCAGAGTTTCCTAACGAGTCGATCCTAATCTATTTTAAATGACACGACGGTGTGTCCTACACCCACAAATTACAGGTAGTCGTTTTGCAACGTGGTCGTCGTCGTCGTCGTTGGATAATAACTGCTGACAGGTTGTGCGCGAGGCCGGTGATTTTCGAATTCTACCAGTACCGCGCTCTCTGCAATTTTACTGGAAAACCAACGTAAATTGCGACCATTAGAGTGCGTTAGTAGAGACTTCCTTGTAAATGCATTTTTACACCGCTTATACGTTATTTGACTTCTTGCTCGAAACCGAACGGCGACGAATAAAACTTAATCGTTTCACGTGAAACGACTCTCACTAATTTCTACGACCGCTATTATGATATAAAAAGAAAACGGGCAAACATTAAGAAAACCAAGAATTATATCCTAATAATAAAGCTAACTTTAGATATAATATTTAATCATTATGATTTTGTATAAATAAATTATAACATTATATTAATTATTAACGAAAAGATCTAATTTGAAAGTTTTTAAGTGTATACGTGAAAAAAAAATGTAAAGTAGGCAACTTTTTAAACAATTCTCTCTGATTGTGAGTATCCACTAAGGTCGCGTACTACTACATACATGTTTATCAAGTATATAAAATAGCAGGAGTACGCCAACACACAGAGTATACCTTCACAGTATTCATGCTCTCCTATCACCGGAGAACGTCAAAAGATTTCCTGCTGGTATGCAAATAATTCCAGGCAGCTAAATAGAAATTTCACAGCACTTATAAGAAGAGTACAAAAGATCTAATCAATAAAATCTCATTTTGTGAGAAGGCAAAATAAAACATAATACCTTAAACACAAAAACTCATGGATTAAAAAAAAATATATAAATTAATTAACAATCAACCCACACTTATTACAATATTGAATATATATTATTTATTTTATTTTGCATGCATGATTTCAAAACAAATTTAATTTTTATTACAAATTTACTCTTTACCAATACTAAAAATAAATGTTCATAAAAATTAAATCAATTCAAAAAACAATTTTTGTTCTG
This sequence comes from Onthophagus taurus, assembly GCF_036711975.1. NCBI lineage: Eukaryota > Metazoa > Arthropoda > Insecta > Coleoptera > Scarabaeidae > Onthophagus > Onthophagus taurus. The sequence continues at coordinate 27,903,122 of NC_091966.1, forward strand.
GATCATCTTGTTCAGAAAACTCAAAAACTTTTCAACAAAAGTATTCTGTGAGAGTAGCCATCTTGATCCTGCTCACTTATCATTGTATGCACAAACGATGAACATTGAACGAAACGGCACACCTCGCGGCTTTGTCGTTACCTAAAACCGTGCTGTGGCAGTATGGTGAGAGTGAGCCTCTCTCATAATTGCGCGCTGATTTTTGAGTGCGCCTGCGGTGCGGCCGCGTTTGAGTTGCGCCACTGGCGAGAAACGCGTCAGAAGACGCGTTGGTCAATCGAGTAACAGGGTACCAGGATTTTTAGAGTGTCTTCGAAGAACGTCGTCGTCGTCGTCGCGAAGGCGTCGATGCGTCGGAACGCGCCGGCGTCAATCAAATTCTTCACCAAAAACAATCATTTAACACGACATGAAACGGTTGAATGCGAAATGAGGGACTTTCAAACGGAAGTCGTTACAAGTTTCTACTTTCTAGTTGCATTTATTGCATGTTTTGGAACTAGATAGCGTATGGGTTGGATAAAAAAATGTTGTTCATATAGAATATTATTACTAAGAATGTTAAGTTTAAATCTCTAAAAATTTAGTCTATCAATCTATATATCCAACAATTTAAATTGATTTTCGTTATCTACAAAAATTACAATGGCGCTTCTTGTTTTTGTAATTAACTCCTTGTTTGGAAAAACTAAGTCCAAGTACTTGCAATTTTTTGTATCTATAAATATTTCTTAACTTTTTATGATGATTCTGTAAAAATTTACTCTTACTCTTACTTTACAAATTAATTGTTTTTATACTTTATGAATCATTTACAATCATGAAAGTTTTTCATCTGTCTTGTGATGATTGTACCCAATTCAACAGTAGATCATTTATAAATAAAACAGGAAGAAAAAAGGAAGTATTGTAAAATTCCGCTGCTTTTTCAATTAAGCTAACTAAAACTAAACATCGAGGAAAAAGCGTAAAATATTAAATTCTCTGAATATAACTCTTTCATTCTTTTCGAAATTTACAAGTTGTGAACCGGTTTCTTACAACTCCAATCCTTTAATACATGTACTTTTTTAATTAACGAGTAATTTTGCACGAGATACCGACAGCACTTACAGCAAGTGATTGCAGGCGAAATCATTTTTCTCGGCTAGTACACTACTGAGAGAAACTGAGCACATTTTCAGCACGTGGTTGCACGCACGAATAGATACGATATAGTATATTTTCACGATCACATCAAAGACTAGACAAAAAATATATCTCAAAGACATAATAAAAACACTTCTTGAATATCCTAAATGAAATTTCCGCAAAGGTACACTGCAATGCAAATGTATCAAGGCTTAATTAGTAAGTAAATTATGTAGGTCGTAAATCACAAATTATGTAAGTGACCAAAAAATATATTAGATATATATTAAAATAAGCCATACAAAGATGTTTAAATAATGTTGAGGAATAATATTTTGTTGTATTTTTATAAACATTGATTCAGGTAGACAAAAAAATAATTTTAGCAATGTACTGTTTATGAGATTTGGCAGAATTAATGATTTTTCAATATGGAAGTCTTAATTTTTCCGACATCGAATAAAGGTATCATTCAGATGGCCATAAAACATGTGATAATATTTCATCATTGTTGATAGAGTCTACTATCAAGTAGTATAATATTAATTCTTTTTAAACGTTAGTATTCTAAGAGGCTTTTCTTCTTTCATCCTCGAAACATGACCTGCCACTATAGTCTCGGAATTCTGATGTAATTGGATAGCTCTGGTTCCTAGAGGAAGTGGTATAATTGTATCGACTTCTCCATTGTTTTCTGGATTTGAGTCTAAAACTCTTCTCAAGAGTTTTCTCTCAAATATACAGGGACTTCTCACTGAATCTTTCTTTTTTCAAAGAAAATTAAATCTATTCATTTTAAATTTTAAAATTTTTGTTTTATTAGCATGGGAAATTTGATATCAAACTGTTTTAAAAAGAATATTTGGTAAGTATCCACCGTTGTTGTCGATGCATTGTTGTAGCCGATTTCTGAAGTGCAAGTGGACTCTCTAGAGCAGCGTGTCTTAAACTTTTTGATGAGTGGAACCCTCTTTAATGACCACATTTATCGTGGAACCCCTGGCATCATTGAATTTTTTTAATGAAAGGTTTTAATGCAATGAATGTACAAATAAATAATTCGCAACAAAAATTAGTTATTTTAGATAATATTTATTTGCTTAAAAAAGTACTTTCAAAATTAATACAAAAATTATTACAATAACGTTTAATGGGAGGAGTGGTGCTGCTTTTTATTACCGCAGATATATTTAATATTAGGCTTTATGGATGAAAGTTGAATTCTCATGTCAGGTTCGGCGTCAAGTTTGTTGCGATATTTATTTTTTGTCGACACATAAGCTGAGAATCCCATTTCACACATGTATGTAGTAGCAAATAGTAAAAGAGCTAACACGGGCAATTAAGGATATTCATCTTTCAAACTGCACCAAAATTGTACTAACGGCATTAATTTAAATTTTTATTGCTACGATGAATGTCATTTCAATCAAAGTTTCATATTCTTCTGACGACATGGTTGAAGGTCGTGTATTGATAATAAATGGGTTTTTAATCCACAGTTCTTGTTGATATTTAATCTGCCTGTAATTCGGAAAATATTCATTAAAAGCTTCACTCAAGCCTATCAGGTGTTGAAGAAGTTCTTTAATAAATGTCTGCCCTATTTCAATCATTTCCTCTTCCAAAAAGACTTTTATAGTTGGGAAGCAATCATATTCATTGGACCGCACACAAATTATCCAAAATTCTATCTTGTTCTTGAAACCAAGAATTTTTTCATGTCACACTGATCTTTCAAAGAAAAAATAATAGAGCTTACCATGAAAATTGTGTATTTTATAATTTATAAATACATTAAATTTATAATAATAGATTAAGAACACTTCCATATTTTACTTCTTAACCACATTAAACATCTTGAACGACCCTTTCGGTTGACTTTTGCATTCAGTTTTGCGCTAACCCTAGTAAGTCACGTCAGTACATCCGTTCTATTTCTCCATTTTTCAAATATCCACACCTATGACACTGCTACTCACCCACAATTAAAACTAAACATAATTTGGCCTGTGTACTTACACCTGAACAATAAGTAAATAAAAAATTACTTTTCTGCAAATTCAAATCTGGGTATAGTATATGGTCTTTACTAACATATACAGCGAAAGGAGTAATTTTCGGCGACCCTCAATACAGCCATTTGCCTGTCAACGTAAATGGAAATGAAACTCATATTGATAGTTCGTAAAAGTAAAATAGAAACAAAAAAACGTAATATTTTTTAAGGTAAATATTAATTAAAATTATATACTATGGTGATTATTTATATATTTGTCTTACTAGTTTCGGTTACATTACCGTCTTCAGAGACCTGTTAACTAGTTTCTATAAACGTTCGGAAGTGAATGTTTGCTTATTATTATATCTATTCATGCACTAAACTACAACTATCTATCACAAAAACTAATATTAATAAATAAACTCGCCAACTATTATATGTGTGACAAGTTGGGCAAATGAGTTATTTCTAGGTTATATTCTAGACAAATATATAAATAATCACCATAGTATATAATTTTAATTAATATTTACCTTAATTCTACAACGGTGATATGGATAAACAAATACATAGAAGAGTAATATTTTTTGACTATTTTTTGTAGAAAAACCCTAGGTTTAAGTGGTTAATTCAGATTTATTGGTGTCACAGAACATTACATTTGTTACACAAGTCACATAAAATACAAATAAAATGTACAACAATAACATACACATACAGGATGTCCCACCTAAGTTGCCTCGGTCCATAGCCGAATTATGATTGAGTTTTTCAAAAAATGTTTCAGATAAAAGTTGAATCGAATCATATTGTACATATTTTAAAATTAGTTTCAGTAATGGCGGACTTCTGTTTCTACCGAAAATGGATATCAACTTTGTTATTTTAAATGGAACACTCTGTATATTATTGCACTTTTGGATTCTTTGTGAAATTTTAATGGTACTTTGTTAAGGATATCTTAGGTCTAACTGGTATCGTTTTTAAATTATATGACGATTTTCGAAAAAAAATGACATTTGCAGCGTCTTATAAATTGGGTAATATTGCCGAAACTGTAAAAGCTAGAAAGATTTGGTTTTCTGTTTTGGATTAACAATAAAAGAGCACACGTTTGCTAATAGAAAATTATGCATTTATATTACAGAGTTCTTAGGTAGGGATCTGTAATTTTCGAACTTTTTAATCATGGATGACTTAATTTTTTTAAATGGAATAATATACCAGTTTTTGCATAACTGGATGTAAAATTTAATTTCCTTTCAGTTTTGTACAGGTATCATGGTGTCTATCTTCAACGGTTTTTGAGATATTCCCGATTTTTCAGTTTTTTACGATAGATATGTATTGCGAAGTAGGCTTAGGACTGGTAAAATGGAAGGTGTCCGACGCTTTGCAATACTATTAAAAGTTGAAGCAGGCTTGGAAAACAAACTAGCTAACTGGCATTAGTGTTCCACGCATTAGAACTGTCATCAATGTTCCACGCATTAAAACTGAAATGAAAATGTAGAATCTAGTGTGCGTGAAATAAGTAGGAGGACAAACATCAGTAAACTTTCGATACACAGGATTTTAAGAAAACATAATTATCATCTGTATCGAATCCATTTGCACCAGGAAATTACTGAAGGCGATTTCAAAAGCAGGTTATTATTCTGTCAGTGGGCAATAGAAAGAACTAATCTTGATGCAAATTTTTCGAACAAGTGATGTTTTCGGACAAAGCTACCTTTCACAAAAATGGGTTTGTGAATTGTCACAATTGTCATTATTATGATACAACAAACCTCCACCGATTCCTTGCAACGCATAGCGAGTACAAATGGTCAGTGAACGTGTGGGTAGGTGTCATTGGAACTCATATCATAGGCCCTTTCTTTCATAATTAACGTTTGACGGGTAGGATTTATTTAGAATTTTTAGAAAATAATTTGGACGTTCTGTTGGAAAATATTCCACTAGCTATTCGTCAGTGGATGTGGTTCCAACACTATGGTGCTCCACCGCACAATACCGCCCAAGTACGTCGGTATTTGGATGTGTCCTTTCCGGACCGCTGGATAGGACGAGGAGGACCTGTTAGATGGCCTCCGATATCGCCAGATCTTACCACTTGCGATTTCTTTTTATGGGGTTTCATTAAAAGCAAGGTTTATGAGACATCACCAACTACTCCTGACGATATGCGTCAACGCATTGTAAGAGCTTTTCAAGAAATCACACCAGAAATGTTCAAAACTCCTTACAAAAACGATTTATATTATCTAGTGAACAAAACGGACAACATTTTGAACATTTGATGCAATAGTGTTTTTTTATTTGTGTTCGTTTCCAGTGGTCTTGTTGTGTTCTGTTGGCCACTTTTTAAGCATGCCAGTAATATTTCTGCCAGTCCCAAGCCTGGTAAAATGCGCTCCGAAATAAGTATCTATCGTTAAAAACTGAAAAATCGGGAATATCTCCAAAACCGTTGAAGATAGACACCATGATACCTGTATAAAATTGAAAGGAAATTAAATTTTACATCCAGTTATGCAAAAACTGGTATATTGATCTATTTAAAAAAATTAAGTTATCCATGATTAAAAAGTTCGAAAATTACAGATCCCTACTTAAGAACTCTGTAATATAAATGCATAATTTTCTATTAACAAACGTGTGCTCTTTTATTGTTAATCCAAAACAGAAAACCAAATCTTTCTAGCTTTCACAGTTTCGGCAATATTGCCAAATTTATAAGACGCTACAAATGTCATTTTTTTCGAAAATCGTCATAAAATTCAAAAACGATACCAGTTAGACCTCAGGTATCCTTAACAAAGTACCACTGAAATTTCACAAGGAATCCAAAAATGCAATATACAGGATGTTCCATTTAAAATAACAAAGTTGATATCCATTTCCGGTAGAAGCTGAAGTCCGCCATTACTAAAACTAATTTTAAAATATGTACAATATGATTCGATTCAACTTTTATTTGAAAATTTTTTGAAAAACTCAATCATAATTCGGCTATGGACTGAGGCAACTTAGGTGGGTTATATATGTATATATTTATAGACATGGAACTGTCATTATATTGTGACTTACAAAAAAATCCCTCACATCATCTCTATACTGCAATCCCATGACAATGAATGACCCCATGATATTATAGCATACGATGCAACAGAGTGAAATAAAGAAAAATAAATTAGCAACATCAGTTTTGTACTACTGATTTTACTAAATAGATTTCTTAGGAGAGAATCTTGCACAATTGTCCCGAAATACGTTCTATAAGTTTGTCCCAAACTAATGTGGAATCAAGATAAACTCCTAGGAACTTCACTTCAGTTTGATAAATGCTTTCAGATACTGGTAGATTTTTCAATGTAAATATGAGTTTCTCTGTCATTTCTGCATTTAATTTTAATTTATTTGTGCAAAACCATTCAGATAGAAGCAAAATTGAAAAAATTAATGAAAATTGCGTCAAAAAATTTTACTATATTTAAGATTAAATACTTGTCAAAATTATTTACCTCAACGGTTACAATTCGTGACATAAACTACAATTCTTAAAACGTAATTTTAATTTTTAGTTCAAAAACCTTGCATTGAAAAATTACAATTTTAAGGTTGCCTAGTCTACAGTTAAGTACTACAATGCGAATTGTGAAATTGTGTCAAATATGGTACAAATAGTTAAAATATTTAGTTGTTTGAACACTTTCCTATCGAGTTTCATTTGCGGATAGAGCGGCAGTTCGGAAATTGTTCTGAAATTGTTCCTTACAGCACGACCGTTATCATTACAAGCGCCTAAAACTTTTAACATATCAACGAATTGAGTCATCTTGTGAATAGGTACAAGCCAAATAATGATTGTGTTTAATTTCGGTTATACTTTTTGTTATTATTTATTGTTAAATTTCAAAATCAACAAAAACATTGATAGTGTTTATGTATGCCTATTGAAGTTTCTTTTGGAGTAAAACGTTTTATAATGATGGTTGGGTTGGATACGTTTAATAATACAGAACGTTGTAATGCTGCTGCCGCCGTTGCCCATTTTAAAAGAAGGAATACATTGGAGAGGGAATACGATGGAAGAGAATGGAGAGATGGAGTGGGTACGGAAGATAAGTATTTTAATGGAGACCTGAGGCGAGGGTGGATGTGTGGGCGACGTAACTACCGACCGGAGCCGGCCCAGCCGCGGGCGTCAAACCACTGCTCCCTGATGTATACTTACCGTCAGGTTGCGGCCCCCCTTTTTTCCTTTTTTAGTCTTTTCTCTTTTTTGGCCGCCGTTCCGACGTCTTTTTTTTCTTTTTTATTTTATTTTATGCCCCGCGCGCCGCTTTATTATCGTTAGCCCTACTCGAGGACTAAAGTGGAACACCGCCGCCGCCGCCTTTCTCTTGTGGCCCTCGCAGAAGAAGAACAACTCCTCCTCATAGCGGCGGGGAAAGAGGCTGTTTCGTTTCGTTTCTTCTTCGGCGAAAATATCGATGAGCGAGGATGATAAATTTTTATTGCGGCGCAATGCTAAATTCGAAAGAGGACGATGTGGCGCGTCGGTGAACGTAAACGGGGCCCCTTTCGATAATATACCGGCTTCTTGACGAGGAGCAAACTTTATTATTATGCGTCGACGTGTCGTTTTCTCTTCATTATTTCTTGAGAACCCCGTTTGTTTCGATTGATCACCATCGATTTAACACTCTCTCACCAGCACCTTGTAAAAATGTATACCAACTCGTTTAAGACAATAAAAAATTACTTATTCTACACATTTTAATTTTTATATATAGGATAATTATTCTTTTTCATTTAAGAACTAAAAACAATTATTTTTGATATAATATTATATAGGTAGTTCATTAATGATATAATATATAGAGGCTGTCAATGCAAGATAATATACAAGATTAAGATTTTGGTACTGTACACCTATATCTAGATATTTCATATAATGTTATCAATTAACACAAACTGTTTACTCCATATACTACTGCCACCTGTTGAAATATGTTAACATAAATATGTATATAAGTAAGTATCTTAAGGTATCATAAGTCACAAAATAATCTCTATTGCTATATGCTTTCTCTGATATCGTTAAGTTAGTATCAATATCAGACTACTCCCAAAAGACTGTAATTAGACGGTAATTAGTGTCTTCAGTGTTAAACAATTTAAAGAATTACAATTTGTATAGTATAAGTTATTTGGACTTAACTTAAAATTGTATATCACTTTCACTTTTTAAATTAATCAATTGGTGGTTCAGGAATCGTGTCTTATACCTCTCCGATAGCTGGAACTTATAAAAATGAAAGTGAAATTTTTTGGTTATAAGCGAATTTTCAGGTTTATATACTTCTAACAAATCGTGTTTCTTTTTAAGTCTTATTGGCGAACATTTGCATAAGCTCTCTTTGTCGCGATGTCAACTATTGTACAAGGACAAACTTTCCCGTTTTGTTCCCTAATGTATTCGGAAGTGTGGTAGAATCTATAATGAAGCACTCTCGGTTTTGATTTTAAATATCTTTTTACTTCAAGCACTTTCTTTTCTCACCCAAGGTATCTATTAGTTTGTGATTTTGAAAGATGATGTACATCAAATATTGGAAAGTTTCAGTGGTATTACAATATACAGTAATTAGTAACCAATAATGAATACATCATGAAAACATGCTAATTTTCCTACTATAGTACATAGGACTGAAATGAAATGCCTCTCTGTCTGGGATTTGTAGCACTCATTGCAGATCGTACGTTCGATAAATACCCAAAATCTTTTTCTTTTAAAGACCTTTACTTGTCTTTCAGTTTTGATGCGTTACAGTCTTATTTTCTAGTTACACGTTCTATTTTTTAGCATATACAAATTTGACATTGATCTATTATGGGTTTGATAAAAGAGTAGTTATTGCTTTGAAAAAAATATTTATCAAATGATATTTGTTTGCAGGTATCTTTCTAGCGTTTCTTATACAGACTTCTGTATAAAGGAGATTAATTCTTAATAATTCGGAATCTAAGTACTTACATGTGGAAAAGCTTCAATGTGGGCTTTGACTTTCTCTATATCTTACTATACGTGCCGAATATTTTCCTTGCATATTTTTAAATGACCAAAGTTTACAACCGTTACTTCTCAATACCCTCTTGTTTTTCTTTGTGTTATTGGTGTTTTATCTCTTATCGTCTTCACACGGTAATGATATTGAAAATTTGTTCAATTTGATACATTACATTCGTGTAGGTACGTGATATTTTTGAAACTTTTCCTTTTGTTATTTACTTGTTCTGGTAGTTTCTACATGTTTTTGCACATAGAAATTTTCAATGAATCGAATTTATTATTATTTGTGTGTGTCTTTTAGAAAGAATATCATATTGGTACACTGCGCCCGTACAAAATATTATTTAAGAAATTCCATTTTAGGTCTCCTGTAAGCTCGAGAAAGTTCAAAGGATAATATTTGAAGATTACGATGAAAAGCTAGAAGATTCTTAGAGACCGAAGAAGACGTTAATTAAGAAAGATAGAGATAGAGCAATATGTAATATAATGAGGATTATTTTGTTGGTAAATACATTGTTTATAATGACAGGAATATGTTGGCCTATTTTATTTGTAAAATTAATATAGGCAGAATTCACCTCATTTAACTTGATTCTCCATTGCTTGGTCCAGTTACTAATTTTCTTAACTGATGTTAGTAGATTTATTGCTACTTTTTCATGATCTTACTGGACACGTAGACTTACTTGTTTTCTTAAAAACGTCGTTAAGAATTCAATTAATGAAATAATGCCTCCTGGACCAATTATTACAAGATAGAGTACACGGCTAGATGCTGCCTACTATTATGCAGATCATTTTGAGGGTTTAAGGAAATTAAGTTAGAGCTTCCTGAATCTGCCTCCAAGACAATTGCAAAGTGTCAAAATGACGAGGCGAAACAAAATTTAATTTCGGGATAGCTTTATGAGCAAAAAAAATGAGACTTCAAATGTACGCCGTGCTTCAGCAGAAATAATTTTTAACCAATTAACTGAAATTTTAAATTAAAATAAAGCATACACATTTTTAAATCAAATGCCAAATGTTACTAAAAGAAATTTCGTCGAAGATCTTGCTAGAGATGCAACTATTATTCCTAAATTTAAGTTGAGAGGAGTTTTTCCTACTTAAAACACATACTCAGTGATAGAAGAATGAGATTTTCTATTAATAATTTAGAGAGACCGTTAATTACTGATTTCCTCAAACACGAGTAACACGTATTCTTATTATAATGTTCTATTTTTGCCAAAGAGGGTGATTTATTAGCTCACCATCAAACTTTGACATATGATAGCTAATCCATTACCAAAAAAATGTTAATGAACATATTATATCATAATTAATTGCTACATTTTTTTTAAAACACATAAATATTACAAATATTGTTCAAAATAGCCTCCTTCTGCTAGAATACATGCTTCACAACGACGAATGAAAGAGTTTTTCAGCCGAATTAAAATGTCTCACTGATTTCTTATTTCAGTAGCAGCCATTTGTATTCTGTTTAATAACTGTTCTCGTGTGTTCATTTCCACTTGATACACAATTTGTTTCATTTGACCCCATAAGTAGAAATCCAATGAATTAAGGTCGGGGGATCTAGGTGGCCAAGCAAATGGACCATTATTACCAATCCATTTGTTTGGAAAATATTGGTTAAACCACTCGACAACTACTCTTCCGCGATGAGGTGGGGCACCATCGTGCTGGTACCACATATTTTGAATTACATTAAGAGGTATATCTTCAAGTAAATCAAAAAGTGTATTGTTCAAAAAAATCTGTAATTTACAGCGTTTAAACGTCCATCAAGTACATGCAAACCTAGTAAATTGTTGTTAAATATTCCACCTCAAATGTTGATGCTGAAATTTCCTTGGTCTAATCGCATGCGGATTTTGTAATGCCCAGATATGTTTATTATGGTAATTATTTATACCATCTCGTGTAAAAACCATCACCTGGCTTTAGAGCTTGAACATTCTGTTTACGATACGGATGAAGGATTTCGCGGTTCATTACGCGCCATGCAACATTTTGACTTACATGTATGTTGTGTGCTATTCTTCGAGTGCTGATGGAAGGATTATCAATGACAGCATTAATTACAGCATCTTCGTCTTCTACATTAACTACATGCGGTCGAATAGCTTGTGCTGGAGCAGGATTACCTGTTTCTCGAAGACTTCTGAAAGAATCACTAAAAACTGAATAATATGGCAAATGACGCAGACTTTTTTGTTTTGGAAGATACCATAGAGTAAGAGCTTTGATCGATTCTTGCAGCATGATCAACTTCATCACAGAAGACCTTCAAAAATTATTCCAACTTGTTCGAACTATTGATGCTGTACCTATTGAGGGTTTGAACAGCATGTCTTCTACATGTAAGAAAGGCTCCGTTGAATGTTATGCTAAACCATGCGATGAGTACCAAGCTATACTACGATTCACAGCTGTCATAAGTCAACGCATATGCTCAACTCATCGCAGTGTACCCATTGATGTGTCTAAATATTCACATTTACAAGATCTTGTCATTCATAAAAACCAAACATTACTAGGACTTATCGATTTGTTATTGGGAGCTGAAGTAGTTCCTTATATCTTCACCGGCGATCGTCGTGCTGGTACCATGAATGAACCAGCAGCTTTGGAATCGATTTTCGGATGGCTTTTAATGGGAAAATCCGCTGATATACCTTCTCCAACATCTCAATTGTCACTATTGGTTGAACCATCGACTGACGTCTTTCTTCAGAAGTTTTAGGAGCTTGAACTGATAAAGGAAACTACTCCAGTTACTCCAGAAGATACTCAAACCGAGAATCACTTCATATCAATGCACAGCCGTACCGCTGATGGTCGATTTATGGTAGCTCTAACCTTTAAAAATGCTAACCTAGAATTAGGTGAATCATATTCCCAGGCACTTCGACGTTTTGTCTTCTAAAGAACCACATGTCACTTGATGATTTGCAAAGAAGATGACCACAACAAGAACGCTTATTATATACCTCATCATTATGTCCTTAAGTCCAGCCAAACTCCGTGTGGTCTTTGATGCATCTGCAAAAACTTCTACTGGAAACTCGTTGAACGATCTTCTGTTGCCTGGTCCCAAACTTCAAAACGATATATGTTCAATTTAATCAAGTTTCGATTTTACCCGATTGCCTTCATGTGTGATATTCAACAAATGTATCGACAAATCTTAATAGTTCCCCATCAACGCGATTATCAGCGCATCTTATGGAGAGATTATAAAAGTGGTAAACTTACAAAACTTACGTACTGACTATTAATAATTTCGCTGCAGAAAACTTAAGTTATATGACTACTAAAACAAGTGTCATAATTTCGTAAATAATTGAAATAGGATATACGTTCATTAACATTTTTTTTGGGTAATTGGATTAGCTATCAGATATCAAAGTTTGATGGTGAGCTAATAAATCACCCTGTATTAATAAACAATAATATTATCTTGATGTATTTTAATTTTTGTGCTTTTTTTCAATATGTCGTAAATAGTCAATATTTTGATTTTTTTTGTGCTAATAAATCCGCACTTATTACATTATTCTACTCATAAGCCTCTTTAAAATCTACGAAGACGTTATATGTATAAATATCGTGTTCCCAGGCTTTTCAAAGTATTTGTTTTACTATAAGAAATTGATCCTTCGTGGACCTGCCACGTCTGAATCCCACTTAATATTCGCTAATTATACTAATTTCTACTAGAGGTTTAAGGCGTTAGCTAATGATGTAGGCGAAGAGATATTCCGCCATAATATAGGCGGTATAGTATTATATAATGATCTTTTTTCAGTGTTCGGGGATGGCCGCGTTCGTCCATGGCATAAGACATGGTTTTGGCAGTAACCCGACGATATGTTCTAAATTTGGCATTTACAACTTCCTTATTTATTCGTTAATAGTTTGCATATATTATATTGTTATTATTAATAAGTATGCATTATATTATGAATATTGTTAATTTTTCAAAATAAAACCTAATTGCAAGATCTAGATTTAATAACATTTTTTAAAATGTTACTTGTTAATCTTTTTGAGTATGAATCTTTTTTAACTATTCAATTCAATTTGTTTATCGTTTTTTCCGCAATTTTCTAATAATCCTTTAATTAACTAAAATTAACCAAATCTTCAATTTTGTTTGCAAATTTGGACCAAAAAATCGTTTCAATACTAATATAATTTAAAGTATTTATTATAAAAACCAAAAAAAGTGTAAAAATAAATTTATAAATGCCGCCCTCTATATTAGACAAGAAACATGAAAGCAAAATCTCTTAAACCATTCTAACTTTTCTGAGATCCTGTTACCAAAGTCGCCATAAATTGTTCTCCTTAAACGCTCGGCGCTCTAATTTTTCGCCGTCGATTAGTTTTATTTAAAGGTTAAGGAAGGGATGGGACCAATTTCCACGCTAATGGAACTACGATGTCGCTCAAAACGATGCCGACGACGTCGCGTTCGCGATTACACGAACTCTTTAAACGCGTCGCTAACCGGCTAACAGAACTCGACGAAAGCAACTCCAGAAAATCCATCCAAGAGTGAGATTTCGTACCCGCCTTTTTAATCAAAAGCAAACCTAGCTCGATTTCTGTTATCCTGATACTAATGTGACTCACAGTGGTCCAGAATGACGACGACATTTCAGCGAACCTAGCGTGTGAAGTTGAGTTGCATACACGCATAATATTACTACTACAACAAAGAATTATTTTGAATCGAAAATTTTTTATTTTTCTTTTTGTTAAATATTCAAGGGGTAAAAATTTAAAGTGGGTTGTTGGTGTTATAAGATTTTGGAACAAATTACAACTTGCAATAAACGGACATATTTCATCATTCTTACCGCCAACTTAAATGCAATTAGTGTGATTTATCGCGATTCAATTAATAATTAGTATCCAATTAAATTTTTATTTTTTAGGTTTACGATTAAAGTTTAAGGTACACCCTTAAGACGATGAATTATTAGAGATGCTTTTGAGGTGGTTATAAAAGATTTGTTATCCAATTTAGAGCCAAATGACGACAATAACCGTTGAAAAAAGTTTTACAGTCAGTAAATTACCAAGAAAAACCGTTTTAGTTGTAGTAAAGGACGTATTCTCAAAGTCGTCCCCCTAAAGTATTATTTCATTTTATTTTTGTTGAATTTGGCACACAGCATGAAAGGTCTCGAAAACTCAAAATAACCGCCAGACGAGAGGAGATCTAACAAGTCTCCGCTGGCGACGGGTAATCTCAGCATCAGACATTTCCTACATTTGCTACATCTCCATGTTCTTTAATTGATGACAGCAACACAATTCTAAAAATGAATTACAAGGCGATGTACGAAATCTTCAAAATCTTCATTCATTTTCAAGACACAACAATGTATTTCGGACGTGTCTACATAGATATTAGAAATAGATTTTTATTGTACTTAAAGGATATCAAGGCGCCAAAAAACTCCACCCACTCAGACATACCCTTAAGGGATTGTCGGGTTCTTTGATACGCTCACGCCAATCATCGACACGTTCCTTTTACAATTTTGAAAAATATTTACTGGCCCTGAAGAAAGGACGCGCGGTCGTCCGAATGATGTATAATTAGTCGCCCCCAACCAAAGCGGAAAGGAATATAAAAGCACCCTAACATTAACGATGATGCACACGGCTATTATCCTCCAGGGCTCTTTGAGGAAAGATACACAATTTGAGGGGGGCGCACACGAAATCCAAAACACCGACATCGCGCCGTTTGTAGTTCGTTTTAACACTCAGCGTCGTTTCGATATAAACTTCACGAAATGTTTTCCGTTAATCATAGGTTTAAAGACCGCTTTGTGTTAAACCTATATTTTTAGACAAAACGAAACGAAATTGGTGGAATATAGACAAACACATAACTAGACACGTTCGTAAAACTAATATTTTTTAATACCAAAATAATAAAAATATTTTAAGTGATAGTTACAAGGTACAGCATTTCCCTTGTGAAATGTTAGTGAACAAAATTTAAATCGAATCTACTCTCAGCACGTTTAAAAAGAATACAACAAAGAAGACAACGTAGAAATGTTACATTTAATGATTGACGGAGGAGTAAATCTAACATGATTTATATGATTCTCATGATTTATAGAACATTTACCTTAGATCAAATTTAGTACATTAGTTGTTTTGGAATGTATTCCGGTTTATTAAATTTGATGAACTTGTACCTCAATTGATGAGTTTTTTCTTGTAAAGAATTCAACTTGTAAAAGTTGTTAAATGCTCCGATGTTGCGAAAACATCTGACATGAATTTAGATGTGATGTCGTTATAATGTATTTTCACTTAGTGTTTTGTGTTTAAAATTCAAAGGATATTCTTACTGCAGCTTCCAGATGCACTTTCAGCTTCCTTCTGAGGTTCTCAAACTTAATAAGTTTGTTAACATTAATTAGGCCCATTAATAAGGGGCACAAACTTAGAACTTATTTCTGAAGAAGGTTGCAACATGGCGTTCGAAACATCAAACACTGAATTAAATAAGTATTTGATTTTTGAAAAGGTGGCAAATATATTTTTGTGTTATCCTGTTATTCCCAAATCAACTTTCTATCCTAATTTCTTTCCTCTCTAAATAAGTGTTAGGTTCGAGACATTTCTACGACCTTTGAAAAGGGGTGGACTTGAAAATCTATTGTATGGTTATCGGTGTAAGAAGTGCCAATAATCGAAAATTTTTATGTGAAACGTAAGGTGTTTCATATCATTAAAGAACAAGTTTATTAAAAAATATGCTTATATATATTTTCATATCCAAAAAGACGTATCTAAGAAGTTTCTCTATATTGCATATTGCATGCTTGATGTTTTTGAGAATACTTCGATTTGATACAAAAATTACGGTCAAATCTTTAAAACTTTAGTTGTAACACAATTCTTGTCCTACCTTAAATTGAAAACTCAACTCATACTTATTTCTTTAGTTTAAATTTATATTAATTCTGGAAATTAAAATATGAACTCCGCCCACAATGGAGTAGCAGGGGTGAATTAAGTAGCCCAACACCACTGTTTCCGGTTCAAAGTCTGGGTAAAGAACGAGGGTTCACTGCTGAGGCTACTTTACCAGTGAGCTTTAAACCGCCCCTAGAACTGATAACATTGCCACAGACAATAGAACTGATCATGATGACGGCCCGGCGAAATTAAGGTATAAAGTATTAAGGAAAAAACGATTTTTAAAATCAACGTACTGTGAATTGTATTTTGGAATAGATATAACATCTGTGAACAACAAAGATCAAGAAATCCTGATCCAATCGAAAAACACAGAATAGACTACGATAGAATAGTACACGAATTATTTGAAAACAACATGAAATATATAACATACGTCGGTGACAAAATACTACTAAGATCATAAGTGTGTACACCCCAAACAGTAGCAAGTCCCAATAACGAAGAGATAGCTTTTATCAAAAATTACAAAACACTCTCGATAATATCTCAGAGCAGGACGAAATTTTAATAATGGGTGATCCCACTACGAGAACTAGTAAAAAGTAACGTTTAAGTAACTTTTTATAAGTTAGATTGTTATGATTTTTTAGCCCCAACTCTGTCTAGTTTTTATATTTTAACAATTAAAATTCAAAAAATCGTATCTCACGAACGAATTTAGCTATAGTGATAAAATTAAAGGCATTTTGAAGTAAATTTAATGAAGATTAAATGTGCCCTAAATAACCTCTTTGCTTTCATAAACCTGGTTATGATTACCTTTTTAAACCCAACTCTACATATTTATTTGATGTAGATATGAAAAATAGAGATTTAAAAAAATCGTATTTCAAGAACGAATTGAGATATCCTGATGAAATACAGACCATTTTGAAGCAGATTTAGTCAATATTTCATGCTCAAAAAACAATTTTTTATTACAAATAAAAAAGTATTAAACTAGTAAATAGTAACGAGTAAAAAGTATTAGGGAATATTAGAAACATCACGCAATACACAAAAATATAAAGAAATATACAATAGTGCAAAACAACACTACCAACAAAGATTAACACAGAAAATATCTGAAAATGCAATGTGACGTGGACACACCATACACTAGCACTAGACGATAGATTACAATTAAACATAACAGCGATATGAAACAATAATGAGAACGAGAAGGATTGCCAAAACAGAAGACGGAACATGGATCATGGTTTACCGGAGGTGAAGACTCTAGCAACTCAGAAAAGAACAGCATACAGATATTAATATAAATACAAGACAATAACATACGGTCAATATAATGTTTTAGAAATAGGATAAATGAAAATATTCAAACAATATAATGAGACCACTGGGAGAAACTCTCCGCAGATGTGGGGCATTCTGATAAAAAGATATATATACCCAAGTTCAATACTAAGTACTCCAGAGTTCAATACTAATGATATAGATATTAGTCGATGTAGTAGAAACAATAGGGGTTCCGACACTATATTCATACTCCATCAAGTCACAGAAAAATCCATTAAATTCGACACAACAGCTTTTTTGTGGTCCATAGATTACACCCAAGCATTTGACAAAGTGAGACTAACTGATGTACTAGAACTATTGAAGTACAGAAATGTGGACCAATGAATAAAAGAAAATGAACAAACACAATACCAGTACAGATTCAACGACATTATGGACGAAATTGATTATCAAGATCGCTGGAGGCGGGTGACGGGTATACACTGCAAAAAATTATTACATGTACAGGTACTGATAATATTTTGTCTTGGATATTCATGTAAAAAGTTACACATCAGTAATGGTAAAAATAAATACATAACTGAACTAGCATGTTTTCGATTTGAAGATGTAAAAATAACGATATAATGCATGCATATTTACCATGAAAATAAATAGTAGTCGCAGTAATAATTAATTATTCAGTGATGTAACTTTACGTATTTTTAAGCTTAAAAATACAGATATCGTTATGTAAGGTTTACAGGATTTCCCACCTGTATACAGCTTGGCAAATTCAATCTGAGGGCAGTGACACAGCAAAGTCCGTAATTATCGACTGTGTATTCCGTACACTTTTCATAGCAATCAAAAATTTTCTCCTCTTTGACGTCACATCGACAATAGCTATATTACAGTGCTTTGTCATTTTGTGATGTCAGAGAAAGGAGTATTCTTGCTTGCTATCAAAAGTGGACGGAATACACACCTAATAACTACAAACCTTGCCGCTCCACTGCCTTCAGATTGAATTTGCCAAGCTGTAAACAATAAACTTACAGTACCTCAAACATAAATTAGAAAAATTAAAGTCAAAAGATAAATATTATAGAAAGCATTTACTTACAAAGTAAACACAAAAGGAAACAAAATTTAACTTAAATGTAATGAAATTAAAATTAACGTAAAATCGTTTGTTATTTTTACAAAAAGGTTAAATACTAAAAAAATATTGTTACATAATAGGCGTAAAAAAGAAACAAAATTTAACTTACTCTTAGGATGGTAACAGGGATGACATTACACCCGAGTGAGCGAAAGAAATGCGTGTATGCCAAAAACTATCTATCTGAATTAGATACTTTTTGGCATCGTTTTTAGATGAAAACAAAGGAAATTTTTATCTTTGCCTAAAAATCACAGTACTAAGCGACCTTAACAGGTTTTGACAGAACTTTTGTGAAAGAAGCGTGTGGGAATTTCACATGTTTGAAATATTAATTTCAAACAATATTACATGATTTCCGGTTTATTAAATATATTTACAAGATTTTACTTGACTTTACATGTTTCTCCAATAATTTACGTTACCGTATGTAATTTTATGGTAAAATATTGGAATATTATGGAATCTTACTGATTTTATGTAATTTTACTTAGTATTAGGTGTTTTTTAAATTTTACATTATTATTTATGTTTTATTACCTAAATCAAACTTGCATTTTAATGTGGTATAATGGAATTTTACATCCATTTTTTACAGTGCAGTATGAGACACAAATAAATCAAAATAACTTCTTATGTTAACGATGCCGTTTTAATATCCGAAGACGAATATAATTTGCAGAAGTTATATAGATTCAAAACTATTGCAAAAACATTCAGCATGATCATTTCAACTAAAAAAATATAGTTCCTTACAGATTCTAGAAAACTTAGAAGATGCAAACTACCGATATACTACCAAAGCGTGGAGCAGCAGTTCAAAAAATTGAAGCAGTAATTATATCGAGGTATCTATGTAATATAAGATGAAGAAACAAACAGATAAGCATCAAAAGTAAGGTCAGAATACAAAACAAGCATAAGACCCATGATATACGCCATAGAAATAAGAGCCACCACTATATTTTTTTAAGGAGTACTGAAATAAGAACTATAAGAGCCATAACCTCTATTCTTTAAGAGACAACTAAGAAAGCGATGACATCAGAAACACATGTTGTATTGAGGACATTATTCGATAGACCAAAAAGCAAAGAGGGGGGGGGGGGTGGTATGAGAAACGAGCCGTGTTAAAATGCCTGCGAAATCCACCGAAATGCTGGAAAAAAACGCTGACCATCATCGCAAAATGGAACATAATGAGCAGAAGAGATGAATGAAGAAGAAAATGTGAATATAAATTAAATGTAGTTATACTATAATAAACAGCTTACAAACTGTATTGTTACCTATGTATGTTAACTGCTACCTATTGAAAAAAAATAAAGTTAAACACTTTGTAGTTACTAATACAACTCCAAATAAACATAACCAAATCCTTTCGTACTAAAGTATTGTCCCAAATTATTAGACGATGTTGGAAATGTCACAGGAATTTAATGTCCGGAATATACATATACGTAGTTCTTATATTATAGAAAATGCGCAACAAACGAATGCCAATACTGAAACAAAGAGGACTAAGGGGAGTACTACGAATAGAACTACAAATGTATTTTTTAATTACATGATACATTTCTTGTAGTCTTATATTATTATACAACCAATATGTGGTGTAACCCTGTTCAATTTGCGATACCTTTGCGTTACTCGGAACCCAGGTGGAGAAACACTGATATAATACACTGTATTAATTAATTATCGTACCAGACGTCATCATTGCAAATATGCAACCAATATCACAGTATTCGTATTCCAATACGCGATTTGCATATTGCAATACCAATACATGCTTGCATGGTTGCATACTTGCAATGATGCCGTCAGGTACGATAATTAATTAACACACTGTATGATCCCTTAGTTGAGATGTAAAGAATAGCCACTACATTATTTAAAAAATACAAGTATATGGGGCATCTATGGTTCTATAATATACCAATATTTTACTTTACTTCACTATCTTTCCCATAATAACTAAAATTGACAAATAGAAAAGATACAGGAATTATCAGAAAGAATAGAAATCCGTCTTTGATTCTTTGGAGTGCAGTTAGTTAGAATCTTTTAGCTAATAATTTTTTATTTTTATTTTATTTTACATTCGGGATGCAAACAGGGTTGACCCCCAACAAAGTATACACAAGATATTCAACTAAATATTAATAACAAAAAAACTTATGTAAGAGTACAACAAAAAATAATATTCCAAATCAAAATGAAAACAAAATCAAAATCAAAAGTAACACTCCAACAATAATAAACAAATCAAAAAACATAAAAAAAAAAACGTTACTTATATAAATAAAAATATAATCATTAACGGAGTAGTAACGATCTCTCCACGCCCACGCCCCGCATGAAACGTCTAAAAACAATCAAAGAAACATTAAAGATGTCGATATTCCTACAGTAAGAGTCATGCGTATTCATCAATTTAACAAGAGGAGAGTAAAGATGTGCCAAAGATAAGGATCTACTAATTCTAAACAAATATTCACCACGTGTTTGATATGAGGGTACATAAAAACATAATTCTCTCACCAATTCCGAGGAATTGAAAAGATTGTTGACTAGTTTAAACAAGAATAATAAGTCGTAGCACAGCCTCCTTTGCTTCAATGTCTGAAACCCTAGAGCATTGCAACGCAAAAGATAATCACCGTAAGATAAAAATGTTTTGCGTGCTAAATACCTCAAAAACTTACGCTGAACAGATTCAATGCGGTTAATGTGAATAGCATAATGAGGGTTCCAGACAGTAGAGGCGTAGCTAAGAACACTAACTACTAACGACATGTAAAGAGATTTTATGCATTGAATATTTGTGAACATACGGCAGGTCCTAATCACAAAACCCAACCGCTTTAGAGCATTGCTATATATTGCAATATTTGCAAGTGGACTAGTTAACAGTAGTCAATAACTATACTGTTCTACCTAGAGTTATTACTTAGTTACGTTTCAATTAATGATTGTTTGTATTTATGAATATTGTGAATTAACCATTTTCATAGATCATAAATGAAGATGTGTTGCTTAATTTCTTCCTTTTCTTTAAAATCTAATAAAATATCACGGCAAACCCAATATTTAGATTAGATTACACAATTTACAGATACATCCAAAGAACTGCCAACATAGACAACAACGATAGGTATATTTTCTCGTACATAGACCATACAATTTTATATTCGGATACAATTTCATTCGATGTCGTAGACATTGATCAATAGATTCGAAATTACATTTAACGCTGAAAATTACTAACAAAATTTGTCAAAAGAAAGAATGTTGGAATTAAGTTCTGATTCTTCCATTACATACAGAAGATTCACTTAAAAGCTAGAAGCTTTAATTGCAAAGAAACTTTTCAAACATTACTTCTACTATTGTGAAATACCACACAACTGTGATCTTGTGTGATGATTAGGATTCATAAATTGAATCTAAATGTTCAATTAATTATACACAATTATTATACTTTAGAAACGTAATTGATAAATGCCGTGCGTTGCACATCGACTTTAAGTTAAAATATATTCATATTTTAAAATAATATTATATTATATATATAATATACACAATATACTTATACCACTTATTATCTTTCATCAATACCACACACTTACTTAATTTCTATTTTTTAGTTAATTATCAAAGTTAGCAACTCTTTTAACAACTATAAGAAATTTATGTATCTAATCGCATATAAATGTTTGAAATGTCAAAGTTCGATGTCTTTTATGTGTTTTGCGTCGTGCACCTGATGACGAACGAGGTTAAAAACCGGTTGTACGAATATAAACAAATTATTTCATCATAAACTGTTTTAATTTTCCATAAAATTTCTTACGATGACTTTGAGGAAATTTATCAACATCCGTGAATTCGATTAGATACGCTTCTTTCGTACTTAATTTTGTTTTGGTTTAATCACCCTAAAGGCAATCTAATTCAATTTAAATCTAAAACGAATTTAAATTCATCAATTCAAAGACGTTTATGACAAATTTGAGAAAGCGTATGTAAATCCCATTCAACCCAAATCCTTAGCTGAATAAAATAAATTAAAATAATGGGAAATTTGAAAAAATTGTAAAATCAATTAAAATAATACATTTTTATAAAACATTAAGATAAGAATATAAAATAAAATTAAGAATGTAGTAATGTAAGATTTTTAAGTATTTCGATTTTAACCAAGGATCATAGATTAAATTCCAAACCTCTGGTCGTCTTAACAATACCAAACCAATAAATAAATGTTTACATAGTGCGTGTAGATGCTTTCGGTAAATTATTTTACGATTGAATGTGGCTGGAATAGTAATTGCATTATCATTATCTTTTGAAATTTATATTTATAGGCGTCCTTAAATATCCACCCAAGTTCATAGATTTCCATTTCTCATCTATATAAGGAAATGTAATCACAAATTTATTCTTAACTACATTAAATAACAACGTACATTATAAAATATACATATTTATGAGCGCCATCAAACCATAACAGAATATACGCGGTAGTTATTGTCATATTGAACTCTTAACAACAGTATTTCAAACACTGTTAGGTTATTATATCATACGTTTTCTAGACATTTCGAATGTCAAAACGAATAAATTACATTTCTCGTAAAATAATCGTATCAAATTAATTAATAATAATTTTATTATGAATAAAAACATGGTTCAACAACATCGTGAGTTTACTTAAATATAAATGTATCAAAATTAAATTTCTTTCAAAAATAACTACATCATTACAGTTGGAAATATACAAGAATAAATATCAAATGAGAATCCCACAGTAAATATGTAATATTAAAAATTTCAAATAACGTTTATATTAATTTCGTTAAAATTTGTAAATAAATTTCAATTAATTCTTTACCAACAGCGATAACTGCTAATATATAAAGCGAAAAATTCTACAATTAACGTAGTTTCCTTCTAGTAGTCTCCTCAACAAAATGGGTAAACCTAAAATCGGCGTTATTGACGTACCTTTCGCAAAGGGACAACGAAAACATGGTGTTCAAAAAGGGCCTAAAGTCTTAAGAGATGCGGAACTATTACAGAAACTTAAAGAACATTGTAGAGCTGATATCAAAGACTACGGTTGTGTTGAATACAAACCAAGTTCTGCACCAACTACAACAAATCTACTCAATTTTGGAGACGTTGCAGCTTGCAATAAACAACTTGCAAAGATGACCGAAACTATAATGAAAGATGGAAGAACTTGTTTATCTTTGGGTGGTGATCACTCCATCGGTAAATATAAAATTATTTTTTTATTCAACGATATAAATTAATGATTTATTTTATTTATTATTCTAGCTTTTGGTTCAATAAGTGGTCATTGTAAAGCAAAAAATGGGAACGTAGCTGTAATTTGGGTGGATGCCCACGCTGATATTAATACGGATGCAACTTCTGATACTGGTAGTATGCACGGGATGCCAGTAGCTCTTTTAGCTAAAGAAATCGAGGGATATTGGAAAAGTCGACCGAAATTCGATTGGCACAAACCATGTATTTCACTTAAAAACGTTGGTTACATTGGATTAAGATCGATAGATCCTTATGAAGAATTCTTTATCAGCAAGTACGGAATCACAGTTTATGATATGGACCACATTCAGAATATGGGAATTCAATCAGTTATTGATAACGTCTTAAAAAAAATTGATCCCGATAATAATAGATCGTTACATTTAAGTTTTGATATCGATGCTATTGATCCACAATTCGCGGGAAGTACTGGAACTCCAGGTAACTCCTTTTTTATTTATTAAAATTTGCTTTTTATTGAAAGTAATTTTTAGTTCCAGGTGGTCTTCTTGTACGAGAAGGAATCTCAATAGCAAACGCTTTACACAAAACTGGCCGTTTAGATGGAATGGACATGGTGGAAGTAAATCCAAATTTAGGATGTGAAAACTTACAAAAGAAAACTATAACCACCGCCGTAGAAATTATCCTTGCAGCTTTTGGTAGCCGAAAACGAGGATTTCCTTCCGACATGCCTCCTTTAGTGCCTTCTACATCCGGATAGTAAATATTCCAGTTTATTTTTAAATAAATTTCATAAACCCCATTTAGTAAACTTCTTTTAATCACCCTTCGCTTTCGTTTTACACGAAAAATATTTCGTCTTTGCTCTGATCTCGGCATCCAGTAAACACGAATTTTCGGCGATAAATTTGAAATGGTACTCAGACGTAAATAAGCCGGGACAGAGACTTTGATCTTATTAAGCTAGTTGTTGACACATTTATACGCACTCTCAGTGTAATAAGTTTTGGTATAACAAGCCATGTGAAACGACGTTATAAATACCTCTAGGCTCGGTATAATTTATGTGAATATGTGTTATGGGCCTAGAAGAGACTTGATTTGCATCAGTTTTAATTTTGAGAAGTGTCAACAAGAAATATCAATTTCCAAATATAGAAATTAATTCAATATAAGGTCATTAAATTATTTAGAGAAATATATTTACGATTTATGACTTTAGAATAGGATTTAAAGAATATTCCTAGATACATCCTGTTTCTCCGATTAAACAAATAAACACTAAAAAATGGTACTTTTATAACCTCCTCTAAACAGTTATCTCTGTAGATTTCCCACTCACCAGGAATCCCCGGTGCAACTATAATACCAAAGGATACATAAATCAACATAACCTGTACAGTGGTCTCTAAGTCTAAACCATTCTAAACCGACCACATTCTCATAGTTATTAACCATCGAAATCGGAAGGCCCCGACGTAGTGGGTATAATTTAACGGCACCTCGCTGCCTTGTTACGCGTCGACAGCGCAAAATTCCAATCGAAAACGGTAGTCGGAGCAGAGCATAGCGTTGGCGTATTGTCCTGCCGCGGACGATATTTCTTATGGAGACCCCCTTTCTGTTTCCGTTTTAATGGTGATCCCGCCGCGGCTTCGTCGGCCGCCCGGACGTGATATATACCGTCGAGATACCTTTTACGCGCAAGATTACGCAACGCCGCCGCTGTTAAACAGAAGGAAAAGACGGCGAAAGACGTCCGCTGTGGGCGTCGTTAAAAGCAAGCCGACAGAAAGCTAAGAAGTAAGAAGAAGAAAGGTGCTGGTTCGGTTTCCAGATACAGTCAGTCTCTTTCGATTGTGTACAGTTTATTTGAAAATAAAAATTGAATACCAACCAACTTGCAGAATCTAATGTAATTATAAGAAGAATAGAGAAATGGAATTATGATAAATCAAAACTAGTTTGATAGAATAATTTATTATAAAGTAGTACTATAAAAATACTATAACCCTGCACAACATATATTAATTAAATAAAAGATAAAAACTATGTTAATAAACTTAACTATAAACTTTTTGCTCTTATACCTACTTAGGCCCACTTCTACCACATCTCGATAAACCGATTGATAGACTAGTCATTAGATAACGTTTATCTAGAAAGTAACTCGAAAACCACTTTTACCATTCTAAGTTATGAACAGGATAGGATATCTACTAGTTGGAGTAATATCTTTAGGGGAATTTTATAATGAGTGTTGGTGCTGGTGCATAAGTGAGGTTTATTGCCACAAACTTATAATTGACTTAACATTAACAATGGTAAACGAAAACTGTAAATATTCTGCAAATCAGGCCGAAAAAAGGGTCTCGGTGGACGATAAAGTTATAAAAATGATGTACGCCGGTTCAAAAAAACCGTACGTAAAAACTCAGCGAATACGGCAGGCTGTGCCGTATTCGCTGTGTGCACTGGGGCGAAAGAGCTAGCCTATGCCTTCCGAGGAAAACGTTAAGGTAAATCATTCGATGCTGTACAATTAATTCTAAATATGTTTGTGTACCTTGTAGGTTTCATTTAATTGAGCGTAAAAGGCTTTTCCTGTGTTTGTGATTCAGACTCTGCACATAATTCTGAGCAACTACTAACAACAATATCTAGTAACTTAGAATAGAATAGGCTGCTGTAGAAGCATGTATGAAATCTAAATTGCAGTCAGAAGGACATACATCATCATTGATGCTAGAGCCGAAATACCAAGAAAATGTTAAGTACCAAGAAAAAGTAAAGGTAGAGCCGAAATAGCAACTTACCGACTGTTTGTATTCTGTAGTTTTTAACAAATATGTCATATAACACATATAACCAATCATTAAAAAAACGTTAGTGTTAATATCATTAATGCTTCATAATGAGAAGGAAAGGCATGAAACCGTTTGGAGTTGATATAATTAAAAAGAAAATGAAATAGAAAAGTTAAAAAAGGATACAAAGTTGATTTTATTAATAAGTAGTTGTTCTTAAATATGTTTTAATAATCTCTTTATTGATTCCAATAATCTTTATAATAACTTTAATCTTAATCTTTGGGTGATAAAACTTCATTCATACATGTTGTGTAAAACGGCTATTGCAACAATGAGTGGTTGTATCCTAAAAAAGTAACACTTAGTAAGGTATATTGTTCGTGGAAAGAACAGATATTAGTACTTACCTATTAGTTACCACTTGCATTTCAAATCACAAAATTTGGAACCGTTTTCAAACCCCATATTGTTTATATGAATAATTTTATTTCAATTCTTTTCTTTTTTTTTAATGTTAAATATCTTCGGATCTACTAAGTTTTAAAATCAATGTTAATAAGGAAAGTTGGGCAGTTTTTGATGCTCTATCAGATGCACCCAATAAAAAGTTTGTAATAAAGGGAAAGTTCTTTTAACTGCAGCGCCATCTTTACTTTTGTATAATGAATAATAATAATACTTAAGAACTGAAGTCATTTACGTACTCTAACAACAACTTCTTAGAAAACTAAGATATCTGAACCCATTCCAGAGATACGCATTTAATGCTGCTTCAATGCCGGCTGATCGTTAAATAATCCGAATAGCGTATGAGAAATGATTTGAGGAAATCAATATGATTGGTCCAAGACAGTCCAGGATCCATTTTCCAACCCTGAAACGAAATCTCTTCAACACTGGCAATCTCAGTATCCCGATACCTCGCCTTGATCTGGTCAGACCATAAGTGATAGTTAACAATTTTAGTTTTTTTTATACTTAATTTCATGTTGTGCGCTTCAAACCAATCCGCAATTTTATACAGATCCACAGTAAGTGAATTCTGGATTTCATAATCACTGCTACACCTCGCCACGGTAGTTGTGTCATCCGCAAACATTATCGTAATGCTGTTCGTTATACGTGGTAAGTCATTCACATACAGGACGAACAATAGAGGACCCAATATGGAACCTTGAGGTACTCCCAGCTTAACTTCCCTCCAAGCTGATCTTATTTCTGTTCCCTGTTCACTGTAGGCAACTACACATTGTAACCTCCCTGATAGATAGGATTTCATCCATGACAAACTAACACCTCTAAAGCCAAGTCTCTCCAACGTCAAAAGGATTGAAAGATGTACAGTATCAAAGGCTTTTGTAAGATCCATGAACAATGCTGTTGTGGCCCGTTTGCCATTTAATCCCAAGATAATATTTTCCAACAGTTGAAACATCGCAAGTTCGGTGGATCTTCCCTTCCAAAAACCTATTTGATTCTCGTGCAATATATTATATTTGTTTAAATAATTTATAATTCTGTTGTGTACAAGCATTAGAAGAATATTAGTAAAAATATTATCTATAAATGTTAAAACCTTCACTGACTAAGATTTTGTAGTTCATTTGTACCTCATCCAAAATAGACTTCAGTGACTGAAAGAATAGATCCAACTCCGTTCTAGATTTGTTCGGAGGAGAATAAATGTTAATAACCATCATTTTCATTTTGCTCAATTTTACAGCACTACACTCTATAATTGATTCGATACATATCTGTTTTAGGTGAAGTAACTCGACATACTGTATTCCCCCCTGCAATAAAATACAGGAACCACCATGGGATTTCTTAGTTCTAGTAAATAAGGATGCAACATGGAAACCATCTATAAATACAGGTTCATTTGGTTTTAACCAATGTTCGGAGAGTGACACCTTCTAGACTGTCAACAAGGATCAAAAGATCACCAATTTTAATTCTTAAGCTTTAAATATTGTTGTGTATAAGTGTAAATTTTTGAACATTACTTTGTTTGCTTACTGAAATCGTTTTGTTTCGTTTATTATTCCAAATTGTGTCCTCTTGTTCTATTTATGTACGATTATTAAAACTATCATTAATTAAGTAGTCTGTTTTTGATTCATCCGAACTCGGAATAAAAAACGGTTCACACGAACTCGACTTGGCCACGTCGCGTCGTAGCATTTTCAATCTTTTCATATTGTTCCTCTAATACAGATACTTTAAATGAAGCATACTCTTCAGGGTATTTAGCATTCATTTTTTCACATTTTATATCAGTTAAGCCTTGGGTTTTTAAATGATTTATTACATCTTCCGTAGTTGTATTTGTATATAAACGGTAGACATGGAAATGATATTTTTGGACACCCGTTAGAGTTGTATTAATTGCAGCTCCCATTATTGTACTGGAAGTGCGTTTTTTATGTTTTGAGATAATTTTTCTTTAATTAAATTATCAACGTGTACCTTGAAGTTACTTGTTATTTCAGACACTACTTTTACCATTATAGCCTCCAATTTTAGTGAGATTAAATCGGCAGTATCAT
This sequence comes from Onthophagus taurus, assembly GCF_036711975.1. Taxonomy (NCBI): domain Eukaryota; kingdom Metazoa; phylum Arthropoda; class Insecta; order Coleoptera; family Scarabaeidae; genus Onthophagus; species Onthophagus taurus. Next base: position 27,932,421 of record NC_091966.1, read on the forward strand.
CCACAGAGTTCAACATCCTTTGTGGATTTAAGGTTAGATCATTTGTCTTACAGTTGTCGCAAGTCCACATTTTCAATTTCCCGGGTTCTTTGAGTTTTGAAAACTGCTCCGGTGAAATTTTAATACAGGAAGTGTGGAAATTATCACTACAATTTTCCCTACAAGGCATATAATCGTCTTGACGAGTAATATTAAGTAAACACAATGCGCACTTTATTGCCATCTTACTCTCACATAATAATAATTGGTGCAACAAAAAAACTTATAATAACACCAAAATTACTTCCATTTTCATCCACACACAATTCCAATCGTTTTTCCAATTCAATATTACATACTCTTAGAATAGAAGACTATTTGTACCAATCCATCGTCCTGAATACCTGCAGTCCAGGTACTGAGTGGAGGTGCACCATCATGTTGAAACCACGTCGGTCTTTTTAATGCGTTCAGCAAAACATCAACTCCAGATCACGGTGACTTGTTGATTATCAGGTTGTTTGATTATTTGTTTGTACGGTCCAACTAAGATTATCTTGAGACCAATATCTATTCTTTTGCTTGCATACTATTCTATTATTATGGAACCGACTTTCGTTGCACAACAGAATGTCATTGAGAAAGTTGTCTCTTTATGCCAAAACTGAAAATTCAGCCAAGAACTAAAGTCAACGGATATCGTCGCCTAGTTGTAAATGTTGAACAAAATTGCACTTATACGGCAAAAATTTATTTGCTTTTTAAATTCGATAACATGTAACAGAAATTTGCGTGTTCTCTTAGTTGCCGCAATGATTTATGCGAGTTGTCATTTATTATTTGCAAGACAAAATTGCAGTTTTCATAATTTCGAACGCGTTTTTCACTCTGTCGTTTCTGGTTCTTAAATGTTCCCAAACTGTTAAGGTTTGTGGTTAAATTTATGAACGTTTTGGGTCTGGAATTAGTTTACCGGGATATCGCGGTTTGAATAATCGTAACACTTCCGAAGAATATCAGCGGCATTCACCATAAATTAAAATCATATTTAATTTGTCTTTTAATAGTCTCAGAATTAATACTAAATATATTATCACTTGCACCTAATAACTAATAAAACCTTTATGTTGAAGGGAAACTTTCTTTCGATTGCAGCGCCATCATTATTGTAGTACAATGAAAAATAACAATACTTAAGAGCTGAAGTCATTTACGAACTCTTACAAAACTACAATATCTCAATCCATTCCAGAGATACTTGGCCTGGGAGTTTTAAGTGAAACACCTGTATATAATTAAACATCTTCATTTGTAACAAACATAATACTATTAATGTGAAGTGATAACTATCTTAATCGCAGAGTCGTTTGTTTAAACAACCGTAAGTATTTGATTAACAAATTTTGAGATCCGACATTTCTATCAAGTATAATCAAGTACATCATTTATGAGTTATGACCACCTAAAAAAAGTAATTTTTGTGTTATTTTCGTGTACTTTGATAACATTTTGGCGTTTTAGCAGAATTTGAAACAGACTTCGAATCGGGCATTTCCACTTTCGTATTGGCCAAGGATTAAGCTTTCGATTGAGATATTGTTTATCAAAATCGGTTAAGAAGTTTATGATCAATATACATGTAAAATCCTATTTCTTTGGGGGCTAACTTTTCACAGGTTTTTTTAATACTATAATAAAGTTATATAGAAACATTAAAAAAAAAGCGATTAATAACGAATTGATTGATATTTAAATTCTGCAACTACTTAGTTGAACACATAGACTAGTTAATTCACACCGGTTCGATTTACGATGAAAACTAAAAACTAAACAGGTAAAATGTGCGTCGTCGCTATCTTTTTAGACTCGTTTAATTTGCCACGGCAATTGGCGCCTATTAAACTAGATTTACGCATTAGGGTTTTATCCAATTAGATACGGAGCTGTCATATTAAGAAGTGATCAGAAGATGGAACGAATCGGTGTCGTCGTCGGGACCACGACGTATAGATTTCGAACAGTCGATAATGAGCACTTTATTTGCCGACACTTCTTCTCGCGTCTTGGGCGCTAAGTGCCTCCTGTTTAATTAGCCTTGGCGCGGCGCAGCATCTTTATTGCGAATCTCCGCCAGTGCGTAAATGCAGATCGAGAGAAGAAGAAGCGGCTGCCTCTTTGAATATAATACGAAAACGTTTCTTCGACGGACGTGAATGAAAATCATTCCAGATATAAAAAAAATGTAATAAAGAAAGGAACGTTTTAAATGTGGATTGATGACGGAGTTAAAATTATTATAAAGGCATCTGTAGGGGCACTAAAAAAAATTAAAATCGAAAATGTGCTACTTTCCGAGTGAAAAGAACCAACATAATCATACGTTTCGCATAATGACAATCATTATGTGTATGTGTCATGAACTAAGCGCTACTCTTGTAGCGGTATCATATACGTATATTTTTCTTAAAACGCACCTGCATACTACTCTTCTTGGTTGGTAGTACACTTTGTATAATTTAGGAATAATCCCAACCCCTCCAATTAAACTCCAAAACGTTTAGAGTACCCCTTCAAAACCATTAGCTGGTAAATTGTGGTAAAGTATAGGTTGTGGATGAGAATTATAGACCGTGAAAAATATTGGCACGAGCAAACATTTTTGTTATTTTAAACATATTCTGTTGTATTTTTTGTAAAAATTAAAAATTTATTTTCGTGAGATTAAATAAAAAATCCGTTGAATTAATTAACCCAACACGATGTTATTAATTTAATACTAATCTTTATTTACCACACAAATATTAAATTATTAAATCAACATGCAGCAATAATCTTAAAAAATCGTACCTCTAATACCTATAATTATAATTTTTTACACAAGCAATTACCTTTCCAACATCATAAATAAATGGGCGTTGAGAATTTTTAATATGCGACCAAGAAAATAATCGCAACGTCCCCGTGACGTGACTCATGTGTCACAATTAAATTTAACAAGGCAAAAAGAATATTTTTACACAGAAAATACGTCGTCGTAAATACAATTATTCGTCTTCAATTTAAAAATCCTGGCAGCCGTGAAGCCGTTTAATTTACGAGATAAGGGTTGAAAAAATACAGCGTGCGGTAGAGGAGCGGTCCCGTTTTATTATTTACGAGATAAGCAACGCGCGCGCATATCCTTATAAGGATTCCAAGATAACGTGATAAGCATCAACAATATTTATCAGATACCCAAAAAAAAAGACCACCGGGAGGGCACCGAAAGAAAGATTGTAAGGGTCTCCGATCGAGTCACAGCTGTATAGGTTAAAATATGGAATTAAAGAAATTAATTGAACCTTAATCCATTGATGAAGAAGAAAAAATTCGATTAAAGTAAATTGTATAAATAACATGTAGATTTATCATCAAAAGTAATAAATAAGGTCTTCTCGAATGCTATGAAAAAACGTTGCAGAGGTCTGTACGGTTGTGAACATAAAACACCCTTTCGTAATCCGGATCTAGAAAAAGCAACACTTGGCGGCGGCTAATGACGCCACCTGGCGGCCGACGAGGACGACACGCGGGTAAGTTATTAAAGAAATGCGCATATAAAACCGTGAAGGGTGAGCGCACGTCCGCGACAGTAAATCATGATTACAAAAAACGAATTGAATATAAACGTTATTTACTGCCCCATAAACGGGAGATAAAATTTTCGACGGCGCCTTTTGTGAAGACGTCGTCGACGACGTAACTTAATTGACGTCCCCAACCGACGACGACAGACGTCCCATCTACATAGTCATACCAACTACCTTACCTCTTCTTTTCCTTTACAGACGGCTCGCGCGTAAATGATATTTTCGCGATGACGGGGACAACGTTATATGAAAAATATATGGTAATTTTACGGGGCAGCTGATCCTCCACGCATTATTCCAGCAATAAAGGGCGGTTTACTACCGTTAATCAGTGGGCGCATTGCGAACGGACACTTGATAGAAGGAACGACCCGCTTCACTTGTCCACGTACGTCCATTGAGATACGTGATCTTTATGGCCGAACGACCAAGTACCGATAAGTATTATTTATTGGGGTCGTTTCATTATTGCGGGATTCGAACGATGATGTCGTTTTTGGTATTCGGTTAAAAGTAGTCATTTTCGTGGCTGGTAATTTCAATTCCATTCACTCACGCGTTCCCCGTTCTTGATGATGATTACTCTGTAACTTCGATTAAAAATGTAAATATCATTGCGTATAATATAAATTAAGTTTAAGTGAGTTAAGCTTCCTTGATACACGTTTGCAGGTGTATTATATTTTCAAATTTAAAATAATCAAGATAGTTCAATCAAATTGACTATGTTTTCGAAATACTTGTGGGGACTATGATTTCTTGATATCTATTAACTCTTTGCGATCGGCTGATTTCGATTTGATAAATAAAAAATATAATAAAACGAATAGGTAAATAAGAATCGAAGAAGGTAATTGTGACTTTGCATGTGACTCGAGTACTTGGCAAAAATGCATCTAAAAGAAAAAATATATATAAAAAAATACAACACAAGAGAAAATAAAAGATTCAAAAGCGTAAATAATGGTGTAATAATAAGTGGCCACAAAGGCTAAATCAATCTTCGGATATCACCTTATTGAAAGAATTAAGTGGAGAACCATTAGAGTTCTTCATGGCAGAAACAGTGTACCAAAGTTACTTTTGATTGTTTATCGTTGGATAAAGATGAAAGATACAGTAATGAGAACTGCTATCTTGAGATATTTTGCAAAGGACGGTCGTTCATTAAATCAAAAAAGAATGGCATCATGAGTATTATCGGTCCTATGTGAATCGAGTGGTTGAGAGTGGGCAGGATATCTGCGACCTTTTCGCTGACTATTTCAGCCAAGCTCTTCTCTTTGTGTATTGAGCTTTGGTTTGTTCATGACGAAATTTTGCGTGAATTTGCCCGGCTTATTTTCGTGAGTATACGTCGGTGCTCACTGAGCCATTGGCGTACGTTTTTAAAACCTCCCTTAACACGGTAACTTATCCATCCGAATGGAAGAAAACCCTGATACTCCTCATTCATAAAGGTGGCGCACGAAATTTAATCGCCACCTATAGACCCATCTCTATTCTGTCCATAGCTTCAAGAGTCTTTGAACGCCTTATGTATGATTTGCTTATGTTTAATGTCAAATCATCTTTAATCCCTGAACAACATGGCTTTTTTCGAGGAAGGTCAGTGGAATCAAACTTAAATTCATTTTCTATTTTTTTATTAACCGCCCTTGATAACAATAGCCAAGTTGATGCTATATATATTGACTACAGCAAAGCCTTTGACAGCATTGACCATGGGATTCTTTAAAAAAAAGTTGGATTTCATCTTACATCTCGGGTAAATCACAAGCCGTTACTATTAATAATTATCGCTCAACATTCAGACATTACTTTCGGTACGGCCCAGGGCAGCCATCTGGGGCCGTTGTTATTTCTGCTCTACATCAATGATGCTTTCACCACTAAAAATTTCTTTAATATGCCGATAACAACAAAATGTTTGCCCCGATTTGTTCACTTGATGACTGTGTGAAGTTGTAAGATGACTTAGACAGATTACAGGCATATTTTATGAATAATAATCTTTATATTAATCACGGCAAGTGCAGCAAAATCACATTTGATTCCCTCGGCTCTAACACTCTCCAACAATCTGAGTGCGTTCGAGATATTGGGGTTCTCTTTGACTCCAAACTTTCATTAGGGAGTGGATTGTCAACGGATTTCTGAATAATGAAAAAATAATTGTATTAGAATAATATTAAACTAGAACAAAACATTAAAAAAGAAGAAAATGGAAGAAGTTTGCAACTTTGAGTTGGCATTTCCCCCAATACAGTGGTGCCATGGATGGCAAATACTTTGTTATAATTTCACCAGAAAATCGCAAATCTTATCATATTTAGAAAAACTAACAGTATGATTCTGTTAGCTATCTAAGACGCAAAATACTGGTTTCTACTGGTGGCTTTTGGACCAAATTAATTTAGATCCAGAGAATGTTGGGTGAATAGTAATGGCTTCTTGTGCTTATCGTAACTATTTTATTGAGTATCAATGAAATTCAAAGTCGCCAAAGTCGTTCTTATTATTGTGAAAAAACTGAAGAAATATAATTCGAGACAACATAAAAGAGCTGCCACGATATTATGTAATACCAAAAAATCAATTTCCTTTAGCTGTATTTTTTGTTGTATTAAAAGTGAACTTGTTTTATATTCCTGCAAAAAAAGAAATAACTGTCGTACTGTATTTATCTATTTAGCATGTGGGTTTAAACGAGATGTCTAATGAGCTTGAGAAAACGCCAAAAGTAAAATCATTTCATAACGATGCCAATTCAGGTCGTGATGTTAATCATCTTGACCTGAGATAGTTGAGGTATCTAGCCTCATTATGTGCTCCTAAATTTATATGTACATCGATATCTGTATTTTAATATTTTTATAATTGTACATTATTAGAGTAAAAGTCTATTGAAAAGGTTCTTTTCTCCGGGAATATACTTACGTATATTACAAGAATTGCATGTTCTATGACCATATTTTTAGAAACTCTTATGTTAAATTTTCTCTTATTTAATAAGGAATTTCTTGTTGAATATGATTGTTGACTTAGTTGCTGATTACTAAGTCTTACCAAAAAAAGGAACTTGTTTTTTTTTTCGAGGAAAGTCAGGCAAGATTATGAATTTTCTAAAATGAGCCACATCAAATATCAATTCTGTGAAATTATAAACATTCCAATAATTTAGAATTTTTCATAGAACTATATTGCCTTTCACACGTTATTTGATAGCTGTATATACTATTCAAACATAGCAAATATATTACACACAAAATTTAATTAAATTTACGCTTTGATATATGATTAACATTCTTGTATCTAAATAAAACACAATGCGTTATGCTTTGAGCCAATCGTTTAGGAATGGATTAAGCAACAAATAAAATATTACCGAAAAAATATCAAAAGAATCCCACCAAAATCACAAAAACATTTCCCAGAAATAACGATAAACTACAGCTCGTACGATATTTATTTAGCAAAAATTCTTAGAAGGCCTTCAAATGACTTTCTTGGCAAAACTCGATTTTTATGTATCCGACATATTCCCCAAAAATCTAACAATATTTAAGATGATATGCGAACTCCAAAGGCACGTCGACAATTTATTCTTTATATGATTCCTGAGAAGTTTGGCTTGAACATATCGTTAATAATGATCATATAGCATTATAAATTTATAGGACCCCCTATGACGACTTGTTAGCGTGTCGCGACTTATTTTTTAGTATATCTTTGAAGATTTGTAGTTTTCCATTGGTATTTTTGTTTGAGACGGGAGCACGGTTAAATACGAATCTGGATAACTGAGGTTCCACAGTATGTGGAAAACTTTTATTAATTTGTTTTTTATTGCTATGTATAGAAGGATGTCAGCACTTATAATAAATAATAATAGTTCTAATAATAATAACAATTTTATTTAGTGTATAAGTATACAAAGAATGCAACATAAATAATAAAATATACTTCGATATACTTCGTTTTCTACTGTTCAGTGTAAAAACCGTACGCTAGTTGTAGCAGGTAATGTCATTCTGGTTCGTAAGAGGCGAAAAGAACACTATCAAAAAAGTTCTGATTTAATTGTATTTACTCAACTACCGATTGTCATAACATCAGTTAGTTTTGGAAGTCGTCGTCATACAGATCTTGATACATAAATACGTGATACGGATGAAATTTGTACATCTGCACTTCCTAGACACTCAAACGAAAAATTCCTGATTATTACGTTATTTATCAGATGTTTGCATGTGTATGCAATGGAGTCACTATTGCAAGCACTCCATTTTGATTATTTTTTTGACAAATAGAAAACTGCTTAACAAGTTTAATAAAAGAAGAGCAGGATTGTTGGCAGAAAAACACTCAGCATACAGAGTTACAGCATCGACCAAATTGTTCGTACATTTTCCTTAAATGAAAATTATATCAATTTCTCATTATACAGTTAAATAATACATCGTGCAAACTAAAGTTATGTGTAACTAAAGAGATTTTTAAGTTTAAATAAGATTAATTGTTTAATAAGTTTTTACATCTAATTAAAGGTTCTTTAATTACGAATTGAAAAAAAATAGCTTAAAAGTTTAATCAGCCAATTGTATTAAGTGCCGGATACTTGCTTCGTTTTCAATTACGCAGGTATAGCTAAGAACCTCAATCAACAAGACATCTACTTCAATCTACTTTTGCAACTCCTAGGAGGGAGACGTGTATTCGGGAAGATGTGTATTCGAAACTGGACAACACAAGCAAGGGACAGGAAGGAATGGAAATTGAGGCATGACAAAGTCAAGGCTCTGCAATAGAACTGTAAGAGCTCTATAGAGCTATTTGACTTTCGGAGAAAAGTTTTTTTGGTTTGTTAAATATTTGTAAATGGTATAATACGTCATCGCATTGCTCCAGTACAATTTACAATTTACTTATTATTACTTATTATTTACTTACTATTTACTATTTACTTACTTACACTGGCTAATAATGGGAGAACTCTTTTCTTGACTCACCACCCAATTCTTTGTTAAATTATGATAAATGATGCAACAAGTTGCAATGCTTCCACAAAGTCTTTAGTGGTACATGTTCGTGTTAGGTAATTGGCACTCACTCGTTTATATAAGCAAGGGTGTTGCTGTTCTTATATGTATACCTATCAACGAGAGTCAACACTTTTTTTTAACTATTTGCTCTATTATACCAACGTAATCTGACTCAAATTGTGGTAACATATCTCGAAAGAGATTTGCTTCATTGTATATTTCTTGTATATTTATTTCAAGCAGATTTTTAGTACTGTTAAATCTGGAGATTACACTTACAAGCCAGTCATATCTCACGTTGCTATCATCATTATTGCAGAGCCTTGGCTTTCTCAAGCCTTAATCTCCATTCCTTCCTATCCCTTGCTTGTGTCCAGTTTCGTATACTTTCCACCGTAGTTTAGGTCTCCCTCCACTTCTAGTACCTATAGGTTCTGCCGTAAATATCTTTCTTGCTAGGTCATCATCACCACTTGTTACCACATGACCTGCCCATCTCAATGTGCCCACTTTTATAGTTATCACTATATCCCTGTTTCCAGCGGATCCATAAGCATTATGTAGTTCAAAGTTACACCTAGTTCTCCATGCTCCCTGTTCACAGATCCCCCTGTATATTCGACTCAATACCTTTCTTTCGAATGTGACTGGCATAGATTCATCTTTTTTTGATGGGTCCATGCTTTGGAATCATATATCGAAAACAATATTAGAAGGACCTTATAAATTGTGCTGAAATCTTACGGTTCCGTAGGTACTTGTACAGGCCGAAATAGCACTTATTCGCACATACGATGCGTTTCTTAGTTTCTACAGTCATATTGTTATCTACATTTCCTGATGTTGTTTTGTTCAACATTTTAATTGGAATATCGATTACATTCACGATTACGATTATGACATATCCAGGTTGCAAGCTTACAGAACTAAACATGAAATGAATCCTAGTATGGTTCTGGCGAAAATGTGTTGTTTATAAAATAGCCAGGTTTTTTAAACGGGATTATCCCACTTTTGGAAACGTTGTTCTGCATTGACTTTCGAATAAAAAAAGATCGATTTCCACGACTTGGACTTATTTCCTATTATAATTTGTGTTGAACTGATCGGCTGATCTAAAACTGCTTGTAATTGATTATCAGATTATCTTTCCCACATAAATCACTATCGTAATGTAAAATCAGACCGTTATTTATGTAATTCGTTCTAATATTCTAAGATACTGGTAATTAAAGTATAATTATCGTAAGCTAAATACCTTCCAATTATAAAAGAAATTTTATTCCAATAAATTCTTTCATAATTTATGAATCTAAGAATTCTAAGAATGAAACTGTTTATTATTACAAAAAAAAGTTAGTTTTTCAAGATAGATTATTAATTATTAAACCAATCAATTTAGAATTTAAGATTCTAGAGATCTAGTAAAAATGTCAATTTAATACCAAAATTTATCTGCATATTAAGAAAACAAAAAAGTATTTTTAAAGAATATTATTAGAATATTATTATATTTAAAGAATATTATTATTATTAGTATTATTTTTCAAAATTAAACATTTTAAAGAATTTTGCCTCATTAAGAACTTCATTAAAGTACAACTTTCATTTAAAAAATTTCCATTTATAGATTCTTTCAAATTAATCAATTGCCGAAGCTGGCCATCATTCCTTCAAGCAACACCAACAAAAAAATACCGTCTTTCCATTCATCGAACGAATTAAGCTTTCGAAACCAAATTTTTTTCTCTCTTCACCGGTTCGGTAGTTAAAATCTCGAAGAATAGAAGTAATTACCGATTCACGTCTTCTGCGTAGGCGATCTCGACCGGGAGCAGCAGCCACTCAACCTCCTCCTCCTGAAACAGGTTCCTTTCAGTAGCGGGGCTGTTCCACCGGCCCGAAGCACCATCAACCGGGGGGCCCCCTCGTTTCGTTCCGATCTTCGTTCGCTGGCTTATTCGTTCTTAATAACCGCCGTTTGTTTTCTCTTCGCGTACGCGTATTTATTGCTCCCAATCACTCGGCTTTTATATTCGACCGACGAGGTTCTCGGAACGAGCTAATCAAGAGGGAGAAAAAAAATAAAATTCAATTCCTCCAGGTCCTCGATACGAGAGTAACTTTACTCTGCTTCTGTTCTAAACGGGAGCAAAATCCGGGTAGCAGGTGCTGTTTGAAGTGGGAGTTTTCGTTTTTCGACACGTTCGAAGAAGAAGAAGAACGGGCTTGAATGCGTGATCTCTGCAATTTAACAGAAATTAGCGTCCCGCGAGGCTTCCGAAATTGTTCACTACTATTTTCATAAGTGCCCTCCATTCTGGTTAACTTCTTCTTTGCCCTCGGGCGTTCGAACGTTTCGGGCTAAAGACGGCTGACCTCACGTTTAAGGTCGACCAACAACACGCAGGTTACTGTACCTCATCTATTATTCCACTCGTTTCAAGATGTTTTCAAAGTAAACACATCATTCTTATACCTATGTGTGTTGGTGATTTTTTTGTTTGGCGTGACTTAGTTTATTGCAACGTGATTGAAAAATCTTATGAAATGAATTCTTAACATTTTTATAGTATGCATACAATAATTATAATTTTAGTTCCTAGAAGGATCCTTTTAAAAACCCGACAACTTTTGCCATTAAATATCGTCGGCATCTCGGTCTCTCCCACGTTGGTATTTATAGCGGTGTGTCCAGCGTTCCCGTTCAATTATCATCGTTGTAGGCGTCGAGCTCGGTATTAAATTTCAAATTACCATCTGCGTGTAGTACGTCAGCGACCAGCTCGATCGCATGCTGTGATGAACTGCCGCATTGTAGGACGTGTAATAGCGACCTTCAACTTACTCTTTTACAAAAAGTAAACTACCAAGAAAACTAAAAAAAAAGACAATAAAAAAGCAATAAAACTGATGATACTCTTTCATTTCAAGTTGACGTCAAGAAAGAGTCCAAAAGAGATAAGTAGCGATCTAGTAAAGCTTAAAATTAAGTTAGCGTTAGATGAGTGGGCGTTCTTCTGAGCGCGTTTTAATCTAAATTCCTTCAAAATTGCTCCACACTCAGCCTCCGGGTCTTTGCCCCACGTCTTTGAAGAGAGTATCCATCGTAAATTGTAAATCAGTAGGCTACAATAGATACCTTAAGGTACATTAAGAAATTTATTTAATGAGAGAATTAAATCGGTGGATTAGCATATCAAAGAAGAATATTTTAATTTGCCCCATCAGATTTTTAATATATTATTTTTAATTTTTCGATTATTAATACATAGGTAGAGTTTGTAGTAGGTAGAGGGCGTCATCTCTTCGCCAACCAAATCCTACCTTGGCGGCCGGCGGTGTTATCCGGACATATTGCTAGTGGACTTTTTCGTCTTTGTTAATTATAATTTACGTGTATTCTAAAGCCGTTGTTTACGACGTTCCGGCCCAGATAAAGTAATTAAAGACTTGGCTACGGATCGGGAAGGACGATGCAACCGCCGCCGCCGCGAAAACAAAACTCTTTATTGCCTTAAACACAACTTAGCTATATCTGTGTGTTTACGAGGGCCTCGGCCACGCTCTCGGGATCACACCGTGGAAATGTTTACAAATGACCGTATTTTATGGAATCGTTTTTAAGCGGCAGATTTAGTGCGGATTTATTTTGCGATACGCATGGACAAATTTTTTGTATCTGTTAGTTAAATATTTATGACCACAAAAGGATGAAAAAATTTTAAACAAAAGTTTTCCATAACATAAAAATAACAAAAAATAAATTTGTAATAGAAATTTAATTAAATTTTTAAGCTATGTGTTAAAAATGACTTCATATCAATAAATTTAATCGAAATGCTTATTTCTAATAATGGTTTCTCCGTAAACTTTTTCACACCTAATAATGATAATAACGTTATCATATTGTAACATTATCGATCATATAACTTTGCAAAGCCTCTATTACATTGGGAAGAACTTTATTGACTGGCGAAATTATTAGGGAAAATATTTCAAATGATGTAGTAACTAAGAAACTGTCATAAATCAACAATTACTTCCAAGTTACTTAATTCTTTCACCCAAATACAGATGTCATAACGTTTACATGATTAGCAGGACTTCTTTATCGGCTGAAAAATTTCAGTAAAAACGATAGACATAACAGAAGCAATAGACATGAATACTAATTACTCCGCGGTTATTTTGATGTTTCAAAACCGAACTAGATCGTGATATTCATTCGCTCCTGCCATTATAAACCGGTACGGTTTAGCGATTCACCACGAACATCCAAGTGGATGGCTTAAAAAAATAGTAATCGAGTGCTGTCAAGAAAAGCCATTGAAGCAAATTACCCCATCATGAGAGACCCCGTCATTGTAAAACTTCACTTGAGACGACAATGATAGCAGTAGCATGATCCAGGTAAAACCAACCTTAACAGCAAATGCTAACAGTTCAACCCAACCCAACCCAACCTTAACAGCAAATACTAACAGTTTAAAATGATGAAATAGGAAAATTGAAAGATGAATCAACTACAGTTAACTCAATAAGTTCATAGTTTACATGTTCATAAGGTCGATCGCGAAGCCGTTTTGAGTGGATCGCCAACAAAATTATGAATCTGAAATATCTACATCTAGGCCTCAGAGCTAAAAAAAAAGGAAGGTTAGTTTTAAAATGTAAAAAAAAGATGTTAAACCCTTCGGTCGATCTTGGCAAGACATTTATATAAAAAGTCGATCTTGATCAAAAATTAGTAGACACCCCTCGTTTAGAGGAATCTGACTACTCGCTGTGTAGTACAACACAAAGAGAGCAGTTTTACAAATCCCAGCAGAAGCATTTACCAGCCATATTGAAAACATCGTCAGACCGCATGATGGAGCAACTGATTATTCGCCCAGCTTCACCACAGACGATGAGTACGACTATATACATCGTCTTATTATCACCAAGTCAAAGTGACGGTAAGCGAAATTATGAAAATACTCCTGGATATGATCTTATCCTAGGCAAATTATTCAAATAATTCTCTCAAAAAAACATTTTGAGGCTGACGTACCACTGCACCGCCGCAATTAGATTCATTTGCGTGCCAGATAGCTGGAAAGTAGCAGAACCTATCAATCATGCTGCCTATACTGGGTAAACCACCTAATGATCTAAAGATTCTAAAGCTTCTGATAAGGTTTGGCACCAAAGATTACTAAATAAAATGCTACCAGCTCAATATATTCCATTCTTGGAATCCTACATAACTGGACGGTTTTTTAAGGTGCGACAAGAGGAGGAATATTCATACTATATCAGTGTTCCACAGGGTACTATCTTTGTACTGAATGCAAAAAAAAAAAATGATGCAATGACGAGTTAGGGTCGTTATTCATTTTCGACTCGTCAAAAGCAGTCTTCAGCGGACGCTATGAAGTATAGAATTATAATTTCCAAATAAAATGTACTCTTCTTCAATTTCCACATCACTTTTCAGTTGAGCGAGATTAAATAGTGTTTTTCGGACGCATCAAGCTCCGTTTTATTTGTATGTCGAGGGGTTAATACCATGAAGCCATGATAATTTATGACATACCAAGTATTATTGCAAATACTACGACGTCGCTTACACAAAGTAATATTCAGACAGGATTTTGTAAATCAGGAATATATCCGTTCAATCGAAATTTATTTACCGAACTGGACTTGACAAACAAACCAAATCTAGAAGCAAAACAAGTAGAAATAACCTGTGATCAAACAGCCTTCTTAGTTTACCATCAACAGTAGAGTCCAATAGCACAAATACACAACTTTCCAGTTCGATTAATTCATCAGAGGAACCACATTCACAAATATTAACTGTTTCTCCAGAATATCACATTCCTATTATTCCTGAAACATTAATTAGTAAAGAAATTACTACCAGACTATTAATTCCTTCATTGTCGTCACCACCTAAAGCCCTTATAGATAAAATCCGCTTAGAAGCTGCATCCATGCCATCACCTAGCGTTCCAGTTATATTTTTACCAGCAGACGTACAACTATTTCTGAAAGCACAAATACGACACGAATACGAAAATAAATTGAAAAGATCGAAAGCTAAAGTAGTAAAGAAAAATGTAGGTAAATAAGAAATTAAAGGTAGGGGGACAAAAAGGAAAATAGCCTACATAGCACCAGAAGAATCTTTTTCTTCTTGCGGCGTTATAATTCCGGCCAGGTTTTAACCTGGTCAATGATATTCTTTCATGCTATCCTCTGACCACACAACCGTCTCCACCTGCTAACTACCATTTTCCTCCAATCTTCCTCCACATCATCCTCTTTCTCGTCTTCCCCTTTGCCCTTCGGCTTGCTGGTCTTCAATCTACAACTCTCCTTATTGTCCTCTCATTCGGTTTGTGTTCATCGTAGAAGCTGTCTGCAACATGCTTCTCCACAGCCTCGGTCGGATCATATATATTGACAAAAGATGTTTTGTGGAGTTTCTCGTTTATTCTTATGACGCATAGTTTATTAGATATTGAATGAAATCTCAAAACTGATCCACAAATCCTTTTGGTTGTTATAAATCTAACTCCATATTCTTAGTTTTGTTCGTTTCCTGAGAAATATTCTTCTTTTCCATTTTATTTCCTGAATTGCTAGAGTATCAAATGCGTATCTCTTGAACTCTTCGGCTATGTTGATCACAGAGTCTAAATCGCAAATACAATCAAGACCGTTCGGTTTTATTCAACTTCATCTAAGAAGCAGTAGAAGGATGTTTATGCTTTATCTGCGTATTACCGTATATCGAAAGCATGCCAGGCAAAAATGACAATTCAATTTTTTCAATTGCTTAAGCATGGCGATAAAGTTCAGTTATGAAAACAAAGAATGAAATGATTAAAATTTAAAATTAATTAACTCGCTAACCTAAAATATTAAAGAAATATTTATAGTACCCGTTGACAATTAAAAACGTTTGTACCAATTGTACGAATACTATATCTACTTTTTTGTAAAAATAAACAATTCAAAACGAGGACATGTGTAACGACTATATCAATTGCGTGTCTCTTGAACTCTTTTAAACTTTGTGATCAACGTTGATCATAGAGTCTAAATCGCAAATACAATCAAGACTGTTCGGTTTCATTCTTTGAGCTATCCAGGGACCCTTTGGTGTAATTACCTTATCTTAGCCAAAGCGTTCCGGATTTTTAGGCGCCTTTCGCAAACTTCATCTCAGAAGCAGTAGAAGGATGTTTATGCTTTATCTGGGTATATCGAAAGCAAGCCATGCGAAAATTGATACATTGCTCAGCTTGTAAATTTGTGGTGTAAGGACCTTTGCCACAATTGTAAATCCGAATAATTCTCAGTTTTAGTTTGGCATAAGTTATAATCTTTGTTTTTTAAACAATAGCTAAATGTAACGGTTTATTTATTTATATTTATTAATTTTAGTTTTATTTTGTTGTTTCGTTGCAGTTTTAATTGAATAAAAGTTTATAAACATTATTTGTATGTGTTACAGCTGACCTCATGTACTGTATGTCTTACTAACGACCTTGGCATAGGGACTTTTGTAACAATGGCACACTTTTATTTTATATTGTTTTTTTTTTGAAAAGTAATTCGAAGAGAATATAATATGTAGTGTACATTAAAACCAAATAGTTGTCCTTTCAGTTAAAATATTGTTCTTATCAATCGGTTATTTAACTCTATAGGTCTCCAAACCTAAGTAGTTGCAACTGTACCAACTGAATCCTACCCTAACATAAGACATTAACATAAAATATTAATTTGTTTTCATTAATGCTTTAATTTTAAATAAGTTTGTTGGTATCAAATATATCCAAACATCTAAACACACAACATATTCAAACGCATTTTAATAAATATTAATTAGGTTTATTTAAAGGTAAGTATACTTTAACTTATAAATATCAATAAAGCGTTTACAAAGAAGTAATAAATAACATCTCATATTAAATATTGATTAATTAACATATTTCTTTTTAATGTACTCCGACATCTTCCTCCAATTTTAATAGTTCCTTCTGCACACCTCACCCTAATATCTACAATATATTCGCCGGTTCCTTTTGGTTTAGACTGATTTCTTAACACACATTTTCCTCTGATTTTAGCAAATCCTTCCAAACAAGGTTCTGAACTTCGAACATCACTCACCATTAATTCCACAAATATAATTAAATAAATAAATCTGGTACACATGTTCTTCTGTAAACAATATTAATTGAAATGTTATAACGTTGAAAAAGCATAGATGTAAACAGACCAATTCGCGTACACACTCACATACATCGATCTAAGGTCAATTCAACGATTTTACAATCACTGTTTAATTTAATACTATGATTACAAATAAATTGAAAATGAAGTGGGGATTCGGTGATAAATTGCGTCGTCTTAAGTGTGGATATCAAAGTAGTAAATACCACATCCGCATGAAAAGATACACTTACAAACAAAAATACGACAAAAAAACGCGTTACACAAAACGATAAAGAATCGTTGTTATAAGTGAAGGTGGATCTAATTTATGATTTGAATGTAAATGTATTCTATGTAAACGGGCTCCCAGTCGCCTTTACTATCTTTAGAAATAGGAATTCTTTTAAAACCAGAAGAGAGACCAGAAAAGGTGTGCTATTCACACCCCGCTTGCCCGAAGAGATATCCGGAAATTTATTCCGACTCTTTATCACCGCGCTACTATACAGATGTTAATTTAAGTTAGGTGTTAAGTAAAGCATCTAATTGCTGATGTGATATTTAAATCACACCCGAAAGTTATCTTAAGTGCTACGGTATAAAGTTTCTACTACGCGAGAAAACTCTAAGATCTTTATGGAGATTTGTTTTAAAATGTATTTGAAAACGTTATCGTAAAGTGTATGAGTAATTTTATAGTGCTCTTTTAATTTATATTAATGCATATTTAAAAGCGATTAAGTTAACACTGTTTTGCGACGATGATTAAATTTTATTATGAAACATAATACAATTTTATTTTTCCCATATTTTTTTACATATTCCATTAATCTTTATATAACCGTTATTACAACCAACACTTATAGCGTTATGTTGTATTTTTTCACCAGCTATACCAGTTAAACTTGTGTTTAAAATTGGCTGGAATTGAACTTGTTCGTAAGATCTTGAGACGTCAAACATCACAAATAAGAATGAATAAGTAAATATCGTATAAAACATGATTATTTTTAACACCTAAAACTCACACCAATTATTTCTTTAATAAAACTACGATATTAAAACTTACCATTTTTTTAAATATTGTTAAATACCAGCTGTAAACAGGTTGAAGTTTAGTCGAACTCTAAATTTTAAGTTCTATTGTTCTTTATAAATAGGTTAATTTTGTTTAAAAATATTTCTGCGATTGACTGAGAATGAACCATTCAATTTTTTCTATTGCTTAAGCATGGCGATAAAGTTCAATTATGAAAACAAAGAATGAAATGATTAAAATTTAAAATTAATTAACTCACTAACATAAAATATTAAAGAAATATTTATAATAACCGTTGTATCAATTGTACGAATACTATTTCTATTTTTTCGTAATAATTCGACAACGAAATTATGATTCATTTTGACGGCCCCTAAATCCACTTTAACAACACTTTTACAATTATGTCTATGTGTATTTCGGAATTAACTATGTTAACCAAAGGAAGTATTTGATTGTTAAAGCAAAATCGTAGCCCTAAGTAGGATAAAGCCCTACACAACTTACCGGCGGGCGACCTCAATGGATTACCTCCGTAATTAAAACATTGTGTCAGCAGAAGAGGTCATGGTGCCAAAGAGCAAAAATAGGATCAATAGAACTGGCATCCTACAAGAAATATTGCAAAATTTTGAAAAACGTTATAAAGGCGGCGAAACAACAACATAATCCACAAATTATACAAAATCCGAATAATAGAATAAAGGCTGTACGGAATATAATTGGATTGAAGAAAATTGATGATAATAATGTAGATGAAAATATAAAGAATAATAACAAAACGCGGAGGAAAACCGACACAAATGCAAAATAAACAATTCAAAACGAGGACATGTCCAACGACTATATATTTGCATCCCACGACTCAGACCGAAATTTTCAACATAATAATATCTTTGAATAACACGCAGGCGGAAGGACCAAATGACACACCGCTAAAGTTATTAAAAGGTGTGACAGATACATAGTCTTGGCAAGTTTCCTAAACAATCGAAGAAAGCGATAGTCATTCCGATCCCTAAAATGGGAAGTAACTAGCTATTTGACAACTGTATACTAAAACACTAATATCCAATATCTCCAAAGTATTTGAAAAGTTTATATCCAGGAGGAGTCAAAACTTCTACTTGAAGGGAAGAAATACTAAACATGGAATCTACCAAATGATAACAGAAGGAATAAAAGAAGTAAACGAAGAAGGCATGTTGTATTTGGAACTATCGAAAGCATTTGGTTCTCCTGAAATGGAATATATGGAATATTGGTATAAGGGGAACAGCAAAATGTCTAATTCAGTCTTATTTGACTGATAGAGCACAATGCGCGAAAATGAGAGATATATATGTTTGGACCTGTGTTTCTGATTATAGGCATACCAAAAGAGAGGTACCACAGGAATAAGTGTTGGGGCCCATACTCTTTGTTATATATATAAATTCCTTGCCTGATACGATGGATCTACCAGTTCTATTATATGTACATGATACCTCAGTAATACTCTGGAAATAATAACCTTGCTTTCATACAAATAATTTTAAATTAAATATCAATGACACCGATTAGATAGAATGACAGTGAGGTATGGAAGTGAGGAGCTGGTAACTGCCCATACTGTCAAATTTCTTGGTGTTGTGATTGATGAAAATCTTTAATGGAAGCAATACATTGCATACCTAGCATCTAAGGTAACTACTCTCTAAGGTAACTACTTAGACTTCTTTGCTTGCCTATTATGGAACAGTCTACTCATTACTTAGATATGACGTGATCTTTTGGGGCTTCTCTTCAGCGGTAAATAACTTTTTTACTACCTAACTTACTAACTACCTAACTTATTATCTACATTTGCTATATGTGTAAGACGATATTCACAGCAGTATACAGAAATCGGCTAGAATTTATCATCTTCCTGCTTTTTCCTGACGAAATGAGATGACACTCAAAAGGTAGTTATCAAAATCTTACTAAAATAGAAAGTGAGTTCTTTCAAAAAAGTATAATTATCGAAGATTAAGCAATTTAGATGGTTTTTTTTTCACCAATAATACTTCAAAATATTGATACTACTGACGATGAAATCGTGTTACATGAGAGTGCAGTAAATTTAACACAATGTGATAGCATTTGGAAACAAAAGAGGAAATCTATGAATCCTGAAACATACTGTGCTCGAGTCATGTAATGTGTTGATAATACCTATGAAGCTAAATCTATAAACAAAATCTCAGTATGGAGTGTTGAAATATTAACGAATAATTTTGTGATATAAAATGGGTTGAATGGTTTGTGTTAAATAATAAAGTTAAATAACCATTCAACTCATTATTATTGGATATCAAACGAAGATCTACTAACTCTAATGTGTGTTAGGTAGTTTGTTGGTAAAATGTTTTTCCTAACTACGATAGAATATTAGAAATCAACTGACCATGTTATCCATGATGTTTTATTTAAAACTCCAAATAAGGGATTAGCAACATCAAGCTAACAAAAGAGGTAATGAGTCACTATACAATAAACTGTATTGTGATACCGAATTCAATGAATATATGGAATCGATTCCACATATCATTGTCGATGAAAGCATGCCCCTAACATAAGATACTTGCAATCTGATATAACTATAATTGCTATGCCCATATTAATAGGAGAAGATTACTTTTACTTTTAGCAAAAAATGCTTTTTTTTTGCTTTTAATGAAATTTTTAATACAACACTTTATCATGTTTCTTGCGTAGATTCTTCGCACAAAACACAAAACTATAAACTATTAGCTTTTTATCGGATTTCTGTTTTGGTGACCTTTCCATTAATTTTTGGTAAACCGTAATTGGTACAACCGTCTGTAGCCATTGCTACACCATACCATGATAATGGGCCGTTTGGGTGTGGATTAGTAGATAAATCTTAATGTCTTTGTTTCATGTTCGGTGACGTGTCTTTATCTCTATCATTATCATAGAGATTTCAGAAAGTTGCAACACATCAGATTTTATAAACTGGTCATCTGTAAAAGTATACCTATTCTCAAACCAAATTCTAGAAGCACTCTTTTCAATTCCCACAGTGGCCGCTTTGCCATATTTCATTTGGTAGTTTCGACATTTGTGTTTGATATATTTTATACCATCTATGACGAAGTAACGTTTCTGAGTGTGAGTATAACGAGACAAATCAACATCAAAGCCGGAATCCGACAGGGTGTTAGCCTCAGTCCACAACACTTTAACATGATAATGGACACTGTAAACAAGGGCCTAGGTGGAGTGAATGACGGATATACATACATATATTGGGAAGAACTGCAATAAAGATTGTGTGCTATGCAGACGACGCCATTATCATCGCAAAACTGAAGGATGGACTACAACAGATTCTAACCGCATTCAACGACGCATGGGACGAGATAAACATAATGATGGTGATGATTAGTCGTGCCTGGTAAAATGTACAAGAGATGGCAAAACATACTCAAAAACACCAATAGGAAGACCTTTAAAGCGATGGAAAGACAGCTGGCTGAGGTCCAGGAGAAGCAGAATCAGGAATGACTAAGCGTCATAACAAGTTATAAGACTTTCAATAAGAAGAAAGAGAAGAATGTGAGTGTAATAAATCAGCAGAGCACCATAAGCCATTATGTTTAACGGTTGTAAAGGTGTGTTATATGGCCTGGTAATTGAAGTAATATAATTTTTGCTTTTGTGTTGTATGACCATCAAACAGTAGGTGTACTGTTTGATACTACTACTTGTTGTAGTTGACATATTTGTGGAAATAATTCAGCCACTCAAGAAATAAATTTAAGTTTATGTATCCTCTACCTGAAACGTACAACACATGCTGATATTTGTGTTCTAATTTTGAGATCATTGTAAAAAATTTTTCTCTTAAAAAATTACATTGATGGTTTTATTGGCGCTACGTTCACCACTTGTTATCATTCCTACTTGTTTCCCTTTACGAACAATTAGTTTTTGAGGAGTCTTTTATACAGTGTTGAATGATACATTCACGTTAATTATACTGCCCGCTGTAAGTTTATGCCCATCGACAATATTTTCTAATAAATCGAAATAATGATTGGGATTCTCCTAGTTAAAGTCTTTCAGGAAGAGCCTTTCACAATGGAAAGAGCTCAAAGGGTCTTGTCATTGAGGAAGGAACCTTCAGTTTTCTGAACAGAAGGAAGGTAATTTCTTTTAAAAAGTCATAGACCCATTTTTTTGCAACATCAAGCAATTTTTGACTTCAGTGGTTGTTAACCCGAAAAAACATCTTTCCCGAAGAAATCACAGCTTCAGTTGAGAAAATGTCGCTGCACATTATACAATCTAATGAAAACATATATTAAAACAAGACATTTTAATTTTAATAAAATGTTAAGGTCCCGGAAACTAAAATAATATATAAATATAAAAAGAATATTTAAAGAATGTTGATAATGTTTACACGTCCGGCAATCGTGAATGAATAATAACTATTTAAATCGGGATATAGCAATTCCATAAATCATAAAAGTTTAAAATAGCTGGAATATTTGATAATATAAGACTATTCATATCGGCTCTTTATCGAACAACTGCAAATTTTAAATTAAAGCTAAATTTATCATCAATCTAAAATTGAAAATTATTGACAAAATTGAAATTTTTTAAACGATAGCCAACTGTATAAAAGGGAACCCTTTAACCGTCAATGATTAATCGTGCTAAAGCACCAGACTAGAAACATACAATTTTCTTGTACCAAGACAAAATCAAAAATGTTTAATTTTTACAAACTATTTATTTCCATTGCATTTTTAACGGTTTCTATTCGAATAGAATGTGGTAAGCCCAATTAAATTAAATGGTTTATAACAACTTTTCTTAATTTAATAATGCTTTAACCTCTTTGTAATCTACATTACAGCCGCAGCAGGAATTTTTCGGAATTCTTTCCAAGAAAACTGTGGTGTAAACCAAACCTATCTGGAATGTGGCAGTCCGTGTTCGACCTACTGCAATCGCCATAGTGACGACTTAGGCGTATGTGATGCACAATGTTACCCCGGATGCTATTGTAAAGAAGGGTTCGTACGTTTGGCAATTGATAGTACCCAGTGTATAGCAGAAGCAGACTGCGATTACATTCAAAAATGCGACCATGCACAAGTATACAAGGAGTGTAATCAAGAGTGCCAAATATCTTGTGACAACTTAACCGATGAAGGATGTGATCTAAAGTGTTTTAAAGGATGCGTCTGTAAGGCAGGATTTGTAAGAAAATACAACAGTGTTGAAAGTGAATGCATTCTACCGTCAAAGTGTCCAGTTTTGAATTCTTCGTTCGGTCATTTTAACGTATAACTATTGTAATTTGAATTATGTTGAAGTTAATATTTCATACTGTCTATTTATGTTTATTACATTCTTTATAACAAAGTTGTAAGTAATAATATAGTCTTTTAATAGTTCATAATTGTCATTTTACGCACCCACAATCGTAGGAATATTTTACAGTTGACATACAGACAAAAAAAAAATTGGTATAATAATAATAATGATAATAAATACTAAAAAAATGAAATACCACTCCCCAAGTGGTTTCCACATTGTAGTCTGGAAAGTCTGAGCATTATTCTGACTTATTAATAATTAGGCACAAAGCTTTCACCAGTACAGATCACAGTCTATAACCCATCGTAAATTTGTTGCTTGGCCAACACATTAACTCAGGTAATCTTTTTCTATTCAATATTATCCTCAAATGCTTTAAATCATCAACGTATATTGATTAATGGGGATCAATCAAGTTTATATACTGATACAATTCCAATAAAACAGCTTCTCTGGAATTATCTTTGAAATTTTCCGTGGCTACATCAGAATAACTTTTTTTAAATAACACAAGTAGTACCATCTCACCATACAGCTAGACACTAATAGCGTTTTTTCAATATGTACAGATATATTAGGAGAAATAAATAATAATGCTAATACCATTGTAATTGTTCGCTGTTGTATGATGAGTTGGCAAAAGCTCTTCGCCACGTTCAGGTTCTATACCACTTTATCTTCATAGTCAACCATCCATATTTCCAGTATTTCGCCTTTGTCTACATTGTTTACCTAGGTTGAAGTAAAGAAATCTCCGCACTCCTTGATGCAGTATTAATGCAGATTTTTTAAAGATACCCCTTCCATCCTGATAGAGACAAGACTTTGTACCGACTTATCTTGATAACAAGATAAACTAATACGGATGTATTCAGATATGGAATTATCTCGGTGCAAGTTTGCTGGATACTTGGTTGGATGCTTGGTAGTGCTATTATAGAGGTTGATAGTAGTCTTGATGGACTCATAATGCATCTACACTCCAAAATACAGTACTGATGAAGATCCGAAGAATATTTAATGAAATCTTGCTGCAGACTTGCTTGACAAAGAGTTAACGTAGACTTAATCAATGTATCAATCTATGACACAAAGTCGATACTGATGCTGACATATCTGCACAACGTAGACTTTATACGAAGTTCTCTTGATACAGACTTATCAAATCTTACTGACTTGTTACGGGAATGATACAAATTTAAATCACAGAGATTTGTTGGAGGTTTAATACATTTATCAAGTCTGCAGAAATAATGAAGATTTGATGCAGACTTCAAAGACTTTATATTTTTAAGATTTAATAACGATGTATGGATTGTTTTTTATGTAATTTTGACTTGAAGATTCCTTCTTGATACTTTCCTTGATACAGCATTGATGCCGAACCGATAGAGATATAGCACAGTCTCAATGTAATCTTGATGCAAGCTGACTTCGTACAAGCTTGAGTTATCTATTGAAGGTTCGAAACTAGTTAATTTCCTATATAGGTATTAGGTACTTATGTAGATATAAAACAATATCGTTTAAGTTACTTTATTATAAAATTCTGTATCATTATAACAAACACTTTATTTCCAACAAACTATAATCGTGTTATCGTATTTTTTAAAACTAATAAAATAGGAAGCCGAATAATACCGTATAACAAGACCACAACATAAAGTATATCTCGAAAAAGAAATTGAATGTTATTTTATTTACGGAGAAAGAAGATATGTTTCTTTGAGAAATGCTCATGTTCTTTCTATTTGTTTTTTGTCATTTCAGGTTAGAGTCTCACCTGTGGGAGGTTAATTTTTCGCCCTTCGATCCCGCGGCGGTCATAAAATACTACGCGTTGTGTCGCGCGCAAAGTTTATTTGAACCATTTCATATGATCTCTTTTTCGCGTGGGTGCTGTGCCTGCTACTTAGTCCTGGTCATAAATCAAACAACTCTTTTTAATCGCGTGGGTGTAGGAACACGAGCCCATCTAAAACGGTCTTTCCATGTACAGTCAATTCAAAAATGTGAGCATAAAAAAAAGATAAAAATAGATAACTATTGGATAAAATTGCAAATGGATTTATTTTTAGAAGTATAGTTTCGTTAAAACTTGTGAGGGTGAAACAAAAATGGTTACAAAAAAGGTTTAGATTTACTATTATAGATAGATATCTTTTGGTTTAGGGTTAAAGATGTCTATCTTATAATGGATGACCATCGCGGACTATTAAATGTGAAATAACAGGCAACGAGGGGCAATCTATTAGGTATGATCGATGGCGGGGTCCAGTCGGTAAGTCACGATCCAGTTGTTTGGACTGCCTCCCTTCCGCCCACCGGTGCCCCCCGTTATAGATGACGCTGGCACCGTCATAATACGGCTCATTATCTCGCGGACATGTGTAACGCCGGCCCCCATTAAGGTTGCCTTTGAAGACGAGCCTCTTTGGAGTCCCCAGTTTTATTATATCTCTTTACCGTAAATGCATACTTGCGGTTCGGTAGTTGCTTCTTATTGCGCCGGCGTCGTCATGTATCTGCATTCGCGCAAAAGGTCGCAAAGGGCATTCAGTACACTGATGACGGATTAAAACGTCTCGCGAACGGTGGTGGTGCTGTTTTGTCGTTTTATTATGTTCTCTATGAGCGCGTGGCGTGCAGTTATGCGGGAGCACCGTCTTCTATTTCAAGCTCCTTTTGCATTTAACTACCTTCCATCACGAACAAACACTCCTAAAACAGACTAGGATAATGCATCTTAAATGGTTAGTTGTTAGCTATACCACCAGAAGCATTATTAATTTGTCTCTTAAATTATTAAGATTTAGGATAAGGTGGAATAAGAGTTATAAGTACTTTCCAAGAGTATCTATTTAATTAATTTTGTATACAACTTGTAGGAGTTATTATAACCATTTATGACTTTAGTAACTTTATATTCCACATAATTATATAAAGAATATTTACTTGTTATATACAATATATAAGGTATACAACATGTTTATTTAAAAGCTGCTCAAACCAAAACTCATATCAACTTATACTTTTCCTCTTTCAATGTTACATATTTGGTGTTCACAAATGAACTATTGACAATGTTTAAAGAATTTTATATAAAAATAATTCATGTATTAAAAATAATACATGTTTATACAAAAAGAAGTAACAATCGTTGAAGACCACGACGATAAAGGCTTATGGCATCCAATTAATTGCATATCTTTTGTTCGATTTCAAAACTTGCTCCACGTAATAAAATAATAAGAAATAATTTTGGGTAAAACGATTACTGCAATTGTTAGTATGACCAGGAAAAATATGAATTTGTCTTTCGGCCAATACATTTCCTCTCCATCAACCATCATTATATCTGATATCAACCGTCATAATCCCACTTTATTATGAATGTTTGCTCAAAAATTAGAAGAAGCGTAATTGCGGTCTACTCTCAACTTTCACACATTATTAAATAACATTGCTAAATTGACATCATTTACAAAACTGCAAAATAATGCTCGTACCAACAGACATAATTTTGTCATACTGTGCATGTCAACTTTTGATTACATTATTACCCTGTTTGACGAATCCTTCCAGGCTGTAATGACAAAATCTCCCAAAACCGAATAGATAAACCACATGACGTCACTGCCATGGTAATACAGCCGAAGACTATGTGGAAAAATCCTTAAAAACGGACAACCGGCCGACAGCTGATGACCTAATAAATTGGTCAAGTATATAATGTGGCATAATTATTTCGAGAGTCTAAATCCTATGAACCCCAACTTATTAAGAAACCTTAAGAAATCTCATTGTCAGACGACCAAAGATCTTTGCCACCATCATGTTATTCGGATTAGAAAATGATTCATTAATATTTTAAGGACTGATACTAGAGTATGTTTTCCTTGAAGATGTCATTATGTCCAATGCAAAACTGCTATGTTCCTACCGGGTCCAACACCATCGACTTCCTAGGATCCAGAATAACTCCAAAAGATATCGCATCGCTTACACTCAATATCAATAGAATGATACAAACACAGCCAAGCACAACGAAGTAATAATTATAACCCTACAAACTGATTAGTAAAAACATTCAATTACACCGCCTGGATCTGAGAAGCCTTTTGTTTTCCAAACGGAGGTAAGCAATTGCGGCGATGCTTTAGCAAAGATATCATATTAATGAGAGTTTTGGTGACTTAAGTTCTTGAATCAACTTAAGAATTGTGTGATTGCCGTTGGGTGTATCCAGCAACGATTTCCAGTTCTACTTGGAACATTTATTATTTACCTTGCAAACGGATAACATTATGATGTTATGGGTGATACCCTATAAGAGAGCAAAGCCAAGTTCCACGGATCCCACGGGTAGAAAGTTACTGATCGCAGTAGAGCCAGTCATTCTGGTGTTCTAGAGATACTGCGTGCTGGTTAAAGTTTCTTGAAAATGTATGGAAGTTTTACGTTTGGCGTTCTTATTGCTCTTGTGCTGGTCCCGAACCGTTCTTATATTAATTATTAGTTGTGTAATAATGAGAATTCTCGACCGTAAGTTGCTCCCCGGTTAACCGCTCGATTAACCCAGCGGTGAGTAGTTGAACTAAACCCAAAAGTTTTGTCCCTCTGAAAAGTGAGTGGTTAACCCATTTAAAAATAACACAGCGTCATCTATCGTTCATCAGATAAAGTTCATACATCCTTCTAGTTTTGCAGCACACCGCCAGATAGTGAGGTGGCGCCACTTTTCCGCGGGCAGAACTATTGGGATTGGTTCTACTACCCACCCACATCCTTCTAGTTTTGCTACACACCGCCAGATAGTGAGGTGGCCCAACTTTTCCGCGGGGCAGATCTCTTGCGGTTGGTTCCACCACCCACCTACACCCTTCTAGTTTTGCTACACATCGCCAGATAGTGAGGTGGCCTACTCACTATCTGGTTTCGCTACCCACCACTATGTGGCGCGAATTTTTAAAATTTTTCTAGTTACTTTTCCAATACCAACCTAATTTTTTTCCCCAGGTTTAGGTTGGCAACGGTCCCTATACTTATAACATTGGAGTGTCACGTCATAGGGAAGCATGGGCAGCAACTTCCGGTTCAGAACTCTCATTATTACACTACTATTATTACGTTTTGTTTAACACTTATTTGTTTTTAATTAAATCACTTTATTACACTGAAAATATTGAAATATTTTATTTTCTAAAGAACCCAATTATCTTATTCCCAGAAAATTCAGTCTGATATTAAATTCCTTCTTCTGGGACTAATAAGTGAAATTCGTCAATTTAAACATTTATCAAAGTTTTAGGAGTTTTAGGGCCTATTTCGCATACTAATTAGTCTTAGTTAATAATAATAAATCTTAGTCTTTAGTTAAATGTTTATAAACATGAAATATTATATATCGTATTTGGTTTAAAGACAAAAAATCTAAAACTATTAGTTTTGGTAATGATGTAAGGAATTACGTATATCTACTCTATTAGATCACTTGAAATGGACACACCACAGGATAGTTTAATTTTTTCTAAAAAGGCATAAACGTTTTATTTCATTTGATCAATCGACAGCAACTTTAGCAGCACGAGTGCAAAGCTTCAACAAAATAAATCTGCGAAGCTTCCGATCCCATCTGGAGAGGACGCCTTACTCGTACTTTTATACCGATGAAAATAACGGAGGATATTGCAACCTTAGATGGGAAGCACGTGCGTATTTATAACCCATGAAAAAAGCATATTTATTTTTAAATAGAAAGATTTCTTTTCGTTAAATTTCAGAGATGTAAACCATAAATTTATAATAGTAAACATTATGTTCTAATAAATTATAAAACATTTTAGCCTTCGTCAAGTATGCTGCTTCTTTACATTTTTTTAATTTACAATCGTTGGAATAATAACCGTCAAACTATTGACTTCGATGACATAAAATAGGGAAAACGACTATCGCCTTCGTCAAATGTCAAAGGGTAGTTGGAAGAACATGAGGACTGAATCTGAGCGCTACTATGTGATTACAATTTACATAGCTGCAATTAGACCTATTTCGCCCATAGATCTATTATTCAGTGTCCTGCGAAATAACACAATTGGCTTGCCTGTTGATAATTGGAGCCATGATATCGATCTTCACGGTTGTCATGAAGAAAATGATGAATCTGTCGCCCTTAGATATATTTGTTTACTCAGGATGGTAGCCATGAAGACACACTTTCAACTGGGATCAATGTGATACCCAGTAAGCTACAAAAGCCTGTGTGTTGACGCACTTTGCTCTAAGTCCATATAAATTATACTACACGGAATTGTTTAATTTGGTGTTACGCGTAGCCTTCTTATCACATATAGCTCTACAAACGATCAGTACTGTCCGTTAGAAGCTGAGATTGGTGCAAGTGGCAAAAAGCTAATAAAGCAATATCCAAGTTGATTTATTCCACCTCATATTTTGATTTCTGCAATACGTTTTTTAGTAAGCAAACGCTACATTAATCAAACCGAAAAACCGCAGTAAGTCATATTGTTTGTGGCTGTCCCGTTTAACATATGTAAGACAATCCAATACCTAGTGAGGCTATAAAAGACCCGCTGTGGAGTAACTGCTGTGAATGTAGCTATAGATGCAAATACATATATTATATGGAGCATAATGATACGATGTCAACATAAGTTGATAAACGTGAGTATGATGTATGAAAAAAGAGCAGTTCAGATAATCTATTTCAAACTAACAGTGTAAAAACGTTAATAAAAACATAATAATACGTTTGTGAATTTAAGTATACAAAATTATTTAAACAAAAATCAGAAATTAAAGGAATAATGTCATTATTTTAAAAACTGCTATCAGTAGTGAAACTACAATTACATGTAACTTCTTCTTATACAACCATTATTTCTTTCTATACAGTATAGTAAAACTGTCATGAGAAGATAAGAGACAACATAACATGAAGTTCTTGTATTAAATGCTCAAATAATCACTCATGTAATTCCGTTCATGCAAATTTAGATTTAATTAATTTAGTGAAGATTACATATGCTTATCAGTACTTTATTCTTACTTCATATATCCCTCATTGCTCTGTGGTCTATTAAGTTTGGTATATCCTGCGTTTTATTATTTCAATTTATTCCTTTCTTATTTTTTGTTAGTTAGAAGATTGCTCTTGATAGGAATTATCTACAGACATTAATACCCATATGTTTATACAACTTTAATTAAGTAGGTACCATTTATACTTATTAAAAAACGTCAATGTTATTTACATGATGTTATTCCCACGGTAACACAGTTAAAATACTTGTACTCCCAACTCAACCCCGCGGTTCCGCCAACATCTTAGGTTAAATGATGCGTACAAACGGGGATATTACGGTCTGTGGGTAATGCGCGGAGCGCTAATTTTCGCTAAGATCGAAACGAGAAGAAATCTGTGCGGAGTTTATAAATAGTATCGACCATTTGTTCTTGTTTGCCGTACAGCAGTAGCAATTCCCGTCGTCGCTTGGTTTTCTCACACACAGCACACTGTGGACGTGTTATCGGTTTTATCCTCAGACGGGCTCTCGACCCTCATTAAAATATCTCCTCTACTAATTGAGTCAAACCGTGCGCTAATCGGAACCAAATTGTCCTTGAAACGTGGAACGTTATCTCGCTTCCTGATGATTAGCCACAGCGAATATAAATTAACCGTATAGCAAGCTGCCTTCTTGTACTGTTTGCATCTACAGGTGATTTCAAGTTGAGTAATCTTGTGCTCATTAATTATTCTAAAAAACGGTCTTTGTTTAAAGGTTTGATGGTCGATGCCAGGGAACTAAGTCAATATTTATTTTGAAATCCATACATAAGCAATATCGAACAGCATATAAAATTGTGTATCTCTATTCGTTATTCTAAAGAAAACCGTTTGTTTAAAGTTAACATAGAATAGAAAGAAATTGTACTTTAAAAACAGATTCTTGAAAATAGACCCTTTGACAATAAGACTTTGAAAACGGCAAGGAACAGGAATTGGAAGAGGGAAAGAGCGATCTCTGTTAGCTTTCGTAGCTAGTCGAGATAAATCAGTTTCTAGTTGGGTAATTTGTATGATACGGTGCTTAGAGAGAGGAAGATCCCAGCAGAAAGAGAATACGGCGTGTGTAGTTCGGGTCGGTCTCCGAATGAATTATGTATGAGAGAGTCTCGTCAGCGCAAGTAGGAGGCCGACAATGGGGCTTAGGCTTTCGAATGCGAACGGATCTCCTACGTATTATGCTACGAAAGGACGACACCGCGAAAGCTCGATAAGTTTGCTACGTGTACGCATAAATATAAGTACCGATTGGCTGTGCTGCTGGTTACTGTTGGACTCTCGACCGAAAGGAAAATCGTTCCGTTACCGGCACACGCAATGCAAAGTGCCAATTACCATTCAAATTCAACGAGACTATTTATGTTTTGACTTTTGAATCACTACGAATCCGTTCATAACAATAACAACCAAGTAGGTAACATACAATAGAAGTAAAGGATATAATAGACACGTCGTCAATAACCCTCAGCATTTTATGATATGCATAATTGATTAAAAAATTCTAGTAAAACGCAACAACGATCAGTTATTACTTAATACCGCCCTTGGAATGCAACAGATCACGGTAGAATATGACAACATAGGTATGAAATTCTTTATCTTGGAAAAAATTTGTTAAGGATGTGTGACTTGGTGGACCAAATGATCAACGAAACTGACTGCTGTTAGATGTCATTACGTCATTAGACGAACTTCTGAAAATGATTATACCTCAAATCAGTATACAGTTGCATTACCTGGAACATTGCATTAAAGTCTTCTACTGAAAGCTCATAGGGTAGCTTTAGCATTCTTGATTATCGGGCCAACGAAATTAATTCTTGCGTTTCATTAATGAAACATTCTGAATAGCAATAAAATTGTTGAAATCAGAGACCTAGATGATCTTGACAAGATGGTGAGTAATAGGGTTGGGGAGAAAGGTAACGAGAAGGAAAGGGAGAAGAGGGTAGGAAGTATAATAAATAATTAAGTTTATCTTTGTATCTCTTTTATTGTTTTGGTTTTTGATATTAATTTAATTTGTTGATTTCGTATCCTTATTTTACTTGCATGCACTGGAGGATGTACTTACGCAACCTGGGTCGTGTAACATGGATTTATGAGTAATAAGGAATTAATCGTGTCGCATTTGAACGTTCGCTCGCTTTTACCAAAAATCGGTGAGGTTAACCTATTGCTGGACTTGAATAGAATCGATGTTTTCACGCATTTCTGAGACATGGTTATCAACATTGATGCGGTAAGAGTAAATGGGTTTTTCTTGAGGTAACTTATGAGCAGATTTGGGTTCAGATTAAATTAGGAGCTCAAAAATAAGTCGTTGGTTGTTTATATAAAACACTTTCATTGAGCAATAGCATCTTTATTGAGCAATTGGAATCACAATTGGTTTCATTTAAATTGGAATATGATAATATTTTTTGTTTTGCCTCTCACTAAATGGATTTTTCTTTCTTTTTGCAAATAAGCCCTGTACATTTTCAAGAGGAACCTGTCAACTCCTGGTGCTTTCTTGTTTTTCATAGTTTTCACTAAATTATTCAGATCTTCTTCTATGAACTATATGAACTATATGAGGACAACGTCCATGTCAACAGAATTTGTTACAGTTAGTAGTGATACTTGAGGATTGCTTAGAAACAAGGCGTTGACCAGCATTGGTATCGTGGTAAGGTCAAACTCTGCGGAAGTGGAGCTTTTACATATCTTTTTTAATAGGAAGTTACCTAGTACCATAAAGATCCGAAGCTTCCAGATCACGGAGCTTTATTGGTCCTTCCGTGCCGTCGCAAATAAAGCATTTAGGGTTACTTAGTCAGGTCTAGGGTACAGATGATTTTTATATGATCCAACTCCGCTAATTTGAAGCAAATTTTCCAACTTTCCAGTCTTATCCTTCGTAGTTCACCTGGCTATATCAATAGAACAGGCAACGGAAACAACACGTTCATTTACAGAACCTTCCAGTCTTAATTCGGCAATCTTTCAGCAGATTTTTAAGTTCCTATTCAGTTATCTATACCATAGCTTTTGGTGGTATTTTACGGCATTAGCCTGATCATTGTGGCATTGCCCACTTTATCGCCCTTATTGCATCTTTATTGATTGACGCCTCCATCTCTCCAATCATCATCATACCGTCCCACCCAGAATCTTATTTTTTTACCGAAAGTTCGGTTTTATTTTGCCCCCACATTTACTTACAATTGCTAGTTTCAATCGTTTTTTCATTATCAGATCTTCGTCTCTTAACCGTAGGGCAAGATACGAATATCTGGACAAGATACGACAGCATTTAAGGTCGTGTTTCGGGGTTTGGTGATAATGTTTTCGCACTTATGCAAAAGGAGACAAAATTTTGCATCATTCGTAGGCAGCTTTACAAGATACCTAAGCTTTAGCCAAAGTTACAACACACTCTATCCGTTGAATTAGAGCTGATCATATTCTAAAGCTAATTGTTCCCTTTTATTTTCAAAAGGCATAAATGGCCATATATTTCCAACAAAATACGATATGAACAAAAGTTTATCGAAGAGTTTCTTCAGATTTTTCTAACAATTTTAACAGGAGTATGTTTTGCGAGATGTTGTTTAGTTCTTTATTGCTGTTGCTTTTGTTAGATATCACTTTATTAACAATATTCTCAGTAAACTACAAGCCACCAATTTATAACAAACGAAATAACTTCCAACGCCTCACACATTCGGCTCTCTAACTCAACTCTGACTAAATTAATGCCCTTAACCGTCCTTCAAACTCCCTACTCTCTCTCTTCTTCATCTCTCTCTCTCTTAGCGGTATCGATCTTCACACTTTTCTACTTTGTTTTAGGGTGGTCCTAAACCATAATGCGCTGTTATTAGTATTAATGTGGTACAGAATCGCTATCTTTAGCGTTTGGCAACAAAAAACCGATTCTCCAGTAGCAAATGAAAGACGTTCTGAAACTCTTCGAACGGTTTACCACAGAATCAGAGCTTTTGGCTTGCAATCATATCGGCCATATCTTATGATACCATCAACAGTTCGATACCGACAACAATCGTTTGGATGCAACTGTACTGGAACTTAAAACGGCATAGTGTGGTGTTCATTAATGAATTCTAATTCTGTTTGGGGATGCATGATGGCAGTATGAGTGTCAGGCACAGACGTGGAGGTGTCGCAATTGTGGGGATTATGGCGTGAGATGCTATGACATAATAGGTCTCGTTAGGTATATCCATTATAATATGTAGATACAGCGATATATAGATGACCCTGTATTCTTCCATTTCTTCAGAAGTTGGAAGACCCATTTTTCTACGATAATGCCCGATTTCATATTGCAAAACGTTCTATGGGCCAAGTTGCAGAGAATAATGTCAATTTCTTACCTTGATCATTTCGATCTCCTAATCTTTCGCCTATAGAGCATGTTTGAGACATTATGGAGAGAAGATTAAAAAAGGACAGGTATATATTTCTTTCATAATACGTATATCAAAAGTAAATTAGGTATATAAAGTTTGGTATAATGCACAAAAAAAGAAAAAGTTTTAATAAAAGAGAACATGAAAGGAGAAAAGAAATCTGCAATTCTAATCTAACCGTCTTTAATCCGCAAAAAGCGTCACGCGATAATCGATACGACACGATGCCCCAAATCAAATGAGCCCCAATAGCGAAAAACGATTTACCATGCAAAAAAATTAAATAGCGAAATTGATTGTAACACCACGAAAAAGAGGTGTCGGCGAAATTCAATCCAGAAAGGTGTCGTTTAAAAAATTGAGGATCAACACGTAAAATCGCCTCTTTCATTCACCATAAAAACTTATTTATGAAAATGTTATATAACTTTTTAGATGCATCTATATAATTATCTCAATTTGAATGAAAATTGATTATTTTTAAAAATGATCGTAAATATTATTTATATATTTTCAAAGGAAATGTCTGGCAACTTTGAAAATAAACGAGCAATTTCTTTTATAAATATTCAATGAGAAAGAAAATGGAGAGGGTAAAGATGTTGAGGGGTCTTTGAGTGATGGTGTAAAAGTCACGACCAGAAATACATTATTTCGTTTTACGGCCTTTGGTGTTGTCACGCACCTTACGTCGCGACGGCGGCTACTTTCTATCTGCCCGTCGTTTGCGTAACCGTAAACCCAAAGTCCTTTTGCGGAAGTCGCCTTGGACATAATTTACCATTTAAATTTAATTACCGGCGAATAATCGGCGCGCCTCGTGGCGTCGCAATGCGTCTAGCTTACCGTCGGTCGCAAATCGCGAATTAATTTCGTCGACGAGGTATAAATAATTAATAAATATTATCGCTGGATCGCCGCGGTATCCACACTTAATCAGAGAGATAAGCCTATATCGACTCTGATCGTTCAATAATTCATACGCTACAGCAATGGGCCGGCGAAAAACACCAACTAAATCCTAATACCGCTCGTTCCCCGAATGCATTTTAATCAATTTGCAATTATTATACTTATCTCGAACCGTTACGAACAATGTGTGCGATCGTCGACGAAACTTTTTTTCTTATACTTCCTAGGATTTCTTCTTTTTTCTTCTTCGTGCATCTATTACGTTTTCTACCTTTCTTGAAACAACGACACGGCACATGATGGAGCAATTAGCATTCTACATAGAGAAATACGCCAAGTGAACCCTTCGGCTGCATTATTAATGTTGTACATGGGCTACAACTGTTTAATTGCTGTGCAGTGCTTGTCGTGTGCTTGTAGCTTCGCTTGGAAATGGTGGTATGCGCAAAAATTGCCTGCTGGGTGTCACTTTTCAGATGAGACCCAAGGGAACGGAACGGCAGATATGGTAAGAAACACAGTTGCGGAAACATCGACTTTATATGTATACAATGTTTCTTTAGTAAATTAAGATTGGCTTGTTTTTTATCATGTATTTACACATTCGTATATAGGTACTATTCCATCAATATTTCTAAGAAAAGAGTGAAAAAAAAATTGTAATTAGCTTACAAAGTACCTATTTACATAAACATAAAATATTATTAAATACGATGTTATTTTTACAACATCCTCGACATTAAATCATAATACGTACAAAGGAAACGTAATTATACATCTAAATTACTAATAATTAAATTGTTTTTCATTAACCTTACGTGGCTAAAGTAATGAATTGTCCTTTAATACGATCGCGTAAGGTATAATTGGCGGTGGAGAGGAAGGAAAAAACCGATTATTCCCCGTTCGCTGACTTTTTTACCTCTTCTCGTAGCTATTATTCCACATAATTCCATATGTATCTGTATGCCTTAATCTATAAATGATTGGTTCTTCACTATTATTAAGGGCAGAATTCGTTATTTTCGCGAGCTTAATTTACATGTAGACGTCCACCAGATAAGCATCTGCGTCGATGGTCAAATAGCCGTTTGCGTTAAATAAAGGAACACGGTCGACCCTGCACGCTAATAATCGCAATAATAACAAATCATTATAATCGTATCGGAATGATTGACAATGGAATTGATGATCAAAATAAATAAGAACTCCTCGTTAAAATAAATCATTGAGTTTAAGTTAATTTAAATGTACATTTTTTACAATATTTTTGTATAGTTGACGCTTTTAAACTTGACCCAGAAAATAAAATTCGAATTAAAAAACCTACAATGAATTTAACATCTTTACAGTTTCCGGTTCGCAGTAGAGAAACTTGAGTCGTAAAAATTGTTACTCAATCACTTACTATATTTCCTTCTCGAGATTAACCTTTCTGTACATTATGAATATAAATATCCACGATAGAAATACATTCGTTTTTACTTACGGAATCAATGTAATTTTTTTTTCTTTGATTTTTTAGTTTTCGTGATGGTTCTTGATGAACTTTGTTTCTTTTATGATGATTCCCAAAGACTAGAATGTCTGTCAGAGTTGTGTTCGTGATACAACCTGTAGTACACCATTGCTCACCGAGAGCCCTCATTGTGAAGTAGAACAGAAAGCGTCAGACATGATGTGTTTTACTGTTTCGTCTTGCACGATAATTCAGCAAACGGGGGAATCACCAAGCTTCATCTCACACTGATGCTTTGCTTACCTTGTAGTGTTCCGTAGAAGATCTGTAAATGTGCAAAATAATACAAAGAACTGAGCTGCTTGTGCTGAAAGATATTTTAACAATTCCTTGATAAGTGACAACTTGAGATTGTAGCCCACCAATTTAAGAACTTTCGGCGAGTGATTTATTGAATTGAGTCGATATGAGTACCTACCTAAAGAGGATGTGATTATAAAACTCGGTGCATTGTGTTCTCTGCGTGTAACCAGAATACCCCAATTCTTTGGATTACAACGCGATTATTACTCTGCTCATTGCTAACACAGATTGTCTAGTGTCAGTATAGAAAGTAAAACCTCGCTAATTGTAATTAACATCATAGCTGGTGGTGAGTTTAATAGTGGCAATTTTCCTTCCTTTTTATCTCTAAGAGTTCAGAAAGTCAAATTTTAAGGTCATGAGAAAAGACTCTATTACAAGCCAGAATAGGTTACGCAAAAAGCCGTTAATATAAGTTATTATGTACATCATATTGCATGACTCTCGGAATACTGTAAGATAGGTAATTCTTTGTAAAGAATATGTAATCCGTTTTGCATCGAATAAAGGTGTCGAATAAAGTCTTATAAATGTCGCCGTGCAAAGTTCCTTTAAATTATAGTTTTAATATAGTACCAACACCACCTCCTAAACATGTAGGTTCAGTTGAATAAAACTCCCATGCCTGCATTGAGAACTTATAGATCGTACCTGTAACTTAGATGTGAGTTTGTGAAAAACCAAACCATCGTAACAAACAATAAGATCTATCGAATTACAGCGATATAGATCCAAAGGACTTTTAAATGGATCTTAGTGGACAAAACCTAAATTCTATAGTCCTCATTCTCTACGTTTTTCATTTTGTCAGGGAGTAAATTAACGTACTTGCTTCTTATAAGAATTGTCACGTGGTCATCAAAAGTGGGGATAAGTCTCCCCTTGTCGATAGCCTCAGTAGGTAACTGCTTCTTAAATGGTCTAGCAACAACCGTATTTTAATGGTTCTTTTTCTTGCAGTGCTCTTCAGCTACAAAGAGTTAGAGAAACGTGAGGAAAGTTTTTGAAAAGCACAGTCATCCTCTGGGTGGAAGTATGTTGATTAAGGTCTACCAGTATACTTTGTAGATAAATGTCCATGATGTGTAGTAGATCGCATAGCTTTTCCGACGACGTCAATAAAAACAAGACTTCGTGAAGAATTAATCTTGTCAATACAAATTGCGTTTAAAGTTGTGATATTACGAAGAATGTCTCGTGCGTAGCTAACCGCCAGGCACCTCTGAAAAATTTTCTTTTGTATGTATATATTCATAGCCTACCATGTTCCAGTTTTAATAAGTTGATAGCACTACCAAACTGTCAACACCCGGATTTTAAATCCGAGGAAATCGAAATACCAAGGACAAGTACTTTTGAATTAAGAGATTAAAGAATTCGTGTATTCCTCAATTGTACAGCTAGCAGCTGTGAAATACGTATGGAGGCTAGAATAATATCTATAATTAAGATTGTCCATAATTTTATTTGTAGTAGTACCGAAACACGTTAAGTCAGAGTTTGAATCACATCTAATCACATCTAAACAACATTCCATTTATCTACCCTGAAGGCTTCAAGCAGTCGCTCAATTCCAATGCAAGGTATCATAATCCCTATTTCCTTGTGGTTGATAATCAAGCATATCATAATTATCGCATTGTTCAGATACATAAATAACAGTTCAAACATGATCTTTTCTGGTGTAGCTAAAAATAGAACCGCCAATGCTACTGTCTCCGTACTGTGTACTAGAAATAACCAATTCACAATTGTTGTGTTTCAACATCGTGTACGATAACATTATTCCTTATATCTAATGGCAATTTACATTAATAATTTCTTAATCGTATAAGGTCTCATGAATATTAGGTTGATTTTAATACTGGAATAGACGTTCGATACAAGAACTTGTCATCTTTCGGACTGCGCTAAGATATGACTGAAATAGTATTGATGGATATTGAGGGATGATTGGGATAATATTAAGGTATGTTAGAGTTATGTTGACATGTGTACGGTATGATATTAAAGAATATCCGAAATGATATTAAGGGATGTCCGGAATCATATCGAGTATTGTTAAACATCATTATTATTCTTATGTTATTACTTTTCTCTTTGTCGTAATATGTTATAATGAATGTAAAAGATACTTGTTAAAATTATTAACTAGAGTTTTGAATAATAACTTGTGGTTGGTACAACAGCAAAAATGACAATGATGAGGCGGACATGTGTAAATCCAGTTTACTTTACATTCTAGGATTATTACAAGGACATACAATACAAGAAAAAATGATACAGCAATTGAGTTAGACTTTTATTTGTAAGGAGAATATATAAGCACAAGAATCCCCACTGCTAAGTTGATGACCAGATAAATAGATGCATGATGGCATAAATAGTAGCATGACATAAATACCACATATCTTTATACCAAAAACTAACTAACCGAGTTTTGATGGTGCGGTAACATTGTTGTAAGTATGAAAGCTTTCATGGCCCGTGTTAATTAAACTAAAACTAGAAAAAGTGGTTGACATTTCGGATGCCATGTTGCAACCTTCAGTGATAGTGCTACTATTAGTTCCAGTTTTAGTTTAAAAAGTATAGAGTTATTTAAATTTAAAAGAAAATGTAGAAATAGAGTTACAATGCTCTCTATTTATATACTTCACAATGAATAGAAAATAAAAACAGAGATGATCCATTTTTCGGTAAAAGTTAAGGTAGGCGCAGTTATAAAGTTAACACGGGTCACAATATTGTTGTTTCAATCTCCAAGAAAGTCTGCCCTGGCAATGTGAAAATAACAATTTTACTTTTTCCAAATTTATCGAATTACGGATAAAATTCAAAAATCACTATTTTTATTATTTTGCGAATAACGTCTCTACTGAATCATTCTGGAACGATTGCATTACATAAAAATTTTCTCTATAGAAGTAATATTTAGACAAGTTTTGTCGAATTAGATAACTCTGTAGATTTATTATGTCCCATAAGAAGGGGACACTTAATTGGTAATCTGCCATATATTAGGGATTTATACTACGAAATAAAATGTTTAAAAAATATAAATAGAAAATCAAGCCATGATATGAAAAAATCGAGATGATACAAATTACGAACGGCACCAATATTCGTTTTCATTTTTCAATGGAAAGTTCCCATGTATGCTTGTGAGCAAGATGAATAACATTTCTATGTTTAATTCTATTGCAACGTTGTTTGCTGTATTAAGTAATTCGTCAGTTATTGTATCAACATCCTTCCGAGCATTTTTAATATGTTCTTGTTTGTGAAGTATTCTCTTTATGTTGAGAGAGAGCCACAATCAAAACTATCCATACTGCTTGTAAGACATTAACCACACATTTTGCACTTGCACATAAGACAACATTAAACAATGGCTTCGTATCCGCTGATTGCAGATTTTTTAGTACCAAATTATATTTTTCGGGCGATCTCATTTTATCCATTTTTAATAAATATGATTGA
Organism: Onthophagus taurus; assembly: GCF_036711975.1. NCBI lineage: Eukaryota > Metazoa > Arthropoda > Insecta > Coleoptera > Scarabaeidae > Onthophagus > Onthophagus taurus. The sequence continues at coordinate 27,973,440 of NC_091966.1, forward strand.
TAAATGTGTTTATTACTTATAACGCGTTGATGCTAACCACAAAATTAACTTTGAGGTACTAATCAAAAAAAGATAGAAGAGTATACAACTTTCTTAAAAAAGTATTAACCTCGTAATCATCCAAACTAAACCCATCGCAACGTTTTTGTAAGAGAGTATAGCAAACTAAAAGTATCAATTACATTTAGCAGCAATTGCAATTACTTTCAGTGTCGCTAAACTGAAATAAAAATAGTATTCCTTCCCATAGATTTCTTCACGAAACCACAAATTAATTGATAGCTGTTTTAATCCCACCCTGTCCTCTGTATCGTGGGCTGAGTAAGCCATTACTTTCTTAACATCACTTATTACACCACCTTATAGCGCTTTTGCCACAATACCACTAATTTGTTTTATATTTTCTTCAAGATATCAGCTGCAATTCGATGGTGTCTTTAATTTTATATCGCAATAATCAGTCGAGTTTTAACATTTACATTATAAGAAGTAAAGATGTTCGAATGAAAAAAGCAAAGATTTTTCGAGGAACAGTTTTTAAAGGAAAATGAAAGAGATGAGGAAGTCATTCAAAGCGATCCTAACTCACACGTAGATAAGGAAGATATTAAAAATTGGTATAATAGAATATAAGAAACTAATACAACTGAAGCCACATATCTGGGGAAACTAATCTCTGGGGTATTCTGCACCAATCAGCTATGGACAAAGTAAAAAACCCGACTATGTCTTTCAAATTAAAAAGACAAGACTGCACCTTACGATCGGCTGAGAAAAGATAGGTAGAATACTGTTGAGCGCCCTGCTTCCGAATGAGCTTCCTTAAGCTTTTCGGCAAAAATTGGGAGGTAGATATCAGCATAAAGGGAAACGCTATGTGGAATGTTATGCTTATTTTTTATACGTAAAGGGTATGCTTTGTCTAATAAACGACGGACGGCAGCATTCAAAGTGATCATACACTTGAGCTATGCATTTGTTGATTGTTTTCATTCAATTAATTAGTTAACATGAAGGAAAACAAAAATGGATCATTGCTTCACAAAAGAATGCTACTTAAAATACTAGAAAAAAACGGCTCATAATACATACAATATATCAAATACGTTCTCGTCTTGTAAAGTAATATGTTATCATAGGAATTTATACAGACTGGTCGGGTTGAGTATCTTACGTAAACCCAGGTGCTCGTTGTTAGGGAGCGACTAAGAATTATTTATTATATAACCATTCTACACTTATGATAAAATGTACCTGTAAGTGAGTAAGTTGTTCGTTGTATCTTGTAAAAGGTATTCGAACATAATTTTAGGAGAGAACCAAAAGTCGTTTTCTTTAACCAAAAGCTGACATATTAACTTAAAAATGAACAAATTTTCTTGAAAACCAAGATACATTATGTGCAAAAGGCACAAAGCTCTGTTTTGTGATCATCATACAAACTTTTATCACATTTTGCACACACGCTTAAAGGATGGACAAACAAAGCAAGTCTTCCTTTTTCTAGTATTCTTTGTTTGAATATTGGTATTTCAAGTCTGTCGGTTAATTGACTTGAATTTGAGAAATAGTATAACAATAAAGTATTATTTATTGTGTACTTGTATTAAATTTTTAAGTTACTATCTGTAATAATTAATAAATTTTATAATAAATTTAAGAACATTTTTAATAAATATTATATTAATCAATTAAATATAATCGATAATTACACTATAAAGAAGAGTTGTTGAGAAGACCGAAAGAAAAAAGTGAACAAAGAATCAAAAAGAGGATTCGATGATTTAGGGGTTTCCCTTTCGAAAATAAAATTTTGATTTGATAATGATAGGTGGCGGGAGGAAATTACTTGCATTTTCGAATTCCCCTTCTCGATCAAAGCACCCAACCATTTGCCTCACATATACACTTTTAGATTTAGGCTAAAACGTCATAGCCCCTAGCTGAAAAAGAAGGATTTTTTGTTCTGTTTAAAACCATCCACATTTCGTACTTTTATAACAGCTCAACCATGCAATTAACGATGGGCCCCCTTCGTCGACTATTATTATGTCCTTTTCGAGTTGTACGTTTAATTATTATTGTGGGAGATAAATGCGCTCGGCTCGTTATAATTATTTAATTGCTGCTCGTGATATGAACTTTAAAACCTTAACATAACCATATTGGATCACAACATAAACAGGAACGTTAATTAGATCAAAATGTCTTTGTAACGGAGCTAAAAAGTCATTGTCAAGTTATTTTAAAAGTTAATTGTCAAGTTTTTGAAATGAATATTTCATCGAATTCCGAAATAGATTTTATCGAAACTCTAAAAAAATATAAAAAGTTATCGGAAAATCAAGAAAATCATAATAACTTATTAAAGGTAATTGAAATAATTAAAATGACATTTTTATTTAAACTTTTAACTAACTTTAAGGAAAAAACTGTAGTTTTATTCGTGGCGTCTCTTTTGGAACTTAACAATTTAACAATAACAACATTATGCTTAGATATTCTTAATAATTTAATTGAAAATTGCGATAACCATACACCTCTTATTATAACTTTTGGAATTTTAGAAGCACTCGAGTCTACTTCTATAAGGTAATAAAAACAACGTTAACAAATAAATTATTACTCTATCTTTTGTGTTAAGACTAAGAGAATTAGACAATAAACAAGCTTATAGAGCATCTGAAATGGCTGATGTTTTAAAAAGAAATGCTCCCCCATCACACAGCACAAGAAATAGATTAAAACAAAGACAACAAAGAAGAAACACAACGTTGGTTTATCAATTATACATTCCTCATTTAACACGGGTAAATTATAAAACAACTAAAATAAAGTAAAAATAAAATAATAATTTTAGGAAAATCGGCACATTTTCGATGAAACTATTATTAAACAGAAAGGATTGGTTTCGTTTGTGGTTGATATGGAGCAACAAAAATGTACAGTTAGGTTGAGTCCAAAATTACCTATTAAAAACGTTATTGAAGCTCTTTATAAGAATGGGGTAACTGTTTTATTGGTTAGTAAGAATAGGAATGATATTGATGAAGTAAGTATAAAAAACAAAGTTATTTTAGGCTGACTAAAATAAATAACCTTTTTTTAATTCGCACACTGAAAAAATTAAATAGAAAGTAATTTTTTTATTTTACTGAATTAAAACGACGACAAGGGACGCAAAGGACACTGTTTGATCAGGATATCATAAAATCATAAAGGTACCTGAATAAGGTCTAAAATCAGGTCCTGTAACATACTCTAACGACAAATAGCTGAAATATCTTCTCGTTTAGATGTTTTTAAATAGCTTTCTATATTTTTACTTTAATTTCAGCCTTTTAAAACTAGATGTCAAGATATATTTTTTTAAATTCTTTTTCTTTAAGTATTTTTTCAATTCTTTTTATAAACTTTTGTGCTACGATTCGTCCATATTCTCGGTAGTATCATTTTGCTATAGCAAAAGCTTAGTTGTCGTTGTCGTCATCTACATTTTCGGAAACCGAACGCCAGCGCTAGCGGACTGTACGTACATTTGTAACAGGACCGCAGAAATTTCTGGAGATATTAAGAATAATATCGTTCGATTAAAATTATTTTCTATACCATTCAGTTTTGATATATACTCTCTATTGTTTAAATCATGTTCTTTCAGGTCTACATAGATATATTCAGTAAATCAAACAAAAAATGTTTATCTCCCCAATATTTACCTGAAGACGATACGCCACCGAAAGCAAAATCATTGGCTGATGTAAATAATTTTAGAAAAAATGCGGGAGATTGGTTTAAAACAGCATCAGATTTTTTGGCTAATTCCTTTTATTGGTAATAGCTATAAAAAATTTTATTAATAAATATTTTGAATATAAATCTGTTTGTTTAATTTTAAATAAATAATGATTGTCTTGACATTTAAAATTGCGTTAAACGAACAAATAATTGTAAAATATGATGCAAAAAGTGGATGGCTAAAACGGTTTACAAAAATAAACCTGGTGATGGGGTGCGATCCAATTAGAATCAAACGGCTATAAGCAAAAGAAAGGGAGGCAAATACAAGAAACTTTATGAACTGAACGTTGATGTGTGAGGAAAACCATATAGAATAGTGGTGAAGTAAAATCAGCACGTTGGTAAAGTTGAAGAACGAAGAGTTAAAAGGTTCAGGTTGGGATATTTGTTCATGTTTGAATTTTTGGTAAAATTTTGCCAAAACCATTACATCGTACAAGTTTATACAAAATGTAAAACGACACAATTGCCATCTTTGTGTTATTTTAATAAGGCATTATTCTCTAGTGATTATATTTATGCTGGGAAAGGCTCAGATGGACGAACACTTTCACCACTTTCACGAGAAGAATAAGATCGATCAAATCTAATTTTCGATAATAACACTAGTTCACAAATTTTAATAAATTTTGTCCTCGAAGACTGCGATATTTTTTTTATAACGTAGAAAGTTGTGCTGATTCTGAAACTGTTTTCAGTTTTTCTCCATCACGTCCAGTTTTCGAGATATATCCAAAAATGTGGAAAATCGTAAATTAAAAAACAATAATATAAATACAACAAACCATAACATTCTTTTAAGAACTCGCGCGTTTACCTGTTAGACCTTTTTTGGTAAAAAAAAATTCTCATTGTTAAAAAACAATACCTTTCTATGAAAAAGTGTTTTTTAATAACTCCACTTCTTTATATATTAGAAGCTTGTTCTACTAAACAGTCTTTTTTTGAAATATTTTTTGGTATACAAGGAGAATATATTGTCATAATATTTAGTTCTTCTCGAGACACCTTAGTGATCTTTCGTTTAAGAAAATAGCAGTGTTGTAAAACTTGTGTTGATAATGGCTAGCAGCAACAGAAGTTTTAAATGCAAGAACAATCCTGATTTGTTCTGTTTTATTTGCGGACAATACATTATTGAGATGACGGGACGACCAATTACAACTGTTATAAAACAGGCGTATTCTCATTACTTTGGGTTTACTTTGACGAATTTAGACAAGCCCTGGACGCCCAGCTTCGTATGTCCGAATTGCGGTATAACTTTGAATAGATGGGTGGTGGGTGAATCTACATCTCATTTACAGTTTGGTATTCCAATGTTATGGTCACAGATATCAGATCATTCCGATTGCTATTTCTGTAACATAAACCTAGACAGCATAAACAAAAAAAACAAAGAAAAGTTTTGTTTATCCTAATGAAAGATCAGCCAAAAAGCCGATTCCGCACAGCGAAACTTTACCAATACCAAATCCTCCTGACCGATTAATGCAATCCAGTGAAAGTGATCAGAGTAAAGGAGAGAGTGAAGATTTGTCATCTAGCAGCGACTATGATGCCAAAATAAACCATAAACTGTCACAGAAAGAAGTAAGTGACTTAGCTAGAGATCTGAAGTTGTCGAAGATTGATAGTGAGGTATTGGCATCCCGCTTACAGCAATGGAATTATTTAGAGGCGAAGCATTTGTACAATTTTTTACGAAAGATCAAGGTATTTGTTATTGTAATAAAGTTGCAGAGACTGTTTGATGAATTGAAAATAGATCATAACCCAAGTGAATGGCGTCTTTTTATCGATAGCTCTAAAAGCAGTCTTAAAACAGCTTTACTTCATAATGGAAACACACTACCAACTATTCCACTTGCTCATGCCGTCAATGTTAAAGAAACATATGTGCGCATATCAGACGTTTTGACTCTAATTCAGTATAACGCATTTGAATGGAAAGTTTGTGCAGATTTAAAAGTAATTGCCGCAGTAAAGAAATTTACTAACTTCTACTTTTTAAGTATTGAGCTGGGTTTGATGAAAAACTTTGTGAAAACGTTGAATACAGAAGACCCAGCATTTAAATATCTCACCCAGCTCTTTCCACAACTATCGTACGCTAAACTAAAAGAAGTCATATTTGTTAGCCCTCAAATAAGAAAATTAATAGATAACAACGAATTCATGTCAACATTACCAAAAGAACCAACGGCGTGGATTAGCTTCAAGCAAACCGTCCATGGATTTTTAGGAAACTATAAGGATGAGAATTATCGCGAAATAATTTCCAACTTATTGCACAATTACGAAGCCATAACTGCAAATATGTCGCTCAAAATCCATTTTCTCCATTCGCACTTAGATTTTTTCCAAGCAATCTTAGAGCAGAAAGTGACGAACAAGGCGAGCGGTTCCATCAAGACTTAATGACTAAAGACCGGATTTATATGCTTTTGCATGTTTTGCATATAACTTCATATTTTACGTTTTTATCGCATATAAATTTAGTTATCCATATAGTTCGATATCATCTCATGTAATTTCATATGAGCACAGCAGTTAATTAATACTGGCGGTATCTAGTAGTAAACAGAGAGTTAAAAGTGCGGCAGTGGTCTGCTTTACAACATAACTTTGATTGTGTGGTTCCCATCCGATTTTCGTAACATAACCTCTAAATCATTTCAAGCCACACAAGTGTTCAAGTGATTTATACGTTAAGTTAGTATGTTAAAGAAACAATAAATCATAGTGCCGAAAGTGGGTTCTTCTAAGGCCGAATTGCTTGAAATGTGGATAAAAATATCTAACCAGCTAGTGACTGACGGGAAAGTTGTTTTTTGCAACGCCTGTTCCAAACAAGTACGTATAAAATAAGGTTTGAAGGCTTTTTTTCTAGAACTCATTGATGAACTCGTTGATTTTTAAGGTGGCGTGTAATCAAAAATATCAAATTGATCAGCATTTATCAACAACTCTCCACCAAGAATCGGAAAAAAGATCAGGTAGCAAATTAAACCAAAGTTTTATTTCTGATGCAATGCCTGAGTCATTACAACAAATCGCTGGAAATGAGTTTTTTTTTCGATTTATGCAACGCCATGGCCCAATCAAATATACCATGAAAGAAATTAGAAAATTGGAAAATCCAGAAACTTTACTGTTTCAAATTTATAGCTATTGTCGTTGTAAATAATATCTTTTTATGCTGTTTTGTAATGTTTATATATTATATTTATATACTATTTGTTACAATGCAACATTAAAAGTAGTATTTATGTGACACATATGCATTTTTTTGTTTTGACCGCATAATATTGTCCATATTTCCGGAATATTACTGCATATTTTGACCAATTTTAAACACAATAAAAAACTTATATTGCTTATTTTTGTCGCATATAAATCCGGGCCTTATTAATGACATAGGAAAGATGTTATCAAGGTTACTGGGACGCAGGGATGATGGGAGATTATCTCTGAGTGTTATCAGAGAAATCGACCCAAAGACATACAATTGTCGAAATGTAATCATATCCCGCACTATACTAACATTGAGTAAGGTAGTATATATTAAACATAAAATTTAATTCCATAAAAGTTCTGTAATATAATTTGTAATATATACCTAGACAATATAAATAAAAAGACAAAGAAAAATTTTGTATCGTTTGTAAGATCAGCCAAGAACCCGAGTGCGCATAGTGAAACTCTGCCAAAACCAAATCCTCCTGACCAATTAATACAATCCAGTAAAAGAGTACAAAAAAGTTATGAGTAAAAATGACAGTGGAGAAATGTCATCTAGCAACGACCGCCAATAAATTTTATCTACGACTGCTTGGATAAGTCATCATTACCGCACTCATTTGAGGTGATTTGAGTTACGTAATGAAGTTCATTACCACACTGGTTTCATTACGTAACGCATTTTTAGCCTAATCAGAACAGACTTAATTTATTGAAACGAGCAACAATACAAAAGAAAAAGTGCTATCTACTTACAGAGAAACAATACTATTTATTATAAACATTAATTGTTATGTTTTTACATTTCAAAACACTTATTCTAGATGACTATACATGTTGCTGAACCTGACAATTCAAAATTGTCAACAATCATTTCAAAATATTTTTATAAATGTCAAATAGACTTTTCTAAAGAAATTGATTTTTTAGTAATTTTTAGCAGTCGTAGATAAAATGCTGTATATCACCCGTGGGCTAGAGCATAATTACAGTACTCGTGTGATTACACGACTCGGTCTACGACCTCGTCGTGCAATTCTCCACACTCGTACTGTAATTATGTTTGTAGCCCACTTGTAATATAAATAACTATTAATTACTTAATATGCTTAATGTTCAACATTTAGAACAGGTAAAATAATATTGATTTCAGTGAATTTAATGTTTATACTTAGTGCCTGGAACAGTTAAAATACCCCTTTATTAAAAAAAATTGTTCGTAATAATGTTTCAACAATACAGTGAAAATGGCAAAAAATGAAATTTTGCACGATTGTCGTATATTAACGATATCTCCGGTAAAATACGTTCGACCATGGTGTCCAATGCTTCGAAATTTAGAGAATTAAATGTTCTACAGGATAGAATAGCAAATAGAATAGCTTTTTTGTTCATATATAATTCTGATCATTACGATGCGATTAAGTGATAAAAAAATGGGAAAAATGAAAAAAAATTTGATTTTGTTGAGTTATTTAGGCTGTAGCAATATAACGGAGAGTCCGATATATGTCATTAATACCTCAAAATGTTCGTCTGGAACTCTACTTTCATGTCCATATAGCTACAGAAGCACACTATGCAAAATAAAAAATATACTGAACATGAACCGTTACTATGTTTTTTAATTTACGATTTTACACGTTTTTGGGAGTGTCGAAAATTGGACGCGATGCAGAAAAACTGAAGAGTTTCAGAATCAGCACAACATTTTACGTTATACAAAAATATCACAGTCTTCGAGATTTTTCTTGTAAACTAGTGTAATCGGAATATTACAGTTGATAATTGGTTTACATCAATCTATCTTGTAGAACGATTGGTGGAACCATAAAATAAGAAAAGAAAACTAGAAAATTTCACTAAAGATATCATGTTGATACGTTTACGTTGGAGCCATGTTGGATACATGTACGGTAATTTCACTAAATGTACAGTGTACGGTCCAAAGGTGAATGCCGTAAAAATATGTACGGTAATTTAGAAATATGTAATTTAATTTAAGAAAATACGTATTATACGCAGAATGGCGTTAGATAGCGTGTTAAAAGGTGGCGTAAAATGCTGTAAAAACAAAAACCACAATATTTTCATTGCTTATATTGGCGTATAATATTCTTGTGTATTCATGTCTATTCTAATTCTGTGTTTAAATTTTATAATATTCCGCTCATGTCCGCTCTATATCACAGGTGTCCCGAAACTCAAAGACAAGCAGGTACCGCGTGAGAAATAAAAATAACATAAAGTCAATTTTATCCATTCTACCAGTGTATCAGGCGTAAAATTTATACAACGAATTCACTGTACTTTAACTGGTTTAATGTATAATTTCATTTTTCTTAGTAGTTTCGCCTAAAGCGGCATCTTCAGAGACTTTTTTCAAATTTTATGAAAATAACAATTTCAAAGATAATTTTATCGAACATTGTATAAAACGAGGTCTTGATAAACTTTTTAAACTATTAATTACTATATGTAAGTGTAAAACATTTCGTTATTTCCAAGGTTCTTTCCAAGTGTTGCAGAGGATTATGACGGAACAACTACAATCCTTATTAAATTCTAATCATATTTTACCTCAGAAACAATCTGGCTTTAGGCGACAGTATAGCTGTGCCACGGCACTTCTTGATCTGACAGATGACGTATTTAGAGCTCTGGATGGGGGAAGATCTACTGTACTTGTGCTTCTTGATTTCAGCAAGGCATTTGATATTTTGAATCATAACCTTTTGTTGGCTATTCTGAGGTTTATTGGTGTTTCTGATTGTGCTGTTTCCTTGTTTTGGAGCTATCTTTCTAACAGGATGCAATCGGTGAAGGTTAAATCCGTTTGTTCTGATCCTTCTACAATTGTAGCAGGTGTACCGCAAGGTTCTATTTTGGGTCCACTTTTATTTAGTATATTCACCAGCAATTTATTTTCAAAGTTAACCTTATGTTCCTATCACTTATATGCGGATGATACACAGCTTTATTTCGACCTCATACCTGGTGAGTTGTCTCATGCATGTGACAGAATTACTGAGGAATTGGGTCACTTATGTGTGGAGATACAAAGGCATGCTCTGGTGATCAATCCTGACAAGACCCAATGCATCTTATTTACTAAAAAGGGTAATTTATCAGTTAATAAAAATGACATTAACATTAGTATGCTAGGGGAGAAATTAAGAGTGGTGGACTCGGTCAAGAGTTTGGGTGTTGTCATTGATGATAGGCTTACTTTTGGTGATCACATTAGGTTGATATGTAGGCGTGCGTATGGGTCCCTTAGAAGCCTCTATTTTAGTAAAATGTTTTTGTCGATAAAGCTCAAACGCCTTCTCTGTGATGCTCTAGTTTTGTCTCACTTTAATTATTGTAACGTTGTATTTGGTCCATGTCTATCTTTTGAGAGTTTGCGAAGAATTCAGGTCGTGCAGAATTCGTGTCTTCGCTTTATTTATAAATTGAGGAGAGGTGATCACGTCTCACAAGCTCTTCAGAATTGTGGTTGGCTGAATATGCGACAGATATTTGTTTTTCATTACTTGTCTTTTATTCATGGGATTATTTATTCTGGTAAACCTCCTTATCTTTCTCGCAAAATTACCTTCAGAACTGATGTACACAATTTGAATCTTAGGCATGGATTTTGTATTACAGTTCCGCTGCATAGATCGTCAAAATTTCAGTGCTCGTTTTCCTATCAAGTAGCTCGTTTTTGGAATGCGATTTCCAGTTCTGCGAGGTGTGCCCGCTCGGTTCAGTTGTTTAGGTCTATTGTTTTGCGCAAGAGGGTGTTTGATCGGTTTTTGTGATAATTGATATAATGTTGCTTTTGATTCTTTTGGTAATTTAATAATCCTAACTACTTGTTTTTATTTTTGTTTTTATTTTTATTATCTCATTTTCATTGATACTGCTCAGTTTTGATTTGATTTAACTTTTATTTTATTTTCTGCTGCTGTTTTCATCAGGTGCAAGTAAAATCAGTGGCATTGTTTTGCCTTTTCTGCCCTTGCACCCTTTGAGCTATAATTTAAGTTTAATATTATTGTATTTTTCCTTATTATTGTATTTTATTTTTTCTAATTTGGCTCAATAAATTATTATTATTATTATTATTATTATCTTTGAAATTGTTATTTTCATAACATTTTGACGAAGTCTCTAAAGATGCCGTTACAAGTGAAACTAGTAAAACAAATTAAATTATACAATAAACCTGTTACACCATTTCTAAAAAAGGAGTGTCAAACTTGGCAAGAGATTTTAAAAGATTGGCTGTTTAGTCAAGATTCCAAAATGGTACAACAGTTGCCATTTTTCTTTTCAATAAAAATATAATTGACTGTTTTTAAAAAAAAAACACGTTATTTAAAAAAAATTATACTTTCGTATGCTATTTATATTTTCTCCAAAATAGGTACTCAATATCTACGCAGAAACGTGGATTCAACAAGATGGTAAAAAACTATTAGTTATTTTGTTATACTTAAAATAAATTTTTACCTATTCGTTTTATAGAATTTATACAGGGTGGTCCGTTACTAATGGGACACAGAGCAACAGTGAATTCCTTATATTAAATTATTACGATTTAACCCAATTTATGTTAGTCCAATTGTTAATAACAACGAAGATACAGATGGTTAAAGTTAATACTTTATTTTCGTTTTTCTTTAATAATTTCGTTGTCTCTTACATTATGAACATGAAAATTGGTACATTATCATTTTTTAATACAATAAATAATAATTTGGTGTTAGTTTTGATTTATCTTTCAGATGGCGCTGTCTACCATAAAAAACCACCCTTAAAGTAGTCATATCTTTTTCATCGTTAAAATTTTTACAACTCACATAACATAAAACAGTTTCTCAGACATTTTTATATAAATTTGGTATACCTATCAATATTCTCTAAAGTTCTCCGTTCCCGAGATAATCACTGTTTAAGGGCACTTTGCAAAATTTAATATCTCAGTAACATCAGTTGGCGTTGACAAAGTTTTTATTTAGTCAAACACTAGACAATCAGTTTGACATTCAGTTTCATTTTACGCTCAGTATTATTGTAATCAATGTATTTGTTACTTTGAAATAATGCCCCGGCATAATTTTTTTTCTAACACGGAAATGCGTGATATGGTGTGCATATACGCTCAAGAAAAGTTTAATGGAAGGGAAGCGTGCAGAAGATATTTATTAAAATACCCCAACAGAAGACAACCAAATCACAAGTTATTTAAAAATTTGTATGACCGCTTAGGTGAGACTGGTTCATTTCGTCGTAAACGAAATACAGGTCGTCCAAAAAAGATTTCCGTTGATGAAGAAGATGAAGTTTTACTACGAGTTAGTAACAACCCAAAAGTTAGCTCTAGACGTTTGTCAGCTGCAACCGGGTTAAGCAAGTCGTCAATTCTATGAATATTAAAAAAAGAAAGACTGTATCCATACCATTTTGTACCTGTACACGCCTTACTGCCTACTGATTTAAGAGTTCGGTTAGAATTTGCTAATTTTATCAAAAATCGGCAAAATTCTGACCCATCGTTTATTGCCAACATTTTATTTACTGACGAGGCGACATTCACTCGTAGTGGGGTTTTTAATTTTAAAAATTATCATGTTTGGGAAACTGAAAACCCACACATGACACGGCAACGGCATTTTCAACATGAATTTAAAATAAATGTTTAGTGTGGAATAATTGGAAATTATGTGTTGGGTCCGCGGGAATTACCAAATAATTTGAACGGCCACAATTATTTACAGTTTTTGCAAAACCAAGTAGACGATATGTTGGCTGAGTTACCATTAAATATTTGGACTGTCATGTGGTTTATGCAAGATGGAGCACCACCCCATTTTTCCAGGCAAGTGCGAGATTATCTCGATATGAATTTTCCACGAAGATGGATTGGCCGAGGTAGTCATTACACTTGGCCACCACGAAGTCCCGATTGTAATCCTATGGATTTTTGCGTATGGGGATTTGTAAAATCCCTTGTTTACAAAGACAATCCTGAAACTCGTGAGGAACTGTTTCAAAAAATTGTAAAGACAGTGGATATCATTAGGAATGAACAAATATTATTTAACATAAGAAGATCATTTTCTAAACGGATTGGAAAATGCATTGAAGCTAACGGTGGTCACTTTGAACACTTACTCTAATGCAGTTCATTTTAATTGTTATTATTATTTCCTCTTTTTGTTCGATGTTATTATTATTAAAATGTTTAAATAAATTATAGTCGTTATTAAAATCGATTTTTAATATAGTAATTCTGTTAATATTTTTGTAACATCAACTTATGTTTGTGGATAGTTAAATTATATCTGAAAGATAGATCAGAACTATACTAATTTATCATTTATCATCTTAAAAAGTAATAATATAAAAATTTTAATGTTCATAATTTAAGAAAAAGCGAAATTATTAAAAAAACAACGAAATTAAAGTATTAACTTTAACCAACTCTATCTTCGTTATTATTAACAATTGGACTAAGATAAATTGAATTAAATCGTAATAATTTTACGAGACTTTTTCACCGCCAACTAATGTTTATTGAGCATAGTGAAATTTTGCAATGTGCGCTTAAATAGTGATTATCTCGGGAACGGAGAACTTTAGAGAATATTGATAGGTATACCAAATTTATGTAAAAATGTCTGAGAAACTGTTTTATGTTATGTGAGTTGTAAAAATTTTAACGATGAAAAAGATATGACTGCTTTAAGGGTGGGTTTTTAAGGTAGACAGCGCCATCTGAAAAAGAAATCAAAACTAATACCAATTTATTATTTATCGTCTAAAAAAATACTAATGTACCAATTTTCATGTTCATAATGTAAGAGACAACGAAATTATTAAAGAAAAACGAAAATAAAGTATTAACTTTAACCATCTGTATCTTCGTTATTATTAACAATTGGACTAAGATAAATTGGGTTAAATCGTAATAATTATATGTAAGGAATTCACTGTTGCTCTGTGTCCCATTAGTAACGGACCACCCTGTATATATATTCGCAAAACCTTTTTTATAACTATCATTTTTAGTACAAGTACTAAATATTTATACATAAAATACGGTAATTTTCGTTTTCAAGTACGGTACTACAACCTCCACTGTGTGGCAACACTGGTGGGAGCTGCGATAAACGATAAGAGCGACGATACTAACAAAACATAGAAAATGTTGTCATTGTGTCATATGCAGGTGTTTATATTGGAGCCACCAACGACGCGTTATCACACGCTTGACAGCCGAGTAACGATAAGAGCGACGCTAATAATTGTATTCCCTATTTTCTTTGCTATTATCAGGTGTGGTTGGCATGGATGTCGACTGTTTAATTGGAGAAGTTTTTGTTAGATCCCCATTGTGGGACCAAAAAAATAAAAATCACCACAACAGATTTGTTCTCGACAAATTATGGCACGAAGTAGCTGTAAAATTGAGTACAACACGTAAGTAGAAATTTAAATTAACATTAAACATTAATTTTAAATTAATAAATTAAATAAAAGATAAATTAAATTGATTCTATTTAATTTCTTTAAATTGGTGTGAACAATAATAGGAAAACAGAAATAACAGAAAAATGTATAGGATGTCCCGTTAAGGGTACGGAGCGGCTGTATCTCGACAACGGAAAGGTCTAGAGGTTTGGGAAAAAAATCCTTATAAGCATAGAGGGCAAAAGAAATAGCTGGAAATAATTTTGAAGTTCGTAATTCGACCGCTAGGGGACGTACCTGCCATAGCGATAGATAAAATTCCCGCTATCTCAGAAAGTTACACGATAAGCTACAATTTGGACAACATCATTTAGTAGCTTTGATAATACCGCATCGCTTTTGTTTGCCAATGCGTTTTCAAATGTTTACATTTTAATATCTTCAACCCATTTAAATATTTTTGGACTTGTTTGAAAGAGCATTTTATGCTTTTATGCTCTTTTAAAAGATATTTTTAGTGAGACCGTTTGGTTTAAAACAAATAAGCTAGAGGACTTTATCTGCAACGATTACATATTTTTCGGATTTTTGAAAAAAGTTGAATGGAACGGTACTATTTACTTCACAGACCCTTAGTCACAATAAAATTTGCTAAATATTAGTGAAAACCGCATCTCGATATCTCCATCCATTCTCGAATTATAGAAGAAAATGTTAAAAATTCGTATATCTTAATCGGATCAAATTACTTTAGCAAACAAATAAGAGAGCACAAAAATGTTATTACCTAGAGCCTTTTTTCACACTTTATCCAAGCTTAGAACTGGTTAAAATCTACTCTTGAGGCGTGTTTAAAAGCCAACGGTTCAATGAAACATCAACAATGATAATAAAACAAAATAAACCAAATCACATAGAATAACTTACATTTTTAAAAATTTCTAAAAATAGCTCACAAATGTTCGAAATGCCTTTCATGCCCTCGATCCATTTATTTAATCTAGTTTCGACGGAAAAAACGCTGTTTAAGTTTCCGCCCTGGACACTTTTCTAATGGCATTTAGTGTTTTGCCATATTTTCCCTGGTTATTGGTTTTTCTTGAAAAGTCAGGTCGTTTAGTTTACCCTATTGATAAGGAGGTGAAAGCAATGTTGGTTTTGCTCGAACCAAGAATGCATATTATGCAAGTTTACACCAGCTTGTTGAGAGATGCTTCATGCATCCATAGCATTTGTGATAAAACGTTTGGATTTGCCCGAATCATATTTAAAACTCAATGATGCTGTTTTGACTAATATTTAGCAAATTTTAAGGTCTTCCAGTATTACTTGGTATTACTTGGTGTGGTCTTGCGTTGGTTGTACTTGTTTCTTGCACTTGATGGTTAATGCCTTCTCTATCAATAATAATATTATGCAGCAAACTGATGCACTTAACAATATCATCACCTACATTCGTAGATGTTTGTATGGCTGTTCCTAAAATTCTCCACTTTGAATACAGTATTCCAAAAGCACATTCTTCGTGCTCTTGATAATCTAGCATTAAAGTATTCCTTATCTGCATCAATTTGTTGTCTTCTATAAGGTTTCAATAGATTAGGGAGATATGGCTTCATCACCTATGATTACATGGAGTACAGTGATGTCTCAGTTTGGTAAAGCACAATCGTTAAGAATGTTAAGTCGCCCATCTGACAAGTACAAAAACAAACCTGAAGACCTAAAAGATTCCCCATCACTCTGTTTGCCATAACCTCCAATATCAATGTTTGTAAATCTATAATTAGCATCAACTAATCCTTGTAAAACAATTGAAAAATATTGTTTATAGTTATAAAACATTGTACTAGAATGAGCAGGGCAGTTTAATCTAATATGTTTCCCGTCAATGGAGCCAATGCAGTTAAGGAAGCTTCAAATCTTATAATAATCGTCTGCTATTTTCCTAAAATCATGTTCGCTAGGAATTTTCATGTGTAACAGTTGAAGTGTTTCCCAGATCATTTTAACCACTTCTCCAACAATTCATGAAATTGTTGCAACTCCCATCCAGAAACTAAATGCCAAACTTCTAAACGATTGACCAGTTGATAAATACCTGTAATGTAATACAATCCGGTTTGTTTATTTGTTTACTATTTCATTTCAGTTTTTATTATTTATTTTAGCGACAGCAGTACGAAACAAATGGAAAAGTTTACGGGATAAATTTAGGACTACCTTGGCGTCGATTCCAAAACCAGAATCTGGAGATCCCCAAATAAATTGTTATAGAGGAGAATGGAAGCATTTTAAAAGTCTTTTGTTTTTAAAAGATCAGTTTACTACTAGGAAATCGAAGGGTAATTTCCCCAAAAATGATGAAAATATTTTTAATGAGTCATCCCAATTGATACAACATGAAATTAACGAATATGAACAAGCAGTGGAAGACATCATCCAATCTCCACAAGAGGATCTTGAACATTTGGACTCGGCGGCGTCTAGCGTTACACCAACTTCATCCCAACCTTCTAGTTCTGCTAGAAACTGCCCGAAAAAGCGTATAGCAAATGAAGATATCGGTCAGGCTTTACTACTGGTAAAAAAGCAAAAACTGGAGTTTTTAGAACAAAATAGAAATAAAAATGAAGATGATGAAGATTTAAATTTTTTTAAAAGCTTACTACCACATGTAAGAACATTTTCAGCTTACGATAAGCTAGAATACAGAATGAGGATAATGAAATTAACTCAGGAATTCGTGAAACCAAGCGAAAACACTTAAAAAATACTATAAAATTAAATGTTAAAAATTAAATATGGAATGTTAGATATTTGATATTTAACCTAGTCATCATGTGAAATACTGGATTTCGGCTGAAGTTTTTTTTTTATATCTTATTTGTGTTAGCGTAAATATTTTAATAAAATATCACTACATTTACTGTAATCATTAGCCGCTCTTCGGATAAAATAGGTCTACATGACAATTTCTCCATCATTTTTCAATCCCATCAGAGATGTACGAAAGTATATAATCAAATTCTCATGAACTTTGCAGGGTGTTGCCTTAAGTGTTTGTAAAGATGATGAAATTCTCCAAAAATTGCTTTTATGTAATATAATAAATGAAACGTCACCTACACAGCAGAGATCGTCGCTATTATCACAGCTCCACCATACTGCATAGTATCATAAAAATGAATTTTGCGCTGCTCTCATCGTTTATCGCAGCTCCAACATAAACGTACCCTTAGGACGTTCGTCCACCGAGAAAACCATTATGAGGCAACTGGTTGCTCGCGACCAAGCAACCAATGGCGAGATTAGTTATAACACAACTATTACATTAAAATTAGTAGTAGCTCGTTCACAGCAGCGACTATCACCGATTGTAGATGGCAACCGATCGCGTACGACCAAACTGGTTGATCGCCGTGAATCAATTGTTTACGACCGTTGAGGTAGTAGTAATTGTTTTTCCGATGATTTTTTAAAAATTATCGAAGATTACTAACCTTAGAAAAATCATAAAATATTAGGTGGGGTTTAAAAATTATTTTCTCAAAAACTAAACAGTTGTTTACGACCGTTGAGGTAGCAGTGGTTGTTTTTTCTATTCGTCCATATAGAAGTGCATTCGTTTTACTTGAAATAAAATTATGCCTCGATCATTATCAAAAAATGAACAAAACTTAAATATCACTTTCGTGCAAGAGATCGAGAAATATCCTTGTTTATATAACTATCGTCTAGAAGTCTATTCTAAAAGGGATATAGTGGATGCCGCATGGGAGAAAGTAGGAAAGACGGTTGGGGACACAGGTAAGAACAAAAACTTTAATAGTAGTAAAAGTATTTAATAATTAATAGTAATATTAATAGTAGTATTAATCGTAGTATTAACTTAGCTATGTTTAAAAGCGAGCGTATAAAACAAAAATTCATGGGACACAGTATTTCCATTGGAAAGGTAACGAAGAATGAGGTTTTAAAAAATAGTGTGCCAGGTAATCTCTAAAATTATATCCAAAACCTCTTTGTGGAAATATAAGTGGCTCGTTTATAGCCTGCTGCAGTTCCTCTGGCGAATTTTGCTCTTCATCATCTTGCAAGTTAAATGTTGGTCGATATAAAATGCCTTCCCTTTTTCTAATAAAATTGTGAAGAATACAAACAGCTCGGAGTATGTTATTGACAGTTTTTATATTCTTGCTTGCTATAGGTGTGGAAAGAACTGCAAATTTACTGTTCATCATTCCAAATGCACATTCAATGCTTTTGCGTGCCCTACTTAATCTGTAGTTAAAAATTCTCTTGCAATTATTTAATACTCTTCTTGGGTAGGGACGCAACATATACGTCGCAATTGGGAATGCTTCATCTGCAACAAAGTAAAACGGAAAATTCCCTCCCGTTTCATCATGAATAAGTTGCCGGTTATTTGGCAAATTTAGCCTATTTCCTTCTCTTTGCAGCCAACGACCCATTCTTGAAGCTTTAAATACTCCCCCATCACTATTCCGACCAGCATGCCCGGCTTCAATCATTGTAAAGCATGCATCAGCACCACAAGCTGCCATTAGAACAACCGAATGGTATCCTTTGTAGTTAAAATTTGTTGATCCAGACTTAGGAATCTTCTGAATACGGATATGTTTTCCGTCTATCGCGCCAATACAATTTGGCAGATTCCAAAGTTCGTAAAAACGGTCAGCAATTCGGAGCCATTCTTCTTTGGAAGGAACTTTCATGTAACGTGGATATAAGGCTTCCCATATAGTAGCTGTAGTATCTGCAACAATGTGGCTAATCGTACTGTCTCCTCTCAAAAAATATACCCAGCAACTACATCCTCATCCGACGATGACATCTTTTTAAATGGTTTCCAATGGTTTCCTTGGTGTACGAAAACACACGCGACTAATCGCTCGCAATTAGTCACCTACGACCAATCGCCTTGTATTGGTTTTCTCGGTGGACGAACGGCCTTAGTTAAATCTATGTAAATGTACACCAACTCAACTAAGGTCTCTATCCGGCCTTGATGAAAAGTGTTACCGAAAAAAAGATAAGAATATGATACGAATCAACTACTTTCTGCTCTTTTACTTGTAAAGCAACAAATAGAACTTAGCTTGATAAACAATCATATCTCTCCGGAGAGAAAATTAAGTACATAAAAGGAAAAATCTTTTGAATTATTAATGCAGGCATGCATATATCTGGGTACTAACTTTTTTTATGACTTGATTTATGACTTACACTTTTTCTTACTGGTGGTGGAAACATAGCTAGAAGACCAATAGTTTTCCAAATGAAGTACTTTGCGGACTAGAGCAAAAAAATCCCATGATCGTTGCTCGCGATGCACACTCAACTGTCACAAGATCACCGCGCAGAGACATCTGCTGATTAGACAAATTTCCTTGAAGTTTCTTACCCACCACAATGCGTGACTAGGCTACGGCTATATAGATTTCGTCCCTACCATGTTTACGATTGAAATCGACTTTTTAAGAAATACAGGTCGTTCAAAAGTATATTTTTTTCTTTCATTTCCGAATAACAAAACATCAAAATCTCTTCATTTTTGATCAAAATGAGGTCGCCTTATATACTTCGTATATTCGAAATATTTCAAAATTTATATTTAAGTTCTGAGTGAAAGATTCCTTAAAATATTCTTATTGAATTGAGGTTGAATGTTATAAAATTTTTTCCAATTTTGATCAAACACCTCATCTAATACAATAATAAATTCAAACAGAAAGCAGACTCGAATTTTAAACATAACCGCGTTAATAATGTAATCTTCCTAATAATGTGATCTTCCTAAGCGCATTCTACCTAAGCAACGCTTTCCTCATTGGTTCAACTATTCCAGTTATTAATGAAACGCTGCATTGTCGTAAAAAATGGAAATCTACTAACCATAACAGTGATAAGATGCTGATAGGGGCTGATTACAGAGCTTACTTGAACTCGGTTCAGGCGGGGGTTTTGGAAAATCCCAAGGGTATCTGGTCTTTTATGAATACCAAAAAGGGTTCTGCGCTATGTTTTCCACTGATAGGTCAGTTGTGAACTCAGATCCTGATATATCTTGTGCGCTTGCAGAGTTCAATGGTTTTCGGTGTCTCGGGTGTCGCACCTTGGTGTTGTCGTTCCAATATTTAAATCCGGAAATAGACAGTTGGTATCAAATTACCGCCCGATTTCCATTCTCTCGTCGGCTATTCCCAAGATTTTTGAAAAAATTGTTCACAATTATTTTAGCCGCTCAGTTGCTCACTCTATCATTACTGAACAACATGGTTTCTTGTTTGGACGATCGGTTGAGTCTAACTTAGTGTCCTATGTTAACTTTATCCATTCTGCCTTAAATGAGGACTCACAGGTTGACGAAATTTACACTAATTACACTAAAGACTTCGACAAGGTTGACCATAGCATTGTTATACAAAAACTGTCCTCCTTTAACATTCCAGATGGCATTGTTCGCGGATAGCAGTCAGGCAGTCAAGATCCTCAAGGAAGTCACCTTTCTTTTGTTTTAAATTCACCAAATTCCTGCTCTATGCGGATGATAATAAAATATTTACAAGAATCCGCTCAAGTCTTAGCTGCTAAGGCTTCAGGAGGACCTTAAACGTCTGCAAGAGTATTGTCACTTTAACAAACTTTATCTTAGTTATGACAAATGCCCAAAAATAAAGTTTACATGGAAACGTAAAGCTATTATCTATACTGACAGAGTTAAGGATCTTGGTATTATACTTGATGTCAAATTGAGATATCACCTTTGTGAACATTCTTAACTGATCTTAAGCGATTTCTCATGATAACATTGCCAAATTTTATCTTTCTAAGACAAAGCATATTGAAAATATTTAGGAAAATGTTTAAACATTTCTTATCTTTGAAGGCCCATATATTAGCCATTTACGGGTTTGGATCAAAAATGTATTGTTATTAATTAAAATTATGCCACGACTTACAGAAACACTCTGTATACAAATTTTTCACTTTTTGTTAGTTTTATTATTTTGCGAGTATTGTTGCTAATATTACTGTTATTTTATTTTCTTATTATTTTTTTTCTTATTATGTACTTTACCATATTGAATTGTTCTTAATGAGGATGCTTTCCTGCTGATATTCTCCCTGTTTGCGTCCCAAATTGAATAAATAAAAATAAAACCAATATTTAGCTCACCTAAATTATTTTTTGTTTTATTATGGTGTGTTAAAGTTTTAGTAGTTAGAGGAAAGATAAAACATATTTAATTTTCGTTTCAATAAATTTATTTTTTAAACAAACGGCAGAGGCATACGATTTTATAATAATAATTATAAACATCAGATAAAAAAACTGACACACACGAACTAATGTTTTTTCTTTAAATCTACTTTTTAATTAATATCTTACAAGAATACTCGTTTCTTTTTTTTTTCAAAATTGGTATGTTATGGTAATTTTTCATTTTAACAATGTGTATACATATAAGGTGCCTTAATATGTATTTAGCTCCGTTTCACGCCTTTTTCGCAAATATATTATCAAATTTGTACATTTTACAAAGATGCAATAAAATATCGCTCGCAAAAAATATCATCCATTAGAAAAATTGGCGACAAAATAGTTTTGCAATCTTTAAATTTTCTTTTGTATTTCTTTCTTATAATCTCTCTCTGTACTCTTATCACTGCTAATTAGCAAATGTACCAAGGCAACGACGGATTATCGACGGGCTGCCAACGAAGATTAAAAAGGAGATGAAACGAACACAATAAAAGATAACAGAAATAGGCTAACAATAAATAGGTAAAACAATAATAAAAATGTACAAAAAATATATACGTCGATTTTCATTACTAAAATCAAATTACTACATAAATGATGTTTGCATGTATTTTGTTTTATTTATAATTTAACTATTTGTAGTCATAAATATTAAATTTATAATTATTAAGTATAGAGATTTTTTTTATTTATCTCCTAATTCAAATTAAGTCGTAAGAAAAATTATCAGTAAGAATTGTTTCAAAAGGCATAAAAAAATTTTTAAATTGCAGAGGCACTATTTTTTGTATAAATTCCAAATTGAAGAGCTATTAAATTAATTCTTTTTTCACAAAACATTAATTACAATTTAAGTTTTTAACCAACAACTTTTATCTTATTTAATCTCAAAATTAGTAAATAGACGACATTTTCGATTATCAATAATTTCTTATACAAACACTTCCTAATTGCTAAAACACAATTAAATAATTTCAATTACTTCGTACTTCAATGAGCAGCCAAATGCCGCTATCTA
Source organism: Onthophagus taurus (assembly GCF_036711975.1). Lineage (NCBI taxonomy): Eukaryota > Metazoa > Arthropoda > Insecta > Coleoptera > Scarabaeidae > Onthophagus > Onthophagus taurus. The sequence continues at coordinate 27,996,254 of NC_091966.1, forward strand.
TCACTAATATTGCTGCACATTTGCAACAAAAGAAAAAAAAAAAATAAAAAGAAAATAAGAGATATTTACAAATTAAAAAATAAACAGTTTCTAAATTATTGCAATTATTATATGTCTCCAATAATTACGTATTAAACATTAAAATTTACTTCCAGAATTAATTACTTACTTTTTTCAAAATTTAATTTAATAACATTTTTTTTGAAATTTCAGTCCATAAAAATACCTTATCAAAAACTAGTAAATTTAGATACATTCACTCTCTCTTCTCTTAATATTTTCGGTTCGACCAACAATGCTTGTACTAAAATCTATTTGGGTCGCAATGGTAACGTTATCTTCAGATTCACTGTCTGAAGATGCTTCATATCTGCTGCTACTGCTTCCGCTGGTCCTTTTCGAGTGATGATGGACGCTTATCGATCGAGCTAATTCTGGATTCGACTCCAACGTTGACGATTTACTGGACGGCGAGTTTGAGTATTCTGAAGTGTTGCCTTCGTCTGAGGCGTTCGATTCTTTGGAGTAGGTATTTGTGTTTAGTATCGTTTTGAATCGGGCCGATTTTCTACCTGGATAAATCGGTCTTCTAGCAATACTGTAAAGACAAAATTGAACATTAATATGGTATTAATAAATTCTTTACAGAAATGATCAAGCCAAAATCCGTTTAATGGACGATAATAGTCTAATAATCCGGAAAAAATATTTTGTCTAGGTAAAGGTGCATTTAAATAAAAGTAATACTTTTTAAGAATAATAATGGCGTGAAGAATTTAAAATACACATTAGTACACAACTGTACCAGTAGTAATTACTGAGAAAAGGCAATGATGTATTAAATCTCTTATTGAAGAAGTGATCTCAGATAGAAATTCAGCTTAATGAAGGATGGAAAAAGAGCTAAGGCAAAAATGAAAATGACGATAACAATACCACTTCGGAAATTGAAGATAATGAAAATAGCTAATGATTATATGATTTTTTTATCACATCGTACGTTCGAAAAAAAGCACTACCTTTTCTTGTACATTCACGTCGTATCAAAGAAACCCACATAAAATCACAAACAGATGCTAAAAAAATAAGAGTAGCTAATATCGGCAGTTCTTAACAACATAATTTTGGAAACGAACAAGTTACAAAACTTTTTGAATCTAATCATACGTTTCCAACGCATATAAAAAGCCATACTCATTGTCAGTGTTATACTAACTTGCACATGTCCTCATCAACAGCCAAACCATTGACAATAATTACTTTTCTAAGCTCTGAATTATTTCTAAGATTAGAAGAAAGTTTAAAGATAATACTAAAGAACAAGACAAAGTCACCGGATAAGTGCAATTTAAACCAAGAAACATCATCGAACAGATGTTTATTAAAAAACGCCGAAACGTAAACGGGTTGATACTGATGGATTTTTCAATTCGTTTGGAATAGCAAACGAGATTTAAACTACAAAATTACTGACAATGACGGATTAAACAATGTGTGGAAGTTCTGGATATCATGAAAAAAAGGTTTAGTATAAGGTATGTTCAATACTGTACTTAACGTTTATTGCTTACGAGCTTATACTGTACTTGTATTGGTCAAAACGTGTTACTCAAACAGTCAAAGTCTGTCACAAAATCAAAAAACAGTGCCCATTAAAAATCGTTTCGATCATCAACCCTAAAGCTTATAAACTAAATCAGTTTTTAGTAGAATATCACAGAGGCAAAAAGATTTACTACCTAGCTAAATTTCTCAAATTTCATTTTCCACGTGTTCATTGTTTCTAAGAAAACTTAAAAAAATGTCATGAATATCTTAATAGAATACATAAAAATTTAAACTTTACCTTAGAAATAGAGAGAGATGAAACGTTTAATGTTTTTAGATCTAAACCTAACACGACAAAATACAGATATTGAGTATAATATATATCGAAAACCTATAGTAATACCAACTATCATTCCTTTCGACTCCGCACATACGTTCTCACATAAAATGGTAGGTTTTCATTATTTAATAAACAGAGTATTGAAATATCCATTATCTAACACCAACAAAAATAAGAAAATAAAATATATCTATAATATCGCAGAACAAAATAAGTATCCACAAAAATTAATTAATAAACTTTATCAAAGATTGCAAAATGTCTGAAGATGAACTGGCGGTTTGGATTCAAGTCCCAGAAGTGAAGATATGCAAAGTCACAAGACAGCAAGTCTTAGTAGTCCTAGCATAAAATCAGAGATAAAACTGTTTATTTAGACTTAATTTATGTATTTTAGTTTGTTTTAATTATTAGTTTGATGTAAATTCTCCTGGTCAACAACAACAAGGAAGTCCTTTGGGAATCACTCAACTTGCTGGTGGCTGTGTTAATGATATTTCTGGGGATGCTGTACCTTCTAATAGAGCGGGGCCTTTACATGATCCAGCTTGGCCTTATGATGCTGATTTAGAGGTAATATTTCTTTGAAAATGTATATAAAAACGAAATTAAAATGTTCTTTATTGCTTTAGATTGATACTGTTAGTAGTTATTATGGAAGCATGAAGAATGCTGATATGAGTCGAAAAACTAGTTTGGCTTCTCTCTCAGTTTTAACTTACTTAATTTTTTGAAAATAATGATCTTCTTTGTAGGCGAGTATGAAGCCTGAACTTAATGGCCCAAGCTCGTTTACGACCCAATATCAGCTGGAAGTTCAAGAAGATCAAGTCAAATGTCCACAGCAACAACAGGAGGAACAGCATTACCACATCCACCTTTCCATTTATTAGCAGGGAAACTCTAACAATTACAACCACCTCCTTCAACAGCCCCAAGTAATTTAATATTACAGACTCAAAATACATCCCTCCAACAAACCGCGCTTCAATAATATTGGGTAAACTTCAATGTGAACACATAAATTTCAACTGCAACTACAACAGGTGGAGATTCAAGAAGAATGTCAGAGCCGTGCCACACAATAACGGATCGCAAAAGTCCTCCACCAAGACCAGCTTCGGTTTCTTTGTTACCTTTGAAAGGTGCAACTAGTTCCGGGGAACTTCATCCTAATCAAGCGGTTGTTCTGGATGAAATGGGAGAAGGAGAAATGATTGAGAATAAATTGATTATTCCGGATGAAATGATGCATTACTTAAATCAAGAGGCTGATACGCATCAAAGCGATGCTAACACAAATACGCAATGGACTGAATCTAGAAATAACCCTCCAGTACAAAAAACAAATTTATCCCAAACGAATCGAATGGTTCCTTCGCCACAATCAAATCTCATCAACCAACATGTTAATTATTACCATCGCCACAACCTATACCGAGTACATCGGCTACAAGAAATCAAGTAATGGCAAGTCCTGGACCTATGATGACTCATCTCCCATCACCAGCAGCGACACTTGATCATTACACACAAATGCAATCCCCATCAAGTTACAACAATATTCCTAATCCTTTAATGTCGCCCGGGCAAGGTATGAACCAAATGGTTCCTTCACCAATGAGCACCCAATGGTACATTCCCCAGCAAGTACCATGAACCAAATGATCCAATCACCACTGTCCGTACATTGCCAATCACAAGTCATGCAAAACTTTCTTTTGTGTATTACTTAACAATTCCAATAAGTATATTAAGCACATGGCTTTAAATAATATTTATATGTATATAAATATTTTTATGTAACGAATAAGAAGTAAGTATATTTATGTAAAACACGAACTTGTAGAAGTTCAGATCTCATATATAAATAATTAACTGCCATGTTTTGTCCTTAGAAATAAAATTGTTTAGAATAAGATAGATAAAAAAACACAATTTTTTGTGCATATTTAGAATTTTAAGATTCTTTTTTGTAACTGCTACCAAGTTATTTAAGAAATAAAGATTGCGCTTCCTGTTGAAACAATAATTAGTTATTTTTTTTGTATAAAAGAAATTCTTTGGAATGTGAACTGCATGTAAAATCTATGTATGCACTTGAAGTGTAAGATGTGTGAATTTGAAAATTTTTGCTACTCGGTTTTTTTATCGCGAGTTAAATTAAAAAATAACTTTGTCCACTTAGCGATTTTTTTTTAAATTTGAACATTGTTAGAGAATTGTATTGAGATGCCTTTAGAAGAAGTTTTCAAGCATCGAATGCCAATTGAAGAGTTGGGCAGTTGTAGTACACACCATAGATATTAGTACAGATCAGAACTACCTCTAGAACATATTGGATCTATGTCATACTACTTCTATTGGTAATCCCTTGCCTTTTCTAAACGCAAACCAAGCTAAATGTTTTATACAAAACAGCTAACGACGACCAAATCAGGATTTTTTCCTCTACTGACGGTAAGGATGATTGGTGCTCATTACATTGTACATACAGTCCAATTAACAATTACTTCTTTCAGAGGAGGTTACAAAAAGAAGATCAAAAATAAAAGTTGTTAAAAGAAGATCAAGAGTCATGCATCAACCACTAGTTAGACAGGTTTCAACAAAGTATAAATTCGGAATATAGGGGATTAGAAGGCAAGAGAATAAAAGGAAATTCGTAGAGTATAAATTAACTAGGTTTTAAGGTGCTTAGATAAAAGAGACCAGGATTAGGAATGGTATTCGATAATGCTTAGTGATCATTAGTGATCAGTCAAGAGTTGTCAGAACAACTTGAGATCTTGAAGCGATCTCAAAATCGTACTTTGCTAATAGAACAACTCTTATGGACCAACTCGACAGTGGGGTAGCTGAACGTAACTGTCCGCGAAAATCACCATCGGATCCAAGTATCTGGAAGAATATATTCAAATCCATATTTAAGTTCACCGTTCCAGGTGGGGAAATCGTCGCATTCGGTGGCAATATCTCGATTATAATCAAGGTGTAGCGCATCACGCACTCTTATTATTTTTATATAGAAACATCATGTTATATCACCATGGGTTGTTATATCAACATAATATATTTTCCTATGGCGATTTTGTTATAGTTATAAAATAATAAATAAACGGATAGACACACATAAAACAGTCTATCAAATACTCCATTTTAATTTTTAATATTTTATTATACGATTAATTAATATAGAGTTACAAATAAATATGCTCTATACAAGGCACAAGACTACGAAGAACTGCGAGATAGAATTAATGACATTAGGATGCTTGACGGCTAGAAAAAAAAATTAAAGAATTTAAAGCAGAAAAGTAAGACACGCTAAAACCGGACAGACAAGGATGACTTTCAAGTGATTTTAAGTGATTATTGATGAAAAGTGTGGCCTCGGGATTACTCAAGGAGACATTGAATCGTTAGATATGCGCATCTTCCTGTGCTCTTCATGCGCATGAAGTGACTGACTCAACTCGAATAGAAAACTTGAAATTTAATAAGCAAAATCGGGGATAGGGTAGAAACATATAGAACAAATGGCCGTGTAGCGACGATCAATAACAGGTATTTAGTTCAAAATAACAACTGTTGTCACTAGAAACATTGTGTTTAGGAATATTTAAGCGTAAAGCACGTGAAATAATGTGATGTCACAAATGATTTGTGTAGTATAGTGGTTTGTCCCCCACTCCTGGTGTGATCGGGTCTGGTGGTTGTGCCGAGCCGTGCCAGCGTGTTACGACCAGTGCGTCCTAGCATGGTGAGAGGTGCACACGCGATACACACACACATACGACACATGCACACTCACACACGCGCGCGAGTGAAACAATACGAACATACAGAGACATGTTTAGTTCAGTTAAGAGTTTATTCTTATTTGTAAATGAGTTAAATAAATATTGTTAAGTTATAAGATTGTTTAGTATAAATAGTACTACAATTTGCTCCTAGGTCATGGAGGAATGTGAAACCATTCGAGATGAAAATTGATCATTACGACTGGGAAATAATACAGTTACAGATAAATGTGATACAGCTGCAGATGAATGTAATCAACCAGATACAGGAAATGATGATATAGAAACGATTGAAACTACAAAACATTATTCAGCACATATAGAAGAATAGCGTGGCTGTGGAACAAAAACTACCTAGAAACACTAACATGATGTAGCATTTGGTGGCCTTTTCCATTATGTGGATTAGTTACTTATGGTGGAGTAAGAAGATGTTGAAATGTACTATTTGCTAGAGAACTATTTTATGATGATTTTGCTACAATATTTTTTGTTTCGCTTTGAATAAATACTAAGATTTATCAGATTTCACTTTTATAATACGTTTAGAATCAACAGTGTAGAACCTCCATGATCAATAGATAAATAATACACGAGCTTTAGAGGTAGATTTAAGTGTAATTCCAAGTCTTGTTATGCTTTAAATGATTAGTAGAGGTTTGGTCGAAAATATTAAGAAGCTGGATACAAAAAAGAAATACAGTTAGAAAAAACGTTAAATGGTAGTCTGTAATATTGTTCTTGCGCATTCTAATTTTTATAGGTTATATACTTCATGATTAAGTGCAAGTTATTAATACAAGCAAGCCTCCTTTCCAGAACAGATAAGATCAAACCAACCAAGCAGAAAACCTCAAACCAGAGACGTTGCACACCATTACTAACATCAATCATGAAATTAAAAAGTAGTCTGTTTTATTTCAAAACGTAAATGATCAAACTTAAGATCTTGTTGCAAACATTCGACTTGGTGTTATTTAATAAAGACGCCATATGTTCCACCAATATTTCTTGCATTAAACATTCAAGCACTAATTTTTGCATAAAACATCAGAAATGTTGCAACAGCAGTAACAGTAACATTTAAAAGCTGTAATTTTAACATACTAGTTCAAAATTACACACTTCTTTATCTGATTTTATTACTCTTTTAATTGCTTTCAAAATTTTAACATGTATATACTTCTTTAAATTTATTGATGGCATAAACATATTAAGAAATGTATTTTTATAGAATTATATTTGTGTCAGCAGACGAAGCAAAACAAGAAAGTAAACAAATTGCAACAACAAGAACAAAATATAAATTACAATCACAACATGCATTAAATTTTACCTTATCTTTAAATTAGGCAGATCTTTCCCAAGCTTACTGCATGAGAAAGAGAAAACATAAAGAAATATTAGAACGTGTACACATGTTCAAAAACCACAACAAGTTTCTTGCACAACCGCTCCACTTTCGCTACTTTAAAATTATTATTTACTTGACATTACTTTAAAAAGAAATATCCTATTTAATTTTCTTACCTTTTCCTTCTCAAGGAATAATTATATTGATCTTCTCCTTCTTCATCTGTGACACTATCATTCGTAATATCTTCAGCGCTATCAATAATTTGTCTTGTATCCGAACATCTCCTCTTTCTTAACACCTCATCCAGATCCAAACCATCCGTAATATTCCCGTTATCCGACGATGTTCGAATATCCGAAACGATATTTCCGTTCGTTACACCAATTAAAGCGGCCGAAACTTTTCGTCCTATCGTTTCTAATCGATCATCATCGCTATAATCTCTCGTCGGCTGAGCGTTTCTATTCACATCATCCGTTTCATCTAAATCTAGATCTGAAGTGGATTCCCTAGAATATAAATTAGTAAAAACAGGACGTTCCGGTTCATCATGTTGAACCATATAATGTAGTTGAACGCTGGTATTTCCGTTAACATTTTCTTCGCCATCGTTTTCGGGCATACCCAAAACCACTCTTTGTGGTTGAGAGAATGATTTCCTAGCAGTGGGAGAAGTTGGCGATACTTGAACGCTAAAATCATTTTCGCTTAAATCAGTTTGAGTTTCTGTATCAACCATTTGCGCCGTTGATGTTCCTTTTGACCGTGTTGAAACCCTCGAAGATGTACTGCTGTATTGTCTCTTTCGGGATCGTGTTGAACTGTGATGGGAAATTGTCGTTGATTCCGGTTTGTTGGATGAATTTAATTTAACGCATAATGAAGATTTTGAAGGAATCTACAAAAATGTTATACTGAAAATGGTTCATATTAAATATTGATCAATACTTACAATTTGTGGACTATCTGGACTTGTAAGACAATCGGGACTTGTTGGTGTTGTACTACTTTGAACACATTTTCTTTTTTCAACTTTTCGATTTATAAATGGAATTTTTCTTCTTCTCAAATCCTTGGGTTGGTGTTCCAGTTGTGTTAAGACCGACGTCAATTGCTGATACATTTGATTAACTTTGGCTAATCTCCTATCATAATAAACCCTAATATCCCTTAAATGCCTCAATTCAGATTCTCTTTCCTTGATCAATTGCTCCTCTTTCAATTGCAATTCTCTACGCTTATTTTGCAATTCCATTTTAAATTCGGTGATAATCGATTGAATTTCAACTTTCCATGTTTCTTGGGTTTTAAAGAATTGCTCGTCTTTGTACTGGCTTAAAATTTCTGCTGCAGCAATTTCTAAATGGCTGCTGATTAATTTAAATGAAGGCCTGTCTTTTGGATTGTAATTCCAGCACATGTTCATTAAAAGTTTGAATCCTTCAGGGCAAGTTGATGGGATTGGGGGTTTTAATTTTCCCATTCCGACCATGTACATAATTGCACTTCGTTCCATGTCTTTGTAAGGCACTTCGCATGTTAATAATTCCCATAAAACCACGCCAAATGACCAAATATCAATTTTTTCGGAACATGGAGATTCTTTTATTGCTTCGGGTGCCATCCACGCAACTGTACCACCAAAACTCATTTTTGTACTTACTTCGTTCCATGTTCTTGAAGTTCCAAAATCGCTGATTTTTATGATTCTTTCATCACCAATTAAAACACTGCAATAAAAAAAAGTAATTTTTTATTAAAAGGATTTGATGTTTTCGATTTATGTACTTACTTGGGACTTTTTAAATCTCTATGGATGATCTTATGGGCATGGAGATATTGCATCCCTGCAGCGATTTGTTTAGACCAATCTACAACTCTAGCTGGTGTGATGCAATCACTATTATTCCTCAACAAGTTGTATAATGGTCCATAAGGGCAATACTCCATAACAATACAATAGCAAGGTTTTTGCGTACAAACTCCCTTAAATTTAATGATATTCGGATGATTCAGTTTACGTAAATTCCTGATGTCGGTCTCTTTAACATCTTGAACTTTTTTTACTGCAACTTCTTCGTTATTTAATTTCCCATAAAAGACAACTCCTTGTCCTCCAGCTCCAAGAAGCGATAATTCACTAATATTTTCGAACGGAATCTCCCAATCATCTGGTGTTCCTTTGATTTCGTTGACACCTCCTTTTCCAATTGCTGACAAAAACGGACGAAGACAACCAAAAATGCCATTCATCCAACCTTTGTTTACGTTAAACTCTGTTTGAGAAGCATCTGGTGAGCTATCGTTGCATTGGGATTCGGGCACTTTTATGCCAACAACTTGAGGGTGGCCACCACCATCTTGAATATCTAATTGATCCAGGTTATTTTCGATGTAGAGCATGCTAAAAATAAATAAATAAAATTTATTAATAAAAGAGTCATAATTTGTGAAGGCGTTTTTTAGTCGTTAAATATTTTAATATATTGAAATGTCTTTAAACTGAGTCATCACATCAATTTGCAAAGAGAGACATAAATAGTTAATAGACATTCCGATGTGTTGGAGAGTTGTACTCTGTTGAATTGCATTACTCAACATCCACACAACAACAAACAACGTAAATACGACATACAAACGCGCTCATTTGACGAGCTGTGTGTATACTGGGTCAATGATCACGCGCATTTCCATGACAATAACTTGTAGTTTATAGGTATATGAGTAATTTGAAAGTGTAGGTGGATGGATTTGCATTTTGTCCCTTTAAAAACATAAATTTTGCACGTTTAAAGACGATAAAGGGGAGATTGAAAAGGGAATCTTGATGAATATTCAAATTAGAGTCTAAAAAAAGTGGAAATTATAACATGAAATTCGTGAATAACGGCGAGGGATGTTTTTGTCCCCTATTTTCTTGGTTATCATAAATATTATCACCCCATATAAAAATATGGGAACATGAGTTGAGTTTGAATTTAATTAAATAAGGGATTGTTTTTCTTTTTTTATTTAATATAAAAGATATTTATTTTATCATTATTAGATATAAGTTAGATCGATATGATTACATTATTTTTTGAATTTATCATTTTTAAGAATGATGACTAACAAATTTGTGATCAGTTATTTGTTAATTTAAAGATAATATTATAAGCATAATTTTAGATGAATTTTTGTGTGTAATCTATAGATATTTATAGATTCAAATCGTTTTAAAATTTATTTCAGTCTTTTTCTCCAAATAAATAAATTTCTCCCTGAATGCCTCCCAAAATGTAGAAGTTTGTCTATCTATTAGAAACATTATTTTATTATATAGATACATATAACGGTATTTTAACAGTAATAATTTATAGCAAGAAAGAAGTAAGTATAATGTCGTATTTAACCGACTTTTCCATACTTAACTGTACAGGGTGGGCAAATTTGGGTGTTATTATAGGCTATCTCAGAAACTATAAGAGATACGAAAAAAGTAGGTGCCATGTCCCGGTCTCTTTTTTCGAGACTAATTCAATCCCGCAAACATCAAACCTCTATCTTCTTTTGTTTTTAAGTTATAGCCAAAAAGTCAAATTTTCGTGATTTCAAAAAATGCTCATATTTCGTTTATTTTTCAAATTATAGGAATGGGGTTGATACGTTCTTAAGACACTTTTTTAAGTGGAATATACTGCCGTTGAAAAGTTTTAAATATACTTGATGATTTTTGAGATATAACACAAAGTTGTGTTTTTTTAAATACAAACTATACTCGATTATGATGTTAAAGAAAAGAGCATATTTTTAGCTTTCCAATGATGTATCGCACGCATAATGTTTCTGCGGAAAATAAGCGTTAATTTTCAATTTTTAAAATATTAAAGATTAAAATTCAAATTTTTAATTATAGTAGGCGAGGAAAACGCTAAATACTACTTAGTTACTATAGCAACTTGAGTTTACTTGTCATTTCATTCATAAATTTTGCGAAACGAGTTTCCCGTTTAAGAAGTTCCGCATTATCTTTAAAGAAAACGATAAAATTAAATATAGAATATATTGGAGTCCGCTTTGAAGATGATACATAAGTCTTCATATCCCCATTTTTCCCCTTTTTGGCTATAACTTAAAAACAAAAGAAGATAGAGATTTGATCTTTACGGGATTGGATTAGTCTCGGAAAAAGAGACCGGGACATGGCACCTACTTTTTTTGTATCTCTTATAGTTTCTGAGATAGCCTATAATAACACCCAAATTTGCCCACCCTGTACGTAACTGAACCTTGACACATGAACCTTTGACATGTATCTAAATACGTTGAGTCGATGAAGGAAAGTTGTATTCATACAGGTGTCATATGCCGTAATATAAAGTTTGAGTTCTGCCTAATTGTTTTCAGAAAATGCTCGGAGCATCTAAGGTATTTGCCGAATTCCAAGTTACTTAGCAGAAATTTTGTAGAATTTACATTAAGCAGTTATTTCAGAGCAATATCTATTAATTTCTGAATATTTGCAATAGCAACATCTTCTGATCAAAGGTACGTATAAATCTGGAAATTGTTAGCTTAGAAATGCAGTTTTGCATGCCGAGGAGTAACTAAAAAATGAAATAAAAACTATCCAACCAAAAGGATAATAATATTTTAACAATGATTAATAACATGCGCAATATGTGGTAAGAAAAGCATAGCATTTTGCAACATTGTCATAGAAATCCCATCATTCTCATAATCTATTGTCTTCTCTTACTTATTAAAATCCACTTATATAAATTCAAATTTTTCATTTACCAGAATGAATTGGAAGTAATGAAATCTGCATCATAAGATGTTATGCTTCATGCTTAGAAGATTGTGATTTTTTATTTACATCCTTTTCATAACAAGTTTTACTAACATTAGTAAGTTGACGCACTTTATACTGATTTCAGGCTCGAGTTTATCATATCCTTAGTTGTAACATCAAGATTTTCAATAATAACAAGTTGTAATAAGTTGTCTTTGACAACAAAAGTTTCTTTACGATGTTTACAGAAAGTTGACAGTTAGTATAAGTTAGAACTCCGAAAAGGAATCTACTATATGGTTGAGCACCCTAATACTTAAAATATCAGGATCTTAAAGATTGAAAATATCTCATGCAAAACGAATTAACACACGTAATGTAAAGTAAGCAGGTAATGCTATACCTAATACAATTCGAGCAATAAATATATTGTTTTATTTTATAATACAATGGTTTGCGAGTTTTTTACAAAAAAAAGATGCCTTTGAAGGAAAATATTTGACTAGGAAGGAATTTGAAGAAATTATCGTAATAATAACAACTGATGAAGACGACTATGAAGATTTGAATATTGAACCAACAAATGATTATGTAGTTGGTGAAGATTTATTTAGGTTGAATCCAATAACTTTGAATTTTAAGATGGGGTTATTTTGGAATGATCAACCACAATTTGAACAAGCAGAAGGATCAAGCAGTTAATAAAACTAAAAGAAAAATATTCGAAAATAATCAGGAGATAAAAAGAGTGTAATATTAACTGAAGGTAATTTAAAGTTTGTTAATTTGTAACAATTCATTCACAAACTTCGAGCATTTTCAAGCTAGAACTGCGTAGACAAAGAACCCCTTTAAATGTTTAGTTTCAACAGCACTAATAGCGCTAGTCGATATTCTATTTGCAGCACACACTACAAATATTTGTAATCATGTTTCTTGGACACATAATAATTTCATGCCAATGTTACATGGTCTCAAAGATCTACGGACTTACATGTGTATGAGTTTTTTGTATCTACATGTTGGATAATGTGATAAATTATACTGAGAAGAAACTTATGCAGAGCATTCAACTACTTGAATGAACATCACTTCCAGGGCATTATTTATTATTTTTCACAATTAAACTGATTTTAATTTCGTGTCTGCCATGAATCACCCTGCATTATAACTTTGCATCTTTAGCGACGCGCCGGGAATCTAAGAGAATTTATTTTTTTCTTACAATTGGTTTGAATAACGTCTTCTGATCTTGTAATCAACGTTGATGACAACAGGAAGCAAAAACGGCAAACAACGATTTTTCTATCAACCTTGCCCTGATGATGGTAAATGAATATACCTAACATACCTAAATTACCTATGGGAGTGCTTATTTGGTGCACACTGTGATATGTAGATACAAAATTTTATTTATACAAAGAAGTTATAAAATTTAGTACCAGTTACTTAATATGGGCTTAATAAACAGTTGATTACTAGTTGACAAATTAATTATAGCGACAAATTTACTGTTTTTTGATTACTAGTAGTGCAGGAGTGTTACTAGAAACGAAATTAAATCCTACAGGTGGCAAAGGTTTGCTTCTAAAATAAGTAGCGCCACCTAAGATCAGTGTGTTAGTATGTTTTTGAGTTTTAGTAAAACAATCCGGCAATAACAAGATTACAATGTACTTGACTCCAAAATCCCGTTGGAGTTTGTTATTACAATCGTATCACGGTTTATTAATATATTCTGTTATACTTTATATTGTACATTATATTGTACGCCTTACCTTGACTAAGTAGATATGGCATTTTGCAACATCATCTTGCTTAGGTAAGTTATCATAAGCTCTTATAGGTTTTAGCATTTGATTATATAGTTTCCGATATTTTTTTTATGACCCTCAGAAACAGTAGTGGCAGTAATTATCACCCCGAAAAAGTACCTAGACGTGATTTATGATAGGCCCACCTAGTGAACTAGGTGCAGGGACGCACTACTTTTTTTATTATATTTTAAATTAAAAACACTTAAACAGTATTTAGAGTATCAATTATTGTTTACATTCGAAAAATACAAATTTTAAATAAATTTGTATTTTCACACAAAGTAATGGTATTTAAGTTTTTAAATATTATGTTTTTGTAATTTGCGTTAATGCGGATCTGAACAACTCACGCCAGAATTGGAGTTCGTAAACTACCTGTATACAACCCCGTCTTTGTTAGTTATATCACTGCAATGAAGTCATAAAAACCACCAGAAATATCGGAAACTATACAAGGTGCAGCAGAAAAAAAAGTATTGTTGAAGGACTGATACAGAAATGGGCTAGACATTTTTAGCCCTACAGCTTTGAATACAATATATTCGCAGTGGACTATCGTTTTTTTTTTCATTCATTCTCTCCGTAGCAATTTCACATCTGATTTCATATTTTCATATATCAATATTATAATAATACATTTGTAATAATTATAATATATTTGGTATTATACACATATTATTACTTTTTAACAACAAGAGCAGTATCGTCAGCAAATGTGGTCATCGTGAACTTTATATCTTATGGAATATCGTATGTATATAGTGAATATATTATTTAATTGCCTATCGTGCCACCATATTTATATTTTTCTTATTTATGGAATAAATATCTAAAGAAATCTTCAATGCTACTTGGACTATTTTGAAGAAAGATGATTTCCTATCTATCCTATTTTGAACAAAAGATTTTGGCATAATGTTTACGCACACTTTTCACACTTACTCGTTAAGCATAAGCGTAATTTATATCCTGATAATGCTTCGTGAATTACTAAATATGTGTAGTAGAGTAACTGGTTAGACACAACAGTCCGTATTACCGCATCATCAACACTCATTGTTGATAAACCTTAATACAAGACAAAATATCTTGTTTACTAAAATGAGTGAGTAACATGTTGACAGAAATCAAATTACTGTTAATATTATAAAGTAGCCGTTAATATCTGAATTTTTTTGTAGGTCTGGGTGGTATTGCAGTTTGAAACAAGACTTCAAACTTCGAAGAAAATTGCAACATGGCATCCGAAACGTTAAACACTTTTTCAAAAGACTTAACCCGAAAGGTTCTAGTTGTAGGCTTAGTGTTAGTTCTAGTGATAGTGCTAGTATTAGTTTTAGTTTAATTAACACCAGACGTGAAAGCGTTCGTACTTATAATGTCGTAATATCTATCTCCAAAATTATGACACGATCTCTCTTTCTTCAACTCAAAATCATACCATTCAATAATTGATTGCTAAACGATATACAACTCAACCGTTAACCATTTCTAATTAAAGCTTAAAATATTTATTTAGTTCAAATTCTTTAATTAATTTCTGAATACTTTTTGTTGCATAATCGATTAATGTATTTTTTTTTATATCGTTTATCCTTTTTTATCGTTCATATTCATAGGGTACTATATCTTATCTAGGATTCGAAAAAGAAATGTAGATTTATGGTGTAACCATGTAAACATTGTCTTGATTCAATTTAAAAGATATAATGTCGAACCGTATTAATTGCTTAACAAGATTTTCTGCAAATTGTGTACGTTATATTTTTCAAGATCATTACACAAATATGTTATTGGGTTTATTTACGATTATAAAGGAAAATTACGTCGTGAACACGAATTTGTTATGTATTTGAAAATATCGAACGATATTTTATCAGTTTTCTACATTTTTCTTGTTCATACCAAAACTAAATTGTATTATAAAAATGAACATTATTTTATATCGTAAGTATCTATAGCTGTCTTGACACTTATGAAGTTCGTTATGTATTCGGTATTGCTCACCGGAAATTTTACGATCAATTTTCTCCCCTTTATAAAGGTTAAATGTCTGGTCAATGTTTCCACCCCAACAACTTGACGACAAAACCTATTAATGTGAGAAAAGTGTCGTATTCGAACATAAACGAACATAATCCAGAGAACAATTCAATTATGAATGAGACCCAAACAGTATTGATTTATTGTTAGCCGTTGTATGACAAAGTAAATAAAAATAGAAGTAATAATTTGTGCGTTGCACGATTATAACTACATTATTTGATTACGCTTTTTATAAGAATCAATTTTTTGGCAACACAAAAGATTTCGTTTATTATCAGTCGATTTAAAGCCTTGAACTCTCTGAAAGTGACATTGATAGAATAAGCTATCTACGCTGTGAAATTCACAGATGCAACAGATGCAGAACATTTTTTAAACACTTAATTTCAAAATATTTAACTTGTTCCAACACTTAATTCGATTAAAAATAATTTTCAGCTGTGCACATACAAAACTACTTAGGTGTTATATAAACATCGCTAAATCTTATCTACTCAATAAACAGTTAAGTAATTTCCTTTTTCTTGTTTCCTATGTCTTTCTTCTCTTATCTTTACACATACATAGTTGCAAATATGATTTATTTCTATTTGTTTTATTATAAGCGCATTTATCATAATCACCATTCACCGGAATAAAAATATCGTGCAACGAACCTAAAGTCTGTTTAATTAAAACTTTCTTTATTCTCATTTTATTTAAGTAAGGAAGAAACAGTAAATATTTTATTAATCGATTAACTGATTAGAGAATTTATACAAAAAAAATACATAAATCATTTTTATTTGAAGTTTTCCAAGATTGTGATAAAACGCCCTGTCGTGTGTACTTAACCGACCTAACAAATTGCGATAACCTTGTATAAGATCGGCAATGAAACTATCTCGAAGCAAAAACAAACTCCGCTTTAAATGTTTAATAATAATTTTTATAGCACGGTTATAAACTGCGATTTAAAATAAGGTATGATTTGAGTAAGTACACAAAAAATGAAGAGATAACGTTTGTTGAAAACAGTCATCCGAAACATAACATTGTTATTGAAGGAAACAAAATTATGCTGTTGTTTATTGTATTTCTCGTTAATGGGAAACATAAACCTGAAATGGATTTATTTTGAAAAATGGCAAAATAAAGTTCGAACATATGGTTAAAAGATAAGACGCTATCGATTAACGTTGTACAGAATGATTCCGTTCAATGGAGCAGCTATGAATGTTTGAATACCGTATTTTCTCGAATCTTATCCGCACTCGAATCTAATCCGCACCCCGATTTTAAAAATGCAATGATGGTAAAAAAAGTTGGTTTTCCAATGTAATCCACATCCGATTGTAATCCGCATTTGATTTAAGAGCATACAAAATTTGTAAAAAGGGTGCGGATTAGATTCGAGAAAATACGGTATTTGTTATGTTGAATATTTTCAAATTAATTCTAGAAAATAGTATAACTAAAAGTTATGAGTTTTATTAAAACACTGTTTAAATCAGTTGAAAATTAAAATAGAATTCTAAAAAAGCAAAGAAAATTAAAGTTATGATTGTGGTTTTGGAAATCAAACTTATGGCTATGATACATGGATAACATCTTTGTTACATGAAAATACAATGGTTTGAGAATTTCTTAAATCATTTATACAACCAGCATGCAGTGATTAAGTTCAAAATGGAGGAAGAAAACAGCAACCAACTACCATTCCATTTCAATGTCTAGGAGTACCAAGAATGGAGAACTCAAACGAGCAGTGTATCTGCAGAAAACGCACACTAACAGACCTATAAGCTGCATCATTCACAACAAAAGATGTACTTAATTCGCACAATTTTGAAAGAAGTATGAAACTATGCGACAACAAGGAGAAGAAGATCCGGTAAGTCAACCTATTGTATATCCACTTTCCCTTTGTTTTAGGTGTAACAGAACAAATCAGTCAGGCGACTGAACAAGGATGACGTCGTGGTGAGACATGGAACCGTTAGCGAGCTACGAAACGCATTGCCAATGGCAAAGGACAAACTTTCTCCATTAAAGGGTCAGAAGTCTACAGATTGTTGTGCAAGTATGGGAAGTACTATATCACAAACAGTATTTAACATGAAGTGATGTATAAAGGAACACGAAAAGGATATCAGATGGGGAAAAACCAACCAGCATCAAGAGAATGTATGGTATGGAGTTCAGGCGATCATGAAAGATATGGCTAGACTCGGTGCAGAATCTCCTATTGATTAGTTCAATAATTAAATATTGGAGTTTACATTGTCAATTTTCCACTAACTTTATCTCTTTCTGCAGAAGCTTTCAACACGGCATCCAAAATGTAAAACTGCATTTTAACAGATAAAGTCCCCTGAGTAAATGTTATTAGAAATAAACTAGAAACTTAACCAGACAGTTTCTAGTTTATTTCAAAGTTTCTAGTTTACTTTATTTCTAATAACATTTACTCGGCGGACTTAAATAATCAATTTTGAACGATTTTCAAAAAAATTTAAGTCTTTAGAAGATGTTTTATGATTATAAAATAATATTAATTCAACTCATTTAGACGATCTTTATTCAGAAAAATTGCTGAGAAACTGTATCCTTTCTAGGCGATTAATTGTGCATTCTAAAATCTATTTGAAGGAATGATGATGAAATTGAACATAACATTCGTCAAAAGTGAATGGAAGCCATTTATCGACTCTTCTAAAGCCAATTAAATGATGTATTGATAAATAAAGAAAAAATATTGCCTGCAATCCCAATTGCATATTCAATGCAAATGAAGGAATTTTATATAATTAGAATTAAAAATTGTTTTGAAAAAAAGTGCTTTTTTCTATTTCGTTAATTTCATATCAAGAATACTTTTGGATACTTCTAAAGTTATCTATCACTACTACAGCGATATTTCTAGAGAATATAAAGATACAAAACGCAAGGTTAGTGAAAATGATTTGGTTTTGTGACAGTTCGATGTTATTGTATTTGTTTGAAAGCCAAAATATGTTATATTAAACCAAAATATTGAAAATAAAATCCAAAAAGCAGAAGAAACAACAAAAAACGATTAAATGAAAATCTTTCTTGCACTACATATTTTACTAGGTATAATATAGAAGTGATACAAAGAATATAGAAGTAATTGGCCTAGAAAAAAGATGCCTTTATGTGTATAATTAAATGTAAAATTATGAATCCAAGAGGTTCAAGAGTTCTATAGTTCTGAACAATTTTGAACCTTTCTGCGCTTACATATTGCATATTACATGTATGTATGTGCAGAAATGTTCAGAACTTTAACCAAAATAAGCCATGTCTCTTTAATGCTTTGGTACTATAAATTTCTAATTATCACGGATCATACCACAAGCCACAATGTTGATTGTAACCCTTTTATAAAGATAAATATCCTGACAAGATACATTTTAGGGCAACTCTCAACCTCTAATACCTTGTTGTCCTCATGGTTCTTACTCAAAACATGCTAAGAAGTTCTATTGAAAAATTATATTGAAGACAGAGAGCAAGACGATTCTTTTACCACAACGAAGTTAGATATTTCTTATACGTGGAGCAACCAGTGAGTTATTAGCTCAACCAGCTAATAAACCGGTCAACATTATCACGTTTCTAACTTAATACATCACATTCCTCGAAAGCCTTGCAATTTTTATTTTAACACCACAGTAAGTGGATTAGAAACTTTATCCAAAATTGCTCGACCTAACCCATATGCCTAAATAACGCAATGACACCCTAAAGAATACAAAGTGTCTATTAGTCCATTTTTATATGTCTATTAATCGTAATCGTATACATTAATCCGTTAACCGGAACTAGCACATAACCTTTAACACATATGGAACCATTAAAAAAAACTTCCACGTAATAGTTACCGTCCCTAATGAACTTGTTAAAGTTTCCTGTATCAGGCTGCTACTTAATACATATAACATCAAGAAAAGAAATAATAGATCGTAATACCAAAGAGAATTCTCACAAGTTGAATGGTGAGAATATCTTATATTGTTTATTATCTTTGTGGCTGGTTTTTATAATTACTTTTGGGAACAATTTTATACATTTGTTAAATAAAATATTATAACATGAATTTCTTTTTAAATTATTTACATAATCTTCGGGTTTTATATCTTCTATACAAGTGTTTTTTCCACATAATTCAATAAATTGTTCCCACAATTTTTTATTGTTTATATCTATCATAAAAATCACAATGCAACAACTATTTGAATAAAAAATCACTTATTACAACCACCGCAGATCTCTACATAACAATGCATACAATTTCAATACACAATTTATTATTACTGCAGCAGTTTCGACTAAAGTCGTAAAGCCTCAAAAATTCGTGCAAAAATGTGTAGTTGTAAAAATTTATAATTTTATTATTTCTCAAATCGATGTTCAGTATATTTTGTGTAAAATAATAATTTCCCGTGACGCTGAAGAAAGAAAAGCTGGTACGAGTTGAATGAAAAATCAGGCAGAAAGTAAACACAAAGAAGGTTTAACAAACTCTCCATTAACAGACAATCGTGACAACAATGTATCAGCAATAAATCAGTAACAGCATGAATCTGAATCATCGTGATATCCAAATTCAACTGAGCTGTTTTTATTATAACTATTTATGTAACAAAATAAAATGGAGTTTAAACGATACGATGGTATTACCATTATCTTATTGAATGGTAGTAATATAAAATTCTTATCAGGACATAATCAAATGGAATGATAATTCTTATGTAGTGCTGAATAAAATAAAATTACAAAAAAATCATTTGGCAAATAAGGTAGAGAAGTGAAAAAGAATTGTGCAGAAACAAATTTGGTGATTAACTAGAAGACAAAGAACAGAAGCAAATGAATTCATATCTCAAATAAATGGCGAAAAAGCATTACAATACTATTATTTAAAAAAGGTGATATAAAATGTCAGAAAAGTACAGAGGAATAAATTTATTCTGCACCACCCAGAAATTAACCACAACCTTCTTTATGTAGACAAATACCTTAATTAATACCTGCAAATGCCGAATGTACAGGTATTAGGGACTTTTTAAGGCCGCTTCTGTTTAATAACATCGTAATGGATGAAATTGTAAAACAAGCACGCAAACTAAGAGGATATAATATGAAAAATGGACAAGTCAACAACCCATGCTATGTAGACAATGCGGTGCTAGTAGCAGAGAATTAAGATGATCTCCAGAGGTTACTGTATCAGTTTACTAAAGCACCAAAAAAAATGTAACATGTCAAAATTAACTGTAAGAACAAAATCTAAGACTACCTCCAAGGAGTCACTCCACCGATCAGATGCAAGCTTATGGTTCATGATAAAAATCATATACCAGGAATTAACATTTAAATACCTAGACATCGAAATATCTGAATATGGGGTGTTGAGGCGGCAGTAAGAATCAAGCTGCAAGAGCATCAAAGAGAGCGGCGTACCTAAATGACACAATATGGCAAAATAAAGCCTATGTCAGGATCTACTTGTCCAGCAAAAACCAGACCGGAAACATCTAAAACAAAAAAATACAAGAAGCTACAGAAAAAGAAGTGTGAACATCAGCGAAACATACAGGATAGGTATCATCAATAACCGGGTATTAAAGGGAAAGAAAAAATGGAATGAGCACATCGATTGCATGACAAAGGAACGAATTGTGAGAATAATGAGCTACAAATCAGCAGGGAAGACCCAGAAAAACATGGCAACCTTTCCAACGACTAATTATGCCTAAATACAGAAAGAAGGAGAAGAAGAAATACAGAGGTGTATATTACACAGATATTAACAGATATATCTCATTGGGATTTATAAAATTTAAAAATTAATGCAATATTATATGATTAATGGACACAATATAGTGAATAAAGATTCAAGTTACCTACTCTTCAGCAGCTCATTAACGTTGGGGTATAAATTAATGAGATCAGAACAATATTTATGGTTATTTAAGCCATTTTGAATTCATATTTTCATTGTAGATACTCAAGTCAACAAGTTGTAACTACACGATTTTGAATAAAAACAAAATTAGTCAGTAGATTAGTTAGATGTTATTGGCAAAGGATACGTGAAAGTCGTAGTTAATTATTCGATTTGAACCTAAAAGAAAATATACTTTATTTGTCGACTTACTTAGGTCTCAGGGGTGAAGCAAACTTCTTTGAGTTAGATTTGGATAATAAATCAATAATACGAAGTTTATTATAAAGTGTTACATAGGCAGTTATTTCATGTTGGTTACAAAAATATTTTATACATAATCGGAAATTGTTTTTAACAATCTTCAATACTCCTAAAATTTGTTTGATATAATTATCAAACGATGTTGAGAAAATGTTCAAATATCGATATTTAATCAGTTGAGAACGATATCTAGAAAATTCTATGTCTACTTGATCAAGTTCGAGATATTCCAAAAGATTTTCAATACATCAGACGATTTAAGACGAAAATTTGAAATGCATTAAGAACAACTTAAAATAAAATTACGATTTTTAGGAAATTTTAGATTATGTTTAAACATTTGTGAACAATTCCCAAACAGTTTTAAAACCTGTCAGACAAATTTTAATCTCATTCAGACGATTTTAATCTTCCATATACGATTTAAAAATGTTACCGATATTTTTGTCATTATTATAGGATTAAAATAAATATATGTATAAGGGAATTATTAAATGATTTATTATTTTGAACCGATTTTCAGATAATATTTCTGAAAGCGGTTTTAACCACTTACAGAAGTTTTTTGATTATATTCGAACGAAATTTAAGGAAAAATAATTAATTTAGAACAATTTTCATTGAATTTTGTATGATAATTTATTTATTTTTTCCCACAAAAACCTTCCCTATAAACGTAAATTCAATTAAATAAACGAGGAAATAGTAGATAATTAGTACTATGTATATAGCCAATTTCTGATCATTGATGAAAAAAATATGCAAACCAGTTTCATATTTGACGTAACTACAAAATAAAATTCACCGTTAAAAAGAATTCCAGATCTTCATCACTTCTATGTTAGAAGATGTTTTTATTGAGTATATAACAAGATTAACAGTTAATATATTTGATTTATTTTTTATTTTTAGAAAGAAATTTCCATTCCCTAGAATTATAAGATATCCGGAATAAAAAAAAAAGTTCATTAAATAATTAATTAATGTAATCTTTTCTCGAACAAATTGTATAAAGAGACAGCTCGTTCTCCTTTTACTTGAGTACCTACGTACAATTTTTTTTGCTAATACGTCATAAACTTGACAAATAGATAAAAACACAAACCTGTGTCGTTTCGCGCTCGCTTTACTTTCGACGACGAAAATGTCGCAATCCGCCCGGATTTTCTCCCCAACACCCAACGTCACGATCACCATGTTCACCGTATTCAAACCAAGCACGATCACCGAGTTCCTGATGCCCTCCCGCAATTTTTGAACGCGTTTCTCCAATTCGCCGATCAGCATCGTTTTTTCGACCATTTCGACGAAGCCGCGCTGACGAGGACGTGACACCACGCCATAGCAAGCAGTTTTGTTCAACTGAACGCGAACGAATACGAACTCTGAGGCCCCACTTTTTCGGACGTATGTATTTACAACAAACGCAAACGTCGTCGTCGCACATCAATGTTCAAAGGTATATTTTATAAATGTGTGTCTCCACTTAAAAGAGGAGGCAGAAATATAAACGTATCGAGATAAGTTGTTTTCGTCGATAATGAACTTGATAAGTAATAAAAAAAAATTGTCTACGGAAGTATTTAGATCTTAAACAGGAAATTGGTTTGATTACAACAGAAAATTAGTTGTTGAGATGGTTAATAAAAAATTAATATTGAGATAGATAATTTGAAAATTTTAGATTGCGACACCCCGTTGTTTTAAAATTTTAGATGAACATCATATACACACGATTTTCAATTTATAATTATCATTAACTATTTTTTTTTGAGATTACATGTACTAGGTAGCTTACAACTTATCTAAATACACTTGTATGGAGAGTTGCAACTCGATAAAGTACACATTTTTAGTCCTTATTAGTTTGCTCTTTATATGTATAAGCACACATACATGAGGACCTGGATTTATGTTTTTTATAATTGTCATTAAAATTCAATGATACAAATTTGTCCTTAATTATTGAGAAGACCTCAAGTTTCAAAATTGTCAAATGGCAGAAATCATGTAAACTTATTATATCAATTAAATGACTGGATGTATCTGCCTATAATACGCAGGTCAATCATCTAGACAAGACATTGTCTGTCCGGAAAAGCATTCAGAAACCTTAACTATAATGGACGTGTGTCACGTATATAAAAAAAAACGTATAAAGATAAGCCTTTAAAGTTTTGGCAAATGGTTTAAAACACGGACGAGATAAATTCAACACCTTCTAATCTGATGGACGACAATAGTGGATTTGAAATTGCAGAAAAAAATATTTTCAATAAAACAGACTTTACTTTCCTGACTCTCCAGGAAACCCCAAGACGTCATTGGCAGTTTTTGGATATCGTTGGAACCTTTTTGGAACTTAATTAATCTTTGAAAATTCTTAGAAATTTTCTGGAAATCTCAACACATATTTAGGAGTTTCTAGATAACATTAGAAACTTTTTGGAATCTCAAGGTATCATTCGATTTCTTTAAAAACTCTTTAAAAGTGTTTTGAAATTTATGCAAATAAAAAAAGAGAAGATTTAATTAATTAAAGATTTTGAAAATACCCAAAATATCTTCAGACAGGTTTCTAGATATCGGTGAAACCTTTATGGAATTTCTAGATATCCTTGAAATTCTTTAGAAATCCTCCAAAAATGTTTTGGTGGCTTTGCTTATAATTAGTTCTTGAAATTTTCTTGCGAATCTCACGATATCTTCAGAAATTTCTGTATATCGTTGGAAACCATTAAAAATCATTAGATATCTTTGGAAATATTTGAAAGTTCTTTGGAAATGTTTTGACATCTTTAGTGGTCCTTGGATATCGTTGAAACTCGTAGTAATCCCTTGATATTTTAGAAATTCTATAAAAATGCTCTAAAAAGAGTTTTTTACACAAATCCATTGAATTCTCGAAAATTTACTGGAAATCCTAAAAACATCTTTCAAAGTTCCTAAACGTTTTTTAAAATATTTGGAAAAGTTCTGAAAAGACTTAAGAAATCTTTAAAAATTTGTTGAAGCTTTTGAAAATCCTTAAAAGGACTTAGATATGTTTGCTAATCTTTGAAAATCCTCCGATATGTCCGACCATCTTTCGAAATACATGAATACTGTCAAGTAGCTTTCAGTTTTTTTGGTATTTTAAGTTAGGTAAAATTATTATAAAATTTAATAAGCGGATCACCTACCACCAAAACCAACGAAGAAACTTGTCAATTGCCACTTAAAATTAGTGTAAAATGAAATATTTAAAAAGATTATTCCAGTACCTCATAAATGTATGGTGTCCAAATATTTTATTTATCCGCTGTATGCTGCATGAAACCGGTTCTTACATAAATTGGGTTGACCTTGAGTTACCCTAATAATAATAACTAAACAGAAGACACAGGTATGTCCCTACAAAGAACTGACGTGTAGAAGGTTTTAACTAACCAATTTTTAGAAAATTATATAGTTAATTGTTGTAAAAAGACATGAAAAACGACAATTTACTGAAAAATACAAGTTCTCCAACACATTTTTTTGTATCAACTAGACCTTTTCATAGTTTAGTAAGAAACGCCTTTTTGATGTCAACATTCTCAAAAATACATATTATGCTTTTCGTGCTTATGTATGTCGACAATTAGAATATCCTCTTCCTGCTGTAAGTGTTGTTTGGGGATATGGTCGCAATAAATGTTTTTAAATTTAATGTTTGAGGAGTTCAACACTTCTTCATCTGGAGGAACATCACATATAGCTACAAAACATAACACCCATCCATATTTAGATCTGTCATCTCCATACTCTTTTCTGCTTAATTCAATTTTTTTAATTGGTAACATACTAAAGGAGGTGAGATGCTACTCGATACAGTGTTATGATAAAGGTTTACCAGTTACATGTTTACTAAAGAGATTTAAGTATCTGAAATTTTTCTGCTTCTAAACCTGCACGTTTAACTTAAATTTTCTGTTTACAGTTTTCTGTTTTCTGTTTTATTTAGACTTCAATTCATAGCAATACAATCTAATCGATAAAGAGGTTTCACAAACTGTCTGCCGTATTCTGTTATCATTTATTTCTAATGATCAAATATACTATCTGTTCAAAAGCTATTTATTTGATGATAGCCAGTAGTCAAGAACGTTTGAAATGAAAAATTATGTTGGTACTTATGGGAAAACGGTAGAGCGATGTGAATAATTCCTACAATGTTATAGTTGTATTATATACAAGGTAAATGATAACAAAATTGATAAAAATGTATTAATTATTTATTTCTTATGACTTTGTCGACTTTACAACAGATGTTGGTGTAGATTCAAAAGTGACAAAAATCGGTAGAATAGTGCTATATATACACTCTAATAACTAATTGTATGACTAAATGAACTAATTATTATTCGCTAATTCTCACCACATAACCTTTTCACAATATATGAAATATCTGACATATTGTATGATTCTATTTTGTCCGCAAGCTCAATTCTAGAACAATAATCAAATATTACAGTGGTTGTATGAATACGTCGACGTGAAATTAAACTAAAGTTAGATGAAAAGACGCATCCCTTACCACTTAATACCCAATTGATAACCATATTCTGTCAGAAACCCAGAGTTTGTCAAAGAATACAACCTCAATATGAGTGGAGTGGAGAAACTAGATGTCTTGGTAACTTTTTATAAAACACCTATAAGATCTAGAAAGTAGAGCTTGAAGCTATTCACACATGCCTTTTTGGAATTAAAAGAACTCTTGTGTAGAGAATCGAGTACAAGCTGCAAAGCTAAATATTGCAAAGGTATTATATGATACTATATAGATGAATCATTAATTCTGACCGGTAATAGACAAAAGAAAAGAGACAGGCCATCAAACACTCTAAACTCCCTTTGAACTCTTACACCTTCTAGTGTATGATCTTTAATACACACAAACAACATCGTCAGGGTGTATCTTCACTTGCAGCACTATATTTGGACACACCTTTATATTAACAAAATTCAGAAGTTTGTTTCGACAATATTGGGTATCTTCCTAAATTCGATAAAAATCAAGCACATTCGCAAATACGCTGTGCAAATATCTTAAATTTACTAGAAAAAACTGATATTAAGTGAGTGAGGTTTAGGTATACACATTTTAAAATATTACAAAAATGGACGAAAGATTTTGCGAGTGAAGCATTGGTCTGAGGAACTCACAAAAGATGTAAGAAAGAAGAGGAAGCAACCAACATTTACCAAAACGAAGTCAAAGTGTCGACAAAAGTATAACACAGGCGTTGGTAGCTGGAATAAACTAACAGGAAAAATGACTAACAAATTAACAGAGATATCTCCACAACTACTGGACCGATCGTGAACAAGTTTTGCTGCACACAATAATCTAGTACTTATTAAGTGGTTTTTTTTATCATAAGTTCTGAACAATTTTGAGACGAAAAAGCCTATTTTATTTCAATAATTGCCGTGACCCGAAAAAAGTTTAAATTCCGGCTTGTTAAGTGCTAGTTTTATTTATCTACTTAAAGGAACAAATATATCTTTTTGGTTTTATTAAAAAATTGCAGAGGTCTGTCTGGTACCGCAAACGTTGTCAACAAAAACACGTAACAGAAATTTATAATTTTGTTACCTTTTGAAATGTTGTCATGCTTTAAAATGTATTTCAGGGTTATTCAATAAAATTAGGTCTTACTCAAAAAATATTTTACTACAATCATATTCATTCTTGATTCACATTGCTTACAAAAACAGGACCACCATAGAATGTTATAGAAATATAACTTTTATGGAGTCTAACCTTTACAAGAATTATAGAGCAACATCTTTTCTCGGAATATTTACTCAGAAATCGTCTCAAATACCATGACATTAACATGCATGTGTATAAATCTTCATTCATCAACAAGGTTTACAAACCAATCAATCGGCGGTTATTTCTTGTTCTTTTACACAAGCATATACACACAAATGATGTTGTTTGCTTCAAAACGAAAGAACATTGAAGAACTCGCCGAAAGAAATATACCAAAATTATGTTATGATTAACGAGTGATTTGAAATATTAATTTTAAACTAAATTTATTATCACTTTCGGTTACACGATTTGATTAAATTAATTAATGTAATCAATTTAAATTTTTTATGTACTACTTTGTAGTAATATATTAATTCAAAAACTCGATGAACTTGGAACTCGAATTTATAAAAATTAAATATCAATAACACAAATCAAATTGTACATCGTAAAAATACAAAGTGTTTAAAAACATTATCAAGATATTTCCATTTTTAGATCATTTATATTCCTTAATACTCGTTTGAATTACTTTTAATTTTGTATGTTTCTCAACCGGTTCGTAAATACAGCTATTATTCATTTTGATAATAACATCAAAACGGTATTTCTACTTTTTGAACGATATCGCAACAACAGTTCGGGTATGGGGTTCGAATGAGAACCGTTTGTATTGAAAAATAGCTGTATTTTCGAACCTATTGACGTATAAACTAAATGGAAAGTAGTACAAACGAGATTGTCATCAAAACGAATTTATGATACAGTATGAATATCTCAATACGTTCTCTAGATACGATGTTTTAAAATTACATCAAATCTATAACAATCAAATTTGAAAAGATCAGTTAAAGAATTATAACAACGAAGTTAATGGGAAATAAGAAATTATTTATAGCATATTCAATCTTCATTAAATTTGCTCTAATTTGCTTTCTATGTCATCACGATATCCCAATTGGTTCTTAACATACGATGTTTAATAACAATGAAATATGCAAAGATGAGTTTAAAATATCTTAAACGAAGTTTATGGAAAATAAGAAATTATTTACAGATCTTTCAATCTTCATTAAATTTGCTTTAAATTACTTTTTATTTCATCATGATATCTCAATTTGATCTTGAGATACGATTTTTTTTAAATCTATTCTTCAAACCAACAACATCCAAATAGGTAGTGTTGGGTTTAAAAAATCATTACAACGAAGTTTATGGGAAATAAGAAATTATTTCTAGCATATTCAGTCTTCATTAAATTTGTTCTAAATTGCTTACTATGTCATCATGATATCTCAATTCGTTCTTTAGATACGATTTTTTAAAATTACATACCTCAAATCTATAACAATCAAATATGCAAAGATGAGTTTAAAAGATCATAAAAACGAAGTTTACGGGAAATAAGAAATTCTTTATGGCGATCTTCATTAAATTTGCTTTAAATTACTTTTTATTTCATCATGATATCTCAATTCGATATTGAGATACAATTTTTTTTAAATCAATTCCTCAAACCTATAACATTCAAATATACGGGGTTGAGTTTAAAAAATCATAACAAGAAAGTTTATGCAACATAAGAAATTATTTATGGTACATTTAATTTTCATTAATTTGCATTAAAATAGTTTTTAGTTCATCATAATATCTCAATTCGTTCTTAAGATGTGATTTTTTAAATTTCCATTCTTGAAATTTTATGTATAACAACCTAACATGCAGAACTGTTTATGGAAGATAATAACTGATTTATCGTCTATTTAATTTTCACTTGACTAATTTGTTAATTTATAAGTTCCAAGACTTCCAAGCTCACACAGAGTTTCATAGCAGAATCTATCTATTTCAAACAAATATAATTAATCCAAGTGTTATTGAGATCCTCTATCCATCTTCTAAAACTACGTCTGTTTCGAATATAGCAATTCTTCACATCCCGTACATTTCCTTCTCTCGCGCCATCCTCCACTCCATCCTCCCATTTTATCCTTGACCTTCCTCTCAAATATGTTGTAATATTGGATGTAATATTAGAAATATGTTGTATTATTAAACAATATCTTTAAAGTAGACAGATTCATTTTGCAAATATTTTTTAATCACTTAATTCCTTAAATACTATAATATTTCCATAGAAACTTCTATTCATACATCTATTACCCGTTAGTTCTAAATATTTTTTCTGTCGTGCACCTGTTTGTATAACAACGAGTTTTGCTACGTTCTCATATCTCATTGGGTTGTCACGACATATGACGTATTTGCGGGCACGTGATGTTTTACCTTCTAACATTTTTGTATAAATGCAATAGATATTTTTAAAAGTTATTTGTAGTACGGGAAGTTATTTTTTATGCGTTTAAAAGTAAAACGAATAGAGGT
Organism: Onthophagus taurus; assembly: GCF_036711975.1. NCBI lineage: Eukaryota > Metazoa > Arthropoda > Insecta > Coleoptera > Scarabaeidae > Onthophagus > Onthophagus taurus. Next base: position 28,026,329 of record NC_091966.1, read on the forward strand.
AGACGGATTGCGAAGGAAATGTTTTCTTACACAACAAATTGTATGCAGATAGGGAACATGTCAAGGATTTATAAAAATCCCAAGCGTCTTATTATAAAAAAGCAACGAGATCGTGATGTCTGGTTTGAAGAAATACGTGAGGAAAATTTATAAACAATTTTTTTTAAACAGAAGCGATTATAATTTTATTTTTTTTGTAGTTTAAGCAACTTATAAAAAGTTAAAAAGTATATAAATTAATTATTAAAGTGTAGCCATATAATAGATGTATGAAGATGTAGAATTGATGTTAATTTTAAATGTGGTATTGTGTGATCCTTTCGGAAACATATCGTAACTAAAAACAATTCGGGATTTTTAATTACAGTTGGAACAATAGGAAATTCAATGTCTCAAGGTTAAATTTAACCGGTTGTTTGTGACAAAATTATCAAGATAAGGGTGTCAATTTACGTTGAAATTCTAATGTCTTTTACATTAAATGCACGTACACAGAAAAGTATAGATCAGATATAATTGATGTTTTAATTAATTTAGAAATTATACTTTTTTAAATTATAGTTAAAAATTATACTGTGTGATTTCTCTAAAACTTCCGTTAGGGCCAGAATTTTAATCCTAATTACTTCCAAAAACTTGTATACAAAATAAGCATGCTCGATAAAATTAGAATTTTTAGGATTCCTTAACTCGAAAGATTTTGATATATGAGTTTACTTTGACAGACTATTTTTGAATAACTAACAATCCTCAATGTTGTTTAAAATACAACTTAAAGTTTCCTTTCTTAAACCACATCATTTTTTCTTTTTTAAACGTTTGTATTCCTTGAATTATACAAAAAAAAAACATTGAGCCACGTCTACACAACGGACGAGTGAGGAAATATTCCCACACTTTGGTAGACAATTACCCACCGGATGTAAGAATTGTTCGTGGCTAACATCACCTCGTGGCCGGCTTTCCGTGAACACCTCCGCCAGAAAGATATCTTCGCCCATATAATGCCCTTTAATTGTGGCAAGGAAATAAATAAACCACACCGACAACTTCACTCCTCCAACACTTTACAAAGGTGTACTTTTTGTTTTGTCGCTTTTAAATACAATGGGTTGAAATTCTTGCAATTATGATCATTATCATAATAAATAATGTTTCTTTTTCACTGTAATCATCCATTTTTCTTCAACTTTTTAACATAAAACAGTTTTTACAATTCATATTGCAAGTTATTTATCAAAAACGTGATCAAAAAGGTATTATTTTGGATTTTGTAGAAAAACCTCGTTATGATCTATATTTAAACTAGTTTCATTCAGTGTAAATCACAAGCGCCAAACAATCATGATTCGAATATTTTGGATCACTTTGTATTCTATACAACTGCAACATTAATCTTTTTCAATTACAATGGGTGACTTTATCCAATACGTCCAAAACTTATTTTACGATTTAAATAGACTTGATAGCATTTTTTGTCAGTATAGACGAGTCTGGAATTACCTGCGTTAGTTAGAGAATCAAATTCAGATATGTATCCTCCTACCAACAAGACAAAAAACTTTGTCGTAAGGGCAGTAACTAGTTACTATCCCGAGAATCCAAAATGTAACCATAATAAAACCACTTTATGAGCTGTTAGCCAAAATAGTCACATAGAAATACATAATAGAAATCCTAACTAGTAACCTAGTTAAAATACCAAGAAACAACATGCATTACAAACTATTGTTGCATTAATGGTTTCATGCATATCCACGTAAAGTCATCGCAATTGTTGATAATATCCATCTGTCCACAAAACTTAATGATTTCAAGTCTCATAATGTCAAAAATTTGCGTAACATAATACAGATGAACTCCAAAAAGACTCTAATGTTATCTAGTGTAGAGTTGTTTGAATATGTAACAAATCACCCATTCAATCACCCTACCAATAATATAAGATGTGGTGTTTACAAAAAATTTACAAAAGATAACATTACCTCCTTGAGCATGGAAATTAATGTGAATAGTATAGGAAAAGTGTTGTCTTAGTCTACCGATAAGACTGTTCTAAACTAATAGCCTGAACAACCTAAGGTTACTAAAGTTAATCAACCATCGCTATCATCAAACAACTTAGAGAAGATAATTCGTAAGTTCATCAAAGTTGTACTCTGGAAAGCTAACAGCTAGATGATATATTCACAGGAACACAAATTATTCGTAACCGAATAATGACAGATAAACACTTCTTGAAAACGTCAAACTGCTCGTGTTATATATTATATATGTTACCGGCAATCTGTATAGTGCGGTATTCTATACAATACCCAGGCAATTTATAGAATACCTAAAGCGTTTAGGTAATATATGAAATATTATTAATTTTATACTTTGCCTAGGTATTCTATAAAATACCGAATGCGAAGCCGGCAATGTGTGTAAAATGCGAGAACAGAGAAGGAGAAAGATATGACAGAAGGCTATGGTTCTAAAGTTGTTTGCCCATTATGCTTAAAAACGCTGTAGCTGTATAGAACCGCATCAGTTCCAAAGATATTTAATAGAGCTAGCTCAGAGAATGCTTAACACTTCTGAACAAAAATTTCCCCATGTGCCGTTGGGTACCACTGTAAGAATCCTTGTTCCGGAAGTCGACAGAGGTCGTGGCGATGCTCGCAATATACTAGCTAAAAAACGGATGACGAACTAAATAAAATAGGAACAAAGCAAGGTGTGTAAATAATTTGTATTTAAGACAGCAATTTAGAGTTTATCAAGAAACGACGCTCCATACAATTGCGAATCTGCAATATATGGGGACATGTCAGGGATTTATTAAATGTACTTGCAAAAACACTGTGATACTAAAAAGTGTTCATGTCTGAAAAGTAAGATTTTATGCACTTTAAAATGTCACAATAGTTCCTCATGTAAGAATAAATAAAAATATATTTTTTTGCTTACTGAATTTTGAGAGGCCAGTAGATCAACGTCTTGAGAATTATTTTGTTTCCTAAGTGTTTAATACTTATTACTTGATTTTGTACAATAACTTATAGATTATAATAGTATATTATTCAACAAGCGTATAATAGTGGCTGTTACCCACGAAGATGAAGTTGCAATCTGTTGTAATCTGAGTGGGTAACATCCATTATACGCAAGTTGAATACTATATTTTATCTACAACTATTTAATTTTTAAAAAAATAATCTAAAAAAGGAAAGAAAATAAACTTGATAGACATTTCAAACATAACCTCAATATAAGAAAGCTGTCATTTCTGTTCATATTTTATTTTTTGATTAGTAGGCTGTGTCAGAACTGTGGAATAATGGCTTCATTATTCAACACTTTGTCAGTCATGAGTAATGCGTGTCATTACCCGTCAAAAATCAAATATATAACGAATAGATAATTCAATAGTTGTAAATAAAAAAGAATACTATACTTTATCTACAACTATTTAATTTTGAAAAAAATAATCTAAAAAAGGAAAGAAAATAAACTTGATAGACATTTCAAACATAACCTCAATATAAGAAAGCTGTCATTTCTGTTAATATTTTATTTTTTGATTAGTAGGCTGTGTCAGAACTGTGGAATAATGGCTTCATTATTCAACACTTTGTCAGTCATGAGTAATGCGTGTCATTACCCGTCAAAAATCAAATATATAACGAATAGATAATTCAATAGTTGTAAATAAAAAAGTTTATTATGAATAACAATTGATAAATACAGACCAAAATCTATTTATTTTACACATTGCCGGTCGACCAACGGTAATCCCTAAGAATTGTGTACAATACCTAGGTAAAGTATCTAAGGGATAATAATCTTCATAATATTTCATACATTGCCTAGACACCCCAGGTATTTTATACATTACCTAGGCATTATATAGAGTACCTGAATTATACAGATTGACGGTAACATATACACTGCATCCCTAAAGCAGAGTTCAAGAAGGTACTACAATAATTGTAAAAATAATATCAAACATAATAAAACAGAAAAACTCTCTGAACTAAATGTTTAAGTTACATATATAAATGTAGATGACTGATATGATCCGCAATCTTTCGCTAGAAGACACCAATAGACTGCTGGCTTAGAGAAACCCCTCGACATTACCGACTTTTGCGTGATGAGGGGAATATAACAATATGCAATTCTTTTGATTTTTTTTCTCCGACTGTATACAATTCTTCTATAATTCTTACAATCCTTTCGTCTCAAATCTTGAAGCATCCATCATAAACATAGCTTGGGTTATGCATCGAAAAAGTTGCATGAGTTGTACCTCAGACGCTATTATACACAGATGCTTATAAAAATAAGTCATTGCCGTATTATTTAGAAATCCTAGCAAACTCATCTGTAGCAACTACTACTTAAGGCAAATTAATAAATCTAAAAACCAACGGAACACGAAACATCCGATTAAAATGCAGAACTGAAAATGGCCAAGAAAACTCTGCATTCTCTTGCCCACGCGTTTATCAAACATTTCAAAAACACACAAGAAAAATTTATTGTATTGAAGAAGCAAATAAATTCTAAAAGACTTTTAGTACAATTTTAAGTCTGGCTATCGGGGAAGCTCCTAGTTAAGTTTTCAAAAGAGCAAGTACTGAAATAATTACGAAACAAAGTAATTATGGTCATCTAAGATTTTTATCTTTCGTCCCAAATATTTCCATCCGCAGTGGGATGTTGCTAGGGTAAAAATGATAACTAAACTTTAAGTCTACTAGGAAGTAAGATGTTTAAAATGTTGTTGAGCAAACATTAACCATATATCTACAACTTTATATTAAACCAACAATTAGGGTTCAAACTAAAAATTAATTATTGAACAAGTGGAAACTCTACAATGAAAGTAAGTAGTTGTTTGTCAAACTAAAAAATAATTTAACCACTAATATTTTATACTATTGTAACCATACTTGGAAGAGAAGTTTTTTATCCCACATTGAAGGGCTTGCTCCCTAGTCTTCACTTTGTGCGACTGGCAGTCTCACAGCGTATTGGTGCTGACTTTACTCTGTGTGGTACTCTATTTTAAACTACTGTAGCATAAGTGATAAATAATATGGAAACGATATCGTTATCTTAGCCTCACACATGGACCCCCAAGATGCCTTTAAATTGCCTTCCATTGCGTCCAAAATCACAAATACAAAGTGCATGAAAAGATAAAATGTTTCCAAGCCATACAAAACATCCTTTTACAATAAAACCTGAATGTATATTGTACGATAACGTGTATTTTCACTAAATGTGTCGAGTGAATGTTCACTCACCAACCCCCTGATATCTATTTTACAATTAAAAATAGGACAATAAAATAAAGAATACTAAAATCGCAAAAACCAGCGGTTTTCAAGTAAACCTGCAAAGAACTTGTGTTTCAGCAATTTGCGGCTTCTTTAAACCTAATCAGTTTGGCCAGATAAACAATTGTAGTTACTATGAATTTACTTAACTTTGAGGTTATTATGTATTTCTCGTCTACCATTTGTTAACTGTTGAAACATAGAAATGTTTTTTTTAATTTAAATTAGGAAGTCATGCTAACAGAGGAAACGTTGATATGATAAAAAGTTTCAGACGCTTGTAACGACGACGAGCTTTTGCAAAAAGAGTGATTTCTGAACTGCCGCCCTTTAGATCACAAAATAATTCAAAATGTAGAAATACACGCTGTGGTGGTATTTTCAAAAACTTACATAGCAACAGGAAAAATGTTTTAGCCAGATGTTGAGAATAATCCTACCACTAGCACATGTTTGTTGATAAAAACTATGTGTCACCCCCAATCCTCTGCTCAGAGATGTCTTCGAAGATATAACTTGTGTCCATATCGCAGCCTCAAATACTGCATTTCGGAGATGATCTATGGAAAGTAAATTTTTGCACATAGGCATTACACGAATTCGCCACAATCCTTTATTTATTCATGTTTTGTTTCCATCGTAATCATCATTATTAGAATTACGTTATTCTGAATGTTTGGATTGGAACTTGATGAGCTCAGCTCATTGGTCCTTATTTTCTGGGAATGACTAAACTTACAACAATTTTTGCTAAAAACTTTGCCAAGTTGCTTACAGGACATTTCTTTACAACAGTGTGCAACAATATTTTTTTAACACATGGACCAATACCGTAACCACCCTGAACTACCGACATAACTTTAATAATTTTTCTGACTGTGGGGATACATTAAAAAGAGGTGTTATGTATGTCATATTTTCGGACAAAAATAAAAATCAAAAATAAAGAGATCAAGGGAATAAGCATAGAAAACAAATTTACTAACATTGGAAAAAGGAATATATTAGTTCCAATATAATATAAATGAAAGCTCATAAGAAAGGAAATACTTAGAGAGAAATTGTATATTATAGACAGAATATAGATATTGATTAATTATGGACAGATTTGATTAAATGGCTAACAAAATAATATAGACATCACATTCAAACACTGGAAAGAAAAATCTGTTTGTACGCAATTTGGGCGAGGATAGTTTTCCTATGAAGGCAACATAAATTATTTATTTATAGAAGTAAACTATTTTGGAACAAACAGAGACATGTAACTAATATGATTGAATAAACAATAGATATCGATTATCACTACTTCAAAAGCTGACACGTTATCAATACTATACCAGGAAATTTAAATACGAGCCCTTTCGTCGGCATTTAGCTGACCTTAAATTCCGAGACTGAATACATTCTAGCTCTATAAAGCTTTCTTGTAGTTTTTCATGAAACTACAAAAATCGGTTTAGAGACAATAAAATTAAAAGCATTTTCCTGTCAAATCACGTGATCAAACTCAAAAATTCATTAAATGTTAGAACAAACGTAATTTAAGTGTGGTAAAATGTTATTGTCGTACACTTGCATGCTTTATTTGTGTAAAGGATTTGTGGTTAATGTAAGTGTTATCAAAACAAATCAATATTTCATTTTGATTTTCTGTTGTATAATATTGTTTATCTTTCATGCTGCTAAAAATATTCAGTTAATGAAGTTATGCGATTTAAGAAATTTCGAGTTCGACTTGATAGCGATAAACAGAGCATTTATTTGTAATCAGCACGCAAAAGTAAGCGTAAAAATACTGATCCTTTTTCTACAGCTGTATGTAAATCTCAACAATCTTATAGAAATAAAAATTTATTATGTTAAAACGACTATTTAGTTTATTCCAAATAACAACAAATTTTTTTCTGCTATAAAACAATGAATTAACCAGAATTACTGGTATTACGGTTATATGATAAATTACACATTTTTTTTTCAGATTTCCACATTAAATAACATATTTTTCTTTAGTATTTTAAAAAAGGAAAGATTTATAAAAGGGAATTCGATAAATGAAGTCAAGGAGAGCGACTCTAGTAGAAATAAAAAAAAAATCAGGAGTAAACACCAATTTACCAGATCCCTCTTCACATCAGTTCGCGCAATTACGACAATTATCCTTCTAGAGATTTTCAGATTGCGACGGACTCCTTACTGCGTGTGTAATAAATTGAAATTGCCTCAATCCAACGGATTTATATGATAATTACGCGTACGTCCTGGGAAAATATTTTTTTTCTTTATTTTTTGAACGAACAATACTCCATTCGACATTCTATAAGTAAGACGTATGTTAACATTGTTGACACACGTGGTGTAGAAGTTTATTTATAACTATTCGATTTTAAGTTGTGAAATTATTATTGCTTCATTGCAACGTAACGTAAACATAATAATTTATGTATAAACGAAAAAAAAACGAGATAGGAATTTTTTAGCGTTAAATAAATGAAATCTTTAAAAAATATATCTTTTAATCAGTCCAACTATTTGAATTGGGGCTGATAATATCATGGTTTTTGATAAGATAATAATTTTGGAATGCAATTTTATCCGGATAAACAACAATGGCGTAATCAAATCATATAACTGTGATGACTAAAAACATAAATTCGGGTATTTTTTAAAATTTATTGCAACTCAATTTTAAGATAAAAAAAAGTGATTTAAAAACGAACAAGGTATTAACATAGAAAAACCATTTCAAACAAAACAGGTTATATTTCTTAGAAAATCTACCTGCTCTAAAGGTTAGAGGGGCTAAAGTCCGAAACGTCCGAAAGAGTATAATTATTTATCTATCCAAAAACCTAAAAACTACCTGGTGCCTTCCCACTAAATCTATTGTGTGCACTCAAGCTTTACAAAAATACGGTTGTTGGACAAAGTATGCAAGAAAACGGTGGACGAACTTGTACGGTATAAATACAAAAGAAGCGAAAAATAACACACCTGTTATCGAAGTTGTCGCCGACGTTAGGCATTGAAACCGTAAGGTAGTAGTCGTCCCTATTTTCTTCCTGATCTTCGCAAGGGCGAGCCGGTGCAGTGTAGGGAGGCGGAGGAGGGTGGGACCCTCGCTCCAATGTATTCTCTGGGGTGTGCATGCCTCTGTAAAGAAAAAAATATTTGAGATAAAGTTGAAAGAAAATGTAGAGATTTGTTTAAGAATTTACACAACGTTATTCAAACTACGGTTGTTTTTATAATGACAATGATTAGGCGTCTCGTAGCATAGAGCTAGGGACTCTGTAGTTAGTAGTCAGACTTATACGTTAAACTTCAGGGTATTTACTTACAAGTTTTCATTTAGTTATATAAATTATATCGTTAAAATATGTAAAGACAAACGATCTCCCAAGTGGCACTAACACGTTCTAACACGTACTGCACGGAGCAGTGCCGAATACCAAACTTTTCATGGGTCAGCATTTTAATCGTATCGTTTCATTACGGTATTAATAAACTAGCTATATCTGTACGACCTATCTATATAGGTATATGATACGCACAACATGCTTCAAGTCAAAAAGTTATTTACATTGTTTAGTCTCTCCTTGTATGTTTGTTTGTACAAAGACTACTTTTTTGTTGTTTGCCTCTAACGATTGTGGCATCAAAACATCTAACCTAATATAAATAAATATATGTGCAACATAACAGTAAATGTTTAACTGTGGGTGTAGTAAAATTCATTGGTCGCAGAAAATCGAAAGTTCTTTGCAAACTTGAACATACAAAAAGGGTCAGAATAAGTGAATATAAGCAAGTTATTTGGTCCTAATAAAAGATTTTGATAACTCTTTTATCAGTCAATACGTTCCATGGATGAAACTGCTGCTCTAAATAATTAATAAGTATTAAGAGAGTATTCTTATGTCATGCTTTAAAAAAATTAGTTTTCTCGTTCAAATTTGAAAGTATTTACAATGTCATAGCACATAGAAAAGAGCGACACCGACGCAGTTGCCTAATATAGTGTTGGAAAGTATGTATATTGCATGTAAAAAACACATGTATGGGTATTTAACAGCACAAAAAAGAATTTCACTCTGTGGTTACTAAAAAGTGACTTCCAGATGACTTGATAACGAAAATGCAGAAAAAAAGAATTCTTATGCAAACTGCATACAATATACTTATATTAGTGTATACTACAATATATACTTATAATTGCTCTATATGCAAAGCAAAGCTGGCTAAGTAAAGAAAAATATTAATAACTTAGGAAACACCAAATCAGTATAAAAAATTAATGTTGATTTTTACAACAAATTTTGTTTAGTTCTGATCGGTCAACTTAATCGAGAGTTATGCTTGTTTGTGAGAAAAAACATGTAGTGGACATCCTAACAGGAAATGTGTTGGACTCTAAATCCATTTTCAATAGCGCTCTTCTAAACTTGGGAAAAAAGCACCAAACAATTAAGTCTTCGTGATGTGATGACACACAGAAGTCTGACGTACCTTACCTAGGAATGTTATTGTCACTAGATATTCAAATCTTTGGGAAATATTATATTACATCAACCAAATGTACAAAGTAGAACTCTCATATTGGAGTGGGTGAAGATGAAATACATATCGAAAAAAGAACTGATCTAAACAAAGTTTTTTTCTCCGGATTTGTTCATAAATCTTCATATCCATATATCTATATATGAGATCCATCATTTATCAAAAATGTTTTTGACGTCGCACGTAGATGCGCAACGCGTATAAACTTTGCAATTCCAGGATTGTAATTTGTACAAAAGAAAAGAAAAATAATGTCAGATTATGAGTTATTTCCAACAAATAGATCTCTGTTTATCCATGTCTCTTCCTTCAGTTCTCTCATCGGCATTACTCCATCAACACCAATTCCTCCATGGTCTTCCTTTCTTTTTTTTCCTTTTGGTGTCCAGTGCAGTTTTTTTGGTAGTCGGTCTTGACCTATTCTTTGTACATTTCCGTACCATCTAAGTTGGGCAGTTCTTATGTCATCTATAATGTCATGAGTTTGTTATAATTCCTTATGTCTTCGTTTGAGTTGTACAGAATATATTCTGTGTTTGTGTTCTTTTGTTGCTTTCATATCCTACAGATTTTTTTCAGTTCCTAATCTCTCCTTCGATATTTTTACGTCAAGGTATTTGTATGACCTGTAATGTTTGATGTTTTGTTTGTCCGATATAGGCAGGTCTTGTTATTCTTCTCTAACACATATGTATCCAGTTTTTTTTCAAGATAACCTCTAAGCCCCATTTATTATACTTTTCAATTAGTTTGCGTGTCACAACTTGATTGTCAGCAACTGCTAAGGTGTTAAAGTACTATTCATTCGTATGTTAATTGTTTAGCATTTTCGTTTCCATCTTAGTAGTGCGCTTTCTAAATAAATTTTAAATAGTGCTATTGCTATCAACAACTTTTTTCACCTTTTATTACTGAAATCCCAGCTATTAAGGTATTTCCTATTTCTATTTGTGCATCAACAAATAGTAAAAGCATTTTCTGATTATATGTTGATTTCTTTTCTATGAATTGAGTTAATGTAAACAGATGGGCAATACTGCTTCCATTATACTGTACTCCAATGTAGTCTTCAATTCTGTTTTTCAGTATTCTTCCATATATTCTGCTGATGGTTCCTTTCGCATTTCTTTTTATCCCATTTCTTGTGGATTGGTGATATTTATATGACAAATATCTTTGTGAAACGAAGATTTCAGCACTGAATAAAACATATCAATGTCTGCGTAAATTTATCACTGTTAAGGTCATAAACACTAAAAATTGTTTCTAAAATAATATAAAATCTTTCAATAATAATTAAATTTATTTTCGTGATTTCTGCTAACTTTTGGCAATTGTTGTTGAACCTCCTTTTTTTATGTTTCTGTTATAACTTGCAAGCTATCGGAAGTAAACATTCAAAATTTTTTATCCAATTGCGAAACACAAATATAAGATATTCCTAACATTCATTTTTCATCTTTCATTTCAATAACATGTTTGCGTCGATTTTGTACTTGTTATGGAATTACATATTTTGCCGTCAATCATCGTGAATAACAGATGATGGTCTACCTGTATTATTAATCCATTTACTATAATTATTATTGGTTCTCATTTTTTAATTGGATTATTAATATAAGTACAGACTTACTGAATGAGAAATCATTCAATGTTCAGTCAGTGTTTTGTTATGACAATACGAGTTTTATGGGTTAAAATCGCAAATAAACAATAATTGTCGCATTTTCTAAATATTTTGTTGATGCAACATTTTTCATACCTTAAACAAATGTTTCGTAGTGTAGTCCTTGTAAAAAGGACTTGTAGTTTCACATAACAGTGTACTACTCCCTACATAATTGAACATCCATTTTGGCTAACGGTTCATCTCCTGGTAATATTTGTAAGTCATTTCTTGTTTGAATTACTTTTTAAATGGCAGATCTTAATTCTTTCTGTTCTTTTCTGTAATTACATTCTATTAGTTAATCAGCTAAGACTTTCTGAATGTATTCTATTCAAGAATTTATTGCTGCAACACTAATAAGAGATGCAGACAATCGAAGAATTACAAAAATGATGTTAGTCTTATTGCTGCAACTCATTTCATCAAAGGATCATTCATTAGATTTAAAGTACCTATATAATGTATATTTTACTATCCATCTAGTAATTGTCCAATAAGGTAACAAAGACTGTTAAATATCACAAAGTCCTAATTTCAAGAAAAGTAATATGACGAGTAATTCGAGGATATTCGGGTGGATGCCCTGGTTGACACAAGAAGGAACATCTCATATATAAGATAAATTCAAAGTTGGTTATATAAGATACACCTAACTTATACTTATTGACAACCTCATTGTTGTATATCTTAAAAATTGTTCTTAACTGTGGAGTTTATTTAGTTGTCCACCTAAATACCTAAGTAAATAGCTAAACGGGCTATTTAAATACGAAATACCTAAATGGCCACTAGAATCAATCTCTTTGGTTATTTTGTACAATACACTAATAAACAACATCTTTGTTAACACATTTCTACTAAAACTTGTTATAATTAGATTAGTTATTTTAAATTATTAAAAATTCGAAAAGAAATAATAAATATAATTTTATTGTATTTTGTCCTTGTAACGCAAAACATTTTCACTATCACATATCGTCCAGTTGATGTAAACTTAGGTAAACAATATAATTTAACTGTTATTGATATTCAAACAACTCGAGTCCAAACAGTGAAAAACACGAAGCCGATAATCTTATCGATGCAGTTATTCGATTTCACACACAATTGCCTTCTACACCATCCTCAGCTGTGTATACAAATTGCGATAAGAAATTTTAGCAAGATATACACAAAATAATAAGACGTCAATAAAACAAACCTATAAACAAACATTTCCTGTTCCTGCGTAAAAACTAATTTCCACTGGCAAAACACGCACAAAAAGAACATTTTGTTAAACTTATATTTTCTTCTAAAAAACTTCGTTACGTAAAAATAAATTTTATAAAGCCATCCCTTCCAGGTGGCGAACAACAAACAATCCCACATTTTTCTTTATTTTTTTTACATTTGTGTTATTTCAATAACGGTACCGGTACAACAAAAACATTTTAAGTACAACATCGCGACACACGATGTTTTCACTGCACTGTTTCACAGTTTGAAAAAGTAAATGAAATTGTGTATATATCGACTGAAATACGTGCAACTGACTGCACAATTAGAACGTTCAAACCGCACTGTGGTATTAAGGAAAATATCGAGAAAAAGGCAATAATATAATCGTCACTAGTCACATTACGGACGATAACGTTTACGTTCGAACGTTTTATCAATTTTTGAAATAACTAGTAGGTGTTTTGAAAAAGTAGATATTTTTAGTGCTTTAATTTTTTTTTACTATGTTTTAAGAACGATTTCTAAATCTTTCCAAATTTAGTTTGAAATTATGAAAATGTAAATGTGTTGAAATTGTTTAAGTAATTTAGATTTTTTATTTTATTTTATCAGAGGAGTTTTTTTATTGAACATGTATAGCTTTTAATACTTTTAAATTGAGCCAATTAAGTCATTTATAAATTAAAAAAAAATACACATTTTGTGACTACTTTATTTCGATAAATTCGAAAATCACCTTATTTTTAAGTATTATGTAATCCATCCTACCTTATTTTTGCATGGGTTCGAAACAATTTTTTAACAATTGTCCCAAAGGCAGAAGTGAGATGAAATTAGTCATCATTCAATAGTTTACTAAGGCCCACTTATACCACCTCTTGATAAATTTATCCGATAGATAAATCCAGCTCTTAGCCAATAAGAGCGCTTAAAACCGCCGTAACCATGGCAACTATCTATCCTCTAGATAGTTTATCAGGAGGATGGTAAAAGTGAGCCTTAGTTGTGGAATTTTAACAATTCTTGGTTGTCTTTTTCGAAAGAACAATTCTTGAATATGCGATAAGTGGGCTTCCATATTTCACACTTTGAAGACAACTTGAAGTGTGAAGATATGATGGTGGAATCATGATGCTTTTTTTTCTGGACGTTTTCTGTAAAGCACTTGATTCAAACAAATTCCGTTTGATCATTCTGTAATTTCGATGTTTATATTGTTTTGAGTGTTTTTAACTGAATCAATTAAGGATAGAGATCGCAGTATGACAAAAAGTACAGGCTACCGAGACGCAGAATATTGGTCAAAATAAGGAAATTCGATATTTTGAAACTTTTAATGAAGAAGCACACTTATATCAGTACTTTTGAATCAAAAAACATGCCAAAGTAAAAAATGCTCAGCAGCGTAATGTTGTCACAATGTTAAAAAACTAACATTAATGTATTATTATCATTATGATGATTCTTTTCCAAATTATCCTTAGTTAACTTTTCCCAAAATCAAAAAACTTTAGTTGCTTCTTCGCATCAACAATATGGTTACCAAAGAAGTTGATAGATTATAGAAGATAACTGCCTAACTTGCCTTTGGTAGTTACATAATGATTCCTTGCTTCCAACAAATTGGTACTTCCCCTTTCCTTTAATCTCACACAATAAACATATTCCAAACTTCACCTATGCAAATCCTCTAATAATATCTCCCCCACAATGCGCTTCTTTCCATTATTTCTGCCCTTCTGTCCATGCACATCACTCTATTTCTATGTCACCCATCGTTTATCAGTAGGTAACGTTAGGGTTTCTTATGCAACACATGTTGACTTTGGTCTTAGTTCGCTCAGTGAATTAATTCAATCAACACACTTAGCTGGGGAAAGAAACATGTTATCAACGTTGATTCAATGCACAAAAAGAGCATCAAAATTGTAAGAATTCTCCTACACCGCTTTCTCTCATCATCGTCCAGGTCATTCTTTCTCAACATCGTTTTTGACGGCTTATAACAGTAACCTAATCATATTCAATGTGTTCCCTTGTTACACCTCTCAACATCGTCATTAACCATTCGTAATATCATCCCTAACTACTATCAATACCGTTCCTTACGTATTTCACATTTATCATCCTTCACAAACCTTAACTGCAAATTCTGATTTTATAAACATCATACGCGATAAGTTGACAAATGTGAAAGTTTCAAAAGTGCTTCATTTTTGAAATGGCTCCATACAACCATTTTAATCATGTTTTGCATTTGCCAAATAAAATAATTTAAAATGTCCAACTAACTGAGAACAAACTCAAGAAGCTAGCTTGATTGTCTAAGTGGTTTTATAAAGCGAAATGCAACATTGTCCATTTGATATCCAGAAGATACCCCAACTTATTGCATTTACATGCAATAAGTTTCAATTGGAATGCAGTTAATATTTAGACTCATACTTCCCAGAAGATACTCTTCCATAAAACGTAAAGGGATAAAGTAATGTAATAAGGGTAAAGCAATAAAGGGATTTATAACAGATTGAACAAGTAAACCAATTACTACCCTTCTTCAAAACCGTATCTGACAGATGCCGGTTGTGGTTGCAGAAAGTGGAGTGATTTGCCTCCACATACCAATCGAAAACTAGATAGGACCGCTTTTTTTATGCTATTAACTTTTCAATTTAATTAAAATTATTAAAAAAATAATAATTAATTTGCTATTAACAACAAAGTTTCCATTTAGTTAAACAGCATCGTCACATTATGTCAAAGCTATCCTAAACACGCTAGAAGTGTGATTTTAGAGAAGATAATTTGAACATCTCTCATACAAAGTTTCCTAAACGATTATAATACAAATAATCAGTATAATACATAACGGGTACTAGATACTCTGAGTACTAAATATACTAGGTATCAAATACGTGCAATCGCAAATTTGAAAAAGAATTCGTATTAATGCGAGGAACAGAAAATAAAGTCAAGTCTCGAGATCTTGGAAAAAATATTTAAATTATAACTTAGAATATCATGATGCAGGCAACAAAGCTATTGTACACACTTTGTGAACTGGAATTAAACCAACTACTCTTGGAAGAAAAAACTGCGAATCACTGCGCATAATTATAATTCGGTTGGTGAAATTTGTGCCACAAATATTGAAACAAACGGTTAATGTGGGTATTATATTGAATGTTCCAAAATACAGACGAGTCATTTAGAATAGAGGAAACACAGCCAGGGTAGAGTGAACTAATACAGAACAAATCGGAAACAAGATGGAATTTACATAGTCAATATAGTCATTAGTTAATTATAGCAGTATAGTTGTTAGCATGTCAATATCACCTGAAAACGAATGTCTCAGATTATTTGAGTAAATGAAACTTTGCTGCATTCATCAAGGCCCAAAAATTGTTATTTCTAAAACAATATTCACACAACCTATTTAAATTATTTGAATAATTTTGACCAATCATCGATAGTACGATAGCATATCGACTAGATCATCCGAAACGTCTCGGAACTTGGAATTCATAGGTGATAGTGCATATAGGCTATCACCTATGAATGACAAATCTATACTTGATCCCAAGTTACCTCAAGATCGTTATCCAGAAAGCAGGCAACAAAAACCGAATTTCATGATTTACTTGGATAGTAGAGAGCGAATACCTTGTGCAATAGATGAATATGTAGAACACACTCAGCAATCGCTTCGCCTCGACAACTGGGGAGATCAATGCCCCAGTCAACTAAAGCAAGAGATTCGCGCAGACTCTCGTAGTCGTACTTAAGATATATTTATACAACCAATTT
Source organism: Onthophagus taurus (assembly GCF_036711975.1). NCBI lineage: Eukaryota > Metazoa > Arthropoda > Insecta > Coleoptera > Scarabaeidae > Onthophagus > Onthophagus taurus. The sequence continues at coordinate 28,042,919 of NC_091966.1, forward strand.
TCGCAAGGTAAGGCGATGGCAGTTCATGGACACCAATGTGATCCATTAGTACACCGAGTGACAACTGTCAAAATGTTGGAATTGCTCACTACCAAATTGAAAATGCTGCAATTAGTATCTACATGCACAGTAAGTTCTTACTTATAGACTTTAAAAATAATCTGGAACCTGGTTTCGATGCAACGAGACCGTGTGCAAATAATATTGAGGAAGTGTTATGATTTAGTCCACCTACACATGTTTATGTTAATGGTATATTCACAATGCTGTATATTCTGTAAACATTATTTATACTTTATAATATTTATTACACTTTTATAATCTTAAGGTTGTTCTTAAGATCGATGTTACTCGCGGCTGAGTTATAGCAATCTTGATGCTGATAGTTACATCTTCGGCGAGGTCACTTACAATATCTATAGTGATTAATTTGAATATCTGTTGGTTAATAACGTCTAGTAGATGATCCCAGTATCCAGTAGTTGATACGGATGCATTGAATAATTCCACTACTCATAGTTATTAGTTTCAGATGCCATATGCCAGTAGCTAGATACAGTGTTTAGAGATTAGCTTCAACATTCAATAGTTGCTTTTAGAATCCACTAGATGAATTAAATTGCTGTTTCAACAATACGATTGAACTGTGTAAGTATAACTTGCAAGGGTTGTACTTCATGATTATGAATGCAAGCAAAGCAATATCAAAAAATGATATCGTTGGTCTATTAGGAATTATCTATCCGAATGTCTTCAGTACATCATTTATCTCAGCCTTTACAAGAATGGGAACATACTTCCATACCTGATATCATTGATGATCCAATGAAAAGGAACAATTCAAATGGAAAGAAAAGAAAGAAAATTACAGATAGTACCATACAAGTAATAGAATATATAAACAGTAAGTAACATGAAATTATGATAGAAATTAGCAAATTGAATTGAATATATTATATTTTAACGCTAATGTTTAGTTTTAAGATTTATTTTTGTCTTCTTAAATTTAAATAACGCTGTTCCTCACATGGTATAAGCACTACAAAGAGAAAATATTCCTTTTAATTAAAACAAAACACTTAAAACATAACTTGTATTATAGCTTGATAAATAATAAAGATATGATCCTAAATATGCCTATAAAACACTGCCGCCATTGCGATTTCAATTAATTAAATGCTGCACACATAAAGGTGTTATAATTAGTCCCTTGTGAACTAATCAAATGTGTTGTGAGATGGAAATTTATTATTCTTTTTATTTATCTTTTGCAGGCTTGACATGTAGACTTGACTCTGCTTGACATGTAATGTTATACATTTAAAAATTGGGTCATAGTTGAGAAATTGATGATACGCTGACAATGCAAACTGAGTATATAATTTGAAAGCCCTTCACAACGTTCATTCAACTACACATAATAGATAATCCAAACGATGTCGATGTCAAGCACGCGAAGGTAGAGCTGCAGAATATTGAGCCACTCGTTGTCGAAATTGCTGATACGTAGAATATCGTATACGTCTAACTTATAATAAGAGGAAATTTATGCAGCAAAGTGAAATCTAAAATACGATGTGTCAATCGTCTTGGTCTACCAGTGAATGAAGGAGTAAACACATATTATAATCCTTGCTTGAAATTGGAATTTGCAAATTCGTAACATATTTTTTCTTCGCCATGAAGCTGTGAATTCAATAAACAATATTAGATATAAATATCGAAAAACAATACAACAATTGAATAAATATGAACACAAAAAGCCAATAAATTGTCGATGAAAGGGACAATAAGCAGATACTTGAAGTACTCGAACTAATGTTTAGATAAAATATTAATAAATATTTAACTTATCTCCAAACTTCAGAATTCATCGAATCACGTTTTATAACTACAAAAAGGAATATACATATTATACAATATTTGTCCAGGTGAAAGCTGAATACAAGTCAAAACACATTAAGTTCCCTTTAATATTGATTGAAGGGGGTTAAAATGGCATGTTCCCTATCTAAATTATTCAGGTTTTGTGACCTCTATGTCGATAAAATCCACCCCCTAAATGCAATAGGTCGCATGCAATGGGGATTCAAAAAGAGAGAGAGAGAGGAAAATAGAAAGAAGACAAAACATGCGTCTCCATAATAATAAAATCGATAAAGTGGCGAGTTGGCGACTGTACCAAAAAGTGAAGGGAAAAAAAGTATATTGGTCTCGCTCGTTCTCTTGGGCTGTGAACGAAACCGAACCGTTGTTACATAACGGCAAAATCGAGCTTGGTTTTTAAATAAATTAACAAATTAGGCTACCGATAAAGAAATAATAATTGCGGTTTTATTTTTTTTTTATTAATTGAATCCGCGAAGAAAACGGGTTGCACCTTGTAGCTCGAAGTTACATTGAGAGATATGTGCCCGTTTATGGTCGAAACAAGGTAAATGTATATTGCGAAACTGTAACCTTTTAAAATCGGAACAGGATCCATTTTTAAATTAAAAGAGAAATACTTATATTTAAACGAGGACTAACCTCTGATAACGGGGGCATTTCGTAATAAACATCAATCACAATACCTACAACATTAGATGGATAAGAAAAAAAAAACGTAATAAATTTAGGAAGGTTATTCCGACTTAATTAGAAAAGAGAAAAAAAGATCTTTTTACGTTGATATTTCACAGTTATAGTTTTCGTAACCGAAAACCAAAGTGGAAGCTTCAACATTTTCATAGTTGACGGACTCCCAGGAAACACACCGGCGAAAATGCAAGAGAACCGCGATCTGCTCCAGTAGCTTTTAACTCTTTCGTAACGCTTAATTATATCAGAGAGAGGGAAAAAGAGAGAAAGACTCCAACGGTAAAATGAAAATTAATTAATTCTTAAAAATTTCGTTTATTTAGAGAGCATTATTTTTCATCCTCGCCCATGTTTGTGGGATGATTGCATTAACACCATTGGGTTTATTTAAATAAGTAGAGATTATTCTCAGTGCGTTGAGGCACGTTTGAATTTAGGCTCCGTGCAGACGTCTAAGACCTTGTTCGTTTTATAAAACGAAACTTTCTAACTCCAGCCGTCATGTTTCGTAATAGGCCGTCGTTACATTTTGTTCCATTCAGTAATTAGCCCGGCCTAGTCTACAAGTCTACGTATAACTATTAATAATTTTTAATGCGTTTTTAAATTATCACTCATATCTTTAAATATTTTTTAGAAAACTCGTATAAAGCTAAATTAAACACAAAAAATTATAAATTTCAAAGTATTTTAAAACTGTTTAAACTTGGCCTGGTTTTATAAAACTCGATATTGCGATATTCAATCAGATTAACTATATATTAAAATAACCAGGCCTTAATTTAAGAAATTTATTGCATAATAACACAAATTAAAGAATAAATAAAAATTATTTGAGTACCTACTCTACCATATTTAATGAACATATTAATTATACAATGGAAACACTCATTATATAGTCTTATTTTCTCTAACTCTAATTTAATGTAATTATAATACTTGTTCAATGACAATACAATAATAATTGTAAGGTTATTACAGCATATTGTATGTGCGGAATTCATTTCTGGATCATGCGAAGTAGATAATTGAACAAAATGGTAAACAAAATTATAGATATTTATACCTCAAAATGAGAACTTCAAATCTGTCGCGTTTCAACTATACTGCGAAGAAATACATATATCAAAAAATAATATTAAAAATTGTATTAATTTTAAACTAGTTGTTCAAACATCGGCAACCTCTCGAGGATGAGACATGATTCTAAACGCTAACATAAGTTTTTTAATTGAGAACAGAAAAAAAAGTGTTGCTACATGTAGCTTTTGCACATATTAATATTTAGTTATAGTTCGTAAAAGATTTCATTAATTAATCTGTTTAATCATAGTATTAACAAAACAACTGCTTTTGAAAAAGAAAACGCATGAATTAAAAAAAAAGCATACACCTGTTCGACCTCGACATCTTAAACAATTCTCGAGATATTTACATGCTACAATGCATGTCATAATAGCTGTAACAAAAAACTAAAACATTAATAACGGCTACGGTTGCTGCCAATTGCTGAGAGAGAGATTACTTACGATAACAATGGTTTTTATTCAAAATCCGATATATTATATTGTTTTAAATATTTAATTTTATTAAGAACTTCGAAAATGAACCCAAGTGTTTGATAAAAAATCGAAATTGTAGTGATCAGAAGACTTTTGAGTTAAATTGTCAAATTTTTGTACTAATAATAACTATTCAGTAAACTCATTTATCTGTAAATGCATGATGATATTAATGTTTCTAAGTTATGAAATGTTACTAATTGAATAACGATACTTTATATTCAAATAATGAACATTCGTAGGAGAATACGTCTACAGAATATTGTTCATAGTTACTAAGAATATATTAAATGAGCACAAAATACTATGACATTACAGTTTTGACACTCTCAATTCCAATTGAGCTTCACTTTAGTTTCATACGTGGTGTTAGTATTTTAAATTCAAACCTGAGTACCTTGCAAAGCCAAAATGAATAATGCATAAGACTGCGCCTTGCCTGAATGCGATAATCAAAGACGAATGACCGAGATCAGGTTCAAAATTATATTATTCAATACCTCGTGAGGGCTGATCTTCAGTTTTATCTATTCATATTTATGTAAACATCGATGTGAAAAACGAATCATATGTTTATATGAGTTTGGCTAGTGAGGTGCCCCTTCTTACTGGATGTTTCGACTGGCGATATTACATTCTACTAAATCGAGATACATTGTAGATGTTATTGGGGTACAGCATCCAATAAAACTATAGCACTTTGCTCTATCTAGATGCCTAGGGATCCCTAGGTGTTTCGATACCACTTCTATTTGATTGGGAGCAGTTATATGTCAATTACTTAAAAATGTACACCCACTATGTGCCTATATGCTCCCTACAACTTTCAGCACCTTAATACTAATTAGTAATTATCATCAGGCGCATAATTAATCTCATATAAGAGACATTACTGCTTCTCATTTCAAACAATTTTTTTTAAATCTTAAACAATACACAAAGTAAATAGTTGTAATAAAGTAGTTCCTCGATGGGATATTAATCTCTAATTAATGAGTGCTAAATAAATTTGACTAACATTAAAGATTAACTAAATTGATCAAGTGTTGTTTCAAATTCTAGAATATTGAATTATAAGATTGAATTTTTGTGTATTCTCACGAATTTAAGAACGTACAACATAGTTTTTACCGAATCATGATATGATAGAAGAATTGCACTACACTGATTAAAAGCTGACAATACAAGTTGACAAGTGAAAGATTCTGGAAATCTGCGACACAATCAGATAACCGGTTAGAAGTATAAACTATAAATTTTCGGTAGCAACTAGACTAGATTCTCGACCTATATGCATATACTTGGAGATTTATTCCTCGAGACAAATAATTGATAGTATCTAATAAGTATTTAATAATCCGATATATGCGATAACATCTAGATAATGTGTTTCCCGGAAGATGGATAGGTCGAGATGGTCCAATGGTCTGATCACCTGGATTCCCAACCACAATATTGATTTTTATTTTTGGGATTACTTAAAAAGCATAGTGTACGCCATTGAAGTACTGAGTGATACTGAGCAAGTATTACGAAATAGGATACATGCTGCTACCGAGGCAATCCCCCAACACTCTGGTTTAAGCCTCAGCAGTGGGAGATCGTGGATTTGGGGAGCCCAATTGTGTATAGAAAATATGGGAAATAACTTCGAACACTTGCTGTGATGTTAGTTTTATATGTTCTATGTATTAAACTAAAATTAACAGTAGCACTATCACTCGAACTAACACTAGACCTACTTAACGTTTGAAGATAACTTCGAACATGTTTCTGAAGAAGGTTGCAACATGGCATCCGAAACGTCAAATATTTTTTCAAAAGATACACGGCTTAACCCGAAAGTTTATAGGTCCAGTGATGTACTACTGTTAGTGCTAGTTTTAGTTTAATTAACACCGATCATGAAAGCCTTTGTACTTATGTTCTATGTATTCTTGATTTGAAAGTAAATTTCTTGGATATCTAGAAAACTAAAAAACTTTTGCTACAATTTTCTTCACATATTAGTCATTATTTATCATGAGGAATAAATCCCCAAGTTTATGCATATAGGTTGAGAATCACCCTGTATTTAATCATCGGTGTCAATCATTTTTGTATAAACACTTGATGGAACAAACTAAATTTGTTATTATTATTATTAAGTGACCTAGAGTTTCTTTAATTTCTATAACATTAATAATGGAAAACAATAAATGATATTTTTCATTTTCAAAAATATGAAAATAACCAATTAGGTTCCGATTTTTAGAATACTTTCTAAAATTACAATCTTAAAGGACTTTAAACAAATAATTTGTCAAAATATCGCTCGAATTAATAGCACTTACAATTAGATAAATAATACAAATCTCTAATCAGCACTTTTAAAATCAATGACTCCAACTTGTGTTAACCCACTAAAAATAATTAAGAAATGTAATGATTAAAAATTTAATTCAATGTAACGTATCTTACTTCATTACCTCATGCAAAGTAACAGACACAATATCTTTTGAAGAAATCAAACAATCAATCTGGAGATTATCAATAAGAAAGTATTTTTCTGAAAATATGAGTAAATCATAACAGTATTTAAAAAAAAATAACAATCCACAGCCGATTACAAGATTTAAATGCCTTTACACAATCCCTAACATTTCATTATTGTATGGCAGAACGCGATAAACGCAGATTTGACACCAACAACGATATGGATGAAAGAGATTAAATATAATCTGTAGCACGCTGGTATTGATGAATATCGTCTGGCAATTCTCTACTACGTGAAGGACAGATCAATTACTGCCGTGATTAACGAATATTTATCAAATACCAGATAATTATTAGCGAACGTTTTAGCAGGTGATATCTTACTGCCATACTTTTCAATATCTTTATCTAAAATGAAACTTTTCATAATATAATTGAAGTGCCTCAAAGATCTGTTGACCAAATTAACAATTATTTTTAATAATTATGTTACTACAAGAAAGGCATAAAAGCGTGAAGCAAAGATCTTTGCCCTTGGACACAGTTGAAATGCTCACAATATTATAATAGAAGAAATATTATGTAACAAAATTACCACAAAAATACAAAACTATATCAAGGATAGACCAAACTATGCAAAACAAATATATGTGCTTATCAACAGAAATCTTTGATTACATTACATACATACACATAACTACTTATGCTTGCCTACTCAGTTTGATGTAACGCTTCGAATACATATTAGAAATATATGTATATACTATAGAAATCGATTAAGAAAAGGAAATTTGAGTGCCCAAAACAAATTGATGAAATGAACACATCCCGCTTTACGTTACAATGTACAGAAAGATTATACAAAACCTACACTGTTAATCATGTGTAAGTACACTCCAATTTGATTTACATTACAGTTCTTGAATTTATATATAGGTGTTTATGGTTCACATTTAAAGTGAGAGTAACCTGTGTGCTACAGCAAAATCCAAAACTGTACAAAGTCTTTTGAAATAATTAAAATTGTCAGACTAATATTGCAAGATGCTAATATCATTGTTGTAGCAACAGTGTGTGAAAAATCTACATATAAAGAAGTAAAAAAATCTTCTAAATATTATATACTTTAATGCTTAATGTACTGTTAATGCTACAAGCCACTTAGAGGTTTTTATAGTTCTTTTATCATGTATACTTGAAACTAACAATCATTTCTGTTTACACAGTTTATTACAATTCTACACTTCAAATCTTCAAACCTTGTCAAACAAACCATAAAAAAAGTTCTTCTTAGTTACAGAGGTTACAGATGAATGGAGTCCAACAATCTAAGAATTTCGCAGGACAGAAACAATTATGAAGTGAGCAGAAATAAATGCCCTTAATAAAACCTATCGATGTTTGCACATAATAATGTTGCAAACCATAATGATACAACATATTGAAAGAACGTTTCGAAAGAAGTGTTCTAGTAAACGATATTTTTGAAAGAGATTTTCGAGATGTTAATTAATTAATGGAATTTTTGAGATAAGAAAAAAATTGATCATTTATTGCTCTAGCCTAGGTTAATTAAACATTCCAGAAGCAAATTCATCACGATTTCTTTCAAAAGTACGCTAGATTATCGAACAAGTCTTGGTAGAATGAAAAAGAAATTTAGGATCTTTGCCTGGCCAGTTCACAATGCGACATTAGAGCATGATTATGAAACTTTTAAGAGCCTTTGTATTATTGAATTTGTTTCACAAACCAATGAATGTGCTTAATCGTTTGAAACAACTAGCTCAATAATTTAATCTTTCACAACTTAGGTCTCCATATCTTAAAATTGAATACCGAAGATAAATGAGAAAAATAATCAATTGCTTTCGATTTCCACAACTGAGAATTAATGATTTCTATTTTACATTAGTTTTGGTCTATATCAGATAAATAATTAAATTTCTTCTTTTCTCTAGTGTAGAAATTCCAGTTTGATCAAATGCATAGAACAGCTGCTTTTTTAATTAAAGCATATATTTTGATCCTGATAGATAGAGGAAAAGGGACCGAAAATCGATATAAAAAATATATATAAAAATCTAAAAAATATATATATAAATCGATATATAAAATCGATATATATATATATATATCATTTACAACATTATGATTTCTTAAAATTTCAGTTTTATTTTAAGGCTTCACCAAGGTTTTAAATTACATTATTTTGGCAGGGTATTTTAACTAAAAAGAGCAAACTTTGTAAGGCTTCGTTGGGAACTACTTGATGGTTATCTGATAGTTTTGCCAAAAAAATTAGTATTAACTAAGATTAGACAAAATTAATGCACACATTCAGATTATTTTAAGTGATCATGCGAATTGTTACATCCCTGAAGATGCCGTAGTGATGAAACCGGTACAGCTCGTATAAAGAACAAAAACTAGTTTATTTTAATAAATCTCGTTATTCTAAAATACTATTACAATAAGATTGTTTGATATTCAAATCTGTTAAATGGAACCAAAATTGTTTATTTTAATGTTCCATATTAAATTATTTAGTACAACTGTAACCACAACATAAAAAAATATGTTATACTAGTTCAAACTACTGCATATAGAATATGTAACATTTAAACATTCTTTCAGGTTTCTATATTTTAGTACATACATTTCATTAAAAGTTGATCTTGAAATATTGACGATCGTTTAAAATAATCATTTAAATTTAATAAAATAATTAATTTAATTAAATGTTAATCAATTTATAAACGTTGATAATATCTATTGATAAATCTTAGATAATAATAAATCTAAAAACTAAATTTTCGCTAAATATTAGTTAAATCAAATTTAATATGGTATCCAGACAACAAATATTAAAAAATGGTTATTTACCTCAACAATTTCAACTTTACACGTTTTATTGATTTAAAACATTAAAAAAGGAAGTTCAAAGTGTTCAAGCATACAAACCAACCCATTTTAAAAATTATTTCTTTTTGGTTTCTATGTACTCTGCTCAAACGAGTTTGTTTTCCTTTCTTTGAGTAATCCTGAAGATTATCGCAAAGTAGGTAGAAAACTGTTCAATAAACAATATAAAGTTAAAAGTCTTTAAGTTAACCACTTTCAAGGATTTATTGTTTATGTTTATTTTATCAAAAAAGAAAAAACAATAAACATAAAAAGTAAATATACCGTAACTTCCGCTTACCTTTTCCAATACACCGCAAACTCTGCGTCCGTTCCTCTCACCCAACCCGAGAATTCACCTCTCTCAAACGAACATAACAGGTTCACACATAATCCTCTTCGAGGTAGGCGCACTCATATACCAAGAAGAAAAACCACTTTAATCCAAAAAGAGAAGAAAAAGAACACGCACTAACACTATTTCTTTTATTAAAATCGAATTTACCCGTCTAAAGGTTTAAAAGAACGAACGCGTTTTTGGTGAAAATGAAACCGATCAAAATTCGCGCTCGAAATGATTTCTCTCTCGCAAAACGAATCCTCCTCCAAGCAAAATGGCGAAGCGAACACCTCAAAACGCAACGGAACTCTGAACAGCGACTCCGGCGAACACACGGAGCCGTGCGAGAGAGAGGCACGTGCTCCGGAAACAAAGGATGGGAAGATAAAGCGTTCTCAGGTAGAGTGTATAGTAGGATAGAAGGGACAGAGAATGCTTTTCTGTATAGAGTAGAGAGGTTCAACTGTATAAAGAGGAGAATTTCGTCCGTGGCGACGACTGTTGGGGGAGAGAAATCGATTTTCTGTTATGGACGTGGAGGAAAAATTTGTTGGGGATGGAAGAGCGCGAGCGAGGGGTTGCGATGAACCGTGGCGGTCACGCGTTCTGAATTCGTTCGAAACGCACAGGTTCACTATTTCTTGTCACTGCAAGTCTCTCATTCTATTATGATACCCTTTTAAGACTACATATCGGCCCCACACTTATTTATTTCCCTTCTATTTTGTGGTACAAACTCTGTTTTAAAAAAGAATGCTTTTGGACTTCATCCTTTTAGCCAAAAATCACCTGATTCTTAATCGATACTGCGGGATATTATATTAGCGAAATATTTTTTACTATCTATTTTAGCTTATCTAATCTTCGTCGACCGTCACTTGTGAAATATTTTATTGTGGCTAGCAAAAATTTACGTCAAAAGCCGTTTTTTATAACAGTTTTGAAATGAATTGGCAATTAGCCAAAAATTAATTATTGCATTATTAAATTATAAATTTTAATGTATTTTAATCTATAACAGTTTTTTTAAGCAGTGTTCTACGAATACTACCTAAGATAAGTAAATTGTGTAAAGAAATCAGAATTTTTTTATATTATGAATGTGATAGCCAAATAGTTATGTTTAGTTTATCGCTGCAAATTAATATCATTTTTGAGTTAATGATCATCTTATACTCGAAATTTATATAAAAATGTCCAGTGTTTGATTTAAATTTTCCGCCAGTCTTAAAAATGGCAATATATTATTCGATGCCGTGAGAAACTTATCTCTATGTGGTAACATTGGATTCAACTAGCAGCAGCAGTGCACTAATGCAACGAACATAAGTTGCGGGGATTCACAAGCTTGCTAATCTCAGGCCCGCGATCACAAACACAGAACACTGTCTAGCGTCTAGAACATGTTGCATCACTGCAGTCTACGGTGCCAGTGAACTTGAATTGAAAGTTATTTGTGTTATCAGTAACAGTACAATATTTGTGTTAGTATCTAATTGCGTAATGAAAAAAAGTAATAACGTAATGAAATGGATTCAAGGATACCGTCAAAATGGCATTGGAATTAATACAAAATGATTGACTAATGCTACAATTGAACTTAACAGACTTTAAGAAGGTTAGTTGGTGCTACAGGTTTATGACGTGTCATGGACTTAGCATGCGATACAAAAGCAAAGTATCTCAGAAAATGCCAGAAGAGTATGAAGAGAAAATATTATCTTTCCATCGCTTTATTATTCAACATTGAAAAAAAAACAGTGTAGAACTAGCTAAATAGCAAATATGGACGAAATTCTTCTGACATTTGATGTACCAAGTGCCGATGTGCCAGAACTGTTGGCATGAAAAGTGCTAAACCTGTAACTATAAAAACAAGTGGATATGAAAAAATGCACTACACTGTTGTACTTTCATGTTGTGCTGATGTTACTAAACTTAATCCAATGATCATTTTCAAGCTCAAAACAATGCCAAAATCTTCTGAAATACGGCTAGGTGTTGTTGTTCACGTACATGACAAGGGTTGGATGGACGAGGCGGGTATGAAATTATGGATTAACAGAATGTACGAGAGAAGGAAAGGTGCTTTATTGAAGAAGAGTCCTCTTCTTGTGCTAGATCAGTTTAGCAATCATTTGGCAAATTCTGTGAAAGAGAAATTGAGACAAAGAAATACAAGGATTTCTGTTATTCCGGTTATAAAATAAGCAATGCTTGGTATGTCATAAATAAATTTTAAAATTAATTTAAGAGATAGACACATTCACGGGCAAAATATGTAAGTATCAGACACACACGTATAATCTCAATGCCTACCACCACTGATGTTATACGTATTTTGTTTGATTGTTTCTGATGTGGTATCTATAAGTTCTCCAAGTTAATGTCTGGCTAATTGACGAACATAATACCTTCTCAGTAGGGATTGCAATCCCGGAATTTCAATCCCGAAAATCCCGGGATCCCATACATATTTAAATCTCGAAAATTGTCTCGAAATTATCGATTACTATTTCGGGATTATGTTTATGTCATTAATTTACTATTCTTTGAAGAATAAGGCTCGATCTATCGGTTTATTCTGCTCTAAACAAACAACAGCCACCTGTCCAGTTAACTAAGAATGCACTTGAAGAGTACATACATTGATTCAAGAAATTGATATATTCACTAATGTAGCATGGGTGAAAATTTTCAATTCGCTTTTGAATATTTGAAAACCATTCCACCAACAAGTGTGGAATTGGACCGGTGCTTCTCTTCAGCAGGTTTATTAAACACAAAATTTAAATCTCGTTTAGGAGATAAAACAATAGATAAATTGTTTGTTCTGCGACATTTCTTTAAAAATAGTTTTATGGATGGTAGATTTTTTTATAATGCTTTGTATTATGGTTAGAATAAACTGTAACGTTAATTTTTTCAATTTTTTATTATCATCTTGAACACTTTTTATTTGTAACTACAATATGTAGCCCTTAAAACCCGGGATTACCCGGGATAGAGAATTCTGATCTCGAAATCCCGGGATTATAAAAACTCTTCTTGATTGTATTCCCTACTTCTCAATCTTCGAAGTGATTTATTTCCATTCTTTGATTTGTATTTTGCTGTTATGTATCAGTTTTCTCTATCAAAGTGGGATTTTCTATGACATCTATGCCAATTTTTTGGGATGCATGGGAATTTGTCTATTATTTCTTATATAAATACACTTCGCTAATCGACAGCGTTTATGCTAATTTCTTCTTTTCCATCCAATTAGTTTCTAGGAAAGATTTGACGGTTGGTCTACAAGGTTTTACTGATAAAATCACTAATGATGAAGACAAAATTACTAGTCTTTTAGCACATGGTGATAGATACGTTTTCTTCGACCGCAAATCTTATAAACATTGCATAAGTATGTTGCATACCAGACGGAAAGATAATGGGTACTGGCTAGCAGATACTTATTACTTATGCAGTATGCCTTTGAATACATTGAACTTAATAAAGTTACATCTACAGATTTTTTTACTTCTGGGGTACCTCAAGACTTCAATCAGAGTCCACTGTTATTATTATAGTTTATATAAAAGATCTTTTGGATTAAATCACATGTTCTGTAGCTGCTTATGATGATGATTTAATTTGATAATTTGCTTCGCATGGTTAGCCTGTTGCAATACAATCTTGATTGCGGACGAATAAAGTTGACACTATTAATGAAAGTGCATAATAATAGCAATTGTCTAATATTAATAACACTCTGTAGAGTGGTAATGCATGTATGTGTCTAACAAAGTGTTGAAGAAAACCAAGTAATGTTTCGTGTTACATCCACATGAAGGGTTGGCAGCGCCCATTGAGCCTGGAAATACGATTACTAGGGGATCGGTATTTCGTACAGCATTTGCTGCAAAACTCGCTAACGTAACCCTTCCTGCTGAAGTGAGTGCTTCAACCTGTCATCTCCTACGTCTTACTATCACTTTGTTAGGATTTTGAACTGTAATTATACCAGTTTCATCAGCATTGTAGATGTTTTGTGGTTCGAACTCATAACGAATCTATAACGATTGTTAAATTATCATAAAACATCTACATTGTTTTTATTAAAACTATTTGCCTTGCAATATTTGTTGCTTACGCCACTCGAACTGAGACATCGAAGTTTCTTCTCATAAAAGTTAGTCCACCAAACCGTTGTTGGCAAGTTATTGGCAAATTTTCTCACTTCTTTCGTAGAAACAACCTAACCCAACCCAACTCAACCCAATCCAACCCAACATAAAATATATTTCTGCACAACGGATTAACTAGTTCCACATACAGTTGACATTCTTGAATTGTATTAAAAACAGTGTTATGTGCTCTGTATCTCATGTTCACGTCCTGTTGGTGTTTTTCATTAGCCGGATCTCGCTTCCGAATACTATAATAATAAATAAAACCAAAAAAGAATTAATAATAAAGACTAAGAATAAATACTATAAAAGAGAACCATAATTATTGATCGGAGTAGATTTTAATTTTGAAAATCACGTGAGGGCTATATTATTCGCGCCATAAAATGATAGTTGTATATTTTGCCGATGACTAAAGTTATAAAACGGAAATGCCCCCAAACCAAAGACTTCGGAGCCTCATGCTTTATAAAAGTTGTCTAAGCTAGATCCAGTATATATCATTGGGAAGAGCTAGTTTTGGAATAAAACTCTATTGTGCGAGTCTAATATGAATATTTGTGTGTACCAATCATATGTGTGTGTAGGCTTTACTTGATCACGTCGTTAAGTTCAATCAAAAATATTAATTTCTTTGATTATTATAAGTGCGTTGTCTAATCTTTGCCAAATAGTCCTAACACTAGAAGTAGTGAAAAAGTTTGTTTGACACGGATATAAATTCACAAATAAATTAAAAATGTAAATACCGATGACGGCAAGAAAAAAATACTTTTTAGTTTTGTTTTTTATTAACGAATATTGATACATTTACTAGAATTTACAACAACAATGAATAATTAGCGATCAATGTACTATAGAATTGAGGTCGGTGTCTTGTATGTAATTTTCTCTTTACCATTTTAACCCCTTGTACAAGTATTAATTTGGTAACAGCTTGTAATGGATTCCATACCTCAGAAGGGCCAGATGGGCAACACACAATGTAACCCCATTTATAAGTTACCTCATCTTTATGTATTGTATTAGCATCTTTATATAATAGCGTTAATAATAATCTTTGAGTTACCTTGTTCACCAACGATATTACAATTGCTCATCAGCTTAAAGCACTTTTTTTAGTAACGGTGTAAAAATTTTGTATACGATTTCAAATAAGTGATCAATCAGATTGCATTCTGTCTCCTTTTTTAATATTAACGTCAGTCTGCCAAATTATTGTACATTCACTTTGTGAGTCAAGTTGTGTGTGAACTTCTTTTGTGAAAAATGTGATTACGTCCTGGATTGTCAAAATGTGGCTCCCAGCATGTCGTTGTATAAATTTCCTCTTCGGTTAGTTGCTAATATGTAATTAACCGTCTTCTTCATTACTTCTTTCCATTTGTCATTTTGTCGTGGTAGAAGAAAATAATAGGTACTTGGTTCAAAAATGTTCTAATAAATGTATTTTTAACCATAATGTATCAAGAGTTCGTGAAATGACGGTTTTCTTTTGACATATGTCTTAAATAATTTGACATCATACTGAATTTTTCACAATTGTGTTAGGAATTATGTGCAGATGTTACTAATTAAGAGAGAAAATTTGAAAACTCATTTCAAATGTTCAAAAAATGTTTTATATCAATAAAAACGCATACTTCAGACTATGATACTTGTTGAATTAAGTTTGAAGGCATATTACCTACATTAACTGTAAATCTATATATCTACGAAATTTTTTTATAAATTTGTATTTTTTTACATAAATTGAAGTGATCTATCTGATTAAATCTTCTCAGTTAAAAGTACCATCTACTGTAATAAAATTGTAGATTCTGGGATATGATTCTAGATAACTATGATATATGGCAAGATGAAGTTGGTATAATAGGTGCTTTTATTACAAATTATTACCATTGATATCCAAACACCACTACGTTCTTATGGAATTTATAGTAATAAAATATATGTATATTATTGAATGCAAGTGGAAGATTAGAAGAGCATAGATATGTAAATATCTTCAGATGGACCAAGTCTTATGTTAGATATTTATGACTGATGTAGTATATGATGGTTAAATTATACCGTAAGTCACAGAAATATGCAGTATACCGAAATCAATCCATATCTTTGATAGGATCAAAATGAAAACTTCAAAATATTATATTTTTTAAATAATTTTAGGTTGTCGTAAAAGTTGTGTTATATTCACATTTAATTCTGTGTTTTGTTTGTTAATAATTGATGGTAATGGTTAATACTTACCTAACCCGTATTGTCAAGCGATTGCCGTCGCAGTTTGTTTACTTCTTAATCACATCTCGTAGACCCATGACTTATAACTGGTTTGAATTCCTGATGATTAATCAAATAAGGCTGTTCAGAAGATTTGTTTCTACACCATCCCATTTTGTTAAAAATGACAAATGCCGAGTGGCAGAACAAGTGACGGTAAGAGTCATGACCACCAATAAAAGTCTCTATGCTTAAAAATCCTCAACAGAAAGACCAAATTTAGAATATATAGAACACTAATAATACTTGTAGTAAAAATATTTGAGCGGCAGATACTCGGTAAGATTTTCGGCTCTACCCAGGAGGAAGATGGTAGTTGGAGAATCAGTATATGTGCTATATAAAGGCATAGCGCCTACTGAGGCATCTATACAGAATGGAATACGACAGACTCGCAAGAGTGCTGACTGAATGGAAACCGACAGAAAAGAGAATGCGAGAGAGGCCAGGAAGGACATGGAAGATGGCAGCAGAGGAGGATTAACGGGCTATGCGTGTTGAACGATGGAGGTTGCCGATAAAGGATGACAAAACCCACATAGGATTATAGAGCCAAAGGAAGAACAAGAAGAAGGCATAGAAGATCGACTCGAAATTGTTTTATATTAGGTTGATTTTTTCCCTTAAAATCCATTGTTCTTGGAAGTTTTCAATATTTTATAATGACACCAGCATTATAAGATTCACTATCACTCGATAAAACTTTTGTACATTTTCTTATTGGTATCATTTCACGATCCTTTTGTAATTAATTACAGCTTTCATCACTTTTCATTACTGCAAAAATTTTCATCATCAAATTACTCAAAGTCATTTAATTGAAACTTTCATACCGTTTCATGAGAAGAGTCTCGTCCGTCAAATGTACCCAAAGTTAATGAAGTTAACCAATTGTTTAATTGTATATTTCGCCTTTATTCCTGATGATGCCATTTAAGGAAACAAGTTAGACAATATATTTGGAATCAATTAATTTGTTAAAATAGAATAAAGTCTATGAAAATTTTTACTCTTTATATTATTAGATCACTGTTTAAATGGATTTCGTTTTTAATCTCAATCCAAAGAATTTTTCAAATTTATGAGACATTATAACTGGTGTAATAACGGGCAGCTCAGAGCCTTCACAACAGGTTAAACATAACTACCGAAGTCTTCGTATACAAACAACTCGAGCGTGACAAAATCGTAAATCAGCATAGTGATTAAATGAGTGCGGAATAATGGTCCCCCTTTTAATGGTACCTCCATATTCTGCGCAGGCCAACTCCTTTTACGTCTACTCGTTTAACGACCATAGTACACTCCAGTCGTAACTCCGAATAATTTCGTTTGCGCTGAAAGGTGATGAAGCAGTCATAGTTATATAGTCAGAACATAGCTTCTCGATTTGTAGTTCAAAATTCTTATGAAATTATGTGTGAAATTAAAAGTAGTAACAAAAAGAAAAGCAATCGATTTTGAAATATAAATGTAGATATTAGCGAACATGATGCTGGTAACATATTAAAGTTAAATTAAATAACTTTGGATTATCACACTCAACTGCATCAACAACCTTAAAAGACGAAGAGAGGATAAAAGATACAGCAATACATAAACATTATCCAAGATAATAATTACCTTCCCAACCAAATTTTTATTGTACAAGAAACTTGTTTGTTTTGAAAGAAATGCCTGAAAGATCATACATTCACAAAGAAGCTCAAGCTATTCGTCATATTCTTCATATTTTGTCAATGGATCAAGATGCTATAGCTACTTTTAAAGCTCATTATTTGCATACATTATTTTTAGAAACTTTAAATGCAACAGAAAATAACGAGATAACCTTTTATGAGTTTTGAAACAATCCTGCGCTTCAGAAAACAGAGGTGTGTTCCAAAATCACACAATCTCTTTTTAAAGTGCTTGTGATTTATTTTTTGCTCATACAATGTACCTTCCGCTTTTTAAGTTAGCTAAGGTACTAGCAGTTTCATACCCAAAAGTGATGCCAACTCCTTTTCCTTATTACTGTACAGATTCTTTATATTGCCATATTTTAAGAATAAAACTTTTACCGAAATAAATTCTTTGACATTTTTCTTATTAAAGTCTGTGCAGTAAGTGGTGTTATCAATAAAAAGGACACCAGAGCGCAATGTCAAGTACAGACGGCCGACAGTCGCTTAGGAAATGACCTATTTACGCGGTAGACACGATAGCCCCACTAGGAAATATAAAAGCTCCGGCAAAATTGCCAAGTCTACTCGGAGGCGACGACAACGACAACAACGTCGATATCGACCAGTTCTAGGAACGGACGGTCAAGCCAGACCAGGTCTATATGGCGCCACATAAATTCCACTATGTAACGCTCAATAATAGATCTAAAAATATATAAACAAATATCGTTCAGTTTTTAAATAATTCAATAATATAATCAAGTGCACCTAAAATTAGTAAAATTAATGTCATCGCAAACTATTAGGCATTTTAAGAAAACATTTGTTTATGTACCTTTGCATTATATGATTAGGCACATAACATAAATATTTAGGTATTAAATATTTTCGTTAACTTGAAATGGCACATCAGTTATAACTATGAGTGTGTTATGAGTCATAGCTCTACAGGTTTGACTCGAAGACTCCAGGTTTTGACCTACGGTCTCCAAGCTTTGGTTCATTGGACATTTTCTCCAGGTACGAGCATATTTAACAAAAAATAAATCAAAGATCTTAAATAAATTTTTACGCCAGGAGAAAATAGGAAAAACGATAAGGATATGTTACCAATTAACAACAGTCGTTTTGGGGAGGAGCAGACTAACAATTAATTAATGTAGTAAATTCTGGCGTTCGCGAGTGTCGACTCAAATCGTCGACTGCCGACACCCGATTTAGTAATAATAAGCATTTTATTGTTTTTGATATTTACAATTTTTATCCCCTCAATACATTCTAATATATATTATTAGTATATTATTTTCACCCTCTTCCCTCTTTCTCCATTTCCATACCCTCGGCTCCTCGGCCCAATCATCCCCTCATCCTTCCCTTTGTCTCCTTACCCCCACAACCATTCTCATCCATCGTTCACACCCGATTTAGTATTAAGTTTCATTTTGTGTAATTGTAATTTAAAATAAAAGTTATCTTTAGAAAGCTTAAATGTTTGATTGAAGAACTTAAATCTAGTTGTTTACTGTTACTGTGTACCGGTTTTTTGTTGAGTTGTGTGAGTTATACCAAAAAGTTATTTAGTTACCTATATTTTGATTTGTCACGAGTGAGATAACAAAAGAGAGAATTGGAGAGCAAGCACTTTGTCACATTACTTACAACGTTTCTGATGAAACAAAACTATGTGTATGTCATAACTGAAGTAGTGTAGTTTGAGTAGTGATTGTAGCATTAAACTAAACTCTTACGTTTATCGCGATTCTGATTTTGCAAAGAAGGTTCATTGCAATCGAATAAGAGCGAAACCAATCATTGAAAATTAAGACCAAGAAGTCGTCAGAGATCTCCGCCATTCTCAATTTTAAATAAGGATAACCAAAGGCTAAAAACAATCAAATATCTGAGCATTACCGTGAACCACATTACAAAAGAATCAAAACGGACACTTAAGACACTTGTACATAAAGATAAAGGCGTTTCTCTAGAATCTGCAACACAAATTTATAAAAGTATATGTCGGCCGCTGCTCGATTATAACCATATAACAACACAATGCACGATAAACTCAACCAAGACAATAATGAAGAAAGCTGAAAGATGTCTAAAAGATTACTTTTAACTAAAATTAGATACCCAAACACAGTATTCGTAACGAAGTCTTATTGGCAAAAACCAAAATTGAATCAATTTGCGAAAGACACAAACGTTTAAAAATTGGACGTTGCAAAATTTATGAGTCTTCTAATTTATGAGTTCAATTTCTTGCGGGCCAAAAATAAAATAGCATTGTAATAATTATAAATAATCTTGTAAATGTTGAAAAAATGTTTTGAAACGTTTAGCTCAGATGTTAGTACCGTCACGTATATGGCGAACTGTATGTAGACAAACTATATCAGACACGTGTATATGAAAGAGGATCTTAGTCACTATATTAACTGTTAAAATATTGAACATAATTATTTTATTTTATAGTAATGTAAATATATTATATACCGAATGGATCGCTTAAATAAAGATGTGTAATAATAAATGAATGTATAGCAATATGTTTAAGTTTTGTGTTTAATATAGGAAAAAAGGAGAAAAGAAGAAGAAAAAATAATCAAAAAATATATAACAAAATATTAATATACAACAGTGGTGGTCATATAATTAAGGACAGCATTTTTCAGTTTAAAACTTTGCGTTCTTTTTACTAAAATGTTAGATCTATTTTCTTAAAAAAAGAATTATGTCTTTTATCCTATAACTCATGTATTAATCGAAAAAGAAACGAAAATAATGTGCTCATAATAACTTAAAAATAAAATAAATAAATATTGATTATTTTAGCTTGGACGGTTAATAAGGACACTTCAAATTTTTTAAATATACTTAAAAAGTTTACATTTTATACATACATTTTCTGGCTTGTATCATCACGCCAAGTTACTTTCATGGCGCGTAACGGAAATACAAACCCAAGAAAACTACTCCAGCAGAAGATCGCTTAATTTGCAGAACAAGCAGAGCCAATCCTTTTTTGAGTTCCAAACAAATTCACAGCGAAATAACGAAATAACTCAATTAATTAAGTATTGAAATATCAACGCAAACCATAAGACGTCAACTATTGAAAAGTGGACTACGTGGATGCATTGCAAGGAAAAAGCCACATGTACCGAGTAAGAATTTAATGCGTCGAATTTAGTTTGCAAAGGAACACATCGAAAAACTCTTAGAATTTTGAGAAAACATACTATGGAGCGATGAATCAAAGTTCAACTTGTTTGGATCAGGTGGTAAAAAACATGTACGACGCACCCCAAACAAGGAATTAGTTCCTCGCTATACTTTAAAGTGTAAAGCATGGTGGAGGAAATATTATGGTTTGGGCTACATTTTCGTGGTTTGGTGTGGGTCCTATTCAGGCCCGTCCTTAGGGTGGAGCAAGTGGAGCGGCCCCGCGCCTACGAAGGCCCCGCGGTGAGGGGTCTTTTCACAATAAAATGTTCTTAGAATAAGGCGTCGGTGGTGCGAACAAAGACAAACAATTTTAATTTTCCAAAAAATGCAGAAAAAAGACTTTTTTCTGCCAATTTTTACAAACGAACTATGAATAATTTAGAACAAGTGCACAGACGTTGGCTAGTTTACAGCAAAAGTACTGATAAAGCATTTTGTTTTTGCTGCAAATTGTAAGGAAATGACACTGGATCTCAATTAGCTAACGATGGGTATAGTGATTGGGCACACTTGGGCAGAGCTCTTGATAATCACCTAAAATTAGCAATTCATGGTCAGAATGTTGGAAAGTGGACGGATTGTGAGATACGTTTAGCTGAAGCGTCCACTTGAGCACTTCGTTACCAGATTAAGGAAGTACACAATGCTTTAGAAAAAGTAGTAGAAACGACTGACGACCCTAAAGCAAAAAGTGAAGCTCAATCCCTTGTCAATGAACTAAGGAGTTATGAGTTTTTAGTAGCATTAGCTATTTGGCATGACGTGCTCTTTGCTATAAATAGTGTAAACAAAAACTTGCAGGCTGAAAAAATGCACTTAGGCATGGCATCGCAGTTGCTTCAAGGACTGGTACAGTTTTTTGAGCAATTTAGAAATGAACTTTTGGACATAGAGCCAAAGTTTCAAATAGTTAAGCAAAGGAAGAAACGAAAAATGTTTGATTACGAAGAAGAAGATGAGCATGTTTTAGAATCTGCTGAACAAATGTTCAAGGTTGAGTATTTTTATTATATTGTAGATTGTATATTACAGTCCCTTTCAAGAAGATTTCAACAAATTGCCAGTTACAACAGTATGTTTGGATTCTTGTACAGTGTAAAAGAATTAAAATCAATTGAACAAGGTCAATTGTTGGAAAAGTGCAACGCCCTAGAAGCCTCTTTAAGTTGTGAAGGGTAAAAGGATATCTGTGGAAATGATTTGTTCACAGAACTAAAAGTTCTTCGTGGCCCACTTCCCGCTTAAGTTGAAACAGCTGCTGGTGTGTTAAGATTTATGAACAGAATACAAAATCCATATCCCAACACGTTCATTGCCTACAGAATTTTACTTACTATTGCAGTGACTGTTGCTAGCGCAGAAAGGAGTTTTTCTCGGCTAAAGTTAATAAAGACTTACCTAAGATCATCAATGAGCCAAGAAAGGTTAACGTCTTTGGCAACATTATCGATAGAAGCAGACACCACGGCCAAAGTCAATTTTGAAGAAATTATTGACGACTTCGCTGGATTAAAAGCAAGAAAAATTAAGTTTAAGTAGTGTAAGAATATTATTGTTAAAGCAATACTTTTAAGCAGATTTAAATTTGTTTTAGTTTAGTATTAATAAGAATAAAAAAAAATTAATGACAAAATATTTAGCTGTTCTTTTTTAACTGAGATAAGGCACATTACAATGTTTATTTTTTAATGGTAGCGATATTGTGATGGAGGTGGGAAAGAACTATGATGGTAGGTAGTTTATGAAAAAGAAGAGTCGAGAGCTATTTACCTACATAAAGGCCTCGCAAAACTATTTTGCACCAGGCCCCGCATTTGCTAAAGACGGCTCTGGTCCTATTCGTTGGATAACTCAACGAATGGACCAATATTTATACAAAGACATCATGGCGAATACAATGAAGCCATTTGCGGATAAATATATGCCTGTCCCATTCATTTTTATGCAGGATAACGATCCACAGCATACTGCTAGAGGCGTTAAAGCATGGTCTTCTGCCGAAAACGTTAATGTTTAGGATTGGCCTGCCCAGAGTCCCGACTTAAACCCAATTGAAAACCTCTGGGCTGATGTTGAAAGGGTTCTGGAAAAGAAAATAAACAAAAATGCTGATGAATTGTTCAAAAATGTAAAGAAAATATGGCAGAATATTCCAATTGAACGATGTCAGCATTTAGTAGCTAGACTTCCTCGAAGGTGCAAAAACGTTCTTAAATTAAGGGGTTATCCTACTAAATATTAGATTTAAATGAAAATTTATATTTAAAACGTTGTTAATTAATTAATTGTTAATTTATAAAAAAACTTTATTATAGAGTATATAAAAACCTTAATTAGTTGTCCAAATTAAAAGGGTAGGTCTTGTTTTTATTGAGATTACTCCATTATGGTGTATACAATTGCTGAAAGAGCTGAAATTGTGAGCCTTTTTTTAATCATGAAAACGCTAATGAAGCAGCACGTTTATTTAATAACCTGCATCGTAATAGGTGTTTTCGTAATAAGTACGTTCTAGAGATGGTACATAAGTTCCGAGAAACTGGATCGGTGCTAATAAAAAAAGAAACCCTGAACGTGAACTTCCTGTGGTCAATGAACTCACAAACTTGGAAGTAATAGGGCAAGTTAGTGCAGATCCAACTGTAAGTACAAGAAAAATAGCTGCAGTTACTAATGTTCCTAGAATAACTATTCAACGAGTTTCGCAAAACTTTAAATTCCATCCTTATTAAAATAAAGTTAGTTCATAAATTTAATGAAGGCACTTGCAATTTGCACTTTCACTTGCAATTTTGCGAAAATATTTTCCAAAAAATAATTGTCAGTAGGCAATTCCTACCTTAATTGACATTGTTGAGAACTATGAAAGATACTCGAAACAACACTTATTTTTCCAGCAAGATGGTGCTCCACCGCATTATGTTTATTATGTTTCCCGGTCAATGGATAGGTCGAAGTGGTGCTGTAGAATGGCCAGCCAGATCTTCAAACCTCTCCCATTTAGATTTTTTTATGGAGGCATTTAAAATCAAAAGTTTATGCTACCGAGTACGATTCGTTGGAAGAGTATCGCCAGCACATTATTGATAAATGCAAGATAATAACTTCTGAAATGCTGGAAAATATTAGGCAAAGATTTGAATCAAATTGTACATCCATACACTTGTATGGATGTTGGTGGTGCTAACTTTGAAGATTTATTGTGTTAAGCCTTTTCTTAAGGATTAAGAATTTCTACTTTTCTTAACGAATATATGTTTATTTTTAATTTTTCTTATTAGAAATATTTTTTATGGCAACCCCCCCGAGAAATAAACTTGACGTGTTTCAGGTTTTCTTCGATGAAATCAGTTATGCCCTTCAGCTCGTTTTCAATAGGCCAGCCTGTATAAAAAAAAGTAGTCTTTTTGCCCGATCATATTTGATATTTGTATTAAAACTTTTTGAAAGCGTCATCCATACATTAATTTAAAACTTTTTTGTTAAATATATGGAAAAATGTATATGTATATATATACATATAAAAATATAAAAAAAACTTCTTACTTGCTTAATTTTTAAATATTTACTGGAACCGGTTTCGACACATAAAGGTCATCATCAGCCAAAATCTTTGCAAGAGAAAAATATAAAAAAGAAAATTACATCAAACTATAATTTCGTTATAAAAATGATATAACTTACGTCATAAATGAAGAAATTTTATAAAAATACCACACTGAATATTAAAATATTAAAATTTAAATAAATAAACTAAGGTAAAATGTTAAAATTAAATAAATATGTTACGAATTAAAATGAAACGTACAACAAGACGAACACAGCGCACAATAATGGAAATTTTACATGAAAGTAAGTACACCACCCGAATAAACCGGTTACACATTAAAATCGTTTGAATAAAGAGATGGTAAAATCAACTCTTGCTTCTTGATATGAAGGAGTATAATGGGGTGTACAAAGTATCAACTTGATCGTTGAGAAGATTTATTCTTTTATTTCTCTTATGTTTATCGATTTCCAATGTTTCCAAAAGATCCAGTTTTCAAACCCTTTCTCGCATTTATGTAATAACTTCGTGTTATCGAAGTCGATAATATGACCAGTCAATCGACTGTGTTTGAAAATGTTAGAATTCGCCTTTGTTTTATGTTCCTGTAATCTTAAATCAAGTCTACGACCTGTTTGCCCAATATACACATTACTATTGCATTCTTTACAATTAACTTTATAAACTCCAGAATCTTGGAGATTATTTTTATTATGTTTTAAATGATGATTTGATAACAAATTTAGAATTATTCTTCTATTACTATAAGAAAATGTTATACCGTGTTTAGCAAGGGTCTTATGGGCTTGTTGAGAAGTATCATTAAAAGTAATAGGTTTGTAAATGTCATTCTTTAAGTTTAGTATATAAAACATCCTTAGTTATTGTAATCTTATTTAGAAGGTTGTTAATTATATTGTTTGAAAAACCATTTTGTTTAGCTAAGCAATACATATAATTGAGTTCTTTAACACGATTTTCTTTTGACAATGGGTAATCCAGAGCTCTATTAATTAAACAACGAAAACTTGCTATTTTTTGGGAAAATGGATGTGCAGAATCTTCAGGAATAATTGTAGGAACTGTTGTTTGTTTTCTAAATATATCATATTTCAATTTTTCGTCTTCATTAGTCAACTTTAGGTCTAAAAAGTTTAGTTCCTTATTGATTTCTTTCTCTACCGTGAACTTTAAATTTTTATGAATATTATTCATGAAAAAGATCTAAGTCTGCATTGTTATTTTCCCATATTATAGATATGTCATCTACATATCTTATCCATTTTATGATATTATTGTTGTAAGGATTATTATTAGATATTATACTGGGTGTTCATTTCAAAACTTTCCACCATAATTTCTGTAAATCCGGAAGTTTAAAAAGAAAATCGCTGAAATAGGTAAAGAATAAAACCAAGGGGGACAACTTTTTATGCAAAAATTGACTCACTCACTTCAACCCCCCGTCGCCAGAAACCAACGCCTTAAAAATCTTAAATGGAAAGGGGTGTCAAGTGATACCTCATTTTAAAGGTCTTTTAAGGTACTACATGTTAGTATTTACTTTTTTTAAATTGATCGATTCGTTTTCGAAATTTTTGCGAAAATCTTTGTTTTGTATTTCCCGCTTTAATTAATATTAAAAATTTTAATCACCTTCTTAAAAGCAAGAATAAGTAATCTTTTATTATTAATTTATAAAATTAAATTACCATGTTCGTTTTTACAACGACCATTAAATCTTTATTATTTCGGAGCAATCGGAAATATTTAAGAAAACTAAACACGTATAATTATGAATTAAACTAAATTTTATTGAAAGTATTTTACATTAAACCTGTATGAAAATTACTCTTGTCTCGAATGGCCAAAAAAAGGAAAAAAAGAGACGAAATTTTTCTCTTTCTATAAACGAGTTATAGGCTTTCATAATAAAAGTGCAATTCTAAACATAAGTTTATTTGGTTATTACTTAAACAACTTTGTGTTATCCACTTAACAAAGTTATTTAAATAAAACAGCAATAATGGTTTACAGTTTTCAGGAAAGGATTGAAATTGTATTAATGTATGGATCCCAAAATGAATGTGCTCGACGAACTGCCGCAGTTTTTAATGAAAGGCATCCAGATAAGAACGTATCTCATACATACGTCCTGAATCTCATGAAGAAATTCACTCAGACTGGGTCCGTTGCCAACATAAAACATAATGAGTCGAGAGTTTTGAATGAAACCGCTCAACTGGAAGTGTTAGGTCATTTCGGTATCAACCCCAATACTTCATTGCGTCAGATATCTCGTGCAACTGGTATATCCTTGGGTTCTGTTCATAAAGTTGTAAAACTTCACAAATTCCATCCTTATAAATTGAAAATACATCAAGAGCTAACTGAAGACGATTTTGACAGAATACAGTTTTGTGAAGAAGTGACCACTATTATTAATAATAACAACGTTTTTGTGAAAAATATCTGCTTTAGTGCAGATATCTGATAACTGCAGATATTGGAGTAATGAAAACCCTCATCTGACTGTAGAAGGGCATACACAATATCCTGAAAAAGTTAATGTATGGGGCGGCATTTTGGGAGACCAAGTGATTGGTCCAGTGTTTATCGATGGAAATTTAAACGGCGAAGTGTACTTGGATATGTTAGAAAATACTATCAATCCACTAATTACGGAAGCTCTCGAGAATCAGTTGGATAGAGAAGAAAATGCCTTACTTGATGAGAATGAATTACATTTTCAACAAGACGGAGCTCCTCCTCACTATGTTCTCCCAGTACGACAGTGGTTAGATAATACGTTTCCAAACAGATGGATAGGACGAAGAGGTCCTATAGAATGGCCAGCCAGATCACCAGATTTGACGCCATTAGACTTTTTTTATGGGGTCATTTAAAGTCTGTTGTATTTACCCCTCAACCTCAAAATTTAGAAGAACTTCGTCAGAGAATTACTGCAGCTTGCCGTGGAATTCAAAGGGAAGTTTTTGAAAATGTGCACCGTAGTTTTGAACAACGGTTGTACCATTGTTTAGCTAACAACGGACAACACTTTGAACAATTATTAAGTTGATTTTCTCTGCAAAAAGTTTTTGTACATAATTAAATAACTGAAAATAAAATAGAACGTTTCAAGCAGTTAAAAGTTGTTTAAGTAATAACCAAATAAACCTAAAAGAAAAGAAAAATGAAACAGAAATCGTTTTTTCTAAATATCTCTGACAGACGCCAGGCAAGCTAGCCAACGTAGGTATATCATTGTCAAAATAACCTAAATATCAAAGATTTCGGATTGCTCCGAAATAATAAAGGTTTAATGGTCGTTGTAAAAACGAACATGGTAATTTAATTTTATAAATTAATAATAAAAGATTACTTATTCTTGCTTTTAAGAAGGTGATTAAAGTTTTTAATATTAATTAATGCGGGAAATACAAAACAAAGATTTTCGCAAAAATTTCGAAAACGAATCGATCAATTTAAAAAAAATAAATACTAACATGTAGTACTTTAAAAGACCTTTAAAATGAGGTATCACTTGACACCCCTTTCCATTTAAGATTTTTAAGGGGTTGGTTTCTGGCGGCGGGGGGTTGAAGTGAGTGAGTCAATTTTTACATAAAAAGTTGTCCTTGGTTTTATTCTTTACCTATTTCAGCGATTTTCTTTTTAAACTTCCGGATTTACAGAAATTGAGGTGGAAAGTTTTGAAATGAACACCCTGTATATTTACATATACATTTTCCCATATATAATATAACTTGCAACATGGATTCATACAATCAAATTTTTTGTTTAAGGTTTGGTTTAAGGTAGTTTAAGTAGCAGTTATAACTCTCGTCATGTAAAGTGGTTTAAGTTTAAATTTTACCACCATTTTTTTTACAACTTTCAACTTTTCGACATATTAAATAAGGGTAAGCAATTACTAAATAGTTAACTGTTGTTGTTTACTTGTTATCTCTTTCTTGCACTTACATAATATAAATAATGTAAAAGTTAATTTTGACGAGATTATCATAGGAAATATTGAGCATATTACGTATGATACTATTAAAAATAAAGTTACTTATTCACAATGATTTTAGGTTTGTCTGATGAGGCAATTCAACATTGAACTTCAATATCTCTGATTATAAAGAAAGGAATTCTGATATTGATGAAGATGACAGACAGATCCAGGATACAGATAATATCGAGGAACAGCAAAGTTTTCCAGGAACTAAACTTTGACTGAGATTCTTCGATTATAAGCCGTATCAACGTCTGTATAATTCAACGAGGAATATTTCTGCAAGTAGACCAATAATATGAAAGCGTTCAATTGATTTTAGACTCGTATTTATCGCACCAACACCAGGTGCACTGAATATCTCAAAGGACAACCAGAGGGCTAATATCAAAAACCCAATACAATATTTTGAGCGGTATATGAACGCTGAATCTTTGCAAAGATGGCTTTTTGTACAAATGTTAAGCCCTTTGCGTGAACGGAAAAATGTTTTGACACTACTGCACAGAAATTTAACGTAGTTTTGGGTCATGATTATTAGAGTGTTGACTTAATTGCTAGCAATTTGTTTAAATTTAATGTTTGTTGTTAATAAAAATTTGTATTGTAAAACCTTTTCTTTTTGGTCGTCACAAAATCTACTTACAATGTTATACAATGCTTACAATTTTATGGAAAAACGAAAAAAAAAACTACTCTTGTGGTTTTCTGGAATTTTAATAGTAATTGTTGAACATGTTGGTTTAATTCAACAACAAAAAATATATGGTATAATTTAAATTAGTGACCTCGAATTTCTTTTTTGCTAAATTTATCAGTTTTTTTTGTTTCAAATCAGCGAAGAATTTCTTCAAAACGAATAAATCCAAAATAATAAAGATGGCTAATTAGTCAAATCAATTAAGGAAATTGTTTGAAAAAGAAATATTTAGACGTCAGAAATGTTCGACTTCGGTGGCCCTGAATGCAACCGTTTTCGCCAAAACGGTGTCCTTTTATCTATACCGAAAAAGGTAGCAAGACAATAGGAACGGCGGTGGCGGCGGCAAATCAAAGACCTTCGGTGTCGCTGCAACTCCGGTAAGAATAAATATTCTTCACTTTAAGTTGTCACGATGCAAGGCAAAAACCCTGACCGACTAAAATGCGTACAAAATTGTAAAAAAAAAACACGAAAACTTCTTTAAAACGAAAAATTCCTTCCTAACAACACCTTTATTAACCACTTTCTTTTATTTAGACGTTTCAAGACCACCCACTGTCAAAAAAGATACACAAAAAGATCTTCGTAACAAAACAAGTTTTTTTAATTTATTTTTGTGTTCCTATCAGTAAACTAATATCTATTCAAATCCATGAAAAAAAAAGAAAGTTAGTTTTAGAAATATTTTACAGGTGAATAATACGGTTCTGCGTGACAATCAAAACCAGTATGACTCATTCATTGGAGTCGGCCCGTCCGTTGGGAGAAGACGACCGACGTTCGCGGGCAGGTTAAACACGTGCACGTGTGTATATGCGTGTGTAACAGGTACCAACCACCTTCTTCCGTCGTTTTTGAACTCGACCATCGTCCCGAGTCCGGGTATTAAAAAAAGTTCCGAGCGATTTTTTTTTCTTTTAATTTACAAGCGAACCTATCATCAGCGTCTCTCGTTCTTGGGTTCTTCGACTTTTCTTCTTTTCCCACCACCTTGTTTCGCTCAATACTAAATTCCCTGCACCTGATCCTATGACTCATCCAGCCCTTTTTTCTTTTCTTATCGCCACGGTAGGTCAGTATAATTTGGTGTGGTTTTTGAACAAATAAATCTCCAGAGAGAATGAAATGAAGAATGACGTGTCAATGTTTTTTTTTTATTATACCTATATTAGATAATGCATACAAAGTGTTATGTATATAAAAGCATACTACTTATATATTTGTGAAAAAAAATCTTTAGTATTTATTTAATAATATATTGTAGATGATTGAATAAAGAAGGTATTATGATAAGTTATAAGATTTATTAGGGTAAATAAGTTTTTTTCCACACCTCTTCAAACTATACTTGTGTTTGTTTGTTATCGTCTGGATAAAGTGTACGGAGACTCCAGACATTTAAGAAGAAAATAAACAAATAAAAAGATTGAAAAGTTATCCGTCTACAAAGTCTTTAAAAATAAGGAAAAGGATTTTATAAGAGTTCGTTCGGCGAACCTAACGTTGCGTAACATTCTGAAAACTCTCATCCCCCTTTCCATTAATCTGTGTTCCGGGAATTTCGTTGTTGGTGAGTTTGCGCATTTGGCAAATTGCGGGGGTGGTTTGGGGTAATATCGAACCGACGCTGTCACCCGACATTCGTCCGGGAAATATGTTGAAATTCCGAGAATTTTGTTGCGCAGAGCTTCTTTTCGAATCAATAACAGTCCGACCACGATTCTGTTTGCCGCGTCATGACGCTCGAAGTTTGGCTAGATTGCGTGGGTAGGGAAGAATGGAAAGGGTAATTCTGGAAACTCTAAGTTAACAATAAATTGGATTTACTGAAATAGAATATCTATTTTGCTTCTTTAATTATATTAAATAAGTTAAAGTAAAGGGGTAAAATATGAGTGAAACAAAGAAGTTTGCATTGTGCCAGTTTATTTTTCTCCTTAAAATTGTTTTCCTTTCTTCTGGATTTTATTTATTTTATTTTTCCCAATTAGTAACGGTTTTGTTTCATCACATTTTATTTATCTACAAATCCTTTTAGTTTTATTTCTTCGTTGCTTTATCTTTTCGTTGTTCAGTATTTGATGAACATTCGTCTCTTATTTAATTGCCTAAAAAAACAAATTTTCATAACTTCCAAATACTCTTCCAATAGATCCAAAGAGACCGTTATTAGAAACCAAGTATACATACTTTTTCAAAGTTGACTTTAAAATTAACTGTTATTAAACTTTTCGAAAACAAACGCCATTAAATTTAATTACTAATGTATATATTTGACGTGAGCGATTATAAAACAACCGTTATTTAAAAATTAATTGAAATATGAACATCTTGGTTCTTCAAGATGAAAATCACATAATGGCTATGGACTACCACTACGATAATTATAGCTACCACTACAGCATCGCATATATAAAAATATTATTTAATTGAAGGTTGTCACTAAAAAGCATTTCAGATGAAGTTGTTAATTAACAAGTAACAATACACTCTATTATTAATATGTCCTGTCTAACATTAACTATTCATACTTTTAAGGTTTACTAAATAGTACACCTCATCACGTATTAACATGCCATTGCCAAAAAAAAATATAATACAGTAATATTATACATATATCTATAAGTCAAATTTTTAAAGCTTTCCTAGGGGAAATTTATTTTCTGGGTTATAAGACGTTTGTTACTTAGCTTATTAAAATTGATGGGAGGGCCTATTCTTCTTCTTCTTATTGTTAGTTACCATTGGATAACATCAATCGCTGCATATATTCCTCTTCACGGTTTGTCTTCCATTCACTACGGTTATTTCCTTGTTGGATCCAATTAAAACTAGCTATTAATTTTAAATCATCGGTCCATCGCATGGGTGGTCGTTCTCGACCCTTTGTATATGAATATAGTCTTCAGACCAATACTGTTCTGCTCTATCTGTCCGTCTCCATTCGTGCCACGTGACCACAAAACGTCCATTTTTCCTTTGCAGCAAACCTGATTACGTTAGTTACTCATGTTTTTCGTCATATCTAAATAGGTATTTGTTTTCTTGTCTTTTAGAAAAGTTCCAAGCATGGCGCGTTCTATTCCGCGTTGTGTTACCCTTAGGCCTGTTTCAGACACAACGATTTTTAGCCATACGCAGATAAACCGCACGGCTTTTCAGATTTTTAGTGTGAAAGGGCGTATTTACATTATTAGTTTACTACCGACCGTTCACGGTTAAATACGGTTATTTTCCGTACGGTAAATATCGTTGTGTCTGAAACAGGCCTTAGGGAGTTCATGTTTATTGGATCATTCTCCACGTGTCGGCTCCAGATAATATGCAGATATGTTGGTTTTTAAGTATACAGGGTGTATCAAGTATGAGTAGAAAAAATTTGAGGAGTTATAGGTCCCTTTTAGTGAATAAAAAATTCTTATAACACAATGTCCCATTCTATGCCATTCTTAAGATATGATGCACTGAGTGAGAGAAATATCTTGAACGAAAATTATTACTGGTGGCTCACAACATACATGTAAGCCAAAATTTTGCATGGCGCGTATTGAACTGCCAAGTCCTTCAGAATGTTCAACAGAATGTTCAAGCTTTACAGCCAGGAGATAATCAGTAACGGTTAGCATTTTGTGAATGGTTATTGCAGCAACATGCCCAAAATAATGACTTCATTTCAAATGTTTTCTGGACAGATGAATCATATTTTACACGAGATGGTATAAATAATTACCATAATGAACATATCTGGGCATTAAAAAACCGCATGCGATTAGACCAAGGAAATTTCAACAACGTTTCAGCATCAACGTTTGGGATGGAATATTTAACAACAATTTACTAGGTTTGCATGTACTTGATGGACGTTTGAACGCTCTAAATTATAGATTTTTTTTGAACAATACACTTTTTGATTTACTTGAAGATTTAATGGAGGGGGGCTGTACTGGACTCACCCTCACTTGAGTGCAAGACGGACTGCTTGTCAGCAAAATACGTTTTCTCAAGAAATTACCTCACCTACATCAGTCCCACAGTAGTAGATGCGAATAAGACCTTAAAAATATACACTGATGGCACAAAAAGACGGAGCGGGGGTCTTTTCCCATCATCCTCGAATACGCCTCTCAGAACCTCTAGGTAAAGGTACCTCCGTCATACAAGCGGAACTGACCGCTATCAAACTTGCTGCTGACTATATTGTTGACTCGACCGAACGCGGTAAGTGTTATACTATTTGTACAGACAGTAGGCAATTTGTTTTAGCGTTAAGCAGCGTTAAGATAACGTCTGCACTAATAATGGACTGCCATCTAGCACTGGAAGAAGCCACGAGACACAATCGTGTCACTATCCAATGGATCAAGGGGCACTCCGGCTCTACGAGTAACAAACATGCGGATAGACTGGCAAAGCGTGCTGCCAGCAGAGTTCCCTGTGCACCCGAGCCGATAATTACCCCTTCCTTCGCTACTCATATCAACATGATTAAGCACATTACCCACAAAAAATTCCTAAACGCGTGGGACAAAACACCGGGCTGCTATCTTGCTAAGGATTTGTTAAAATATCCTTCGAAATCTACAGCTCAGTTTTTCATAGGGCTGGGAAAAAACGCCCTTCGATTAGACACAGGTCTCCTCACCGGACACTGTAAGGTAAACAAGCACCTTCACAATATCAAGCTTGCAAATTCTCCTCTCTGTCGAGCCTGTGAACAGGACGACGAGACCGCTAGATACATCTTGTGTGATTGCCTCTCTCTAGCAGACCTCAGAATGAGGACCCTCGGAGAGGCGTGGCCGACCACAGATGATATCAGGAACTTACCTCTGAGTAATATCCTGGCCTTCGGTAATTCCCTAGGCTGGTTGATGTGAAAAGAGGTTATGTTGGGAGTATGCAGAAGGGGTCCTATGGGGTCTAAGTGCGGTGTGCGGGAACGCATGCACTCCCGTTTCCTTACATACACGTCTTAATGTAATTCAAAATATGTGGTACCAGCACAATGGTGCTCCACCTCATCGCGGAAGAGTAGTTGTCGTATGGTTAAACCAATATTTTCCAAACAAGTGGATTGGTAATAATGGTCCATTTGCTTGGCCACCTAGATCCCCCGACCTTAATCCATTGGATTTCTACTTATGGGGTCAAATGAAACAAATTGTGTATCAAGTGGAAATTAACACACGAGAACAGTTATTAAACAGAATACAAATGGCTGCTACTGAAATAAAAAAATCGACCAGACATTTTAATTCGGCTGATGAACTCTTTAATTCGTCGTTGTGAAGCATGTATTCTAGCAGAAAGAGGCTATTATGAACAATATTTGTAATATTTGTGTTAAAAAAAAATGTAGCAGTTAATTATGATATAAAAATTAAAATTTTAAAGTGTTATAATTTCATAAATAGTTGAACTACCATATGTCAAAGTTTGATGGTCAGCCTGTATAAAACGACCTGTAGTAACCTATGAGGTTGAAACGTGGTCGATGACGCAAAACCACGCTGAGAGTGTTTGAGTGGCAGTCAGATTTTAGACCCTACCCAGGAGGAAGACGGTAACTGGAGAATCAGGATGAAATACAAGTTGGATAACATGACGGGAGTTGACACAGCGCCTACGATGGGCATCTTCATAGAACAGAGCATGGCAGAGTTGTGAGAGTGCTGACCGAATCATCTTCCATGACCACGAAGGACAATTGCAATAGAGGAGTTTCGGACTATGCGTGTTGAACGATGGAGGGTGGTTGCCGAGACACAGGAAAATGGGGTGAGACAGTAAGATATGCCGAAACCCACATAGTATTGTAGAGCAAAAGAAAGAAGAAAAATAAATAATAAAGAGCTTCTCAAAATATGGATTACCTATGAAATGTTTCTTTACAACATGCAACGTATGAGAAAACATGTCTACGAGTATGTTATGGCTTTTTTGGGCGAAAATTTTTCATGATAACTATATTTTAATGTATTTGAGTATCTCAGATCAAGATGCTTCACAAAACAATGGGAGTGATGACGATATCTGTTCTAATTCCAAGGAAAAAATCAATCAACACATGCAATCTAAGCACTTGATGCTACAATACAATTTTGCAGGTAGCAGAATATTGATTTTTTTTAACAAAATAACTAATTTAAAGTGTATTTGGTTTAACTTTTTCATTATTCTGGCAAATTAAACATTATTATTAACATGGCAAATCTTATGGGTTCATCAATATGGGCTACTAGTCCAGACACAATACTGCTATATAATTTTTCATGCTTTTCTTTCAATATAATAATACAATTTTTTTTGTGATTTTCCCTTTATTTCCATTCAAAAAACAACAAAATTTAACCTAATATAAAAGTATACACACTCTCAGTATGTCTATAAGGCCTATCTCTCGACGTAACAGTTATTGAAAAGTGAAAACATTCACTTAAAACGGTTTAAGAAGTAAATTATAAAAATGAAATGAAATGAAATCACGGTAGACATTTTTAAGTAATAATAAAATGGAAATGAATAGGTAATTTTTTTTTCAATAAGTTTTTTTAAGAAATTGTTTTGCCCCGACCAAAGAGAAAAAAAATTTACTTATCCATTACCATTTTTGATTTCTTTTAATACATAAATAATTGCGAACGAACGACAGGTCGTGTGAAAGGAATATGCGCTAACAAACATAGTGAATTAAAAGCGCTATTTAAGTATTTAAATGATTAATAAATTAATTTACAAGTTTTTTTTATAAACCTCCATTTTTACGTTATCTTCATCTCTTAGGTACGAAAGCAGTGATTCTATAATAATAATAATTCTCTGTTAATTTCGTTTATACTGGTATTTTATTATTAGTTTTTTTCATAAAATTACATTTTTCTTATTTCAAGTATACAGTCTTTACAGTATAATTTAAAATGTAATTATTTCCCAATAGCCCCATGTCTCTAACCGAAGGAAAGCATTTGACCTCGTCAACCGTTGCTTTTTCTAAAATCTTTTAGATCGTCTTTCTTTTTGTTTTCTAAGATTTTTCTTTGGCATCCAAGAGCAACTAAACGCGCTATTATTCGAGAAAAATTTCATTGCTTATATCACAAATTGGAGAAATGTATACAAACATTTTGATTAAAAATATTTCGTTCGAACGCGAACGAGTGATGATTTCCCTTTCCATGTTTTCCATTTAAAATGTGTTATTAATATGCCGAATCGTTAACTAATTAATTAATTAATCGTGCCTCTCAACTACATTTTCTTAAATTTTATTCGTCTTCAATAAGACTTATTTTTTTACAATCTAAAATGTACTAGTACATAGGCAACCAAATTAAGTGTAATTTATCGAGAACCACATATACACCTAAAACCAAAAAGCTTTTTTTTTATTAATAATAATTATTATTTCCAACTCTTTTTTTTTAACTTTTTAAGAAGTTAATTTTAACGCGTACACTTTGCTAAATATGTATGTTCCAGATCACAGGGCTAGTTGTGTGTGTGTGTGTATTGTATGTTTTGTGAGTGTATCATGTGTGTGTTCGTGTAATAACACATTTACGAGAGCCTTATTTTAAAATAAAGCTATATGCGCGTAATGTTTCATGTAATTTCGGTGGTTTTTCAAACAGGCCACAACACGCGACTTTCGCACAATTTTCTCATTTTTTGAGTAGAAGATTCTTTTATATGTATAGAAAAACGTAGAAAAGTATAAAAAGTCTGCTAACTAAAAAATATATACCCACGGCCACTTTGAGAGTGCTTTTGAAAAACCATCGAAACAAACGGAAACTGTATAATTTCTTTAAATAACTTGTGAGATTAATAACTTACTATGCCAAGTACATGTCTCATATTCCTGTTTATTCATTAGTACAGTACTTGTTTTATTTTAATTTATCGTAGTCTTATTGTAAGATTCTTTTTTTTTAATTTTATTTATCGTATATACATCAAGTGAAACAACCAGATTTATTTTATTTAATTGTTCAGGTTACCCCTTTTTACCCTATAATATTCTTTATATTTAATATATTATATTAAAAATTATTTTCTTTTTTTTTTGTTTTAAGAATAGGCCACTATAAAATATTAGTTGTAATAAAAATATAATTTCAAGGGGGGTTCACTTGTAAAATTCTGATTATTTTTTGTACAGAGTAAGTTGACCACAACAAAACCTACAATACCATCGTCAATTTGCTTAGCTGTATTCATTAAATTAGCATAGAAAAAACGTTCCAATAAAAGGAATACGAATTCTTTTCTCTTCATCGTTAGGAAGCACATCTACTTTTTTTTACTCATTCTAAAACTGTTAAAAAACTGTATATGCATCATCATCGTGTTTTTGGCACAAGGGCGCTCCAGCTCTGTACAAAGTTTATTATTTTGGTTAATAAGGCAATTATAAGTGGCAATAGCTAGAAAGCAAACGCCATTTTTATCTCCGTATCTTTGGTCAAATGGATTCCGTTATTTACATGTTAAAGAAGTTTCACGAGATAAGTATTAAACACTATCAATATTTAATGTGGAAGATGGAGTACATCTTAATCCTGAGCAAGATTGAGTATATTTTATTGAGCACTATATAATTAAAAAAAGAAATAAAACGAAGTTTTTTTGTATCACCCAATCGTTTATGGGTTATCTATAATATATATAAAAAGTAAAAAAAAATGAGCTCGACCTTTAATATAAAGAAGATGGAGAATATCTTATATTTGAGGGCGATGAAATATATCTTTGTGCCGTGTAAAATTGAGTAATCCATCTTAATTTTGAAGAAGATGAGAGTATATTTTAACCTAACCAATAATGGAACACTTACAAAGAAATTGAAAGTAGCCATCCCCAACGTATATCTTAGTATACATTTTTATGAAATAAACCCCAATTTGTTCTACATGACGCCAGAATGAATATTTTGCTTAATGACGTCCATGATAGCGGTTTCGTTTAGACATATCTATATTTTTGAAAACGGATTCTGCTAGCTATTTTTTTTTTGTTCAGGATTATTTACTTTTTGTTCCATTCCTATTTAGAAAACATAAAATAATGTTGCATAAGAAGAAAGTTTCTATCGAGAAGCAATACATACTGTGGCATAAAAATCATCACCCTATCGTAAGATGCTATAATTTTTGCAAATAGCGCCAAATGTCAATTCTGATTTGATATTTGTAAACAGATACAAAATACACGCCAACAAGACA
The DNA here is from genome assembly GCF_036711975.1 of Onthophagus taurus. Classification (NCBI taxonomy): domain Eukaryota; kingdom Metazoa; phylum Arthropoda; class Insecta; order Coleoptera; family Scarabaeidae; genus Onthophagus; species Onthophagus taurus. The sequence continues at coordinate 28,081,628 of NC_091966.1, forward strand.
TGAGTTGCGCATATTGCACGAACCACAACAGAAATTCTGAAAACTGCCTTATGTCTCGTTTAGGTGATTTGCACTTGCCGGCAAGATCGCCCGATTTAACCGTTCCAGACTTCTTTCTGCAGTTAAGAGTTTATGTTAACAGACTTTTGAAGCCCTCAAAGAGAATATCCGTCAAAAATGCGAGAACCTATCGGCAGAAGTTCTGTCAAGAGTGATGGAAAATGCCATAACTCGAGCCCGTATTCATCAATTCTGGCTTCGACCACTTGGCCGATATCATATAGACATAAAAAGCAGACCCGAAGATTTCATTCATAAAAAAAATTACAGCCAAAGAACAACGGGTGACAACTTTGTGCCATCTTGTTTATCGAGAGAATCAGGAAAATTTTGAACTTAAAATGAACTTGCTGATCATGGAGTTTGATAAATTTAAGTTGAGAGGTATTTACAAAGTTATAGCACATAGAGGAAGCCAACGCGTTATTCCTTACTTGTTTGGTGTGACTATCTTAAATTGAATTCCAAAAACATGGATAAAACAAGATTTTGAAACCAATTCGTCAGAAATTATTAGTGGACGATTTCTTGAAGTCTTGCTGCGGAAACATAAGTAGTCAACAAACAGGCATATAAGAAGTCAACAACAATCAGTCTTTCAACAGCTGTATATGGACTTTGGTATCTAAGAATATTTTTACTACCTTCAAAACTGTAAAAATTGTAGTAGTACACATAGTGGCATGTGGCTTATCAAGGATTTATGACTGAGTAGAAAATAATGAAAGTTATGGGCGTAACAATCGGCAGAGTGACTATATACTTCGTTCAGGTACGAAACCAGCAGTAAATTTTGAGATAAGCGAAAATTAGTGCCGATACTTCAAACAAAAAATAATGTCAAAGTATCTGACAACGATGCACATGAAGAAGCTGAAGGTTTATTGTATGGATTTGGTATAGTTTATCAGTATCTTTTTTCAAACCGCTTCCAAACCTTCAAATGCGTTGTTTCAAATCTCTAAGCATTTTTTCTTCAACTCGCGGGAAACAAATCTTATTGCTCAAGTTTAGATTAAAAATCTGCTGGAATCTGAAACGATAATTCTACTTAGGTCTATAGATGGAAAAAATAGCATTTTTGTTTTCAGATGACTAGCAGTTGAGATCAACTTTGATCGAAAAAGACGTGAATGAACATTATAAAAAAACTGCGTATGAAATTTTGGATAACAACCTCAATATAAAAAGTGTGTTAAATGGAATAATTGTAAGGAATTCAAGAAGACACTAATTTGAAAGAATCTGAGATAACTAAGACTGTGAAGGGGGTCTTCCCTTGTGAGATTCGGAAATTACAATGTTGAACAGATCCGATGTAGCTACTTGAACTTCAACTACGTCAAAAGTGTTTTTCTCAAAACTGAACTTTGCTAGATTTCAAAAAAATTTTCAACACGAAGCCAAAACTTTACCTTCCAATATTTTTTAATAATTCTAGTTCAAAAACCAGTTCATACTTTACAGATTATAATGCCGTTTGGCTTTTTTATTTCTGATAAGCAGAACACCTGCAATCGTGGTCACCGTAAAACACTATTTTTTTGAAAATGAGTGGCTAAATCGCCGTATACTTCAGCAATGAGAGACGATTTTGGGTTCACAGTAATTGTGAAGTGTACGCAAGATATGAATAAATATGTGGAGAAAGGTTCGTAGTTGTTTATTTGGATTTCAAAAAAATCCAAAAAAAAAGCGAAAGAAAAGAGCCTTCACGCTGGATAACCCTCTTAATGAATCTATGATAGATGGACGAAAATGAGACATTCCTAAAATCTCATAAACAGACGGCAAGGACCAGAAAATAGACGAATGAAACACTAATATATCTACCATGTTTCCTGAAACATTCTGATGAAAAATGATTTTGATGATATCATCATAGAATCATAAACGAATTTACCAATGTAACAATATCTTTTAACAGCTGTTCTTAGTATTTCTTACGTTTCTGCAGTATCATATAACAGGAGTAAGACAATATTTAAAGTAATGGTAACAGTAGATATGACAAGGCCTTCATATGCCAATGTTTGCATGGATTACAATAGGGAATAACAATAATGAGATTAAAACAAGAAGGCTTTTTAATAATTATGAATTCTTATCACCCTAATAAGGAATTTTGTAATGAACATTTACAAAGCATTGTCTGCGTTTATAAATGATGATAAAGTTATTCAGATCCTTTTTTGTTCTGCCGCAATCAATGTTTTATGCCTTCACATTTTCTTACTATCCGTTTGAAATGGTTTTCACAACAATGTTGTCCATTAAGGTGTGTCCAAACATAGCGCGACAACAACACATGGCATTCGCAAGACACTATTCTGCCGTGCACAAATTTGGACATGCCAAAGAATATTTGCGCACACTAATATATGACACACGCTACCCACTTACTAAAACTATTCGCGACCGGTAGGTTGAGCGCGGAGTATGTTTGAACACACCCACCCCTACAAGACATTTTTGTTTTGGTACAGTGACAAAAAAAAACTAATTCTTAGAATCCATTTTTAAAAATAAAGATATCTAAAATGTTAATGGAACGTGGCAATGCTTAACTGATTATAGCAACCGTTTATGTATTCACTTGAGCCATTGAGTTGCACCCTTCATCTAGATTGTGAGCAAAATGTACTCTACTTAAATATCAAAGGAGATGTATCCCACACTGCAACCATCTATGATTAAACTAATCAAGGAATTGCTTCCATGGTTATAGCTGCTTTAGGGCTCACGTTTAACTCATTAGGTAAATTTAATAAGTAGATGGTAGATAAATGGTATAACGAGTCTTAAACTAAGTACATCTTGCGTAAAGCTCCATCATAATTTTCAAAATGTTAAAGTACATCTTAATTATCAGAAAGATGAAGAACATGTTAATTCAACGATCTCAGTCCTAAAGGATATATATCATCATAATTCCCTGCAAGATGTACTTCTTCTAAATCGTAATCCTAAACAAGATGAATTCTATCTCTGTATTAATAAATACGCAACTGAACTTAATCTTGTTTAAGATGTACTCCATCTTGAAAGAAGACATGCTATCATTGCCAATGACAAGATTAGTTGACATAAAGTTAGTCATCAAGTTACATAATAGCCCCAGATTGAATAATTGATACCATGAAACTTCTTTAACATAAAAATTTAAAAAGAAGATTATAAGTTTTAATTGAATAAAACTTTTTTTCATTGTATCAAATCACCCTGTACATGGATATAATATTGATTCACCGTGTTGGGTTTTTTTGATTCATTTTACTTGCAAATAGGTCATGAGGCTATTCGACGTGCGGACAATATAACATCCAACACCAACCACCATGGATATATTATATTGAAACCACGCTTAAATTTTTATTATATTAATATTAATATAATTAGTTTTACGCGGTATACGTAATTATGTACAACTTGTTTTTTGTTGTTTTTTTCTTACGTTCTTTACAATTCATTATGCACACATTTAACGATATAGACTTTGACACTGAATACAACGAGAATATAACTCTAGTGTGGAATTGGTGTTCGTACATAAAATTAACATTTTTTTTTAATCAAAAATACAAATAATTATAAACGAGCTCAGTTTTTTTGCAGGTTGTTTACTAACAGCATTTCAAAACGTGATTTAATTTTTGTTATGTATACATTTTACAAACACTACCTTAGCATACAAAAAATAAATCCCAATTATATTTGTTTTTATTATAATTACTAAAGTTATACTAAAATATTACGTTGAATATGGGAATGTAAAACACATACATTTTGAAAATTTAAAAAGTATACATCTAGATTAGAGCGAAAATTTTTAGTATGTCTTTTGTACGAAAGAGCGGGGGTGAATTGGTTTTAAAACGGAAAAATGTTTTCTTCTGGAAGCACGGACGTTCTATTATTTTGTAAAACGGAATAAAAAAGAACAAGAGGGATATAATGTCGACCCAAAAAAGAAAATTCTGCCGTTTTTATAACAATTTAATTCTCAGCAACATTTGAAAGCTTATCATACAAATCAAAAAAAAATCAAATATAAATAAAGCAGGGGTGTCGCATGGTGATCATCATCGCCGGATTTTTAGATAGTACACTTTTCTTAATTATTATTAAACGAATACGATTTTTTTAAGGTGACGAGATAAAAAGAAGAGCGAGAAAAAAAAATAGGGAGGGCAAAAAATAACTAAATCCATGAAAATATTACTAAACCCTATCTAATTAAAAAAATGTAAACCCATCACCTTAAATTAGTCTTAATGCGGTATTAACTAAATGTATTACTATTTTATAATCACCAAAGAAAAAAAAACAAATAGAAAAACGTAAAATTAGACTAGAATGAAAAAAAAATAAACACTTCGTTTGAAAATATATTAAAAATAACAATTTAAAATCATACACTGTAATACACAATAAAAAAATTAATAACTGAACATCATCTAAAATCCCTTTGTTTTAAAAAAAGAAAATTTGTGAAATTGAAATCATTTTATCGGAATTTAAATTTGTTATGAAATTCATTAACGCAACATCATCATTATAAAAGTGAAACACACCCCTGCGATTAAGAAACAAGACTATAAATACTAATAGTTTATCTTGCACACAGAAATAAACATAGCTAATTATACGAACTAATAATTACAAATAGACATAAATGTGCCTTTTTTAAACACACCCAACATATGCAAACATATACTTTTTTGCGTGAGGATTCTAATTCTATATCAATATTATAAAACAGAAAAAAAAATGTTCGCCTAAATTTGTTCTTCTCTTGAAAACGGCACCGAAGGAAAGAAACCGTCAAGAAGAAGAAACAAAGGAGACCGAGAAAAAATTAATAACAAAATCTTAAATGTAATCAGCTAACAGTCTTAAATTAACTTATATACTGATAACTGAAAAAAACTAAGTCAACCGCGTTGCTCAGGTTTGGACACGTTCGTAGCATGCGCGATTAAGCGTCACAAGGCGCTAAAAAATTGTAATTTCGTTAATTTTTTTTTATTTTTTTATATTTACATACACAGCCTATATGTAAGAATACATCATTGAATAAGAATTATGAGTTCAAAGATAAATGACAAAGGCTCGGTAATATTTATTATAAGTTTTAATTTAGTAATAAGTTTTGAAACCTTTTTGCGCTTGCGCAGAAATGTTCTGACCTTAGAAAAAAATATTGCGCAAGAGCAAACAAATTCCTAATAGCTTATTGTTCATAAAACAGACCTATTGATTATTATGACGCTGTGCAACTTTAATTTACCCCCGACCCCGCTTTTTTCATAAAACGACAAACTCCTTATTAATATTATTATTATTTAAATAAGCATTAATCTTTTTTTAATTCTTTACAATAATTTTCTTTTATATTTATTAAGAAATTAAGACAAGACACAATTAGAATACGAACTATAATTAATAATCTAAATTTTATTAAAACTTTTAATAATGTGTATCTCTCAACAATTAGTCTCAACTCTATCCAAACTTTATCTCTATGCTCTTTCTATGAAAGCGATCGAATCTTGATAAAATCTGGATAAAGTTAATTAAGCCTTCAGTCAAATCAAAGAAAAAGCACGGCTCCTAAATGAAAAAAGTTCAAACATTTTTTTGTACTTGCCCTTTCTTTCCTTCAATCAAATTTGACACTGAAATTAATAATATCTTGTATGCCGTTTCAGTAAGCATGCTTAAAAGTTTTGATTTTTAAACTTACCAAGCTACCATTATTACCTGTTAAGGTTTGGGTTGGTAAACCCAACTCAACTCCTTAACTGGGAATAAACCTTTTTCAATCAACAAGCCGTGGCAAAAAAACAACTAAAATCAAAAATAGTAAATATATATTTTACTATTGTTAAAATGTATACCAAGCAATTTTTTTGTAGAGCAAAACACTGAAAATTTTCTGAACGTCAATTTTATTTTTTTAAATGCCAATTAAAATGCAGCCGCAAACGTTATAAAAAAAAGTCTCCAAAAATTAAAAAAAACACAGAGCCCCATAAATTATTATAAATAGGAATAATATAATTAATAATTGAAAAATTCTATCAAAAATTATTCAGTTCAAGCTGTAAGTATTTTTTTAATTACTCGATACTACTTACTCAATGATAAACCTATACTTTATTTTATATTCCTTTTATAAACTAGGTACTAGGATTTAGATATATTTAATAATAATATATATTTATGTAATATATATTTTAAGTTTTGCCCCACACATTATATTTTTTTTTGCTAAATTGGTCGTAACATTGAATGTGTATATACTTAAGATTACAATCATATAATTTTTTTTCGCGTTTTTTTATATTTATAAATAGTATTGTTATCCAAAGTATTTTGAAGCTGTTTTTTTTTTTCAGAAATCCGCATACCTGAGCAACTTAGTGACCCAATGCGCTAAGTTATTAAAAAACCCAACAACAATATACACTAGACCTACACTCCCCCTATACAGCTTATACATATATTGGTAATTATTATTTTGTCAAAAATAACTTTTAACATTAGTCTGTACAAAGATACTGACGCACCGCTCGCAATCTTGGAAGGGACAGTTTATGACACTGCGGTATTGAAAAACAAAAAAAAAACATTATTTGATGCTTTGGGCGTTCGTGTTTTATGAATCGAGAACAACAAATTCAATATATTAACTCCCAAGCACCATGTAACAATAAATAAATATAAATTTTTTGAGAGCAGTAAATACAGTAGTAGTAGTAGGTAGTATTTAAATAATCACAAAAATCCACAGTCAAAAAGCTATCATTTTTTTGCTCATTTTTTATTTTTGTTGCACACGGACTTGTTTTGACTCCTTCTTGTTTTGGTTTCTACTTTTTCTTTTTTTTGCGTCAACCTAAATGTGTAGCAGCAGGCGAGACGTGCGCTCAAGGGCCTATCACAGACGCACGCTCTCAGGCTGGCCACTCTAGAAAAAAATCTCCTCTTCCTCTTCATACTTTCATTGTACAGCACTAATAAACATATCAAATATTTAACAGTGTTCTTTTTCGAGCTAGGAACATATGACTCGCGCAAAAAATTAAGTGAAAATCAAAAAATGTACACGTACACCTAAATGCCATTGTGGAGGCAGTATTGTCTAGTCTCTTATCCAATATACACCGTTTGTATATTTTCATATATATTTATACTTTTCTCATTATTTTCTTTCTTTTTTTTTTTTTCGCCACGATACGATCAGAGAATATCAAATCGTCACGGTCAGTCTCGTTTTGGACTGCGCGCGCGAACAAAGATTAATAATTAAAAAAAAAAACTTACGCGGCCTCGTTAAAAAAAAACTCGTTTCACGCTCGCGTTCTCTCTGCACTAATAGTCCCACAAACACTATAACCAAACCTCGTCCGTCTGCTACTTCGGAGAACGCGGGGGTACAAAATCGCGTAACTGCGACGTTCTACCTTCCGGCCTTCGTCGTTGAGAACGATCGTAACTATTTCTTGAACCGCTCCTGGGTGGACCCTGTCGCTGCTGACCACCACCTCCATTATCTTTTTGTTGACCACCATCTATTAAAAGATTAAAATAATATTTTGTTAAAAATGTATTGCAAAAAATAATTATTTCTAACTAACACTATATAAACAAATCCAGAATTATATGTATTAGAGTTTTCAGTTAAGGGCTTAATAACATACATCTTGATAGAACGAAACGATTGAGTTTTAAAAATTCATAAGAAAGTTTGCAGTAATGTCAAAGTTATACTGTTTTGTAGCTGACTGGGTGAGCAACTACTAAGTGTTGGGGCGTTACTAGTCACGGCCTCTGTCATCTGTTTGACTATGAACACTTATTATAAAGCACTTCTCGAAATAGTTCTGACTATAATCAAGAATGGCATCATAAGAAGAGCATTCAGAATTGCGCCAAATATCGGTGCAAATGTATTCAATGAAGGAATGATAGGTAAATTGCAAATAGTGCAATATTGAATTTAATTGAAATAAAGAGAAGCGCATATAGTTGGCCTGTGTCTGTGGACGCATCAAAAGAAGGGAAAATGACGTTGACATAACAAAAAAACATATACAGCGTGTCCCGTATCTTCCGCATCAGAGCATTATACGGTTGTAGGATACATTATTCTGAAGCGATCTTTCTAATAAAATTTTTTCGAAATGTTTGTAATAACCGCACGGGAACTGTTTAAAAGAACTGTTTTTCGTCCAATCAGCAGATCGCAAATCAGACTCAGGTAATCGGTGCCACCCTCGGCCGGTCCGGTACGCCGATGATAACTCGTTTCCCACGTGTACTCACCAATAAATTCGTCATGGAAAGAGAAATAAACTTTTTCGATGAATCAAAGTTGTCCGTTATTGGTCGTCGTTAAACAGTTCCCGTGCGGTTATTATAAACATTTCGAAAAAATTTTATTAGAAAGATCGCTTCAGAATAATGTATTCTACAACCGTATAATGCTCTGATGCGGAAGATACGGGACACGCTGTATAATGGATTAATATGCAAGGAAGACGATTTCATGCAAGATTAAAATAAACTAGTTATGTCCAGTCTAATGTGTACTCAAAACTAAAAACATGTTTTATTAAAAACAGTGTTTTCACAATTGATACTACAAATATCTCCGCAACTTTTGCACAGTTATGATAGCTTCGAATACTCGATAACTAAAAAGTAACTACTGAAAAATTTTGAGGTGAAAAATCGCCTGTTTTATTTCAATGATTGCCATGACCCAAAAAAATAAATCGTTAATTTCCGTCGCAATAAATACAAGTTTTATCCAGCTACTATAAAAAACAAATATATTTTGTCTTTGGATAAAAACTCAGAGGCATGTCCAGTAATCCTAGTAACTTCTTTTATTGTTTGAAATTTTTTAACAAAATTTTCACAAAATCAATAAAATGTCATATTTTAAAATGCATTATCACAGTTTATTTTTTATTCGGAAACTATTTTAATGTTTTTCTCTACTACAATTATAATTAATGTTGATGTATTGTACATACATTCATGGATTCAGAAAAAAAATCTCTATCCAATAACGTGAAGAAAAACTTACCGAGCAATTTGAAAATCAAAAGTTGATAATCGCTTTAAATTGAAGATGGCGTTGGAAAAAGTTTATTTGTAGCATGAATCATAGTATTCAGCAAATCTTTTCATTTGATACCTCGCTCATGAAAATCGGAATGTAAATGACAGAATTACAGCTTGCGGCATTGTTGTGTGACAACCTGTATATACAGGTGTCTTTTCTCTGCTAAACTTACATTCAAAATGGATGTATTGTACATCAATGGATTCAGAAGAACAATTTCTATCCAATGACGTGAAGAAAAATATATGCAGCAATTTGAAAAACAGAAGTTAATAATCGCTTAAAATTGATTATGACGTTGGAAAAAATTATTTGTAGCATGAATCATAGTATTTATAAAACCATTTCATTTGATACCTAGACCATGAAAATCGGAATGTAAATAACAGAGTTACAGCTTGGGGCGTTTTTTGTGTGACACCCTGTATATGAATTTTATTAAAGGGAAAACATTTTCGAACACGTCCCAAACGAATTATAAAACACAATATTGATAAGAATTTTACATACATATTTATTTAAGAAAACGTATCAAAATTACTTTAAAATTATTTAAAAGAGATAAATTAACTTTATCTACGACTGCTTGGATAAGTCATCATTACCGCACTCATTTGAGGTGATTTGAGTTACGTAATGAAGTTCATTATCGCACTGGTTTCATTACATAACGCATTTTTAGCCTAATCAGAACAGACTTAATTTATTGAAACGAGCAACAATACAAAAGAAAAAGTGCTATCTACTTACAGAGAAACAATACTATTTATTATAAACATTAATTGTTATGTTTTTACATTTCAAAACACTTATTCCAGATAAGTGAACATGTTGTTGAAACTGACAATTCAAAATTGTCAACAATCATTTTTGTCATCATCAAATAATTTTATAAATGTCAAATAGACTTTTCTAAAGAAATTGATTTTTTAGTAATTTTTAGCAGTCGTAGATAAAATGCTGTATATCACACGTGGGCTAGAGCATAATTACAGTACTCGTGTGATTACACGACTCGGTCTACGACCTCGTCGTGCAATTCTCCACACTCGTACTGTAATTATGTTTCTAGCCCACTTGTAATATAAATAACTATTATAAAATTGTATGAAACGGTTGAAAGGCAAGTTACAAAACCATCTGGACGTGTTCAAAAATGTTTTTGATCGTCAATTATATCTTCTGACGGCGGTCCTGAGGATGATTGTATAGTCGAAACATGTTAAGCTTATTTTAAAAATAAACCAATTAAAAGTACCTACATTTTTTCAGTTTAATAAAATTTATAATAAATGTAATGTTAAATTCAAAACAGTTGTTAGCTACTGTAAAAGTCACTTGAAAGCCGCTTCAAAATTTTGCAACATCATATGCTTTGTTTATGATGAAAATAAATCGTAAATGTTCCCAAATTTTGGTGTTTGGAGGAAGAAAGTATCATTCATGTCAATCAGATGTGAATGCGAATATCCACAAGCAGATCTATTAAGTAAGTTTAAGGAAGGTTTCTTCCACAATCGTTCGACAAAAAAAAGTAAAAAGTTTCTTCTAAAAACAGAACATTTGTGAATTTGAATTACTTCTTTAACAAGGTTTTCACAACCTTTAATTCTTTGAGTGTGAATCAAAAAATATAATACTTTTTCCAAACAATAACATAACTATAATTACATATACAGTGGGTGCACAGAGCACTCAACTTCATTCCGCCCCAAATTATTGATATAAATGGGTATAGATTGGAAAAAATATGTTCACTAACGGTGGAAACTATAGTTTCTTCTTAACCATTTAGCAGTTGGATTTTGGTGAGAAAACAATTACAAAAATTGTCCCTTTTCTTAGTATTTTTAGTATCGTTCGCAAACTTAGTAAATATTTAGCACAAAAAGTTTTTAGATTTATTACACAACTTTCGCGTATATGTAAAAATAAATATGAAATTTGTTAAATAATTTTTTAGTAAAGTACATTTTGGAACATTCAATCATCACAATCTGGACAATAACATCTTGTTTCTTTTAGATTCTTTTTGACAACAAACTGTTAATTTACACCGTAATGGAATGTAATTATTAGCAGTGATTCTAAATTTTCTTGTATTCGATTCTAAGTATCGAGTCGGAATCATACGATTTCGATTCGATTATGATCTCGATTCTGATTTGATACCGATGCCGACCTGAATTCAAAGCGTATCGATTCTTGGACTTGTGTTCAACTTTAAATCATCGGAATCGATTCTCAAAAATGGAATCGTTTCTTAAGAATCAGGGCTACAAAGTGTTATTTTTTTAGTTTCAATTAACAAGTAGACTTTAGTTTCAATGAAGAAAATATATAAATATTCTATGTTTCTTCCTACACCTTTTGATGCCTAATAATAATTGATGTGACCATAGAGTTATTATAATTATATTATCATTAATTTGTATCAATCTCTATTATGGGAGTACTGTTTTCTTCAATTTCACAGTTCCAAATGTGTTTGTTTTTTGATGTAAGAGTATTTAAGAATTTCCGCGAGACATAAAAATTATCTCTGATAAGATACTGTCCTAAATTCAAAATAGGTTCATAAAAGACATTTACAATTTGTAATTTATTGCCTGATATTTATACATGTCAAGTATTGTTCCTGTCTAGTATAAATTATAAGTGACCAAATATAGCCAGATATATATTCACAACATAAAGATTTTATGACAAATCTGGCTCTTTCTTGAGAAAAGTATGGAATCCAGCATAACCCAAACTTGTAAAGTATCAGACATTCAACTATTGCTATATTTCTTCAAAGAATAAACAGTGAAGAAAATGATTCTGTTAAATATTCAATAGTAGCCCATAAATGTTTGGATTAGGTTTTAGGTAAGTAATGTTTTGAAATAAATAAAATCTATAATTTCCATTATACAAAAATACTCAAAATGTTTAAAATTATCAAATTGTAAATTTACCCTAGCGGTATAAATTGTTTTAACCGAAAACTCATCACCAAAAACTACCTTTCATCGCTTTCAATCACAATTCTCTCTCATACCTTTCAAATGTGATTAAAACATCTTAAGCAACAAATATAACAAAGTATTATCAAAGTATTACGTTACAAATAAGTATATATAACCTTTATTTTATGTATTTACATAAAAATTCTGAATAGAAATTACATGAGTGGCAAAATTCACTACAATATGCTGTACTGTTTTCCTCATACTGTGTAACTTTACCAAACAAACTGTTAGAAAGAACTAGAAACTATATGTGCTAACAAGACAATCACAGTAGTAAACACTATAATTATGTTCTAATTATTCTTACCATACCGCGCGTTGGCATTGACTCAAACAAATCTATAAAATTCTTGGGCGGAACGATCAGTAAAAGTTTTTGAATAAAAAAATTTTATATCTATCTTATGAGTAACGTTAATAAGAGTATTATGTCATTTATTGTGATTTTGCACGCAGAACTTTAAGTATGTGTATCTTTTTCAAATAATGATTTGGTTACAGGGACGCTCTAATTTGCGTCTTCACGGCCCTTTTTACTTAAATAACTAAAAATCGATTTTACTAAACTTGTGTCATGCATACCTTTAGATTCCTTTCCGTCGCGATGCTGTTGATCGCCTTGGACCCTGTTTATGGCGTTTGTGGCGTTGCTACTGTTTGAGCTTGTGGCTTTATTGTTATTCTGTGGCACACTTTGTTCACTGAGTAGTTTATCCTTGGCCTGTCTCTCCTTTTGTTCCTTGTGATGTTGAGCTACTTGAGCATAACTCATTCTAGGTGGATTTGTGTTGTCCTAAAAATTAAAATTGAATTAGGTTAGTTTCAACACAACGCATTTTACATTTTAAACCATATTTTATATTCAATATATTTAATTGCATTTTGAGTTACACACATACCAGTGGGGGTGGAGTGACAGGGGGTTGTTGTTTATGAGGTTCAGAACGTGATTCTTGTCTCGTAAATGGAACATTTGTGGTATGATTTCTCATGACAGTAGTCGCGCCAGCTTGAGTCGTACGCACTGGGGCCTCACAGGACATTTCTGTAGTCATAGTCGCGGCATTTGTTGTGGTCGGGCAAGGAGTTTCCAGGTCGCCGTTCAAGAGGACGTCGTCGGTTTTAGTCGACTTGTCGGCCATAGTGCATTTAGTTGCAATCGTCGTCGGAATCGGTCTAAAATAAACATTTAACATAAAAACCGGTTTAAAACAAAGCTAAATTATTACTTCTCTGGTGAGCAAGGCGGTGTAAGGGTAGCTGTGCAAAGAGGAATATCTCCATTAGTGGCGGCAGCTTCCTTTACTTCGATTGTGGCTGAGAAATGCTGTCTAGTAGTTGTAGTTTGGCTGCCTTGGCATAAAGTAGAGTGCTGAGGGGACATAGCGCGGGGTGACGTCGGATTGCTGCCATTATCTTTACTCTTAGTTCTAGCGGTACCCTTCACAACGTCTGCAAGTCTATTCTCTCCCCAATGACCCTGAGGAATTGGCATTTCGACAGGTGGGGGATGATGGGGAGCTACTTCCTGATTCGACACATTACACTGGACTTGTTTAACATTTGTTGTAGTACCTCCTTCAAAACCTAGAACAAAACAAAAATTAATATAAATTTCTTTTACTTTAAATTTTGATATTACCTGGCAATGGAGGAAATGCGGAATCTTCCAAATCAAAGTGACCTCTACTATTAGCGACCACCTCTTTTTGAGTCTGTGTATTAGCTGCAACCATCTCTTCATCTTTTCTCTTGCGCCTGTGTCTTGGCGGCAGTGGCTCTTTTGGTATCGAGGGAGCTGTAGATCTATATGGAACTTCTTCCTGTTGGTGTATACCAACTGGACATGGTGCAACTAAAATCATTATTTTTATAAAGAAATTAAAAAATAAGTTTAAACTAACCTGTGTTACAAGTGTGAGTATCCTCATGTACATGACTCGATCTGGGTGTTTCACCAACCAGAGGCACTGGTTTTGAGGTGATGACTGTAGGGGCACCAACCTTGGCAGTAACCTGAATGGCTGGCGGCTGTGCGACACCACTTCCACCGCCGCCTCCTTGCTGATTCGATAATCTAGTGCCGCCGCTTACCTGATTGCTGGCCTGAGATACCCCTGGTGTGGTCAGATCTCCACTTTGCGATGACGATGACGGTTTCGATTGCTTACGCTGTCTGGTATTCGTCCGGTTATACTGTGGTTTAAATGTCGTTTGAGGGGCGAGGCCATTTACTTGAAAAACACTACTTATATCATAATAAGGACCTCCTGTATGCCATGCTTGCACTACCGAAGTGTAGAATGGTTGTTGTTGGTACGGCTAATAAAAAAAAATTAGTAAAAACGGCTTCATTGAAAATAAAAAAAAAATGTAGCTTACATAAATTTGTACTTGATTGGAGTACGTCACTGGTTGTCCAGAAGTGTTATTGGGATAGATAAATCTTTGTTGGCCTGGAGGAAAAGCGGCTGGATCGAAAACGGTCGATGATGGAGTGAGTCTGAAGCCATTCTTGAGGGGAGCAACGGGCGGCATTGGAAGTCGATTCATCGGTTTTGCCTTGATCCGAGCCATGATCGGCTTCCCTTGGAATTCGCGCACCTCCTCCCTGAGGTATTTGTACGCCCGTTGTGCATCTTCGTCCGACTCAAACGTCACATACCACGAATTGTTATGAGCGAACTCACAAGATATTAAGCGAGGACAATTTTCACCAGAAAATAATTCCTATAAATTAATAAACATCCTCATTTGATAAATAAAACACCACACTTCTTCAGCGAAATTTAGAAACCAAAAATACGATAACGAAGTTGTTGCTGAGGAAACTATATACTAACAAGAACCTTGAGAAAAATTATAAATAAATAAGTCGGTGTAATAATTTGTATGTAATATTGTTCAAACAATATTAACATTTAACCTGTCATCATTAGTACCATGTAATTAATCTTTTAAGATTAACTGCTTGACTGTAATTATGATTGATTGTTTATTAGCGAGGCATGACCCAAAACCGGTTGTGAACACATTTTTTGAATGTGAATTTAATTTTATTTTTTTTTTATTCTTACCTATATAATATAAAATAGAATATCTGTAAGTGTTTATATACATATAAAATATTATTTTTATCACAATTTTAACAAAAAAGAAAAATATTGATAAAATTTAAAAAGCAGTATAGCCAGGAAACAAAATCTAAAACCAGCAAAAAAAAAAAAAACTGGAAAGACATTAATGCTATTGAACATCGTGGAAGATAAGGTAATTTTAGATGAGGAGTATGAGGATGTATATGCAGCAGACTGACACAAATCATTCGTTGAACTAGAGAAAATAAGAGAGCTTGAGAATAAAACGGCTACTTTCGTTCAAATTCTTAGAGATTACTCAAATAGGAAATAATATTTTATTGGTTCAATGGTTCATGTGAAGGTGGAACAATCAATATTTAATTTCAATAATGTAATAAAGTGAACATTAGGGAAAAGTTTTTAAAAGTTCGACGAATTGATTTATGAATTTAAAGATATTCAAGAATCTACCCAATCCCTTATTCCAAAATTACAAACATGAAGAACATCAAGAAGAGTCTAATTTATTTTCCTCAAAAAAGATAAAGTAAATTTACATTTACTTATCAGTAATAAAATTCCCACTTTTAACTATTGCCAACTATATTTTGTATCTAGCAATAGCCTGTAACAGTAAATGGCTTTCCTTCTGCTCAGATTAAATCTGATATTGGTAAACCAAATTTTTGGTAAACTAAAATAATAGAAGTAGGAAAACTTTACTTATAGACATATTTTTAAACATGATCATCTCCTGAAATCGTCTAATGGTGGCCTCAACAGTTATTTTTTATATTTTAGAAGATGTCTTAAGACATTAATAAAAAATTTTAATAACAAAAATGTTTATAAACTATAATTAGGTCCATTTATTGGTTCCAGTAAGAGTTAAAATATAGTTCTTCAGCAAAAACTTTCGTTTTATTATTTTTAATCAATTCTCCTTTGGTTAAAAAGAAATTGCTACAGAATATAAATAAAACCCCATAAACTGCTGGTTAAGTTGTAAATCAGTTGCAATTTGATAGTCTTCAAATTTTTGTTACCTTCACTTCTTCAATAGGTGTATTGTCTGGTATTTCGCGTAAAATAACTATACACCGTTTATGATTTGGACGCACTTTAACGCCCTCCTCGTCAACTTGTACATTGGGCGATTCACGCAATACTTCTGTGATGAGTTTAATGTCTTTGGTAAGCTTCTTAACCTGATTGAAATTAGCCACCGTCCAAATGGGCACATACTGGTCGTTGTCCATTTGTGATAGCAGGTATGTGTCGTTGGCCAAATTTTCCCTGAAATGAAAATAATCAATAAAATTAATAAATTGATACCGACATCTTTAAAAATTATATAAAATATATTGCGAAAGCATTCTTGCGATTCTTGCCCTGTTTTATGTTCTTTTTGTGTATTTTCCAATATATTCTATTAAGTCAACTTTTCTTTTTGTATGAATTCATACAGATTTTGCTAAGTCACTCAATCAGTAAAGGTGTGAGTCGCTATAATCACACTGCCACGTTAACAAAAAAATAATCAATTTTATCACGTATATGCCACAAAAGGTTTGAAAGGTTAACTAACATAATTTTACATTCGTATGGCGATTAACATTAAAATCGCAACCCGCGTATGGATACGTGGCATTTTGTATTAGAAATTTAAATGTACATTAAAATATTTTTAATTTTAAAACTTTCTATTAGTGAATGTAATTTATCATTACCAAGTAAACTAAATTCTGTATTAAAAAACTGAAAATTAATTGCGCAAGATTATTAACTTTGATTATGAATCATGATCTGTAACATCGTCACGTCGATCAATGACGGTAAACTAATCTATGCAATAAACATGCAATGCTTAATACATTAATTTGTAATCTTGACTTTTATAAAACCATAAATAATTATGAGTTTTCTTCTCTGCTAGCAGTACTTATAATTATTGCGGAGTATCAGGAATATTTTCTCGCATGATTCCTTGATACTTATTTTCTAGAAAGTCAAAACTGTACAGGAGAGACAGAGGTGAGGAATCACACACATTAGGTCACAAAAATATACATTAAGCTGATAATAACTTTATAAATTGTCGAAATGCAAAAGTTATAAAAGTGAAACAAACAGTTCGTCGATTGTTAACATTTTATAGGGTTAAAAGATTGTTGGCAATTGTTAATGAATTTATGAAACATCTCTAGGTGCCAATTTATCCTGATGTCGTCTTACTAGACGTGTAAGTTTACTGCCAAATCGGATATGCGTTCGAAATGAATGAATCCATAAGAAGACATTGTGTCTTGAAATGCACTGAAAATAAGTTTTTGTGTTAATTCGCCTTCACTCTTCGTTAGTTTCTATATAATACTCCTGTAGACATAGGAATTCGTATAAACCCTTAAGTTTGGCTATCTATATTTTTATCAGCTTTTTTTCTTCCTGGTTTTTTAATGACATATCGTACATGTTCGAATTGAATCAGAACCCTTCTGTGAAGTACTTTCGATTAGATTAGATACAGAGAGGCGTCGCAGTTACCCACATTCTTTCAAGATAATGTAAGGGAATGTTCATTGAAGTACGATTTACGTCGTGAGGAAGCAACTAAAAAAGGAATGCCATGTAAAAATATCCAACAATGATATTGACAGCCTGTTCTATTCCAAGTACTTTACGCGCTTTTGTACTAAATGAGTTCAGTTAACAAACATTCAATACTCATTCAAAGTATACTGTTTATACAATGTTTTAGACATTCCTAAAAATGATGTCATCAGGGAAGATAACATTCGAACGATTGATCTCAACGTACAATATTCTTCAAAAACTGATAAACCGAAAGTAAATAATAAGTAATAATATCGATAACAATTATGATAAATGCTAATCATAAGACTCTGAACATGATTATAGCCTACATCTGATTTTAAATGTCTTAAAAATTATAGAGAAGTGTGGATTATATTCGAAGAAACACAGTAGTAAATTAGTAAATTTGCATGTAACAGTCTTAATATCTTCATCAATGTTAGACCAGATTTATTCATTGGAATATCTTCCTACTGAAGATACAAACTCGTTTTAATAGAATATTATTCTTTAGGAATATGAACTTAAAATTTCATTTGAAGAATTCATTAATACTAATAACAATTTATCCATTTGCCCAGAACCTGTCCACATCACTTTTGAAGATAGTAGTAGGGATAACATTTGTTTCTTTTTTAATTTTCTAGGTTAGCATCTGGTTGCTAACCAGCTGTTCTGCTAGTGGTTCTTGCATATTCTCTGCATTGCTTGCTATTGTATATTCTCCCACATTGGTTTCCTTTCTCTTTTTAAAGAAAATGTGAAACCAACTTTACTTTTCATGCAGTCAGATAATTTTTTTGAAGCATCAGATATCTTGTTTTAAACTCCATCATCATCCAATCGATCTCTTTTTTTTATGAGTATATTTTTCCGATTTTCATTTAGTACATTTTTGTACTTAAAGTGAAATAGAGATTTATACTATTTATGATATAAATACGGAGGAGTCCTAGACATATTTAGCCAAGAAACTTAATTTAGGGAATGTAAAATATAGATACATCAAAATATGATACATGTTTAAAAAGCTTAATCAAGCTTTCGAGCTTTAGGAACAGTACTAATCATTTAACCATCAATATTTGTATTGCAAATAACAGAAATATTAACAAGTGCCTACTAATCTACTAGTTAATACTTCGAAAAGATTGATAACAACTTGTTTCCTAAGTCTTTATGTTATTACGATGACATAAAATAACTGTATATATTAAAAGCAAAACCCTTCGATAGGAAGATAATTTCCAATCTTTTATTTTTCAACTTCGTCTTTCAAGCATCAAATTCAAGTTAATCCAAAGGATTTTTTTTCCTTTTTAAGAATGTTGAGTTGCAAAATTTTCTACGTGCCGAAGTTATTCATCAAAATCAATGATGAACAAAATGTTTCTCTACTTTCAGTAAGTAAATAAAAACTTATTAAAAATCTCTCTCTTCATTGTGTGATTTCGGACGCGGTGATTTGTTCATAGAGGTAGTGTGGTGATCCTTCCAACATCTGTGCCAGATCCTTTACATGGTAAACATATTTCACCAGAGATCTGCCACTTGACCTTTTGCCATCAACCTTCCCCTGTACCAACCCTTTAGTATTGCATGACCAAAGAATTTAAGTATACGACGTTTGTAGGTAGTAATCTCTCATTATCCCATATTTTTAATTCTTCTAGAATGGATGCATTAGTGCGATACACAGTCCAAGATATTAACAAGATGTAGCAGTTATGGTCCATTATGGTCCCTGCATTCTGAGCCATATATTGCAACAAGAACCGTTAAAGAATTCAAAAGTCTTGTTCTAGTTTCGTTTCGTATATGGTGGTCTTTCCAGATTTTAACCAGTCTTCCCCCAATGTTACTAAGTCTTCCAAAATAATGATCTATAAATATTTTTAAGGAGTTCTTAATGCCAAAAATTGTTAAAACCACTTTGAAAAGCATTGTGTACCACTGAATGCCAAGAATAACTTGCTTGAATGCTTTTTGAGTTTAAGTTGGTAATATTGACATTGGACAACGAGAACGTAATCTAAAACCAAACCATCACTTCAATTCTGCTCAGAACGCTGTGATTAAAAATTGGTAAAATTGCAGAGACAGCTTTGGTTTTTCTATATCAGACACTGAGAAGCCGTGAGTGCAGAAGTTGTTTTGTAATGTGAGCAGACCAAAGCAGTACACAATGTGGAAATAGTTTTAATAAAACGCACCACGGTTCATAAAAAGCTTACTTATTTACTCTTTTAAACACAATAAGTAACTTTAGATAGAAATAACAGAAAATAAAAACATAACATAATACAGTAGGGGTGCGATGCGCTTCGAACATTTCACCTCGCTGGTTCGAGTGGTACTGCTTATCGGTTGTCGCTGCGCCGATGTGTTCCACGCAACCAGGGATTCCCCTGGCTTCGTTTAATTCATTCTAAATTTTCCACATACAAGTAGTCACTTGGAGAAAAAGTATACTTTCATAGCCAATGATATGGAGAGAACCAAAAAATCATGTCGATGATTATCGGCGCGACGAGTCAGTATTAATGCAAAAAAAACTAGCAATAGATTTAGTAAAAAGTTTACTAAACAATTGTGCAACACATTATGGCCTAAGACAGATAATCATCCACGTTCGACATAAAGAACTACCACAAAATTTAATCACCAATAATATAAGTAGCAGGGCAACACAATTGAATAACCTCAAATAGTACAGAAAAACAAAACATTAATATTATAAACTATAAATATTGTGTATAACATATAAAAATGTTGAGCCAATAAAAACTGATATTAAATTAAAAAAAAAAAAAAAAACCTAAATATAATTAATTTGAAATTTGCCAAAATAACGTCTATCTTTATTTATGTCGTGAACACTACAACACTTGTTTCATGTTCTTGCAACAGATACCAAAGTGTTAATGGTGATGTTTTCATTATGAACATCTTATTTTTCACGTTAGCAGCCATTTTGTACACTGTTAAAGCACGTGCGCAGCAGCGTGCTCGTCCCTCTGCTCTTAAAACGCTTTGCTTTTCGTTCCACTATGTACGTAGTACGTACCCTCCAGCGATAAGAGCAACAAGCAAGGAGAGCTGTTACAGTAAGACATGGCAAAAATCGAGAGACGGTACCAAGGTTTTTGGGATGATGCCTTGATGAGCGACTATTGTTGGACTCTAATAAGTGAAATGAATCCTACAAATACAAATGACTCAGTTCAACCTCTGTTCATTTTTGATTTATCACATTTAAATAAATAAAATAGTCTTTAATTTTCAACCAATCTTAAATAACGGATTATGGATTCAATTTATTAGGGACGCTACCCTAATTATCTTAGAATTGTGTTATCAATAATGGTATCAAGACCATTAATTCTTTCAGGACCGAGCTGGATTTAGTAACTGTACCTCAGAAACCGGTACCGACGGCGATCGTGTTCGTACAATTCTGGTCCTGAGGTACTCACTCAATCCGTATATAGTATATTATAATCTGAAAATAGACTTTTTACTAACAAAATCTATTAAAACAAAAATATTCCGCAGGGATATGTTTACCTCTCAGAAAGGTTTCCTGTTAAGTAAGAACACAAGAACATTTAAAAGTCATAACAGGTCTACAACAGGGAGATGGGCTGTCATGTCTGCTTTTTGACCTTGCCCTGGAATAAAAGCTTAGCCCTTAAAGATAAAATTTACAAAGACTAAGTATATGGTGGCAAAGACTGAGGATAATAAGATAGAGATGATTAGCAGTTTCGAATACTTGGGATCGCTGATGAATAATATAAAATTTGGTCAGCGAGGAAATAAAGAAGAAGATAATCCAAGCCAAAAAATGCTTCTATGGGCTTAAAAACAAGTTCAGATCTAAGCTAAGAAATGCCAAATTAGTCCTATACAAGACCTTAATACGACCAGTACTAGCTGTGGGTTGAAAACATGGACCCTATTGCAGAAAGACCAACAACTAGGAGATTCGAGGCTAGAGGATCCGTTAATAACAGCAGTGTCTGGCATCGGCGTTACACCTTCGTGTTGTATCTTTTATATTGCTAGATATAGTTAAATTTATCAAAGCGTAAAGGTTAAGATGGATTGGCCATGTAGTTAGAATGGGCATAAAAAGTACCACATGGGTTATCTTTGATCGCCGTGGGCTTGTGGGTAGATGATCGATTGGGAGATCGAGGAGACGATTTGTGGACATGTGGAGGTCGACCTAAGAAGGCTGAAGATCAAGGGTTGGAGACCACAAGCGAGGAATGGACAAGTTTAGAAAGACCTGTTAAGGCAGGTCAAGGTTCATAACGTGCTGTAGAGCTAAGCATAATGATGTAGATAAGCTTATATTGGATCATCTCACAGAAAATGTCAAAAAAATGTTTGTGATAACCAGTTCAAAAACTTCAAAGGGATCTCCTAGCGATAAATTGATATTACATCCTTTAGAAATTGTGTATGGTATACAGGTGACCCGAAACTCAACGTCAAGCCGGCACCAGGTGAGAGGCCAACCCATACCTGTTCAGGTAAAAATGAGAAAAAAATGTCATGTCTCTTAGTTAAGTAGTAATAGACATGTTTTTGAAAATGTTAAAAAACGTTCCCGTAAATCATATCTTTAGGTACTAGAGTCAGAAATGTTTGCAATTTAATAGTGATTTTTTAAATAATGTGTTTCTTATGAACCATGCTACCATAGAAGTCACAAATCAAACAACAAAAGTCGTTAGTTTTGCAAAAAAAAATTAATTTGATTGAGTTAAGGTTGAAAGAATTTATGTCTATTAAGTTTGACACACGATTTCTAAAAAAAGAAGTAGTACAACACCCTTGGTTATTTTAAAAGATGGTTTGTTTAGTCAAGATTCCAAAATGGTATAACACTTGCCATTTTTCTTTTCCTAAAAAATATTATTGCCTGTTTTTCTGCAAAAAACAACGCGTTATTTAAAAAATTCATACTTTCGTATGTTATTTGTATTTCCTCCAAAATAATTTAGCAACTTTGCTAGATGATATGCTACTCAATATCTACAGAGAATGTGGTTTCAACAAGATGGTTGCCCAGCTCATTATGCTTGTCCTGTACGGGATTGAATACAGAATATCCCCAAAGATGGATTGGGAATTTTTGTTCGATTTCGTCGCCTCCTCATTCTCTGGGCCTGGATTTAAGCCCTTGATTTTTTTATTAGGATTACATAAAAGAAACAGTGTATTAAAAATCGATTGAAAATTTTGCCAAACTGTGCCATAATATTTATACAGCAGCAGAAGAAATAAATGAAAAGAGATTTGCACAACTAGTAAAAAGATCTTTTCTGCAACGATGCAGAGCTTGTATTAATGCCAACAGCAAACAATTTGAGCATTTGCTTTAGTTTTAAGAAAATAATGCAATAAAATTAATAATAAATAAATCAATAATTCCTTTTGTTTAATTTTGTCTTTAGGTTAACATTATTCGAAACAGTGCTTTTGCACGACATATCTTGTTTAACCCTTTCGTCCCGGATGGTACATATGTGTACCACAAATGTATTAGTATTCCGGGACGAAAGGGTTAAACCACATTTTGTAGTTTCTAGATATTGAGTGGCACATTTTCTAACAAAGTTAAGAGGAAATAAAGAGTAAATGCAAGTAGTAATAACGTGTTTTTTGCAAAAAAACAGGCAATAATATTTTTTATGGAAAGAAAAATGGCAAGTGTTATACCATTTTGGAATCTTGACTAAACAGGCCATTTTTTAAAATAACTTGCCAAGGGTGTTGTACAACTTCTTTTTTAGAAATCGCGTGTTAATCTTAATAGACATAAATTCTTTTAACCTTAACACAATTAAACTAATATTTTTTGTTGTAAAACTAACGATATTTGTGACTTCTATAGTAGCATGGATTATAAGGAATACATTATTAAAAAATCACTATTAAAAATCACCATTTAACTAAGAGATATAGAATTTTTTTCTTATTTTTACCAGAACAGGTATGGGTGAGCCTAGTTTATAGTTTTATCAAATAGGTTTAAAAGGCCATTCCAGATTTAGTAGTGTATAGTCCAGTATCCATATATATATTCCAGTTGTCTTCCTCCACACATAATGTTGTACATGTGAGTGTAAAAAAGATGATGTTTGATAAAAATTTATATAAAAACGTTGAATCATCCTAAAATTTAAATATTCTTATAAACTATGACACACAACTTAATAAGAGAAAATTAAAAGTTCAAAGTCCAACATAAGGGTTAAAAAGAAATATAAATTAAATACACAGTGTTGATTGGGGAAGTACCTGTAATCTTATCATTTGAGGTAAATGTCACTATTTTTAGTTTTAGACCGATTACAATCTCATGATAATAAACAATCAATGTTTATTATGTATTAGTAATAAAGAAATAATTAAAAGCGTTTACAGGAACATTTTGGATTGTCTGTTAATTTATTTACGATTTATGAAAGCGTTATTAATAGGATAAATGCAGTTATGTAATGATTAAGCTGGATTACAGCGTTAATTAAAAAATTTTTGTGATTTAGTTTTAGCATTAGTTATGTTAACAACGCAGAACTAAGTTCTCCCACAAGTCATGAATAATAATCAGTGATTTCTGTAAAAATAAATAATTATAAATAAAAAATGTGGTGAAATTATATTATTGAGTACCTTTTATTAAGTTAATTATCTACTGTAAATTGGTTTAGTTCTAAATCAAGTACCGGATAGGTTAAGTTGAATGAGAAAAATAAAATCAAGTCGTTAATTAACTAAATTAATTTTATGTAATTACCAAACGAACATATGACCTAATTATAAGTTGGTAGACGAGCTCGATTATTCTTAAGAATTTTTTATAACTTTCTTGGCGTGTTCTTTATGTAACAAGCTTGTTATATCCACACTCTGTTTCACTTCCTCGTCTAGACAAGAATACAAGAAACAGCTTTGAATATTTAGCACATTTTACAAATATTTTTTATCTATTATCTTTATATCATTCTTTAATAATTTAATAACAGTGGTAATAAAAAAAAATAAGTATAAATATCTGTAATGAGGATAGATAATGTTAGATAGATAATTACCTGGAAAAATAATACTCCAATTGTTGCGAGAGCATCTGTTTAAGCTGTGGCAAGGGATAGGCAGGTGGGGCCCCATTATCTGGCGGTGCTGAGGGTGGCCCGGGGCTAGGTCCCTCAGCACCTTCTACTACGCCATTGACGGCGGCATAATCCAATACGGGAAGCATCGGGGCACCGATTTCGGGGGCTGTGGTGTACACTGCCCCCGAAGGCATTTTACCAACATCCCCATTCATGTACACGTAGCCTGCAACAGAAAAACAAGCAAAAAAAGTTAGGTTAAAAATGTTATTGAGTATAAGTAGGACAAAAAACATACTTTGATCTTGGTTGTACATTGTAATAATAAGTGATAAGGGGGTTGTTGGTGAAATTTCACTATGTACGGTATCAAATATGGTGATTGTAGAGGTAAAACTACAACCTAACCTTATTTTTAAAAAAGTGATGGGTGTAATATTTGCATCAAGGTCATTTACACTCTATAATACACAAGTTGGCATTTCAATACAAACAGATAATTGCGGAATTGGTTCTTAAATCGAAAAAAAATCGTCGTTGTCGAAATGAAATGGCACTTTAAGACGCTTAATAGTTTTCTCCCATGAAAGGTTGACATATATTTCAAGTCTGTCTACTATAAAATTGAACCAGTTACGTGATTCGGTCGTCCGAAAATGTGACACAATACGTTTCGGGCGAGAAAATACGGGGCTCCTTCGTTGGTTTTAAACCGAATATATAAATGAATAGTATGAGAGACAAATATAGAAAATGACCGAGGAGGAGTCTGAACGTCGTCTAACATTAGTCCAAACAGCCGACGACATAACTTCCAACAGGTATGTTTAATTATAAGTCAAAACAATTTCTCTCAACTCCTTTTATTCAGTATGAAAAGGTAAATAATAAATTTTGGTTTTATATTCACCCGGAAACCATGTGCCCGTCTACTATCGTCCTATCGTCGTCGGCTTCCATACAGGCAGGCGACTTCTATGTCTTTAACGGGTGGCATAATAAACCCGAATTGTTAACCGATACAGATGTTTACGTTGACGCGTTTCCGTAAAATTACGTAACGTTACGATTATAAGCTGAATAACAATCTTACGGAAATGGACATTATTCCAATAACTAAATATTCGCTTACCGTTTAGATTACTTTGCAAAACTGAACACAATTTCACACGGAACTTGCAAAATGGCCGTCGCAGGGCACATGCCACAGAAAACTAGTAATCTGGGAGTTAGACAGAGATCGAACGATACGTACACGTACTGCTCTCTTTTGTAAATCAATGGACTTAATTATTGAAAGAGGGATTTTTGAATTTTCGTAACGATTTTTTCCGTTTAAACACTAAACGTTCATTGTTTACTAAATTTTATTACTTTTATCAACTCTACTTGTCGGTAACGACTCACTTATTAAAGCGCAAGATCGATTATTTTTACGATATATTTTTATACACACAAAAATTGGAGGTTATTAGTAACGTAGTGCTCTCTCATGTAAATCAATGGAATTAATATATAAAAAGAGGGATTTTTGAATTTTTGTAACGTATTTCTTTTTAAAATCAAATTTGTTTAAAAATATGTTTGTTAATGTTTAAGTTAATTTTGTTATTACATAAAATAAAGCGTTACTAAGTCAATTTCGTGTTATAAAATAATTTGGTAATAAAAAATAATTTTGAGGTTATATTTACAAAATACCGTTAAATAAATATTAAATTAATTTTTTTATGTACCTACTTTTCCTGTTAAACATTTTCTGTTTTTATTTTAAACAGAACCCAACCCAAAACGATTAAAAATTGATGAACCTTACCTTAAAGAAATATGCAATATCAATAAATTTATGTAACTTTAAGATTAATAATACAGTTTCCTATCTTTGTACATAGAATCTTTTTCGAATTAATTTCTAACTGCATCATAATTGTAATTTTATTATAAATTGTATGTAATTGATTGGAAAATCTAATTTTCCGACTTATCTGTAATATTTATATAGCAGGAGCAAAAATACAGGTGTTCCAAAATTCCATGCATGTATCTATAGGTGTCCCGAAACTCAACTTTACCTGTTCTGGTAAAAATAAGAAAAAAATCCATGTCTCATAGTTGAGTGGTAATAGACATATTTTTGAAAATGTTAAATCGTTCCCGTACATCATATTTTTAGGTACTATATATAGAAATCACAAATCAAATAACAAAAGTCATTAGTTTAAAAAAAAAAATATTAGTTTGATCGAGTTAAGATTAAAAGAATTTATGTCTATTAAGTTTGACACACGATTTCTAAAAAAAAACAGTAGTACAGCACTCTTGGCAAGTAATTTCAAAGATGGCTTGTTTAGTCAAGTTTCCAAAGTGGTACAACCCTTGCCATTTCTCTTTTTATAAAAAATATTGCCTGTTTTTCTGTAAAAAACACGTTATTTAAAAAATTCATACTTTCATATGCTTAACTTTGTTAGAAGATGTGCCATTCAATATCTACGAACTACAAAATGTCCTTTCAACAAGATGGTTGCCCTTATGTCTTGCAAAAGGACTGTTTCGAATAAGGTTAACCTAAAGACAAAATTAAACAAAAGGAGTTATTAATTTATTTATTATTAATTTTATTGCATTATTTTCTTCAAACTAAACCAAATGCTCAAATTGTTTGCCGTCGGTACTAATACAAGCACTGAATTGTTGCAGAAAAGTTCTAGTTGTGCAAATCTCTTTGCATTCTTTTTTTCTGCTGCTGTATAAATATTGTGGCGCAGTTCGGGAAGATTTTCAATCGGTTTTTAATACACTGTTTCTTTTTTGCAATCCTAATGAAGAAATCAAGGGGATTTAGACCCAGAGAATGAGGAGGCCACGTAATCGAACCAAGACACTCAATCCATCTTTCGGGATTCCATCTTCCCGAATCTTGTTGAAACCACATTTCTCTGTAGATATTGAGTGGCACATCTTCTAACAAAATTGTTAAATTATTTTGGAGAAAATGCAAGTAACATACAAAAGTATAAATTTTTTAAATAATGCGTTTTTTTGCAGAAAAACAGGCAATACTATTTTTAAGGACAACAAAAATAGCAAGTGTTATACCATTTTGGAATCTTGACTAAACAAGCCATCTTTTAAAATAACTTGCCAAGGTTGTTGTTGTACTACTCCTTTTTTTAGAAATCGTGTGTCAAACTTAATGGACATAAATTCTTTCAACCATAAGTCAAACTAATATTTTTTTGCAAAACAAACGACTTTTGTAGTTTGATTTGTGACTTCCACAGTAGTGGCCCTAGTACCTAAAGATATAATGTATGGGAACGATTTTTAACATTTTCTAAAATATGTCTATTACCACTTATTATCTAAGAGACATGGAAATTTTTTCTTACTTTTACCAGAACAGGTATTTGTTGGCCTCTCACCCGGTGCCCGCTTGACGTTGAGTTTCGAGACCCTGTATATAGGGTGAGTCAGAAAGAATGGGAAATCCGAATACTGGAGATACGAGACACTAAAATATGACGATTTAATCCAACATCTCTTATACAGAAGTCGGTGATTTTCAAAGTACAGCTTCTTGTACTATACTTTATTTTTTAATTCGGAGGAGTGTTTTCAAATTGAAGCGCCAAAAAGAATGGTTGCTATTGGTCAGTTTTACGTAAAAATTACACTAAGAAAATTCGAGATGTTGCCAGCCGCCTAGAAACATTCGGGTTTAGCCGCACGTCTCTCAGTATGGCTAAACCCGAATAATTCTAGTTCTAGGTCTTGTGTTAGTTCTAGTGATAGTGCTAGTGTAAAACTAGAACAATAATACTAGACCTAGAACTACATATTTTCTTGTTCTAGATCTAGTATTAGTTCAATAAAAATATACAACACAGTGATATATTACGCCAACTAGCGCTACCTATCACTACCACTAGGACTAACACTAGAACTAGAACTAGAAACATTCGGGTTTAGCCGTACGTCTCTCAAGACGGCTAAACCCGAATGTTGCTAGTTCTAGGTCTAGTGTTAGTTCTAGTTTCACACTAGCACTATCACTAGAACTAACACAAGACCTAGAACTAGAATCATTCGGGTTTAGCCGTGCGCCTCTCAAGACGTTAGAAGAGTTATTAGTAACGTAGTGCTCTCTCATGTAAATCAATGGAATTAATATATAAAAAGAGGGACTTTTGAATTTTTGTAACGTATTTCTTTTTAAAATCAAATTTGTTTAAAAATATATTTGTTAGTCATTAAATTAATTTTGTTATTACATAAAATAAAGCGTTACTAAGTCAATTCTGTCTTATAAAATAAATTGGTAAGAAAAATAATTTCGAGGTTATATTTACAAAATACCGTTAAATACATAAATACCTATTAAATTTTTTTATATGCCTACTTTTCTTGTTCAACATTTTCTGTTTCTATTTTAAACAGAACCCAACCCAAAACGATTAACAATTTGATGAACCTTACCTTAAAGAAATATGCAATATTAATAAATTTATGTAACTTTAAGATTAATAATACAGTTTCCTATCTTTATACGTACAATCTTTTTAGATTTAATTTCTAACTCCAACATAATTGTTTATAATTGTTGAAAAACTATGTAAATATGGAATGATTGGGATAAAATATAATTTTAAATATAGCGTATATTCGAATTTACACTCATTAAATTGCATTGTATATTAAAGTAGTAAAATGTAATTTTGTTACAAATTTATAAATTGTATGTAATTAATTGGAAAATCTAATTTTCCGACCTATCTGTAATATTTGTGCAGTTAGGAGCAAAAATACAGGTGTTCCCAAATTCCTTGCATATACAGTGTGTTCGTAAAGAAGCGGATATAGGCGATAAAATCATTATTAACTAGTCTTTCTCAAAGTGGGCGATAACGCCCCTTTGTGAATACTAGCGTTCTACAGGGGCGCAAAGAAAATTGGGGGTCCTGAAGCCGTTTAAGAATACGGCGGTTGATTTGTCTTTTTCTAAGAGCCCATTTTATGGGTTATATGGGATTGTAAAATTGTACATTACCACGGTCAAACTGCACCGAAAAGAATGCGCTATAATATTTTAATTAAACTATAAAAACTAAAATCAAAATAAATATACTATATACTAACGACAAGATACAGGCTGTCCTACAAAAAGCGCCCCAAGCTGTAACTGTGTCATTTACATTCCGATTTTCATGAGGTATCAAATAAAATGGTTTGATGGATACTATGATTAATGCTACAAATAAATGTTTTCCAACGCCTTCTTCAATTTCAAGCGATTATCAACTTTCGTTTTTCAAATTGCTCCGTATATTTTTCTTTATGTCATTGGATAGAGATTTTTTTCTGAATCCATTGATAAAAGACATAGAGGTTGTCATACAAGAACGCCCTAAGCTGTAACTCTGTCATTTACATTCCGATTTTCATGAGCCAGGTATCAAATGAAATGGTATGATGAATACTATGTTTCATGCTACAAATAGAAATGCCAGTGTTGTATTGAGCATAACAGTAATCAATTCGAGCAATATTTGTGAAATTTTTTAGTTTTGATTTTTGTTTTTTTTGTGAAATAAAATTATTACTTGTTCAATTTTAATAACGGGTTTCAGCCATTGAAATAGCATTTAATGACTGTTACCAGTTTTACGCGTTATTATTTATTTTTTTCCATGGTACACTAAATGCAGTGTTTTTCTGCTAAAATTACAAATTAATATCGATGTACAATTTGAATATCAGAAGTTGATCGCTTGAAGTTGAAGATGGCGTTGTAATTTCAACCGATTGTTGCTTCACACAGAAGTGCGTTGGCTATCAAGAGGTACTTGTTTGACTCGTTTTTACAATCTTTTTAACTCTGTGATAGTGTTTTTGGAAAACAAAGACACAGAATTGCACGACAACCTCATCACATCAAAGAATGATATTGCGTAGTTGGCAGACTTGTATAAATTGTTTAATGATAACAATCTCCAACTTCAAGGTGATGATTTAAACTTGATTAAAACAAAAAATGTCGTTGCTGCTTTCGTAGCCAAACTGCTTTTACATAAGAAAAATGTTGGCAGGCACGAGTTTCACAATTTCACTAGTTTATCAGTGGCATCTTTTAATAACGACGATTTGCTTGTTTACTGCCAACATTTGCAGAATCTTCACGGTGATTTTCAAGAACAATTCTAGGACATTTTAAAATTGGAAGTACCAGACTGAGTGTTGGATCCTTTTTCAAATGTTAACACAGCAGGATCATCCCAGCAGGAAGAAGAACTAAAAGAACTGACAATAAATGAGGAAATAAAAATCAGATTTAAAAACGGCTACCAAAAATTTTGGTTTTTTGAAGATCTGTTTCAACTTATGACGACTTACAACACTACTTTATATGCGGTACAACAACATAGTACATTTCAACCCACAACACTTGACGAAATGAAAACGTTTGTGGGAATAAACATAGTAATGGGTAATTATCACTACCTAAGAGTGAGGTGTTACTGGCAACCAAAATTGAGCGAACCTATATTTTCAAGCGCTATGACACTAAACAATTTTTTCAAATTACGAAAGCATTGTCATTTTGTGAATGTTCAAGATTATTTCCATTATACTAGGCAATTAGAAATAGATGCCTTTCCCTACCATTAGAAACCTATCTCTGTATCGATGAACAAATGATTCCCTTCAAAGGGAGTCTCAGTGTCAAACAGTACATAAAAAATAAGCCTTGTAAATGGGGTATAAAACTTCTAGCCGTGTGTCCACAAAGTGGTCTATTATACGATCTTATAATTTACCAAGGTTCAACGACAGAATTAATTCATCAGCACACAGAAGTTTTTGGTATATCTGGTGCAATTGTGACGACATTGGTAAAACGTATTAGGGAAGCCTATGTTCGTTTATATTATGACAACTTCTTCAGCAATTACAATGTATTACAATATCTACGAAACAAATATATCTACGCATGTTGTACTGCTCTACTATGCTCATGCGTATGTTCACTCATGCCATTGATATTGCCTGTACAAATATTTGGCTGGAGTAGAAAGAGCAAGCCAATCGTTTAGGTCTGCCTACAAAAGATATTCTGGATCTTCTTAGTTTTAGAGCATATGTTGAGAAGGTCTTGTAGAAGTTCGCTTTGACCAACTTGGACATTTTCCAAGCTTTGATGTAAAAAGATTTGCATCTAGATGCAAAAATACAGCGTGTAAGGAGCAAACCAGGTATGTATCAAGTGCAATGTACACTTGTGTTTACATAAAGTAAGAAACTGTTTTTTAAGTTACCATCAAAAATAAAATAAAATATTTAAGAAAATGTGTAAAAACTTCTTAACTTTGAAGGTCCATTTAAATGGCTATGATTTTTACACGAATCGTCACCATTTTGAATCTAGTATTTGTGATTAAAATTATGCCACGATTTACAGAAACACCTGTATATACCAACGTTGAGCTACCACGCATAAATGGTTTCAAAAGAAGTCTGTTGAATATCTTATTTATATGTCATGGTAAAAGTTTTAATTTAATAAAGATCAGTTAAGGTTACATTCTATTTACATTTGGACTTAGTAAAAGTATCAACATTCATTAAAATTAATACATTCGGTGCTCAATTAGTTGCTCGTCGAAAAATGAGAAATATGTATAATCGTTGGATTCCACTACTTTCCTTACACTTTCGTTGCGAAAGATGTCCGCAAGTGACTTAATAATGGAAAATTCTTATTCAAACTATTTTAATGAAAAAATCCACAATATCAGCATGTCTCAATCTCTGCTTGTTAATACAACTGGAGGAAATACTTTGAGAGTAATTTTTGATGCTATGATGTTTTTTACCTGGAAAAAGGTGATCCTTGACACTTTTACTATCATATAGTACTAGTTGTGACAGTTCATTCCTATTTGATAGTCAACCAATTCTCCATAACGTTGCCAAAAACAGTGTTGGGAGTCTAAAAATATGTCCTTCGGTTCTCTCCAAAAGACAATATTTTATAAAGTTCTACTCCTAAATACCCATAAAGGACACTGAATAAAGTATGTATGAATACAATGCTTTTCATACAGTGGAAATCTTTGACAAATTAATAACTGCAGAAGAATTTTATGAAGCAAAAAACACCTCCCTAGTCTAGCGAGTCTTCCTTTAGAAACCAGTTTGTAAAACCATTAATGAGTATTTTCTTGGGATCAAATCAATGATCTTAATGATAAGGGTATTATCGTATAAAAACTTGTGGCGTTAAGGACAAGCAGACTATAGCTCTGGATTGACTAGACCTCGGGTCCACATGTTTAAAGTTTCGTTTGATGGATTTGGCCAATAAAATTCGTACTCAAATTCCTGACTTAAGTAAGGACGTCATGCCGAGCTCATAAGAAGATATTAGGAGAAAGTATTAAGTACAAAGAAGGACCAAACCTACAAAATTACCAGAAGAAATTACGCTTAAATCATCTACTGTCGGCTGACTGGAGAAATTTGAAAAAGAATTAATTATAAATACAGGGTGTGTTTTTAAGCTAGATAGAACTTACGAAAGGGTTAACTGTCAAACGAACTGTGATATTGCGCTTACTTTTTGATATTTATGATCAGTATACTCTGGAAAATCATCATGAACAGATTGACGCTTGAACAACGCTAACAAATTATCCAGATTTACTTTGAAAATCAGTCATCAATTCGCACAACTTTTAGACGACTTCGTGATTTGTATGGCGCACATAATCATCCATCTGAGCAAGCCATCCGTCGAACTGTGGATAGATTTCATACCACATACTCTCTAAATGATGCAATAAAATCAACACGTCGAAGAAATGTGCGTGCTGAAGAGAATATCGCCGCTGTAAACGAATGCGTGGAAGATTCAAATTTATCGATTCGTCGTCGGTTGCAGGAATTAGGGCTCTCTCCGTCCACTACGTGAAAAATTTTGCCCAAAGATCTTGGCCTACACCCGTTTAAGATCCAGCTGGTGCAGGAATTAAAACCACGA
Source organism: Onthophagus taurus (assembly GCF_036711975.1). Lineage (NCBI taxonomy): Eukaryota > Metazoa > Arthropoda > Insecta > Coleoptera > Scarabaeidae > Onthophagus > Onthophagus taurus. The sequence continues at coordinate 28,115,686 of NC_091966.1, forward strand.
GACCATCATATGCGCCGTTCTTTCGCCGATTGGACTCTAGAGCAGTTGGAAACTGATCCGATATTTTATCGCAAAATTGTGTTCAGCGATGAGACTCATTTTTGGCTTAACGGGCCGCATATGGAGTAAAACCAATCCACAATAGACTCTACAGACTCCATTACATCCAGAAAAATGCACCGTTTGGTGTGGTTTGCACGCTGGTGGCATCATTGGACCTCACTTCTTCAAAAATAAAGTCGGAGCTCGCGTTACGGTCAATGGAGATCGTTACCTCACCATGATCAATGATTTTTTGTTTGAAAATATGGATGATATTGATCCGGGCGAGAGGTGGTTTCAACAGGACGGCGCTACGTGCCATACAGCGACCGCATCCATCGACTTATTGAAATCAAAATTTGGCGATAAGTTGATTTCGAGAAATGGATATGCCAATTGGCCTCCAAGGTGGTGCGATTTGACACCTATCGATTATTTCCTTGGTTTATGCTGATAAACCAGCAACAATTGACACCTTGGAGGCCAACATTGTTTATGTTATTCGTGACATACGGCCAGCAATGTTCGAAAAAGTGGCCCAAAATTGGACTTCCATCTGCGCTTCTTCAAGAACAGCCGCGGTGCCCATATGCCCAAAATCATTTCTAAATGTTAAATGCCATGAATTGATCTTTCGATCAAAAACATTTTTTGGTTTTAATTTTTTCTGTGTTACTTTTTTCAATTTAAAGTTCTATCGGGCTTAAAAAAACACCCGTTATAAAGATAGTGTTAAATTTGAAAAGCTCATTGTTATAAATTCTGAGATAAACGAAGTTGTACAAAAAAAGAACCAAAGAGTGTTGAATTACGTAAATTTCTTTGCAAGAGCAAAATAGTTCACAATTTTTTTCCAGCTCTATCTAAATTAGAAAACAAGCAGATCGATCACTCAATTAGGAACTGTCGTAAACGAAAACAAGGTATATCGAGGAACGGCCAGGAAGCTGAATATTAATAGCAAAAGCTAAAGTACTTAAGAAAAATCCTGAAATAAATAAATTAATTAGAAAAACTCTATTTGGACTTTGAAGAAGAGCAGCAACTACTTCTCGATATAACCTAAAGAAAACCCTTAAGCATTAAAAGCAGTAACGACTGGAAAAGGAAAGATACATGAAAAAGAAGAAATGTTAGAAGAACTAGAACCTAAAATTGAAAAAGAAGCTAAGAAGCGGCTTCTAAAAAACTTCTTCGACGTCCATATAAGCCTTCTGGATTAAGATTAGATTTTGAATGTTTAATAATAGGCTCAGCCAGGAATTTGAGGCTACAGTAATTCTTTTTATTAGCCAAAGGAAATTATTGTTATTCTTGGATTATTTTTACTTAATACAGTAGTACCTCAACTTACGATTGCCTCAATTATCGGGTTTCCGAGGTCAAAACCGTCTCTAGGTCAGTTATCAACTTTGCGTTATACTTATTATTATTTGGATTATTTTGAAACAAGACGCCTAGAAAAACATTCAATAGTCTTTAAATCAAATAAAATTCTGATGGAAAAACTGTAGGTTTTGTGGAGAACATAGTTGGTGATTTTTTTATAGAATTAGTGAATTTGGTATTTAGATCTGACGTTAAGAAATATCTCCTGAAATGTTTTAAAAGTAGATTTGATGTAATTCCTCTGCCAAGTCTGTGTCTTATTATTCCACGGACATGAAATTGAAGTGACCATATTATTGCTTATAAGACCCAGGTGCACGCTCTCTCCTTTTTCTTACGTTTAATTGTTACATCCGTCTTTCAGACTGGAAATAATCTAATCTGAATCCTAAATCTGGGACAACTGTTTGATTCATTTGCATAACTGGTGATGCAGTTTTCTGGTTTTCGTGCACTTTTATATTGTCCATGTTCGTGATGTTAGTTACTGGTTACACTTTTTATCCCAGTTTCAGACATTCCAGAATATTCGATATTTCTTAGGATTTTCCTTTAACGCAAAACAAATAGAATACTTATTAACATGTACAATATTAACAAGCATCATCAAAAGAATCGACCAATAATCTTCATGGATGAAAACAACACTCATTATCACAAATGTTGAACTGATTATTTTTAACTGTGGAAATAAAAGGTTTTGTACAAAATCAAAAAGTAGTACTTTTTTATACATATGAATTGTGAAAATTATTAAAAATGGATTAACGAAGAGATGTTGAGAAATTTTCCATATCGAAGTGTTTTGGTGATTAAGTGATTAAGAATGGTGAAAGCAAATTTGTACGAATTAATAAACATCTACAAGCTAAAATTCAAAAGCAACGTAATAGACAAATTGCTTACTGATAAGGACCACGTTTAGATACTAGTAGAGAGCAGTTTATGGTGTTTGACTGACCGATCCATGAATTTTGGAAAACTTTTATAGTCAGAAACTTTGAAATTGTGCTATTCTAGTTGTAAAAATATAAAATGTACTTGAATATATTAAGGAACAGTAATTTTCTTTGAGGAAGGTTGGTAAAGTAGGTGTAAGAAATCGTTTTCGTTATATGTTAAGTCAATTTAATTAATAATAATAATCAATTACGTCATGAAGACCGTAAACTTTCTTCCTTATTGCACCAAAATGTTGTTTTGGTAATATCGAAAATTAAGAAATAATTATATTAATAAATCGTTTTATGGATGTAATACATGTTATTTTAAAGATATAGATGTTTAAAAAAAAAGTTTTTGTTTTTATTAATTACAATGAATTTAATTCCAAAAATTGATTTAGTTTCATTCATAGATGTATTATTATTGAGTTTTGATAAATAGCGCTATATATTTATGTCTACAGTCATAACAACAGTCTACGTTTAACGATTTAAATACCATTTGTATAAACAAGAAAAGAAAACCTTGCCAATTCTAACTTTTCCATAAAACGGTGCAAAAGAAGTTGCCTATACTAAGAATTTCAAAAGTAGTGTGTTTTGGTGGATTATTAAATATTAGATTTCTTTAAAAAAAGGAAATTGCAAAAACTAGGAGATTTTTTAAATCTGTCGAGATTGAATAAAAAATTAATGTTAAGTACAAAACAACCACTAATTGTAAGTTTAAGTTCATTCAAAGGTGGTCCAAAAAATATCTACGTTTCTTATAATCTGTTAATTTACGTAAAAATAGTCAACCGTGACTAAATAAAATATATACTTTTCTAGAATGATCTAAAATAAATAGTTAATGCAAATATTGCCTGGAAGTTATTAGATAGGCTAAAAAATGTGTTTTAAAACAAAGTGACTCAAGTGTTTATCAAACTGAGTCAAAAGTTATTTATTCTCCTATAAGATTCTTGTAGTTGTAATTAAATTGTAATGAGTTTAAGGGGGCAAGAATTTATATTTTTAGTAAAAGTTGTTCAAAGTTCAATGTAATATTAAAAAACTACGCTATTTTAATGCATTTTTAATTACGGATTATTTATACTTTTAGGGATCGAGTCAAAAGTAAGGTCTCAAGGCTCCTTAAAAAAATAACAAGATGAGTTAGAGGCTTTCAGAGGAAGAAGAGCTAAATGATGCAGACATATTGGATGAAGAGTAGATCTGGCATTCTGGTTATTGGAGGGGAGAAGATTTTGTAACAACCGATAAAATACACACCAAAAAAAAAAATTTTGTAAAATTGTTAAGAAGAATATAGTTATTCAGTTCAAAAACATAGTTAAAAAAATGCGGCCAAACATTAATAGAGCTTAATAAAATTTAATAAGTTATGGCGAGAGAAAAAGACGTCATGAAAAAAATTCAAGAGTCTTTAAATCACATTAAATTCTGAAGGAAAAACTGTAGGTTTTGTATGTGCAAAACATAACCGACGGTTTTTTGAATTAGAATTAGAATTAGTAAATTGGATATTTGGACCTGACATTAAGAAATATCTTGAAGAATGTCTTAAAACACAAATCGCCTAATATGAGATGAGTACTATGAGTACCTTAAGGATGTCTACGGGAGCCAACGTCTTCTCAGCAGTCTTATAGTCTTCTAGTAGAACGACAAAAAATACTAAAACTGAATTCACACATTTGGAGAATTCATTTGAGAAGCAAATGATATTGCAAAAAAATACTACAGCTAACAAAACCAAATCATACCCATTTTACTATACTTATTTTACTACAAAATAATTATTGTCATGGTGCACAAAACAAAGAAATGTTAGTTCATTTCTAAGCAAATGCAGTTTTATCCAATACTTGTCATGCAAACTAGCTATGTATGGTGTACTGTAGAAAACCATGAAGTTAATTTTCTAAACCAAGTGTCGTAACTCACTGCTTAGGGGAACTATGGAAAGGTAAAAATAGAAGTCTGACTTGCGGCAATGGAGAAAAACAAGCGAGAAAATCTTCTTGAATTTCTTTTAAATAAAAAGAGACAAGTAGGATTTTCTATATTTGGTTTCCAAAAAGATATTAGCATCGTATTTCGAAAAACGCAGTAATCTTGTATTTTTTAATTTAGTAAATATAAAGATAAAGAAAATCGACATAACTACAGAAGAAGATATCAAAAGGTTTAGGAATGTTTTTGATGAATGTTTACATCGACAAGAGAGACCTTAAATAATAAATGTTGTATTAGACAACTTCTAGCGGAATACGAAATGCCCCTAGAACACCACAGCATTACAAATTTTTAGTTGTTATTGATAAAAAATATTCTTCTTCTTCTTGTAGCTCCTACAAGGAATAAGGAGCAATTCTTCGCTTGTTGTGGTAGTGAGAATACTACAACAACTTGTCACTGGTTGTGGTGAGCTTAAAGATGATAGAAAGAACCATCTTTGCGGCCAGTTTCTTCCATTCTCTTCTATGGTTTGCTTTTATCTTTACTTTGTTCCATGTAATGTTCTTAGTTTTTCCCATCTCCCTCTTTCTTGCTTTTGACGCTAGACGCTTCCATCTGCCTCTGTTCACCGCCTTTCGCCTTACATCCCTTCTTTTACAACATCTTTCCAGCGCTTTCTCTGGCTCTCGGTATACCAGCTATTGCGCTAACGATCCTTTTTTGGGCTCTTCTCCCATACATTCTCATCACGTGCCATAACCCCATTCCCCTTCCATCTACGTATCCAATTCATAGTTGTATCGGCTTCGGTATATTCCATTTTCACACAGTCCTCCATATGTTCTGCGAAGGAAATTCATCTCGAACACCCTCAATGTTTTTTCATCTGCGATATTTAACGTTCACGTTTTTGCCCTGTATGTCTGAACGGGTTTTATTAGTACTTGGGACATGTTTATCTTTACATGGCGTGAAAGTAAGTTTGACTGAAATAATTTTAAGGGTGCATAATAACATCTATTTGCAGCTGGCATTCTTTCTTTTATTGCATTGTAATCGTGTTTGAAGAGTTAAATACAACTCCTAGATACTTGACGTTCTTGACATTCTGAAAGCTGTAGTCATTGATGTATTTATTTTGAGGATTTCTTACTTTTTCATCCATTGACACCTTGATATATTTTGTCTTTGTTGGTACTTTGTCACGAGTACCAGCTGTTTTGTGCCCGCTTCCATCTTTCTGAATACTTCATTCATTTCCTTACGCATCTCAGCTCACTCCTTAATTTATTTTGAACAATTCGTATTTGGCATTCTGCATCAGTACTTTTGCTGCCAAGTTGTCCATTGTACCCATCGCCATTTTTACTACTTTGCAAGGTATTTTCACCATTTGCTTCTCCCCTTCAAGTTTATACTTATCAATGCTATCAAAGGCCCTTCTTGAAATCAATGCTATGCTCACAACATTTCTCTAAGGTCTGCCTAACTAGGAAAATTTGATCTATTGTAGACCTATTATTTCTGAAGCCACATAAAAAATTTACATGGAATGGCGAAATAATGTATCCTTATTATCTTATTCTAATGCCTATCAACAAAAAAAGTTAAAGTTTTTTTTATAATATCATTTTGATAAATTTCCTATCTTAAAAATTTCAACTAATTATAATTAGTTTAATTAAATTGTTTATCTGATAGACTATTCTAAAATAGGATGTTCCTCTTAAAATTTTCCACTTATTTGTAATATATATTTGCAACCTCTATAAATAACAACGATAATAGCTAATCATGTTCCATTTGAGAATATCTGAGTAGTAACTGTAGCAAATTTTTATACTCTCACCTGAAAAGTGGCTGCCTATATGGACTTTAAAGTACATAGCAAAATTGCTAACAAATATTTTAAATTAAAATAACTCAAAAATGATGAGCACCAGATAACAACAATTCTCGTGAAACTCAACATATTCTTGTGTAGTACCACTTAAAATAAGACATAAAGTATCACTTCCGGTTATAAATTTTATATTTGAATGTTGATTAAATTAGGAAAGATGTTGTCTAGTTTCGGTAGATCAGAAGTGACAGACATCACGAATCACTTTTGTTATACCTAATGGCTGGTACACACTTCCAAAATTCATTGCTTGCATTTGCTGATTTATGTGTATTTTTTGTAGCAAAATCACAAAATATTTTATTTACAGAGAGAACAAATTATATTTAATTTTTAAAAGATATGATGATATTTGGATGACCACATCTTGATTACAGCACCATCTCTGTTGACTTAGAACAGCAATTTAGGTGGGGATTTGCTCCATAGATGGCCCGATTTGCAGTCTATTTCCACTCTATTCGGTTAACCATCTCGCAGTCTATTATCTATGATGTCTGTTTGTGGTTGTGTTGGCCAATAATTTGTCATATAACCGCAGAGAAATTTTAATGCAAACGGGTAATTCCGGAATTATAAGCTTATCAAAATACTTCTGTAATAAGGGAGACTGCTTTAGACATATCCATTTTTAGAATTTATCTAAATGTAAATTGTTATTTATAACTAAGCCAATAATAAAGTCAGAATTGATATCTGCAATTAAATCATCGCCATAAAAATCTCTTTTTGCATACTCGAGAGTTATTTGCAATTGAGATCTAATTAATAGCCGAGTAAGATGCTGCAGCCTTCCCGTATTTAACTCTTTAGCTCGTAAGCGGAGATATCTTCATCTGTGCAGTTACGCCACAAGATTCTCTGTAACGATCTTAGACTTGCGATTTTATGTTGATGATATCTAACTATCATGCTATTTGCTTGTAGATATCGTTGATGCGTCGAAAACTACTCTGTTCTCAATACTCAACCTTGACTTGCGAGTTGTATTCGTGAATTTTCCAATTTGTCCATCTCCAAAAATTGTTGTTGAAAATCTTTTTCGTACGAAAAATTATTTGAAATTTGGACTATTACGCAACAAGATTTGAAGAAGCACTAGCCTTGTCCATCTCCAAAAATTGTTGTTGAAAATCTTTTTCGTACGAAAAATTATTTGAAATTTGGACTATTACGCAACAAGATTTGTAGAAGGCTAGTGAAGAGAATAGTGAAGAACGGATAAAGATTTGACAGGCAGAAGAGGAAATGAAGGTAGAGGAGGTGAGCACGGAAGTGCAAGAAGCCCTAAAGAAAACCTGAAATGGAACAGCAGCAGACGAAGATAAGTGGTATGTTATCTTCAGAACACAATTAAATTATCGTCAGAACTACAAAAAAAGGGGACCGACAGTTTGGAATACTGAAACAAAACCCAAAGATTGGGAGAAGTGCATAATCGTGCCAATCCATAAGAAAGTAGAAACAACTATCTGCGAAAGTTACAGATCAATCTGTTTGAATTTCATTTGAAATTCTTAGAAAAATGATTAAGAGTTGATACGGAACAGACTTGAACAAGAATAAACGGCATTCTGGCCTACCAGAAAAACACAAGATCCCATATATAACCTCCGAACTATAATACAGACCTTTCTGGACCTAAAAGCAGCTTTCCACCAGGTAGAGATGTGTGGAATGCATTAAGCGCTCTGGGTACAGTTGTCCTATTACTATTACAGTTCGACTAAATGGAAAAACATCGGATGAGTTTAGAATGAAAAAGAGAGTTAAGTCTGCACGCTAGACGATGTTATACTAACGTTAGTCAGAGCAGATGTCCGACAAAGAAATATGCAAATATGGAAAACCTGCAAACAAGAGAAAGAAATGATAATAAACAGTAACAAAAGCAAGTCAAGAGATTCGCAATAATACCCAAATAGGTACCCTAATAGGTAATATCCTGGTAGGAAGTTAATAGGCTAGATGCTCATTAGGCAGCCTAGTCACGGCGTCCACCGAAATCCCATGAGCATAATGTAATTGTGCTTAGATATCAGTGGTGTCTGCCGGCTGGGCATCCTGGCTTGAGTGACAAATGTATATCTAGCCATAAGTAAGCAAAATTACTTCTCTACAAAACTATCTATATACTCACATTCACCTATTGGTCGGAATCTTGGACCATGTTACATATTGGGCAATAAAGTCATTATTATTATTATATCAAAAATAGGTGCAGAAGAGATGAAGTATCTACGAAAAATAGTATGATAAACTAGTAGAGACAGAGTAGGAAACAAGAACGTCAGAGAAGTACTAAGCTTGAGAGATTAGTACTTCTCTAATGCTAGAAATAGAAGAACAGCTGAAATGATGTTTCCACCTGGTTCAAATGGAGGAGGAAAAAATATCAAAGAAAATGTTCAATATGAAACCAGAAAGAAAAAGAAGATCAGGTAGACCAAGAAACCAATGGTAAGAAGTAACTTGACGTTGAAAAGGCGGAAAAGTGTTGCCGAGGAATTGCTAGAGAGAGAGGAATCATGGATCCCAGAACTAATACCGTGAGGTAAAATGGGAAAAAAGAAAAAATAGCTGTAAAGTAACAATTTGTCAGCGTGTGTTGAAAGATACATCATATAGTCACATTTTTTGAAATGAGTATTTGTGAAATAAGCTGCTTTCAAAACTGTCGACAATGATTGATCAGATCTTGCAGCTCTTTAACTATACTCATTAAGAATCGGTTTGAAATGCCTGCAATAGTGGCTAACGAATATTTTAATTAAAGTTTCACAATTAACTCTTAAACTACTGAATTACTTAGAGCAACTAAGAATACCGCGTAGATATACGGACGGAGCAGGGCAAGGTTTAATAAATTGCAATGGTACAAGACTTTTTGGTCTTCTTTGGTGTCCCAATAGTATTTTTAACGATACACTACATTTATTTTAACATGATACTTTTAATTTGTTTAATTTAATACTTTATTCTGGAAGGTTACAATTTTAATGTGCAATTGAATCAGGCCCATAACGTATCCACATACATTTAGTTATTTCCAGATATAATGCTCATCTTTTCTCTTCAACATGGTCAAGATAACAAACAGATTATGAACCTTCTGAAGATATGGGTTTATAAGGATATATTTATACCTTGGGGTGAATTAGATTGTTTAAAGTCTAACATTTTCATATTCGAGAGAAAAGTTGTCAGAAGTCAAAAGAAATCCTTTTTTAAGTTTGTGTGATTTTTTTAATACAGTCATAAAGGTGAGTTTAGACATGCATGGATTTAGTGGCGCCAATAAAAACTGGCGCGCCAGTAAAATTAAACTGCATGTGTAAACATCAACTGGCATGCAAGTTGAAATCATGCATGCATGGATTGGAAAAGTCTGCACCCTTCTGAAATCACTGGTGCCAGTGATGACAAATACGTGGAGCAAAACAAAATTTGCGGGTAAACAAATGCTTGCACATCGGCCCGCCAGTTTTTAGTTAGATTTTTGTTTCGTTTCAGGTCTTAATTTGTGTTTATTGTAGTTTATTATGGCTAAAAAAAAAGTGGTCGGCAGAACTGAAAATCAAATTTCTTGAAGGCTATAAATCTCATCCGTGTTTATGGAATGTACATAGTAGTGCTTATCAGAACACAATACAGAAGAGTATCAAAATTTTGTTTTGTCATTCGAAAATGATTTTTATAGTATGCAGAATCTTCTGCTGCAATTCTCGTAGAAGTTTTGCAGAAGCACCCAAAAAGTTTGGCGACTAATTTGCATGCTTCGGAAAGTTCACTCGACATATTGCGCACTGTGCAATACACTTTAAAAACGAAACTGGCGTCACTTATTTTTGTTTTCGCACATGTAGTGTTAAACCTTTATTGGCGTGCAAATAGAACTGGCGCCACTAAATCCATGCATGTCTAAACTCACCTTAATGCTGTCTTTAGACACACCGAGGTTGAGCTAGCTAAGTTGTCGCCTCCTCAAAATCATTAATGGAGAACAAAATAAAGCAAGTTTTGAAATAATATTAGTTTATTTAAACGTACAAATCTTGCCAGTTTATTTCAAAATATAAATGTTATTTTGACAGGTTTTGTCAAGCATGACTAATTGAATTATGGTGAGCAAATTTTAATGATATCAGAAGGAACACAATATGATGAAATACAGCAACTGGAATGTTATATTTTTAATACTCGTGTAATTATAATTTGAGGAAGGTTAGCTATTAGCGCCATCTATTTATTTAAATCTCGACAAATAATTTATGTGCCATTTTCTTTTTGTGTACACTAGCACCATCTATTTAAATCTATTAAGTCTAAAAGATGCAGTTTTTATATGATGTTTTTTACTTTTTTTGATACTACTATGGTTTGATAATTTAATATGGAAGTTGCACTAAAGGATTTTGATTTATAATGACATTACTTTTTTATATAGTCTGGCTTGTTTCTGAATTCTTTTTCAAATTACTGTTATGAAGATGGTAACAGATCAGAATTAGAGTCAACATTGTTGGGAACATTGAAAATATGTTTATGTCAGATAAATTAGAGGAATCTTGATGATTACCATTGAGAGTAGTTACTAAAAGATGTAGGTATGCGTAAAATAATCAACACAGGTAATTCAAGATATTTTAATAAGTAAATATTTATTTATATAGTTCTATTTTTCCCAGTTAATGAAGTTGCTGTGAGCCCACAATTTTCAGCTCGATAAAAATGTCTTTGTTATAGATTCAAGTTTGAAATAGCTAGCCCATATATCCCGTTGTAAATTGTGGATATACTCTCTTTATTTTTTTTTGCTTTCTTTATTGCGAACAATGTATCTTACCTTAAAAAGAGATCTTACCTTCATTTTCAGCGGGATAACATTCAGAATGAGCATCAATTCCGAAGTCCCATTGTTGACCTTCATGTTCAACATCTGATTCGGATTTAACTTCGAACTCTTCCGCATTTGGATTCAGTAAAGCCCCCGTTCCACCAGTAACCTACAAACATTCAATAACAAAGTGAACTCAATAAGTTTTATTTTTATTTAACTGGTTTATTTTATATATTTTATTAAATTTTTTTGAATTTATTAATTTAATTCTTACTTGTTGATATTGAGTATTGAAACAACAGTATGTAGGCGTATAAAAATTGTAAAAACCCGTACGAAACATAATAAGTTACAATAACTGTGGCCTACGACAAAAAAATACTGCGCCGTCGTTCTTATCGCATATCGGAAAATCGGCGCAAACGTTTTAAAACGTTACGAACTATGGTTCTTACGAAAACTTATGAATGACATACTTCGTAAATCGCACTCGTAAATTATGCCACCAACCAACCGCTCTCAGAGCACGTTTCTATCTCTAGCCACTGATCAGTCTGCAAGGGAAAGTATTATATGCTCAAGAATCTAAACTTCCTGATTCTTAAAACCGACTATCTAACACCGCAATTTCTTTTAAAAAAATCAAAACCAATTTTAAAATAATTACTTCAAAACTATTTATTAAATAAAACGCAACGTGGTATGAAAAATAAAAATTGACCATGATGATTATTTTTTTAAAACAATTTTACCAACCTGTTTGAAAAATAAAAGTTCGTGTTCGTATTCGTGAATCCGATCGACTAGAGTTTCCATTTCTCGGTTTTCCCACAGTTTCACTGATTGGGAAATCCTCCGTTTTTAAACGTAAAGTCAACGTGAAAAAAGAGCGGCAATAAAAATCGAAAAATTACATAGCACAACTAATAATAAGTAGAAACACGACGACCACGAGGTATCTCGACGGCGCAAACCGGACTGCTATTGCGGTTTTTACTTGACGACACAACAACAACGTGTACACACGTAGTATATTTTGATAACTGATAACTTTGGTCGGAGTCGTCGTTGTCGTTGTCGAGTAGGGAAAGTAAAACGTGTTAGAGGTAGAGGGAATGAAACGAAAACCGCACGTTTTAATAACCGCCTTACTACATATTTCGTTTCGCGGTAACCTTTACACAACAAGAAGTTGAATTATTATTGCTTTTGGTCTAGACTTAAGATTTTCCCACTTCATTGAGGTTTTATATAGGTTATTTCAAAAGTTATACGAAATAACAAACATTTTATATATTGCGATATTTATTAATACTCTAACGAATCCCAAGATTGTGATCAAAAAAGAATGATTATATCAATAGTTCACGTTTTTACTATAAATATATATTATTTATATCTATCTAAAGACTTCAACAATTGTTTTGTTAAGATAAGAAAAACTTTAAAAATATCTTCCTCAAATCATGGTTAGATGAATTCATCAATTAAGTCTTGAACGGCATTCTTTCATAATCAAATATGATAAGAAAACTCATTTATAGTGTTTTTAAAACAGTAATTAATCCGTAATAAAGCTCATTATAACATCTTGCATGATCAAATTTAAGATTATTCCCTCTAAATTTTATTTCATTTTATGTTGTTATATATATTCTTTTTTTGATTTTCTCTAAATAATTAACTTGGCATAATTTTCTAAATTACATCATAAACAACATTCTTTTATTACTCTTTCACATTTTTATTGCTAAATTCCAATTATTAACTAACTTTTTAGATACACTTAAAATCCACACTTAAATATAAAAAAGAAGTAAATTTCAAAATTTATTTCTCTTATCATGGTTAAGATGGCCTAATTTCATCGATTAAATCTTAAATAGCGTTCTTTTATCTACGATTTTTGATATATTCGTTGAATAATCCCGATTAATAATTAATTTCTATCGTTTTTAGTTTTTAAGCATCATCTAAAATTCTTCATTTAAATTTCAAATCAAGGTTAAATATAAACAATTATTTCTAAAGTCATGGTTATGATGGAATAATTTCGTCGATTAAATCTTAAAGAGCTTTCTTTTATCTACAATCTATGTAGGGCTCGCTTTTAGAATACATACCTGTTTTCTAAATGTATAAATTTGATTTTTGATAGAAATTTCCCCGTCGTTTATACTCAAGTCAAGAAGAACCCCAGGCTAACCTTTGAAACTCTAACTACCTTGAAGTATTAAAACACAAATCAATTTAATAATAACAAAATCAACGATGAGTGTATATAATCTTTTTCTAAGCTGATAAATTTTAATTACATTAGGCATTTTTTGCTTCCTACTTATTTTTTTTTGTCATTAAAAAAATAAAAAGGTTATGTATGTATGATCTCACTTTTCAACGATTATAACAAATTAATACTTTAATTAATATTAGTCGACCGATAGTTTAGTTAATGGACATAAATATATTAAGGACCGGTTATACAATATTCCGATATATCTGCCTGATAACTATCCAGCCGGTAAACTTATCGAGAGGATAAAGATATTCGCTGTTGTACAAACTGTTTTTGTCGGGAGGAATGCTATCGGCTAAATAAGACTCGGTTGGCAGTGCTTTTTCCCCATATCTAGTAATTTGTGGCGTAGGTTGGTAACGCTAACGTCTTTCTTTGAAATTTGAACTAATTTTGACTATAATACAATTGTGTAAACTGTGCAATTAGCATCTTGCAACATGGCATATGGCAGAGTGGGATGAAACGAATTTTTTAAACGGTTTTGGTTAACTAAAAAAGTGTTATGTACCTATTAGGATGAATTGTGGATAGGTTGGAAACTTCCAGAGATAGGTAAGTAGAAATTGGAAAAAAATCTATGACAGAATTCAATACCAAAGTTTATAAGTACTATATTTTTTATGTATTATACAAACGCATCTGTAACTCCTAAAAATCAGTTTGTTACAGACACTTCGTTATTTTGCTACTGAGAAACGAATTTATTTATTTCCCGCAAGATCCACAGGAAATAGATAGAATATGCGAAAAATTTTATGCAATGGTAAGATTTTCTCAAGTTATAGGATCAATTGATTGCACACATATCAAGATTCAGTCACCATGTTTGAATTATTAATGTGTCGTAAATACTATGTATTTTTAGGTGATCACGCGGAAAATTTTAAAAACAGAAAAGGGTATTATTCGTTCAATGTCCAAACAATTTGCGATGCCAGTTTGTCTATAAGAGATATAGTGGCTCGATGGCCTGGCCCAAACCACGCTCAAACCATATTCAACGCGTCGATCATAAAAGCCAGGTTTGAACGAGGCGACTTTCAAGATAAAATATTATTGTACAATATACCCACAATATACCGATAAATCTACATCTAAAATAAAAACCTTGGTAACCATATAAATATCTGGCGGATAACTTCTCGGCACCGCTGAGTACCCGATAAATTATCCTGCCGTTAATCTCACTGATAAAAATATCCGTACATTGTAATACAAACTAACTTATCGGCCAGATAACGGTATCGGGAAGTTTATCAGCATATTGTACAAGCGGCCCTTAGTTTAATTTAAGGTGCATACACAACACAATTGCAGATGCACTCGATTTTTTAATCAAAAGGAGTCAATGTTCACTTATAATGAAAATAGCGCGGTATAAGTATATGTATAAAAGATTAACAACTCGATTTTTTAATCAAAAAGAGTCAATGTCCACTTATAATGAAAATAACGCGGTATAAGTATATGTATATAAGATTAACAACTCGATTTTTTAATCAAAAGGAATCGACATGTACGTATGATAAAAATATCGCGGAACTATCGTTCTACTGCGATAATATCACTCAGCTTCGGTCGCTTTTGAGATCGCTAGGAATTTTGATATTTTCCAGTTGGCATCTTTACATTCCTCCCCAAATTCAGATTGATTAGATCTTTGGTCAACTCTAATCACTTGTGTTTGGGTTGGAAATTGGAATACTCTGTACTACTTCAAACTATTTTCGAGTGTCGGTTAATAAATTACCGCTACTATGGTAATTTATTATAATTAAAGGATAAGGTTTGATCCAAATCGACAAAAAAAAAGTCCTAATTTATTATAAGATTTCCTAAAGTAGTAATATATTTTAATTATTAATTTGTATTTTTTAGGTCAAAATATTCAACAAAAATGGCTGAAGGCATCGTCTAAACGAAGGAGATACATATATTTCGAAAAACTACTGTTTCTACTGCGCTCTATAGAAGAAAGGCCCATTGAGAGTAATCTACCATAAGTGGAAACGGCTGAGTTGGAAAATCCTAATTTGAAAGAAATTGCTACCGATACTCCTACTAGAAATCCTGCTAGCTCTACAATGAAGAACCAACAAATCTAAGATGGAGACACCACGAATTCGACTCTTAGCAGGACTAGAGGCCCTTCAGCAAGAAACAGATGAAGGAGGGCACTCATTTTGCTTTGTCTTTAGTTCCTCAATTACGTTCTTTCTCAGAGTACTTAAAATTAATAATTTTACAACAAATTAAAAGAAGGGGATCACTGAACTTTACACAATTCCACAACAATAGTTTACCTACAGGTCTATTATAGTAGTAACAACAGAGTATCCCCCATCCAACTTCCCTAATTCCTATTTCTATATACGTAGTTAGTTCTTCCCTAGTTATTACTCCCCTAACTCCTATTTTCAACTGTTCTTTTGAACACTCTATATTTCCGCCAATCTGGCGAATCGTCCATGTTATTCCTATCCCAAAAATTAAATCTCCGTCTCATGTTGGTGAATTTCGACCCATTTCTATTCTATCTACGTTATCAAAAACTATTGAACGTTTAGCTTATTGACAGATTCAGAAATATCTTGAGGAGTTTAATCTAATTAACAAGTTCCAGTCTGGCTTTCGTGAAGGACATGGTACCACTACAGCACTGATTAAGATCACCGATGATATTAGATCTGCTTGTGATAAGCGTTGTGTTACCTTGCTAGTGTTACTTAATTTTAGTAACGCCTTTGATTCTGTGGACCATGCCCTCCTGTTAACTAGGCTTTCTGCTATTGGTTTTACCTTTTCTTGTGTATCTTGGTTCCACTCCTACCTTTCCTATCGGTCTCTACGTATCCGCGTGGAATCTGTACTCTCTTCTCCTGTTGACATCACATGTGGAGTTCCTCAGGGCAGTGTGCTGGGTCCTTTGTTCTTCTCAATTTTCATAAATAGTATTAGTGATGGTATCTCGTGTAACTATCATTTGTATGCAGATGACCTTCAACTTTATATTTTGTCAACTGTTCCCAGATGCTTTGTTGCATCTTAACAACGATCTCTCTAGTGTACATGACCGGTCTAGACGTCATGGACTTAATCTGAATCCAGGTAAAACGCAAGCCATTGCATTTGGCACTCGGCCCTTGCTAGCACAATTTAATTCCTTAACTACCCTTCAACTGAGGCTTGGCGACACCGTTATTCCGTTTTCTAATACGGTCAAAAATCTTGGTGTGGTAATGGATTCGGCGATGTTTTGGCAGCCACAAGTTCAGGGAGTCTGTAAGAGGGTTAGTTCTGTTTCCATACTTTGAAAAACTTCGCTGCTACCTTCCTCCTGTTGTACGTCGTAATCTTTGTTACTCTCTCATTTTCCCACACATTGATTATGCCGATGCTGCGTATCCCGATCTGTCCGCAGCCCTTCGGGGTAAATTGGAAAGACTTCAGAACAATTGTATACGGTACATTTTTGATTTAGGAAAGTTTCAACAACCTGCAGATGATGACTTGCCAGAGTCGTAGATACGAAATGTATGCTTACTATGTAATGTAAAATTGTCCATACCCGCACTCGTGCTTATTTGTCTGATGCCTTTCACTTTTTAGCATCACATGATTTGCCCACTCGACCAATGACGGATTCTTCACTCATGTTTCCAGTTCATAACTGAAATCAAGTCAATTGCGATGTGGAACGATTTGCCTGCCGTTGTTCGCAATGCAGCTAGTTTAATAAGTTTTAAAAATGCCTTGAGGCGCCATCTGCTATCTCTTCAACTATCTTCTTCTTGGCCTATACGTGTTTGTTTTCTTTTCTGCCTTTCATCTATCTTTTGCTACACTCTTTTGTGTCTATTTCCTTCCTTGTCGTAACTGACTGTCGATCCGTTACATAATTCAAATATGCTTATTCGCTCAGTTTTATTAGCACATCATTTAGTATTACTTTTTTGGTAGCCAAAATTATTTATTTAAAATTACATGTACACTGTTACCAGTGGGGTCTCTTCGAAGATATCGCTTATTGCGATAAATTGGTCCGTTTGTCTTGATTTCTGTATTTGTTATGAATGTATATATTTATGTAAATACTTGTTTTTGAGGCAATAAACATTATTATTATTATTACTACAGACTTTTCTAGGGATATGGCTAGACGTTTATTAGTAGCTTCCTTAGAAATAGAAGAAGCAATTCAATTAACTTCAATAACTCGTTAAAACTGGTTACACTCATTCTATAGTACATGAAAAACTTATCAGGATGTTGTAGACGTTTTGCATGGAGTATGTATAGGATGAACCCAAAACCGCCTGTTATTTTTTTTTTTCATTCTCTTTTTTTTAATGTACAATAAGGCAAGTAATAACTTTTTTCTATTTAACTTTTCTAGAATGCACCACTTTCGAGATTATACAAAACAATAATTTTGTCGAAGAAGAGAATTCAACATAAATACAAATTGTTTCGACGTCGATATGTGTGTGCATACAACGGGATTCATGAACAATTAAATAGTTGAGTCGGTTATAAATTGATAACGCATCGCGATTTCAAACCTATCGAACTAAATTGTTTCGTCGACGAACAATCGACTGTGCGTGCCTACCCTTAGGGAGTACCAGAAAGTAATGTTGTTTCTGCGCATGTCGATATTCGATTGCCATCTATCAGCCCATGATATACTAAAAAGTCGTTTAAAGACATTTTAAAGTTACAGTGATTTGGATAATACTAGTTAACTTGATGAACTCTTCTCCACTCAGACTTAACAAAAACAACTTGACATACCGTGACAATTAGTTAGTAAATAGTGTTAATTGATTATTCATTATTTCTTCATGTACGCTAACCGATTTTGTCACTTCAAACTTGTTTCTGAAGACAGTTGCAACACGGCATCTGAAACATCACTTTTTCAAAAGAGTGGTTCTAGTACTAGTGTTAGTTCTAGCCATGTTCTTTTATATGTAGGATTTAGTCCACGGCTCTTAAGACGGCTAAACCCGAATGTTTCTAGGTCTAGTGTTAGTTGTAGTAACAGTACTGGTGTTACTCCCAGTTTTAGTTGTTATTCATCATTAGGTTGTAATATATTTTTATTGAACTAAAACTATAACTAAAACTAGCCCTAGAAATATTCGGTTATAGCCGTCTTGAGGGACGCACGGCTAAAGTTTTAGTGATAACAGTAGTGTTTCTGAAGAAGGTTGCAACATGGCATCCGAAACGTCACACAAAGACGCACGAAAGTTTCTAGTTCTAGATCTAGTTAGTCTGCTAGAAGTAGTTTTAAAAAGACTTTATTTTCCGGTCATCCTAATATTTCGTTTCTAGTTATATTTTGTTACACCACGATAACGTTTCTTAAAATAAGACAATTCAGTTTATGATGGATCTTGGGATTTGAAACTAGCCTCGAGCATATAATAAAATATTTAAGCAGTTAAGAAGCTTAAATTATTTCTGAAGGAGTGTTAATAAGATCTTTAAGTATTTATTTTTCATCTATTCTTTCCAAACCATTAATTAACTTTATGGATGTTATATTACCTTCACACTACTCCGAGTTTTAACTACGACATATATTGCTTCTTTTAAGTTCAAAAATTTTCCCAAAAATATTATACATCAATTTATCATAATTATCTACCAGTTTTTCTAATAATTGGAATATTTCGCTATTTTTATTTCCAATTTTTAGTTATTTCATAGTTTCAATAAGTTCAATACATATAATATTCGGAGAAAAATACACCATAATTATATATCCATCGTCATAGGCGCCGCTTTTTAAAAATTTGTATGTGTGCTCTATTCAAGGACCTAAGATAATTATCTAAAAACAATGTTAATAGAAATCGTCAAAGATTAGTAATAAGTGGTTAAGCGCCGGCCGGCGCTGTAGTAAACATTTTCTAATCTGATAAAAAATATCTTCATTCGGAACCTTTATTTGATCGGAATTAAAGCGGTTTGTAATATTTTGAATACAACAATCTATGACTTCGTTCAAAGATTTGTAAAACTTTTCAGATGAACTAAAACAACAATTCGTTGGAAATTTTTAGTAGTTTTTGACTGAAGGGAGTGTGTAGGATATAAAAAAGAAATATAGCTAGTATTTCTGGAGTAGTAGCAGCAATGGCATGCGAGTGTCCGTTATCACAACAATCAGGAATTTCTCGTATGAGTGTGTGGAGAATGTTAAAATTATATAAATTTTATCCGCAGCATGTGTCCTTACATCAAGATCAGTAGTGCTGACTTCTAAAACCGACTCACGTTTTATCAATGGGAAGTTCAACAAATACGAATAAACCAAAACATTTTACTGGTGTACTATTCTCTAGTGAATTAACCCTTAACCGGCGTTGCGGAGTACTTGGGATTTTAGCGAAATAAGCATGCAGTGTTACAATTTTCTGCTACGCTGGAAAGCATTTAATGTTTATAACATTTACGAATCATGGTGACGTTAACCGCCATAATATACCTACATCATTGGAGTGTAAAAAACGCACGGTAGATTTGTGAAGTGATCAACGCTTTTGGACGTTTTATTATTTTACTTATATTCTATATTGATATTATTGTATTTGTTCATTGAAAGTACAAGACAGTTTAACAAGCAAATTTTTATATTTACTTTTTTAGTTCTATTTTTCCCACTTAAAGGAGTTGCCAAAAATTCCTTGAAAACCAAAGTTATGCTACTAAGCACACTACATCACAGAAGAATTACCTGGTCAGTTACTGGTCACTAAAACTACCACGAGTACATAAACAATATTTTGTGTGACTACCAAAAGTAAGGACTCTATAGACGCTAGTGCCGAATACAGAAAAGAGGTCGCGAGATCCAACATGGTGTGAGTAATAGATAAGTATCATGGTGTGAGACGGAATATCTTTGTTTTGAGGTTCTAAGAAAATTAAAATGTGTAACACACATCTATGTCTATTGTAATATGTTTTTCTGTGGCGCACATTAGGAGTGATAAAACAGACACTATAATAATTAAGAAGAAAGCTAAGCTACAAACACACCAAACGTAATATCAGAATCTTATTAAATTAATAATCGTAAGGCAGATAGATCATGGCAAATAGATCGGATGGATAAAAGATTAAAAAGTACGTAGTGTACGTTCTGCTTTCATGTAATGTAGCATGGGTTGTCGTTATCTCATCAACACATTTGTTCCATCCGGTGGCGCGGAGTCGAAGAAGATTTTTTCTTCTGTGGCATTTTTTGGAAGGTCTTAAAACCTTATCATATTTATGCAATTGTATGTATGTTGCTATACAATATCGTTTTTGTTGCAAACTGACACAGTTATGTCATAAATATTTCTAACTACTAAACATAACTTTGAAACCTATTATCAAAGTAAAAGTAACAAGTTTTGTGCCAAATAAAAAGTAATCTCAGATAGTGATTTTAACGGCATTGACAAAGAACAACCATCGAAAAATTTTAAGATGTAGAAATACTACTATATTAGTATTTGATCTTTTATGAATTGCTAAAATCTTGAGAAATGTTCATTATTATAAGCAAATGATTAATTTTAATCATGCATTATTTGAAAAACACTAGAATATAAAGACGACAACATAAAGTAATTTTTCTGCACGATTATGGCTCAAAAATATTTTGGAAACACTTAGATGGGAATTTCTTCCGCTAGCTTGGTATGTGACATCTTCTTTTAAAACAACCTTTCGGTGTTTACGAAACTGTTAAAAATGTTTCGAAGAATGGTTGACCTCAAAAGAGATAAATTGTTTGGCAAGCTATTCACAAATTGGCAAAAAGATGCGAAAAATGCTTTAAATAAAATATCTATTACCGTTTTTTTTGTGTTTCTTTTAAATATAATCGTCATTAGATAACAAGGTCAATATTGAGTCAATATTCACTCTTCAATCCTCAAATGTATTCTATAATTAGATAGGAGACAGAAAATGGAAGATACTAAAATCCTGAAGTGAAGAGAATGATAACAAAATATCTAAAGAAATTTGAAATATCATTATTTATCTCTGCTATTGCGGTCCATCGTATCAAAATAACATGTTTTAACACATTGGCTGCCTATGAATGTCATTCATATATGAGTGACGTGGCAGCCAATGTGATAAAGGAATGTCCTCTAGGAAACCTGGGAAGCTGTCTTCTAGAATTTTCAATCCATCCATTTATAAAACGTCTTTGTCAATTCCGTCAATATATTCTCATATTGCCAAAACGATGGTTGTGCTGATTGTAACCTTTTTATTGGTGAAAATGCGCTTCATCGGAAAACAAAACATTACCAAAAATGTCAAGATTGTGGTGAATCCATCTAATGCATCAAAGTGGTACACTAAATGTACAAGATTTGAAAAATTACATTTGTCAAAATAACATTTGGTATAATGGTAGATAAGTGTATGGCCAAACTTTAATGGCGTCATTTTAGGTGTAGTTTAGACTAGAACGTCCAGTATCATTTTGGGATTAGATGCAAATGACCTTTAAATAGCGAAATCAAGAAATAAATTCCTATAGTTTGAGAACTATGAAATGAATGAAGATACTAGATCCGTTCAATATTAGAAAGGTCTCCATTGTCTTTTATCATGGAGAGAAATTAATCCGAATATTGTGCCCAATTAGCAAAGTTTATCAAGTAATAATCAGAAAACACAGATGTTAAAAAAATTTCTAAGATTTTACAATTTTATTTACGTGAGGTAAGACATGAATGTAGTTATCTACTTATGATCTATTTGACATAAATATTAACCCAGATTATATTACATTAAAACGATAACAGCAGTAATTATTATGCTATTTCAAAGAATTTCTTTCGATTTTGGATCAGATAAAGGCAAAAGTCTATATACTTTAAATTTCTGGATTAAATAATGTTAATATTAATACTAGTTCGATTGTAATTTTATCCATATGGTTAATAAGATTAATTAAATTAAATTAATTGTATTAGAGTCAATTTCATAATAAAGATATTAATTTAATGCATCTGTTAACTTTTCCATCGCTATCTAAAGCTACCTATAAAAACGCACTAATAGGAACATTAATTTAATGCTGACTTTAGCTTGATTATGAAATTGACCCTTAAAGGATGATTATAAAGGAGTAATTAATTTTAAAGGATAAATTGAAAATACATTTCTATTTTAACCTTACATTCGGAAAAACGGGAAAAAGGTTATATTTTTCAAAAAACTGAGAAAAATATGTTCCGATCTTAAATACAAAAAATAAATAAATACGATTTGTTGATATGGAAATCTGTATATGCGATAATATTTTTCGAATAGAGCAAAAATTGTAAACATTTCATTCTGACGTCTATGTTGAATCGCACAAAGGTATACTACTTGAGGATTTTACAATAAGGGCCAGTAGGAAAGAATTTCTGAAAGCTTTGGAGGATGTCCTTACTGAAGTCACGTAGAATGTAAAGGAGTTGGAAGTTAATATTTCTCTATAACAACTATAACATAATAAAAGCGTATAAGTCAAGCACACTTAACAAATTCCTTGCGAATTCGAGGTGGAATGCTGCACTGCCGTATTTTAAAGTGATTTGGAAGCCAGTACTCTAACCGTGCCTACCGGAATTATGTTTACGTCTAATAAAAATTTGCAAGCTATTTAGCTTACAGGTAAGTACCAAAAAATTTTTATTTACGAAGTAGGAAGAAAAGACTACAACGATTCTAAATATAGCGACGAATCAGTCACTGATCACGAATCATTTTGATAACTTTAATACAGAAACAAAGTTGGTGCACTGATAACTTTGGCAAATCAAGTCATTGAGGAAAGAATTCTATACTATTGCAATAAGCGCTGTCCCTACAAAAATATTCCCTACAATATGAATCTGCCATTATAAAATGAGTTTTTAATATACTCTCGAAGGATTACAATAGAAAAGACTATAGTTACAGAAGTGTTGGGAAACATATCAAATTGGAGTCATTGTTGAATACAGAAATAAAAAAAATAATAAAATAATAGATATAATAATAAAAAAAAATAGTATCAACCAAGAGATTAAACTTCGTAATTGATTAAACCTGATTGCAAAAAAAATAATAATAATGTATGTAGTAGCGGGAGCTATAAGATCGCGCGTTAACGAATATTCCAAATATCTAAGTATGCTTTAGTGAAAATTAAATATAAAGCTATAAACTCACCTACCAACTGTACAGGTGTCCAAATTTCGATGGGTTTGCAGGGTATCTCAGTTATTATGAAAGATAGAAAGTTGCGGCTTTCGCGAACCTGAGCTACTTTTTTGTGAAACTTACAATGGCGCAAACCAAATTTTCATAACCCTCTTCGTTTTTGATATACAGGGAGTGTTTGAAATTTACGATTTTCAGACACCTCCTGTATCTCGGCTATCCGCAAACTTAGTAAAAAAGTAAAAACGGATTCTAATAGATTTTTTCACGTAGAATCCAATGGTGCACGTAGAATTTTTCTAGTCATCACGGTTTTTGAGTTATAAACAACTCAAATACTGAATACTCAACTTCTAAAATACTTAACTCTGTATAACTCAAAACCCGTGTTGACTAGAAAAATTCTACGTGCACCATTGAATTCTACGTGACAAAATCTATTACAATCCGTTTTTACGTTTCCGGATAGCCGAGATACAGGAGGTGTCTGAAAATCGTAAATTTTGAAACACTCCCTGTATATCAAAAACGAAGAGGGCTATGAAAATTTGGTTTGCGCCATTGTAAGTTTCACAAAAAAGTAGCTCAGGTTCGCGAAAGCCGCAACTTTCTATCTTTCATAATAACTGAGATACCCTGCAAACCCATCGAAATTTGGACACCCTGTACATGTGAAAACTTTCATACATATCATAGAGTTAATTTGAAGTACTTTACTAGATTTTCAGGAGATATTAGCCACTATCGACAATGAAATCTTTTTTTAGCAGAGTGTCGATAAAAGGTGCTGAACTAAACTTTATAAACTGACCTACAAGTTCTTCAACCGTTGATTAATTAATTCCTTGGATGAGTTCCCTTGGGAAAAATATCGCATATTTTGTTTCTTAACACAACCTGAGGTTTGGAAATGTGTTTCATCACCGGAAAGTCACGTTTGGAAAATTGTTGGCGGCTACCATTTTGTATGGATGAAAGTGTAGCTCATCATGAAGAATTCGGTGAGTTGAACGATTTGACAAACCTAGGGCAGCCGCATGTTCTGAAGCAGATCGCCTAAGAGATCGCAAATCTAAAGTTCGGACTACATCGATGTTCCAACGTGCTGCTTCTGGTCTTTTGCGGGACACATTTCCAACTGCCCCAAAAGCTTTCACTCACGATAAGATGGTTCGCCGGGCAGCAATAGCACCTTGAGGTGGAATATTGTACCGTAGACTGCTTTCTCACCCAAAACATTTTGACAACTGATGTAATTTGACAAACAAATTCCCAGTCATGCTACCACGGCTCATTGAAAAGAGAATGTTTCAATGCTGGACCTGTATATGACAGGTTTCACATGTAACAAAACTTTATGGTCTTCCAAAAAATGGAATGGACTAAAGTTATGTGGACTTATTGACAGAAAAACGTACCCAAACATTGCGCAGTTTCTGCCAATTTCAAGTAAACAACTTCATCTTTTTTAAATTATGCAATTAAGAGTGCAAGTAGGATTAAATTAAGTATGAGTCTTTACAGTGTCTTAGCAAAATTGTGGAAATCTATATATCGCTTTTAGATCAAAAAGCCATCAAAACCGGGGGAATACATTAGATCCCGAAGTCATTGTGAAGATAATAGATATTTTGAATCAAATTTGTTGGTTTACCCTGACTTCAGAAATGTCGTAAAGTATGAGTTTTAATTGACATATTTCAGAGAAAACTATAGCTATAAGTTTGGAAGACCATAGGTGGACGTGTGCTGTACATGTGAAGCGTTGAATGTAAAAGTCAAATCGGCAACTCATAATGAAACAGCAAATAGGGAAATAGTGACGGGCAAGAGACGTGCCAAAAAAGTTTTATTGCAAAATTGCAGAAGTAACAGTGATCTGTAAAAGAGATATGACGTGATGGTATCGTATTTGATTATGTACAGAAATTGTGTTTTCAATATTCATGATATAAACCGTAGAAACTCCATCATCTGCACATATACAGGAAGAGAGGCAAACAAAGGTCCAAATAAAGTTTGCACTGCTACAGCCGATTTTATTGAGACCATGATACCTTTAAAAGTTACAACTGGTCGTGTCTTCAATGATGCTTGTTATAGACAAAATAGAAATCAGACTGTAACAAGATCAGGCCGATTTTAAGTTATTTATCAATATTTTCCGTTACTTGGTCATAGTTTCTTATTGTTAGATAGAAATTTCGCTGCTATTAAACGTCGTATTCCCAGGCTGAACTGAATCCATTCATCAGAGCAACGGGTGATAACAGTTCTGCAGTACATACGTACCAGAGTAACATAGGTTATTTTACGACAACCTTATGCGTGCTTGTAAAATTGGGTAAAGCAACATAATATACTAAAAAACGTTATAAGACTCGTAATTGTAGCAAAATTGGCATAACGAGCAACATTGCTAGGAAAAAATGTAACTGTTGTTGAGAAATTTACAAATATTTACAGGAAATATAACATTCTACAATAAAACTAAGGTAGATGTTGATATCATCAGTAAACTATGCACATCATATAATTTTGCATGAAATATAAGTGAAGATCAGTATCAAGTTATTATTTCTTGTCATGCCCAACATAACTGAGATGAATGCAATATTAATATGCTTTAGTAATTATCAAAAATGTAATACAACGTAAGTTATCAAAACAAAGAATCAATGGTAATGGTGTTAGAAGAGACAGATTATTATAGTGCTCGTTTAAAGTAGCAGATTGTTATTTAAAGATAGGTAAATATCATACGTGATTTTTTCACATAAACCAAAACTTAACATAACCATAATTCAATAAAATCTAATTGAACGCTGTTCTCAGAATGAAAAGCTTTAGATATTTTTACGTTTTGTTCGTGTCCCATAATTGCAATAATTAAAAATAAATGATAATGAAAAATTTTCATTTAATATCTTTTTTAAAACAAAAAAATTTAACAAATTTTAGCAATTATTATAAAAAAAATTAAAGAGCACAAACAATTTTAAGAACGAATTCTGGTTTGTTTTAAATTGGGTAATGTTGTTGATTGCCTTATCAAAATAAAAATAATAAAATATAGAATGTATAAAAAAGATGATGATAATTGAAAGACGTAAAATTACTTACTACTCCTACACTTTTTTTTGCTACACGACAATTAGTGACAATTTATAAAATTAACGTGTTCGTAATACTACGTATTTGGTATCTCACGGTCCCTTTCTGTTTTTTTCGGTGAAGTTGTTGTGTATGTGTTCGCCAAAAAACGATCGGAACTTGATTCACACATGCGCAAATTTGGTATTTTTAGCTTTTCGTTGGTAGATAACGTGCGATATTTATCAGGAGCGGTTTTATTTTTAAATATTATGTACACAAGTGGCAATTTGATAAATTTTCGAATTCTTTTTCTTATTTAATTTATACGTGTTAAAAGTATAATTTATAAATTATGTAAAGTTTAATGACTTTTGCGTTACGTAAATTAGGTACTTAGATAAATTATTTTTGTTAAGTCATTACTATTTGCTTTTTTAAATAATTTTTTTATAAACTTATTTTGATAAAGTGCTTAGTTCCTGAAATATAAACCTAAGAGGTAATTTAAAACTAAAGTTTTGAAATTAATGACAAAGTATTATTGACAAAATATGTTGTTTAGTTTCAAATTAGAAATAACTTCGTTATATTTCTAGAAATAATTGAAAATAGATTCCAATTAGAAATCGAGCTGGTTACTAGAATTAAATCAATTTGCAATTTTATGTAAATCATATATAGTTTTTTTTTGATTTAGAATATACATTTCGTAAAGAGAATAATAACAGAAATTCCATACCATATTTAAATTAATAAGGTTAAAATTTTGGTTAAAAAATAAATTGAATTGTACTGATTAGATATTAATATTAATTTCTTATCTATATTCAAAATATATAACAATTTAAAATAATATAAAACAACTTACTTAACACATAATTTAATACTCCTACAATAACCTTTTCATTTATTTATCTTGTACAATTATTCGATTTTACTTTTAAACCTTTCTCTAAAACATTATTTGCGTTATAAATTCCATAAATTTATAATTTAACGCCCTTAAAATAACGACAGAAAAAGTTGATTGGGTTCTTTTTTATTTAACTTTTTTACCGTCTTCTTTTCTTTTTAATTTTTGTTCTTTCTTTTTCGTCACATGATCTAGATCAGGAACTCAACGTGAATGTCAACGAGTTGTGAGTGAGTGACTGCATTCCTTATTAGTGGTAAACGTAAATACCACACATAAAGACACCAAGATGCTTATTTTTTTATTGTGAATGTATTTTTAGTTTTTGTTATTAGTTCTTGGAAGTATTTTTTTACAAATTGGTTTTCAACATATGCTAATGCTAAACGGTTGTAATTTTAAGAAAACGTGTTGAAGGTCATTAAGAAA
This sequence comes from Onthophagus taurus, assembly GCF_036711975.1. Taxonomy (NCBI): domain Eukaryota; kingdom Metazoa; phylum Arthropoda; class Insecta; order Coleoptera; family Scarabaeidae; genus Onthophagus; species Onthophagus taurus. The sequence continues at coordinate 28,143,724 of NC_091966.1, forward strand.
CATTAATAAAGTTTAATATTTGCAATTTCATTGTTCTTATTTGATAAATTACATATTTATTAGTCACAAATTTGTTAAGTTGAGTGAAAATTATTGGAATCGACGAGTAATAGTTGTCAAATAGTTTCTTGGAAACTAGTGGATTATGAGTAACATAGTGAACGGATCCTAACTGTTGCAAACTTACACCACAAGTAACAAGTTGCTTTATGTGGTAAATTGAAATAAAATGTTCAACAATTGTTTTCCTTAAACGATACTTAAAGAGTTTTAAAAATAATATGCAATTACGCAGCTGATGTATTATGAGGTTGGAGGGGCACCCAGAAAATGATAATTATTTTCATATTGCCAGCAGGTACCAACAAGTTTATTGAAAAGGGGACAAATTGAAATAGAATTGCGTTGCAAACTTTTAATTTATGTCACTGAATTACTACACAACATCGAAACTTATTCCTTATAACAATTTTGTTATTGTGTATCTCCAATGAATCTTTATCGTTTTACATAGGTTAAACCATATAGCTATGCGTTAAAACGCAGTTTTCATAATGTAACTTTCGAAGCGGGATTCCAAAGAAAGCTCAAAACTTTTAACCTGTCGATTCATTGACCTGTCGGCTGCCTCCGACATTGTATGGAGAAAAGGCATGATCTGTAAGTTCCTCAGTGTTATCCCATCTAAATCAACAGCGCGGCTGCTAAATAATATGCTGAATGACAGAACATTCCGAGTTGTCATGGGTTCCGATATGAGCTCACCAAGAAAAGTCAAAAATGGCTAGCCCCAAGCGTCGCAGATATGCCAGAAACAAGATTTAAAAAGTACGGCTACGCCGATGACTGGACTCTTGCAATAAGATGTAGATCATTCGAAGAATCAGAGTAAATCATGACAGCCGACCTAGAGAGTCCGGGAAGCGACTTGTGAAAATGGCACCTGCAACCAACAATAAACTCGTCGACAGAAAGCTTAGAATATAATTCGAGAACACATTTTTTACTTACTCATAACAAAACACCAAAATACCTAGGCTTTACACTTGGCAGAACGCTCTGATTCAAAGAACATACAATGAAAACAACGGAGAAACTAAAAACGAAGAACAATATTAATGCAAATATTGAACAACTATTTTTTACCGTTGATGTAGGAAAAAAACTCTGTATTACTTTTCGAGTGGTTTATAGGCCCCCTAATTTTAATCTTCTTTTTATCGAAACACTACAGAGTACCCTTTATGAGAGTATTGTTACATCTCACCTGATTCTCCCTCAACAACACTTCTTCACTCATTTGCGACTTCTATTGGCTCACATCAGTAAGTCACCGAACCTACAAGAATTACATAAAATTCGCAAACTTTACTTGATCCAGTTTTTACAACAAATGATCAGCGGTTTACTAGTATCGATGTTGTAAATGTACCCAATGTATCTGATCATGAACAAGTAAAGTGTGAGCTGGCATTTGATATCGGTAGGCCTGCTGCAATTTATCGTGTATTCAGGGATGTGAAAATATTAATTTTCCACAATTCTTGAACGATTTGAAATCAATTCCGTGGAGAAACATATATGACCAGATCAATACCCGATACTTAATATTAAGTATCGCGCGCTCTGTCTGTTACTCGTGGAATCCCTCAGGGGTACATTTTGAGGCAAGTGTTGTTCTCTATTTATACATCTGATTTTAACCAAGTTCTTAAGCATTCGCAGATTCACTTGTATGCAGATAATCCACAGCTTTCAGTGTTGGGTAGTATCCGGATATTTCTATATCCGGATACAGATCCGGATACTTCTTGAGTATTCAATACTCTGTATCCGGATACTTTTCAAATTTGGTATCCGATATCCGGTATCCGTGACTAAACCTGAAAGTATTCGGTATCCGGATACTTTTTTCGGTGTTCGGATACCTTTTAATTAAGTTTTTTTTAATTTCCTATTCTATTATTACAGACGTACATATACACCAGAGTGTTTGAATCCCCATTTTTTTTTCTTTTTCTTCTGCTATTGTACATCTTTTGTGACTACATCAATAATTGTGACTTTATATGTTGGAAGTTAGTTGTTTTTCTCTTTTATTATTGTTGGAAAATCGAGGGCTCTCTCTCCGATTAAAATTTGTAAACTACATTTCCCCTTTTAGAAAAAATTCAGAGAACTTATTTCCTAGCAAGTGTACAGGGTGTCCCAATTTCGATGTCCGCATAGGCTAACTCCGAAACTAAAAGAGATAGAAAAAAAGTAGCTTACATGTCATGAACTCGTTTTTCCAGAAAATGCTAATGCCGAATACTCCGAAAAGCTATCGTCTTTTGTTTTCGCCCTATCGGCAAAAACTGAAAATTTTGCGAAAACGACAGTCGCGAATATCTCACTTATTATCAAAGATGGAGTATTATAAATAAAACATTATATGGGCAACTTTTTACGAAGAATTCAGTGGCGTAGGTAGAATTTTTTTCCCATCTTTTATTTTCGAGATTTTAGACGTAACTTTATTTTTTTAAATGGAAACCATAGTTGGCTATGACTTAAAATAATTTGTTATTTTCTTCTGATAACAAATATATATAGTTTGTGGGGTATATTTCTTATAGTTATTGAATAATTAACAAAAATTCATTTTGTTCCATCTAAATCTAATGTATGTATTTAAAAGTTAATGTTGCTATGGTGATAACCATACCACGAGGGAAAGCATTGTTTCCAATTATTGCCAATGTTTCTAGCAAGGACAGTAGAATCTAACAGGACTGCTACATCCATTGTATTTTTGTAGTCGACTACGGGTTGGTTGCCCGCACTCTACGTCACACTATTTGCCACGCCTGATAACTGTCTATGTTTTTAGAGGTTATATGATAGACATTAATACGTCTAAAAACATAAAACTTCAAAACTAATATGAATACGTCTAGGATATAACCTCTAAAAACACACAGCAAACGCATAGACCATAACAACAGCTAGGCGTGGAAAATGGTGTGACGTAGTTTGCGGGTAGGCTGTCACAACAATGGATGTAGCAGTCCTGTCAGATTCTACTGTCCTTGAGTTTGTAGTAGTATTTAAAAATTCACTAACAACTCTGGCATTATGTGCTGGTGCTCCGTCATATTGAAAATATATCATTTGAGACATATTTAGTGGCAAATTGTCGTCCAAAGGCTCAATGTGCTGCCTTAATATATTGAGGTATTTCCCTGAGTTTAAGTTTTTATGGTAGATACTATATGCCAAAATTCTATCATCTAAAAGGGCACACCATACATTGAACCCCAATCTTCTTTGAACACTCAGAGACTTCATCGGTCCAGATTACATTTTGAACAAACAGCAGATTATTTAATTCTTTTAAATATCATCTACAAAATTCTAATCTTCGATTGACATCTCCGGCACGTAAATAATGAGTTAGCCCCGCTTTGTATGGTTTATACTTATTTTTCTTTCATATTCGGGAGCAGCGGCTTTTGGGTCAGACGTCTTGTTGCAATTTCTCTTGCAGGCATTTTGGTATGTTTTTGTATGTGATTTGGGGAAGGACCAAATATCTATTAAATTTTCTGCTGACCGGCTGAAGGTTCGTACGTGCGGTTGTCTTCTTTCTGGATATCTTGTGAAATAAAATTCCGCGGCTAACGTCGCATTCTTATCTGATAACATATAGCATTCCATCATGTTACATTTTTCATAATTTTCGAAATTCATTGTAAAGTTTTATTCAGTTTTGTTATACTTTGACACTTAACACGCTGGTGCATAATGCCAGCACATAATGCCAGAGTTGATATCAAATTTTTAAATACAAACATTGGCAATTATTTGATACAATATGTTCCTTCATAGTATGTATGGTTATCACTATAGCAACATTAACTTTTAAATACATACATTAGTTTTAGACAGAACAAAATGAATTTTTGTTAATTATTCAATAACCATAAGAAATATACCCTACAAACTATATATATTTGTTATCAGAAGAAAATAACAAATTATTTTAAGTCATAGCCAACTATGGTTTACATTTAAAAAAATAAAGTTACGTCTAAAATTTCGAAAATAAAAGATGGGAAAAATATTCTACCTATGCCACTGAATTCTTCGTAAAAAGTAGCCCATATAATGTTTTACTTATAATACTCCATCTTTGATAATAAGTGAGATATTTGCGAATGTCGTTTTCGCAAAATTTTCAGTTTTTGCCGATAGGGCGAAAACAAAAGACGATAGCTGTTCGGAGTTTTCGGCATTAGCATTTTCTCGAAAAACGAGATCATGACATGTAAGCTACTTTTTTTCTATCTCTTTTAGTTTTGGAGATAGCCTATGCGGACATCGAAATTGCGACACCCTGTACACTAAATTTCCCCAGCGAGACACCACTCGGGAAAAATATAGGAGAAAAGATTAGGAGTCACTATAAGTAAAATATGGATGACAATATATTAATTTAACAATAATTTAGGTCATTTTAAAAGTATCCGAGAATGTATCCGGAAACTGCCGGATACATGTATCCGGATACTTGTATCCGTATACTTTTATGGAGAAAGTATCCGTACTTTTTTAAAAAGGTATCCGGATACATTGTAAGTCGATATCCGGTACTCGAATACTTTTTTCCTGTATCCGTCCCAGCTCTGACAGCTTCTGCTGAATTTTAATCCAAATAATTGGGATGATGCCTGCATAAAATTTAACTCAGATGCAGCATTATTTTCTGATGTTGCGAAACGCCATGAGCTTGTGCTTAATCCATCTAAGTCTTTTGTTCTTCTGTTTTGTGGTAGTATCACAAGGAGAGTAATTAAACCTTTGATATCTGGACAACTGCTGGTGGATGGCAAACCTCTTACTGATTCTGATGATATAAAAATTTTACATTGGATCATCAGTTGAGGTTTGAGGAGCATGTGGCCAGGTGCTTGAGGGGTGGGTATGGCGCCCACCGCCTCTCGTATGCCCATAGGGATGTCTAAGCAAATTAAATTACTGCGACGTTATTTACGGTCCAAATATGGTAAATATGACCATATTAGTCATAAGTTGGCAGAGACTGGGTGGTTGAACATGAAGAACAGACGTAAACTGCTTGCAACTTGCGTTTGTTATAAAATTATGAAAAGTCAACGGCCTCTTTACTTGCTGCAAATCCTATCTTTCAGAAGCGATGTCCATAATATTAGTGTAAGAAGGAAAGATGTGTTGATGGTACCACGCTGCGCCTCGCACCGATCCTTTTCCTACCAGAGGGCCAAAACGTACAATGATCTACCAGTGAACCTTATGGGATTGAGCTGTATTTCGTTCAAGAATAAATTAAAATCCTCCCTCCTGCTTGAGTCATCATGATTTTTTTTATATTTTGAGCTACTAATGCATCACTTTATACTGGCATATCGTCGTATTTTGTTTTTTTTCATTTTGTTTTATTGGTATTATTAAAAAGATTTTCATTTTTGTTTCATATATATACTTTCTATATATTCTGGATTAAGTGGAAGAGCAGTTGGTTAATAACCAAACTGAACTTTGTCCAGAAAATAAGTCTATTTTCTAAGAATGTATTATTTTTTTTTCTTTTTTGCGACTTATTAATAAAGGCATTATTATTATTATATATTCTATATTATTATATTTTCTATAATGTTGTGACTTACAAAATGAAATACAAATACTGTATCTGACGACCTGTAACTTTTAAGTTTTTTGGAAATAAATTACTATTATTATTATACATTGTATCTAAAATCATAAAACAAGCAATCAATAGTTGGAAGGCCTCAAAGGTAGCCTTACGCTGGAAAGAATTTCCAGGTCACAGACAAGAGAAGAGTATGATAGCTCCGTCGCAAAACAAAACCAAAGAGGTTTTATACCTCAGCAAAGGGGATATAAGGTCGCTCTCAGGTTTCCTGACCGGTCATGCGCCCCTAAAATACCATCTCTTCCATATTGGACAAGCTGAGGATCCAACTGATCAACAACGACGAGTCAGAGACTGCTCAACATGTACTGTGTGAATGCGTTACCAGAGGTCACCTAAGACACAAAATTTTCGGTAAAGTTCGCCTGACACCTAACCAACATAAAAGAACAAGACCTTGGAGCAATACTAAGGTTCATCAAGAACCTACATTTGTCCTAAAGAGGATCGGGCCACTCCACTCAGCCCGGCAGCAATAATAACAATAATAATAATAATCAAAAATCATTGAGTAATTTTAATTGGCAAACTTTTCTTGCATTTTTGTTAGTAGAAGTAATCTTTTTTATGTGAGTTTATGTGTTTAAACGAAGAGCACTATATGTATTTTATAAAGAAGAAACAAGTATGAAATAAAAGAAAGTTCAACAATTTTACGATTGTTTGAGCAATGAATTGTGGTATGCCTAGAATTTACCTAGAACATATATATGTTTACAGCACCGTAGAAATTAACTACTTTTACTAAGAACTTATGTTATAACCGGAAAAATTCGACAAAAACAATATAGAAGTGTTTCGAAAAATTCATGAAGCTATCTATATTTAAATTTATTGACACCTTTAGCGAAGTCATTCGGATACTTCAGCGAGCAATAACCACATTTTTCCATCTTTAAAGCAAAATATGATTATAGTCACTGTATCTAAACTAACTTCCTCCTATTCACACCCAACATTAAATTTAAAATATTCAAAACTTTCACTGGATACATTTTTACCATGATTAGTGTAATAAGGAATCCGAAAGGATTACAACAATTTTATCAACAATTACTTATCGAAGTATTTTTTAAACGAATTCTTGAATGAAAACACGTATTACTTACAATTACACGAATACTATTTATATTATCTGGCATTTTTAATGAACTACATCACAAACACGATAAAAATTTCTTTTTCTTTCTTTTTCTAAATAAGTAAATTAAGTTTCACCATCACATTAAAATGTAACAGACATAAATCGTCTGAAGAAACGATATCACGTCCGTGTCTTTGTAAAACTAAACCCGAAAAATAAAAGACTTTTATGTAAGGTAGGTAGTGGAGAGAGACGTGTTTTGCGTAAAATTCCTTGAAAACGTTTTATCTTTTTAAAAAACCAACGAGACGAGTGTGTTTAAATTTTTAAATAACACTATTATCTAAAGATTCTTAAAGATAATATTTACTTTCAAATATTTACATTTTTTTTAACATTTAATATTCATGTAATGAATTATAAAAGGAAGGAGAAAGAAACAATAAAGGAAGAAAATATCGCGATACAATTGTTGTTTTTAACTTCTATGTAGCGGTATCAATTGATACTTCACTATCAAAATATTAACCATTTGAGTCATAATGTGATTCACGTCTACTTATGCATATTGTAGATTGGCAAATAACTCTTATACTTCTTATTAACAAGCGGAAATTTTTTATTTCTCATATTTGGAAAATACATTTATGATGATGTTTTCCGCAAATTTCATAATAAAATCAATACGAATATAAATTGAATGAAAATACAAGAATGATTTAAATAAAGCTTGTTACTAACAAGAAAAAATGGAAAAAAAATCGTTTTTTATTAACGTCTTTGTTTTTCACCTGCTTAACCGTTTAAGTAACGTTCATGGGTCTTTTGTTGATTGTGGCATTCCAACAATCGAACACAAAATACGTTTCAATAATCGCCTCATTGGTTATTGTCGTTTCAAAGAAAAGTTTATTACGCTCGCAAAACATAAATACTACTTACTTCCTTTTTTTCCTTTATTTTCTAGTTAATAATTATTATTGCGCATTTGAAACTTTTCAAATACCATAAACGCAACTAAAAGCATTTAGGTTTTAACTTTTTGACGTAAATACTTAAAAAAACCATATTGTTCGCATTTTATTATTATTTTTATTTTAATCAAAGCGTTACACAACTTATCGATCTTTCAAGCCATCACTTATTATATATGTATTAGTTTCCGGTATCTGATAACAAGGACCGAGAATGAATAATATTTTGTGGTGGGAACATGGATTAATCTGTATAATAATAATTTCCTGTTATTGAATAGAAAATATCATACATGTAATAAAAAACACGAATATTTTTATATTATGAGAATTTTGTATAATTGAGTGAAACTCAGGTTTAACAAATTAATAGCAAAATTAATTTAATTAATTTGTGCCAAATTTTGCCATTACTTATGCATTTTCTGTCACAGAAATTTAACTGTTAATTTAAATTATTATTTTCTGATTTTATGTTCAAATAGTTCTTTGAATTGCTCTCCATTTTTGACTCATTACTTAACACACACAAGCGCACAATGAAATAGAAAATATAGATATGTGTTTCTTTCCACAATAGAATTTATTCCGGTATAAAGAAAAATAATGACCTTACTTATATGTATGTATAAATTCTTCCTTTTAAGACGTTTGGGGCCTAAATCATTCCATTCGAACGTTAATAGTGGTTTATGTATACTTCACATGTAAATTATGTTATCAATGTATGTGCTATTTATTTTTTAAACACCTATTATATATAAGCCGTAACTATGAAATTATTTTATGGAAGATATGAAAGGATGCGGAAGGATAGGTTTAATAGTAATGCAAATGTCATTAAGAAGTAAAGTAAGAGACAACCCAGCGTTTACCTAACATTTTTAGTCCGTTTTAATCTTTCATTATAGTTCTAAGTACTAAGCAAAGTGATAAATCTGCAACCTTTGCGGATAATGAATCTGATTTAAGTGCAATGATTAAGATACGCAAGATTTAATTGAAAAAAAAAGTGTCCATATATGTTACAAATTAGGCGTATATACAGGATGTGTCTAAATTGATGCGAAAGATTTTAAGGGGTGATTTTTCAGCAAAAATTAAGGGGGTCTTTCATATAACTTTTTAGTCAAAACCACTTCTCCTTCAAGTTACAGCCCTTTAAAATTAGGGAAAAAAATTCCACTATGGAGGAATTTGGAAGGATGAAATTTGGCAGATAACTATTACTAATAAGGTGACATTTTTTTACGATTTTTATAACCCTAATATGTTTTTACAAGAGGCTGAAAAAATCAACCCCCTAATTCTTTGCATTAGAACTTTTTAATACGTCTACATTTTTCTATTTAAAAACTTGATTTAAATAGCGGCATTCAATACGCAACTTTTTTGTCTCTTGACATTTTCTCCTAAAATTGTTAGTTTGATCACAAAAAATGAAATAATGCACAGGCTCAGGTGAATTAATTCAGAGATTGGTTATTATTAGTCAAAGAAATGATGTTATGTCAAATTGATCTCAGCATTATTTTATTTTTTGTGATCAAACTACTTTACGTTTTACTAAGTGTTTTAGTCTTCTTCTCCTTTGTCTAACAAAGTTATGCTGAAATTTTTTTAGTATTGAGTCTATTTTAGTCTATTTTTCTTATTGGTTCAGCATCTATAAAATCTTTAGCGAATAAATTTGTGCACTTTCATAAACTAAAACCACAGTATCAATACTATACAGCGTATCTGTAAATTAATGAATTTGTTTACAACTGTTAGTACAATGTTAGTTTTTTAGGATTTACCATATTATCATGAAACACGAAAGCACAAGCAATTTTGATAGATATATGTGATAGCTGTAAGAATGAAACCAAATACAACGGCAATGCGAAGCGTGAAAAGCACAACATGGGGTAGGGTTACTGGTACATAAGAAATACAATATGGCAAAGAAAGAACGTTGAGTGTCTCCATTAAGTTCTCTAATGGCATAATGAACATCATTTGTGTGTACGACCCAGATATAACTAAACCCAAGCAAGAAACATTTGATTTCTATGAGTCATTACAGGACATATACAACAGCTTCCCTTTCAAAGAAAGAACTTCTATAGTGGGCGAATTTAAGACCAGAGTTGGAAATTAACCAAAACAAGGAATTATGCAAAGATACATCGAACCCACACAGAGTGAGAAGGGTGAACAACTTACAAAATTCTGCGTATTAAACAAATTAATGTTAAATAATACATACTTCCACATACATAATTAAATCCACAATTAACTACATAATCTGGAACCGCGCCGTACATCCAACAAACAGAATTGACACGAGGCCATTCAGTTCAGCAAATATGACCATAGTCCTAAAAAAATCAACAATGAGAGCATAGCAAAGGAAAGAGAAAAAAATATGTACCAGGAGAGGCTTCAACATCACCCCTCCAATCATAACATAGAAGAAGACGTTGCAGTGGAAACAAGCTGGGACAAATTAAAATCTAATATACTAACGATTGCATATGAACCACTAGGACAGCGCAAAGTAAACACCACTGAAATAGCAAGAATATCCTAGTATACATTGGAGGTTAAAGAGCTGGAAAAGGAAGAAAGAACACGTATCTGAAGTGTAAAAGCTCATAAACACGGAAGAAATGAGAAAGATATTTAAGAGATCAAAACAGATGAATGCCGAAATAAAGGAATTTAAAAAAAGACACTAGAAAATGTTCACTAATAATATGAAATCGGATTTTGAATGGAAACATGGAAAATTTGGAAAATGATTCAAAATCAGAAGAAAAAAGTGAATAAATACTTCAGATTAACAGCATATCGAAAGAAGAATGGAAAGAACACATCATATACGATACACACATAATAATCCCAATATTCAATAAGGGAGATAAGAAGAAGTCAGAATACTATAAAGGTCCTACAAAAAATATTCTACACCAAATGCTCCAGGCAATGATAGAAATTTTCGACGGAACAGAAGTAGAAACATGATTGAAAAATCTATAGAATTCAACTGCTCAGCCTAACAAAAGCTGTTGATAGAGTCAAATTGAAAGACGTGCTCGATGTACCAAACACCAGAAAAATACTTTATGATTAAAAGTGCATTATGATTTAAAAGATTAAAGTGCACAACGATGCCACTAAGGTAGCCAAGGTTCCGAGGGTATCAGACAGGGCATTTCACTGAGCCGGTTCCTCTTCAATCTAATTATGAAAAAGATAATAGAAGAGGTCAAACCTCGATAGCGATAACATAATCTATAATCAGATGATGTACCTACTACTTATAGCAAAGACCAAAGATGATCTCCAAAGGCTATAATAAGGTCTCTATAATTTTTATGAGGATTTCCACAGAAAAAAATTAAACCCTTAATGACGCCTCGGGAGCCTTGAAGATGCAAACTGGAGCTAGAAGGCAGAGTCATAGGATACGTGATGATTTCAACTAGCGATAAAAGCATTAAAGAACTCAGGCAAGTATTTTGGAGAAACAAGTACATGAAAGTAGATAGTTCAGTCATTGCTTACCTAAGGAACAGACTCCAGAGCATAAACACGGAGAACAAAACAGAAAGGAACGATAGACATAACATTTTTCAGATCTATCCTAGAACTTTCTTTACAAAACTAAAAAACGAACAAGGCGATAAGACAGAGGATAATGGCAGGTGGGCCAAGGAAAGGAAACGCCAATGGCGTCAACATATGGATACAATGGCGAATGATCGAATAGCCTAAACATAGAAACGCAATCGACCCGTGGTTCAAAAACTACAGCAAGACTACTAAAGTGATGGAAGCAACCATGGGAATCATTGTCCGTTGAATAATAGAAGATATCCTAAACTAAGAAGTAATTAATCATTGCTTTTACATTCAATGCAAGTAATTAGCTAATGATTATTACAAACAAATCGATTACAATTTTTACACTTCCTGTACTCTTGTAACATCGACGCTTCTAAGCGTCTTCCTGTACTACTCCATCCTAGCTACTTGAGACATTTTTGTCTTTTGTAATCTATTTTATTTTCCCAGTTCTGATTTAGATGAATTCATGTAACATAAACGTTCAGTGCACTAATGTCTATTATGTTATCAAAAACTGCCGCTGGCCCTTTTCCTGATATCCTTTTGATACTATACGTTGATTGATTTGACTTGAATTGAGATATCGCCTGCGACTCATATTCCCATAGCTTCTAGAGTAATCTAGAGTATCTAATAATTGCTCATGATTAACTAAATGTCTTAGCTATGCCCGAGAATATTGTCAATATAAAAAGCATAAGATATGTTATGTTAGGTTCGTGTATCTCGATTTAATGTCGTTACCAAGTATATAGGTACCACTTTCAAAAACTGTTTTTATAAACTTATTTTTGGAACCAGTTAATACATTATAAATATATGTGTAACGAAGTAGTTACATAGATGTTTAAGTAATTCAGCCTTTATTTCGTCTCTTCCAGGTGATTTATTATCTCTCAAATTCTGAGTTAGATACTTCATGTTTCGATACGGTTATTAAGTAAAAGGACTTTTTACTCGATGTGCATTACTCTTATTGACTTCTGCCCGATTCTTCTAATTTCTATATTTCATGAATTCATTAACGGGTTTTAGTATAGCCTATGTTATTGAGTTATTTCGTTTGTTCATTGGCATGTCGTCAGGCTCAATATTTGTTTACAGCTTCTCGGAAAATAGTTATGTGACTGAATGCGGTGGAGTTCCTGATTTATCACGCGGCACGTTAAAAATAATAGGATTGTTTTCATTAAATATTTGCTATAGCATGCGTAATCTATTCGTACTCAGTCAACGTAGTAATTGATACTTTTATGTTAGAAACACCTAAAATAGTATGGGTAAATAAGATAAATAAGGTAATATTCGCGAAAGAGGTGAAAATAGTTCTGACATAATGTGGGATTTATATTCATTTCGTTAACAGATTAACAGACTTGCTTTGAGGTCTGTTTTAAATGAAGTATTTCTTAAAATTATCTGCTGCCAGTGTTGATCAAATAAACATTAAACTCTTCATCTAATATTAGCCAAGGATAAGGATCCTAGCAATAGTAATTGTTTTGCGAGCGAGAAACATATTTCCGCTTTTCTCAAAGGTCATGGAAAGAAATGTCGCAAAAATTGTTAACTAGTAAAACTTACCTTTGCTAAAATTGGGCCATAGATATTCAGTTCAGAATGCCTTACTGAGCCTTACTTAGATAGGGATAGAGATATTCGTCCATCGAATACTGAATTAGTGTTGAATTTTGAACATTCTGTATTTTCCAAAGCATTAAAGGTAGTCGTGGTATGTAGCTCCATTACTCAAGGATAACGAATCCAACATTTTAGGCAAAAAGGTTAGGTATAACTTTTGCATTTACCAGGTGAGTTTCTCCCAACTTCGAGGCTAATTTAATTATTGTGCATTTAAACTGCTTACATTTCCAGGGTCAACCCTAACGTAACTCTCGATATATTAGAAGTGTTCAGCACTGTAAAGATCTTTTCCCTTCAACTATAGTTTGTTGTTGTCGCATGAGGTCATCTTTTTCAAGAAATTAAATTTGAGATAAGTAAACCACCTGAACAGATGTCATTTGTAACGGTCCAATCGATGGAATTTACAGAAATCGTCAGTTCACGCGTCAGAGAGTAATTCACAATAAAAAATTAAAATAAACATAATTACGCTAACTGTGGATATATATATATGTGTCCACAAGATAAATTAATATTTTAATAAGTAATAATATGAACTACATTCACAGGACTGATAGAATCGATTTTATTATTTGAATGATAATAATATTAATAATTTTATATAGTAACGTTCTCCTTTGTTTTGTACATGTCGTGTGCACAGCATGCTACAGCCACTTCCTAATTGCTAATCATCAAAATTAATTACCGAATAGAACCCGAAAGAATTATCCTGCACAGAATTAGAGGAAATGCGAACAAATCTGTCACCAATACATTTGCCATTATTTTTATGACAGAGTGCGACAAAAGTCCGAGAGGCTAACTTTGCGATGTTGGAAGTATGTTCGCATTTGTTGTATGATTGTGAAATTTTGCTCGTATATTAACTATAAACTCTTCCAAAAATCCAAAAGATTACTTTGTGCGTTTTTATCCAGTACACAATCCATCGTTATCGAGATATGAGATTGCAATGATCGTTCTAGAAATGAAAGACCAAAGACTGCCATTACTAATACCATGGTCACGCGTGTCAGGGACAAGGTCCACCAGAATTCCAAGAGGAATCTCAGAAAAATGGCTAGGGTTTCGTAGCATCAAGACTCACGGAGCTCAAATACTTCTTTTCACTGACGAGAAGGTGTATTCACGATTAAGCAAACATTCAACTTGCAAAATGATAGAATTCTCCCGCGAACAGCTTAGGAAGCGAATAAGCGTGATCGCTACGTTTCCCGAAAGCATCATGCCGCTGAGGTCATGGTTTGGGTCAGATTGACTTCGACCAGGAAAGCACCCCTGATCTTTGTGGATCAAGGGCTCAAGCTCAATTTCCAGAACTACTTTGATGAGATTCTGATGAGGAAAGTGCTTCCTTGGAGCTAGTCTCACTTTAACAAACGCACATTTTAACAGGATTCAGCACCTGCGCATAAGGCTAAGGTGGTTCACCAGTCGTTCACCTGACCAACTTTCCAGCCATGATTACCTCGACAGAGTGACCCCCTTACCCGCCTGATTCAAATCCCCTCAACTTTTCCGTGTGAATCTCGATAGTCTGAAGAGCGCCCTTCAGCATCTGCAGGCTTATGTGAAGGCGAAAGGTGGATACTTCAACTGTTGTTTGTTAATGTTTGAATAAAAGTTGTGTAAAATTTCATGTCTTTCCTTCTGCTTTTATCAACAGAATTACCGTGCTACCGGACTTTTGTGTAAAATCTTTTCATTGAGATCTGGAAGGATGGAAGATGGTTGAGAGAGTAAATCTCTTTGAAAACAGTCAAAATGTGTAGCATTTTTTCCCAGCTGACTACTTATTATACATATTACTTATTACATTGAGTAATCATCGAATAGTTTCGTAGATATAAGTGACAATATCAGAATTTATATGCTTGTATACATTTGATCCTTGTTCGATTAATCATTGTCTGTTACGCACATGTAATTGACATCGAATAATCTGTTGAACCAATCATTGATTCAAAAAAGTTAATTTTATGAATCATTCATAACCAGTAAATTCATTTAAAGTAAGCTTTCAATAATGATTCATTTTTGAGAATTTTAGAGGTCCTCAACGGTTTTAAAGAACCCTGAATGTCTAGCTTACACTACTTGAATTGTTCTTTGAAAAATGAACCCAAGTCGGAAGTACCGAGTTATTTAAAATCTAAAAAACATTTCCCTGCAACCTCTACTAAAATATCAGTTTCACTTGTGAGAAAATGAGATAGCGAAAAATATGCATTAATTTAAAATTTCAATTAAACGGTGTATATTCTGAAATTATAATTAGAGAAATATAGTAACCGAGTACAAAATCTAATCCACCTACATTTTATTATTAATGCATTTTGCTTTATTTTCAAATTTAATTTGGCTTATGTGTATAGTAAAAAGTAACAATTGATTACGATAGTAGTCGATATCTGTAGTTGATATTGTAAGAGTTAAAAATATTATTTATAATTAATACTAACCCTACAATATCATTTGAGTGAAATAATAAAACCCTTGTCGTGTATTATCTGCATTGTACTAGTGAAATATTAAAATCAACACTAAAAATATGAAACAATTCGAACAGTTTCAAGTATTCATTACAATTAACAACCCAAAAACTCCCCCGATAAACGCAACCAATTTCAATTACAATATCGACCGATACATATGTTAATAGTAACCTGTAAATTTAAAAAGGCAAAACACCATCTAAAATCTAAAAAAACGTTTTAATAAAGATGACTTAGATTTATATATGTAATAAAATATAAAATTTTAAACCTTTCTCATTTTGTGCTTTCCAAAGGAATAAAGGTTATACTAAAATTTCGTAACATTACACTTGCAATGTACCTTTCCTTTAACGTGAGGGCTCTTGAAGCTCTTAATATAACATCGAAATTAGCTGCGTTAAAATGGGAATTAAGAAATACAGAAGCTAAGTTGTATTTGATAAGAAAACTTTGCGATGATTGAAGTGCTCTGAATCTATGTCGAATGCCTTAACAAAGGAATTTATTAATTCTCGGTCCGTATACTACGTAATCCATATAGAATTTCTTCTGGGAAACAATGGACTTTATACGATAAAGCCGTTTTTTAATGTCTTACATTTTTGCAATTAAAAATGTTTCGAAATAATAAAATTTTTTCAATACATATTTAGTATTAGAAACGTTTTAATATTTTCCGATTGTTTTTGTTATTCATTTTTAAAATAGTAGATAGCCAAAAAAGAAATGTACAATTTTAGAATTTAATGTTTTTTTCTTGTAATATTAAGAGTAATGCTGTTCTCAGAATTGTTTAAAATGCTTATTATTGCGTTTCATTAGTTTGTAGAATTTTCTGTAATTGCCAATCAGAGCGAAAGCAAACCTTTTTTGGAGTTTACGAGGTTTTCCATAAAAGTTGTGTCCCAATTGTTGTTTGTAAGATGGTTCTAAGAATTAAAATGATCTTCTTTTAGTAATTATCCGGTTCGGAAGTTACGCTCATCGTGACCATCACAACCTTGTTCACTGTTGCACGGAATAGTCCTGTTGTTGTTGAAAACCATATTCTAAGATTCTTGAGACATGAATTTCTCCATCAGCCCAGATCACGCTTCCCAGGAATCTCCCCTACAATATCTTTTGTAGTAATCTGCATTTTCTCTCGTTCCTCATTATACGATTGAGGTATTCGGGTTTGCGAGCTTTTATCGTAGTTATTAATTCGGTGTATTTCTTCATTCTTCGACAGACTTCTTCATTAGATACATGTTCTATCCATGAAATTCTTAAGATTCCGCCATAAAGCCACATTTCAAAAGCTGCCAATTTGTTGGTAGTTGCTGCGGTCAAGGTCCATGATTCTACTCCATACAGCAAGATAGAAAAATGTAACAACGGAGGAGTCTGATTTTTGTAGTTTGCGTAAGGATGGCCTCACTTTGTCTATCCTACAGCGAATCTCTTATGAGTGGTCCAATTGGTCGTTGAGTGTAGTTCCTAGATATGTGTATTTGGTGATTCTTGAATTTTGCACATCGTAGGTCACATCTCTGTACCTCTGAAACAGCACCTGTATACCAAAGAGTGCCTTTCTACGGCCCACCGCTGCACGAAACCCGAACTGAGTCTTAGAGTACGTTTATGTTGGAGCTGCGATAAATGATGAGAGCAGCAACATTCATTTCTATGAATTAGTATATAGATAGCGACTCGTGTGTCGACGCGTTGCTCCAATATAAACACCTACATATAAAATAATGATATCATTTTCTTTGCTTCGCTAGTATCGTCGCTCTAATGATTTATCGCAGCTCCAACATAAACGTACCCTTAGACATATAGTCTTCACACTTTTTTATATATTCTTCTATGTATAATTAATAGTTACCCATACCCAAGCTTTAAAATTTCCAATCTGGGGTTACTCCAAGGTTAGAATGATCGTTGAATGAAATTGGAGATCCACTAACTTGTATTGTTTACAAAAAAGCGAGGTTGTTACCTTCTAAAAGAACTTTGATTTGCTTTACTTCGTCGTTGTTGTCAACATAATATTCTAGATAGTTCTATAAAAGTATCAAGTGTGATATAGCATGAGATATATAAGACCAATTGGAATGATTAAATTTCATACCAACTTTTAACATCATCTGTCAATTAATTAATAGACAGATTTTAAAAATTGACAGTTGTGGTCTTAGTTAAGGATACAGATATTGTCCGTATTTATTCGAAAAAGCTTCTAAATTTTAGACATGCTAATAAAACGAATTCTGGCTGCATCTCATACAGTTTTGTTTGAGCTAGGCCTGAATGGTTGAAATGGATGACGATGTGCATCAAGAATTTGTGCAACGTGTTAATTTTCGAATGTAATATAGTCATTAATAGCTTTTCGCTTTACGTTTTTGGCGTTATTTCCCATTGCCAATTTGTACTTGAATGTAACCAGCGAGCAAAAACAAGAAAACTTTCGAGATCGTGAATATTTATCTACAAATCAGTAATTGCCAAAATGGTAACAGAAATAGCCATTGCAATCCGATGATAATTAGTTTCTACATGACATATTCTATACTGGGTTGTAATTAACACTTTCAGCTGCATTGGCATAGATCGAGATCGTTACGAGATCATGCCCATGTGTATCATTTTGATATACTGCAGTTATAGTAATGAAAATAGCATGGGCAAGGAATACACTTGCCTACTTTTTGCTTAAGGTGAAAGTGTTAAGTTTCTAAATCCTGTTAAATACAATAGTCTAACCAATATCTGTATTTATATCTACTATCGAGTTTAAATATGACTTTTTAGAGTGCTGGTAACTATGTGTACTTTGCGATTTTGTTCTCAAAAACAATTATAGAACACACACCAGCACTATCTTTTCAAAATTGAGACAAAAACTAAGTTGATAATAGGTTTGTTCGTAGAACAGTTTCTAATTGATTAGTAGCTCGTTTTATAGTCGCTCATGTACTCACGTGTTAATAGATTTCCTTCCATTATTTGACATGTTCCAATGGAATTTCGAGTTTGAAACCAGTCAGAAGTAGTTTGACAGGGTTGTACGAGTAAGCCTAATATAAATCATATCGATCACTGGCATGCCTAGTGACTAGTTGGACAACCATTTTAAAATTAGATCCTGCACTACCAGAAAGTGAAACAGAAATTGTGGAATTTGTTGGTCATTCTAGCAGTAACTACTGTATGAGAAAAGTCCTGTTAAAGTGCTACAACCTATACTTAAAAATTTCCAGTATCTCTTCACTTTGCGTGTTAAAATTATGTCGATCTCCCTTTAAATTAATACAAACGTATACGGTAGAATTAAAGAATTAAAACAAATAAAAATGGTCATTCAAAATTTCTTCTGATGAAGGCCAAATAAAATGGTTGATACTAGTCAACAAATAAAAAAAATTTAAAAGCAATTACCCGAGCAGTTATTATTCAATCTATTTACATATTTATTTAAAAATAATATAAAAATTAACATATTGGTGAAACGCGTAATAACGAATAAATAAAAACTTGTTAAAAATGAGGTTGGAATAAGATTGTTGTTGAGATGCTCTCTATTTAACCTGTGAATGTAGAGGAATGTGTATCACTAATGAAGTCTTCGTCATTGTCATTACTTCTAAGTCTATATGTATTAGATGTTATAATTGACTTTGAATGTGGAAATGTATAACGTGTTTTAGGGTAAAATCGATGCAACTTCGCTGGATAAAAATGTAATTCAACGCGGACCTGATTTGTATTTTCTATACATAAACATGAATCGAGAATTTGTTCAGGACTTAAAAGTTAAATAGTTAATCTGTCGGAAAGACATTCATCAATTCGAAGGAAGAAGGGTAATTTTATAAATAGACTTTGTTGTGCCCCTACTACAAATCATTTAAAAACTATAATATGAAGATCAATAAAAGAAAAAATACCATTAAAAGTACCATGAGTTTGAGTTTAGTCTACTGAACGTGATACGACTTCAACAAAAGATCCTGATTGTGCCAGGGAAATCAGTGTTGAATTAAATGGTGAAATTTGTCTCACTTGTATATGATTATATATGATAAGAATAACTAAATTGTTTGAGAAGATTCCGGTGATTTAGAAATCCGGGTTCTTATATTCAGCAAGAGCCATGGACGTGATTCAAATTGTATAAACCGAACGGTAAATTCGCTGATATATTAGATGACTTTGAAAAAAATGTATAAAGATAACAAGTAGCTCTCGACATTAACAAATAAAATGTTACTGAAAAAAGTAATGTCATTTATTTTACAGTATCCTATTGGATACGAAGCTAAACAAAATTATTTTTGAATTGAATTTTAAAACACAACAGATTTTTAAATTCATTTTGTATGTCAACATTCGTATGAATATGATGAAATTCATATGAACATAAAATGTAAAATAGATTATTTTTATATTTCGCTCAATTATAAATAGGTGGTTCCTGAAATAATTCTTATATTTTTGAAGGTTTCAATTTAATTAATTTAGATTTTACAAATACGAATAGCTTAAAAAATTCCTTTAACATTAGCTTTAAAACTAACTCGGCCAGCATAACATGTCGTAAAAATAGAATCTAAACTAAATTTGAAGCGTTTTTGTTTGTCTGAGGTCGTCATTTCAATTTTGTACTTGTCAGTGAACACTGGTTACGTTAATTTGAATTGATACAGGGGTTATCTATCGGTGGGTGGAACCTGAGTTCTTTTTTTACTAGAATAATACATATTCATAGCGGTATATAAATGCATTATCATCGGAAAGTCACTGTAAATTGTTTGTACTCTTTATAAATCTTTTATCTTCTCATATCATTTGGCATAAGATATTGTTCTACCTACAGCCCATAAGATACCAGTTAACTATGACGCTTAATTTCTATAGTAAGAGGTTGAGGGTTCTATTTTGGGTCCTTTGTTATTCTTATTACATTATAATCATATAATATTATACGCTAATGGTGATACTCTGCTTACGTGGTAAAACCTTTAATAACATACTAACCAAGTCATATGTGGTCATAGATAAAGAATGATATTGAATTGCTAGTTAATGAAAATAAGACTATAAAAACGACGAGGCCTCAACGTAAATTTATATTTTAGAATCAAGGTTGCACTAAATTTCTAAGTATTTTCATTTAACCTCTTATTTATAGTTTGGCAACAATGTTGTCGCGATAGAAGTGAAATTTTGTCGCAATTTGCCTAAAACTGCTAATTACCATGTTATATGCTACAATGAAGTGTAAAAACGTAGGTTTTGGGTGCCAAAACAATTTATTTGTTATTGTCAAAGGGAACTCTCTATTAAGGATATAAATATCATCGTAAAAATCTCTCCATCCAAGAAACGCAAAGACTATGGGAAGGAACAATCTTTTTTCGATAGAAGTCAAATCTTTAGGATTCACCACAAAGTAAGGCTAACTTTAATCTGTAATAGGCTTTGTGTGCAGAATTAAGTGTTAACCCCTGCCAGACTTTACTGATTGTATATAACTATGGTTGGTCCTATGATCAGTTACCGAGATGAAGTGTAGCACAGGAAAATCACCGATATAAAACCAATTTTGTCTTTTCGAATCGAATAAGCTTGTATGGTATAAACACTGGTTCTTGGATTGAAGGCTTCGTTATTATAATAATTAATTGTTCAAATCATGCTCTGAACTTGGTGAGTTAGTATAAATATTATTGCATTTGTTCTCAGGAATCTTTTGGATACTTGTAATCAGACTTCTATAACATTTATTAACCACTAGAAATACGGTCCAAAATTCTTTAGTGAAATATGCTAATAAACTTTCATGAATTTAACAAATACCTAAATTAGAGATATTATGTGCGATAAGGACCACAACACTAACACTTCATTGTCAGTAAGAATTATTTGCTAATAATATTGATATTGACATGGTACTCTCTCTAGATAAAGAGGTGAAAATAAGTAAATTAAATTATTCTCAGCTGCTGTACAATACTGCAAGCCATGAAAATAGGCCTGGCTGCTCTGGGTCAGGTTAACCAACGCTGGCTAGCAAGAAGCTGCGGATGAGCTGACACGAACAGGCAACGTACAAACGTTTATGATAAAATACTTAGTAATTGTATCCCATATCTTATGACCAAACAAAGCATTGACTTCGCCTACAGTGTACTACATTAGGTGAGGTATGAGATATTAAAATGGGTGTTTTAATATTTAAACAGTAAATGTCAAGATGCTCTTAAATCCGATGTATTATTATCATTGAAACTGTAAAATTCAATGTGTGTACCACGAAAAGAAGACGAGCATAGTCTAATGATTCCAACGTTAATACTATTAGATCTTATTACTTCTGTATTAATAAAAATAATAATCTAACCAATCCTAGCTTCATCTGAAAAGCAGAACAAAAGAGAACGAGACACATTACCAGCAATGAGATTCTAGCTGTACGTTTACCAAACGTCAGTATTGTTTATTTGTACAGAATCCATTATATACACAAACTCAGTACGCGTTCAAATTAGCTGTTCACAACTATAAGAATAACATCCAAAATATGAATGGGGCGATAAGCATTCTCATTCAACACAGCGACAGTGAAATCCTCTGTAACCACGATGCTATGAAATCTATCGCAAAGCTCTTGTTTTAGCTTTTCGAATGAGTTCAGGAAGTGATGCAAAATTTACCTCGGAGGTATACACTACAAATTGAGCAAAAAATATCAAGTTACCTTGAAAGAAGAAAGCATATAACTTCAAATATCACATCAAAATTAATATTTATGTATACATTTAATTTATGTATGCATCCACTCCCCCGGCAAGCTATTAACATTATCTCTTTATAAGAGTTATCAATTATCAACTCTATCTCCTCCTTGAGAAACTTTACTACTAACGAACGACAAAGTTCTGTACGTTGTTCCGGAACTTTATATATTCGTAAATTCATCCACTATTCTCAAGACCTATCAATGATTTTTAACGTTATTGACATCCTGTTGAATGAGCTCATTAGTTTTATTAGTTATGATCTCAACTAATTTGGGATATATCATGCAAATACTTAGCCAAATTAAATGATTCTGTCGTCAATTATCTTACGTCGAGTTTGTCAATTCTCAACATCTTGCTGATAATTTCAGAATTAAATTATTATAATTGAGAACCTTGGTGCAACAAGGTAATAAGACACTGATTTCCAAATTTTGTACTACCATAGAAAGAAGACCAAATATTTTATTATTTCATGCAATAATGGGAAGAATCGTATAACAATGTAAAAATGCTTTCACAAAAAAATAAGATAAAGATATAATTTGTCAGAATAATTTTCAGCAGCATGTGAGTGATTGGGCTGAATCATTTTCTATTGGTACAGAATTACTTTTCAAAGTATAACATGCCAAATTACCCTTTGGTATACTTATACTTTGCAATTAATTAAATAACTCTTTTAATGTAATAATAATAATATTTTTAACATGTTTAGTTAAACATTTCCGAAAAAGAAAATTTTCAAAATAATGTATGACTTATTCTTGTTATAAAAGTGTAAAGGTCAAAACAAAAATGTCCGATCAACAAATGCTGTAGAAGATAGAATAAGAGCATTTTTTACCAAAAAGAGTTTGTGAGTAGACAAAAAGAAATTAAAAGCAAGCCAATAATTAGATCGTCAGATGCCGTGATAAATAGAGAGAGTGAAAAAGTGAACAATCAATGAGTAAGTGAGGTAGAAAGAAAGTGAAAAGCAATCCTAAAATAAAACAGATAAATATCGTAAGTAGTTATTTTATTATAAAAAATAATAAAAACCAGCAAAGGCGAAAAAGTAAATGTATACAAGACAAAAATGTGATAAATACAAAAAAAACGAAAAATATGAAGAAGAAAAAGAAAGGAAAAGGTGGCAAAAAAGATGTAGAAAAAATTTAAAAATGATGCAGTAACATAACGACAAAAAAGCGGAAACAAAGGATAATAAAAGCAAAAAGAAGTAAGAATGACAGGCAGAAGAACAAGCCTATTTGTGTTGCTAAAAACAGAAATGTGCCATAAGGGTGCAGAAGAAGAATGACGAATGACAAAATATAGATAAAAACACATGCTGAAGGAATACAGAAGAACAAATAAAACATATGGTTGTCTCAAAAAATAACGAAAGAATTCTGAAGAAAATAGAAACAACAAAACTGAAAATGATTAAAATCAATCAAAAAATAAGGCAGAAAGATTCCATAAAGAAATAATGATTGATTTGAAATGGTAAAAATCAGGATACGATTTCATACATAAGTGTAAGGATAGTCTAAACATAAGTTAACAAGATAGTGGCAATGAGGGCAGAAAGACGAAGCAAATGTTAGGTCAGGGTTGTTTAACGGCCGTATTCACTTTTATGCTATCTATTTGGAAGTTCTTGCGTTTGAGTACCAATATAAACCTTGCCTTGTTGTTCGTTACTTATAAACGACGAATGCCGTTCAAATAACAACGAATGCCGTTAAATTCCTATACTAAGATGTGGCTCTTTCGAAGCCGTGATGAAGTACTAACAAAACGCTTCTCACAAGAAAAAAATGGAGTGTATTGCAATGATATTACTTCGGTCATGAACTTGGTAGATATTGAATTTGAACCACAAGATTGGCGCTTGTTTATAGACTCGTCAAAAACCAGTTTAAAAGCTGTACTCTTGCAAAATGGAAATAGATTACCCTCTGTTCCGGTAGCATAAATATGCTTCCACTATGAAAGAAACTTACGAAAACATGAAGTTGGTACTAGAAAAAATTCAGTATAATCAATTTTCATTTAAACTATGTGGTGACTTCAAAGTCATTGCTTTATTTCTCGGATTGACAAAGTATTGTTGCTTTTTATGTGAGTGACAGCGGAGATCGAAACAATCATTACCGCAAGAAAGACTGGCCAAAGGGCGACTGCCTCACTCCTGGAAATACAAATGTTTTACACCCTCCTCTTGTCAGCCCAGCAGAATACTTCTGTCACCACTATATATAAAACTAGGCCAGATAAAAAATTTTGTCAAAGCTATGGATCGCAACGGTTCAGGTTTTATGTACTTGAAAGAAAAGTTTCCTAAAGTTAGTGACGCAGGGAATCTTCGTCAGATCTCAGATCAGGGAATTGTTCAAAGATAACATATTCGAAGTTGAGAGAAATCTGCTTCATAAAGTTTTAAAAATGTCGTGCAACATTTTTTGGACAACCAAAAAGCAAGTAACTACAAAGGTCCGTCTTGCAAAAGACCAGCAGTTACTAGCAGTAAAGCCTCAGTATTTTTTATAAAATATAAATTTTCTGTCACAAAAAAGATATATGTGCTAAAACTTTTCTGCACCTGCTTTTCATTTTAGGGAGTCTAAATAAAGTCAAAAATGCCAAAAAACTGTATGTGACAAAAGTGTGTTATTATTATTAAAATTTCTTTACCAATTTTTATCGCTTCTTTTCTTTCTGCTTTTGCCTATTTGCTTTAATTGGTTTCACAGTTTTCTCTGCATAAAATTCTTCTCAAATTTCTAGAAAGGTTCTGATAAGTATGAATCATAACCCTATATCAAAAACATGAGGCCACATAGTACAAACAACTGCACTCCTACGCCGATTACTGCAGCTACATAACTCAATTTCGAAGAAATACTCACTTATCTTGTTCTTGTATCCAGGCCTATAATTTCTATAATTGTTTTTATATGTTCTTTTTGGTGTTAACTGCATTAATTATTCTTGGTTTTAAATTTAAATAGATAAGTTTGATTCAATTTTGATTGGATCGATTAATGAAAAACAATCTTATTAGTTTGAAGAGATAAAATGAATGCAATTATATTATAAAAATCATACCACGGCTATCATTTAGAACGTTGGTTTTAAATTTATCATTCTTGTACTTGGATGGATAAGAACTTGATTGGATATACCAGCAAATGTCAAAAGTAAAAAAATAGGTCAATTTATTCTATTTTTATGTATACCGTGAATTTCACTTAAGATGCAATATACAAAAATATATTTCCATTGAAAGCGGGCGTACTTACTTATTTTGTCCCACATAAAATGCAACATGTCAATATAATTTGACATCACAGTAAAACCTCGATATAACGGATCAATAAGGGGAAAAATATACAACAATCTAGCGCTGAATAACAAATAAAACTAGACTAACACCCGAAGCTTTCTACTTCTAGGTCTAGTGTTAGTTCTAGTTTTACACTATCACTAGAACTAAGACAAGACCTAGAACTAGAATCATTCGGGTTTAGCCGTCTTGACAGACAAGCAGCTAAACCCAAATGTTTCTAGTTCTAAGTCTAGTGTTAGTTCTAGTTTTAATTATTATTTAGCGTTAGATTTTGGTATATTTTTATTGAACGAAAAGTAGAACTAACACTAGACCTAGAACCAGAAACACTCGGGACCGAAAACTCAGGGTTGCTGTTAGGACGTCACCTTTTTCCAAGCAAAACTTTTTCTTTACAAAACTACCCAATGTCAAGGCAAGTGGAAGTGCACAGTAGTTTCGTAACTATGGTACTGCATTTATATATTGCGAGTTATATGAAATTCCCAGTATTTGATGATATTAGCTTTGTTGGTAATTCTGGAGTCCCTTATGCTAGCTTACTCGACTGCAGTCTCTCATCTACTGTAATGTACCAGCACAGAATTCTTTACAATGTGCCCATAAAATCTCAACTTGTCAGAACTTCACCACAGATAATGACCCCAAAATTTTTTCACACTTCATGAATTATACCAAAAAGTATGTAGATTCCAATCAAAAATGTTAGGGAAATCTTGCAGTGCTGAAACTGTTCGGCGAGTACTTTACCAACATAACTTCCATGGGCGAGTAGCACGTAGGAAGCCCTTTATAAATAAAAAAATCAGGTATGTTGGCTTAACTTCGCAAAGGAACATATTTCGAAGAGCTTAGAGTTTTGAAATGCGATAATTTTTGCCGATAAGTCAAAGTTTAACATTTTTAGCTCGGACGATTTGCCTTATGTATGACGCAAACCAAACACGGAACTAAAAAAGGAGAGTATAAAAGCTACAGTTAAGCATGGTGGTGGAAGCGAAATGGTTTGAGCCTGCATGTCCGCCGCCGGCATAGGAAATTGAGTCTTTATTGCCGGAATTATGAATAAAAACATGTATCTTCAAATTCTACAGCGAAATTTTGTCCAAAGTGCTAAACGCCTGGGCATACGACGCAATTTTCGCTTTTACCAGAACAATGATCCAAAACATAAGTCTGGAATCGTACAGTCGCGACTGTACAATAGCCATATTTGGTATTGCCCTCACTTAATGGCACCACCAGCACAGTTGCCCGATATGAACCCCATTGAAAATCTATGAGCAATGTTGGATCAAAATATACGAAAGCGTAAAATATCCAATAAAGAAGACTTGAAAAAACGCTACTTGTAGAATGGCAGAACATAGAACAACGCCGCAAGTAACCAAACAACTGGTCGAATCAATATCAAATCGTCTAAAGGCGGTGATAAATATATTTACTATTGATATAGTATTTAGCCGTGCGTCTTCAGACCCGAAGCTTTCTAGTTCTAGGTCTAGTGATAGTGTAAAAAGAACTAACACAAGACCTAGAACTAGAATCATTCGGGTTTAGCCGTTTTGACAGACGTGCAGCTAAACCCAAATGTTTCTAATTCTAAGTTTAGTGTTAGTTCTAGTTTTAATTATTATTTAGAAAAGTAGAACTAACACTAGACCTAGAACCAGAAACATTCGGGTTTAGCCGTGCGTCTCTTAAGACGGCCGAAAACTCAGGGTTGTTATAAGGATGTCACCTTTTCCTAAGCAAAACTTTTCCTTTGCAAAACTACCCAATGCCAAGGCAAGTGTAAGTGCACAGTTGTTTCGTAACTATAGTACTGCATTCATATATTGCGAGTTATATGAAATTCCCAGTATTTGATGATATTAGCTTTGTTGGTAATTCTGGAGTCACTTATGGTAGCTTACTCGACTGCAGTCTCAATGTGCCTATAAAATGTCAACTTGTCAGAACTTCACCACAGATAATTACCCCAAAAGTTTAAAATATTTTTCGTCATCGAGTAGAAGCTTCATGAAGTATACCAAAAAGTATGTAGATTCCAACCAAAAATGCTAAATCAAGGAAAAATATTCAAAATCGCCAAATATAAAGATTTATTTATTATGGTTAGATGTAAAAAATAAATGAGTTCTGGGTACCCAATGTGAGAGATATTACGAAACAATCTATGTTTTTAAATTTATGAAAATGCCTAACTTCTTTAAAAATTAGTCTAAAAAATAAGAAAAATTCACTAAATAGGAAAAATACAAAATTGTTACCTAGATTTAGATGAAAAAGTTCCTATTCTTTCATATTATTTCTCATCATATTATGCAAATAGTTTCATTCTAAGAATAAACCGGAAGTGATTTTTTAAACATTACATTAAATTAATATCGTTAATCTAACCTCCTTTTTACAACATAATTTTAAAAAATTCTTTCCTAACAAACATTATCATTTCAAATAGGGTATCATACGTCGCACAGTGGTCCACAAGCGGTAAAATGTGAACGAAAATCAACTTTTCGAAATTTTTTTTTTCGTTTTTTTTTACATGTTATATGTACTTTAGGTCCTAATAGACTGAGAGGTGAAAGGAATAAAGTGTTATGTACTTTCTAGTGCTAACTGTACGCAATAAAACAGTACTACAATTCTTGTGTATTAAATATCATAAAATGCTACAACTTTAGATGAAGAAAATACATTGTGTTCCACTTTTTCAAGACAATGCGTTGTTGCTATCTTGAACAGTATAGAAAGGTCTTCATTTGGCACTTTTCTAATATTTAAAATATTTTTGCAGAAATACGTAATAAGCACTTCTTTTAAAGCTAATTAACACCTACTTGAAGTTACAACCAAATGTTTTAACATATATATCTCGCAGAAGACGCAAGAAGAACTTTTGTCGCTAGAATATTCTTATTCTTTGAGATGTGCTCTATATAACATGATAACCACATCTTGCTTTAACTTGCTCCTTTCCAAGATATTAACGATCAAAGATGATCAGTGACTGAGTGTGTTATTTGACCGTTTTCATATAAAATGCTTATATTTTTTTTCTTAAAAGATAAATCTCATATATTTGGTGTAAACTTGCATAACAATAATAGAATACCAGACTTAAAGTTTCAGGCATATCTAACAACCGGAAGTGGTTGTTAGATACAGTGCGGCAAAAAACTGGAACACTTGAAATATCTACTTTTTTTGTAAGTACGAAGGCTTTCACGGCCGGAGTTAATTGAACTAAAATTAGAACTAACACTAGAAACTTTCGGGTTTTGCCGTGCGTCTTTGAAGAAAAGGTTTGACGTTTCGGATGCCATGTTGCAACTTTCTTCAGAAACACTTCGAACCAGTTTTATTAAATAATATTTAAAAAATTTTTTTTAAATGTTTCGATAATTATCCAAATGTAAATGTAAATTCTATATTACGTTGTAAGTGGGGGTTTGATGGTAGCGGATGTCATTCGACTTATAAACAAAAGTTCATCACAAATACAGAGGGAAAACATGATTCGCTATTTGTGTCTTCCTAGTCCTATTACGATTGGAAGACAATGATAATAATATTGTATTGTGGAAGAACCCCACACCATAATCTATACGGTTTTGTAGACCGATTAGATTACAATGGGTGCATGAAAATGCCGCTCTTATAAGAACCGAAGAAAAATATATATTTCAAACCAAATAAGCTCCCTTCAGCCATATACCTCAAAATGTGTAAGTGTTAACTTTTCTCTTTATTTCACGATGGTGGATGGCAAGGTATAAAGTCTTCGTTTTCTTAAAACTTTATTTGAATTATTCATACATGTTGTAGGTCTGTAATTCTTTGATGGGAATTTGAAGGAATCATCTGGAATGGAATGTTATTTATGCAGAGCAAAAATTTCACAGATGAACGGTAGAGCTAGAAGGTTTTAAGTTTGGTTTGTCTGTTCTCCATGCATACATTCGGTTTTTTGTGTGTCTGCCTCACATTTCATATAGATTAGAAATTAGAACTTGGAAGGTGACTAGTTGATACGTAGTTTTAATAAATTATCATCAGAGATTACTGTTATGACAATTTTATAGTAAGCGCGCATGTACTAATCACTTTATACTTTATTTAAGGAATTGACGAGGAACTAATACAGCGATTTGGCGTTGTTTTGGCTGCAATAAACAGTGGGTACAATATTAATTACAATAAATTTGATAAATATTGTTTCAAAACTGCCGAAAAGTACGTCCATTTTATAGTTGGTACTATATGCCAACCAGCGTTCATAAAATTTTGATACATGGATCTGCAGTCATTAAAGAAGCTCTACTACCTATTGGAGAGTAGTCGGAAGAAGCGCAAGAAGCTAATAACAAAAAAATCCGAAAATTTAGAGAGAGCCACACAAGGAAATGTAGTAGACTGGATACGAATGAAGATCTATTTAAAAGACTGCTACTCAGCCCCATTTCACCCCCCCAGCTCACATCCATTTATAAGTAATTTTCAACAGCACATTTCTAGAAAACATAAAAAGATGAGTATCGAGACTAAAAGATTACTTATAATAGACAATGTAGAAGACCAGGAAGAAGAAAAAGATGGCGAAAAAGAAGATGAATATGACGAAGAACAAGAATCAGAACAAGAGCTATATGAGGCAGAATGCAACGAAGATGAAGATGACGAAGAATGGTCTGAAACAGAACAAGAAGAAACACATATTGTTAAGCAACGTAGATAATTTATAGAGAATTAAAGTCCATTTCTGATAGGCTAAAAAAGCATGGTTCGTTCCATTTAAAATTTTCTACTTTCTCGCCATTGAAAATGGAGAAACAATAATTCAATTTTTGACCAGCCTGTATAAGATACTCCGATACAACAAATGACAATCTACTTGACAGCACTTGAAGAATAATCGTACCAATTTAGACCTTTTTTGAATGAACGTTGGCTGAGATATGGGGTTTTAAAGAGCATGGTGAAATTTACCAAAAAAAGTTTAGAACCAAAATAACTCGAAAACAAAAAACGCTAGGTACCAATAACTTTTATCAAAGTCAACATATTTTTTGGCATATAATTAAAAGGTGTGATAAAAACTATAGCATTCCATTTAAAATAACGAAGTTATGGTCTACTTCGGTAGGCCGGAAGTGGCAGCCATCTTGAAAATATTTTAGATTGAAAGTTCCGAATGAACAACCCATGCTACCAAAATTTCAAAATTGTACGAATAGTGGAACCTGAAAAAGTTCTAACTAACCAGATATGTGAGACACTCTGTAGTTAAAGATTTATTTATAGAAACCTTACATCGAAGTAAACTATATAACCAATTTAGTTTAAACAATTTTGTATTTAGCTATCCTTCACGATTTAATAGCGTTGTATAAAATTTTGTATTTATCCAATTCTAAGGACCTAAATTATATGAAAAAAATAGACTGTGGCCTCAAGTAAATTAGTACTTCCGGTTGACATATTTGATCCAAAAGTTCACAAAGTCTTTAGCATATAGTCCTATAGCCACATACCAAGTTTCAAAAAATTATCTCAACCCAAACTGCGTTAAAATATTTTTGTTCGTGTTTTTTCGAATTTAGACCACTGTGCGTCGTTTTAAAGAGAATAAGTTTTAAGAATATATAATTATATTTAAGATATCATTTGTGATAGAACTCGCTTCTTAACTCCCAAAACTATAGGAGATGCGACATTCTAAAAATTGACTACAATCAATATTTACCAAAATTTATAATTTTGTATAAATCATTTTTCCTCCCTATTTCCATTAACTAACATTATAGCTTATGATATATCGTTTTATAGAGGACAATTTAAGCTATTGTTTGAAATATAAATCATTTCTTTATTCCTACGAATAAACCGGAAGTGATTTTTTAAACATTGCTTGGTGATTTTACAATTATATCTTAATAACAGTAATAAATATCTATATAAAAATAAAATACCTGTTCTTCTTCAACCCAACAACATGAAGAAGGTGATTACCTTTTTATATTTGCAAAAATGAAATATTTTGGTACAGATTTCTCTGCATCCGCCTACACATAGTTAATAACATCGATCCGGTTGTTCGACGTCACCGTTTTGCTACTATCGCTTTAAGTGGAAGCATTAAAACGCAATCAAAAATGAAAAAAATAACGTCAGTCATACGATTTTCGGCGTAAAAAACAACGTCCGGTTGGAAACGATTTCGTTTCCTGTAACGTACTGTTACATACACCTATAAACAAATAGCAAAAAAAATAAAGTTTTATCGTCCCAGTTTTCCGAGAGAGAAGTTATGGATGCGTGCGTGGACTACAACCACGTGTTGCGCGACTCCGATACCACCACGATCAAATTCAAAATCGGAAAACGCAGTACTTTTATCGATCGCACAGAAATAAATTTCTGTAAAAGTTTTTAAACAAGCATTATTAGTTTATGAGCGTTTTTCTGTATTATTTTTTTAACTATATTTTTTTACGATTTTTTTTATTTTCTTCGGTTGTTGGACGTTGATTTAAATTTCTACGGGCGTCGTCCCGAAGCGCAGTAGCGTCACGACGCCGTCGCCACAAGAAGCACTATTTTGTTCTCCACCATATGGCAAAGAGACACTACCTTTAAACGAACTACAACAAGAGAACTTATTTTTTATCGTAAAATTCAAAATACAGCCTTTTTCCAATTCTATGAAACCCCGAAGACTTAGTTTTTCTCAAAAAAATATTTATTCATCTTATCACTTACCTTCTGGATGATATAGCAACGGGGATTGAAAGCAGTACAAATATAAGTACCGTTGGCGTCGAGACATGCGGCTAAAGGATCTGATGGTTGTCCAATTAAAGGGTGCGTCGCGGGCGTCGTTGTCGTTGGCCCTGTTCGTGTGGTGACCGGCGGTGAAGCGACACCGTCGGTACGGCATTTGCGTTCGCGGAGTGGCCTGCGCCACTGACCATGCCGACCTGTTGAGTCCGGGAACTGACAGCTGATCGACGCAAAGCGCCGACGCCGCTGTCGTGTGCCTACGCCGTCGGTGGAGGTGTGCGTGGGCGGGCGTCCCTCCAATTGATAATAATACTATTCGGCGCACTACCACGATATACACTCTATGGTACTCTATGTGAAAATAAACCTAAAATAGGAGAAGCGCAAAATGTTTTGGAATTCGAACTCCCACTCATTGCGCGTGGAATGCTCCTAATTATTTTATTTTTTTCGTTTAACAAATCTATGTTCACAACGCAAAAGAATGGTTACATTATTTGAGTGCTGAATCATATCAACATTTCATTCATTATAAAAAACATGGAATTTTGATTTTTCCAACTCAACGTTATGATTGTCAAGTTTGAATATGAATGGTAAATATCTCGTATAGGTACCATACTTCCTCTTGAAATTGCGCTTATTTTGAACAATACAGGATGAGATAGAAATATGGTATAAGAATGATGGAGAATATTTGCAGAGAACTATGAATGATTTATTTGTAGGATTGCTTGTCAGATTCACAGCTGTTGAAACTACGTACAGTGGCTCACAGCTTATTTGATACAGTTAGGCCGCGTTTATATTGGCGAGCGATTAGCGATGAGCGTTGAGCGGTGAGCGATGAACGTTGAGCGTTATAACGATGAAGTGTGTATATTAAGCAGAGTCGTAGCACAGCTTATTTAGTATCAGTACCGTGGTAAACATGCTACCGAAGTCAGTGCATTTGCTGTGGTTATTAGAAAATCCCATTTTATTTAGAAAGATTATATTAAGGAAGCGGAAGAAAAGAATTGGAGTGCATTACCTAAACAGAACTCGTTTGACAAACGGTGAATTTCACCAACTGTACTATGATCTACGAAGAGACCCGTCTAAATTTTTCGAATTTTTACGCATGTCTATTGACACTTTCGATTATATTTTGATACGAATTAAGGACAGGCTTCGGATAACTAATTTTAAGAGACCCATATCTCCGGTAGAAAGGCTTTATTTAACATTAAGGTAGGTACACAAAAATAGTGACAAGTACACTAATCTTTATTGCATAAAATTAGATGTATAGAGTAATTCTACAGACCCAGAATCTTTATTGTTATATTTTCACGGGTCAAGCCGAAACATGCTATAATTTTCGTCACATTGACTAATTGGTTGATACCTTTGAATACCTTTTCCCACTGTTAAATTTTCTCCAGAGTTTGTATGTAATCTAGGCTGGGATCGTACTTGATCGAAGTTTTCACTTCCGTAAAGTTGAAGATTTGTGTAATTTTCTTGACGTTGAACAGACTGCATAGTGTTTTTTTTGCGTCGCACGGCCTCGGTGATAACTACTTGTACTTTTGCTCGCACTTCCAATTTTTCTAAACAGTCCATGTCCGTAAAATAGGGCAGCAGACTCATTAAAAAATGATAATCGGGGTTACCTGTCATGTCAACATCTTTCTTAAATTCCTGTTCTCATAAATCTAGTCTTTTCTTATTACGACATGTTGGTGTTGCGAATGTCTTTCTTTGCGTTGTACAAGATGAAGGACGTGAAGAGCTAGTTGATGGTGAGGAAGGTTCATGTTGTATGGTATCTGACTCTTCATTATTAACGTTTTCTGCAGTTTGTTCTTCATCCTCACTATCGGTGTTCTCGGGTTCCTTCGAGAGGTTGCCAGTTGTTGTACTTGGAAGCATGCTATCTTTTACAAATAGCATCATATCAAAAAATGGCCATTTTGACTTATAATTGTCATTTTCTGAGCCGGAGCGTTTTTTCGGAATTTTATGCAGTTCAACCCGAAACTTATCTTTTAAATTTTTCCACTTCCCCTTCGCAGCTTGTCCTGGAAAGAATTTGTATTTAATTAGTTGTTATGATATTTCAGGTTCTTGTCTACAGGACTCTCATTCCGAAATTTAGCAACAACTCTGAGAATGGGAGTTTGTACCGTTAGCAAAATTGTTCATGAAACATGTGAAATAATATGGAATGAATTTGTTGACGAATTCATGCCAGTTCCTAGTCAAGAGCAATTACAAACTGTTGCAGAAGGATACTACAGACGTTGGAAGTTTCCAAATTGCGTAGGGTCAATTGACGGCAAGCACTGCCAAATAAAATGCCCACCAGGAAGTGGTTCTCGCTATTTTAATAATCTGAAGTATTTCTCTGTGGTCTTACAAGCAGTAGCTGATGTTGACAAAAAATTTATCACAATCGAGGTTGGCGCCAGAGGAAAGCAAAGTGATGGCGGAATATTTTCATCTTCGCAACTCTTTAATCTACTTGAAAATACGGTATTTAATATGCCGCCAGACAGAGAACTATTTGGTACAAACATTAAAGTACCTCATGTTTTAATTGGTGACGAGGCATATCCGTTGAAGACTTATTTGATGAGACCATATCCTTCCAGAAATCTCGATCCCGTCAAAGAAAACTTCAATAATCGCTTGTCAATAGCTAGAAAATGCATTGAATGTGCTTTTGGCATACTACGTGCTAAATGGCGTATCTTGGGCAAGGATATCGAAGTTAGTCCAGAAAAAGCGGCAAATATAGTAAAATGTACGTGTATTTTAGATAATATTGTGATACATCGAGATGGCAATAGTGACTTACATTACTGTCAAGAGGTGGTACATTATTTTCCAGAAAATCAGCGTGAAACAGAATGGTTGCCACCTCCTCAAGAAGGACACGGAGGAGCTCGTAGAAGTTCAGCACGAGCGAAACAGATACGAGAATCTTTTGCAAATTACTTTGTAGATTTTTGAACGACAAAAAATATACGTGTATACTTGTACATTTCAGTGTTTTTTGACTAACCTGATAATCCAATACATGTGCCAACATCTCCCCATAACTTTCTTGTTATCTCCGTTTTTTTGTAATCTGGGTGTTGATCATTCCATAGTACCGGTTTTGTTTGCACTTCCGAAATTAATATTTCACAACTATTCGAAAATTTTGCTTTTGAACACATTTTTGCGAAAAACTTCAAAACAAATAGTCACATAATCTCAATACGTGCTGCGACCGCTTGTATCTATCGCTCATAATTCAAGTCGTCTTGAATGCAAATGTAACGCACATCCACCGCTTAGCGTTACCGCTCATCGCATTGGTTTAATATACACAGCACTGTTGCATTTGCAGGTACTTGAATTTTTAAATACAACGCTCATCGCTCACCGCTCAACGCTCATCGCTAATCGCTCGCCAATATAAACGCGGCCTTAGGGATGCAACATCGCTCATAAAAACATCGATATTAGAACATCGATGTTTTCCAAAAGTGAAACATCGATGTCGAAAACATCGACGATGCATCGATGTTTAAAAAAAATATTCAGTGACTGAATTTTTATTATAAGAATTATCATAATAATCAATTAGACTAAGCGACAAATAATAATAATAATAACTTTATTATCATAAATTTAATCACTAAAACTAGAGACAAAATGACGACGATTTGTGTAAAAATTTTTGACGAAAATAATCTGGAGTTTGATTTTGTACTTTTAAACTGGTTTTTATTTTATATAGAATTTAAGTCTAACTAGTTTCGGCCCTTGGCCATCTTCAGAGACTCTACAAATAGATTAACATCTCTCATCTTATCCATTTTACAAACAAGTTTCTTAATATTTCTTGTTGTTTTGTTAAAAAAGATCACATATCAATGTCGAAATCAGATTATTAGTTACTAATTTACAAAATTAAAGATTAAAAAGTTGTAAAATGAAACTAAGGACGAAGTGTTACAAGTTTACAGATTAAAATTTAAGAACGCTCTTTTTTAACGAAAGAAATATTAAAAAACTTGGAAAAAATTCAAGAATCATCATGTGGCTTAAAAATCGACGACTTTTTTTAATCAATGTGAAATGACCCAAAAAAACACGTTAAAAATATAAAGAAAGTGCGGAAAAGTGACTAACACTAGATTAACTTCAGTTATAAAACTTCTATTACATGATAATTAACTTCAGGTTTAAAATGTCAACCTCACTTTTGACATATTTGTAATCTTCATTAAAAATCCTTTAAAATGAGTGCAAACACGACATATTTATCGTCAATATTAATGAAGTTATGGTCAACTTCCGGTTAAGAATGTCAATTTTGACATATTTTTAATCGTCGTGAAAAATCCTTTAAAATGAGTCCAAAGATGTTATATTTAATTCCAATATTAATCGAGATATAAGCAACTTCCGCTTGGAAATGTCATTGTCATTTTGACATATTCATAATTTTTATAAAATGTCTTAATATTTGTCACAAAAACAAAAGTATAATAAAAAAAATAAAAAATTAAGGTTGGTATTAATATTTAAAAATTAAATTGCTATCTTCATTGTTGCTAACTTAGGGTTTAATGTTTTTTATTCTAACTTTTTTGTTTTTTGAGATAAGTGCGTCATCTTTGGATCATTTTGCTCATTTTAAAGGTTTTTTAATGAAAATAACAAATATGTCAAAATTGACGTTGACGTTTCAAACCGGAAGTGATTACATTTCCATTAATATTAAAGTTAAATATGTCGAGTTTGGACTCATTTTAAAGGATCTTTTATGAAGTTGATAATTATGTCAAAATTAAAAGTTGAAAGTTCGAATTTTTTGGTTTTTTGAGATAAATGTGTCAAGTCTGGACTCACTTTGAAGGTAATAATAAAATTAAAGTTAACATTGACAACTGAAAGTTTTTTTCACGACTAAACCCGAATGCTTCTAGTTCTCGTTCTAGTTTTAGTTCAATAAAAATATACAACATGGTAATATCTTATGCTAACTAGCGCTACCTACCACTGTCACTAGAAATAACACTAGACCGAGAACTAGAAACATTCGGATTTAGTCCCATGTCTCTCAAGACGGTTAAACCCGAATGATTGTAGTTCTAGATCTTGTGTTAGTTCTAGTGATAGTGCTAGTGTAAAACTAGAACTAACACTAGTCCTAGAACTAGAAATATTCGGTCTAGTGTTAGTTCTAGTTTTAGTGCAATAAAAATGTGCAACAATGATATCTTATGCTAACTAGCGCTACCTTCCGCTGTCCTTTGTAAAATGGATAAGATGAGTGATGTTAATCTATTTGTGGAGTCTCTGAAGATGGCTAAGGGCCGAAACTTGTTAGACTTAAATTCTATATAAAATAAAAGACAAACTTTCAATTTTATACTAACATCTAGAAAACGACACTGACTCGAAATTGAAGGTTCATCTATTTTTTCTATTGTAGAATTTCTTGGTGTATCTAAGTGTCGTATCTAATGGTAAGTCGGTTCTTAGACGTATGCTACAAATCGGACTTGAAATCGTATAGCGTGATTGACGCTTAGCTTTATCCTTTAAAACAAATAGTACTTATTTTAAGTCTCTCGGTATTCTGTATTTTTTCTAAGATGTTACACCTTTACTGTCTTTAATGTCTGGTAACAGCATGAAAATCTCTAAAAACAATAAAATGTCGCTTAGTCAAGTGATGTATAACGCGGTCCATTTATTATAATATGATAAAACACATAGATAATGTTATTTAAATTTATTTTTAAGTATAGAATTCAAAAACCTTAACTTTGACAACCTGGTGCCTAATAAGCGATTCCTTTCCTTATTAATTGTTGCGCCAACTTCTGTGAATAATCGTTCCTTAGACACTGAAGTTGCTAACAGTGGCAAATATTTCATTGCTCTTTTATACAAACATGGAAATAATAGTCGATTATTTTATCAAACATCGAAGATAAAATATCGTTCATAATGAACGATGTATCGATGTTTTATGGACTTCAACATCGCTATTAAAACATCGATGTTTATGGACGATACATCGATGTTTTCGAAAAATCGATATATCGTTTGCATCCCTAGATACAGTCCATAGTTCAAAATCTAAAGAGATGTGAATTTAAAACAAAGAATTTTTTAGACAAAATTTGAACGCAATTCGCTTCCACCACCATGCTTAGCTGTAGCTTTTAAATTCTCTTTTTTTAGTTCCATATTTGGCTTGCGCCAGTGTTTCCAAACCTTTTTCATCTTGCGAACCCCTTATATAATTGTTTTTTATTTTCCGTATTATACAAGACCATTATATCATACAAGACAATTGATACAACACATTCATAACAAAAAATAAAAACAATCGTAAATAATCTAAACACAAACTTGAC
Source organism: Onthophagus taurus (assembly GCF_036711975.1). NCBI lineage: Eukaryota > Metazoa > Arthropoda > Insecta > Coleoptera > Scarabaeidae > Onthophagus > Onthophagus taurus. The sequence continues at coordinate 28,182,612 of NC_091966.1, forward strand.
ATTAATCAAGACTAAAATAATAGATACAAGAAAATCAAAACACAAAATTGACACAACACTCTTAATGAGATACTTAGGCTCAATGTTTGACAGTCTTAAATCAGGTTCTGCATTGAATCTGTTTCTATATTTATCTTTCAAGTAAGTATATGTGGAAAATCCTTTCTCACAGAGATATGTTGTGCAAAAAGGTAAAAAAATTTTGATAGCTTTTTCTGACAAAATAGCGTATTCATTTCCAATACTGAGCTAAAAGTCTATTGAAGAGTGATCTTTAAAAATTGCTTTTAAGGAGTTGTGACAGGACAACTCAATAAGTTTTTCTTTTTGCAGTAAAGTTAGAGAGATCTCCAAATTTAGATCTTTTTAGAAATGACTACATATCCAATTATTTGTTAGAGATACAGTGCGTCTATTAGGGAAGTATTCGTTAAAAGTTAATTGAAGATATTTGAGATTTGTTTTCATAAATTTTAACTGAGTTTTCGGATAAAATGCTGCTAAGGGAACTAAAACATTCGTACTCATTCATCTGCAAACATTGGATCCAAAAGTTAAACTTGTTTAGCATGGATTCAATTCTGTCATGCACACCGAAGATGGTGACACCTGTGCCTTGCAGTGATAAATTTAATTAATTTAATTTACAAAATATATCAGCTAAATATGCAAGCTTTTGCAGCCAAAGAATATCAGATAGACAACAAGATAAATGAAATGGATGATCAGTAAGAAATGCTTGAACTTCAAATTTTAACTCAAACAAGTGTATCAAAACTGGTTTGCGCCATAATAATGGCGGAATTTTGTAGAAGTAGTGGTAAAGTAAAAGTTGACAAAATAATAAATCTAAAAGATTTAAAACAACTTATAAGGCATACTTTATAAAGTTGCATAGATATAAAAACAACAATTTATTGCGTGTCCATCACCTTTTGCTTTAATTAAAAAATTCATTGTTACCAGAAAAGTTATTAACTGTAATACCTTTAATATCAAACTAATGCCATCTCTCGTATTGTGTCTGTAATATATATTAAACCGTATCTCCGGATATCGCAGAAGGGAGTTCCCAGAGATAATACATGATAGAGATTCATGATTAAAGTTCACTATTTTTAGATGTGTGTTCCATCTAAAGAGTATCTAGGCAATTAACAGCGAAGTTTCAAACCGAGTTTGGCATAATTTACAGTAAGAAAACACCCCATGGGGAGTTCCCCGAGTTAATTGAAATGTGTTGTCGCAGGTTACCAGAGCTTCGTACAGACATATTAAAACCTTGTGTGATTTATTGTTTGTTCGCAGTTAGTACTCTGATACCAGTAGATTGGTTAGCGAAGTTTAAGGAGAACGTGTAAACAGTTTTTAATAATTATTATTCGATGGCTAAAAACGGATTGTTTAGTTGACTTCAACAAAACACTGGACGAGCAGTCAATTGTCCAATCTTCATACTGAGAGCTGTAGTGAGCTACCATCTCAGCCAACTAAATACAAAGAAAAAATTGATTAAACTGGTTTAGAAGAAAAGAAAAAGGCGAAAATATGACAGCGACTATTTACAAATGGGTTTTTACTTTACTGGGGAAGAATCAGAACCTCAGCCGCTTTGTGTAATTTGCAATGAAATGCTCGCTAACAGCAGCTTAAAAGCATCACTTCTTCGTCGACACCTTGAAACCAAGCATCCGACATACAAGGATAAACCTGTCAAGTATTTCAGAAGACAATTGACTCATTATAGTACGAGTAGTATATCTTCTTTTCTGTCAGCTTCAAAGGAAGATAGTAAAATGTCGCTTGAAGCATCATTTCGAGTAAGCTATAGAATTACAAAATCTGGACAGGCACATAATATGCGACTCTATGTGAAAATAAACCTAAAATAGGAGAAGCGCAAAATGTTTTGGAATTCGAACTCCCACTCATTGCGCGTGGAATGCTCCTAATTATTTTATTTTTTTCGTTTAACAAATCTATGTTCACAACGCAGAAGAATAGTTACATTATTTGAGTACTGAATCATATCAACATTTCATTCATTATAAAAAACATGGAATTTTGATTTTTCCAACTCAACGTTATGACAGTCAAGTTTGAATATGAATGGTAAAAATATCTCGTATAGGTACCATACTTCCTCTTGAAATTGCGCTTATTTTGAACAATACAGGCTGAGATAGAAATATGGTATAAGAAGGACGACGAATATTTGCAGAGAACTATGAATGATTTATTTGTAGGATTGCTTGCTAGATTCACAGCTGTTGAAACTACATACAGTGGCTCACAGCTTATTTGATACAGTCCATAGTTCAAAATCTAAAGAGATGTGATTTTAAAACAAAGAATTTTTTAGACAAAATTTGAACGCAATTCGCTTCCACCACCATACTTAACTGTAGCTTTTAAATTCTTTTTTTTAGTTCCATATTTGGCTTGCGCCAGTGTTTCCTAACCTTTTTCATCTTGCGAACCGCTTGTGTAGTTGTTACTTACAGGTAAGAAAAAATATAATTTTGTAGATTTTTTTTTATTTTCCGTGTTGTACATACAAGACCATTATATCATACAAGACAATTGATACAATACATTCATTACAAAAATTAAAAACATAATCGTAAATAATCTAAACACAAACTTTACATTAATGAAGACTAAAATAATACATACAAGAAACACAAAATTGACACAACACTCTTAATGACATACTTGCGCCTGTTTGAGGTCCGTACAGCTACACCCCCCTTTCAAGATATCAGTATTTTGATACTACTATAATTATGTACTATTTATGTACTACATTAAAAATTTTTGTACTAATCATTTAGTAGTTTTTTTATATATGTCAAAGTGGGGGGTGTAGCTGAACGTCCAGATACCAGCATTTTGATAGTGCCATAATTTTGTACTATTTATTTTGTATTATTTATTCGGCTAATTTTCTGCTACATTAAAAATGTTTGTGCTAATTATCTAGTACTTTTTATATACAGGATGTCAGATAAAAAACGCCCCAAGCTGTAACTCTGTTATTTACAATCCGATTCATGAGCGAGGTATCAAATGAAATGGTTTGATGAATAGTATGATTCATGCTACAAACAAATTTTTTCTAAGGCCATCTTCAATTTTAAGCTATTATTAGCTTTTGTTTTTCAAATTGCTCCATATATGTTTCATCATGTCATTAGATAGAGATTGTTTTTCTGAATCCATTGATGTACAATACATCCATTTTGAATGTAATTTTAGCAGAGAAAAGACATCCTGTATGTACAGGTTGTCACACAAGAACGCCGCAAGCTGTAACTCTGTCATTTACCTTCCGACTTTCATGAGCGACGTATCAAATGAAATGGTTTGGTGAATACTATGATTCACGCTACAAATAAACTATTTCCAACGCGATCTTCAATTTCAAGCGTTAACATTAAAACATTAACATTAATTGTAATTTTAGCAGAGAAAAACAATTAAAACATTTTCCGATCATTGTCTTACAAGGGAAGTGTCACAACTGTGTCTCACCGATTTCGATGCAATTTGGTACAGTCATAGAATGGGCCAAAATAAGGTTCGTACATTTTTTTATACGTGCGGTAAAAGCCCCTGGGGCGAGTTATAGGGGTTGAAAGTTTGGAGAAAAAGTACGTTTTCACTTATATTTTAAAAATGAAAAGTGCTATCAAAATTTGGTAAATTGTAACTGATATTCATTTTAAAAGAGCTTTCTTTTGATGTATCACACATATACCAGAGGGTTAAGAAGGGCGAACTACCCCTATTTTTTTGGAATTATTTAAAAACCACCCTATCGATTTTGGCGGCATTAAGTATACTTCCAGCACGTTCAAAAATATTAGTTAAGGGTTTTTTCCCATTCGCTCTAGATCATCCCCAGCGAAGTTACGGGGGTTAACATGTAACCACTTTTCGTAAGAATGATGTGATAAAATTGTCAGGTATTTTGAAAATACTTTAACAAAACCGTAAATTAGTCGCACAATAAAATGTTTAATGTAAAATAAGGCATAATACACCATTTAGGGGTGGTTGGGGTTAACCACCCCCTTAAAAATTAATTCTATCCCGGGCATTACTTGTTGATTACGGCGAAATTTGGTACTGTGTTTGTTTTATATTTGAAGTAAAAATTTTTGAAAATGGTTATAAGGGTTACAAATTAGGGGTAGTTTTTTGTTTATACCTCGAAGATGAAAACTGCCATCGTAACTGTGGTATTGTTTTTTAAAAATCTATCTATCGATGTTCCACGAGGTAAACTACCCTCATTTTCTTTAAATAATAAATATAAAACTACTAGATAAATAAGATATTTTATTTATTTATGAGTTAAAAAGCAACTGACAAAAAAAAATAGTTCAATATACCAAAGAAGTTTATTCTACATTACTAATTGACGTTTTTTATGTTCAATGTTAAATTTATTCTTTCATTAATTTAACACTTTTTTCCTATCTTCTATAAAATTCCTTTATTAATAAAGGAAAATTAATGAAAGAATAAATAGAAATTCTCTATCACATCATTAACATTGTTAAGTTTATTTTTATTCTACATAATGTTGCCAAAAATACACCTACCAAAAAAATTTTGGCACAATATTTGTTTTTTTAGTGCCGCTTGCTAAAGGTCATTTCTCAAAATAGTTTTTTCTAGTATAAAAGAACGTGTGCCCAGTGGGTAGATTTTAGTTTCAGAGCAACTGACAGAAGCAATGGTTACAATAAACCCAATAAACGTTTTAAATTTGCTAATGACAGTTTTTACTGTTATGAATATTCCCCAGACTCCTGTAAATGAAGCAGAAGTTAGTTTAAAAGAAAATATACAGCGTATTTTAATGGAAAGTATGGAAGACTACAATATGCAAATTGAAGACGAAACTGTATTAATTTTCGATTCATCCAATGGCATCAATGACGGTCAGCAAATTATTGAAGACCAGGATACAACTGACAGGTTTGTAGAAGATACTGATGCTCATTGTCCATTGAAGGATGACATCGACTACGAGTACAAATTAGAGGCGGTAAATTACTGGACAAGTGGGAAGAAAGGTTATTTGAAACTAGAAACCGTAAAAAACAAATACCGAAAAGTAACGTCAAAGACCCAATTGCACAGATGGTCTAAATATATTGAAGAAAGAGGGACATACAAAGAAAAATTAGCAGAAATTACCGAATTTGTAATTAATCAAGCGAGAGCCGCCGTAGATAATAAATTGCCACTACATGATATTGATATACGCAGATGGGCTATACAAGCTAGAAATGAAAAGAATTTATCTCCTCAACTGTTCAAAGCATCTCATAGCTGGGTGCAACGTTTTAAGAAAGCAAATCGGTTAGTAAGCCGAAAAATAACAAAATTTCTATCCCAAAAACAAATTGGAAATGTTGATCGAGTAAAAACTTTAGCAAAAGATTTCGTTAAAGAGGCAAAGCTACAAATCCAAATATATGGACCTGAAAACACCTACAATTCGGATCAGAGCGGTTTTAACTTGGAATTCCATTCGGGAAGAACATTAAGCGATTTAGGAGTTAAAACCGTAGAAAGTGTGGTCCAGTCGGTGTCATCTACAACGCACAGTTACACAATTCAACCCGTAATATCTGCTGATGGGAAACTTCTTTCTCCACTTTTTATTGTTTTAAAAGAACCCTCTGGCAGCTTTGGACCGAGGGTAGCAAATACAATGTTTAAAGCAGACAATATATACGTTTTGGCATCAAAATCTGGAAAGTTAACTTCAGAACACATGAAAAATTGGCTCCAAAATGTATATTTTCCAAATACTGGTTCTAAATCATTATTATTATTAGATTCTTGGAGTGGCCATTGTCCTGAAGTTATTAGTGAAATAACTCCATCAGGTACTAATTTTAAACATTTATCTATACCTGCAGGGACAACAGGTCAAATACAGCCCCTAGATGTATTTGGTTTCAGAATATGGAAAAATTTTATTAGAAGATTCTCTGATCAGATTATTCTTTACCAGTATGATGTCAATTTACATCAGAGGGATAACATATTAAAATTGCAATCGTTGACGCATAACCAGTTGGCTTCCCCTCGGTTTATAAATGTTTTTAAATACGCATGGTTTGCAAGTGGCTATATAGAGGAGAGACCAGACCATTTTGAAAATCCCGTGGAAGTTTGCTTTTCGAGTGAGAAGCCAACGTGTGATATCTGTGGGGATATAGCGGTCATAACATGTGCATGGTGTAAAAAATCCTTATGTTTAAAACATTTTTTCCACGACTTTCATTTTTGCCAACACTACGTAGAATAAAAATAAATTTAATATTGAAAATTAATATAATACATAAAAAACGTCAATTAGTAATGTAGAATAAACTTCTTTGGTATATTGAACTATTTTTTTTGTCAGTTGCTTTTTAACTCATAAATAAATAAAACATCTTATTTATCTAGTAGTTTTATATTTATTATTTAAAGAAAATGAGGGTAGTTTACCTCGTGGAACATCGATAGATAGATTTTTAAAAAACAATACCACAGTTACGATGGCAGTTTTCATCTTCGAGGTATAAACAAAAAACTACCCCTAATTTGTAACCCTTATAACCATTTTCAAAAATTTTTACTTCAAATATAAAACAAACACAGTACCAAATTTCGCCGTAATCGACAAATAACGCCCGGGATAGAATTAATTTTTAAGGGGGTGGATAACCCCAACAACCCCTATATGGTGTATTATGCCTTATTTTACACTAAACATTTTATTGTGCGACTAATTTACGGTTTTGTTTAAAGTATTTTCAAAATACCTGACAATTTTATCACATCATTCTTACGAAAAGTGCTTACATGTTAACCCCCGTAACTTCGCTGGGGTTGATCTAGGGCGAATGGGAAAAAACCCTTAACTAATATTTTTGAACGCACTAGAAGTATACTTAATGCCGCCAAAATCGATAGGGTGGTTTTTAAATAATTCCAAAAAAATAGGGGTAGTTCGCCCTTTTTAACCCTCTGCTATATGTGTGACACATCAAAAGAAAGCTCTTTTAAAATGAATATCAGTTACAATTTACCAAATTTTGATAGCACTTTTCGTTTTCAAAATATAAGTGAAAACGTACTTTTTCTCCAAACTTTCAACCCCTATAACTCGCCCCAGGGGCTTTTACCGCACGTATAAAAAAATGTGCGAACCTTATTTTGGCCCATTCTATGACTGTACCAAATTGCATCGAAATCGGTGAGACACAGTTGTGACACTTCCCTTGTTAGTCACTTCTGTAGAACATTGTAATACTGTAGTGTGCCATAGAAAAAATAACGCGCAAAACTGATAACAGTCATTAAATGATATTTCAATCCCTGAAGCAGTTGTAAATGATCATTTTTTCCCATGGCACACTACAGTATAACACAAGTGACTTTAAGAGAATGTTCGGAAATTATTTTAATGTTTTTCTCTACTACAATTACCATTAATGTTGATATATTGTACACTAATGGCCTCAGCAAAAAAATCTCTAACCAACAACGTGAAGACAATTTGAAAATCAAAATTTGATAATCGATTGAAATTGAAGAATCATAGTATTCATCAAACCATTTCATTTGATACCTCGCTCATGAAAATCGGAATGTAAATGACAGAGTTACAGCTTGGGGCGTTTTTTATCTCACACCCTGTATATATATTTTGTGCTATTTATGTACTAATTTTGTACTACATTAAAATTTTTGGTACTAATCATTTAGTATTTATTTTATATATGTTGTACATACAGGTATCCCACGTAACTGGTTCGTTAGAACTTTTTTAGGTTCCACTATTCGTACAGTTTTAAAATGTTGGTAGCATAGATTCTTTATTTGAAACTTTCGATCTGAAATATTTGCGAGATGGCTGTCACTTCCGGTCTACCGGAAGTAGACTTAAACTTCGTTAATTTAATTGGAAGGCTATAGTTTTTATTACACCTTTTAATTGTACGCCAAAAAATATGTTGACTTTCATAAAAGTTATTCATACCTAGCGTTTTTTGTTTTCGCGTTATTTTGATTTTTAGTTCTTCTTGGCAAATTTCACCATGCTCTTTAAAACCCCATATCTCTAGCCAACATTCATTCAAAAGAGCTCTAGATTGGCACCATTACTCTTCAGATATTGTCAAATAGATTGCCATTTGTTTTATCAGAGTATCTTATACAGGCTGGTCAAAAATTGAATTACTGTTTCTCCACATTCAATGGTGAGAAAATGGAAAATTTTAAATAGAACGCCCCTTATTTTTTTAGAACATCAAAAAGGGAATTTAATTCTCCACAAGTAATCTATAAGCAATCCTATATCTATTTATTGTAGTTTCCGTCATATTGGTAAATTTATCAAAACATGTACGGCACCCAGATTTTTTTATTAAGAAAGCCGTGGAACATTGACAGTTTTTGGTCCATGTTTGTATTATTGTTGTCATTAGTTACATTTGACGGCAGGTGTAAGTCATTGAACATTATGGCAAATTATTCCAACGCCGATACTTAAAATTCATTTTGTATTAATGGCTAAAGTAATAAACTTTTGAACAAGACGTATCGAACACTTAATGACAGATGTCTAAGAAACCTAAAGCCCATCACAAAGAAAAAAAATAAAAAAATAAAAATAATAAATATTTTATCGTATTTTATTGCATATCCAAATTAAATTTAATAAAAAATTTATATTATAAATTCATATTTTTTATCCAAATCTAATTTTTGTCATCAGTTTTTTGTTTTCGTTCTTTCATTTATTTATTCTTCTGTTTGTAATTTTTGGTAAATAAAAGCTAGAAAAACTAAAAGATTATCAACCGTAGTTAATGGTACAAATAATAATAGAAATAAATTAAACGAAAAACTGTCAAAATGTCATGGCGTTTCAGAATGTTTATAGATAATTTGTAGAGCATTAAATTTCCTTTCGGGTAGACTAATAAAATATAGTACGTTCATAGTACGTTTAATTGTTTTTCAAATTAATTTTTGAATAAAGTTCTACCTCATTTACGCTCGTTCACTCGACGTTTCAAAATTTTAAATAAAACAATAATAATAGTAAGAAAACCTTTTTCTTTAAAAATTCATTCCAACCTTCGATTAACAACGCTAGAGCTTAACAGTTAGTGTTTGCTTAATTAATTTTTTCTCAGAAACTATCAACTTTTCGAAGAACATCAGAGAGACAAAAAAGTTTTAGAATATTTTCGTCTATCTAAATAAAATATTTCCAATGTATTTATCATCGTCATAAAAAAGATCTAGACAAAAATTGAACGGGGGTGGTTATGTTTAGTAACTTAGAAGGGAAGATTGAAAGTACAAATAGGCTCGAAACATGCCCTATTATAAGCTAAACATATTTCCCAAATTTCATTTTCCTGGTGTTAATGGTTTTCGGGAAAAAAAAATTCGCAGGGGAGTCGAAATCGCTCATAGTTTATATAAGAAAGTACCCTTAAAATTGCCTAATGAATCACTCCCTGAAATTTGAGCACGTCATTCAGATACAGCCTGTATGTAATACATACAAGTGTCTCAAGTAACTGCTTCGTTAGAACTTTTTTAGGTTCCACTATTCGTACAGTTGTTTGGTAAGTATTTTGGTACAAAATTTTGGTAGTATTTGTTGTTTATTCGGAACTTTCGATCTAAAATATTTTCAAGATGGCTGTCACGTCCAGTCCACCGGAAATAGACTTAAAATTCGTTATTTGAAATGGAATGCTATAGTTTTTATTACACCTTTTAATTGTACGTAAAAAAATATGTTGACTTTCATGAAAGTTATTGTTACCTAGCGTTTTTCGGTTTTGAGTTATATTGATTTTAAGTTTTTTTTTGCAAATTTCACCATGCTCTTTACACCCCATATCTTAGCCAGCGTTCATTCAAAAAAGCTCTAAATTGGCACGATTACTTTTCGGATGCTGTCAAATAGATTGTCATTTATCATCTGGTCAAAAATTAAATTACGGTTTCTCCATATTCAATGGCAAGAAAGTCGAAAATTTTAAATGGATCGTACTATATTTTATTAGTCTACCCGAAAGGAAATTTAATTCTCTACAAATTATCTATAAACATTCCGGAACGCCATGACATTTTGACAGTTTTTCGTTTAATTTATTTCTATTATTATTTGTGACCTGGACTACGGAAAAGGGGTTTATGTACGAAAATTTATTTTCGAGATAAATACGATTGAAGTTTGTAGCAACTGCGCGTTAATTTTTTACACAAATCTATCATGTATTCAATGTTACATTATTCGTTAGCTTAGTAGTTACAAGTTATGAAGTTATTAGATACAGTAATACCTTTATTAACGCATCCCATCTTACACCAACGCGGTTTTGTGATCAGAAAACGAATTGAAAGTTGTTAACGAAATTTATTTCGATAAGAATGATGATTCTATTTCCGAAATGGATATTGATGTCGACATCGAAGGAGATGATCTAGGACCATCTAATGTTAAAGATTGCGGTAAACGTCGGTTTGAAAATTTATTGAAGTATTTCAATAGTAAAGGCGTAACTCTGAGGATACATGCTTTGACAAATAAGCCATGTACGAATCCAGCAGCTCTTAAGCCCGAAGTGATACAAAAGGTAGTTGACTTCATAAAAGCGACTGGAGAACGGATGGCAATTCCTCTGGCTGGTCGACTTCCGAATTTTAAAGATTTTCGGGTATTGAAACTCCCATCAAGCGAGAACCTATCTCTTCGCTCAATTCAAACGAACGTAAATTAAGCTACAAATCTTTTAGTAGAATTTGGATAAAGTACATACCGTACGTAACGGTCATGAAACCTGCGGATGATCTCTGCGATATTATGCAATGAAAAAGCAGTTGCTGCGATCACATTGAAAAAGCTAAGAATCAACGATCTTATTATATTTTATTATCGATCTTATTACGATCTTATTATTTTATTATCAAACATGGGGAACCACTGAACATCCAACTCAAGTATGTACTATCATTCGACTTTGCCCAAACAGTGCATTACCCAGTACTTCAAGGCGCTGAGAAAATGTGCTGTATTTTTTAAAAATATTATTTTTAAAGCCCTCTAGCGACTAAACTAAGCAATTTTATATGTAGACAAGATCATCATATTTTTGGTCAAGGTACTGCTACAAGGTACTACTATGTGATCTTCCATTGCACACGTCATTTCCGGACACTCTGTATATTACTCGCCCACAACAAACTTTATTGCATCTACTAGGCAAGGTTTTATAAGTTCAGTTAAACAATCCAGTCAACGCGATTGATTAGGTACATTACAATTTAAGAAAAAGAATAAGATGTGCATCGCCTTTTGTTTCGCTCTGTTATAATTTTTCTTTTGTTGTTTTTTTTTATCACATTAGTTGCATCAACATTAATAGTAGTAATACCTGTAGTTTATGAGCCAGTTCACCAAAAACTCTAGAAATCAGTGTGGCTTGGTTACGCATCCCATATTGACATTTTACTCCCCAAGGGATAATTAGTAGTTACCCACAGGTTAAGAACCACTGCGTTATAGCCAAAAGTCCGTTATATGAAAAATTGTTAGTACTAGTTTTAGTTCAATGAAAAATACATATACAACAATGTAACGCTGAATAACACCTAAACCAAGAACTAACACTAATCCTAGAAACATTCGGGTTTAGCGCAGTAGCGTAACTACCAGAGAGGCCGGGAGCGACTGACCCAGGGTGCACAACACCATGGAGCGCCATGATAATTGTAAAATACCTGATATCAAAAACTTAAAAGTGAAAATAATATTTAATTTAATATGCATAATCAAACAGATAAATTACATATACTGACTTCCATAAAATTTGCAACACCTAGAATTTATTGAACGATTTTATTAAAATTTAAAAATTTATTTGAAATAAAAATTAAAAAGTTTTTTTTCAATAATGAGTTGCTCCGCCGCGATTTGTAAAGCACTCATTAGACATCGTGGCATGCTATCAATCAAGTGATCTATAGCTACCTGTGGTATATCAATGCAAGCTTCGGCGGCAATGTTAGCTTCTTCCAAAGAAACGTGTTGTAGCCCTTGCCGTATGAGGGCCCGCATTATCCTGTGTCGATTGAATTGTTGAAAGTCTGTCTCTTGTGACCAAAAGTCTTAAGCGACATTCTTCTCGATCTTTAGTCTTTCGTCTTCTGCTGGGACGTCTAGACCCAAGGCGACGTTGTTGCACCCCTTCCTCGGACCCTTTGGACCGACATCTCAAGACCGTTGTAACATTTCGGTTTACAAGACGAGCAATTTCTCTTAGCTAGTAAATATTGGTAAATATAAATTAAATGAATACCGCAGAAATGACGGAATTCAACGTATTAGATGAAGATTCCAACAAAAGCGTGTCTTGGACACGCAAAAGTACTTTGGTGCTACTCGATTTGTACAAACACAGAAAAAGCGTTGGAACGTTAAAAGTGCGAAATTTTAAAAAGATGTGGGAAATTATAGCAAGTTTTGTTGTTTTGTGTAAATGATTGACGAAATGCGCATGTGTGTCACAAAAATCAGAATAATTTGCAGCTCTGGCAAGAAATTATTCTGACGGTTTGTTTTCAGTTGGAAATCAGTCAGCCAAGTACTACGAACGTATTACGCGATTAGAAAAATCACAAATTTGTCTACTGCGAACACTTAAAACCTAATACGCATGCGTAATAGTAAACAATCAATCAGCAATCGTTCTCCGAACAAACCTATTATAAACTTAATAAAAGAAATAAACGAAAAATTAGGGTACGGGATGGTTCAAATTCGATGTCCAAATAGGCTATTTCGGAAACTATAAGAGTTAGAAAAAAAGTAGCTTACATGTCTCGATCTCTTTTTTTAAATAAATTCCAACGTCGAAAACCTCAAAGCGCTATCGTCTTTTGTTTTTCCCCTAGAGGCCAAAATTGAAAATATCGTAAAACTAGCAAGTGCAATTATCTTGGTTATTATTATAAGTGGAGTATTATTACTAAGACACTTTAATGTCTGAGACACTTAATGTAAAGTGTAATTTATAGACACTTTTTTACAGAGAATTGAATGACGTAGTCAAAAAAAAATTTCTGTTTTAGATTTTGAGATATGACAATTTTCGTTTTTTTAAATGGAAACAACCACTGATTGTTCGCTTATTAAATTCGTTGTTTTCTTCTGATTACAAAAATATGGGGTTAGAGAGAACTTTTTTTTAATGTCAAAGAAATTAAATTTACAGTTTCCTGTAAATTACGGTACTATAACTAATAATTATTCTACTAAAAATGTATATAAAATTTATTTTATTTTCTAATATGGGGTTGTCGATCAAAAGTTGGAATGAATTTTTATGAAAAAATCTTAGTAGGCTTTGCAATCTTTTAGCTAATGTTGGCTCTATTTTCATCGTATATGTATAACTATAGATGTGAATTAAAAAAAAAAAAACAGTTTGAAAACGATGAAAGATATTTTATTCAGTCACACATCGAACACATTGCAGTAAAGTCCAAATTTTCAAAACCTGTTCTGCAAATTGTATTCCGGTCGTCATCTTACAAAGTACTGTTTTTTGATTTTTGAGTATTAATAATAGTAGACATATATATATATATATATATATATATATATATATATATATTTATATATATGTATATAAATATAAAGAATTCGACTCACATGTAAATTTTAAACTTCAACAAAAATTATGTACAGGGTGGGTAAATTTGGGTGTTATTATAGGCTATCTCAGAAACTATAAGAGATACGAAAAAAGTAGGTGCCATGTCCTGGTCTCTTTTTTCGAGACTAACCCAATCCCGCAAACACCAAACCTCTATCTTCTTTTGTTTTTAAGTTATAGCCAAAAAGTCAAATTTTCGTGATTTCAAAAAATGCTCATATTTCGTTTATTTTTGAAATTAGAGAAATGGGGTTGATACGTTCTTAAGACACTTTTTTAAGTAGAATATACTGCCGTTGAAAAATTTTAAAAATATTTAATGATTTTTGAGACACAACACAAAGTTTTTTTTTAAATACAAACTATACTTGATTATGATGTTAATGAAAAGAGCATATTTTTAGCTTTCCAATGATGTATCGCATGTATGGTGTATTTGCGGAAAATAAGCGTTAATTTTCAATTCCAAAATAGTAAGCGCTAAAGTTCAAAATTTTGATTATAGTAGGCGGGTTCGGACAGTAATTACCAGAGCCCGGACAGTTTAGGAAAAGTGCGCCCCTCCACACGAAATGAATTCCATGACAACGACGTAAGTACGTTGTTGTCGCTTTTGACACCTTTTGATCACTAAGTTACTCTTCAAAATTGAATTTCGAAGAGCGATGAGCGTACCTTAGCGAAGAACTTGCTGTGCAACATTAATTAATGAATTAATAAAAATAATATAAAAATACGACTGAATTATTCATTTTTGGTTTTATTAAATTTATAATTAATAAATTAATTCATAATTTATTTCGTGACATAAGGTATGACGTATCCGACAGGTTCGCACCCTTCGATTGAATTTTTGAGACTGGAGTGGGAGGCGTTTTAGGATAACTTTCCTAAACTGTCCGGGCTCTGGTAATTACTACCTAATTGCTATATGGTTTTGCACGAATATGACAGAAAGTTGCCCTTGTACCATTATGCAGGAGAAAGTTGGTTTTGTACCAATGAATAAAAACTTTGAAGAGTTGATTTAAATTTCTCAGTATCTTATCCCTTACTTTGTTCACCAATAAAAAATGATTTGTAGATAAAGTTTGTTTATTAAAAATACAAGAAACATATTAATTAATGAATAATTAAATAATATGAACAACAACTTCAGGAACTAAACAGTCACAGACTTCTTCTAGATCTTCTTCTACTAAACTTGCTGGTTGTAAGGTTAGAACAGTTGGGTATCAATGAATGAAATCTTCGGTAGTATCGTCCCTGTTTTCCCCAACCAGGAGATTTAGAAGTTTTTTCATATTAGCAACCTTTTCTTTTGAAATTGGGTGAGATAGAGGAAGATTAGGGATCATAAACTGGGCAGCGGACTTTCCATTGAAACGATGTTTATATGGTATATGGAGCCTTATCTATCATTTTCAAAGAATAATTTTTTAATTTTATCGCTTTATGTATTTAAAGATAATGAGGAATTTTTAAGCGGGAAACTCGTTTCGAAAAATTAATGAATAAAATGATCAGTAAACTCACGTTACTATAGTAACTAAGTGGTATTTAACGTTTTCCTCGCCTACTATAATTAAAATTTTGAATATTAATCTTTAATATTTTAGAATTAAAAAATAACGCTTATTTTCCCCAAATACACCAATACATCATTGGAAAGCTACAAATATGCTCTTTTCAGTAACACCATAATCTACTATAGTTTGTATTTAACAAAAAAACACAACTTTGTGTTGTATCTCAAAAATCATCAAATATTTTTAAAATTTTTCAACGGCAGTATATTCTACTTAAAAAAGTGTCTTAAGACGATCTTAATCAACCCCATTTCTCTAATTTCAAAAATAAACGAAATATGAGCATTTTTTGAAATCACGAAAATTTGACTTTTTGGCTATAACTTAAAAACAAAAGAAGATAGAGGTTTGGTGTTTGCAGGATTGGGTTAGTATCGAAAAAAGAGACCGGGACATGGCACCTACTTTTTTCGTATCTCTTATAGTTTCTAAGATAACCTATAATAACACCCAAATTTGCCCACCCTGTACGTCTAAATAACGAATTGTCTTAATTGCTTTTACGATGTTAAGTTTATATAGACCATATCCTCCATTTTCTACATCCTAAGACGACGTGCCTGAAGAAGACCAACTTTTTGGTTGAAACGTAACGTAGCACCGATTTAATAATTGAATAAAATATCTTTCATCGTTTTCAAACAATGGTTTTTTTTGAAAAAAATCACATCTATAGTTTGCAATCTTTGTCAGAAATATTTTTGACGTTTAAATGTCAGTGTTTTTCTTACTATTATTATTGTTTTTCCAATTAATTTTTAAATAAAGTTCTATCGCATTCACGCTCGTTCACTCGACGTTTCAAAATTTTAAATAAAACAATAATAATAGTAAGAAAACCACTGACATTTAAACGTCAAAAATATGTCTGACAAAGCCTACTAAGATTTTATCAATAAAAATTCATTCCAACTTTCGATTAACAACCCTACAGCTTAAGTGTTTGCTTAATTATTTTTTTTCTCAGAAATTATTAAATTTTAGAAGAACATCAGAGAGACAAAAAAGTTTTAAAATAGTTTTATCTATTTAACTGAAATTTTGTCAATGTATTTATCATCTTCATAAAAAAAAAGTCGGGTTAAATTGAACGGGGGTGGTTACGTTTAGTAGTTTAGAAGGGTAGGTTGAAAGTACAAATAGGGTCAAAACGTGCTCTATTATGAGTTAAACATATTTCCCAAATTTCATTTTTCTAGCGTTTATGGTTTTTGAGAAAAAAAAATTAAACAAAAATTCATCGCCCATGGTTCATAGAGGGTGTTCATTTCAAAACTTTCCACCTCAATTTCTGTAAATCCGGAAGTTTAAAAAGAAAATCGCTGAAATAGGTAAAGAATAAAACCAATGGGGACAACTTTTTATGCAAAAATTGACTCACTCGCTTCAACCCCCCGCCGCCAGAAACCAACCCCTTAAAAATCTTAAATGGAAAGGGGTGTCAAGTAATACCTCATTTTAAAGGTCTTTTAAGGTACTACATGTTAGTATTTAGTTTTTTTGAATTGATCGATTCATTTTCGAAATTTTTGCGAAAATCTTTGTTTTGTATTTCCCGCTTTAATTAATATTAAAAACTTTAATCACCTTCTTAAAAGCAAGAATAAGTAATCTTTTATTATTAATTTATAAAATGAAATTACTATGTTCGTTTTTACAACGACCATTAAACCTTTATTATTTCGGAGCAATCCGAAATCTTTGATATTTAGGTTATTTTGACAATGATATACCTATGTTGGCTAGCTTGCCTGGCGTCTGTCAGAGATATTTAGAAAAAACGATTTCTGTTTCATTTTTCTTTTCTTTTAGGTTTATGTGGTTATTATTTAAACAACTTTTAACTGCTTGAAACGTTTTATTTTATTTTCAGTTATTTAATTATGTACAAAAACTTTTTGCAGAGAAAATCAACTTAATAATTGTTCAAAGTGTTGTCCGTTATTAGCTAAACAATGGTACAACCGTTGTTCAAAACTACGGCGCACATTTTCAAAAACTTCCCTTTGAATTCCACGGCAAGCTGCAGTAATTCTCTGACGAAGTTCTTCTAAATTTTGAGGTTGAGAGGTAAATACAACAGACTTTAAATGACCCCATAAAAAAAAGTCTAATGGCGTCAAATCTGGTGATCTATCCATCTGTTTGGAAACGTATTATCTAACCACTGTCGTACTGGGAGAACATAGTGAGGAGGAGCTCCGTCTTGTTGAAAATATAATTCATTCTCATCAAGTAAGGCATTTTCTTCTCTATCCAACTGATTCTCGAGAGCTTCCGTAATTAGTGGATTGATAGTATTTTCTAACATATCCAAGTACACTTCGCCGTTTAAATTTCCATCGGTAAACACTGGACCAATCACTTGGTCTCCCAAAATGCCGGCCCATACATTAACTTTTTCAGGATATTGTGTATGCCCTTCTACAGTCAGATGAGGGTTTTCATTACTCCAATATCTGCAGTTATGTTTATTTACAAATCCATTTAAAGAAAAAGTGCATTCATCACTAAAGCAGATATTTTTCATAAAAACGTTGTTATTATTAATAATAGTGGTCACTTCTTCACAAAACTGTATTCTCCTGTCAAAACCGTCTTCAGTTAGCTCTTGATGTATTTTCAATTTATAAGGATGGAATTTGTGAAGTTTTACAACTTTATGAACAGAACCCAAGGATATACCAGTTGCACGAGATACCTGACGCAATGAAGTATTGGGGCTGATACCGAAATGACCTAACACTTCCAGTTGAGCGGTTTCATTCAAAACTCTCGACTCATTATGATTTATGTTGGCAACGGACCCAGTCTGAGTGAATTTCTTCATGAGATTCAGGACGTATGTATGAGATACGTTCTTATCTGGATGCCTTTCATTAAAAACTGCGGCAGTTCGTCGAGCACATTCATTTTGGGATTAATACAATAAAATTTCAATCCTTTCCTGCAAACTGTAAACCATTATTGCTGTTTTATTTAAATAACTTTGTTAAGTGGATAACACAAAGTTGTTTAAGTAATAACCAAATAAACTTATGTTCAGAATTGCACTTTTATTTTATTCTTTTCTCGCACCGTTTATAGAAAGAGAAAAATTTCGTCCCTTTTTTTGGCCATTCGAGTCAAGAGTAATTTTCATACAGGTTTAATGTAAAATACTTTCAATAAAATTTAGTTTAATTCATAATTATACGTGTTTAGTTTTCTTAAATATTTCCGATTGCTCCGAAATAACAAAGGTTTAATGGTCGTTGTAAAAACGAACATGGTAATTTAATTTTATAAATTAATAGTAAAAGATTACTTATTCTTGGTTTTAAGAAGGTGATTAAAGTTTTTAATATTAATTAAAGCGGGAAATACAAAACAAAGATTTTCGCAAAAATTTCGAAAACGAATCGATCAATTTAAAAAAAATAAATACTAACATGTAGTACCTTAAAAGACCTTTAAAATGAGGTATCACTTGACACCCCTTTCCATTTAAGATTTTTAAGGGGTTGGTTTCTGACGGCGCACACAGGCGAATTTTTTAAAAATCTCGGCCAAAATTGGAAAAATTTAAGGAATAAGATTGAAAATGCAATTATTGCTTTTTGATTAAGTAAACCCCAAGGTGCCTCGAAACACATTATTTATAATTATTGTAACAATCGCCGCCAAAATATTTTAGTTGTTAATTGATTGTTTAGTAAACAGTTATCACCTAGATAAAACGTCGGTAAAAATTGTGGTTTTTAATTAATTTTTTCCTTTACACTTTTTTTATATATTTCGAAAATTTATCATAGAACGTATTGCTGGTGGTAAGAAGATTTGTATAATATACAGAAAGCAACAATTCGGTTATTAGTATTTTTGTAATATTGTTTGATTACATCATATGTGGAAATTGAGAAAATAATTTATTTTACGATATTAAGATGGGCAAAAAATAAATTGTTTAACGTTGTTCAAAAGTAATATTGTATACGTGTTGTAGTCAGTGATGGGCGCTGGGTAAATACCCGGCGGGTAGGTATTTATAAAATGGGTATTTATCCGGGTATTTACCCCAGCCCAGGGTAAATACCCAAACAGAGTACGTATAAAAGTGATACAAGTAAAAATATATCAAAATAAATGAATAAAAATGAAGAGGAAGATGATAAAATGGGCGTTGAAGACGAGGAATTGCCGACGATCGAAAACGTATTATCATCAGACGAATCTGTCGTAATTTAGATTAGATCAAGTTATTATGATTATTATCATCAAGCTTTGCCACAATGATGACCACATCGTTTACGCCAGTTCTTCTTCATAGGTCTTCATTTAGTATGTGGTCCCTCAGGGTTATACCCAGCATCGACTTCTCCATCTATCTTTGCGTCACTTTGAGCCTCCTGCCAATCGCCATGTTTGATGGCGCATTGGAAACGTACAATTTTCACCACATATAGAACGTGCTGAAATTGTGAAATTTTATATCCATAAAAGTTCCTCTGTTGCGCTTGCTCAACGCGTGTACAGAGCAAAATATTAAGATTTTTATTAAAATGTTAAGGCTATAGCTGTTGTAAGTGTTGATATTCAAAAGCGTGACAATGGCGCGACGGTGACAGTCAACTGAACTCAAAGAAAATGGCATGGAGGACTACTGGTTCCAGAAAGATGGTGTAACATGCCATACTGCTCTATTAATTGGAACTATTGATGGCTCTATTGATAGATACCGAAAAGTGGCGATTATGACTGGCTGGTGCGTTCGCCTGATTTAACGCCTCCTGGCTTTTCCTGTGGGGATACCTTAAGAGCCAGGTTTATGTCAACAAGCCAGACACTCTCGAGCAACTTAAGGCCAACAGACGCCAAGAAATCGCCGAAATAACGCCCGAAACGTCTAATGACCGATCTCGCTGAGACACCCTGTATAGGAATATAGCTCTTAAAGATGTCTTTAAATTTCCCGTAGGCTGACCATGCGAGTGTGATCATTCTGTTTAGTTCGCTTGTTTAATTATCTCTCGATACACGAACCTCATGGCCAAGATATACATAGCTGTCAACCCTCTCAATCTCATTATCCCCAATGTTGATGTTAGAGTTGGGAACAAGATTTGTCATAAATTTTGATTTCTCCACGTTGATATTTAGCCAGACTCTTGCGCACACCTCCTTTAAATCGTTCAGCATTAGTTTCATCTCCAAGGTTATCCGAAATAAGAACTCTATCGTCCGCGTAGCACAAATTACTTAGGCATTTACCATCAATGTTTATGCCTTTTTGGGACCAATCCAGTTGTTTAAATGCACTCTCCAGGACTGTGATGAACAATTTAGGTTCACCATTGTATCGCCTTGTTTTACTCATAATCAGTACTTTAATACTTCTACTCTCTTCAGTACTTTCGTGCAATTTTACTATCATTGTAGCATTCTTGCAGATGTTATAAATGAGTTTTAATTAAATTTTATAAATACCTCTAAATACCCATCTTGGGTAAATACCCCCGGGTATATATCCAGGAAATTTACCCTTGAAAATAAATACCCGGGTATTTAACAACACTGGTTGTAGTATAAAGCCTACTATTGTAGATTTTACTAAAAATTCTTGCGGTATTTTGCGGTTTTACCTTAAAATAAATTTTTATTATAGTGTGTGTATAAAATTCGGAAAAAAATCATACTTCCGCTATGTGCTGTTTGTTTGGGGAGCGCATTTGCAGTTAGAAAATAAATATAAAGGGACACTTTTTCACTATTAAATTGATAATATAGGTGTCCACAAAAAGGTTTCTAACCAAAATTACAATTTATTTTCTGAAACACTAATTAATTTTAGTATGAGATGTTAGCGTTCTAAAGTTAATAATTTTCTAGAAAGAAATTAAAAACTTGAATTGACACACTGAATTTTCGGTAAAATATTAAAAGTTGTTATTGTGTCAATTCAATTTATTATTTGCAAGATTTTTTCGTTGAAAATAATTAACCATCCGTCTTATACAGGCTGGTCCGTTACTAATGGGACACAGAGCAACAGTGAATTCCTTACATTAAATTATTACGATTTAACCCAATTTATCTTAGTCTACTTGTTAATAATAACGAAGTTACAGATGGGTAAAGTTTATACTTTATTTTCATTTTTCTTTAATAATTTTCACTGTCAATTAGCATTAATACTCTAGTATTAATGCCAATACTGTAGTATTAATGCCATTTGAGAGTGTTAGTCTAGTGTTTGATGAAATAAAATCATTTTCAACGCCAACTAATGTTTACTGAGCATAATTAAATTTTGCAAATTGCCTTACAGTGATTATCTTGGAAACGGAGAACTTTAGAAAATGTCTGAGAAACTGTTTCAAGTTGTGTTAGTTGCAAAAATTTTAACGATGATAAGGATATGTCTATTTTAAAGGAGTTTTTTAAGGCAGGCAGTGCCATCTGAAAGATAAATCAAAACTAATACCAAATTATTATTTATCGTCTTAAAAAATGGTAATGTACCAATTTTTGTGGTCATAATGCAAGAGAAAACGAAATATTTAAAGAAAAGCGAAAATAAAGTATTAACTGTAATCATCAGTATTTTCGTTATTATTGACAATTGGACTAACATAAATTGGATTAAATCCTAACAATTTAATGTAAGGAATTCACTGTTCCTCTCTGTCCCAGTAGTAACGGACCACCCTATATATAAAAATATAGGTAGATACCAAGGACAGTAGAATCTAACAGGACTGCTACATCCATTGTTGTGACAACCTGCCCGCAAACTACGTCACACCATTTTCCACGCCCAGCTGTTGTTATGGTCTATGCGTTTGCTGTGTATTTTTAGAGGTTATATCCTAGACGTATTCATATTATTTTTGAAGTTTTATGTTTTTAGACGTATTAATGTCTATCATATAACCTTTAAAAACGCAGACAGTTACCAGGCGTGGCAAATAGTGTGACGTAGACTGCGGGCAACCAATCCCTAGTGGACTACAAAAATACAATGGATGTAGCAGTCCTGTCAGATTCTACAGTCCTTGGGTAGATACAATTAAATAAAATCGCAGTATATCATAAAATACTTCATCCTTGGTAATTGTATAGATATTTTTTAATTTCCACCAATTTTGCAGTATAAAATTGACAAAAATATCTTTTTGGCAAAGATTTTTAACTAATTCGCTTCTGTGCGGCGGGGGGTTGAAGTGAGTGAGTCAATTTTTGCATAAAAAGTTGTACCCCTTGGTTTTATTCTTTACCTATTCCAGCGATTTTCTTTTTAAACTTCCGGATTTACAGAGATTGAGGTGGAAAGTTTTGAAATGAACAACCTGTATATCAAAGTACACTTAAAATTCACTAAAGATTCACCTTTGAAGTTTGTTCCAGTCATTCACATACACCTGTATAATAGAACTCAAGGCTTTACTGTATTGTTAAATTATTTATTTAATCCATGAATTTAAATCTTGAAACAAAATTAGCATTTAAATCAAAAAATAAAAAGGACTTATTAAATAGGTAATATCTTGAAAATGTAATTTTTATAAAACATACTTAATTAGGTAAAAATGAAAGTGTTAAGGAATAAAAAAAAATAAAACCAATATATCGATATCATCGACACATTTTATTCGCACAGTTTAACACTATAAAAATACCCGAAATAAAACGACATTTCGCACAGAGTTATCTATTTATTGAGTCCCGTTAGAACATAACTATACTGCCAACATGGAAAAGATTACTGTTTAAAACCCCATCAACACAAGTCTGGAAAGGCACAATATAAAATACGGGTTCGACGCACATTTTACTACAACTAAGATTTCCTTTTTTTATTTATTATTAATTATTTTTTCGAGTAGTTGTGATCGGTTATTATTTTATTTTGTTTTATTAGTTTTAACTAAATAGCGGAGGTGATATTGTTATTATTTTTTTTCCTTTTTTTGTTTCTTTTAATTTATTATAATTATTACGATTGATCTCAATTAGATGATGAGTCATTAGAAGCCATGGACCTTTAGTTGGTCCGGCTTTGCCAGTCCGCTCTTTGTCAGCCACTGGCAAATATTTTCTCTTTGGTCGCCCTGTAGTTGAAGGACTTCACCGTATTCTGGATGCTCTATTACTGTGCCATTGCACGCAAATTCCTATTTCAACAAAAATTTAATTAAATAAGCAATCCTAATTGTTTTAAAGTATAATAAAAGTGTGAGAAGTGTGTAAAATTTCTTAATTTACCTTTTTACATGCTCGTACAATTTTTTTCAGGTCATATTCAGCCGATAATCCCTGCACCGTAGTTAATGTCTTGCGACCATTTCGTTGCTGTATTCTTATATGAACAAGCCCGTCCTGAACATCATCATCAGCACCCTTACTTGCATCAGCAAAGGGGTCTATAAGTTAATAAAATGAGATAAAGAATTACTCAGGTAACAAAAAAGAACTAGAACAAGAAACGTTGGGTTGGAGAGAATTAGGTCGAGGTCATGGACTTTATGGAGAATTCTGGATGCAGTGAACATTTTTTTTTGAATTTTATTACCCAAAAAACATAAAATAAGCCTCATAAATCTTACGCACGTTTTAAACATAATCCTGTTCTATAAATAACACCAAGCGGGATAAGCAATGAGTTGCAATACAAACAACAACGGCCATATTATTTTTGACAGCCGCGAAATAAGAATGATAAAGGTTTGTATTTTTACGATAACTTACCGAATGTGGTTAGATTCTGGATGGACATACGATAATCAAAATATATACGTATAAAAGAAAGACTTGCGAACTGCACTAAACCTGCGGATAAACGGATGATCACAGATTAAAAATTGCCCGCAGCAAACTGAACCAGCGCCTTGCAAACCGCTTGATGATTCACTAGTATGACGTAAGCGCATGCGTCCAGAAAGCCAACATCAAGCAAATGAAAATTTTAAGGTTCGCGATCGGCCGAGAAGTGAATGATTTCTCAAAAACTTATACAAAAACACAGTTGCGTAAAATGGGTTAGATTACAGGAAAAAAATGTTAGAAAAAGCTACAAAACTATTGAATTTCTACGAAATAATTTGACGTTTGAAAAAATGAATATCGACATGTATTATTTTTTTACCTTGGTTTTTTAATCACAATTTTTTAATTGCCGGCAAAATTTATGTTGGCACCTCTAGCTGTCATTCCTTTATTTACATTTATTTATCGTTTTTAATCAAGTTTTAATCTTATCATACATTTAAACTATGCCATGAACTTGATGTATCGCAGGGTAAGTCATAAACACATGTATAAATATTAATCAAACAAAAATAGGTAAATTATTCTGGATAACAAAATTGATATAGTGCAAAAAGTTAGGTTAACTTTCCGAAGAGATCGTGTAATAGACCTTAAAAAACTTTCAAAAATCAAACAAACATTTTTAATTAAGAAATATTAAAAGTTATTGGCATACACTGCCTCAATAAAGTCTACGTACAAATTAAATTAAAAACTTCTACAAAAAAATTAAAAAAGATACACCTCCAAGGTAATGAAAAACTTGTTAGGATTGATAAAGAAATGTAAGGAATTCGAACTGTAACATTTATTTCCAAATTGAACGTTTTTGGGATTTATAAAAAATATATACAAGAAAAAGCGTAAATTCTACACACGTGTCCATACAACGACGGTTGTGAAGTTAGCCATAGATTTTAAAATCGAAAAATGACCGATTTCCGCAACTCAAAACGCAAATTAAAATTAATATTTGAGTTTAGCACTCCTAGAACAACCCCTATACAAAAATTTACGGGGGGGTGTTTTCATTTAAGGGCGTAAAAAATCCCAAAGTTGTGAACATCGCGTGCGCTCGAAGACTGTTCGACCAAAATCGAAAAATGACGAATTTCTGCAACTCGAAACGCAAATTAAAATTCATATTTGAGTTTAGCGGTCTTAGAATAACCCGTATACAAAAATTTACGGGGGGCTGTTTTCATTTGAGGGAGTAAAAAAATACCAAAGTTGAAATTCAGAGTTCTTGATTATTAGATTGAAAATATGTAAGAGTTCGTTGACTAAAAATGTAGGAATCTCATCTGGGCCAATTGTAGCCTTTGAATTGAATTTTTTGAAAGATCATTTCGTCGTAACTGACTTCGGAGATACCAAAGGTGACAGAATTAGTATCATAAACAGCGTGATCGTTACCAGTAGGTTCAAATGATGCAGGATAGTACATACCCTCAAAATGATCGGCAAATAAGTTGACTACTGTTAGCAAATCGGAATTCATTGGCCCACTTGAGAGAGCCTGGAGATCTTATATTGTTTCTGCTCATGTTAACAAAACGCCAAACGTTTTTGGGTTCTTTTCTTATGTCCCTCAGAGATTTGACATAAACTTGTGCGATGATGTCTGCAATGAGTTTTTCTATACAATTTATGGTGGTGTTTTTTGCATGCTTGCCCTCAGATTTAAGTACGTGAGCGTCAAGGTCGTTGTATAATGCTTCATAAAAAACATTACAGTATTGTTCAACCGATGATAACGTAAATAAATGAGTCCAGTCGATGTTAAGCAGTGCCTCGTACATGTCAGGCAGATAAGATAACATCTTGAGCTATCAAATGTGTAGGCACCGTTACCGCAAAACAGTAATGTCAGATTAGTAATTATCTTCTCATACCAATGTAAAGTCTGAATGTTTAATTGCAAACTCAAGTTTGAGGAAGCAAGTATCAAATCAAGAGTTCTATCAATGATATTCATTACATTATTTAATTGCAGAAAGTCATTATTACTGCAATATTAAAATCACTCATGACTATGGTATCCAAAGACATATCCAACATTGATTGAATGTAAACGAAGGTGTAACTATACATACATTCCTCCAGATGTAAGAGGTGGGAAATAGCAGACAACAATGTTAAAAGCCGATTTCATCTTTTTAAAGTCAATCCGTACAGCTTTCAAGTCAATTGATTCAATAGGACAGGAGGCAATCATGATATTCGAAGTAGCAACTCTGGAATTAACAGCCAGTAACATCTCTCCACCCTTACGGTGAGATCGATCAGATCTAAAAACGTCTTACCTGTCTGGAAAGATCTCGTAGTCTAGGATGCTCTTCTTGACCCAAGTTTCCGATGCATCGACCGAAGTAAAAAATTCATTGATTTTTGTATTCAATCGCGTGTGTTTTGATAGTATATGTTGTACTCTTTCCATTGGGAAGTAATTAGTTTTTCTTAACAATTCTCGGACATCTATTAATGAACTGTATATTCTTAAATCATTTTCACCGTATTCAAAATCCGCATCTAACAAGGGAAATGAACAATCAAAGAAAATTTTGCGTAAACGTGTGGATGGGGCTCATTGGAAATAATTTAATTGGTCCTTATTTTTTACCGGATGGTTTAACTAGCGCAGCATACAATGAATTTTTACATAACAATTTAATAGGCCTGCTTGACCATGTACCTTTAGAAAACAGATGTAATGTGGTTTTCCAGCATGATGGATGCCTTGCACCCTAATATTGTGCAAGGCATTCAATGAAATTGGTGATTTTTCGATTTTAGTCGAACAGTATTCCCGCGCACGCGATTTTCACAACTTTGGGATTTTTTTATGCCCTTAAATGAAAACACCCCCCCGTAAATTTTTGTATAGGGGTTGTTCTAAGAGTGCTAAACTCAAATATTAATTTTAATTTGCGTTTTGAGTTGCAGAAATCGGTCAATTTTCGATTTTTAAATCTATGGCTAACTTCACAACCGTCATACACCGGCTACCTTAAATTATTCTCCCACCAGTCTTAATTCCCTAGTAGGCATCTGTTAATTAAAATTTTAAGTATGTAACAATATATTTAACCAGCAGAGTAATTTATAAAAAACGGAATAGGCAAGTCAATAACATTCAAACATATGAACTTTCAAAAGTTTATTAATTTAAAAAAAAAGTACTTCAGTACAAAAGTTTGTGTACCAGGACTACAAAAGGTGAAAAAAAATTGGTGTTTTTAAAAAAAAAGAAATTTTTGTTTGCAATAACTTTGGTTACTTGTGTAGGATTAGAAATCGTTTCTAAATCTTGCTGAACTAGTTCACATTCTGCTATTAAAAGCTGCTTTCAATATTCCTTACTAAATGCAGCTATTGGAAACCAACGTATCTTAAATTATGGATGGGAAATTGAATACAAAACGACATAGCAATCTTACGTAGTACTCGTTAGTACGTAAGATTGTAACGGACTTAATATTATGTCCAATATTATAAGCATTACTCCTGAACTGCCACATATCGACCAAACGAAATATATTTCAAAATATAAACATTAAACACAATAAGGATATGTGTTGTTAGCTGCAGTTATAAAACAGCATCTATCTATAAAACCTTCTGATAATATTACCTTTGCTTCTTCTGAAAAGATTGTAAATAAGCTGACAATCTGACATCAGCGAGTTTTAATGATTTATTTCTGATTTATAATTTGAAAAAGGTCTCTTAGTGCTGAGTGAGGTATACGATGTTGAACTGCCCATTTTCTTATTTTACGTCTAAATATTACCTCTTTATTGAGCTCTATGCTTCTAAATTACTGTTGTCGTTAGATTCTAGTTCAACTAACCAACTTTCGGTTGCCTTTTCGTAGTCATTACATCCTTTTAGATTCGGTTGTACGAAGACTTGCGTAGAATTTACGGGTTTTATTGTATTTATTTTTTTATAAATCCCAAAGACGTTGAATTTGGAAATAAATGTTACAGTTCGAATTCCTTACATTTCTTTATCAATCCTAACAAATTTTTCATTACTTTGGAGGTGTATCTTCTTTAATGCTTTTGTAGAAGTTTTAAATTTTAATTTGTATGGAGGCTTTATTGAGGCAGTGTATGTTTAATACGAGTTTGAGGAAAAATGTATGTTTTTTTAACTAAACTTTTTATTTAGATACAGTAAAGCTCCTCTAATTCAAATTATCCGAATCCGAATTAGCGAAAATCCAGATTACTGGAGCAATATTAAAAGCGCAATTAATAATAAAGCTTTATTTATAATGAATATTATAGATATTTTCAAGGAACACTAAACAATACGTTATATGGTAAGAAATCAATACAATAATAAGATTTACTGAAAAAGATCAGAAATTTTGGTGTGACAAATACACTCTTGTTTAGCCTCAATTGCTCACTGTCGTAGTATTCTGAGAGTGGTCAAACTGTTTAATTCGACTCTATTTTCCTCTACCCATTGTATGCAGGTACTGAAACTCCTAATAGCCTCTTCGTGTTTAACTTTCGGCTCATCTCTGGCAACTTTTTCATCGGAGGAACTGCCATCACTCTCCAATGGTATATGGTCTTCATCTCTAACAATCCATTCAAGAATTTCAAATTTTTTAGATTAAGCGTTAATATCTACAACATACTTCCGATTTCAACAATTTCTTGTCGAACTTCATCATTTCATAGCAATCTCTTTTTGACAATCGACAATGGAACGTCGTCATCTGAATCCCATTCAGTTTTTGAATTTGTGGCGTCACCAACAGAATCACTATTATCAACTGAATAGCAAAATATATTTTTTCAACATTTTCCTATTGGATCAGGCAAGAGCCAACTGAAAATAAATAAACGCACCATTAATAAATTACCATTAAATGGAAAAAGAATAATATGTACCCCACTATTTTATTCTTATTCTTTTTAATATCTGAAATTGTGGATGTACCGACACAATATTTCTCTGCTAGCACTTTACCACTATAACCATTTTGCAATTTTTGTAATATCTCCTGTTTTTTGGCGAGACTTAATGTTGTGTATGGCCATGTTGATTCAAACTGATTCGGGGATTTCCCTTTTTATGTGCCACACTGTTACGGATATTTTCGCTAGTATTCAAACACGACGGGAAATCACACATCATGCGATCCAAATTAGGGGATCCGTGGCCTATCCGAATTATAAAAAACATAATATAATATTGGCAGTTTTAAATTTTGTCCGGATTACAAGGACATCCGAATTTGCGGAGCTCTACTGTATTTAGAAATTTAAAAAAAATCATTTCAATCCTATTTATGGAAATAAAGCAATATGTTTATATGAAAATAATAGTACTCAAGCAGCAAGTTTACCCACAATGTTGATCCATAATTTCAAAACGAAACTAAAATGAAGATGAAACTGGAATCTAAATGGTACCTAAATTACATTTAACATTTGAAGCTAACAATAAGAAAAGTATCCTTTTTGTTTCATAAACAGGTGTTTTTGTTTAGTATTATGATCAAAGTTAATGAATATACAATAGACTCTGGTTATAACATATCCTCGCAGAATCAAAAAGTATCAAAATTAAAACATTAAAAATTACCAAATATATGTATATGTGATTCTGGATTCAAAACTATTATTTCAGATCACATTGAGTATATCTTTCTGAAAGCTATGAAAGAATTATAGAAGGGTTTATTCTAAGAACTACTTATGTCTTTTCTAATCTTGATTGCATAAATTTTGCTTATATGGCATATGTTAATAGTAGGTATTATTTCTTTTTGCTCGGTGGTTTGGAATCCAATGTATCACATATACATTGACCGCTTAGAGTTGGCTCAGAATCGGTTTGTTAGACGCGTCGCTCGCAAATTTCACTTAGCCTATTGTGAGTACTCGGTTTACTCGGTCGCTTGTGTGTTCGGTTTGGCTTCTCTGTCCTGCCGTAGGTTTCTGAGGGACATTCAATGTCTCGTAATATTGCACTCGTGATAGTTCAGCGTCTAATGCGTGTACTAATTCGCCCATCTTGCGCATATTAAACACTTATAATAAAGTTTGCCAAACGATCGATTTATTTAATTGTTCTTTTGTATCGTTTAAAAAACAATGTATGTTACTTCCTATCACTAATTGATGTTTGTGTTATATAGCTCGCTTAAAAATTATTTTTATTTTAGTTATCCTTTTTTTAACAATTTTTTGTCATTATCTGTTCACCTTTATAGTTTATCATGTAATCTTTTGTTTTGTTGTAATTTTTGTGGATGCTTCATTTGGGCTAACCTGTCAGCATCCCGAATTGAATAAATAAATAAATACTAACAGGTTTCTTAGACTTTTGTATACAATGTCAATATGTCTAAATAATAACTTTTAAATCCAATGTCACATTAATATTAAAAATTATTTAAGATTGTATGATGAAAAATCTACTTAAAATATAATTGTTTGTCTTGCCTTGAGCCTTGAATAACCGAAGGTGGAAATTTTCCAATAATGTCCTTTACGAGGATATCATACTCTTCATCTCTCGTTCCAGCATAAATCTTCTGGTATTACCCAGTCCTTTTATAATATTTTACTTGAAACTTGGAATTAGACAAGACGTTAGTAATTTTACCAACATAAAAATAAGCTAGTATTTTTAAAAACTTTATCAAAACCAAATCGCCCGTATTTAAATTATCTTGAGCAAAATTCTCTTCAATCTTCTCTTCCACATTCCTACGTTTTATATTCTCTAATCGAAATGTGCGCGATTATCAAGGATTAATAGGATCGGGTCATCTTTTGAAGGTTTTTCTTGAGCAATGAAATGTTTTAGATAATCTACAAAACACCTTCATTAGATTATATAGATGGATTTTCTATTTGTAGCCGGTGTGAGGAGACATGACGAAAAACGATTAGTTTTGGGAATTACAAACATTTAGCTGGTCGCACTTTTGCGTTATTATCTGTAACTTCCTTCACTGCTCTTTCCAATGTTCCATCTATTGCAGGCCTTGTTTTACCTTGCTTACTTCTAGGCATTTTTCTGGAAAGAATAACGATAGTAGTCTGCCGTCTCCCTACGAAGGTTGGCGATCCACCGGCGTAGATCTTTTAGCCACTAGTTTTGTAGTCCCGCTTACCTTTTTCCATCAATAAGGAGTTAGAGGAATCACGTAGCGCTCCCCCTGATACTGAAGCTTTCGTTCTTTAACGGTTATATCAGGAGTAAAGAATTTCAATATACTTTGTCCTCTGCAGCGTCTCTGCCTTGTTGCATTTATTCAGCCATCAATCCTTTTGCTCTCATCATACTATTGAGCGCCCTGTAATGGCTGTTGTCTCTTCCCTTTTGTTTTCTTTTCTCTGTCATAAGCTGGAGGATTTGTTCTGTCATCCACTGCTGCATCTTGGGAGTATGTGCAAACTCAATGTCGATATCTTGCGTGTCATTTAGAGCCGATTTTATGGCATCCCATCTACATTCCATGCCTGTATCATCGTCATTGTAGTTGCCGGATGTTTGTAGATGGAACTGGATATTTTCGGTTGCTTGGACCCGTATCTCTGGATTAGCGAATCTTTTTACATCGATCCGTTTACGTTTGTCCGTAAATTGGGCTCTACTGAAGTGGCGAAGCCGTAAATCCATCACGACTAGATTGTGGTCGCTATGAATACCAGCAACTATGGTAGATAGTTCATGCTCTGTGCAGAATTGCATTAGGCTGCCACCAAACGTCAATGACGGAGTTCATTAGTTCTGCTGAAATTAGAATAGCTGCGCTGTTTTGGTATTGGCTGTCGTCTTTTCCAGAGTAGTGTAAAATGCTGTTTCCTGTGAGTTCCCGTACTTGGCCATTTCACCACGTTGAGGCCCAGTGTTAATCGTAGTTTCTATATCTCCGCTTTTTAGTTATTTTCTTTTCCTTCACCAGTACCTTTTTATCCTGAGCCAATCATAGCTTTCCTTTTTTTCCTTCATGCTCGTTATCTTATCTGGTTCTCTGTGCTTCATTTGCATATTCCGTTATGTATGCTCTTATCTTTATCCAGGTTTTATTTACGTCTCAATAAAGGCGTATTATGGGACTTGTGATATTTTTTCCATTTATTCAATTTTTATACAATGTTCATACCATATTCAACTCGGCGATATTAGAAAATTGATCTGTGTATGTTTGGATTGGAATTTTTAGAAATAATTTTTGCGAAATTGCTTTGCCGGATATCTCAGAGTACATTCCTTTATAACAATGTCCAACAATGTTTTTTAGAATAAGATGGGGGCGCATGTAAATGCTACATTAATTTTGAATTGTCGTTTTGTTAATAAATGTGGGGTTAACCAATAGCGTGGCTCCATCTCAAGCCTCAAGCGGATACATTTTCTACCTAAGTGCTTCCAAAATGGTGCATTATTGTACAGAAAAATTACTTTATGTTTATCATGTTAGTCCACAAGGTTGTGTTACTGCATTCCCACAAGAATCGTCGACAAGTTGCAAACTTACTCTAATAATTCTACTAATTATTAACTAATTACTGTTTGATAATTGACGCGTTTGTACTGTAGCCTTATTTTGTTATCATGTAAATGGTATTATCAAGTTTTTCTTATTTATTTTACGTTTTGACTTGATTATTTATCGTTGTACTTCTTAACCGAAGTATATAACGTGTGATATAAAAGAAGGAAAAGAAGGTATGTATTATGGCGATAAATTTCGCTATACAATTTCGTAATAGTGGCAGTTTCTGGTAAGAATTTTGGTCTTATCGATATCTATTTCAACGTTCTTTGTATGATCGATTTTTCCATTTTCTTACCAATATGTCCTTCTTTTTCATAACCTTGAACTTTCTAGTTTTAGTTTTATTTGTAATAAAAAACATACATTTTTACTTGTTACTCAAATCACATGGCAAAATGACGATGACCTATTTCGAAATTTGCTGCTTGGGTTAAAACAATTTTTTAACACTCATATTTAACTTTTACTTCTTTTAAAATTATCTTTTTTGTGATTGTATTAATTTTACACCACACTAAACATTTTAGATACCATTTATCTACTTTATAATTTCGAATGCGTTTTAATTATTTTACCAAGAAATTATTTACCGCCTTTATCGAACGGAAAACCATAGCTTCCAATAGTTCCATGGATATACAATCTTTTGTGTTTTTGGATACAGAAACTACTGGATTACCATATCAAGAGTACAACAAAACCAAATTAACTGAATTATGCATGAATGTTGTTCAAGCGGACCATATCAGTCTTGGGGTCTTTCCCAGGGTCCAAAATAAAATCAGCTTTTGTTTTAATCCATGTAAAATGATCCAATTAACAGCCGAAAAAATAACAGGTAACTAAACATAAAATCGTTAACTATAAAATTAATTTTTAATTTTTATTTTAGGTCTTTCAAATACTCTCTTAGAGCACCAACCGAGTTTTACAGAAAGCACTTTAGAAATAATCAAACAATTTTTAAATTTACAAAGAAAACCTGTTTGTTTAGTAGCTCATAATGGTTATGGTTTTGATTATCCAATTTTTAAAGCGGAAATACATAAAGTAGGAGGTGCTTTATCAGATGATATTTACTGCATTGATACGTTAGTGATGTTCAGAAATTTACATAAGAAAAAAATTGAAGCTGATATGATTCTTGAACAGGAAAAAGCAAAATTAGCAAAGCCTATTCCTGCTGAACTCTGCGACGGTTTTGATGAACTTCTTGTTGCAAGTGTAGAAAAATATGAGAAGAGTATACAAGAAATGAACGAGACTACACCTCGTAAAAATAATAACCAAAGAATTGTAACTGATCCTAATTTAAAATTAGAAGATCTATATTTTAATCCAAATACTTCAAATCCTACAACTTCAAAAAATGGAGCTACTATTCATAATGAAGTAAAATGCAAAAAGAAATTAATTAATGAGTAAGTAATAACTAAATAATAACTGGTTTGGTGTATTAATATAGTTTTTCTTTTAGAAAAATCAGCTTTAAATTAGTTGATATTTATGAAAGATTAACAAATAAATCTTCTCAAAATGCTCATCGGGCTGAAGATGATTGTAATATGTTAATTGAGTGTGCAGCTACTTTGGGACAAGAATTTGTTGATTATGCAAATGAGAATGCCAAGAAGTTTTGCGATATTCCAATGATGACAATTGGAAAGCAACTTGGAACATAAAATATAAGTTATAACAAAGAATTGAGATAAAGTTATTTTTATCTTTACAAATTTTCTAATCCAAAAATAGCTTACATACAAAACTAGAAATGTTTTTTTAAACAATAACCTTTTGGTTATTGTAATAGTTATAAATATAATTTTTTTATTGTCTTATTTATTTTGTTTACAACAGTTAAAAGTACGCTTATGTATTAATATAAATCTGAATTCTTACAACTTACAACAACAATAGTCTTTATACTAATTTAGTCTAGTGACATCAGGCCTGCATATGTGACTCCGCACTGACCAGAGAATGTACTAGCAACCTGAGAGAACTCGCTAGGGGCAATGATGTTACCCTATGGTGGGTTCCAGGTCATGGCAACATTGAGGGCAATGAGAAGGCGGACAAGCTGGCCAGAAAGGCAGCGAACACGCCTTTCACCCAACCTGGTTGTGGACTACAAAAAAGCTAACAGTTGGGAGGTCTCAAAGGTAGTCTTGCGCTGGAAAGAACTTCCAGGTCACAGACAAGTGAAGAGTATGATAACTCCGTCGCAAAACAAAACCAAAGAGGTTTTATGCCTCAGCAAAGAGGATCTAATGACGCTCTCAGGTTACCTGACCGGCCATGCGTCCCTAAAATACCACCTCTTCCACATTGGACAAGCTGAGGATCAAACTTGTCGACTTTGCAACGACGAGTCAGAAACAGCTGAACATATACTGTGCAATTGCGTCGCCAGAGGCCGTCTAAGACACAAAATTTTCGGTAAAACTTTCTTGACACCTACCGACATAAAGATTCAAGACCTCAGGGCTATACTAAGGTTCATCAAGGATCTACATTTGCCCTAAACTTTTGGAGGGCTAAAGTTACAATAGATCTTATAGGTCGCGGTAACGAGAGGGGCCGCTCCCGTCAGCAATAATAGTCCAGTGACTTCATTAATAATAATAATAATATTTGTTGATCACAATGTACTACACTTCAGAATAAACAACTAAAAATGGTTTCCAATAAACAACTGATCAATCTTATGGTGAGGTTCAATACATATTGTTCTTCCACCTTACCATAAAGTATATAAAGAGAAAAAAAACAGTATAGCGTGTTAAATATAAAAAAAAAGAATCGCGACAACGGTATAAACCTATAAACAAAACAAGAGTTTTAACTACTAAGTTTTAACATATAATACTTAGGTGAATACTACCAAAGGCCACAACAAGTCGCTATCGATACCATGTCAGTACTCGAAAGGGTTCCCCAGAAATTAAGAACAAATTTAGGTAGAACAAAAAGATTACAAAAACATTCAAACGCAACAGCAAGATCTGTGACTATTAAGAGGTTTACAGGTATTGCGAACACTGCTGCCCAAACAGAAAATCAGCATAGCGCCTCCTGGCGGTG
This sequence comes from Onthophagus taurus, assembly GCF_036711975.1. NCBI lineage: Eukaryota > Metazoa > Arthropoda > Insecta > Coleoptera > Scarabaeidae > Onthophagus > Onthophagus taurus. The sequence continues at coordinate 28,218,374 of NC_091966.1, forward strand.
GCGGCAGACCCACACTCTGTCAATGCGCAACCAGAAGGGAGCTCATTAATTACTTTGCAAATCTGGTATGAGAAGCATTTTTTAAAACTCATAGTGTGGAATATTGGTGGAGATAGCCTTCCCTTAAACCTCACATTAACCGAGTGCACGTCACCCCGAAAAGACAACTTTTTTACAAGATACGCTGGTTTATATAGAGTGAGTAATTTATGGTAAAAACCTACAGCATGCAACATTCTTCTCCCCTGCATGTTCAACCACTTTAAAACCGGCAGCTTACAGCTGACATGATCTCTGCGTTTCAACCCAAAAATTAGTCTGATACAGGTGTTTTGTACCTTTTGAATTTTCCTCTTCAATGCATAGGACACAAAAGGGTGCATACAATGCATCGCCATAATTAAACATTGATAGTACTAAACTTTCGCATAGGCGCACTCTTGCACTATGATTAACAAAGGCTCTGTTAGTATAAATAATTCTAAGGCTACTGTAAGCTCTTTGAACGCATTTATTGACGTGTTCATTAAAAGTAAGGCCCTCATCGATTAAAATGCCTAAGTTTTTTACTATTTTTTTAATTAACAATCTTTTTTTTTGCTTATAACTTATAACACTAACTGAACTCTCATTTCGCACAATGCTCTGATATTTTACACACCTCTATACCAGATCAAATGGATTTGTTCTCTTTAATCTATGGTACAGTTGGTGATGTTTTAATTAATTAGAAATATACTGATGACTGTTAATAATAAAAGTTCAGAGATTTTCATAACATGTGTATAAATCAGTTTAATAAAATTAGAATGTTCCCAGTGGAGAAATGTGTTTATTAAGATAATTGTATTAAAATAGACAATATGTATACGTATGTAGCTAGTTATATATTATATAGGATATTTTAAAACAACGATTAAACATTTATATGGGATAGGAGCTGGAGTGGCTGAATGAACATAGGTGCCCGCAAATCATCCGTTAATGAGATAAAAGCGAATTGTAACAAGATGGATCAATATTTAGCCATTACGCCAAGTTGACTTTAAGTAACTTGCATTGTTTCAACATAAAGAGTCAAACAACTTTCACTAGATGAAAATGCCGAAACAAGAATTTAGGCTCAAGTGCACATATTGTTTGAACTCTCCGTAAGTATTTGGCCTTAACATATTCAACATGTGTAAGGCTTCACTACTCAGGATAACCGCCCAAGATCGACATTCTGTCAATGGTTTTTACGGGAAGCTGCTGAACGCTCAGACTTCTTAATTTATATTCTGTTCATTGATAAAGCTGATTTCACCAGAAATGGAACACATATTCAACTTCCATAATAATCATGTAAGTCGTTGAAACCATATATTGGCTGTTAGGACTGATTGTTTTTCCACAATCATTAAACGGTCGTACATACCTTGATTTCCTGCCAAACACTCTTCCTGTATTTTGGAAGAGTTATCGTTAAATCGGAAACTAAATCTTTGGTTTATGCAAGATGAAGCTCCGTCGTACTTTACGCTTGCTGTTAGGGAGCATCTAAACAACATATTTTCTTGGAGATGGATAGGGCGAGGGGTTCGCACCATTATAAAATTTGAATCCTGTAGACTTTTGTTTATGAAGCTATTTAAAAAGTTAGGTTTACCTGACACCTATGAACAATTTGGAAGATTTGCCCCAACGTATGGAACACGGTTGTCAGATATTGAAAGATATTGAAAGCTGGCTTGGAATACCATCTTCTGTAATTAAATTTTCTTTTTCTTTAAATTTTCAATTTAGATGACGTTATAAATTATTAATGACTCTCAGGAAGTGTATGCTGTCGTAATGCATACATAAAAATTTTATCTGATTTCAAGTATTTAAGATTTCCCAACATTTCTTGTAATAGAGAAGCCGTTTTAAAAAATGTTGTGCTATTCCTCTTTGCTATTTAGTGCTGCCTTTTCATAACTATTCTGCAGCCTCCTATAGCTTGTAAACTGTTCTATTCAGTTTCAAACTCAATTCCTAACGATTTTTTCATATTACCAGCGATTTCTAGATGTAAGAAAACTACTCGCGACTTTCTAAAAGAAGTCAGAGCACTCTTAATATGGAGAAAATCAATGGATATACAAATTATTCACAATGGACCAAGTAAACATAATCTATAATAAAATGAAACATAGTTTTAACTATTTTCTAGGTGCAATAACAGGATTTTAAGTAAGTTTCCAGATTGTGTTTTCGTTTTCTTGACATAGAAAACTAGGTTCTTCCTTTGCTGGCCTATCTACTGAAAGCTTTTAATAACCTGTGATAGTTTACGTAGGCTGCAGATTTATTACGATGGATCGAAATTGAACTTTCAACAGTATTCAAAAATGGATTCCATGACTTTGTTTTAATACATTTTGGTATATACAAATTTTTGCTTATTTACATCTAATGTTCCAAGAGTATTACTTTCTCGGGCGCTTACATGTTAAGGAATTGTGCTCGGTATGAGGATTGTTCTCTATTTTAAAAATAAGTTTTCCAGAGAAACCTTTAAACTGCCTGACTCACTGACATCATTTATTTTTTAATCATAATGATTGAAAATTGCAAAGTAACTAATAGATTGTAACTGTTTATCGATAGATTCATCCGCATTCTCGAACTCAGTCTCAACTCATAAATATCAGGATCCTTCAAACAACTCATTCATATATACTACGTCGGAGCTATTGCTGACTAAATATGAATCAAATTTCTATGATTTATGTTACGCCTACAAAGAGCAGTGAAGGAACTTGAAACATATTCAAATAATTAATTCTTATTTCTACGTTATTTTTATGCTCTGTGTTTTTAGTCATAAAGCAAGATGTTGATTATGAAAATACTGCAAGTGGTACAATGGAAGAAAGTTGTAAAGAAAGTGTGGTATTGCACGTGGCAGTCTCGCTTAGCGCTAGAACCCAATTCCATGTTACCTGTTACCCGTTCACAACTGTTAACTGTTTCTCCACGTTGTCCAGTCTACACATACATATACACTACAAGGTTATTTAACTAACTCTGACAATTTGATACATGCAGAACAAGGAAATGTGATATCATCAACTTCAAACACAATACATTTTCAGAGCAAGTTATCAAAAAATATCTAAACACCCTGATGATACTTGATACAGTTACTATAATGGCTTTCGAGTTCTCCAACTCACTTGAATACTCAAAGACATCATTATCACATTGACATTACATTACTGTAAGATCCTTATACTCCCGATCAATCTGTCTCCATTAATCGCGCATCGTCTCGTGCGCGTCTTCTCCATCGTCGGATTCCCATTGCTCAAAGGATCTTTTATCTCGCCGTTATCTTGGCACTGTTTACGGAGAGCCGCCAAGTAGTCGACTCTGGTCGTTGGTGGTATACATTCTCCGCTCGTTCGTTCAGAATGCATTCCAGATGGTTCAGCCATCTAATTCGAGCACTTTTAATCTCAGCAAAAAGTATTGGCTTTTCATATAATTGCTATATGCGGCGAAGTTCCTTCTTTTCCACGAATTGAGGAGTTGCTCTCCCTGTCTCATTCCCGTACATTACCACTGGACTCACAATGCGGTATATTTGGGCTTTGGTTCTCCGCGACAGCAATCATGATTTTAGCAAGTGCTGAGTGCTCAAATATGCTCTATTTCCAACGTTTAGTCTCTTCTTGATATGTATGTGGTTTTCGTCCTTTCTGGTGATACGTGAACGACATTTACTTGATTTGTCAGGAAACATAAAAAAATGTCATCACATCGTATTCAAATTTCAAATAGGCATTTGCCTAAACTTTAAAACAATATTGTAGCGATTGAAGTTTGTTTGCGGTAATGTTGCTTTAACCATTGGATGCAGATTTAAAAGTCATGTTCAACGGTGTAGCAAAGTTTTTTTTTCCATTTTGATGTTTATGCCATTTTAGCGTGACAGCAACGATGAATATATGATCTCATAAACATATATGTTGTCTTCCCCATGTCAATTGCAAGCTTAGTTCTTCTTGATTCCTCCTCAAATTGCACAAAGTTCTCCACTAAGCTCCCTTCTGTCCTTGCTAGCAGATCAACATCATCACCATAATCTCAACAATGCCCTGATCTATTCAGTAGTGTTCCCCCAGGGTTAAATATTGATGAATTGATGAAATACCTTGTTTAATATATCCATAGGCATCTGGGGATCGTCTTCTTCAGAAGCCAAAATATATGTGTGTACTATACACATGTTCGAATATAGCTCTCATTGAACACACATTAGTCCACATTTGGGATTCTGTTTATAATATTGTATTTGAATTGTTTGAATGTTTCTGATTGAATGTTTCTACAGTTTTTTGCACACAAACCCCGTTTCCATAGTCGAAGCATCCAAGATATAAATTTCAACATAAATAAATGTTAAAGAGCAAAGACCTTGTTAACGTATATTTAAATTAGTATAGGCAACCCAAATGGTTTTGTAGCAACAATACAAAACAACAGATTTACATATCAACTTTTAAATTTAACAAATGTCGTTCGCTGTTCTTTAACTATTCACAACTTAATTTATGTATTAAATTATTTTGTACCCTAAAAAATAAATAAATTAGTCCAAATAGTTGTATAAGCAGCTATCTGCTGGCGCCATCTATGGAATCTTTGAAAAGCTACAATAGATATTAGTGCGCAGGCGCAATTGTAAAATACGTTGAGAATCAATTTAAAAAGTATAAATTGTTGCTATTTTAAAGCGATAGTATAGTATTGTTAAGTTTTATATGAATATTTATATAATCGAATTACGGAATATGGTTTAATTATACGCTAAAACAAAGGTGTTGTCAAAGTGTTTGAAATGTCAACATAACCTCTATAGCGTGGTTTTGAAGGAATTTAAACGGTCAAAACGGCGTCATGAGTAGTTTTTGAATTTATTTATATCGAGATTTACGTTATACATTATTTTATATAAACTATTGACTATGAAGGAGATTCTCGATTTATTTCAAAAGGCTCAGAAGAATATTTCTACACATCAAAAACTCTTAGGGTCTTTAAGAAATATCTATAAAAATGTGAGTATTATTAACCTTCCCTTATATTTTATACTTATAGAGCCAATTTTGTGTTTTCTTAGGGTAATACTGAAGAACTGCAGGATAGCCTTTTTATTTGTTTAGACATATTATTTTGTGGTGACCACAAAAATAACAAAGAAAGAACAATTCGAGTTATAACATTTATAGCTCAGTTTTTATTGGATTTATTAACAGAACATAATGATGATGAAAATGAACATCCTCTTGTTAGAGCTGTTATCAATAGAACCTTACAACACACGACCCTTATTAATCCAAGTTGTAGATATCATTCTACAAAACTTTTAGAAACAGTTTTTAGAAGAGCTCAACCTGACTTTGCTATGACTGTTGAGCTTTGTGAAGACATTCAAGAACATTTAATTGATAGGTTTATTTCAGTGAGTGGTTATTTTATTATAGTAAAACCTCAATATAATGGACTTTGGATATAGCAGACAAAATATTGTTATTATCACTTACTATTAATATTTATCAGTGAACTAAATAATATAATTTTTCTTATAACGGACTTTTAGCTATAACAGACATTCCCTTCACTGTATCAATCTGTTATATTAAGGTTTTACTATATTTTTAATAGTTTTTATAATTAACACACTTTTTTTTTAAGGATAATTTTATTTCAATTCGTCTTTTGAGTGCTTTTCCATTATCAAAATTACAGGATATTGAAAATCCTAATTGTTTGATTGTGAATACATTTATGCGAATGTGTTGTGATCCTAGTCCATTGGTAATTATTCTTAAAACGATCAGCTTATGATCTAAGAAAATGTGTTAATTTAACATAATTTATTTTAAAGATAAGAAGAACAGCTATTAAACATATAGCATTAACTCATATATCACATGAAGTTCCACTTAAATTAATGCGTGATGTGGATGTTAATGTACGTTTAGAAGCATATAAAAGAGTTAGTTTGATAAACCCTAAATTATTAAAAATCGTTCAACGACAACAAGCAATAATAAATGCTATAGAAGAAGATCAACTATCTATAAAAAAAGAGTTTCAAACGACATTGTTAAAAAAATGGGTTTCAATTTACGATTACAACCTTCTGGAATTTTTTAATAGTTTATGGCTGGATGCTCATGTGAACGATATTGAAGAAACGCGAGTAATTTATGATGAGTTAATGAAAATATTTTTTAAGTATGATTGCTTATTTTTTTTGTGTATGTATGAATAAAATATGATTAACTAATTTTTTAGGTGTTTTCAACGGACGGAAATTTTAAAATATTTACCTATAGGCGATGATGGTTTAGTACCAATAAATCAGCTTACTCCGGAAGTATCTGCTTATTGGTGTTATTTTGTTCAAAATTTGCAAAAAGAGGAAAATCCTGGAGTGGAAATTGATGCTGTTTTACCACAATTGACACCGTTTTGTTTATATATTAACCAGTGAGTATTTAATGATTTATAGGATTCATGAAAAGTAGTGTGAGAAACAAATTCTCTGATTAAAAAAACTAAATTTAACCTTTTAGAATTGCTTGGTTGGTTATTACTTAAAAATGTGTGTGTTTGACAAGTGGTTACTTATTTAAATATGTCATACAAAATACATCATAAATTAAAGTATGTATTAATTAAAAAAATACAAAAAATGACAAGCAATAAACTAATCAATAATTATAGACACTAACATATACTACACCTATGTTAGTTATTGATATAAGAATATATCAATTCATATTCAATAGTTCATATACATATTTGAGTTGTATGCAGGCGTTTCTGTAAGTCGTGACATAATTTTAATTACAAATTTTGAGTCAAAATGATGATGATTTGTCTTTGAAAGATAAAATTTGGCAAACAGTGCGATGTTATCATGAGAAATCGTTTAAGATCACTTTTGAAAATATGCAAAAACAGGATCAATGTTATACACGTGTTCACAAAGGTTATTCCCTTAAAACTTTTTTTATTATGTTATAAACCATTAAATTTTCCAACTGATTCTAAAAGCCTATATCATTTTGAAATTATTTTTACTCTTACAAATTTTTGATTAGACGTATCGTTTTCGAGTTATTCACAAAAAGATTAAGTTCGTTTAAAAGAAATCTGTCAAATTATTACTCAACGTTGCATGAAATCAGGATTTTCTTCAGTACAGGGTCAGCCAAACTCGACGCCCCACCTCTTTTATGGGAAACAGGTAAAATTTTCGAAAAAAAAATGTATACCATTTTAAATAGTATCTTCTGGTATCTTCTCAGCTTTAAGAAACATCAGATGTTACAAATTTCGGACGGCGACACATACAAATTTATTTTTTTCTGTTTAGAAATAGGATGCTCATATAATTCTTAGTAATATTGAATAAAAAAGTTTTTTTATATCTCTAATAGTTTTTAATATATAGCGGGATACGTAAATACCAGGAAAAGGTTAACATACTTTCAATTTACGGTGAAGCTCGCCGTAATTCAAGGGCAGCTGTCCGACTTTATCGCGAAAAGTATCCAGACCGAGCTGTTCTGGACCACAAGTTATTTACCCGATTGGAACAAAATTTAAGAAAAAATACAGACGCGTATGTTTCCTACAGGAAAACGCTTCCTGTAGGAAACATGTTCCTATTAAAAAAACCATATACAATAATGGCGTCGAAGCTGAAGTTTGTCATTTTTTTGAACATAATCCTAGAGCTTCTGTTAATATGGCAAGTCAACAATTAAATATTTCCTATTCCTCCATACGTCGAATACTTAAGAAGAACGGATAGAGCAGCTTTTAAATGAAGATAACCGTAATAAACGCATAGATTTTTTAGCGGATATGGCCATATTGGAAGACTACAATAGAAGGATATATAAGAACATTTTATGGACTAATGAGAGGCGACTTGTAAGTAATGGGCTTCCAAATAGGCAGAATAAAAAATACTTGGCCACTGAAAATCCTAATGTGATTAATGAAGTCGAAAATCAAGGCCACTTTGGAATTAATGTATGGTGCGGCCAATAATCGATCGATATTTAGTGGGTCTATATTTTTTCGATTACAATTTTAATGGACCAATCTTTCTCCATTTCTTAGAAAATGAAGTGCCCGATTTATTACAAGATATACCTCTCATGCAGGAAAATGTATGGTTTCAAATGGATGGAGCGCCCTATCACAATTCTGCAATTGTTACGCAATATATGAACCGCGTATATCCTGAGAGATGAATAGGAAGATCTGGTCCAGTGTGTTGGCCAGCTAAGTCACCCGACTTAAGCTGCATGGACTTCTTTTTATGGGGCACAATCAAGAATATTGTGTACAGTACTCCCACAAACAACGTTGAACATCTTAAACAAAAAATTCGTGATGCTTGTAATACGATAAGTCGTGATACTCTTAGAAAAGTTACTCATAATGAAGTGAGAAGCCGGTTTCAGCACTGTTTGGTGGCGAATGGCGGTCAGCTTGAGCACACTTTGTAGATGCAACATATTATGTTTCTGTTGTTTTGACTTATTAAAATCAATATTTATTGTTTTATGTTTTAAAAATTTTATGATTGTCTCAACAAATTGTTCTATACTTTTATTTCGTTGTTATTTTGTTACTATTCAGTTTATTAAAATGTTTTGTAAACCAACTTCCTGATCTGTTATATTATTATTTTATATTAGTAAATTTTTAGTCCATAGCTACCTATAATAGATCAGGATAATACTCGTCAATATTAATTTACATATCCCGCTATACAGGTGATTCAAAAAAATCGCTGACAGACTTCTAGGGCAGGTAATACATCAAAAATTAAGATCGTGATCAATTATCTATCAATTGGTCTCTTACAAAACAGGCATTTGCGACCCCATGTATCTTAAGACTATTCATCTTAATTTTTCATGTATTATCTACTCTAGAAGACTGTCAGCGGTTTTTTGAATCATCCTGTATATTAAAAACTATTAGAGATATAAAAAAACTTTCTTATTCAACATTGCTAAGAATTATATAGGCATCCTATTCCTAAACCGAAAAAATGTGTTCGTTGAAAAAATAAATTAGTATAAGTCGCGAAGCCTAGGGCCGTCGTCCAAAATTTGTAACGCCTGACGTTTCTTAAAGTTGAGAAGATACTATTTAAAATGGTATACATTTTTTTTTCGAAAATTTTACCTGTTTCCCATAAAAAAAGTGGAGCATCGAGTTTGGCTGACCCGGCACAATTATTCTTCAGCATTTCTCAAATGAATGGTTATCTGTAAAAAGTACTCTTTTCTAAAAACGCAGCATCAATAGTACGTTTTTCCATCATAGTATGGCAACACTGTATTTTCAATGGATGATCAGCAATTTTAAATTCTTGTACTCTCGACAAGTGGATGCATACAATTGCTATTCATATAGGACATGCCAAGACATATCTTTGGATATTCTGCAGTACTAGGAACAAAATCCAAAATGTTTTCTTCTAGTTGGGGTGTACGAACTGACCTCAGGTTGCCGTTATTTTTTGTCTTAAATTTCCTGTCTCACGTAATAGTATATTAAAAAACAAGTTTCGTAAGACACGTTTGAAATGCACGAATTCAAGTTGAAAAACGAGTGGCGAAGCCACGAGTTTTTTAATGAATGAGTGCTTTAAGTCTTATGAAACGTGTTTTTTATGCTATTTTTTGTAATTCGCGTTTTTATCCTTTTTTTTCTCAAAAATAAAATAAATTTTGACAATGTAGGGAAATAGGTATGTAGCAATTGGTAACAACGTAACACTTGAAAATAGAAATTTGAATGACAAATAGAAACTGTCAAAACACAAAACGTATTCACCTGATAAAAATGTTTCATGTACACCTCCCAAAATACGAGAAATTGCTCAGAGTTCGATGTCCTCATCATTGTGGACCTTGTATTCGATGTTAAGAACGTGTTTAAACATCCATAGACAAACATTGTCACATTGACAACTAGAAAAATTGATGACCCAATGTCACCAACTTGAACTGATTCCATAAAATGTTACTAAAATCTCATTACAGCATCGGATGCTGTCAAGAGTGTCATTACAGCACCCGTTTGAGTACTGTAATAGCTTTCATTACCGTCGCGAATTACAAAATAGTATATTACAGTACAAGTGAGGAAATTATGATTTTTTATTAACGCTTATGTCGGATTTCCTTTATGTTGGACAGACATACAAGTTAGTCACAATTTCGAAGGTAGGATTGAACAAATGTCTTTCGATATTTAGAAATGGTTTTTCAACAGGTTGTGTTTACTTACAATTTGTTTTCATACGCACCTACAATTAATGAAAACATTCCAAAATCGAGGTTGTATATTTTTGCAAATATCTCGAAAACGATGCGTCTAATCAAAAATGTCTAAGAGTGAAAATAATTTTAAAATGAAATAGGCTTTTAGAATCAGTTGGAAAATTTAAGGGTTTATGACATAACAAAAAAGTTTTAAAGAAATAACCTTTGTGAACATATGTGGTTCGATATTTCCAACAGTGATTTTAAACGATTGCTTATGATAACATTGCACTGTTTGCCAAATTTAGTCTTTTTCAAATTTAGACAAACCATATTGAAAATATTTCAGAAAATGTTTGAAAATTGCTTAACTTTGAAGGCCCATATCTTAGCTATTTATGCGTTTAGATCAAACATTTTTACACGAATCGCCATCATTTTGACTCTAGTATTTGTGATTCAAATTATGCCACGACTTACAGAAACACCCTCAATCAAATACAGTGATACAATAAAGTGTACATACACCCCAGAAAATGATAATATCTCAGTTCCTGAAATGTAATTCAATAAAATTTTTAAACGAAGGATATTAGAACTCTATATTATTTTAATATTTTACACAAAAAATGTATAACTTATTATTTATAATAAAAAACACAAAACTTATTCATATGTATAACTCAAAAAAGTCTACATACAGCTGTAACTGACATGTAGAGATAAACGGACAATTTTAAAAACGAACAATTCATTCGACAACTACTGCTGTTGATATAGCCAAATCATTCGCGGCATCAAGATCTATAATCCTAAATCACGAAACAGTTTGAGTTGTGCTATAAAATGAGGGTTACAGTAGGAGAGTTCCCAGAAAAAAACCATTCATATAGGAAACAAATGCGAAAAAAAGGGGATTTTGCTAAATTACATGAGCAAAAGGATACTAACTTTTGGCATACTGTTGTATTTTCGGATGAGTGTAAATTCAATATTTTCGTTTATGATTGCACAACAAAAGTATGGAGAAAGAGAAACGAAGAGAATAAAAGAACTTGAAAGCCACCGCGAAGCATGGCTTTGGAAACGTGATGGTATCGGGTTGTATGTTGGAGTTACTCATGAGATGTATATCAGAAGTTTTTAGTTGGTGTTGTCACATTCTACATAGTTCTGCATATAAATTTATTACATTTTTCGTATTAGGCTTTAGTTTTGCGATCCTTTCCAAAATGACATCTACTTGATGTAATCTTTGGACATTTTGTCTCTTGGTATCTCTTCTTCAAGCACAGCCTTTGGAGATATTAATTGTAAACGCGTTTTTTTGTCCCATGGGAGTGTTAAAATTGTTTGTCGATATTGTAAATGTTGTTTATATAACTCAAAACAAGGAATTTCAGGAAATCTCTTCTATACACAAAAAATTTGTATAGAAGAGAACTCTTTTCACTGTTAAACACTGTTTGGCACATTACTTTTCATACAATCACTGTTTCTACATGTATATTTTTTAAGCTTTTGTTTTTTTACAGCGTAATTAATTCAAAAAATAATTCACATTCAGAAGAATGGCAAAATTTACAATTTCAAGAAATTTTGTTTAATCTTTTTCAAATGGTCGCCATATCAGATTTAGCTGATGAAGTAGGTTGACTTGTATAAAATTATTAAAAATTAAATAAAAATTTTTTTTAAAGGTTGGTCGCCAACATCTTCAAACTTTATTAAGAGAAACTTTAATGGTACCAAAATTGAGTAAGAATGTAATGGAAAAAATTTTTGAATTATACAATACGTTTATTACTAATGATGAAAAACAATGCGACGATGTTTGCGCTATTTTATCTGATGTAAGGGAAGCTACAAGTTCAAAAGATGATGTACCAATAGAACTAATAGAGGGCCAAAAAGCGAATGTATAAGCAATTCTGATATTTCCATTCAAAATCTCAAAAACATAATTTAATTTTTCAGATAAAATTTCTCAAATCAAGAATGATTGGACTAGAAATTACAATACAAAAAGCAGTTGAAGAAAAAAAATTCCAAGAAGCACAAAAAGTTACTGACGAAATGAATGAATTATCTAAACAAATTTTAGAATTAGAAGCGGTTGTTAGTCAGTTTGAACATGTTAATAAAGAACGAGATGTTAGGTCCGATTCTGAAACGATGTGTCAGTGCTTGGATATTTTATCGGTTTTCTTAGGGACTACAAGAATTCGCACACTAACCTCTTCGTTAAGAATTTGTCTAAGCGAATTTGTCATTCCCGGAATGGACATTGACGACGTCGCTTTGCACGCAAAAATTTTTTTGGTTCTTGGACAATTTTGTGTTCTCGATAAAGATCTTGCTGTAAATAAATTACTTTACATGTGCACACCGGTAAGGAATACAATATATAAAATTTGAATCATATTTAATTAAAATTGTTACAGCTTGTTGCCACCAAATTCGGTAAATCTGATAAATCTTCAATAATCAGTTCGTTAAAAGCGATTTCGGATATTATTCGCGTTCATGGATCGGATATTTTGGGAAATGATGAGGAGGAAACACAGAGTGTAAGTAGTGCGGGATCAAAATCCGGACGCCGTAAATTGTATCAAGAAACTGCAAATGAAGATGTTGTTGCCCAATGTATGAATATATCAAAGGGCGCAATTATTGATATTATTTTAGATTTAATGGACGAAGAGGTGAAATTTGCTTAATTACTTTCTAATGCCAATTATTAATATATGTTTGTTTTTAAGGATGAAGATATATCTCATACAGCAGCACTTGCATTAATGCCATTAGTAATAAATGGATTACTTGTTAATTCATCTTTGCTGACAAGATTGTTTTTGAAATGGTTAAATCCTAACATAGGTAAGTAAAAACAAAAATTTTAAACTAATTTTCTAAAATAGTACAGCTTAGTTTATAAAATTTAGTATAAAAACATAAAAATCGTTTTAAAGCATTAAAAGTTGGAAGAGACACAACACAAGTCTTAATTAAAGCATTAGCATTGCATCTTGTAGAACAGTGGCAGTCTCGCTTCAAATGTTGCAAATGTACTCTTAATATTAATTTATATTATTTACAAATTGTTGTTGAAGCAACAATATCTGTTATTAATTTCATTGCTGATCTAAGTTGAGATTTGCAAATTGTTGATGCTTGCTCAGTAATGTCTTGTTGAAATTGATCAAGCTTTGAGACTATTTTCTGTACACACACGAAATTCTACAGGTTTCTACAGTTTTGGTTATATTCTTAAATGTTTTAAAAGAAGTGGAAATATTGACAAGTATTGGTATGAATCATAGGAGTAAATAATAAAAAGTAATCGCAGCGATCTGAGTGGGACATGAGAAGACGTGTAAGCTAGAGGTGTAAGAGAAGAGGATTGCAAATGTTTTGAATAACTTTATATAAAAGCATAACATTAATAGCATGATGTCAAACTATATTTTCTACATAAAAAACTAAGAAATCGCTTTTGAACACGTTTTCATCTTTGCACATTCAAATTATATTGAGGACTCTATACTGTAGTGCACAAATTTAGATAGTGCACATAAGCGACAAATAGAGGATCTTCAAGAGATTAATACAGTGTGGGATAAGTAAATAATTCGAATTACTGAGGCGAGACAATTTTTCTATTGAAAAGCGAAACATTTAATGTAAAACAACTAAAAAATTGTATTTATTTAAAGATAATTTATAACATGGAAGTATATCTTATTAATTTTTATGCAGGATGTCACAGCGAGACCGTTCATTAGACGTTTATAGTATTATTAGACGTTTTAAGTATTATCAATTGCGTTCTCTTCGTGTAAAATATTTTCAGATTTGTAGCACTTACGGTTATACCGGAAGTCGCCATCTACTTAATTTTTTTAAATGGAACACTGTATATTCTCTCTGTATAAGATGTAAAATAAGACGCCGAAGGCGACTATGTAATAAATATGGCGCGTGCCATTTAAAAAAATGAAGTTATGGTACTTCAAAATTTCGATTGAAGATTTTCTGTTTCATAGATATCCGTGATATTTAGCTATAGAATATTTTAAAATAACATCACAGCAAGTGTTCGAAGTTATTTCCCAGATTTTCTATCAATTGGGTTCCCCGAATCCACGATCCCAACTAGCGCAGCCTAAACCAGGGTGTTGGCGGATTGTTTGTGCAGCAGCATGTACCTGATTTTGCAATATTTGCTCAGTATTGACTTACGTGGCGTACACTATGCTTTTTAAGAGCACGGTGACAAGGCCATTGGACCATCTCGACCTATCCATCCTCCAGGAAACACATGATGTAGATGTCGCCGATTATATCGGATATCTAGGAAACTAAAAAACTTTTACTACCATTTTTTTCATCTATTAGTCATTATTTGTCATGAGGAATAAATCCTCAACTTTATGCGTATAAGTTGAGAATCACCCTGTATATAGGGTGTTCCATTTAAAAAAATAAAGTAGGTGGCGAAGTGCTTGAAATCTGAAAATATTTTTGCAATTGATTATACTTAAATCTGAATTCTCAAATTTTTAATTTGTCCACTTTATGCATTCGTATTTTTTAACTCTTGATCCTCATTTTCACTTTCGAGTTGTTCATCTGTACCATCTATGTATTCCACAGGTAACAAATCTTCATCATTTTCAAGACAGTTACGTATTTCCACGTTCGTATATCTGAAACATCTGTTAAATATATACGAATATTAACAAAAAAAAACAACGAACAATTTCAGACTTAACTGTATAGTAGTTTACCTTTCAGTTCTTCATTCAAGCAAAGCAGATTGCGCCGCATTGACTCAGCGGAATCAGATCTTCAGCGTCTGGGTTGGTATTTGCCACGTGAGCCATAATTTTATGCCAGCACTTCTCCAAGACTCCAGAGACTTATTCCCAAGGCATCTTGGTCCATAAGCTGCAAAAGTGCAGTACAATTTGGTGGAAGAAATAATGTTGTAAATTGTCCATCCTCCCTAGTTAGCTCTTTTATAGTTCTATGGCTTGAGGCGTTATCGACGATTAGCAGAGTTAAGATTTCTGAAATGACTTTGAACTTGACGAGTAAAAGAGCCATAAAACCAGTTTAAGAATATCACTGTAATCATAATCATCCATGCATTGGCAGATGATTTATTTTCAACGTTTTTAAAAGCCCTCAGATTTTTTGTCTTTCCTATCACCAATTGCATTAATTTTTGTGAACCATCAGCATTGCAACATGGTACCAAGCTAACGCGTTCTTTGCTTATGTTTCGACCTGGTATGTTTCACCGTTTTATTCAGGCAGCATTTTCCAGTACGGAGCAGATTTTGAATTGTGTTTTTGAGTAGGTCTGAGGTTTAATTTTTTTGTTTGAAATTCTCTGCTAGCTCTAAAATTATCATTTCCAGAGGTTTCTGTATAAAACTGTTTTGCTTTGGCAGATAAAATTTCGTAGGAAATGTATCTTGATCGTTGCGTACAAAACCATGTATACAAATGAGTTTCCATTTCCATTTAGGATATCCAGCTTTTTGTAAAGTTTTTCTGGCGCTAGGACCGCCATCTTCAGACGTGATGCGTTGCAGGCAAATCAAAGGCACATACTGCTTATATGCATCCTAGATATACTCTGCCGAATGTAGGAAGTTAGGGGAATCCCTCACTTTCGATTTGAGTTTACCTATATGTATTATATGTAGTTTGAATAAAGTAAACGTGTAAGAACGCAGATCCGGATTACTGAGCCTTATCAAATCCGGATTATAAAGTACACAATGCATTTGAAATACTTGTCCGGATTGTTGAAGAATCCGGTTTAATGAAGATCGGAATACGGAAAGTCGCAACGGCTAAAGATGAACAAAAAATGTTCGAACTTTTACAATGACTAAATGCTACTTGATGATTATAGACTGGGCGGATATTATACCTCGGCCGTTGCAGCTTGCAGCTAACCCATGACATCGGAATTAAGGACGCGATCCATCCATCTGGGCACGAAAATAACAAATCCGCCGCCAGGCTCAGAACATGAAATAGAGAGAAGAATCGGAATGGCAAAGGAGGCTTTGGGAAGACTGGTTAAAATCTGGAAAGATCACCATACCCGCAAAGAAAATAAAACAAGACTTTTGAAATCTTTAGTGTTTCGTGTTGCAACATATGGCTCAGAATCCTGTACCATAAATGCTGCATGCCGAAGGCATATTGAAGCTTTTGAAATGATATGTTACAAGAAGGTTGATGGCGAAAGATCAAGAAGCAGGTCACTAGTGAGATATACAGGGTGATTTATTAGCTCACCATTAAACTTTGACATATGATACCTAATCCAATTACCAAAAAAAATATTAAAGAACATATGTCCTATAAGTACGAAGGCTTTCACGGTCGGTGTTAATTGAATTAAAATTAGAACTAAAACTAGAAACTTTCGGGTTTTGCCGTGCGTCTTTTAAGAAAAGGTTTGACGTTTCGAGTACCATGTTGCAACCTTCTTCAGAAACTGGTTCAAACATATGTCCTATTTCAATTATTTACGAAATTTTAACACTTTAAAGTTTTAATTATTATATTATAATTAACTGCTACATTTTTTTTAAACACAAATATTACAAATATTGTTCAAAATAGCCTCCTTCTGCTAGAATACATGCTTCACAACGACGAATTAAAGAGTTCTTCAGCCGAATTAAAATGTCTGGTTGATTTCTTATTTCAGTAGTAGCCATTTGTATTCTGTTTAATAACTGTTCTCGTGTGTTAATTTCCACTTGATACACAATTTGTTTCATATGACTCCATAAGTAGAAATCCAATGGATTAAGGTCGAGGCATCTAGGTGGCCAAGCAAATGGACCATTATTACCAATCCACTTGTTTGGAAAATATTGGTTTAACCACTCGACAACTACTCTTCCGCGATGAGGTGGGGCACCATCATATCAAAAACTGTATTGTTCAAAAAAATCTAAATATTAAATATTCCACCCAAACGTTGATGCTGAAACGTTGTTAAAATTTCCTTGGTCTATATGTTCATTATGAGCTTTGTTCGTTCAGACTGCACGACATGGCACTCGTATGACGTCATAGTGCAATGAAGTGTAAGTAAGTGCAATGTCATGTCAATTTAGTGCAGGTCAGAAAAGTGTATAAACTGTGGTCGCAACGAACAGGTTTTTATAAAAAAAGTGTATAATATTTGAAATAGACGAACAGGAGATTGTCAGCGAAATACTCGTGGAAAATGAAATCATCGCAGAACGTTTTTTTAGTAGCGATTCATCAATTATTATTATATTATTATTATTATTTTATATTTTTTTAAATTTTTAGCGAAATACATTTTCTACACCAAACTACTAACCCTTATAAGTTCTTTCAAAAGTACTACTTAACGTATAAAGAAATCACATGCTAAATTTCACCAAAATCGATAAGCAGTACTACTTGCAAAAAAAAATTTGGGTGGTGAGGGTAGTTAACCCCAGCCACCCCTAAATGAGAAAAAACACATAATTAATATTTTTAAATGTACTATAAGTATATTTAATGCCGCCGAAATCGACAGGGTAGTTTTTAAATTATTCCAAAAAAGTAGGGGTAGTTTTCTACTGCCTCTACTGGGATTGAATATACTGTGTTCTCTAATACAACAAATATTAATTATTGTAAGGTTTTATTTCTTAATATTAAATATTAATATTAATTATTACAAAACACGCTTTCAAATATTCCGCCATTTTAGTTACACTGAATTACACTGCACTTATTGAACTTAATCGAAGCAGGTGCAACAAAATCTGCACTAACTTGCACCCGCTTCACGAAATTGCACTGCGCATGGCCCAACGAACAGTATGAGTGCAACTGCACTAAACTACACTATCCCCAACGAACACACAACATCTGCACTAAACTACTTAGTGCAAGTAGTGCAGTCCCAACGATCAAAGTTATGGTAATTATTTATACCATCTCGTGTAAAACATGATTCATCTGTCCAGAGAACATTTGAAATGAAGTTATTATTTTGGGCATGTTGCTGCAATAACCATTCACAAACTGCTAACTGTTGCTGATTATCTCCTGGCAGTAGAGCTTGAACATTATGTTTACGATACGGATGAAGGATTTTGCGGTTCAATACGCGCCATGCAAAATTTTGACTTACATGTATGTGTGCTATTCTTCGAGTGCTGATGGAAGGATTATCGACAACAGCATTAATTACAACTTACTTTTTCGTCCTCCACATTAACTATATGCGGTCGAATAGCTTTTGCTGGAGCAGGATTACCCGTTTCTCGAAGCCTTCAGAAAGAATCGTTAAAAACTGAATAATATGGCAAATGACGCTGTGGAAATCTTTCTTGATATTCTCGTACTGATTGTTGAGCATTTCCATTGCAAAAACCATACACAAAAATTATATCAGCATACTCTTCAGTGCTATAAACGTACATTTTTAGTTTTTTCTTGTATGTAGGTAATAATTAAACCTTACAGCAAATTGACATAATATAATGACAACTTTGTTTTTGTTGAATGTTTGGTTTTACTGACTATTAATAAATTTGCTGCAGAAAACTTTAAAGTGTTATAATTTCGTAATTTTTTTTTTGGTAATTGGATTAGTTATCATATGTCAAAGTTTGATGGTGTGCTAATAAATCACCCTGTATAAACCAAGTAAAAGATCTTGTACAGATGTCAGTTTCCCAAGTGATGAAGAGAGAAGCTGACACATTTAAATTTCTTTTAGCTTGAAACTATTTTAATAAAGCAAATTTTACGACTTGACATAATGTATGCTTATTTTCTTTACTTTATATAATTTATCTTGATCTAATATCTAGTACGTTTTTGTTTATTTTTGTTATTATGTTAATTAATGCTTGAGAAATTCCACTTTGAATTTAGTGCATAGTCGTTCCTTTTTCTTTCAAATCTACTGCTTTATCTACGCCAACAACACACGATTTCAAAGACGATAATACTCGAACTTTAAACTGTAGTTTATTGTTGACTTTAATTCTTTTATGTTTTGTTGTTTATGTGGGTAGAATCTCATCAAGACTGTTTCCTCTCCATGCCTTCCAACTATTGTGATATCTTTTCTTCCCACTCTACCATTCATATCTCCCATTATTATTACTTCCTAGTAACACTAGTTAGAGCTTTCCTCTATCCGTCATCTGGGGATGCGCTCTCTAGGAGTTACAGGTTTCCCTTGTGTTTGTAATCGAAAAAAAACTGCTTGTTGCACCAAGCGCAACCAAACCCCCTGGGGGTCACACTTTGGGAAACACTGTGGTAGTAGAACAAAGTTTACAACTAACGTAATTTTCATGGAATGTAGTTGTAGGATTTAAATCTTCTGCATTCAAATCCCTTGTTACTAAAAATTGCTAAATAGACGTGAACTAAATCATTCATGTTATGTTTATTGCAGCAAAAAATATTTTATCTAATAAATACTTTATTTTCATTCATCTTTTCATTTTTAGAAAAACATGATCCAAAGATGCATCAAATTCTTGGAAGTGGTTTAGTAAAATATGCGATGCACATAAAAAATAGCATGTTAGTTATTCAACGTGCAATCATACCTACATTAAATTTTATTGGAAATGCCCCGAACAATAGTCCATTTCAAGATATTGAATTGGAGTTTGCTGTTAATTCCTTGTGCAATATGCTAAAAGTTCAACGAACTGTAAGTAATTTTCCGATTCAATTTTGATTGAACACTTATGTCGCATATATTTATTACATCATTTTTTATATTAACTAGGACATTTCATCTGTACATAAAAATTTAATATTAGAAATAATACGTACCATAAAAAATCGACCAAACTCAAAAAGTGTATTCATATTGACGAAAACGTTATTCGTTTTATATGATCATAAATATCGGGAGGAAACTTTCGTTTCTGACTGCGTAACAGATTTGGAAATCGCAATGCAATATCAAAATAATGCTAAAGTTTTAAAACTTCTCATGAAATTTAAGAATTCGCTAATTAGTGGAGAAACGAACAAGACATCTACGACGATAAATACCATAACCAACACGACCCGATTTACTGAAGAATCAGGTCGCGATCGTACAATTACAGATAAAGAGAACGAAACTCCAATTAAAAATGGTGAAGTATCAATTAGGCTAAACTCTAGTGTTGGTAAAAGTATAAATTCGGGGAGCAAATCACCAATAAAACCTCCGTTGAAGAAAAAGGTTAAGAAAGTGAATAAGGATAATTTCCCCCAGTTAGCAATAATTGTGGAACGTTCAGAAGAGGTTAGTTTTTCACTTAATAGTAGTTATAAAATAAATAATTAAATTAATTAAATTTTTATATTAAAATTTGTTTTAGATTGCGAAATTAGTGGAAGAAACTAAATGTACAGATAATGCATCCACGTCGTCTGAAGAAGAAATATTTGGCAAAAGAAAACGTAATAGTACTAAAAGACGATCACGAAAGGAACTTAAAAAAGTTGAGGTAATTTCTTGTTGATATATTAAATATGTCCAACATTATTTTAATTCCATTAAAAATAGGAACCTCCAGAGATTACTTGTTCTCTGTCATTTTCCTCATCTTCCTCAAGTGGTCACACGATGTCAACAAGAAGCAAAAGCAGACATTGATTGTAAAATACTAATAAAACTTAATAAATTTGATAACAGTTTAGAAATAAAGAAGAGGAACCAGTAAAGGTAATGTTGCGCTGGATTATTTATATTTATATTAAAGCAATTGTATTCACTGTATTTTCTATTATATATTAAAGATATATTATATTATAAAAGTCTACCATGTAAATATCTATTAATTAATAGTGGTTTTATATATTCAAGAAATAAATAAATTTGTATTAGTGTAAAATAGTTTTATGGTGTGAAGATGTTTCAACACTTACAGAAACCCTATAGATGTTGTCTATATTTTGTGCATCACAATGTTATATGTGATGTAATTAAACTAAATCTACAGAGTGGTCCATGTAATGTGAACCAAATGAAAGTTGTTCTGTGCGAACGGGGAAACCATATGACGATAACATTTTTTGACCTTGACCGTATTTTCAAGGTTATATGAAGGTCACGGTCAATTTTTTAAATGACAACCTATATATTTTATTGTAAAATCTGAATCTGTGGATAATTAATAAGCATTTTATTGTTTTTGATATTTAAAATTTTCCCCTTAATACATTCTAATATATATTATTAGTATATTATTTTCACCCTCTACCCTCTTCCTCCATTTCCATACCCTCGGCTCCTCGGCCCAATCCTCCCCTCATCCATCCCTTTGTCTCCTCACCCCCACAACCATTCTCATCCATCGTTTCCCCTCTCCTAAGATCTGCCTTCGGTCCAACTCCTCCTCCCTCAACTCACTGCACCCATTCAACATATGTTCCAACGTTTCCCATTCCTCCCTGCATAGCCTACACCACCTCTCCTCATCGGCCATCCAGTATCTGTTAGCTCTCTCCTCGTTTCCACAACGGAACCTAGCCACCAACTTCTTCCCTTCCTCATCTCCTTCCAATAACAAGTATCTAGGCAGCCCCTCCGTAATTATGTCCCTGTACCTTTCGTTATACCTCCCCTCTTTTATTTGTGTCCTTCTTTCCTGTCTCTGCACATCTCGGTCCCTATCTCTCATCTCCCTACCCACCCTTCGTCTACTATGTATCTCAGTTACCGAGTAGCCCGCTCGTCTATAATAGTTGTCTCTGTCTCCTTTCCCATATCTGATCTTTCCCTCTCTAATTTCCCTCCAACACTCCCCCAAGATCCCGCAGATTGGCCTCCCTTCTATTCTTTCTTCATATTTCACTGCTCTCCTGCCCGCCTCCACTCTGACCTTATCCACCTTTACCTCTTCCGTCACTATATACCCCGGTGTTTCTCTCGCCACCCCAAGCACCCATCTCCAGTATCTAGCTTGCACGTCCTCCAGCATCGCCTGCTCTCTCCATCCCCATACCTCTGCTCCATACATCATCACACTGCTAACCAGACCTTCAAACATTATCTTTCTCGCTGCCACATTCCTTCCAAAGACTCTCTTCCCCGAACCCCATACTTGTCCCATCACCTTATTCGCCTTTTTTGCCATAGCTATCACATGCGACCCCTCCCTGTTGTCCTCCCTAAACACATACCCCAAGTAAGTATACTCCCTAACCTCCTCGATCTCTTTTCCCTCCCATCTCCAGTTTTCTGTTCTTTTTCTCCCCCCTTTACAAAACTTCATCATCCTTGTCTTCCCCACATTCACTTCCAGCCCCTTCCCCCTAAAATATCTTTCCAATGTCTTTATCATATCTTTCATCTCCGCCGCTTCTCTCGCCATGACCACGATGTCATCCGCGTATGCTAACATATGCACCTTTCTACCTCCCACCACCAACCCTCCCATTTGCCCCTTCCCCAATCTATCCTTCAGGTCCGCCGTAAACAGTGCAAACAGACTTGGGCTCAGCGGACATCCCTGCCTCAGTCCCTTCGTCGTCCAAAACACGTTGCTCAGCTTATCTCCCACTTTTATCCTAGCCATAGTCTCTATGTATATTTCCCTCACTCTCGCAATTAGGTGTTCCGTGATCCCCATCTCCTCCCACAACTTTCCCCTATCCACCTTATCAAAAGCCGCCTTCAAATCTATAAACAGGGCGTACAATTTCCCTCCCTTCTTATCCAGCTCTTTATCTGCCAGATGCTTCAACACGTACACGTTGTCGATTGCTCCCCTTCCTTTCCGAAAGCCTGCCTGCCCATCCGGCAAAATTCCCCCCAACTCCATCTCCTCCTCCAGTCTTCCCAGCAGTATCTTCGTGTATACCTTGTATGCCGAGTCTAGTAGGTTAATTCCTCTGTAGCTCTCTACCCTTCCCTTATTACCCTTTTTATATACTGGGCAAATTACCCCCACTTTCCATCCCTCCGGAATCCCACCCCCTCTCCATACGCTATTCATCCCCTACAACAACTTCACTCTCACCACCCTTGATGCTTCCAACCATGCCTCGTTCTGGATGCCATCTTCCCCTGGCGCCTTTCCCTTCTTCAATCCCCTAAGCACTGCTTCCATCTCCTCTTCTGCTATCTCCTCTCCCCCCTCTCCCTCATAGCCTCCCAAACCCGTTAGCCTCGTTTCAACCCCTCCCAATAATCCCATAAAGTAACTCTTCCATTCTGTCATGTGTATTTCGCTGGTTATCCTCTCCCTACCCTTCTTTCTCTTTTTCAGATACCTCCAGACCTCCCCTTCCCTTGTTATCCCTCTAAAGTCTGCCGCTTCCTTCTCCCTCAGTTCTGTTTTCTTTCTACTGCATAACTCTCTGTATCCTCTCCTGGCCTCCCTATATCTATCCACCCCTATCTTCCCCCGTCTCCACTGCCTCAACCTCCTTCTCGCCTCCCTATTCGCCTTCTTGCACTCGCCATCATACCAGTCGTTCCTCCCTACTCCCTCCCTACGTACACACTGAATCGTACTGAATCTGTGGATAAAAGTAATTCAAAAAATTTACTGTGTGGTTTTGCCCGTACAACGGCAAAACAGCTTTTGAAAAAAATTTAAACTTCTTCAGAAACAATTAACTAACGTTTAGTTAGTTAACTCTAGCAAGAACAAATAAGATTTATGAATTTTTAAATATTTTCCTACCCGCTTCGATAAATTGTCTTTAGTTCTTAATTCTTAGAATACTATTTAAGAATGCTCAACAAAAAAAAATCCGGACAAGGTACATCGGGTGACCTGGCTCGTCAGAAATACCTTTGGAAAGAGGTCTAAAAGGTTCCGACATTTCTCCGCCTTTGTCAATTTGATAATAGAATAACGCAGAAACAAGAGTTTGTGGAACTGCTTATGTCGGCATTTTCAGAATATCGCTTTCAGAGACTTAATTGATTGAACTGTATTAAATTGTAACAGGTAAAACTAAATTTGCATAAAAACTGCTTGACAACAAATTCTGAATTCATTCCATCGTTTTACATTAAGGCAAAGTGTTTAAACTAAGTCATTAAATCATGGATACTCTAAGTGTGGCAGAGAAAGTCGAAATGATTTTTATTTATGGAGAAAGTGGCAGAAAAGTTGCTGATTGCATAGCTTCGTATCGAGAACGTTTTCCTGATCGAAATACGCCGTCGAGAAGTACCTTTTACAGAGTTGTGAATGATTTCACCAACACTGGAAATGTGGAATCAAGAAAAAGAACTCGGCGAGCAACAGTAACTACGGAAGAAAAGGAAATTGCGGTATTACCTAGCGTTGAGGTAAATCCTCAAGTTAGCACTCGATGACTTGCAATTGACGCCGGAATATCGAAGACCAGCATTTTAAGAACATTAAAGCGCAACAAGTATCATCCATACCACATTTCATTGCATCAACAGCTTTATGGAGGTGATTTTGAAAATCGATTAATATTTTGTCAATGAGCACAAGAACGAATGCGGTTGGACGTCAATTACTTTGGTAACGTGCTATTCTCGGATGAGTCTACTTTTACAAACAAAGGACAAGTCAATAGACATAACATGCACTATTGGAGCGTTGAAAATCCGAGATGGTTCCGTAAAGTAGAACATCAACGACCTTGGTCGATAATGTTTGGTGTGGCATAATTGGTGATAAATTGATCGGTCCATACTTTATTGATGGTTTGCTGAATGGGAAGAAGTACCGCCATATTTTAGATGACGCCTTACCAACGTTACTTGTAAATTTGAACAGGGAAGAAAGACAAAATATGTGGCTGCAAAATGATGGGTGTCCAGCACATTTTTCACATATTGCACGTGAAGCTTTAGATCGGGATTATGCTGGGCGATGGATTGGAAGGGGAGGTCCAATTTCCTGGCCTGCCAGATCACCTGATTTAACACTTCTTGATTTTTTTTGTAGGACGTCCTTAAGAATAATGTTTATCGCGAAGTACCGACTACGCTAGAAAACATGAAAGAGCGGATAAGAAGAAATAGTAGCCAAGAAAACCTTTTAAGATATAAAGAAAGTTTTAGTAGAAGGGTTAATAAATGTATTGAAATGGGTGGGGAAATATTTGAACCTGTATAATCTAATATACAGCTTGGCATATTCATCTTGACCAGTCAGTTGCGCAGAAGAAGGAGCGCAGCAATAAATCGTTGAAGTGATAGGCAATCTTGTCACAAGGCAGTATTACAGCTTCGCAGATATACACAATAATATAAACTTAAGCCATTTGAAGATTATAAATTTTATTATAGTAACTCTATAGTAATTTTAGCTGTGTTTTAGCCGAGGTCATTTGCTGGAAAGGTGCTAGATCTGATACGGTATGAATACAAACTTGAACTCAATGCGATTTTACTATCCTTTTCTTTCCAACACATTACATGAATTTATGGAATTTATTGGATTCTGCATTGATTCACAATAAGTGGAAGTTCACTATAAACGGGTTCATTATAAGTGGACAATACATGTGTTTGATAAAATATGATCTAAAACGAAATAAATGATTTATTACAGATTTAAAACAATTAATGTATAAAAAAACGAAATTAAACAGTTTCAAAACGAAAATCCTTCAAAATAAAATGTATAATAAACATGCAAAAAAGAAATACAAGAAATTATAAAAACCATACAAAAACAATATGTAAAAATCACTTAAACTCAAAATGGACGTCATGATTATGTTATTGAAATGCAAATACTATGCAGATAACACACTTTTTAATATTAAGAATAAATTTGCATAGTAAACGTATACAATTTATAACAAAAACCTTCAGTTTCAATAGAATTTATACTAAAAATGACGCGACTTTCTAAGAACAGTGCAAACATTTTACTGTTTTATATCATACTATTAAAAATAAGTTTCGGAAACTGTAATCAACCACCAATAATAATCGCCGAAGGAAATCCGATTCTAAAATTCAATCTAAACCCAGGTATGAATAATATAATTTAAATTTATAACTGTTTTTTACCAATAATCTAAATTACTTTTAATTTTTTTAACAATTTTTTCTAATCGAGCCATCCCCACAAAATCATCAAAATTCTTTTCATCATCCAAATTAAAATCACCACCAAAACCCCAATCTTCTTTTATCATATCACTCGCTTTTTCAGCAATCATTATTGTAGGTGCATTCGTATTTCCGGTCACCACTTTAGGCATAATTGATGCATCCACAACTCTTAAATTGTTCACACCTCTTACACTTAATCTCGGTGTAAGGACAGCCATTTCATCGTTATCCGGTCCCATTTTCACCGTTCCACTTGGATGATAAATAGTCATTGTATATTTTCGTGCTAAACATCTTAAATATAAATCGGAACGGGTATCATCCGTCGGGCATCCAGGGATAGGATTTGGATTGAGTTCAACGTTTAATTCTTGCATAATATTTGTGTTTAAAACAATTTTTAATGCTTCTTTTGCACCTTCGACGAGTATTTCTAAATCACGTTCGGAAGCGAAATAATTCGGATAAATTAATGGGTGAGAATTTGGGTTTTTGTTGTATAGTAAAATTTCTCCGGTACTTTGTGGGCGCATCAACAATGGGATGATCTAATGAAATAATTAAATTATTATTTAATTAATAAAAATAATAAAAATTGTAATTACAGTAAAAGTTTTTTTATCAAAAATCGGTTCAAACATAGCTTTATAAACATCGTCTCTGTATCCTTCCATTCGTTTTATAAATAAGCCTCCATCTGAATTATCACCGAAAGCACCAAAAAATAATTGTATATCCGGTTTATCTACAGTTGGATCTGAAAATTTTGTGTGTAAAAATCCCATTGCTTCGCAGGGTGCCATCCAATAAGCAGGACCACGGTGATCACGAATAAAACTATCAACTGATTCTGTATTTAATACTTCAAGAATTGTGGGATAAGAAATATTTTTGTTGATAATAAATGTTAGGCCACCTATCGCGACGTGATCTTGCAAATTTTTTCCAACTCCCAAACTAGACACAATCGGTTTAATTCCAACGGATTGAAGATGTTGAGGTGGTCCTATTCCTGATAACATTAATAATTGAGGAGATTGCACAGATCCTGCTGATAAAATGACTTCTCTTGAGACGAATATTTCTCGTGTTATTCCAAATTTATTTAATAATACGCCATAAGCTTGTTTTGTTGATTCATCTATTAATATTTTTTCAACCATTGAGTTTAAGGTGACATGGAGATTTTTTCTATTCTTTATGGGTCTTAAAAAAGATTTTGCTGTGCTACAGCGTAATCCATTTCTTAAAGTGCCTAAAAAATATATTTAATAATATACAGTTGTTCACAAAATTGAGTATACAGGGGAATGGAAGATAGATAATTGTGAATATTTAAAATAATTATTAATTTATTTTAAAAGTTTGTGATGTATATAGGGGGTGATTTATTAACTCACCATCAAATGACATCAAAAATCAAACTTTGACATATGATAGCTAATCCAATTACCAAAAAAAAATGTTAATGTTATAACACTTTAAAGTTTTCTGCAGCGAATTTATTAATAGTCAGTAAAATCAAATATTCAACAAAAACAAAGTTGTCATTGTAATATGTCAGTTTGCTGTAAGGTTTAAGTATTACATAATTAAATGCAGGCAAATGGTTGTTTCAGGTAAATAGCTTTTTCTTAGTGAGATACTATCTGTCTAGGCAGATAGTTTTATTCCATTTATTTCAGTCTAATTTCTACTTTCCTAGGTAAATATGGCTAAAATATTTTCAAGCAAATAACTCTTTAAACCAACCCAACCCCAGGAATGCTTTATTTCTTTAAGAGAGGCCTACACTTCACAGTCACTGATTTTTGAGTAAGAGATGTTAAAATACCAGTGCCAGCCTTCGATATTTCAGTGCACTACAAAAAGGTGTACTTGTTTCAAAAATAAGATGATGTGCAATAGTAGATGCCATTCCAGCAACAATTGTCAAAACAAGTAAATTTTTGTATTTAGTATTTAAGTCTTCAAGAAATAAATCGTTTATTTGTATTTTTATTAAACTTAATAGAAGTATATGAAACTGTTATGCATTTTTTGAAAATGATACGCAAATAATTTGACTCGTTTGACACTCATTAGTAACTTTAATTTAAGAAAACTAGATTGATAACGATAGGAACTACTTTATTTTATTGTGAACAGGTACCTACTCTATGTTGCATTGTTGTATCGAAAAAATGGTATTTTCCAAGGACAGTAGAATCTAACAGGACTGCTACATCCATTGTATTTTTGTAGTCCACTAGGGGTTGGTTGCCCGCACTCTACGTCACACTATTTGCCACGCCTGGTAACTGTCTCTGTTTTTAGAGGTTATATGATAGACATTAATACGTCTAAAAACATAAAACTTCAAAAATAATATGAATACGTCTACGATATAACCTCTAAAAAACATAGCAAAAGCATAAACCATAACAACAGCTTGGCGTGGAAAATGGTGTGACGTAGTTTGCGGGCAGGTTGTCATAACAATGGATGTAGCAGTCCTGTTAGATTCTACTGTGCTTTGGTATTTGCCTGAAACAAACTTAAACAGATACTATTTGTCTTGTCCAATAGTATTTGCCTAGACATTTAATGATAAAACTGTAACGAACTACTGTTTGCCTAGACAGACAGTTCTGACTAGGAAAAAGCTATCTACCTGAAATAACCATTTGCCTGCGACCAGTGATGGGCGCTGGGTAAATGGTTAAGTTGGATTTCCAGCTCTAATGAAACACAATGAATGATGCGTAAACAGGTTACAACCTGAATAAAAGAAGAAGAATAATAAGATCTTAAACGAACTACTTAATTTAAAATTGGAAATCAACAATCTCATGGAACTTGGAATCTTGGATTTGATGGAAGTGCAATATGACTAGAAAAGAATCAAACAACAAGAATTAATGAAGCATAAAAACTGAATTTAGTAATTAATATTAGACTTATACTCAATTCAGGACATTCAAAGTTGTTTTTCAAGCATTAAAGAAATCGTTAAATATTTTCGAAGAGTATTACGTAAACGAGAATGGTCGGTTCCACCACGGTCGGTACACTTTAAAGCTAATAACACCAGGAATGTGTATAAATTTGTTAGACAGTTAAGATAAAGACACAAATCGCACACAGCTCTATGCTGAGATGGAACAGGAAAAATAATATGTGATAGTGAAATGAATGACATTTGAAAAAATTATTTCCAAAACCTATTAAGCATAGAGAAACTGATTTGGAAACAGACAGCAGTCCGTCACACCATAGAAAGGATAGTGTCATGGCACCTATATCAATCAGTGAGGTTCAAAACGCAATCTCTGCGGCAAAATATGGAAAGGTATCAGAGATTAATAACATACCATCGAAAGTATTCTAGATGGAATATTCATCATCACCAATATTGATGTTACATCTTGGAACAAGATTTGTCCTAAATTTTGTTGATGATATTTAGCCCAACTCTTGCACACGCCTCCTGTATACGTTCAGCATCAGTCTCATCTCTCCAAGGATACCGAAATAAGGACCATATCGTCCGCGTAGCGCAAATTACTTAGGTATTGCCATCAATTTTTATACCTTTTTGAGTCCAATCCAGTTATTTAAATGCACTCTCCAGGACTGTGATAAACAATTTGGGTTCAACATTATATCGCCTTGCCTTACCCCACGCTCATTGTAGCATTCTTGTAAATGTTATAAATAAGTTTGGTGTATCGATAATGGACTCTGTATTCTTGAAGTACTTGCAAAACTGCCATCAACTCAATTTAAATCAAATTTTATAAATACCTCTAAATACCCATCTTGGGTAAATACCCCAGGGTATATATCCAGGGAATTTTCCCTTGAAATTAAATACCCGGGTATTTAACAACACTGCCTGCGACACATACAAGAAGAAACTCAAAACGTAGGCTTATAGCACTGAAGAGTATGCTAATATAATTTTGGTGTATGGTTTTTGCAATGAATGCTCGACAATCGGTACGAGAATATCAAGAAAGATTTCCACGTCATTTGCCATATTCAGTGATGTAAAATTACGGTAATTTATAATTTGTGTAAATTACTATTGTAAATTATTGTTATTTTTTCTCAAAATTTATTCTCGCGTAATTTAATAATTTTGTTGATAAATTACTATGGTAACCTTTTTATTATTTTGATTCAGGGACAGTAGAATCTAACTTGATTTTGATTTAATAAAACCTTTATACAAACTGTAAAAGAACATTTAAAATAAACTATGTAACAAAAACTCTAAAAATGAAACAAAATATGAATTCTATGTAATTCAAACACATAATTCAGAAAAGCTTTTTTCTGTTGTGCACGTTGTTGGTGAGCAATTTAAGATTTCTGTTGCTACTTTGCTTAATGATGTAGTACAACAAAAAGACTTCCATAATATAACAGTTAACAGGTAATTTACAAGGTAATTTACAAATTCACATCACTGGTCATATTATTCAGTTTTTAGCGATTCTTTCAGAAGACTTCGAGAAACAGGTAATCCTGCTCCAGCAAAACCTATTCGACCAGATGTAGGAAGTGGAAGAGTAGTTATCGAGTGGTTAAACCAATATGTTCCAAACAAGTGGATTGGTAATAATGGTAATATTAATATTAGATATCATATGTCAAAGTTTGATGGTGAGCTAATAAATCACCCTGTATATTAACAACAATCTTATTAACTAAATTGAATACAAAATAATTCAGTTTTCAAATAAAATAATCCCAATATTAACAATAATAACAAATGATACGAAATCCACACCACAAAATTGAGTATACAGTTAAGCAAATGTGATTAAGTTTAGGTTGGTTTATGGTTTAATACGCTGTAGGCCCTCCATTGGCGTCAATTATCGCCTGCATTCGCCCTGGCATGGAGTCCACTAACTTTTTGGTGTAGTTTGGCAAGATTCTATCCCAAATTTTACAAATCTCATTTTTCAATTAGCTTTTTTTTCGGCACTTGCTATTTTTTAACTGAAACTTAACGTCTCCCTATAAATGTTCAATAGGATTATTGTATAAAAAACTCAATGAAATATCTTGGTCAAATGTATGTGAAAACAGCTTTTCTGAAGCTAAGACTTCTTTAGCGAATGCTATTGCTGTCGCCCATCCTTGTAAAAACGCTCAATTAAAGTTAACTTCAGATGCTTCTAGTTTTTCCATTGGAGCAGTTTTAGAACAGACTATTAACAATTTTTCTCAACCTCTTGCTTATTTTCCAAAAAGACTAACACCAGCTCTCACAAAATATTCTATTTTTAATCCATGCATTTATGTACCAAACTCATTACGTTTTGCAATTTTTTAAAATTTTCATAATATTTCACATCCCTGAATACGGTTATCGCAAAATTTAGTAAAATCTAGATTTTTTGGTCAAGAATGAATTCTGGTATTTATCACTGGACAAAATCTTGTATCAAATGTCAAACTTCTAAAATAAACAAACATATAAAATCACCTTTTCAATAGTTCAACTTTCCAAGAGGCCGTTTTGAACATATTCATATTGACTTAACTGGCCATTTTACACCTTCAGATGGTTCAACGTACATTCTTACTGTAATTGAACGTTTTACAAGATGGGCAGAAGCATATCCTCTTTCGAACATTAAATCTACTACTATTGCAAAAACTCTTTTAATTCATTATTTTTCACGTTTTTTATTCCTCACACTATTACTCACGACCAAGTTTTACAATTTGAATTGGAACTGTTTTCACAATTCTTTGGTTCTACACAAATTCACTCTTCCTCATACCATCTGCAAAGCAATGGTATTTTGGAAAGGTTTCACACAACTTTTGGAAACATGATCTTCTAATCATTCTACTTGCTCTCAGATCTTATTTAAAAGAAGATTTAAAATCTTTAATAAAGTGGCTATAAAAAATTGTTTACCAGTAATATCTCTGTTATTATGCAACTTTTGTTAAAACATTTTATTTACAACATTAATAACTTTCTTTTGAGATGTTTAAGCACCCCTTGAAAATAAAATCACAAGACCATAAACACCTGTATATACAATACAAACTTTAAAATAATTAAATAACTTATCTATCATCCATACCTCAGCAACTCAGTTTTGTGAACAACAGTATGAACCCTAATTTTATTTGACAATTAAAAATCGTTACAAAATTATTCTTTAAATTAAAAAAAAAATTATAAAATTAATCATGTTTAAAAAAGAATAGGTAAACGGAAGAAATAAATTATTAATAAAATTTCTTATCATAGAATGATGCATACATAAAGTCGATATTGATAAATTAGTTTTTGATTCATAAACGTACATAGGTGATTAGTGAAGTATTAAAAAATAAAAAATTTTTGTTCTTATCCACAAATTCAACAAACAACATTAAAAAAGCTTTAATTATGAGTTGTGAAGCAGAAATAATTATAATTGCCATGATCCGTAAGTTACATTACTTTTTGAACATTTTTCAATTATTTTTATTAAATTTAGTTCCTTTCGCAGCGTTGATTTTCGTAATAAATATGATCGTCATTTGTATTCTTCTTGTAAAAAACGTGGAATTAAGTTTTTTTGAAAAATATTCCGGGAATCTTGTGAAAGCACCTCAGCAATGGGTTGCCGAAGGAAATTTTGATGCTAATGGATTTGGTACTGATGGAGTATACACAATTCAATCAGATCACATCACTCAACTGTAAAGATATTGCCAAATTGGCTAAATTTATTAATATAACTAAATCATAAAACAATAGTTAATGTTTTTAAAATATTTCTTGAAATAATAAATATGTAAATGCTAATAAATATAAATTGAAAGCAGAAAGTGTCAATTAATTATATTGGTAATGAGAAAGTAATGTAAAATACATAAAATAATAATAAATTATAAGATTTTCAATTAGATTAATATAGATTTTTTTACTGTTAAATAAGATTCTCTGATCAGAATGCATAATCGAATATGATAAAAAATCCTGAAATTTTATAGACCTAGCTGGAAGAATTTATTTGTTTTGAATAAATGTATTCAAAGAATAAAATTGAGAACATCACATAATAAATCATATGCCCAATAAAATAACATGTGGTGTTCTTAATTTTATTCTTTGAATACATTTATTCAAAACTAGTGACAACTACAAAACTAGGTTACGGTCTGCTACAGAAAAGAAAGTCTATAGATTATAGGTAAAGACAGTATACTGAAAACAATAAGTGCAGACCACAAACGTTAGTCACAAACTATAGACTACAAGGCAGAGCTACAGACTGCATACAGTAAACCATAGCTCCACGTGACGTATGGAATTCTATGAAGTTGTAAAATTGCAAAAGTACCTGTATACTGCCTGCTGCAAAGTACAGATACACTAAAGACTGCAGATTAAACTTCTAGACAACATAATGCGAAAAATAGCTGTAGAATATAACCGATGGTTACAAAATAACAAAGGGCAAGTCATATCTGGGGATTGTAAATTGCTAACTATAGCTGTTTACTGTAAACCATATCTCCACACGACGTATTATATGTATACTATGAAGTTGGAAGACTGCAAACGATAGGTAGTGACTAGCTAAATGACATTTACAATACTGCAAACTATAGCCATCGATATTTACTGCATACTACAGCTACAGACAGCATGCTGTAAACTGCAATTGCACTGAATATAAACCATAGTGACGAATTACAGATTATAAAACATAGTTGCAGATTATACACTGCAAATTATACCTTATGGTTCTGAAATCATAGCTCTACACGACGTATTGCTATAAAACTGGAGTACTACAGGCCACAGCTACAGACTACGTACTACGAACTAATAGTTGGGGACTGCATACTATAGCCACAACCTGTCTTCTAAAAATTATAATTGTAAATTGCAAACCATAGCTGCCAAATCTAATGTGTAGTTGCAAACAGCTGACTGTATTTCATATCTATAGAATACATACTGCAAACTATAACTGTATACTGAAAACCATAGCTGCTCACTGTATACTGCAAACTTTAGCTGCAAACCATAGCAACCATAGATGCATAACACAAACCATCGCTACAGAGTATTATTGTAAACCAAAGCTTCAGACTGTAATTGCATACTACAGATGAGACTACACAGTGTTGCAAACTGCAAACCATAGTTGAATATGGAATATTACAAAATATATGTAGACTACAGAGAGCATATTCTAAGCCATAACTGGTGAGGACCAACTGTAATTGCAGAGTGAAAACTACAAGTCATACCTATACACTGCGGACTGGAAACTATATTGCATAATGCAATCCATAGCTGGCGATTAGCTGCAGATTTTACTATCTACCATGTTATTATGATTGTAGATTTGAGACCTATAGTTATGTAGGTGTAGAATACAAACGATAAATTAAAGATTGCAAGCCATACCTTCACACTGCATATTGCAAATCATAATTGCATATTTTAATTTATAGCTACAGAATCAAAGATCATATGTTTAAGGCTCTCTACTATCAACTATAACCAAAGAGTTCAAATCATAGTTGCATCCTGAAAACCGTAAACCATATCTTCATACTGTGTATAATAACAGCTGATCACAGACTACGAGCCATCGTCGGTAAATTAAATCGTCTGCAAATTGTAAATCATACCGCCAAGTTTTGATTAAGATGGTATTTCAAGATTCTGAAATCGTGAAACAATTAAATAACAAGAAATTAAGTGGACTACTTTTTGCCCATTTGATTGAATGATGATTGAGTTTGAAATTCAAAAAGGTAGTATTTTCAAATAAGGCTAATCTCCGTTAAAAGTACCATTTTTAGTTGTGCAATTTGATTGAAATTTTAAATTAATGATTATAAAGACTCATATAACATTTGATTAATTTATCTTAATTTAAAACGTTACTTTCTATGAAAATACCAGGTATAGCTTCAAATAATGTACAACTTTCTATAACGAAATTTGAGCGTCAGAATTGCATTTAGCGTACATACGACTTAAAATCGCAGAAGCTATGCTCAACACAGCAATGTCTCTTCCACTGATAAACATGGTTAAAGAATGAAAAATTATTTGAGATTACTTTTGTATTGCAAAAGACAAAGAATCGTTAAAATCAAAGGTAGTGAAGCTAGTCACAAAGGGGCAATGAGGAATCTCATCTTAGATAGCGGTATAAAACCTATCACTCTATATGTATTTAAAATTTTTGTATTTTTAGTTCTTTTCCAAACGAAAAAGCTATTTTAAAATTATTCATTACCTTGAGATATCATAAATCCAGTTTGTTGCTCTCCATTTATATCCCTAATTTCATGACCCACTTCATTAGCTGCTTGTAAGAATCGATCAGAAAGTGTAGATCGATACCGAAAATGTTCAACTGTTTGATAACCTCCCTTTCCATGATATTTTTCATCAATAAATTCAGTATCTATACGAACATCTTCAGATTTTTTAAAATAAGGAAGAACATCATCATAAGACCACCCTACAAAAACATTTCAAAAACAATTTATCAAAATCAAGTTAGTTACCTTCATTTCCTAAACGCTCCCAATTGTCATAATCATCCCTATTTCCTCTAACATACAACATTGCATTTAAAACACTACACCCACCAAGAACTTTTCCTCGGGGCCAGTTACATTGATGTCCATGCATAGCCCCACAAAAATATTTACCGCCGGGTTGAGTTTGAAATTTCCAATCCAAAGGTCCTTTTTGTAAAGAAGTAAATAGTATCGGAACATCGGATAATGGTAATTCATCTGGACCGGCTTCGATTAATAAAACTGTCCAAAATGGATATTCACTTAGGCGATTTGCAAGAACTGAGCCGGCACTTCCACCACCGATTATAATAAAATCGTACGTTTCGTTTAAAGTGTAAATTGAAGGAACGTCTTGAATTCTGGTTTCAATATCGGTTATATCTGGCCGAAAATTTATAATTCCGCTGTAAATTAATATGATAAACCCCAATAGTGGTGCGGCTGTTGTTGCTGCTTGTATTACCGCCTGCCCTTCGAGAAGATTTAAATCCATTTTTTTTTAAATATAATGATTTATATAAAATGATGTATGATGTAAAGAGAGTTTGACAGAAATAAGATTGTTGATGAATCTTATCTGAGTTTATCCTTTTTTCTTCTTAATTTTGCTTAGTTTGTTGGAATTTGTTTAATTTAAAACATGCTGAGTTGAAAATTTATAAATATAGATTTGATAATAAAGTGTTTAAAAAGAATGTTTTGAATAACGTTTTATTACTTAGATAAAATTTTAGATTTTCGTTTTATTTTACCTGGTACAAAATGGTGTGGACCTGGAAATATTTCTACCAACGAATCTGAGTTTGGGGAATTGATCGATTTGGATAAATGTTGTAAAAATCACGATGAATGCGAAGAAATCATTTTAGCGGGCAAATCAAATTTTGGATTAACTAATAAATCTCCATTTACTAAGTAAGTAAATAAGTAAGTATAAAGTATTAAATATAACGACGAAATATTTGTAGGCTTCATTGTGATTGTGATAATACCTTTTTACGTTGCTTACAACAAATTCAAGATAAAAATAGACTTATAGCTGGTTTGGTTGAATTTGTTTATATACAAGGAAATGAGAAGTGTTTTAAAAAATCAAAGCCAATTGTTTGTGAATCTATGATAAAGATTAATCAGTAAGTATTTTACAACTTGTTAGAACACTCAAAAGAAATTTCAAATTTAAGAGATATACAGGTAGGCAAGCGGTAGGTTTTAAAAATACTTTGTTTTAAGATACGAATAATAAAGTATTCAATAATTATTTCTGTATCTGTATCTCTTATCTATTGTTTGCCAAAGCTTTGTCAAGAGTTGAAGGCTGCTACAAAAAACTAAAACAGTTTTATAAACTTACAATAATATACAGGATGTTTCACTTAAAACTCCCAGGGCAAGTATCTCTGGAAGGGTTGAGATATTTTAGTTTTGTAAGACGTTGTTGTTTGAGTACGTAAATGAGTTCAGTTCTTAAGCATTCTTCGAAGAAATTCTTCGGAAGCGGTACGATTATACAGATTGCGATATCCCGTTAGACCAATTTCATATCGAAAAACATTTATACATTTATGCACAAACCTTACCAATTTTGAAATATTTAAAAAACTTTAACGACAAAAAAAAATCTTGCAAATTTCTATTACGTCGTGCCATCGAATTTTAAAAACGAATAAATGTTTTCCATATAAGTGCAATTTTATTCAACATTTACGACTAGGCGACGATATCTGTAGGTTTCAGTTCTTGGCTGAACTTTCAATTTTGCCTTGAAAGAGACAACTTTCTCGATAAGATTCTATGGTGCGATGAAAGTCGTTACCACAATAATAGAATATCAAGCAAAACAATCAATATTAGTCTCAGGACAATCGTAGATGGGCCGTACAAGCAAATAATTAAACAATTTTTGTGGTTAATGTTTGGTGTGGGTTAATCAATGGAAGTTTGTTAGGACATTATTTATCCTACGATAAGGTAACAAGTCACCGTTACCTGGAGTTTCTGCAGAACAACTTTCCTAAACTGCTTAATGATTTGCCGGACGCTTTAAAAAGAACGATGTGGTTTCAACAAGATGGTGACATCCTCATAACGCACAGATGGTGACTCAGTATTTGGAGCGCAGGTTTTTAGGAAGATGGATAGGTACAAATGGTCCTGTAAGGTAGCCTCCGAGATTCCCCGATTTAACGCCACTTTTTCTTTGAAATTCTTTAAAAACGAATATGCATAAAGAACTCATAACCGATATGGCGGATTTATACGCAAAAATTTATGCAAGTGTTAATGTAATTAATCGCGCCACATTACTTATTGTTAGAGTATGTAATGTTAAGTTGGTAACATGATTGCAAATGTGCAAATCAATCTTAACAAGGAATGTTGCACAGTTTTCAATGTTCTATAACATGCACTTAATAAAAGGTTAGTGTTGAAAGTTTGTTTTGACTACAGCGCCACCTTTATTTGTGTGTAATGAAAAATAATAATACTTAAGAACTTAAGTCATTTACGAACTCTAACAAAAACTTCTTACAAAACTACACCAGCGTATTCTCTGATTGAAAATAGACAAAAAAAGTCTAATAAACACAGGTCCGAAAATGGACCATTTTCGAGATATTCAAAGTTTTAGTTTCATAAGTTTACCTATTGTTAACATCATTAATTGTAACGATTTAGATGTAGTAATTATATGATTACCATGGTTACGATGGTTAAGATATAGTTTAGTAAATAATAAGTTAATATTAAGTTAATTAATACAGTTCATTAATAACTTAACAAAACAAGTAATAAAGATTGTTGAAGAAAATCTGTCAACCAGCATAAAAACAACAAATACTTAACAAATTGGAAAAGAATCATGTCATAATAAATGTTCAATATGCGCACCATTTACTTCTAAACACAAACGGATACGTTTTTAAATGAACTTCTAATGCGTTCAAAGATACCGGGAATTTGTTTTGCTGCGTCAAATGCATTACTAATTTTATTTTTCAAATCCTGCACATTTTGAACGTCTTCAGCATAAACTATTTGTTTTCAATGACCCCAAAATCCAAAATCTAACAGATTTAAATCTGGAGAACGAGGTGGCCACGAAACAGGAACTCCTCGGCCAATCCACTTATTGCCAAATCTGCGATTTAAGTATGCTTGAGTAGCGCGTGCATAATGTGTTGGTGCTCCATCGTGCATAAAGTAGTAATCTTCTAGAATTTGTTAAGGTAATTCATCAAATGCCTCTGAAAGCTCATTTTGTAAAAAATGTATGTAGGCATCGGCTGTCAATCTCTTTGGAAGAAAAAATGGACCTAATAACTGATCACCTATAACTCCAGCCCATACATTAACATTGAATCGCCAGTGATGATGAGTTTCTAGTATTGCATCACTCCAAACGTGCGCATTATGAATATTAAAAATTCTGCTTTGAGTAAATGTTGCTTCATCCGTAAATACAATATTTATGGGAAAGTCGACGTTTACTACCTCTTCCTGCCCACCTACAAAAAATCTCTCTTTTCCGCCATCATTTTCTGTTAGAGCTTGAACGGTGTCGTAATGATAAGGATAAAGCAACTGCTCCCTTAAAATGTGGGGAACGGTTGTTTTCTTAATGTTTTCTTGGGCAGAAATTCTTCTAATTCTAGTTGGCATTATCATCAATTCTTCTCAAAACTGCTTCTTCTAATTCCACCGGCCTTGTGTAATGTATCTCCGTGGAATGGCTGTGGGTTACGCTTCCCGTTTCTTTTAATCTGAGAAATAGTCTGCTAAAGGTGTGACTATTAGGCAATCGTCTGTTCGGAAACCTTTGCGTGTAGTAACGAGCTGTTAACGACGCATTTCCATAAGCTAGTCTGTAACAATACACCATATCCGCCATCTCTTCCTTGGAGTAATTAATAGGAGCCATACTTAATAGTTTTATTAAATTACATAGCAAAATAATAATTTCGCAAGAAATTATTTTTTTTTATTCATCTCGAAATGCTCACCGCTGAGAAGCGTAGATACTTTCGCATATTAACTACCTTATGCAAGATACTAAAGTAGTTTATTGGAATACACGACCAACACGACAAAGGCTAGATAATTGAAAAGAGGCTTCCTTTTATCTTTACCGAGCTTTCGGAAATTTTATTTTTCCTTCTTCATAGGTAACTACAATATTGAGAAAACAAAAGTTACAATAGTTAACAAGCAAAACAATTGAACAACTTACAAAAATGGATTGCATAAAGGAACCGAACCAAAGCTAAACATGAGGTCGCAAACTTTGAGCACTAGACATATCTTATAAAAACTATACTTCTAATAATTCACTAAAGGTGAGCAATTAAAGATCAAAAGATACTAAAAATCATTACAAAGTTAATTTTGAAACTATTAAAATAAGTATTACTTACAAAGAGAACACGTTAAAATTTTTCGTTAAAAGTTAAGACTTAACTTTTAACTTTTAACGAAGTTGTTCAATTGTTTTGCTTGTTAACTATTGTAACTTTTGTTTTCTCAATATTGTAGTTACCTATGAAGAAGGAAAAATAAAATTTCCGAAAGCTCGGTAAAGATAAAAGGAAGCCTCTTTTCAATTATCTAGCCTTTGTCGTGTTGGTCGTGTATCCCAATAAACTACTTTAGTTCCTAACAGTAACGACCGTTACTACTCCTAAACTTATACAAGATACTTTCCTCTCAATCTCCAACTTACCTGTTCACTGCATTTCAGTTCATGTCATCTCGCGGTCTTCCTACTAGAGCACAGTCTGATGTCTCACTCATGTTTCCCGTTCATCGTACTGAAATATATCACAGATTATTTACTGTACAAGCTATAACTCTGTGGAATAATTTACCCACAGAATTGCGTAATGCTCGTAGCTTTTCCGTATTCAAAGCTTCGCTAAGAAATCACCTATTGTCTTTACAGTTATCTGAGACTGATTTTTGATGTCATCTGCTTCTTCCTTTTCGCTCTTCAGCTGACAGCTTTATTTGCTCTTTTCATCATCTTTCGCTTAATCCAATCTTCTTTCTTTCCTGTTTTCTTCTATTCTTTTTCTGTTACTTGACATGTTGACTTATTTTCTGTTTTTTTTTTCATAGTTGCCATATTAATTATTTATCTTAATTCCATACATAAGTACCAGGTCATTTTAATGGAAAGTAGGAAAATGTAGACGCATTAAAAGGTTCTGATGTAAACTATTACAGGGGTTAATTTTTACACTCCATTGTAATAAGTTAATAACATTTTAGGGTTACACACTATACTGTTAGGATGGACACTGCTTTCCTGCCATGCAGGTTTCTTTTGGTTGTCGCTTCGTTAAGAATTCCTCCTTCGATATTTTGACACCTAGGTTTTTGTATGAGCTGGAATGTTTAATGTTTTGTTTGTCTGAAATAGGCAATCTTGTTGTTCTCCTCCAAAACATATCTCCAACATTAAATATATAGGATATAGGGGAATGGACACTATTAGTAGAAAGTATAAACGACCTTATAATCGAAAGAGGGATGTATAGGTAATTATAGGAACGCCTATACTATCTACTAAAGTTCGATTTCACATTTAAAGCATTTTAGTTTGAGCACACATTTAAAGAATGGGTTGCTTGACGAGGTACACCTCCAAAAGTATTTCTATTGCTCATTGATGTTTGGCCGAGATAACGATGCTCTTCTTATATTTACATATATTACTCTTTTGCATTTCTTTCTAATACTAAGTAGATACGTATTACGCGGCCAGGTTACGGCAGTCACTGAAATCTCATAAACATAATAAAATCGTGGCAATTACAAAAGACATTAGATTTCGGTGGCCGCCGCGACCTGACCGCCTAATGGGCATCTAGCCTAAATGTAGTTCCTGACAGAGCAATATTTTTGTCAGTTAATGTGTTAGGATAGATTCCAAATTGTTATGGAATTTGTCTTTCTATTATTATTATTTTTCTCAATTATTAAAAATTCTCATTCAGTGCTAAACATTGTAAAGTTGTTCAACCTTATCAATGGAAAAAAATTTCATGTCAAATACTTTAAATTACGGAAGATGGTAGTTTACAAGAAAACCTAAGTTTTTCAATTAAAGGGTAAAATCCAGCTCTAAAGAATAACATGCAATCACATAGTGAAAATCATTGTTATTTCCTTTTCTTAGACAATATAGTGTTACTTTGTTGCACATAAGTTTAATTTTGACATTAATTTCAGAATAAAAATGTTTTTTAGGAGGTGTAGGAAATATTCTACTCAAAATGGAGAAGAAAGAACTCAATGGTTTGATCTAATTAGTTTAAAAGTGCAAAACGAATAATTTATTCGTCATTTTCTTTAATAAACTCTTGAATATCACTTAATTCTAAACAATTTGTAGGATAATATAGTAATAAAGTGTTATAAGCTATAAAATACATTTTCTTAATCATTTTTAAAATTTCCCTAAAAATAATAAGTTTTTAGTATTTCAATTCAACATCACCAATCATATTAATTTACTTACTTTTTATCAAAAACATTTGAATTTCTCTTTAATTTATCAATAATGTCGGATATAATTTTTACCGTTTCGATAACCAAAAGTCTTGAATTTGATCCTAAACTGGCTTGCTTTAAATCTTGAGATTTGTTAAAATATTCTAACATTTTTACTAAATTTCCTAAAATTAAATTTGAATTAAGATCATAAAAAATCACTACTAAAAAAATAAAACCTTCTTTTTTGTATTGTTCTGCAATCATATCTAAACATTCAGAAATTTTGCGATGATTTTTAACATAAATACTACTTCGAATTTCATAGCATTTCTTAAGATCATCAATATTTAATGGTGTCTTTTCTAAAAAAAAAATAAATGCTTAATGGAAGATTTTGAAATGGAAATATTTAATGTTACCTATTAATGCGTTTGCTTCTAATTCCAAATTTTTAAAATATTCTAATAGAGCCGGTTTTTTACATTTTAAACAAATTCCTGAGATATCAGCCAGTGGACCGGAACATTTTGGACATAAAAAACTTTCCATAAAATCCTAAAAATACATACTTTAATATAGATATAATTTTGAATTAAAAACATCCTTACAATTTCATAATTTGAATTACTACAAACTTCGCATTTACAATCAAAGTGATAAATAGTCTTTAAAATATCTTGTCTACTTTCAAAATCAACGGCGCGGTATTGAAAAGCATAACAATTATAAATTTCTTCGCCTTGTTTGATATTATTTAATGCTTTTACAATTACAGTCGATTTCTTGTAACTAAAAATAATCTTATTATGAATATAAGAATAAAAAAAATTAACATACATACAACATAGTTATATTTGGATTACAAGAATGATTCATCATGCTAACTGCCGGGTAAATTCCACACGCGATTTGATTGTATTCACTAGGAATTCTATCTTCATTTTTAATCCAATGTTGTATAAGACTAGCATTCCCTGATAGTTGTAAAATGTGTCTTAAGAGTAATCCGCCACATTTTGTTTTAAGACCTTCGAGGGATATTGAATTCATTTTTTGTTTTGCGTAAGAAAAAAATTCAGTCTCCTTTTCTAAGTAATTAATGACAACGCTTGAAAGCTATTTTCAATAAAAAATATTTCTTTAAAATAAGTCGTTATATTTTTTATCGTAAATCATTAACAATTATTATAAAACAACTATATGTATAAAAACATAATTTTATCTTGAATATTTTGTTGTATAAAACTTAGATACTATAAAACAACAGATGCTTGATTTAACTGAACAAGACATGAATTGGTATGTAGACATAGACATCATGTCAAGT
Organism: Onthophagus taurus; assembly: GCF_036711975.1. NCBI lineage: Eukaryota > Metazoa > Arthropoda > Insecta > Coleoptera > Scarabaeidae > Onthophagus > Onthophagus taurus. Next base: position 28,262,181 of record NC_091966.1, read on the forward strand.
TTGATTGATAGAATTTCCATTCCAATATGTGATACTATTCGCCTGATGATTTGGCGTAGGAATATTATTTTTAATTACTACGCTCTTTCTTAATTGAAATCGGTAGTAACTTGGAACAGACCACAGAAATGATACAATTATTTAAGTACATTTAAGCTGGACAAGTCCTAAGGCGGAAATTTTTTCTGTTTTCAATGTGCCAAGCATGTTCAGAATGGTGAATGTCCTTATTCATTGGTAATGGTTCTGAGCCGAAAAATTATCCGGTTATGGGATTCAGAAACCCATTAACTTTGCCTGGGGTGCCTGATAGGTGGATTGAGTGGCTTGACAGGTGTCACTGCCGGTCCCAAGCCCCGATAAAGGAGCAGGGTTGCTAAATGAAGGCAACTACCTGTCTGGCATAAAAACCATATGGATAAACCATATAGCGAACAAGAGTACACTTTGGAGTGGGCATTCTATTGCAAAATAGATAATAGATACACACAAAATATTGAAAACAGCGAATATATTAATGACAGGATTGTAAAAGTCTCCTTAACGCTGAATAGCTTTATCATCCATCTGGTAAGCACTTACGACTAAAATATGTCTAAGAAACTTAGCGGAAACAAAAACCTTCTATAAAATAATACTAATAGGAGACCTACAACCTATTTGGAGCTCAAAGTAAACGAATTTATTCAAATCAAGACCATGCCAATAGAAACTTAGCAAACAAACGACTTGTTAAAGTACGGAGGGCACAAGTTGGTACAGAAATTAACAAAATTCTTCATGATTCAAAAGTACCAAAGGAATAGCATAGCAGCATTACCATTCCAGTATTTAAGAAAGGACAAAAACGCGTCCAAGACTTGTACAGGGATCTTACTCTTAAACGCTTTCACGAACTTATACACGAGAATTCTCAAAAAATACTAGATAACATAATAACTAATGCTGTTGACCAACAAAGTTTGAGAAAAGGTCGATCTGTAATCGATGCAGTATTCATTATAATCAAACAGATAAGTTTGACAAACCTGCATTCATCTGCTTTGTATCTTACCAAAGCTTTTGACAAAGTCTGTTTGATGGACATCATAAAAATCTTAAAGAAAAGAACGTGCGTGATAATGTAATAAAGATAATACGTCAGTTGAACACGAATAGTACAACTAAAGTAAGAATAGAGAACCAAATAACGAATATTGCCACCCCGGGAGAAATTAGACAGGGAGACAGTCTTAGCCCATTTCTGTTTAATCTGCAATTCGTAAAATCATAGTATCAAGTAAACCATAAACTCAACTAACTGGCTATTTCCGTTGTTAACACCAAGTCCATGACTACTATAAAAGATCCGATCAGATTTAAACTCGTATTCGATGATAACTGGATCTAGAGCCTATGATCCAGAGAAAAACTTGAGAAGCCAAATTACTAAAGCATCCACAGTATCGGGGTGCTTAAGAGATACAGTTTGGTTCAATCTGTACATGCGAATAAACATCAAAGTTCAAATATGTAAGATATGTGTAAGTCAGATAATGACATACGGAATAGAAGTGAGAATATAAATATATATATAATATATATATATATATATAAATATATATATAAATATATAAATAATGGACAAAGTGAGAAACTCGGATATTAGAGATCAATGCAACGTCCCAGAGATAGTGAGATGTCAGGGTGGGCAAATTTGGGTGTTATTATAGGCTATCCGAGAAACTATAAGAGATACGAAAAAAGTAGGCGCCATGTCCCGGTCTCTTTTTTCGAGACTAACCCAATCCCGCAAACACCAAACCTTTATCTTCTTTTGTTTTTAAGTTATAGCCAAAAAGTAAAATTTCAATTCCCAAATAGTAAGCGCTAATGTTCAAAATTTTGATTATAGTAGGCGGGTTCGGACAGCAAATACTACCTAATTGCTATATGGTTTTGCACGAATATGACAGAATAAAGTTGGTTTCGTACTATTATGCACGATAAAGTTGATTTTGTACCAACGAATAAGAACTTGAAACTTGAATAGGCAGTTTATTTAAAATTCTCAGCGTCTTATCCCTGACTTTGTTCACCAATAAAAAAATGGTTAGTGGGTAAAGTTTGTTTTTTAAAAATACAAGAAACGTATTAATTAATGAACAATTAAATATGAACAACAACTTCAGGAACTAAACAGTCACAGACCGTTTCTTCTACTAAACGTATTGGTTGTAAGGTTAGAACAGTTGGGTATCAATGAAAGAAATCTTTGGTAGTATTTTCCCAGTTTTCCCCAAACATAAGATTTAGAAGTTTTTTCATATTAGCAACCTTTTCTTTTGAAATTGGGTAAGATAGAGGAAGATTAGGGATCATAAACTGGGCAGTGGACTTTGAAACATCGTTTCAATGGAAAGTTCCGGGGATATGAAGACTTATGTATAATCTTCAAAGCGGACTCCAATGTATTCTATATTTAATTTCATCATTTTATTTAAAGATATTGCGGAACTTCTTAATCGGGAAACTCGTTTCGAAAAATTCTTGAATGAAATGACAAATAAACTCACGTTGCTATAGTAACCAGTGTTGTTAAATATCCGCGGATTTTCAAGGGTAAATGTCCTGGAAAATATACACGGGGGTATTTACCCAAGATGGGTATTTAGAAGTATTTATAAAATTTAATTTAAATTGAATTGATGGCAGTTTTGCAAGCACTTCAAGAATGCAGAGTCGATTATCGATATACGAAACTTATTTATAACATCTACAAGAATGCTACAATGACGGTAAAATTGCATGAAAGTACTGAAAAGAGTAGAAGTAGTAAAGTACTGATTGTGAGTAAAACAAGGCGATACACTGTTGAACGCAAATTGTTCATCACAGTCCTAGACAGTGCATTTAAACAATTGGATTGGACCCAAAAAGGCATAAACATTGATGGCAAATGCCTAAGTAATTTGCGCTACGCGGACGATATAGTTTTTATTTCGGATAGCCTTGGAGAGATAACTAATATGAACGACTTAAAGGAGGTGTGTGCAAGAGTCGGGCTAAATATCAACGAGGAGAAATCAAAATTTATGATAAATCTTGTTCTCAGCTTTAACATCAACATTGGGGATAGTGAGATTGAGGGGTTGACAGCTATGTATATCTTGGCTATGAGGTTCGTGTATTGAGAGATAATCAAACAAACGAACTAAACAGAAGCATCACACTCGTATGGGGAGCCTACGGGAAACTTAGAGATATCTTCAAGTAAAAAGGCCAAGAAAGGCTTTCAATCAATGCGTTTTTCCAGTTATGACATACGGCTCCGAAACTTTAACATTAGCGGTAGCCACTGCCAGGAGAGTCCAAGTAACGCAAAGATAGAGGGATCCTGGGTGTAACTCTGAGGGACTACATACGAAATGGAGACCTATGAAGAAGAACTGGCGTAAATGATGTGGTCAACATTGTGGCAAAGCTTAAGTGGAACTGGGAGGGTTATGTCGCGCGAATGAACAATGAGCAGTGGACAAAACGGTTGTTTGAATGGAGACCGCAAGCGAACAGACGAAATAGACGTCAAAAGAATTACCAATCCGTCCAAGAATTAACAATTGGATTCAGACAACAAAGAATAGAATCCAATGGAACGGAATATGGGAGCTCTATGTCGAACAATGGACGCAGAGGGCTGCTTGATAATAATAATCATAATCACCTGATCTAATCTAAATTACGACAGATTCGTCTGATGATAATACGTCTTTGGTTGTTGATAATTCCTCGTCTTCAACATCCATTTCATTATCTTCCTTATTTTTTTTTGGAATCTGATATATTTTTACTGGTATCACTTTTATACGCACTGTTTGGGTATTTACCCTGGGCCGGGGTAAATACTCGGATAAATACCCATTTTAGAAATACCTACCCGCCGGGTATTTACTCGGCGCCCCTCACTGATAGTAACTAAGTAGCATTTAACGTTTTCCTCGCCTACTATAATTAAAATTTTGAATATAATCTTTAATGTTTTAGAATTGAAAAATAACGCTTATTTACCGCAAATACACTATACGTGCGATACATCATTGGAAAGCTAAAAATATGCTCTTTTCAGTAACATCATAATCAACTAGTTTGTATTTAAAAAATACAACTTTTATATCTCAATAATTATCAGATATGTTTAAAAATTTTCAATGGTAGTATATTCTACTCAAACAAGTGTCTTAAGAATGTATTAACCGCTTTTCTCTAATTTCAAAAATAAACGAAATATGAGGATTTTTTGAAATCGCGAAAATTTGACTTTTTGGCTATAACTTAAAAACCGAGACCGAGACATGGCATCTACTTTTTTCGTATCTCAATATATTTTCAATAGTATAACGATACTCAAAAGAAAATAATCAAAAAAAAATAGCAATTCCTTGTTCAGCTATAGGTAGTGAATATGAATATGCGAAGAGTTGATTTCTCAGATATGCTTATGGCGCTATACGACACTGAAACAAAGAATTAAACGCTAGTATCTGATAGATTTTGTTCATCTGTTAGATATGTGTGTAACCATTAGTTGGGTTCTATATCAGAGGAATCTTATGATACTAAACGACAATGAAAAATGAATGACTTGTTCCTTCACATAGTAAAATAAATTGTTTCGTCTTCTAGATATAAATTATTTTCAATCTTAAAAGAAACCTAAGACTTTTTATTTTCTTTATGTATTTCTAGTTGTTTTTCATTATTCTTTAAAAAATCTTAAACAATCTTAAAAATATAGTCTTACGTTTTGCATTAAAATAATATTTCTTTATACAAACTGTACAATATCAATAATATTAATTTTAGTTGAAGTAACCGGGCTATTAAATTGAGGTCAAATAATTTTTGAAATGAGTGTTCAAAGTACAATTTATTTCTATACACTGCATTTTCCATTTTTCAAAGGGTGATTGCTGAGACTTTTTGCAGATTTATTCTTTTTTCGAATCATGGAGAGCAGGGTCATTGCTCCAACTCTTAATCTAGAAAACCAGGCAATTTTGATCAAGATTTCCTTCCTCGAGCCTTTGATGACCCAACATCTAACCACAATTTAATAGCTATACCGAATCCTGGTAGATGAACCCTCTTTTTCTAGCGAGGTGTTACTTCGCGACCCCTCACACTTCTTCAACTTGTTTCGGGACAAGCTTTGGCTGGCTTCTTGCCAAGTAGGACAAAAGGTATGTTCAAAACATCTAAATTGCTCAGCTGGTATCAATTCAACCTTTCGTATTATAATTTGCGAAATATTTTGTGTAATACTTCAACGAAGTTGATCCTCAAGAGTTCTGAGTTTCTCAACATTTAGAAGAGAAAAAAATATAACCATCTGCGAGTGTTTCCAGCGCAGTAATATGTAATATCTAATTCCTCATTCTGTAGTATTCTGTTGTTCTTTTCTGAGACAAAACTTAACACCCAGAACAGTGCCGGCGCTAGCAAATGAAGCGCCAGGGTGCGGGAACCGGAGTGGCGCCCCTTCCCCCAAGCATTTTGGGAGGAATGCGGGGGAAAAATTAAAAATTCATTTTCATTTAAAAAAATATATATAATCAAAGAAATACAAATAAACTTAAAAAAGACTGGAATAATCATAATCCATACTTCAGCAAAAATTTAAGAATTATACTGGTGAAAAACCAAACTTGAGGGGATACTCTGGTCAGAAGATTAATTTGCAAGAAAAAGTCTGAAATTGCAATAGTTATAAACTAGACTTCAGCAAAAAACAGGAATTACATTGTTCAAAGTCCACATGAAGTCTGAAATTACTGTTCAGAGAGAAAACAAAAAATTGATTATAAACCAAACATGATTTTTCATGGCAATACTTCTGTGTTAAATAAAAGAATGCGAAGAATATGAACAAGAAACCAATGGACTTGTCTTGTTATTGCACAGGACAGGAAATCACCAATACGGAAACTTTGCCAATGCAGGATAAGCACAAAAGCAAAGTAACAGCTGCAGAAATGAGGTACCGGGTGGTACAAGATCCGTGTAGATAATAAGAGGCTCCCAAAAAGATGATGATAGGCACCCAGAAAGAAGTAGCTGTCAGTATCAAGAACAAAACATACATAACGTTGGCAGAAGACTAGATACTGCTTCTAAAAAACTAAATACTGCTTTCTGAAGACTAGATACTGCTCTGGAAGATTAAATACTGCTTTCTGAAGACTAGATACTGCCGACAGGTCTAAATACAGCATCTGGAACACTAAATACTGCTTTCTAAAGACTAAAATTGCTTTGTGGAGACTAAATACTGCTTTCTGAAGACTAGATATTGCTGACAGGGCTAAGTACTGCAAAAGATAGATAAGATATTGTTGGAGAAAACATACATAACGTTGGCAGAAGAGAAATACTGCTTCTAGAAGACTAAATACTGCTTTCTGAAGACTAGATACTTCCGACAGGTCTAAATACAGCGTCTGGAACACTAAATACTGCCTTCTAAAGACTAAAATTGCTCTGTGGAGCCTAAATACTGCTTTCTGAAGACTAGATACTACTGACAGGTCTAAATACTGCAAAAGAAAGATAAGATATTGTTGGAGAAAACATTAAAAAGGCGGCGCCCGGGTGCAGTGCACCCCTTGCACCCCCCGGTAGCGCCACCTCTGACCCAGAAGGATTAGTAAACATAACATTTCTATGCATTCCCTTTTTTGATTGACACATATTTTGCAACCTTCGAAAAATTGATATCTGACTGTTTGCCAATACAAACTTACAAGTGTTTAGTATAAAATGTGTTAGCATCACTTTAAACAAATTTTTTTTATACCTGTCTAATTAAGGATCACTATGTTAGAGATATACCGCTTGAAACTATGATGTTTAGGAAATATTTCAAGTCTTTCATCAGCTATAACATATTTGAAAGGGTTGTATGAAGATTTACAAGATTTTTTTAAAGTTTCCCAAAGAACTGAAGAACATTTACTACAGTTCGTCTATAATTCTTCAAAATTCATTAGGAAAACTCCTATTAGGTAAATACAACAAACCCACAAATGTATTTCTTAAATATCAGTTCAAATATCTTTGACCATAGAGAAATTATGAAAGATTTACTCATATGTAATTATCTCCTTTGGAGGGGAATAAAAATATATTGTGATATTCTTTTTTAAGAAAGTTTTAATTTTTTTATTGTAATGCATAATAGAAAAACACCTATCAGTATACTACTTACCACTAAAATTTGTGTAATACTTTCCAAATGTTCAATATTAGTCAAAAGTTTATTAAAATATTCGTAATTATTTTCTTTATTACCAAACTTTTCAACCATTGACTCATAAGAACTTTCCAATTTTGGTAAGTTTGCTTCCAGTGCTTTAACAACCCCTCGAAAAGCTGGATAAGCAACTCCTAAATCATACCAAATACCAGCAGTCATCCCCGCACATTCCCATTTATGAAATTCATTCCAAGATTCGTCCCGACAATTTTCATCACAGTACATTAATAAAGTACACTTTTTACATCTAAACAAAATTTTTTGAGTATAAATTACTAACTCTTAATGAAAGCTCTTACGGTATAGAGGCAATTATATCATTTAAGCAATGATGACATTTATTTGGAGTTAATAAATCAGTTTCTTTGAATATTGGAGCAAAAAAGAAAGCTTTTTCTATAAACAAATTTTCTCCTTCTTGAATATTTCTAGTTGCTATAACATGACGACCTCTTTTATTATCATAACTAAAAGGAACCAAATATTTTAACTATTTGTTATAAAAAAAAATCTTTTTACCTAAGTTCAATAGCTGTAGAGGCATAAGCAAAATTGGGATTTTCCTCAAAATCCATCTTTTCACTTATTTCATTTTTGCACTCAGTAAAATCTTGGTTATTACAATCAATATTAAGATGGTTTAATTTTACAATTCTAGATTCTACAATAAATTAATTATGTTATGTTTTTAGTAACCCATAATAGTACCTTTTTCTTCACTTTTCATATCTGACTCTGAAATAACTTTTTTTACAACATTTGAAAAATCTTCATTTAAACATTTTAATTTTTCTAAAGCTTCAGCTTTCCTAATAAAAACTTTGGGGTGAAATTTTAAAGGATAATTAGATTTTAAACAATTGTTTATATCTTTAACACAAGACTAAAATTAAAAGGATATCAATTATGTTACTTAAAATATAATAATTATAATTACTTGATAATCTTTTAAATAAAAATAAGTAGCTGATCGATTAGCTAACGCTAAAGAATACTCATCAGTATTAAATTCAGCATAATTCAGAGCTAAAGTAAAATTTTTTAAAGCTTCCTCAAATTTATTTTTTGAGAAGCAACCATTGCCTCCACTCCTGTATTTTTGAGATTTTTTTGTGTTCTTTGCATATTTTGGAGATAGAAATCTCGTTTTTAACCAAGTTGTTATAGGGTTTCTGCAGATGTATTAATCAATTTAGTGATGTTTTCAAATTGTTGCATGTACTTACAAATTTCCAGAATAAAATGACTGAAAAGCTTTAAATTCATTTTCTCCAAGAATAATGGATGGATATTCTTTAAAAACAGATTCTATATTTTCTTCTTCTGTACCTTGCATGGTTATTATTTAATAATATTAAAAGATTAGGTAGTTTCAGACAAGACTTTTAGGTTATTGACAAATAAACAGAACTGTCAAAAAATAGATTTAACGTTAAATTGGTTGCATACCGAGTATAAAATACGAATAAATTTCTGATACAAAAAAGTACAGAGAAAAGAGAAACTGAAAAGGTATGTTTAATTTATTTGAAAGATGATTTTGGACATTTACCACGAAACTTCTTTTACAGCCCTAAATTTAGGTATGGACTTGCAGCCAAGGACCGCGACCCATCAAGAATTTTGCAATGTTAGGAAAAAACCTAAAAAAGGAAAGGATTTATCGGTCTTTTGAAAAGGTATCCAAAAATTCTTAAATTTGTACCAGACCATTGTACAATTCAACATATTATAAGTAAATATTTAAAATTTGAAAACGTGTGGAATATTGTTTTGAAAATAATAAACGTTATTGGTGTAAATGCAAAAACTCATCGTCAGTTCAGGAATTTTTTAGAAGAACTGAAAGAGGAAGGAGATGAATCGGCGAATGATATATCATTTTACTGTATTGTAAGATGTTATCAGTTTATAAAGTTTTGAACCGATTCAATGCATTACTCACTTCCCCATTTGCATATTTTTCAAACAAGGAAGGTAATGTCTAGAACTGGAAAACTGGCTTCAAGATTTAATGTTTAATGCAGCACGTAAAAACTCTCAATTTAGCTTTGTCTCGAACTGTATTTAAATTTCAATCAAAACTTTAGCTTTTTCAAGATGATCTGAAGTCAAAAACATTTAAACATTTTCCTCGATTAAAAGCAAGGTTTTTTAATATTACGGACGATAAAATTAATGAATATCAAGACAAAAAATTGAAGAGTTGAAAATGAATTTTAAAACCAGATTTGATGATATGAGAAATTTCGAATCAATAATTTCATTTTGTGTCAATCCATTTACAATTAATATAATTCAAGATGATTTTTCAATTTTTGATATAATACTATCCGACATAGCATCGGGAGAACTGGAAGTACTAGAAATGAAGGAGTATCAGGCATTACAAATTCAGCACAAAGCTCTTTCCCTGAGCAACTTTTGGAAACTGGTGCCAGAAACAAAATATCCTAATTTAAAGAAAGCAGCTTGTCGATTATTTTGGACACATGAAGTTAGTTAAGACAAAATATCGCTCACAATTAACTAATCAACATCTCAAAGAATTCTTGCGAACCACCTTGACAAATTATACGCTGGATTTTAAAAAATTATCAAAGGAAAATCGGCTGAGTTTATAATTATCAAATATTTTGTTTTTTGTTAGCTGTTTTTCTATTATCTTTAACTTTTCAATAACATTCCCATAATTATCGAATCCAATTTTATTAGATATATGACATGGCTCGCAAAAGAAATATTAAACCTGTATAAGGCTCCTGTTGATCTCACCTCTGCCCACCCCTGGTATAATATGATATTCATCAGATAGAAGAAAATATTGTCTATCAAAATATGCAAAAAAATATATACGTTCCATTTAGGATAACAATGTTGGTTACCATAGCCATAGTCATTTACCATAGTTATATATGGTTACCATATCATTTGACATCTGCAAATATGTCCGGTCAACATAATGGGTTACAAGCACATGTCAAAGAAAACAATAAATATACTGATTATGTGCCATGTGCTGCTCACTTCCTGAATCTTGTTGGTAAGGAAGCAGTTAAGACTTCAACTCAGATCATTAATTTTTTTGCAATAGTTCAACAAATATGTCTTCTTTTCTGCTTCTTCCCACAGATGGGAGCTTTTAAATAGTGAAGAAAACATTAATTTTCAATGGCTCAAAATTGGCTCAAACTTGATGGTCTTGCCATTATTATTAGAGCGTTAAAAGATAGTTATGGCAATATTAAAAAGTTTTAGTGAAGTTAGTTTTAATACAAATGAAAAGCTCGATTTTCGAAAAGAAGCTCAGAATGTATATAATAATTTAAAAAGAACCGCTAGAAACCGCAATTTTAACAGTGTTTTGGGAAGATATCTCAGAGAGATTTAATGCAATTGGCAAAAAGTTGCAAGGCCCAGGCTTAGACATATGTGAAGGTGTGAAATTAATTAATTCATTAGTAATATTCGTTAACCACATACGGGAGCAATCAGATAAAAGATCAAGAGAACATGAAGAGGCAGCGAAAAATTGGGTACAGATGTAGAAAAAGGCTAGTGATATAAATAAGAGGAAGATTACTTCAAAATTTTCTGACAAATCGACGGAAAAGATCTTATTGCGTGGGGTTGAGAAATTTAATCGGGATTCAGTGACATAGCCCAGGGCCTTCAAATTCAATGGTTCACCCCTGTTGTTTGCCAAATATCATTCCGGTCCTGGTGCCAGACCTTTTGAAAAGCCGAATATCCAAAAATGGAAACTCATTTGTATATATGGTTTTGTATATACATTCCAATTTCGTACGAAATTTTATCTGCCAAAGCAAAACAGTTTTATACTGAAACCTATGGAAATGATAATTTTAGAGCTAGCAGAGGCTGAATTGCAAACTTCAGAAAGGTATGGTCTGCCTGCTCTATAAGTGTGCGGCGAAAACTATCCAATGATCAAAATCCCGTCGATCGTTTCCTAACTGTATTCGCAGAGAGGATAAAAGAATTAAACCTCAGACCTACTCAAATATACGATGCAGATAAATTTGCTATGTATTGGAAAATGCAGCCTGAAAAACGATGATTATAAAATAAACAAAGAACGCGTTACATTTCTAGTATGTTACAATGCTGATAGTTTACAAAAATTAAAGCTGTTAGTGATAGGAATGGAAAAAATCCGAGTGCTTTAAAAACGTAAATATACCTGTTCAATATAAATCATCTGCCAATGCATGGATGATTACAGCAATTTTCTTACACTGATTTCATGGCTCTTTTATTCGTCATGTTAAAAGTCTTTAAAGTAAAAAACCTTAATGTACCTGAAAGATCTCTGGTAATCGTCGATAACACCTCTAGCCATGGAACTATAGAAGAGTTAACTAATGAGGATGGACAATTTACAACACTATTTCTTCTACCAAATTGTACTGCACTTTTGCAGCATATTTTATTGAAAAGGTCTTTTAGCCCATATTTTATCTAATAACGAAGAATACGTTAAGTTGTTAAAAACCATTAACTTGAAGGACGCTGAAGATCTGATTCCTGAGTCAACTGTGGCACAATCTGCTTTCCTTGGATGAAGAACTGAAAGGTAAATTACCGCATAGTTAAGCAAGCCTGAAATTATTCGTTTAGTTTTTCTTGTTGTGTCAGATATGATGAATCATCTCAGTGAGCAGAATCTCACGAACACGAAAATACGTAACTTGCTTGAAAATGAAGATTTATTAGCACTAGAAGACATAGATGGTAAAATACGGACCAGACTGTTAAGATTGATGAGGCATTTAAAAATGATGTTCTTCTATGTACTTATTAAAAGAAACGGCTTTTATAACGAACCAGAAACGGATCAAGCACATAAAAATTACAAATTATTTCACAAAATAATATAAAAATTAACAAAATATATGTACTTCTGTTCACTTCAGTTGGAAATAATCTTTATGTAAATACCATTTCTTAGTTGTTTTGAATTAAATGTTTCGCTTTTCAATAGAAGCGAATCATTTTGTAGTAATGCCGTTAAGTTTATAAACTTTGCGTCACTCAGTCAAATAGTATTTAGAAATAACTTTTGCCACATAACGAACTACAGATTTCTTCTTTTTATATGTGATAAGAAGGAAATCGCCAATATTTATATTTTCAGGATTAGGAATATCAAACTCTCAGATTGTCTCCACCTCTTGCATCAGATTCTTCATCATCGTCGTTATCAGTTAATTTCAACTTATTTTCACTTGAATCAGAATCTGACATTAGCTTCAAACGAGAACAATTCTTTTTCTTTTTAGGTTTCTTAGCTTCTGTAAGTCCTAATAAATTCTTGGCCGTTTTCAATTCGTCTGCTTTTGCTTCATCAATTTAAATTGTCGTTTTCTTTCCTTTTCTTCGTTTAGTTTATATTAGATAAACCCTGGATTTCTCCTTTTTCTTTCAGATGTCTGGAGACATTATGTCATGATTAGTCTGAAGGCCTGACGGACCAGCACTGGCAAGTAGTGAAACATTGAGAGGTGGAATAACATTAACACTATAAGGAGATGCAGCAATATCCATTTGATGAGAGGTCAATAACTTGAACATTTTGACTTCTTTCCAGCTCCACAAAATCTACTTACTGTTTCTCTAATTACTTTCTATTATTTTAAATTCTTCTTTTTAACTCTCATTGAAAATTTCTATAGGTGCAAAATCATCATCCCCAAAAGGAAATCTATTGAATGGCAAAATTCCTGGCTTTGTTAGATTTCCATATTGACCGTAACCAGATGGGGCTGTAACTTTTGTTAACCATTGATACGAATACAAATACGACGTTAAAGCAATCCACCTTTTATAGAAAACAAATTAAAAACATTACTTTGTACACCATCTTAATCAAAAAAGGATTATAATTTAACTGATAACAACTGCACGACGACAAACAAAAACTAGCGAGAGAAATCTTAATATCAGAAGAGACAGAAAGAGGCAAATAAGATGAAGTAGAGAAATACCTAGAAATGCCTAATAGCGGTTCTACAAAAGTGGGCAAGTGCAAACTCTTATAACCCCATGATTCTAGCTCGCATTCTCCATATTAATACTAAACAAAGTTGTAGAATATCCAATTCTTTTACTAACATTTTATTTACATATGAAGTGATATTAAAAACAACGAGATTATTGTCCCACAATTGGGCCTATGAAAAACTCATGCCTTTGTCGAGTTGAGACATCATCATCGGTTTTCTTTGAATGTTTTTCTCAGTGGTTTGGGAAACCGTTTACTTGGACCAGAGTTTCTACCGTTGGTTTTTACTATTTAGGGTCGGCTAAATATTTGCCAGATAAACTTGGGAACTACATTATACAGGTTGTTTCAGAATTGCACGAATGTACTTCATCTGTAATGGCACTATTTAATGGATGTATTCTTCAGCACAAAATAAACAAAAAAGTTCATATAAACATATGTCTCAAACTAATTTATTACCGAATATTGAAAATGAAAAATTTTAATTTGTCAATGAAGCGGTCAGAGTAAATGTTCAAAATGGTTCCCGTTTTATTGAATGCAACATTGAGCACGATGAATCCATGCTTCTCTGGCAAGTCTTATAGCATTAGCACGGCCATTAATAATTACTGAGGCTTCCACGATGCGATTTCTTAGGTGCCGATAGACGTAGAGTAAACCATAGATTTCATCCAGCCCCACACAAAATAATCTAACGGTGTTAAATCAGAAGACCGTGGTTGCCATTTCACAGATCCATTTCAACCAATCCATCAGTTATCATATGCTCTGTTTAAATAATCAGTAGCAAGATGAGAAAAGTGAGAAGGGACACTGTCATGCATAAACCACATTCCCTGTTTATCGGCAATCGGAATGTCTGTCGGAATCAGATTACATCTCTTGACTATCTTACACATCGATACATTTATGACGAGTTCTTTCACACTTGATGCTTTCAATAATTATCGTATTCATGTGTAATTTCTTTACATACAAATTTGTGAACTTTAAAACCCTACCACTCATACAACAGCACTAAATGTGATATCTTAAAACATGCAATTCCAATAACATAACAGTTCGCACCTCATTGTACCACTTCAAATAGTTAATATTCATACTTTATGTTTCTTGAACTACAATTCAATCACCATGTACAATTACGTTTTTGCTCGATAACTAACTGGAAATGAAGATATTTAATAGAAATAAATTATGAAACAAGGTGTTTACGATAAGAACCTTTAAACATTAAAAATTTACATAAGTAAATTCCGTTGCATTTAATTATCCTGTATTGATTAGTTAATCATGTTATCTGTTAGCACTTTTTTGTGTATTATCATTATTCGATTTTCTATAAAACACGTCACATTTGAAAAGAACATAACTAGTATTGAAAGCGGTATTTCAAAAAGTATAATAATTTAAAATGAAAATATTAATTGTTTTTGTAATCGCCGCGATTCGATATTCGGCTTCGTTTGAAATCGTTTGGGATAATAATGTGACATTAAATGAGTTGTATCAAACCGAAATTGATTTTGGTAGGACGGAAATGGTTCGAATGCCAAATTGGTTTTTGATCTTTCCAGGTAAAATATTGTTAAATAGTAATATATTATGAGAGATGTATCATAATAACGTTGGATTTAGGTACTAAATGGTGTGGTGCTGGTAACATTGCCGAAAATTACGACGATTTAGGTGAATTTAGAGATACCGATAAATGTTGTAGATCCCACGATTCTTGTAGTGAATACATAGGAGCACACCAAACAAAATATAATTTGACAAATCCTAGTTTTTATAGCAGGTAAAAAATACTAAAATATTATCAAACAATGAGAAGTAGTTTATTTAAACTGAGAAACATAACAGGTATTGAGATACGGATTATTTCAAATAACTAAAAATATCTTCTTTGGTAAAGAAAAGAAAACGTAATATCGTATGGAAAAGAAAAATATCATTTAAGAACTTTCTTCTCCTCGTTTTTCTAAAACATTATAATTAATATTGACTTATAATAACATAAAACAATTGTCAAACCCACCTTATTTGACTTATAAATAATCAAATCATTTTTAACACCTTGATGGAACAAAATTAGCTTTATAATAGGATCCATTGCACCAAACATTTGATAAAATTCCGCTACGTTTTCAACATCTTTAACTAACGATTTACAATAAGCAATAACAGTATGCTTACTAAAATTAAAAAAGTACATAATTTTTATTATATTTTCTAGATTAAGTTGTGATTGCGACGAAGAATTCCATAAATGTTTATTAAGTGTTAACAGTCCAGTGTCGACGCAAGTAGGGATATTATTCTTTAATGTTTTAAGTACAAAATGTTTTAAAAAGGAATATCCAATTGTAAATTGTAAACGATACATTTACGTGCCGTAAGTACCTATTTATATAAAAATACTTTTTTGTAATTTTTTTTTTTTGCAGAGCTAGTAAATGTGTAGAATATGAATTGGATACAACTCAAGAAAAGCGATATCAATGGTTCGATATTCCTCCTTATTAATTTATATTTAAACAAAAACGTTACTTACTGTTCGCTTGTAGATCTAAGATAGGTAATAAATCTGAATATTAGAAATATTAGTGAACGCACATAAGCTTGTGAAAGTTTCCCATAATGAACTTCTATTAAACACATTATCTCACTGGCTTTCGCAATAAACTTAGGCATATCTAAAAAATAAATAACTCAAATTAATAATTTAGCAAATTTTCTATTAATTCATTTAAAATCCCACCTTTATCGTTACGTAAATAGTAATCTAAATACCAAGAGTATAATTTTATGTAATAAATATGATTCTTTCCAAATATTTTTTCATATTCAGCTTTTGCGTGATCCAAATAATCAACATCGTGGGTCGCTAAATCTAAATTTTTTTATATTAGTGATTAAACTTGATATCTCAGATGATTTTACTCAAAAATATTTAGATTTTTGTGAATAATAATTGTGTCAATAGTTTTAATAACGGACTCAAAATTGTGTAATTTAAGGCTAAGGGATATAAACAGTTGACAAAAATAATTACTACACGGCTAATAAAAAAAACTGGACGAAGAGTAACCATGCTCGTTTGGTTACTCTTCGTCCAGTTTTATTCAAGAAAGGATTCTCAACAGCAATGAAGCTACTAGTAGAAAAATCAAACGAATATAATACCAATATACTTGAGATTCTTGTGTTACGAAAAGGTCTTCACTAGCATCGAAACTTGGGTTGTACATAGAGCATTATGATACTACAGCATCGATAGCAGAGATAAACGGTTATTGCAAACAATAACGAATAAAGCAAATGCAACATATCAACTTCTAGGGACAGGCTATCTTCTAAGTTATTCACTCTCGAAGATATTTTTGAATGGTTGAACTGGACTAACACAGGAATAGACATAAAGGAATGGCAAATACCTAAATATCTTTGTTACGTTGACAATGTAGTAATAATTGCGATAGACATAAAAGACCAGCAAGAAATGCTTGTAGAGTTAAGCAATGAGTCGAAAAATGTGGGATTAAAGATGAATTTAAATAAAACGGAAGTTATGTTCAATGAAGAACCCAGAATATTCGTCGGTCAAAACGAAATAAAGTATCAGAATAGATATATTTAGGAGAAAAGATAGTAACCAATAGAAAGAAACCGAAAGGGTAAGTTTCGGCAAATTGAGCTTTATTTAAAAAAACAAAGTGTTCAATACCTGTATATTAACCGTAGTATGCTATGCAGACGAAACGTAGACAATGGCCCAGAAAAACAAGATCTCTCTAAGATCACATCCCCAATGGAACGCACTATGCTTGGGATTTCCCAAAAAGACAAAAAATAGAGAGATGGGACAGAACAGTATTGGCCTGGACGAAGAAAAGGATGATGTAATTAAAGATGTCGTCTCTGACCAACCAAAGACTTTTGTTGTGGCTTTGCCTAAACAAGATGCAACACACCTAGTAGGAGACTTTAATGGAAATGTGGGAAGAGAAGAGGTTTGCAAATCGGTAAACATATCCTACACGAACACTACAATGATAACGGACTTAGACTATTGGATTTCGCAACATCAAATAACCTCCACAAAAGTCAACGATGTTTGAGCATAAAAATATGCATAAGTAGACTTGGGTTATGAATGACGAGATAACGAGAAACCAGATTGATATCGACGATAAAAGTTTACGCGGCCTGGATGCAGACAGTGATCACTTTCTGGTTAGAGGTAAATTCAGAGAAAGTATCTCAAAGCAAAAGAACAATACTTCAAACAACAGCTGCCGAGGTGGAACATAAAGGCTTCAAAAACAAAAAAAAACTTAATATCGAACAACTCTGGAGACTACATTGGAATCAGTAGCATATCAAAACGTTGTGGGAAACAATAAAAAATTCAATGACTCACCGTATGCAAACCACCGTAGGCAAACGAAAGAATACAAAAAAGAGAAAATGGTTTGACAATGACTGCGAGAGTATCTTAAAGCTAAGAGGCCAGGCTCGACTACTAATGCTGCAAGATCCAAACGAACAAAATACACAGGAATACAGAGATTCCAGGAATAATACAAGAAAAACAATAAGATCCAAAAAAGGAGGAGAATATTCTCGAAGAACCAGAGTTAAATAGAATAAACAACAGAACTAGACTCTTTTTCCAGAAAGTAAAGAGTATGAAAAACGGCTGTAGATCCAGAGGTGGAACTGCAATCAAGAATGACAAGGTGATAAAGAAGTAAAACCCGCAGAAGATATTTTCTCGAAAATAAAAAAAATTACAAAAATATTTCACAAAATGCTTCTTTATGGAAACTCAGTTAATAGCGTCGAAGATATAAACAGAAACTGTCAGAAAATAGAAATAAGCATAGAAAACGCAACGACAGAAGTACTAGGGAATCACAGTATACAGCAACCGAGATAATAACAGAACACCGGGTTCTGCCAAGAAATAAAAGATAAATGTGAGGAAAAACGAAAGGCCACCCCTGAAGCCCACGAAACCTATAAACTAGTTCGAAATAAAACGAACTTGTTAGTCTGTGGGCGTTTTCGTTTTGTATGTGATCAGACGTTGGCTCGTTGTCATTCTGGATGAAATTGCAGTGACTTGATTCCGGAGTCTCTTGTGCATGAGAATTCTGTGTTTCTAATGGTACTATTTCCTTCAAGGACGAAACGGTCGAATTGTTTTCAGATTCACTGGAATCAGAATATGAGTCTTCTTCTCGTGGAGTAGCACACACTGAAGACTGTGTCTCATTTGTTGTATGGAATACAGCTAAATTAGCAAAAGCCTTATCAGGAATAACTTCTAACTAACTTCTCCGAAATCAGTCTTCTTCAAGTTGCTGGCGTTGTTCAAATCATAGAACAACAGAATTTTTCCCATTCCCAAAGGTTTCAAATGGTTTGAAGACCGCTTACTATAACGTTATATTAGCAGCACTTGCGATGTTGGCATTCCAATTAGATGACGCTCCATTAAACATCAGCACCACTTTTTCGGCTACCTTTGGCAAAGTGGCCAAGCCATCTGATGAAAATAGCCGTTGTTATACAGTCTCTGCTGCTTATGGCAGTCTTTGCTTTACCCATTCTGGCTTCAAACAATTGCTACTAAAATATTATACCCTTGTTTGCAGCTATTCAAGGGAAGTGAAGTGCTGTAAACTGAGATTTAAATTGTATTATTTGAAAATAATAACAAAGTATAAACGTAATATCGTTCAATTTACACAGCATGTTTTCAGAAGAATCTTAGACAGATGACATTTTAAATAAATACATTACCTGGTGTATTCGGTGCAACTATAAAAAAATGCCATCATAACGCCGTTACCAATCGTTCATAACTTGCTCTAACATTGCTTTGTGATTGAATAACAGAACAGCGATCCAATGGAAAGTCGTGATCGAGTAACAGTTTAGTAATAGTCGCGGTAGGAACGTTTACTTTGTTATAACCCTGTTACTTACTAACAGTGAAAAAGTAACAGTTCGTGAAATATCCTACAACACTAAAACTTGATACCAAGAGACATATTACCTGACGGCAGAAGAACTATTGGACGCACAAGAAAAATATGAATTGAACATGCTTTAGCCTATTTTAGAAGAAGCAAGATGTTAAGATTGAAATTTCATGGCTGAATTTTTTTATGATCTTAAATGCCATTGCTTTAAGTAAAATAATAATTGGGCTTATAAAAGATTGTTCCAAAAAACAGTAACTTTCCTAAAATTGATTCTTCTTTGGAAAAATTAAAAGAAAAATAATAAATAGTTCTGACAATCATAACAGCTTAGGCCCCAGTTGGCCCTTTGTACATCCCTACAATTTACAGTTCATTCAAGGCTCAGAAAACCAGCCCAAGGATCTAATATAGAACAGAAGGGTATGTTCTTTATGTCCGAAATTTGGGACCATGGTACTCCAAAAATAGATTCCCTTAAATACGCGAGGTTGGGGGTGTGTTCACCAGCTTCATATAGAACATAAGCTCACGTAACCTGCAGTATCCGGTCAGGAAGTGGGTGAGGAGCCTCAAGTCACTTTTTGATTTTCCCAGGAGCTGAGTTGATCTCTTCCGGTCAGGGTAGAGCAGAGGTTTTTTGTACTGCAGTCTCATCCCATCTATCGCAAAAAGTTCGACGAGAAATGGAGTTGATCAGCTTGTTCCCATGATCGTGTCCCTTATTTTCGGTATGTCCTTCCCGCTACTTTATCGTGACGTTGTGACCGACAGGACTTCACTAACGATGATGTAGTGCGATGCCTACTAAGCGCTAGCATAGCCCGTCTGCTATCAGTGCTTGCAACGTTACTGCTAACTTTTTTGAGTCGATGATCACATTAGCTGCTATATTCATAGCAGTTACTTCAGCCTGAGGAATCGTGCAGTACGACCCTAGCTAAATGAAAAGTTGCAACTGGAGATCGTGCGAGAAAATTCCTGCTCCGGAGCCTCCAGCCTTCTTTAATCCATCAGTGTAGATGGTCAGCGTTTTACCTGCGTTAAAGTTGCTCTGGGGAATCGTCTCAATGCCAAAGTGTGGCCTGTTTAAGAAAGTAGGTGTGAAGGGTTGTTTACGAACAGCCTAACTTCAGAGTTCGTTCCGGACTATTCCCATTTTTACAACCTACTTATTATCCACTGATCGCAATCGAAGCAACGCCAGCACGGCCACCTCCCTGATAAAAATATCTAGGGGCAGCACGTTCAGCAAAGTCTCCATCGCTATCGGGCTGACAATCATATTATTTCTTTAAAAATGTAACCATACTAAATACTTTTGAGAAAAATAATTGAAGAATTAAGTAATAAATTAAAAAACTTACAAACATCTATATTGTGTTGACTGTACACAAAAATTTCTTTATACTCGCTCAACGCACTTATTTTTTTGCATTTGTTACATATAAACGCTATATTTTTTTCAATATTACTTATACTTTCCATATATTTGAGGTTTAAATAGAATTCGCAGTCACTTTTTTCAATCGGTTTAACAGTTTTTTCACAATGGAAACATTTAAAAACATTCAAAGAGGCCTAACACAAAAAATGTTAACTTAAAAATATTATTAAAAAGTAGTACAAATTACTTACAGCGTTAAAACATTTCTTACAACAACAATCATTTACGTCAGTTCTCCATTTAACAGTTATTTTATCACCAACAGAAATATCCTTAATCGCTTTTATTACTAAATAATTACCTAAAACGCTAAAATAATTTAAAAATTTATTTTTGTATACGTTTTCGATTATTTTATTAAATTAACTTACAACCAATCTGTATTTGGATGAGGATCATTAAGAAAATATCGTGTAGAAAGAAAAATCGCATCGGCAATAAACTCAGCTCTATTCTGCGCAGGAATTCCATGATATAAAACTTGTTTGATTTGAATCGAATTTTGTTGGAATTGATAATAATACTTTAATAAAGATCCTCCAATAATCGAATACAATTTGAATTGATCTTTATTTTTGTACTTTGGAAATTGAACGATCCACTCAAAAAAGCTGGTATGAACTAATAAGTACACAACGACTTCAACGCAATTCTAAAAGGAGAAATTAAATGGAACAAAAACCAATAAATATTTTCTTTGGTACTTTTAAAAAAGAAAACAATTTCTTTTTGTCTTCATCCAGTTTATAAGGAAGATTTTGAAAATGTTCAATATTATATTCCTTTTCGTAATAATTTTTCGAAATCGCGCCTTCTACAAATTGCAACTCAAAGAAAAGCATTCGCATTGCAACGTAATGAATGTCGTTTTTAGGGAAAAAACCTCTTTGCAGTCCAAAACATTCCCAACGATGATATTCGTTCCATGAATAATAACGACAGTTATATCCACAAAAGAAGATAACATCGCAACCAGGGCAACTTTAACAAAAATTAATTATTAAAAAGATGTATTATGAATTTTAAAATTATTACGTTACGAAATATTGAATAGCTTTCAAACAATGATGACATCGATAAATATCTTCCCTAGCAGGTATTTCATATTGAGGATGATTTGGAAGAATCGCGGCTTTTTCAAGCAATAAAACATCCCCCTGATTAATATTCTTTTTAGCAACCAAACCATCAGAAAAATTTTTTTTATTTCTAAAAATTAATACTTAAAATGAATTTTTAAAGATGTCTGTTTCTTACGCAAGTTTTAATTTAGCTGAAATATGCGGTAACATAAAATTATTTCCGCCAGCTAGTTCTGGGAGTATTAAATTTGGGTCTGGTACATGAAATAGTTTAAATCTTCTTTCAGGAAGTGGTTGTAATTGCCCAAGATTATCAATCTTTTCGATTTCTGTTTTCAATTTACCACCTTTACTAAAATTTAATTTAGGATATACAATTTTTTAATATAAAAAATTTTTGTTGGTGATCCATCTGAACTTGCACATGCGTATACTGTATCAAGAACGGATGATTCGTACTACGCATGCGTAGTTACAAGAATTTTTAACAGTAAATTAATAGACTTACTTTAAACTAATTAAATATGATCCAAATAATTCCTCCTCTCTTGATATATCTTCCATTTTCGTTATGTTATATAGACTAAATTAAATTTCGATTAGAGAAAATATATAAAAGAGTTGAGACATAACCTATAATTACTTCACCACATTAGATTTATATATATAAATTATTATTTCTTTAATAAATTTACCACATTTTATTTACTTGCACACAACAACCAATTTAAAACATAAATGTTACTTACCTTTGTCAGTCTTATGTATTTGATATCTAAAGATTTCTTAAAGAATTCTCACCACCATGTGCAACCACTTGCAAAGTATAACGGGTTACAACTTGTAAACGATCACGGAGTCGAATAGCAACTATTGGAAGTCTACAGGAATCCCCTCTCTTTCTATTCAACTTTTAAATAAACAAAAAACTATTTTAAAAAAAAGCTCTTATCTACTGGTATAAGTGAGAATTAAAAGAATGGGACGATAAGGATATCAAAAGAAATAAATACCTACGTTCTCTGTTCGATAATCGAGTTCACTTTATTTGGAATAAGAAGAGGTTGATAGATAAGGTTTCTATGAGCAAATGTTTTATAAATTAACTTTCTTAAAAATAAAAATATAAAAAGTTGTAGAGGGTTTGAAAATATTTCGAAGAAGTTTTTTAAAAAAGATCTTTTATTTGAATCTCAAGAGCCTATAACATGAAAGGAAACTATATCTTTTTAGAAGAGTAAACATTACGAAATTAAAAGCTAATATGAATAAGCCCTAAAGACACCATGTACTAGTTTTTTTTTAAATTAAGAAAAAAAACATGTTCTTATGAGAATCTACAACCTGTTTAAACTAGAACAAAATATAAAAAGTTAACTGTTATTTCTTCAATTCCAAAGAGTTTATTTTATATAACTCATAAAAAAAATCATTTAAAAATGAACTTCCTAGTAACAAGCAGGCACCACACATGATACAAATTTAGTTGCGTAATTTGTGTCGATTCTAATATACAGGTGGCCTATTGAAAACGACCTGCCAGGGGAAGATGTTATCGAAAAAAACGTGAAACACAAGTTTGTTTCTCTTCAAAGTTAGTACCACCAACATCCATATACACTTATAAATTTTGTTCAAATTTTTGCCTAACATTTTCCAGCATTTCAATAGCACCAATAATGCACTGTCGTAACTCTTCCAACGCAATCGCACTCGGTAGCATAAACTTTTGATTTTAAAAGCTCCCATTAAAAAAATCTAAAAGGGAGAGGTCTGGAGATCTGGCTGGCCATTCTTCAGCACTTCTTCAAGCTATCCATCATTGACCAGGAAACTTTTTATCTAAGAAGTCCCTAACAGCAACGACATAATGCGGTGGAGCACCATCTCTAGAAAAATAAATATTGTTCCGAGTATCTTTCATCGTTCTCAACAATGTCAATTAAGGTAGAGTACACCAAGTTTTCCAATATTTTAAGTTACCGTTCTCTTGTCAAACTGCCGTCTATAACGATTGATCCAATGATGCGATCTCCAAAAATACCTGCGAAACATTGAGTTTTTGTGGAATTTGAATGTGTGCTTCATGAAAAACATAAGAGTTTTTGTCTGACCAGTATCAACAATTATGATGATTCACAGTAGCATTTAATAAGAAAAAACTTTCGTCACTAAAACAAATATTAAGAAGAAATTGCCTGTTGTCAATTATTTTTTGAGAAATATTTTCGCAAAATTGCAGGCGCCCGGACATAATCTCCTTCATTCAATTCATGAATTAAGTTTACTTTATAAGGATGGAATTTGAAGTTTTGCAGAATTCGTTGAATAGTTGTTTTAGGAACATTAGTAACTGCAGCTATTTTTCTTTTACTTACAGATGAATCTGCACTAACTTGCCCTATTACTTTCATTTAGCAATGGTAGAATCCAGGTTCATCGTAAGTTTTATAATGTAAATAAAAATCTTAAATACAATAAAATGTTTGATTTTATTTATATATCGGTGTAGTCACTCGTGAGTGACGTCATTTGACATACGTAACGTGTCTTTTCTAATAATAATGTTTTTAGTCCACGGAAATACGACTAAATCTGTGATTATTACGTTTTCCTCATAGTTTATATTTTCCACACATTCTTTTTTCTTAAAAGATAGTTTACGTTTCTCTCTCTTTTTTCGTATACTCCTTTAGAGGTGCCTGAAGAGGGAAACTGTCGGTTTCCGAAACAATTTGTAGCACCGATATATAAATAAAATCAAACATTTTCATTGTATTTAAGATTTTTATTTACATTATTCTATTACTTCTAGGTTTGTGAGTTCATTGATCACAGAAAATTTACGTTCAGGAAGCTTCAGTTTTTCGGAACTTATGTACCAAGTCTAGAATGTACTTATGACGAACACGCCTATTAGGATGTAGGTTATGGAATAAACGTGCTGTTTCATAAACATTTTCATGATTAAAAGAAAAGGGCTCTCAATTTCAACTCTTTCGGCAATTGTATACACCATAATTAATGTAAAAATCTATTCTAATTAAACAACAAAAATCGAAACGTTCTTTGTTCAGGCGTGATAACAGTGCAATGCAAAATCCGCAAAGGCATGATTTGGAGCACCGTATTGTAAATAAATTTTTATTACCTACCTTTTTATTACTTTCTCAATGAATAACATGTTTCTTTTTTAACTTTCTTATCAGAAATACTTTTTATGTTTAGTGAATATTGAGAGGTGGTGTATTTTTAATGCCGAATATTTCGAAAATAAATTGTTCTAACAAATTTTTACTGATGTCTCAGTAAAAACAAAACTTATAATATGATGTATCGCTTGACCAAACTTCCCATTTGAAAAAATTTGAGGATGACACCCCCGTTGAGGAGGGTAAAGTTTGGGGTACAATTTTTGCGTCAAAAGTTGTCCCCCTGAGAAACAAACTTGACGTGTTTCAGGTTTTTTTCGATAAAATTTTCCGTGGCAGTTATGCTCTTCGTTTTCAATGGGCCACCCTATATACATATATACAGTGATATAGGAAAGTAGCGGATGTAGGCGATAAAAACATTATGAACTGTTTATGGAAAAATCCCTGAAACGGATCTAATGATTTAAAATTTTGTACAATTTGTTGGTGTAGTTTTTAAATTTTTTCCGTCATTTTTAAATAAGTTATGAATGATTTATTTTTATTACGGAATATGAAAGGGGATTATTTTCTGAATCATGTACAGTCAATATTAATATCGGGTACAAAAGAAAATTTGGGAGAAACATTACTTTAAAGTTTAACTACTTCCAATTTGTTTACATGATACAAATGACAGTAGTCATGAGTAACTATGAGTAATTATTTTAAACAATTGTCTAAGTGTCAGAAACTGATTTAGTAAAGCTTATTGAAGTGTGGTGGCGCGCCATCTTGTTGGAATAACTGCCGTTGGAAGAATTGAGTTGGTCAAAAAATGATCAAAAATGATCAAAAAATCTAAACATCTTTGTCCAGTTAAGGTTTCCTCAAAAAAGTAAGGACCCAGGATAGTATCCCGTACTATTTCGCTCTACACATTGATTTATTACGGATAATGGGTATGCGACTTTCTGGGCCAATGTGGATTTTGGGTAGCCCAATACCAACAATTTTGTCTACTTACTTGTCCACTCAATGTAAATGTTCCCTCTTTAGAAAAAATTATGTTTTTGACAAAGCCTTCGTCATCGTTGCAAAATTGTTGTTGCAAAAACTACGATTCATTGCTCGTGAATGGGTGGT
Organism: Onthophagus taurus; assembly: GCF_036711975.1. Classification (NCBI taxonomy): domain Eukaryota; kingdom Metazoa; phylum Arthropoda; class Insecta; order Coleoptera; family Scarabaeidae; genus Onthophagus; species Onthophagus taurus. The sequence continues at coordinate 28,288,305 of NC_091966.1, forward strand.
AAATACAGGAATGATATATTGCTGTTTTTAAAATTTTGTGAATCATTGATTTGCTAATGTGCAAATTTGACCCAATACCTCTTACAGTAACATGAGAGTTTTCTTGTCCAGCCAAAACCTCGTTTTGATGAACCGCCTCTGAAACATTTGGTGGGCCAGACTTCGAGAAATCTCGTAGTAAATCTCGTTTTAACACTTCGGAAACTGTTTAAAATAATTGGTTACCATAGTTACTCATGGCCACTGATATTTTTATCATGTCAATAAATTTGAAGTAGTTAAACTTTAAAGTAATCTCGCAAATTTTCTTATGTAATCAATATTAATATTGTCTGCACTAGATTCCATTGGTACCATTTCCACCATTGAATCAAATTCAAACTTTCTCTTCAAAATCAACGATTTTAATTAAACGATTTAGCATAGTATTTTTTTCAATAATAGTACTGTTTATGTGTCCGTTGCAGTTTGTGTGGCGATGACAATTTAAATTGTTCAATGATTCACGAGCTCACAACGATTTTCTTTTTACATGCCGATTGTTCAAAAACGTACTGATTGCTTCATTAAACTGTTCTTTAGATACAAATTCGTATTTTTATAATAAAGTGAGGTAAAGGGCAGTGGTAACAAGCAAAACATTTCTGACTTGTTTGTTTCATATTTTCACTAAAATAGTTAAGGGATTTGAAGGGACTTACTTTTTTCAGGGAAATTATCTATCCATTTCAAATTCCTATTTTCATCATTTCCCTTTTACATACACATTCTGACTGAATTCAGTTTACGTTGAGTCGCTGTACTGGTTGGTTCAAAATGAATGCTAATGAAATGATTTGTGTATGTATATTACGCTCTGGAACATATGCAAAACACTTTTTAAACCACTGTTGAAAAATAATTGCAGTTACCTATCTTTTCCTGTCTCTTTGGTAACTCGGTGTCGATCCAACTATCGCAACTAACGCAAACTCACCAGATCCCTAACTTTGAGAACTTTGTTCGTTTAAGTCAATTATTGTATTCCCAAAGACGAAACAGTTTACGTTGTACACCTTTACACATGTTCTTATTTATTGCATTATACATGTTTTGACAATTTTGGCAAGCAACTTCTATAAAAGCTATTTAAACTCCTTACTTTTAATAATTTTTTATTTGACCTAAAAGATTTAACACATTTTTATCTCAACTTCACACATTTGTTGAAACTGTAAAACTTTAATTTCGATTGTAAATATAAATAGTAATTGGTTTGAATTAAAGGAATATAATTAAATTACTTTAAATACAGAAATACAGAATGGAAGGTTTTAAATTAGAAATCACTTGTTAACATAAATGGCCATAATTCCTTTTCTTTTCATGGTCATTGTTAGAAGAGTTATGGATCTTCGTTTTCATCTTCGACACTTCGAAATATATCGCAAATTCCACCAAAACACCTCGACCAACAATTTCTAAGGTTAAATAAGTTTTTATTGGTTCAGATAGAAACTAATTACACAATTCTTACAGTTTATTTCTGCTATCCCCATCTTCATCATCTATACTAAAATATTTTAAGATATTTATGAATAAGACTAATTGCTGTATTGTTTTAAAATAACTAAATTACATTTCATCTCCGTGTTTTACTTTCATAAATTTACTACAATAACAAAGACTAAAGACATTATAAAAAATGCAGGAGTTATTATACTCACTGAAGATCAATCACACGTGGAAGATCGCTGTAATAGAAACATGATTTAGTTTAGTTGTGAAAATTCTGATAATTTCTTATATGATACCACAATTCTTAAAATTGTCTAAAATGTTATGTAATCAAAATCGAATAAAATATTTGAGTAAAATATTAATTGTAGTGTAAAATAAGAAGATTATTTGGTTATGATAATACGAAAAGTTGTATCCTTACTCAAAAATACTCATAGAATCCAGCGATTCAGTAATTTTTAAGGCTATCAGCGTATCTGATCTAGAAGCATTAAACAAGTAATTTATTTCTTATTAATATTTTGTACTTACGCAACATCGTAAATTTCTTTTAGTTCATTATCAACAACTAAATATCTAACTTGTTTATTAGTTGTTCGATTAATATTTCCAGTGGAATACTTCCTATGTTGGCAAAAAATTACTTATGACATCTTACATTAGCTGATTTACTTACTTAACTGGTATGTTCAAATTTTTATTCTTATTCTTTTTGAACCGATTGGAAAATTCACGAAATTTTGTAGGAATTGTCTTTAAAGGAGGCATTTTTCTGTTTGCATTTTGAATTACTTTCTAAATTTTGATGTTAAATGTTTTTAAAAGGCTTATTATTAAGGCTTTTATCTCATTTTCTAACCATTTGACTTTTAGACCAAACTTTTCAATATATAAATTTTCTTGAACTCACTGTCAGTAACACTGACATTTCACCGATTTCATATACATCTATCCGTCGATTTACAAGGTTATAAATTGATGATGGAAGTTTTTACATTGAAAAAGAAAATCAAAAATTATACAATGATGCATAATTACGTTGCTCCAATTAAAATTTTTTAAGGTACATAATTTTAAACAAAAATATTCAAAGGCAAAAATATGTATTTATTTATTAATTAAATGCAAAGGATCAAAAAATAAAACTTTAAACTATGTAATGAGTGTCTTTATTTTAATCTTTCAAACCAATCATGGTTATGCTGTTAAAGTTTGCTTCTTGAAGCAAACTTGAAAGAGGATAAAGAGCAGTTCTTTAATTTTTTAACTTTTTCATAAATCCGCCAAGTTTTATTTGTAATAGAAGTGGCATCAATTGGCATCAGTATTTGAGTTTGGTACGCTATCTAAATTATTTGTAATCATTTGTTACTTACGAATATGAAATCTTTCAATATTCTGGTTAAAAATGATATGCAATGAGTGCATCTTCGTGCATATGGGAAAATCCTCTATATCACTGATAACGCATATAACGTTATGAATAAACTGATGTACAGTTTTTCTTGTCTGCTTACCACAATCGTGCAGAGTGAGATATCTGTGCGAGGCTGAATCTTCAGCCAGTGAAGACGGTCATCCTCCACCGCTTAGCCAGCTCAGTAGGAACTAAGTAATGCTTCCATCGTGGTAAGGCCTTTACTAATGGTTGGTCAAAGAATGTTTCCCCTACAATTAAACAGACAGAGGATTGAGCGCAAGTTCCTTATTGCAAAATTTTCTTTATTGCAACCCTATAAGCAACCACTTCTAAATGTAGGGCTGTCGCCTACACTTCGCAATAATCAAATACAATACCAGCAGCTAACCAGTTCCAATCATCCATGTCTCATTCATCAGCAATCCTAACCAGCTCATCCTTCCTTTCTCTTCCTCTTCCTCCTTACCTTCTCCCTATTCTCAGCTCTTCTGCTATCCATATACTTTTGCAGAATATGCTGCAAGGAGTCCTTGCCCACTCCACACAGACACTTCTCTTGTCCGATTTTATCCATCTCCTTTTCGATGCTTAACTGATATCCCTCACAACCTCCCTTCTATACACGTACTTCTGTAGACATTGTCCGTTCTCTTCATCCCTTCTCCTCACGTGTTCTTCCAAACCAACCACTATTTTGTTGTCGTTGACCACAACATGTCGGTGCCTATCATCACCTCTTCTCTTTACCCATTCCATTAATAATTCTATTGATACCAGCTCATCTTGCGTTACTGGCTCACTACAGGTACTACAGGATCCTTACTCTATGTTCATATCACACATTTTCAACTGACATTACTACTATTGCTGTAAAATCACTTTCCTTCCCATTTGTCTCATCCGTATACACTTCCACAACATCCTTTGCCTTCTCCATCTCCACATCGCATCCACCTCGTTGTAACACCATTCAGTCCCTACGCAGCTTCTCTCCCATTCTCCTTCGTTTAACTTCAGTCACTTCCCATACATGGCTCCGGTGACCAGATATGATACAACCCCACACTTCGGCTCCACACAATAGCGTAGGTATCACCATTCTCTCTACAATTATCCCTTTCATTCTACCACTCGACCTCCAATCCTTGCTTGCGATCATAACCATGCTCCCCAAGACCCGTCTATCTTACCTCCCACAAATCTCACATGCTCTGCGACCAAAAGACCTGAACCCGTAATCAGCATCGGCTCCCTCACTTTCTTCAGACCACAAAACAACCCTTTCAACTTCTTTCTAGAATAACATATCCAAGAGTCCTATTCATTGCTAACCTTTCACACTTTCTCCCATTTTGTGTTACTAGTATAGAACTGTAGTTCCAATGTAAAAAGATAGGGAAAGTGACTAACTTAAATTTGGGGGAAAAAGAATTAGGTTGGTATTTGAAAAGTAACTAGAATCTGGTTTAAACGTGTATTGAACGGTTTTTCGCTAAATCTACTTATACTTTTATAGCGATGATATTTTCTATAGGCGTGAAGAGCTGTGCGTATGGGCTATTTATTACAAGATCTTATATGGGGGCGTATACAGCGAGTATATAATGGAATATAACCATTTTATAGCTATGAATAATTTTTTTAATGGTGAACGGGGTTTAAGTTTTTACCATATAAAAGAAAACTTAACCATACCGTAATAAAAATAGACGAATTTGATGACTTCATGGAGAATATCAATAATTGGTGTATTTTTTGTTGAAGGAAATGAAATTCTAGTTTATTGGATACCAATCAATGTGGTATCCTCCATGAAATTTTGGAACAATATTTGTAGTATTTATAAAAATACTTTAAAAATTAGTGGTATTATCAATATGAATTTAATAAAAAAACTTTTATTTCGTTGCTTACTCGATTCATGTATATCACTAACCTTATTTTATGATAGTGTAAATATATTTAGTCCTAATTTAAACATAACACTTACTTTGTTTATGATAGCGTAAAATCTATTTATAATAAATTTGTAAGTTATTTTGATATTAAAAGGCGAATGAAATAAATAGACAAAAAACGTTTTATTCATTTATTCTAAGGGAATAACTAAAAATTGGATTATTTATGTTTGATATTTATAGGTATAAATTACTTATATGCAGCGTCAACACCCTCAGCATCTTGAACTATTTTTTAAAAATTCCCCCCTCATGGACGTTGATGTTGATTTCCGCAATATCTGTTATTAATATGGACGTCTGTAAATCGAAAAGACTGATGTATATTATTATTAGTCACTACAATTCGGAAAAAAAAGATCGTTAAAACAAAAATAGACATACACATGGCCGACATGGAGATGTGCAAAGGGTCCGCTGGGGCCTAAGTGCTTTGGTTATACCAATTAATTCATTTCTTTGTTCTTACCCTGTTTGTACCTATAATCCCTTCTTTAACTTTTGCAACTTTGTGGTCTTACAATTTTACCAATGAAAAAGCTTTTATAATGAAATTCTCAGAAATGCATTTCAAATCCGTATGCATAAACGTATGTAAGCAAAATTTGAAACAAAGGAGAAGTGTAACATGATATTTATCTGCTGCAAAAATTACGAAGTTAGAATAACAGGAAATATTCACATTTCAAATTATTATTTATTCTTAATCAAGTAAACGTTCAATTAATACAAAATGGAATTCAAAAATAAATGGTGGATTACAACATACCACTTTAAAAATTAGTGGTATTATCAATATGAATTTAATAAAAAAACTTTTATTTCGTTATATACTCGATTCATGTTTATTTTATGATAGTGTAAATATATTTTGTTCTATTTAGTTCGATAGCCTAAAATCTATTTATAATAATAATTGTAATAGGTTATATCCATTTTCACCAATTAGAAGAAATGCAGAAAACTTACAAAGCTAAAGAATGAACAACATAAAAAAGTAAAAATTGAAAACCAGACAAGATTAAGTTCATTTTAGTTAATTATTTAAGAATTTTCTGATTACTAATATCTTAATGTGAATGTTATGTATATTTTACAAAGTTTTTAATATTGACGTAACTTTAATTTCAAGTTTATTATATACATTATTTTGATACTATTTTAATTTTAATTTTCATCTACTGTTATCATCTTAAGATTTTTGTACGTTTTAGGGTCTTTTCTACTGATGAAGGGCAGGGCCCGAAACCAGGTCTAGACGTAAAATTAATAAAATATCACCAAAGTATCATTACATAATTTTTTCCTTACAAACTATTTATAATAGGTTTGTAAGTTATTTTGATATTAAAGGGTGAATGAAATAAAAAGACAAAAAACGTTTTATTCATTTATTAAAAGTTGAATTAATTATGTTTGATAATAATATTGGTATAAATTACTTATAAACAGCGTAAACATCAACCCCCTCAACCCCTTGAACTATTTTTAAACCCCCCCCCCTCATATCATCACCCACCCTCATGGAGGTTGATGTTGATTTCAGCAATATCTGTTATTAATATGGATGTTATAAGTCACTACAATTCGCAAAGAATAAAAATCGTTAAAATAAATCAATCGTAAAATTTCACTTGGAAGCGGTTCCATTTTTTTAAAATCTATCTTATAATACATTTCTACTTTCTATATATTAGTTGACGTTTTTCTCAGGGCCTGACAGCTCTACAACAAAACCAACAACAGTAATCTAAATTACAAAATCAAAGAAAACTTACAGTCTTATATAAAGCAATGTAAGCAAAATAAAAAAAACAGAAGAGTCCACATCAGAAAACAAAAATCAAGTGCGACTAACCAACGCAAACCAACAACTGCCAACAAGAACAAGGCCAACAACTTACAAATATGTGGTGTTCTCAAACTAAGCGCTTGCGTAAAACAACAGCTGTATTCTAAATCAGCAATTTACACTAGACATTAGTAATGCGCGAAACAAAATCAAATCAGAAATTAAACAGTTAATTATTGAAAGTAAATAAAGCTAATATTTCGATTCCACTGAATTAAGTAAAATAATTAGTTCTTTTTTTGTTGTAATCAAATAAATACATAACTCAAAAATTAAGGAATAAATATTGCTTAGACACTGGATGTCAGCTCTGAAGTTGACCGTTCTTTCTTGGGTAGTTATATGATACATTTCCAAAAATAACCTGCGTTGGTAGTTCATTTCTTTGTCCACAATTTTCACGTTGTTCAAATTAAAAAATGTGACTCGTGTCAATCGAATGTTGAGACAAAGCACAACATCTCGTGCCCGTTCTGATATCACTCCTGTATTTACCTAAACGTTTCTACAGCTATTGGTTCGTTTGTCCTACGTAGCATCCACCACAGCCAGTACATGGTACACAATATACAACACCTGATCGGTAGTCGTTATCTATTTTGTCCTTTAATGTAGAGAAACGAGATTGTAGTTTGAAAGGATAATGTTCAATTATACTGACTTCCATAAAAATTGCAACACCTAGAATTTATTGAACGAGTTAACATTTAAGTTAACATCCCTATCAAAAGAGACGTTAAAAATCAGTTTGTTAATCTATCCAGAAAATTGTTTTTAAAAAAGAATTTTTAATTTAAGTTTGCTTGTAAAAAAGACGGATGTGAAGTATTAAGAATTCTGTGTTTCATGGCTAAAACAGTATTCATTTTATGTCTGATCTTAAAAATGTAGGTTTAGTATATCAATTAAATATAACCACATTTTCACCAGTTCTAATAACTGTAGTGTCCAAAAACGTTTCCATGGTGAACTGTATATTTTTATGGAACGAATTGAACAATTCTAGGACACCATCCACAGAATCACCAGGCAAAACCAAGGATAATGTCATCCACATACTTCCTCACAAATGGGACTTCAAAATCCAATCTAGCCAAAATGTCATCCAAAACGTAATCCATGTCAATTTGAGCGAGTATGGACGAGATTGGTAAACCCATAGGTGTACCAAAAATCTGTTTGTACGTAATATTATTGAAGCTGAAATAAGTACTGTCAATAACAGTTACCAACAAAATCAAAAGTTTCAGTTCTTTACATTGTAGTTTAATTCATATGCCATAGTAAGTATCCCGGACAACATTCTAGAAATCCTATTTATTGCTGTGTTAACCGAAGAAATTATAGGACGAAGTGGTGTATCAGGTTTGTGTATTTTTGGGAGGAAATAAGCTCTTGAAATGATCGGTCAACTTCAGAACTGACATCCAGTTATAATAAGTAATATCTAAGTAATATTTACTCCTAAGTAATATTTACTCCTTAATTTTTGAGTTATGTATTTATTTGATTACAATAAAAAAAAAGAACTAATTATTTTACTTAATTGAATGGAATTGAGTGAGTAGAAATGTAAGTTTTATCTTTGTTTGTAGAGAATATACTCTATAAACAATGGTTTTATTTACTTTCAATAATTAACTGTTTAATTTTAACTGGTAAATTTTTGATTAGATGTTGTTTCGCGCGTTGCTAATGTTTAGTGTTATTGGTTATATAGAATACGGTTGTTCTTTTATGCAAGCGCTTAGTTTGAGAATGCCACATACTTGTCAGTTGTTGGTTTTTGTTGGCACAATTGGCACTCCTCGCATTCCATTTGACTCTATTACTACTGTTCTGTGGTCGCACTTGATTTTTATTTTCTGATGTGGACGGGATTTCTGTTTTGTTTTTTCGTTCACTTATACAGGGTGAGTCAGAAAGAATGGGAAATCCGAATAAAGGAGACACTAGCCACCAAAATATGACGATTTAACCTAACATCTCTTATACAAATGTCAGTGGTTTTCAAGGTACAGGGTGTTGAAAGTAAAAAGTACGTATATAAGTAAAAAGTTGTAAAAAGTGGGCATAATGGATTTTCTGCAACTCGAACCAGGATCTCTTCTTCTGCGTTGAAGCTAATTCTTTTTTTGTGGAGCAGCAGCTCGAAATGCTGCTAAACTATTAAAATTAGTTTGAGCAAAACAACAAATCGTATCCCGCTTATCATATATTATACAACAAGACGATCGAAAATACTCGATAATAGGAGACGTATTGCCTGAAACACCACGAGACCGAAGGTCGAGTGGTGTTTTTTAAGGCAATACGTCGAGATTCGAGTATTTTCGATTGTCGTGTTGTATATGGCTAGACTATTTCATGAATAAAAAATATACATATTTTTAGAATTTTTTTATTTTTTAATAAATTACATTGATTGTTATGGAAACATGCATGGATGTCTCGAAATTAATTAAATGTCAAACAAGCGATAATACAAAGGTTCGTATTACAGCGATAATACAAAGGTTCGTATTATCGTTCTCCATGGTTACGGCCAAATAACCGCTGAAATACTCGCAATTGACGGAAAACCGCGAATTCTTATTGGCTGTTAACGATATGAATGAAATAGTCACTATTAGAATACTCATTATGTTGTGGCATTTTCAAATTGGTAATAATTTTATTGTTGGTAAAAATGATTATTGCACATGGAAATTAGATCAATGTTGACAACTAACAAGCAATTGTCGAAACGTGAGCGGAAAAATAAGCCAACTTTGCTTATGTTAAAAAATAAAAATTTTAGAAGCAAAAATACATTTAACCGTCTAAAAGTAAATAATTCGAAAACCGATAGACTTAGACAATTTAAATGAGAGTACTTTTTATGTAAAATTGTGTGCTCTTTGTGATTCGTAGCTCTTATTGGTCGTAGCTCGACGTCCAAAAAACTTATGATTTGATTTATCAAACGAGCAGTGTGTATCTAGCGCCCTCTACGAGCAATAACAAAACAAGTTGCAAATTTGTATTTCTCATGCTCGACAACATAAAACTACCAAATTTTATGTTAATAGTACAAAAAGCTTCAAAATTATCAAGAAATTCGAAATAAGAATTTAACTTTCAACACCCTGTGCCTCAAAAACCACTGACATTTGTACAACAGATGTTAGATTAAATCATCATATTTTGGTGCCTAGTATCTCCGGATTTCCCATTCTTTCTGACTCACCCTGTATAAGTTTGTTTGTAAGTTTTCTTTGAATTTTTAATTTAGATTACTGTTGTTGGTTTTGTTGTAGAGCCGTCAGGCAGGCCCTGACAAAAACTTCAACTAGCATATACACCGAGAGAAATAGATTGTACGAATCGTATTATAAAGAAAATATTATACATGCAACAATTCATTGTATTATATTCATTATATTTTTTGTACTGAATACAATCTCTCGTCTCGCTGTCACTATTCGTAGTAAACGTATTATACCTTATAGTATATTTTTAGTGCATAGTAGACATGCATTTTAAGTTAGTTTTTAAAAAAGAAAAAGAACCGCTTCAAAGCGAAATTTTACGGTTGATTTTGAAGGGTTGATTTTTACGCTGCTTATAAGTAATTTCTACAAACATTATTATTAAACATAATTAATACAATTTTTAATAAATGAATAAAACATTTTTGTCTTCTTATTTCATTCACCCTTTAATATCAAAATAACTTACAAATTTATTATGAATAGATTTTAGGCTATCATAAACAAAGTGAGTATTATATTTAAATTAGAACTAAATATATTTACACTATCATAAAATAAAGTTAGTGATATACATGAATCGAGTATTCATATTGATAATACCAGTAATTTTTAAAGTGTTATCTTGTAATCCACCATTTATTTTTGAATTCCATTTTGTATTGATTTAACGTTTACTTGATTGAGAATAAAAATATTTTAAAATGTGAATATTTCCTATTATTCTAACTTCGTAAGTTTTGCAACAAATAAATATCATGTTACACTTCTCCTTTGTTTCAAATTTTGCTTACGTTTATGCATACGGACCTGAAATGCATTTCTGAGAATTTCATTATAAAAGCTTTTTCTTTGTTCAAATTGTCAGACCACAAAGTTGCAAAATATAAAGAAGGAATTAGGTACGAACAAAAAAATTAATAAATTGTTTTAATTTTTGTTAATTGTCAACAGTCGAATTATTAATTGCTTATCATCGAATTGTAAATTATTTAACCGCTGTATTGTGCCACAAAATTTCGGTTCAAATAAAATTAAAGTTAAAGAAAAACTTGTTTAATTGCCGAAAGGTGACACCGAAAACCCTCAACAGTTATAATAACAAAAATTGATCGGTATTCTATAAACTAAAATTTGATTTCCTTAAACAAAAACTACAGCAATTGTTGATATTCTCCATGAAATGAAGGAATTCGTGTATTTTTATTATGGTATGGTTAATTTTTCTTTTATATGCTAATAACCTAAACCCCCGTTCGTCATTAAAAAAGTCATTCATAGTTATATAAAGGTTAATCAGAGCGGGCACGAGATGTTGAGCCAACATCTCGTGCCCGTTCAACATTCGATTGACACGGGTCACATTTTTGAATTTATTTTAGTTTTTCTTATGTTAGTATTATTATTGTTTTTTCTTTATTTCTTTTATGAAATAAAAAGCGTTCCGAATCCACACCTCATCATATCCCTCAATTAATAATTCATCTCTGAAATTTATTATTATTACCGTAAATTTATCAATCAATTTATATGTAGTTACCTATAGTAGTTCTCATAATTTCTTATTGGATTACAAACGAAATTATGGCTTAATCGATGATTGAAATAATGTATTTCAACGCATACCAGTTAGGTTTGTATCATGCGAGTGTGTGATGAGTTCCTGCCAATTGTAGTGATACCATGAATCCTATAAATACAAGAGTAAATTCCATGGAATTAGTCCTTGAAATCTTAAAACTTTTATTTTCTGTTTAAAGCCGTGTGAATTACATCATCCTTCTAGAAACTTCTATTGCACATTTCCCCACTCCCCATAATTTTTCCGGCATATAATTACTTGTTCTTAATAAATCATTTAGTTTGTCCGCTATTTAACAGCTAGTAGGTTACGCTTATTATTATTAATTAATAACCTATGCGACATATTTAAGTTTGTTTTCCTACGAAATAGATGAGATATTTTCTGATGTGGACGGGATTTCTCTTTTGTTTTTTCGTTGACTTATATAAGACTGTAAGTTTTGTTTGATTTTGTAATTTAGATTACTGTTGTTGGTTTTGTTGTAGAGCCGTCAGGCCCTGAGAAAAACTTAAACTAATATATATAAAGCAGAAATGCATTATAAGTTAGTTTTTAAAAAAGAAAAAGAACCGCTTCCAAGTAAAATTTTACCGTTAATTTATGTACTATGCACATCGATTGAGGAAAATGTAAGTAATATTGTAACGATCTTTATATTCTTACCGAATTGTAATTACTAATAATAATACATCAGTCTTTTCGATTTACAGCCGCTCATATTAATAACAGATATTGCTGAAATCAACAACAGCAACCTCCATGAAATCGTTCAAAGGGCTGAGGGGGTTGATTCTTACGCTGCTTATAAGTAATTTATAGCTATGAATATTAATCATAATTAATTCAATTTCTAGTTATTCCCTTGGAATAAATGAATAAAACGGTTTTTGTCTTTGCATTTCATTCATCCTTTAATATCAAAATAAGTTACAAATTTATTATAAATAGGTTTTAGGTTTTATAAACAAAGTGAGTGTTATATTTAAATTAGAATTAAATATATTAACATTATCATAAAATAAAGTTAATGATATACATGAATCATGAACAATACGAGTTTTAAATTTTTTTATCGGTGGCAGTGTTCATAATTCCTAAATAGACCACATATATTAAATTATGATCCATTTCTTCATTAAACATATCCTTATCGCATCCGGAATTGCGCTCAAATCATGGTTTCTATGCGTCCCCAAAACGTTCCAGTTGCATTCCAACCAGCTTTATCAAAGATAGTACCAATTCCCACGGTATTTTTATTGTTATTTTACTTAGTTTTTAATTTTTATGATCTGATACATCTCTGATAGGTTAGAAATGATTAAAGACAAACTTTTTAACCGACGACTACGTTTATTTGCATTTTCATGACACGACACATTTCATCACTACATTTTAGTCTAAACGAGAGATGTCACCACTAAAAACTATTATAATCACTTTAATATAAATAATTTATAATTAGGTAGATAACATAATTTGACAATGCCATCATTAATTTTGTCGCTCACAAAATAATAACGAGTAATGTCTTGTCCTATCATGATATATAGAATTTACACACATCTTTTTTGCACTCTGATTATCATTATTAATTTTGTACCACAATGTTGCTTCAAATCTTTATCTGCTATCTCATTGTACAAATTTCTAAGATATATTGATTCTTTTGTCCCATCTGAAATAGCCATGTACTCAGCTTCAGTACTACTCAAAGCAACTGTTTTTTATTTTCTACTTTGCCATGAAACAGTTCCATTTGCAAGGTTAAAAATAAACCCTGTATATGACTTTCTGTCTGTTATATTTGATGCCCAATCTGCATCAACAAAACCTACCAATTCAGAGTACCCTTTTTCATATTTTAATTTAATTCTTTTAGTTTCTTTTAGGTACTTTAAAATTTGTTTTGCAGCCTTCCAATGTATATTATTATAACAAGTCCCTATTAAATTTACTCAAATAACTTACACAATGCAATATAATAATAGTAGTAAAAATTAATCACTTTAATCACTCTAATTTTAATTCTTCTGTTTCATTTATATTATTAGAAAGTACAAAAGAATCATCAACATACAAAGCAATAATAGCACTAGTCTACAAAAAAAAATCATAAAATGTACATTTGACGCCACTGTATTTTTCCTATGTAGTTTGGTTCCCTAAACCCAAAAATTACATTTAAAATTTTTTCCATGGATACGTTTTGGAGCTATGATTTTTTTTTAATTTTTTTTATTTGATTTTTTTATTGATTTAGCTATGATTACTATTTGCAACATATCTCGAGTTAGATATGACCGATCTGGTCGTGCTATTCATCAAATTAAAGAGTATTGTATAGCCAATAAATGGTATTAATACTTTTTCCAATCGGTTCGGTAGTTTTAAAACAATGGTCCATAATATCTAAAAAACGGATTTTTTTAGACAAAATGTGAACCAAAAATTCATTCAATATCCGTGGAGAGCCGCAGAAAAATTCTTTTTTACCTTCTACGTAAAATTTTCTCTTTTAAGAAAACAACAAGGTACGCAGGATGAGAATCTATGGAGAAATTACCAAAAATTATGATCTTCTATATGTGAGAGCACAGCTTTTTCCTGTACATGAAATTCCGCGCAACTAGACCGTTAGAAATTTGTAGGTTTCATATTTCGTACGTTTGTGAGATTTTACGTGTGGGAGCTATTCATACTTAAATTTCTTCCCGGAGAATCATGGTGACGTAAGTGACGAACATGGCGAAAGGTTCCAACAACAAATGAAGAATATTGAGCGGCGTTATCAGGGAATTTGGGATGAAATAATGATGGGAGACTATATATCTGGTTCCTCATAAGAAAGACGGATTCTCAAAGAAACAGAAGGCAAAGCGGGGGGCAAAGTTATTTCTAAGGCTTGTGTATACTTTTTTATTAATACCTAAATGTTACAATCAAAATAAACTGAATGAGTCACTGTATTTCGTGCTTTTTGAGAAAAATTACAGAAATAGGAAATGCTGGATGTTGCCGCTTTGACTCACAAATGATCATAATTTCGATATTTCTCTATAGGCTTTGGTAGTAAATACTGTCTTCCTATTGTAAAAGTACAAACTGTATCTAAAAAAAAGACGGAATTTTTGCGGTTCTCTTTTTGCGAGTGAATTTTAGATAGTAATTTTTGATTAACCAGAAGTTTTTCAATTCAAATATCCAATAAAAATTGTAGCATTCCGTTTAAAATAACGAAGTTGTAGGCTACTTCCGGTACACTGGATGTGGCAGCCATCTTGAAATTATTTTAAATCGCAAGTGTGGGATGAATAGTTCCTACATGTAAAATCTCAGAAACGTACGAAACATGAAGCCTAAAAATTTCTAACGGTCTAGTTGCGCGGAATTTCATGTACAGGAAAAAGCTGTGCTCTCTCATTAGAAGAGGGTAATTTCTCCATAGATTCTCATCCTGCGTACTTTGTTGTCTTCTTAAAAGAGCAAACTTTACGTAGAAGGTAAATAAGAATTTTTCTGCGACTCTCCACGGATATTGAAAGAATTTTTGGTTCACATTTTGTCTAAAAAAATCTGTTTTTTACATATTATGGACCATTGTTTTAAAACTACCGAACCGATTGGAAAGAAGTATTAATAACATTTATTGGCTACTCTTTAATTTGATGTGCTATTCATCAAATTAAAGAGTCGACCAGATCGTGATTAATGTAGATCAGTATTGTTAAATACCCGGGTATTTATTTTCAAAGGTAAATTTCCTGGATATATACCCGGGGGTATTTACCCAAGATGGGTATTTAGAGGTACTTATAAAATTTAATTTAAATTCAGTTGTTGGCAGTTTTGCAAGCATTTCAAGAATGCAGAGTCGATTATCGATACACCAAACTTGTTTATAACATCTACAAGAATTCTACAATGACGGTAAAATTGCATAAAACTACTGAAGAGAGTGGAAGTAGAAAAGTACTGATTGTGAGTAAAACAAGTTTACACACAGTTGATCATAGTCCTGCATTTTAACAACCAGATTGGATCCAAAAAAGCATAAACATTGATGGCAAATACCTAAGTAATTTACGCTACGCCGACGATATAGTTCTTATTTTGGATAGCCTTGGAGAGATGAAACTAATGGTGAACGATTTGAAGGAGGTGTGTGCAAGAGTCGGGCTAAATATTAACGTAAAGAAATCAAAATTTATGACAAATCTTGTTTCCAAGTCTAACATCAACATTGGGGATAATGAGATTGAGAGGGATAACAGCTATGTGTATCTTGGCCATGAGGTTCGTGTATCGAGAAATAATCAAACAAGCGAACTAAACAGCCTACGGGAAACTTAGAGACATCTTCAAGAGCGATATTCCTATATATTTGAAAAGAAAGGCTTTCAATCAATTCGTGTTTCCCCTTATGACATACGGCTCCGAAACATTAACATCAACGGTAGCCACTGCCAGGAGGTTCAAAGTAACGCAAAGACCGAAATGAAGACCTATGAAGAAGAACTGGCGCAAATGATGTGGTCAACATTGTGGCAAAGCTCAACAATTGAATTCAGACAGCACAGAATAGAATCGAATGGAACATAGGGAAGGCCTATGTCCAACAATAGCTGGATGATAATAATCATAATAACTTGATCTAATCTAAATTACGACAGATTCGTCTGATGATAAACGTCCATTTCATCATCTTCCTCTTAATTTTTTCGGAATCTGATGTATTTTTACTTGTATCACTTTTATACGTACTGTTTGGGTATTTACCCTGGGCCGGGGTAAATACCCGGATAAATATCCATTTTATAAATACCTACCCGTCAGGTATTTACCCAGCGCCCATCACTGATATAGATACTCGAGATATGCTACAAATAGTCAACTTACCCCTAAAAAAAAATCATAGTTCCAAAACGTGTCCAGTAGAAAATATTTTAAATGTGATTTTTTGGTTTAGGAAACCAAACTACATAAGAAAAATATAGTGCGTCAAATGTACATTTTATGAATTTTTTTTGTAGGCTAGTGTAGTTAACCAGTTATTATCAAGTTTAATATATAAACAAGGTTTATACTTTGATCTTTTGTAACCTCTCTTAATTAGAACATCAATCTTTTTTTGTTGAAGCTTTAGAAGATTGCTTAAGACCGTAAACAGCCTTTCTAAGTTTACAAACCTTTTTATCATCCACTATAAAACCATCAGTTTGTCTCATATATACACTTTCTTGTAGCTCACCATTGAAGAAAGCTGTTTTATATCTAAATTGTAAGATTCATATCCAAATTTGTTGATAATGCCGTCAAGTAGAATGTCTCAGAATCGCTACAAAAGTTTCTTCATAATCAATACCAAACTTTTGTGAAAACCCACTAGTCGCGCACGATAATATAACTTACCCGCACTATCACGGTTTTTCTTAAACACCCATTTATAATCCACAATAGTATTCTTCTCTGGCACCTCAGTCAATTCCCAAGCCTGATTTTCTTTGAAAGAATCCATTTCATCCAGCATAACCTCCTTCCATTTTTTTGGACCATTCAAGGCTTCACTCACAGAAATCGGATTTTCATCAAAATCAGTTTCTTCCCTTTTATAGTAATATGTTACATAATCATCAAGAACCTTTGGTTTTGGTACTCTTTGAGATCGTAGTAATTCCCCTGCTGTCACATCATCTATTGCCTCAGGAACGTAGTCACTTTCATTCTCTAGCTCTTTATCTTCGTCATCAGAACACCTTGAATCATCTATAATTCCATCATTATCGTTTGTATTCCCCACTGAATCTGTACTTTCAAAACTTCCTTCTTCTCTCCTTGGTTCAGTATTTTGAATAACCAAGTCTATTTTCTGCTTGAATTTTTTTACGATGTTTACGTCTCTACTCAGAGTAACAATGTCACTATCAGGATCATAAATACGATATCCCTTTCTGTTTTCCCCATACTCTCCAAAATCATCTTTTTTGCTTTTTTGTCTCATTTTGTTCTCCTATTTATTAGTTGGATCCCATTAAGGTAGTCTAGAGTCAACTATAGTTAAGTAAAGAGTTGTTGTGCTTATATCAAAGAAATGAATGAAAATAAATAAGTTTAACTGCAGTCTTCAAAACTCATTCAATAAATGTTTAATGCCGTTACAATTTTGGCAGCATGTTTGTATCGTTATCCTGTTGAATTATTCACTTTTCTGATAGATCTAATTTGACATCACTTGTGGTAATATTGCCCTTTAAAATTATTAAATAATCTCTCTGGTTCACTGTCGAGTTAATAAACACCAGATTACGACACCTGATGTCTATAAACAGAAAACACTTCTTATTGAACGCTTAATTTTGGTATATTTTTATGTATCGCTCTTTTTATGGTACTAAACTTATCGGTTTGCTTATATAATGATTGTGACATTTTGTTTGCTATTTGAATTGCACTTAACGACGGATTTGTCTTCTTTTCTCTCACTGCTGCTCTATTGTGGATGTATGCAAGCCGATTTAATTGTCCAACAAGTGGTAAATCCTCTAGTGGCTTTTCCCATGATTTATCTCGTTTTGTACATTTCAATATTGGTTTAGTTTCCGCGATGAGCTTTGGTATATTTAAGCAATTTCGAAAATATAATAATAAAAACTATGAACTATGAACAATGTTTATTACAAATTATATGTTGATAACAAATGACCAATAAAAATCGAAGTGTATTTTGTTATTTGACTCCTCAAAACTTTTTATTATCTTAATATGTTTAACAGGTATTAAAAATGTTACGATATGTCAGGCTGATATTTCAAGACGTTTATTAGGTCATCTATATTTTAATTACTTACATAATAGATTGGATATGTTACATCATGAGATAAATTAAGCTAACTAACCTAAATAATGTTATTTTTGATATCTGGATCATTCCGATAAATTTAAAAAGAAAACAGAAAAACGGATAATTAGATGAAACAAATTGCGGTAAATAAATAACGCAAAAACAATTTAATATTTTATTGCTCCATAAAACAAACAAACGATAAACTAAATCAACAAATTAATTCGATTATTAATTAAATTCGATTGATTCCATTTAATATATAAACAAAACTTCTATATATTTGAAACAGTCTTTTTGAATGATAACATTAAACGTAAAAGTACATACAAATAAAATATTTGAATAAGATAATATTACAAAGTATGATAAGGAAGAATCGACTAAAAAAAGCCTGTTAATTTATTTATCAATAAACTAATTTTTTGAAATCTTGTCTACATGAACGAATAATATAAAATAAGGTACATAATACTAACTGAACGCGTAACAGAGCTATGTATAGTTGATTATGGAAGCTCTGAGTTAACTTCCTTTGCTCAATTCTATGATAATTTCAGAGAGGCAACTGTAACTACCAGCCAAAAGACCTACGAGGCCGAAAATAATCAAAGCAACGTTTTTCGTAAGATTTAAGCCACTGAGTTTATCTGAGTAATTAACGCATATTTCCATTATGGCTGGAAAAGCTATTCCTAAAGCTGAAAGGCAGAAAGAACCAAAGAGAGCAATGAATAAAGCTAGAAGAGGTATTGTTGCAGCGAGTACAACTAAAATCAAAAAGAATAAATTAATAATGAATTGATGAAATTGATCAAGTTGAAAATCTTACATGAAATAATCACAGCAATTATTCTTAAAACATATTCCCAAAGCAATTGGTGGCTGCTGTTTTCTAAATGTTTTACTATGTATGTGTCCCACATAATTTGAACTGGTACGTACCCTTGTAAACCATAAGATATAAATATAGCGAGTGAGTAAAGAAGTTTTACAGCTTTAGCAGGACTAAAAAAATAATTCATATAATTAAGCATTTTTCTCGATTAAAAATTTCTTACATGTCTTCTTTTGGGAAATTAAGTGTTATAGAATCCGCTGAATTTTCTCCATATCTCCAATAACCAAGGAAACCCAAACCAACATACAAAAGTACGATAACAACCATTGACATATTAAGAACGCCACAATAACCGCCGAATGACTTTGGCGTTTTCATGTTGTTTTCAACAGCTATAACCTAAACGGATTAAATTACACAATTACATGTACTCATTATTATTATTAAATTACTTACCACACCAACAGCTTCTAGCGCAAAAAGCGTCGTTCCAAAAAATAATGGGAATTTATACAATGTACTAAATGTGGGTACATTGGAAATTGGAGGAAGATCCTCGAATATATAATATAGGACCACTCCAAAGGAAGCAAACGTGATGATATTGGCGAGGATTGAAAACGGTGCGAGAAGTTTAAGATTTCTTATCGAGTTGATTAAAATGAACGGTATCAATAGGATGAGCATGTATATGTTCAGGCTAAGATCGGAGCCGGTTAGCTCATCACAGACGTCTTTTAAATTTTTTGCGACGAAAAGTACATATACGCAACATATACCTAGTTGGTAAAGAACCAAGAAGACGTCGACTAGATACCTATAAAGTAAAAGAAAATTATTGAGTTGATAGTTATAATTCTTCATATGCGGTTTTGGACACGAGCGGAAGGAAAGATGTTTTTAAAATAAATTTGGATACTAACTGTCTTTATACATTGTCAATAAGTAGTAAAAATATCTTACTTAGAAAAAGACACTTAATTTAGCAAACTTACTCTCTCAACAAAAATTCACCTCTAATTTATGTCTCCTGCTGTAAAGTAGTCAGTAGTGTTTGTTATTCATTGTAATTAATATATTCATCATTATAACATTGGAATCATTAATTTTATCTCTTCGTAATTGCTACTGTATTTACAACAACCTTTTCATTATGTGACTTAAATAGTGTTCGTGAAAGTAATTCAGAGCAGTTTCGTTCTTCAGAAGACTTTAATAGGTTTTTTGAGATACCCAGAACATTTCTCCATCCAATACACTTCTATATTAGTATCGTATTCAGTCTTGCATAAGCCGTATTTAATCTTCCATTAGTAGGATTTAGTCCGTTACCAGCAGTATTTACTTTTTCGCCAACAGTATCCAGTCTTTTATTAGTAATACCTAGTCTTCTGAGAAAAGTAATTACACTGCCATCAGCAGCATCTAGTCTTCTGCTAACAGTATTTAGTCTTCTGTAAGGAGTGTTCTTTTGCAATCAGCATTTAGTCTTCCATAAAGTCCGCTGCTAGCACTATTTAGTTCTCCGCTAACAGTATCTACTTCTTTTATCTTCAACAAAAATCTTCTGCAAGAGTAGGGCGTATTTGTTATTTTGTGGACATATATGATACAAGAGTCATACATGCTGTGAAAACATGTATATAAGGTATAGACTCACACATAGTTCAGTTTTCTTGGGTAGAAAATTCGGTGCAGTATGTTCTTGAATGATGTATATGCGAAAAGGATTAATATATTAAATATTACTACTATATTCTAAATATTAGTCCTTTTTATATTTCACGTAACGTTTTTGTTGGTATTATGAGTTGATTTCAGTAGACAGTTGATTTTATTCAGCTGTTACGCTTTTTTTTCTCCTAAATATTTTGCGGTATACATATGAAGATTATATGTATATGTTATAGTTCCTAGAATCATCTTACTTAGAATCACCCTACTTTCCAGGCTTAATTGGCATATATACTTTAAATTTACATCTGTCAAAGTAAAGAGGAGAGACCTAGTGATACTCTAGACTACATGATAAATAGTCTAGAAATAGCATCATGTACGTCTCAAATCCCTACTTTGGAGTTAGCAAATCTCAATAATGTAAGCAAAGCGTTGCGTCTTCTACTGTTTGTCTACGCACTTAGTACATTGCAAAATAATATTGAGTATTTTGTTAATAAATATAAGATTTATAATAATATGTCATATCTCCGATTTCGAGACATATTTTGAGATGATATGACCATGCTGCCTGCTTGGCATTTCTCCTGTGATTCATTGTGTGTTGCAGGCTTTCTGTTGCATCCCTTATATGTATAGAATCGTATCATTCATCCTCATTTTTGTAGCAGATAAGGCCGCGGATACATTGGTTAAGAATTCGTACGAAAATTTAATCGTACAAGTTCGTAAGAATTCATCAGAAACGAACAAATGCATTGTTGTCTTTAGAGGTGGTTACATTGGTTGCATACGTTTGTTGGCGCAGTTGATTAGTTGGTACAAGGAATAATATTATACAAGGAGAACTGCCAGGAAGGGATTGTAGAGAAATATCTAAAAGAAAAAAACGGGATTAGTGTGGAAACCCGAGATTAGAGCAAGTAGGAAATGTATGGAAATGTGGACAAATGATGAAGAAAAGAGAGAATATCACCTACACAATATCGATAACGGAGTAGAGGGAATATTTTATTAGGCTGATGGAGATAATGTGGTCATTATGAATGCGTTTAATACGGAAAACCAGATTTAATTTTGGAAGAAGATAAGAAAGAAATCACACAATTGTTATGAGAGAATTGACTTGAATCGCAGCTGTTTGCCATATACACTGCAGATATTGAACGACCATTGGAGGAAAAACAGTTGGGGGCGGTGTAGTTGTGACACGAGAAAGATATTCTGGATTACGCGGATGTCATAGGATTTGCAAGTTAATGTGGAAAAACAAAAGCAATGAAGTTCTGTAATGGAAAGACAAGATGAGAAGAAGTGGATATGGTTATAGGAAGAGATTGGAGAGGTAAGGAAGTATTATGTTAATATGTAATAAAATGACAAAAGGGACTAGTTTGGAGATGGAACAAAAAGTATTTGGGAGAGATGTTTGGAATAGGAATTTGGTGTTTGAATGTTTGAAAGACATGTTAATCAACAGCATGATTTCCTATACGACCCGTCTGCTGAAATAAACTTGGTTAACCATGCAAATTATAAAAAATTATCAACTCTAAGCAAAATTCTTAATGAGAAGTCTTCTTAAAAAGAATATTTGGCTGTGAAGTTAAATAACTATTTTTCGAATTTAATGTCTGTTATGTCATGCGCCACGTTGCTCCATTTTTAATTTTAGATTATATCAACGACATCTACGAGTGTTTCCACCACTCTAATTTTTTATTATACACGCACGTTTGTAAAATCTTCTTTGGGCTTGGATGCATATCCGACGTCTAGTACACCTAGTACGTCTGCCTTATTTCTAAGCTCTGAAGTATTATCAAATGATGTATAGTAAAAAGACGTTGACTTTAATAATAGTCGTTATTCGTAGTTATTTTATACCATTCTGCCGTTATAGCATGTTTCATGGTGTCGTGTACATTGACGTGCCTCTTTTTCAGATGACGTTGCATTTCTCGTTACTTTATGAGGATTCAAGCTGGTTACTGTAGTGAAGAATGAAGTTTTTTATGGACATTGTATAGCACAAATTATCTTGTTAGATGAATGTGTGTTAAATTAGTTTAAAAATATTGATGCGCGATTATTTATTCATAATGCCATCAATAAACTCAATATTTTACCAAATTAAAATGTTCAGGTTCTACTTATTCAATAAGTGGTTGTGTCTTAATTTTCTTAAATGCTTGCAAATGCATTCAGCGTGTACTCTTTTCCCTTACTCAAATTTCAGAGTTTATGCTAATATTACCTACTATTTTTAGTTCCTGCCTATCTTATTTTGCTGATTTACGTCTGTTGTTCGAATCAGTAATGACGCATACCCGCTATCAGTCTTATTTTCATTGAAGATGGAGGTAAAGATTTGCGAAATATTATATTCTATATTACATATTTCTATTTTCCATCATTTATTAACGATGGAATTACATCAAAATTAAAATACGATTAAGATACAATTAAATCAGTCCATATTCTAGTTTAAGTATGCAAGAACTTTATTACATATAGGTTTGCTTGTATTTGATTTTCCTAAACACTACTTGAATGGAATTCCTCTCGGTATGTATCCAGAATGACTACTAAAGCATAAGAAATCATAGGAACCAATCTATTAACTATTCGCATAATCTTATCGTAAAAGAAAGCGATATCATCAATTTCTAAATTATTTAATAAGGACTTCATCTCCCCCAATTGCTTTGTTCAGTAAGCCTCTTATTTTAGCCAAATAATATATAAATGACATAAATAAAATACATAAAAACACCTTTCATTTTTCATGTCCAAAACATATCTATATTTCTAAACATTTATTATTATTTTAAAATATTACTTACGGCGAATATTTCGCAAAAGGCCGAAGGCACGGTGGACCGGTTTCTAAAGCTAACTTCATAGATTCAGGATATGTTAGCATTGGAACTTTAATTCGTTTGCAAAGAACATATTGAGCGTTAACCTAAAAATAAATTCATCTTAAAATGTAAAGTGTAAAATAAATTTAGACAAAATCATAATTGTTGATGATCCGTGAATCCTGAATAAGATAACCGTGGAAAATGAAATATTAATATATGTATGTGCAGCGCGACCCAATAAATTTGTTTGAGCTGAAAATTACTTTTGGGAAAATGATTTTTGGGAAAAAAATAAGTACTTGAGCTTTTGCCAAAACAAACACGTTTTGAATCTTAACAATTTGATGGATTTTGAGTGAGTCATACTTACCAGGACGTGTAGACAATATGTACATATGAATCCGATTATTATTGTAAATACAAAACCATTTATCAACCCCGAGTTTTTAAAGGCATAAGGCATAGCTAGAATACCAGTTCCTAAACTACCTTTTAAAAGATGGATCATGGTCTCCGTATTCCTAAGAAAAAATAATTTTATTACAATTTAGGTACCTTTATCCTTTTTAAAAAAACAACATAAATTTGTTCCACATTTTCGGACAATTTTGAAACAATTTTAATTTAAATTAGGAGATCAATTAAGAAGATACGGTTATAAATAGAAAAAGAACACTATCTTTAAATTCCATTTTTATCTCCTATTGTAACGTAGACTATCCTGAAGTGGTGCCATGCAATTTGCAACCTTGACACCATTTTCCAAAAATAAATAAATCTCTACTTCGTCTTTCAGTTACTTACGTTGTTGGAGCGGGGGCGTTACGGTGCAAATGGGGATCGTAAAACTCATCTCCAGCCAACGCTGGACTCCCGGGTCCCGCTTCTTCATTGTACCTGAAAACAACAATAAAAGTTAGCATTTTAAATCACTTTTTTAATTAAATATTTTTTGAAAAGATTACGTTTTGTTTGTAAACAATTCGATTTGATTCTGTGAAAAAAGCTGCTGGGGTTCATTAAAAATCGAGCGAGCTTTACTCCTCTCAACGGGTAGTTACAAGTACTTGCGAGCTTGTAAAAGGGGAGAAGTCCCGGGATCAATAAAGCTCTCTAAAGCTTGGAATAAATTTTGCATTCGGTTCAGATACGATTTCAATAGAATAAAATTTTAAATTCTCCTTTTTATTTAAAACTAGACAATATTTTATAACTCTATTATGAGTAATATATTAGAAAAACAATAGCTTTTAGAACAGTAATCCGTGCATCGTTTGTTTTAATTTATGTGTCGCACATACCAGCCGTTCTCCCAAAGCTATGCAGACTGATAGTAAAATAAATAAATGTAGTAGGTGGCCAACATTTGAATTACGATGGTTTGCATAAGAGCCTGTTTAAAACACTTGTTTGGCAAGGTTTGGCTCTATCAAGACATCT
The DNA here is from genome assembly GCF_036711975.1 of Onthophagus taurus. Lineage (NCBI taxonomy): Eukaryota > Metazoa > Arthropoda > Insecta > Coleoptera > Scarabaeidae > Onthophagus > Onthophagus taurus. Next base: position 28,313,537 of record NC_091966.1, read on the forward strand.
GCATGTTTTTTAAATAAATATTTTAGCCTGCAGCTGTGTTTAGATACGTTAGATATGTTGTAGTGATGATGAGTGGGCGAGATTAACTAACTTTTTAGTTTGAAGAAAGTGGGTAAATGAGTTCCGAGATGACGATCCACCTAGGTTTCAGTCGATTTAATTCAATTCAACTCGTTTAATATTTTCGTTTCGCTCATTTTGATTTAGTTTATTTTTGGATTTATGCCAAAAAGTGAAATTAAGATGAAATGAAATCGCAGTAATTTTAATATGTATTATATGTTAAATTGCATGGGAGGAGACCATGCAAGCTTTAACAACTCAATTGGTCCAGCTGAAAGATTTTTAAAATTAGCTGAGTGTAAATTACAAAGTATTCATCTTAAAACAAATTCGTTCTAAATAATCTATCTTCATTATGCTTTCTTTCAAATTTACTAAAAACTCGTACCTGTTATTTTAAATATATACGGAATATGTGGAAATGGTCAGATGTGTCCATCGCACAAATTCTTTGGTTAGTATTTTAATCCGATTCTGATCAGCAATCATACATTTTCACATTTTGTTTTGACATTTGGCAGAAGTAGTAGATGTAGTACTGGAAGATCTATGAAGTTCTAGGAATGCTAAGAAATTTATAAAAGATTGACTGAAATTGACAAGAATTGAAATTGCAAGAAAATCTGTGATTTTTAAAGAAATTTTGATTTAACTTTTTAATTGATTGGCTACATTCTTTGATTTCCACACAATTTGATTTTACTTACTGTATATGTAATAGAAGGTTATCAAATCTTGAAGAGCGAGAAGTAATGACAGAAGACAACTGGAATCTCAATGATAGATGAAATAAGTTCAGGGAAGCGATAATATGGGCAGCAACCAAAGAAAAATCAGTACAATAAAGATCGACAAAAACCAAAGACGAACTAAATGCTGGAATAGAATGGTAAGGGATAAGATAAAATAGAAAAAAGAAGCTTAGAATACAATCAGGAGAACAAGACCAGCCGCAGATCAAGGACTATGCCGATGAAGGAGGCCTACGAAAAATCTGCCTACGAGAGAAGATAATAAATAGAAACAAATCCAGGATGCTACATACCACAAAGGAAAAGGGAGGAAAAAACATAGATGTACGTAGATGGCAAGTACTAGAGCCTTTAAAAGTACGAATATTTGATAACCATGATTACCAAAAAAATGGTAAGGTTGATTAGGAGATACGCAACAAAATAGCAAAAGCAAGTTGAGTCTATACCAGATAAATAATACCCAGGTAGACAAGAAAAACACCTATGTACACCTACGAGCCGGCATCTTGGACAATATTAGATAAACAAAATTCAAAAATAGGAGCAACAGAGTAAAGTATCTATGAAAAATCGTAGGATAAACCAGAAAACACAGAGTTCGAAACAGGAGCGCCAGTGAAAAATTGAACTCAATAGATGAGATGGAAAAGAAATAGCAGAATGGGGGTAACAGAAAGAATAAGAAAAATATATGAGATAATCAATGCACATAGAAAGCAACAAATTGTATAAATGAATCTTGGACAATATTAGATAAACAAAATTCAAAAATAGGAGCAGCAGAGTAAAGTATCTATGAAAAATCGTAGGATAAACCAGAAAACACAGAGTTCGAAATAAGAGCCTCAGAGAAAAATTGAACTCAGTACATGAAATAGAAAAGAAACAGCAAAATGGGGTAACAGAACGACGAAGAAGAATATGTGAGATAATTAATGCACATAGAAAGCAACAAATCGTATAAATGAAATAGTACAGAAACGGTAAACTTACTGCTGGCTTGAATACTATCTTAATGTATCTATTGAAAATCATATCACGGCTTAAGAAAGCAGTGGTTAGGCTACTGTCGGTATTATGCAAGGCTTTTGAACACATCATTAAAAGCTATGAACATAGAGTTCCGCAGAGTTTAGTGTTGAGACGATATAGTGTTGAGATGCGAGTACTCTTATTATCTATATGAGAATGAAGTATTGAAGGACATTATGAAAAATAATTACATATGGTTGATAATGTTATGAAATGAATGGTAGTGAATAAAGTTCACTTGACTTGTGAGAGAACGCATACGTTGCAATTGGTGTTGTTTAAATGACTGCTTTCTTGTGTCAAATCATGTGAATAAGCTGAACAGAAAGCTTATCTTACTATGCACATAAGGCGCAGGTTTCCCTTAATTATGCTGAATTATGCCTTGGCTATGGTCAAGGTGGCAATAGTAACAAATATGAAAAAATATTGAAGAAGCAAATGTATGGCATTGGATACAATCCATTTAGTAGTGCTATTAGTTATTTTTCAACTGAATATTTTTTTATCCGTTTTTTAGGAAATTGCTAATTATTATATATTACCGGTTACATTAGCAATAAACCATTAGCAGCAGGAATGGTATAACAATTATGTGATAGGTAGTTTTATGCAAGACCAGCTGACTTTCCGATGTAATTATTTGGATTTTACCGGCATCCGTTAGCTTAGCTGAACTGAAAGATTCTTTAGTACCTTCAGTTGACTTCATAGTTGGAGTATATAGGAATATAAAAAAAATCCATGATATGATAAGACCGAAACTCATGAAGTCAAGAGAATGAGAAGTGAAAGAGAAGAAGGATCTTATATCACATCGATATATATCATAACGATACCTACTAATGGGACTTGAAAGTATTTAAGGGGCTAGACCAGCAGTTTTTTTCAAAAAAATCAGAAGAGGATGACACCAGCCTTAGACAAACAACATCAAGCTGAACAAAATAACCTTACTTCAAATGACTTGCTTCACAGATGTGTTGGTGCGAACATTCAGAATAATAACGAATCTTATAATGCATTTGTTCAGCATTTGGCTAAACTGCACACATTTTCTAGGAAAAAAAATAATTGAAGTTTAACAGAAATTTAAGTTTGGTAGAAACGATGGCATCACTGATTAAAAGTAAGAATCATTTATTACTATTTTAGACAAAAAAATTAAATACGGTTTTCTCGAAATAGCATTTTTTGACCTGATTAAGAAACAAAAAGATTTAAAAAAAACTATTGAACCAATCATGTTGAAATTTTAGGGGACTTTTTTAAACATTACTTATGATGCTTTAATAAACCTGAATTGAACCAAAAATTCTTTTAAACTCATACATTCTTACAAGGGTGACTCAGTTATTCAGCAATATGATAATACCTTAATGATAGTTCGTAAAAGATATTTTCAGGCAAATCCAGATGTCTACTAAATTTAAATAAACTCTAAATGAATAAATAAAATAAATAAACTTTAAATAAACTAAATATTAATTAAGAACCTAATGAAAAATCTTTGGATAAATACCAAATAATATTTATCTGGCATCTGATATTTATCCATTACGGGATAGGTGAATCAATAATGGCAAGAGTTACAAGTAAAAATTTGTGGTATTATTTTAAATCATATCATATCACCTTTTTATCACAACTCTATTGAAACCTTAAAATAATTATACGTTTAGCAAACATTAAAATGTCCCATTGTAATTAATCCAAAGCTTTTTATTACTTTCTAATTTTTGTTACTTTTTAATTACTTTCTAAACTGAAAAGCTTCAAATTACGTAGGGACAGATGCGGTAATAATGAAACAACATTTTTGGTCATTAGCGAAATGATTGACTTTTCAATAAAAATATAAATCCAAAAAATCATTGATAATGGTATGTATGATATAACTTTTTTCTTGTAGATAAACACCATCTTCAGGAGGGTGTAGAAAAGGTTTCGTAATATTGCGGTGACAAGTTTCTAATATGCTCCTAACAATGGTATAACACCGAAACTAGTCTAGCTTATTAATGTTATTATTATTCCTTCCCATCTTTGGAAATTTAATTTAAATAAAACAAATCTGTGTGTTAAGATGGATTATTTAATTGTTCGGCTCTACCGGTTTCGATTAATAAATGTAATCATCTTCAGGAGATTTGCCACGTCAATCATATTTTATAAATCCCATATCTTAAAACTATTTCTTTATTACACGTTTTATTTCTTTCTTGTTGTTAATTTATTTACATCGAAATCTGTTGTTCTTTTATGTCTTTTTATGTTTATGCAGATTTTGCAGACAGAGAACTAAGCTCAAAAACTGGTGTAGCAACCAATTTGATATTTTAAAATTGTTCTTCTGAATTTAAGACATTCATAACATAGTTAATAACTAATATTTGCCAGCACAAATTAATTAACACATAAGTATATTGTATTGTAATTTTAATATAATAATTGATGCTTTAGGATGGAATTCAAAAAGATGTTCCAACTTAACTATGTCTTTAGAAACAATTTCATGAAGTTTGTAATTGTACAAATTAATTATTTCTCATCACGATTATAAATTATATTTAAAAAAAATATGCAAGAATTAATTTAACAAAAAATCGAACAGAAATAAACATTGCAAATAATACCTATTTTTATCTTAACTTTTATATAACAGACTAAACAACTAGTTTATCCATGCGGAAGCGGATTAAATACCTATTCCATTACGATTAAAGCCACACCTACCTTAAAAAAACTAAATTCTTAACCTAGGTTACTTACTTTTTTCCCAAGGGCTCGAGTTTTAATGACTCCTTTGCCATTGTTTCTTTCTTCAATTGAAATAAAAAAAAACGTTGATAAATGTAGTCCTTCGCGAGGTAACCTTTTCGAAACTGCCTACACTATCTCACTTATGTTGAACTATCACATGTGTGGCGAACGTTGCCAAGGAGTTACATCAGGAGGACACTTATGCCATCTCATTCGACCACCTGAAACGACGAGGAAAATCGCCAAATTAAGATTAAAACCCTGTGTTCCTAGTTTATATATGCGCAAGGTCGCACGAGTTTGCGAATTAACGAAGAAAATAAAACTGCTATGGGTTGTTTTGATACAGTTTTCGGGGTCGGGTCACGTCGATCGATTATTTATCGAACAGTGCATAACTTATTTTATCTATTAATAGAGAGAATCTAAAATTGTCGTCTAATTGCTCTTAATTCGTTGCGAATTTCTACGTCAATTTTTATGCGTAGTATGCAGTTATTAGGAACAATAACGAACAATAAATGAATCAAGCTGACCATGCAATTGTACGCTTAATATGTCTTGTAACGTAATATTATTGTTTAAAGATATATAATCTAATCAACTTGGAATTATCGTTTATACAAAACATTAAAAGGAAACTAACAGTTTCAAAGTTTGCCAGAAAATTTTATCTTTTTAAAATTACTGAAATATAATTTTGGCACGGTTTAAACACAACAGTGTGTTGTCTCAACAATTTTATTGTTATTTTTTGAAGCCATTATGAGCCAAAATGGGTGAAATTTATTAATTAAAAATTTTGTACTGTTATAATGTGAATAGTATTGAATAATTGTTATAGATTAACCGTGAAAGTATGATGTTTAGGAAAAATTCCACTGTCAAAAAGACGACGGTAAATTGCGAATTACAAATTGCCGTGGAAATTGGCATAACTGCCGTCTGGTTTAAGAATTTAAATCGCTACTCTTGTGTAACGGTTCAATGGAATACAGGGGACGGTTTATAATTTTAATAATGATCAACCTTGCATAAGCAAACCAATAATCTAAGTTTAAATAAGTGGTCTAGGTAACCAAGGTTAATCAATTTTTTTTTTGCAGAGAAAGTAAGAAATTTGATTATAATTAATGGAAAATTTCCATGTCGAGAATAATTTTTTTATCCTAATAATAAAGAATAATTATCCTAATATATTTTATTAACTATTTTAATGAGCAATTAATTTAAATAAAATCGTTATCGTTATTTATAGATCTGTTATGATTATTGTTATTAAGTTTTGATTTGAAATAATACGTGAAGTAACTTTAAACTTTCATTTATATCCAACACTTTAAAAAATTCTATGCAAATGTGGTATTTATTTAAATGTTACAGTCAAAGTGCAGTAAATTTACTGTTTTATTAAAACTTGTTGGAAGTTCTTTATATATTTTTTTGTTCTAATCTGGATTAAATAACAAAATCATGCAATAACTCATTTACGGATTCATAATGGTTATAAAAAATTAAGACTCAAACATTATGCGACAATTAAACCTTTGCATATTAATTGAGGATTGTATTTAAATTACTTGCAATCCTTAAAAATACTAAAATTGTTATTGGAAATTTACTTCTACAGATAAATCTGCATTATTAATTTTAAATACAAACTCATCAATTAATTATCTTTTCATTTTAATGTCTTACCAGTTATGTAACTAAAAAAATTTTTTTAGTTTATAAAAAACCAGTTGCTAGCAACTTAAAAACTATTTTTTAATTAATTTTTAACTATTTAGATATATTTCTAAGGATGAACAGTGAACACATCCCAACGGTACAACGTTGGAAGTTGTACTGAGAAGACTAAATGAGTACTCCTGTCGTTAAAAATTGCAATGGTCCGTGTTGGGAATGGATCGTTACGTTCAACCAGCAAAGAAGTAGGATAAAAATTCGCGTGATACATAAAAGACAAGACAAGAAGGGATGAGCTTGCGGTTCTCTTTCTCGACTGCTAACGGGGCTCTAATTAAAGAGCACCGTGGACGTCAGAAAATTGAGCGTGTGGACGTTCGGACGACATACACAGAGTCCTATTTAATTTGACTACTGTGTCCCCGACTGTGATTGCAATCATGCTGCAGCCGCACAATTCATCCGCAATTAACTTGCAAATATCACATCCTCTTCACTTTTTTAGATTACTTAACATCGTATTTTCTCCCATAAACCAACAAATCGATCAAGTACTTGTTTAAACAGTTTATTTATATGGGTAATAAATACAGTAGTCAAAAACTACGTTACTATCATTTGTTTTTACAATTCAGTCACACATTTACTTTTTGGCACAAGTCTACAGATTTTACTTACTATTTAAATAGGATACAGCTCGTAATATTTTATGGATAGGGCGTGATATTAAAATAAATAGATGTGGCACCTAGTTTTTGGCAAATAATTAAAAAAAAATTAGAAATATGTTGTTGTATTTATTAATTTTGAAGAAACGTGCGATTATTTATCGTTTAGAATTTTATTATCACATCGTGTGTACCCGTGCGAGGTTCAAATATTTCGTTTGATGATAAGAATTTCTATATTGATTTCATTAAACTTTGATCACAATTATAAATGTTTGGATGTCTTGTTCTCCAAATTTAACATTGTTTAACCTTTAAGTTAAAAAAATGGTGGGAGGGGAGAACATGGTTTGAATTTGATTTGAAATCAAAACTATAAATAAATAAATATTTCAGGATGTATTTCGGACTCCGTAAGATGAGTTATTCAAAATTTCCAACACAATCGAAGACCGGTTTTATGTTTTAAGTTGGAAGCTCTGAAAATATATGAAGGTGAAATTGGAATAGTTCAGCTTAGTAATAGCAGAGAGAAAGAAATTAGAGGTATTCTTAAGGTTCGATTATATAATTACAATACCAGAAAGAGGAATTGAAAGGATTAATAAGAGCTGCAGAAATGAAGCAATTGTGTAGTAAATTGGGAAAAATAATTTTGGTACATTAAGGATAAGACTGGAAAATGAAGATACTCAAGAGGGGTGGATGGATGAGGCAAATAAAAGGGATTATAATTATAGTGAATAATAATAGACGCACAGCTTAACCCAGAAGTTTACACTACTGACGTTGCAGACTATTTAGCTTTGTTAGAAAGCTAGTTTTGTTTAGCTACAAAGAATATGTAAAAGAAGCATTACATCGACTCAGCTCCAATCTATCTTGAGGATTAAGTGCAAATTCTTTGTTGTGACACTTCTCCTTCAAATTCAGGTCGTATTAATGCCCTTTTTGCTTCTCAAACAAAACCTTATATTAATATAGAAATAGTTGTTTTCTTTGGAGCCAAAGCGTCTTCAAAGTAAAGGTGTTGAGATAAGTGGAAAAGTATCGCCTCTAATGAAATACAGTGTTATAAAGAAAAGCTTATATCGTGTCTATTTCCGAAATTAAAAATTTCTTTAAATGTTACTGAAGTTACCAAGGAAACAGTCAGAGATGACTATCGTCAGATTCAATCCATTTTGGTAATAAAAGCACCTTACCAACACTTGTGGGTTTTAAATTATTAATAACATCTCGTAAACAGCTTTAACAAACGTTCAGGGAGCATTTATGCTATTTTGACGATGAAGTATCTTCAAGTATCTTTCTTAGCGATGATATCAACCAAGAAAAAGCAAAAAATAGAATTAACCAACAAAAATGTTCCTACAGAGGAAGAAATTTCTTTAGTTCTCTAAGTATATCATAATTATGATAACTATGTTGCTATTTCTTTATTTCAAAAAAAAATTATGATTTCATTTAGGTCAAACGCAAGTTTTCTGTACCAAATGACCTATATTATCGTCAAAGAATATTTAGTTTGAAGAAGCCAGAAAAAAGCTTTCAACGTTTATGGTAGTGAATGACTTAGCTGAATAAACGGTCAGTTTGATGCATGACTTTCGTGGTTTATGTTGCGTACAACAATATCAAAAGATTAATCCTGACTGTAAAAACCAAATATTAAAAAGATATATAATAGGTATATGATTTGAGCAGATTCGTGTTTTACTTACCACATTTCCAAAATCCTTTCATATTAACTTAACGCAAACGTGCATGTTTTATGTTTGCTATTATGTCAGCACGGAATATCAGTATTCAATTGGAATAATATTTATTATTTTAGTTTCGAGGTCAACTAGAAAAAGATAAAAGGTATGCGTAAGTAATTTTGCGGAACAGATCCTCCTTTATCTCTTGGGACGTCTCCATCAACACAAATAATGAGATAAACTGTCATTTTCTTGCACACAGTACATATTAGTAAGCTTCGGTATGGAAATATATTTTACCAGAAAGATACCGTGAAGAGTCTACAAGGAAAGCTAATACACCAAGGCTTGAAACACGTCTCAACTCATGTAAAGCTTTGCCTATCATCGCTCCTACTAGCTTCTAGAATCTAGATGGATATCTTCAATGAACCAGTTTTTGGAGTCCAAAGTTAAGACTAGAAAATTATTTAAATAGTCAGCAATGATAAAATTTACCATGATGGAAGAAAAGACAACTATCTACGAAGCCTCATTGCATCAGTAACTATCGCCAACAATGGATAATTTAAACACTTACATATGTTATCACACCACCACCGACAACAGATCATTACGAAAGAAGAGCTTCTAAGGACGTACTCTAAAACGATGGTTAAATGTCGAGCGTTAACAAGAAGAAGTGGCAGTCAGTAGGTATGGTAAGTAGTCGATCTGTTGAATTCATCTGTCTCCCTTTTGTTTCAGGTATAACAGAACGAATAGCCAAGCGACTGTCGAAGGGCGACATTACGGTGAGACATTGAATAGGCACCAAATTACGGAAGGTGTTGAGAGTTCTGCAAATGCGATTAGTACTATCTATGATACACCGACGAACTTTTGAATACTGTATAAAAGAACACGAAATATTCAGCATTAAGGTCGCAGAGCCTTACCTTACAGAACGCTATCATACAATTGGGTTCAGTCCACCGAAAATATAGTTCAGCCAAACCTGGAAAATATTACTGGAATCGATAAGGGATTTCCCCACTCCACATCGAACATATCAATTAGCGAATAGTAGTTAGTCCATTAATAAGTTAATAGTTAGTTAGCTAGGTTTCAACTTTTCACTGATTTTGTCGCTTTTGAACTTGATCTAACAAAGGTTTAATTACAATGTTTTAATGTAGGTACGGCACAACCCGTAAGTTTATAGTTTTGAGTAAAAAAAGTAGTAGTGATACTAAACAAGATCAAAGGTGGAACAGATAGAAAATGGAGATAGTAGCTAACAACCACCATAGGTCTCACCTATGGTGGTTGTTAGCTTGAGAAATAAGGATCGAGAACTGAAGGTGAAGGTAGATAAGACGACTTGGTCGTTTCTGGAAAGTGTAAAACTAATACGACTACATATCGAAATTACAAATTCCATGTCTAACAATATGTAGGACTAGATAAAGATAGGACAAAGTGAATAGGACAAAAATGGAGAAGGCAGGACGTGAGTTCCAGAAGAGAAATAAGAGTCACAAATAAGAAGTGACTAATTTCGCGGTTTTCCAACTTATTTCCCAACTATGGGAAATAAATTGCGCCCCCTATCCCTTATTTCCGCCACTGCACATTCCTTCTAATTTTTCATTCGATTATTGTATTCGCCCCGTAAAAATAGCTAGATATGCAAAATTTCATGTTTCTAACCCTAGTCGTTTTTGAAATAATGAGAAATAACCACATATTGAACGTCTTCTTCAAAGTGCTCTACCTCCCTTAGGAAGCATTTTCAGACACACCTTTATATGAACTTTTCTTCATGATTTTTTATGTAGAATCACCCCTTCAAATATATGAAGCAATTTCCGGACAGCCTCTATAATTAGTTTAAAGTCATCAATATTCTGTGTGAAACACAATAATATAACATTTTATAAAAATTAAAATTAGTTTTAAGTTAAAATTAGTTAATTATAATAAACTATTCTTTATTTTCGATTTTAAATTATTTTTTATTCGCAACAGATCTTTTTATGTTTTTAAATTTTTAGTAGTTAAGCTTTTATGGTCAGTTTAAACTCAATATATAATATCGGAAATACATTCCGATTGAAATTAACAGCAGTGACCTGCATTCAAATTTATATAACACTAATGACTAACAACATTTACAAAACGTCGATAAAGCATTGTTAAACTGACTAAAAGATTTTGAATTTTAGAATAAACTATCACTTCTGGTTAAGTGAGTTGATTGAAATTTTATATCTGACTGACGGACATATATTACGTGTTAATAGGTTAATAGCTGTTAAGGTTAGATACTACTTTCGGTTGATGGATTTATCGCAAAAATCAGTCAAAAAGTCATAAAGAAACAATGTTTCTTTTTTCGCTAGATGGAACACTTGTAAACTACACAACATTTAAGTTCATCTCAAAATTATGAAGAAAAATGTTTACCCCGTCACATACATAAATTTAATCGTTTACGAGATATTCTACCGTTATCTTCAACAAATTTTTCAACTATTAGTAGCTCTTTTATTATGTTATCTTGATCATAATGTGACAAAACATGTAATGTATACTGTGAAACTGTAAATATTTTCTTTCAACATGAAGTTTTGCCCAAACAATGAACATTATTATTGAATTGCATCTGGGTTAAAAATTTATCTCGAAATTAATCGTTTCCAAAACCTTAGATAATATCTTTGCAAGCTAAAATCGTTGAAATTTTGCGTTGAAAACACGTTATTTTAAGAAATAATCGACCATTTCAATTTATACCAATGACCTTTAAACATACATACATACACACAAATATAATGCTAAAAATACTCGAAATCCATCAAAATCTCGAGGTCGAATGCAGGATTATAATAGACCTTTTTTAGGAGGAGATTTTCATAGCATTTGCTACAAATACATAAGAACATAATGAACAATTTCAAAAATTGCTGAAACAAGTCAAAAGATTTCTATCTTTTGCTAAATATTTAGGAAAAATTAAATTAGTCATATTTTTTTTTGAAATACTAATCTCAAATTTTATTTATAGAGGAGAGAATTTATTTCTTGACACAATAAAAATTAACAATGATCACATTAGAAAGCTAGATTAAAGTTTAATAATTTTAAATTTGCATGAAATGAAAATAATTACAGTAGCTATGTGTGACTAAAACAGTTTTAGGTAATCTTAATGCTTACTAAACCTTAAAATGATAATTTAGACTTTAGACTATTACTGCCGTATTCATTGTCAATTTATTAAAATGGTAAATTTGCCCGAGCGATGAGGTATGGAAATTCTGTTTGGTATTTTGGATTAAGAAGTTGAGGATCAAAAACGACCGCAAAACGAAGTACAGTAGGACGCCAAAAATCGGCAAAAATGTGGGACCATCACAACACATTGTGCGAACAAACTAACGTGTTGCGAATAACGCTGACATAAGATAGAGTTTCTCAACTATTATTTATTACTATAGTGCGTTTAAATTCAACGCCCATCGACGCTTGGTGTTGAATCTGAAACCACCCCCAGAATGGGACTAAAAACGTTGTTTTGGGATTCACAAAAAATTATTAAACTTCCTAAACGGGTTCGTTTTGACGTTCTGCTATATTTCACTTATTCAATTCAACATATCCTAGCCGACAACCTATTACCCAAGGTATGGTAAGTTCATCTGCAACTAAGTCGTTCGATATCTGGATGATGAAATGTGCCGTAACAGGTTCATCTCACACCTAATATCCACAAACGATATATACGCGGATACAGATAGTACAGAATATTGCCTGAAGGAACCTTAACTGTTGTCTATTTGGAGATATTTGCCAACAAGATGGTACTTCACTACACATTGCCGCTCTTATTAGAGTCTGTTTAAAATGAAAGAAAGGTGTTAATTGAATGGTGATATTGGTCGGTAGATTTAATTCCGCTGAATCAAATAATTCGCATGAGTTAAAAATCATGATCGGAGATGAATTTCAACGGATAAAGCCTGATCTCATAGGAAGCTGTCAGAAAGAACGTAAATATATAATATAAATATCGAGTAGAGTAGAAATATTAAACAAAATAACAAAATCTTAACCCGTTTCAGTAATTTTTCCTGAAAACGTTCATTATATGCATTCAGTATATGCGAGGAAGTAAAAAGGTGCCGCGAAAGCTATACCATAGATAAAAATATTTGTTTTGTTCCATACATGACGCAAAATTTAAAAAAATATTTATGAAGTTTTAATGTTGCAAAAAGGTCAATATTTTGAAACCACCTACAAGTTTTTGTGCAGAATATTTCATACAGTTAATCTTTAAAAGAATACTGTTTCGTACAGTGTCTGTGTTGCTTATTCTTTTCATTGTCAGTGTTGCTATACCGCAATAACATACCAACACGACTCCGAAACGCCTTCAAGGGTATATCTGAGGTCCGATTAACCTATACAAAATCGACTTATTTTATTATTATTATAAAATTTGCTGAGTAAACAGTTTGATTCACTTAATCTTTTGGATCACTAATTGTAAGTACCTCAAGTAATAAATTTAAATCAGTTCTTGTGCTTTTACAGCGCCTGTCGGCTGTCAGCGGTGACTGATGAGTTCTCATTCTTAACAAACATGATTTTACGAATTATCGTTTATTTGTGAACTCGATTATTATTGCTGCCCGCAACTAAAAATTCTTTTGATTTAAATTATTTAATACCAGCCTCAATGCATTTAGAGCACCCGTACTCGATACCCGGATACTTTCGTGTAGCACCTATTAGCAAATTAAAGCTCAAAGACAGTTCTTAATGAAAACGTAATAGTACTAAAATTCGACTTTAACAGAATCTTAATACATGGGTAATTAAAACTCGACTCTTAAGGGTTACTGAAAAATGATTAGATTTATAGGAGAAAAGTAATATTTTATAAAATGTAAACAGGGGAAAATAAATGAGAAATTATTAAAAGTTGTGAACATGGTGGACTTAACTAGGGTCACTTAACTAGCTACCGACGGAGTTGGACAATAAACCGTACGTGATTTAGTGGAACAACAGCCAAAATTTGAAAATTTCGTTTTTTCTTCAGCTGAACATTCACATAGAAAAACAATGCACAGTCTGAAGAGTGCGGGAAAATGTAATGGTGGAGTAGTTTTGTCAGCAAAGAGCAGTAGGAGGGCTGATGACCGGTGTCTATGTGTTAGCTAAAACATAATAATTTGTGGAAAAGTTGCAAATCATCGAAGAACACTTATACTTTCAACAGGGTAGTTGTGACATTTAAAAAAAAAGTGCAACATTAGAGAATTAAATGTCAGAGCCCTGCTTCAACCTAAGGGTCAGGGCATAACAAAAAAAATGAAATGATAAATCAATTACGTTTCCAGATTACTACAATTAAAAAATCTTTTAACAAAATTTTTTGCGATAAATAAAAGTTAAATAAAAGTCATTGAAGAACGTGATATCGATAGTGATGAAACTTTAGATGTGTTACAGTTGTTAAAAATTGTTCAAGAGTGTCAAGAACTAGATGAAGAACATAATCTGGAGTGGGTAAATATTGACACGAATGTTTTGATTCCTAAGAACACATGATCGACGATGATCTAGCCGATAGTGTAACCAAATTAATACCTAGACCAAGTTCACTCCAGGAATATAGTAACGACGATATAGAATATGACGCTCCAGAACCAGTACCTGAGAATTCCTAAGAGTTCTGGACAGATAATATTTTCTCTCTGACACAATCATACTTTATGCATTTGCCTCCTTTCATTAATAAACATACTTTTGCTACTATTATTATTTTACTATATTTTGGGTACGCTGTGCAGCGAGAAGAATTACACTTCTATATCATTTTCCCGCAGATCCAACTCATAAATTGTTTAATGACAATTTTACTTGATATTGGTTTCTAGTGTACCAAATTTGTAAAATATTTAGTATTTTTTTACACGAATAATCATATTTATTCTACACTCAGTGGCATAAAAAACGCATCACCTAAAATGATGACCAGTTTCAAAGTGCAATAACTTCTGCCGAACAAGCTTCGTTATCTTTTAGAGCTTGTAACTTTGGTGTTAACAACAATAGAAACTTGAACAATAAACAGAAGTGATCAGAACAAACAAGACTACAAGCTCCTTATGTTTAAAATTAATATCTTTTGTCGGTGCACCACACAGCAACTTCAAAGTGTAGGAAGAAAACACGCATTAGCGTTATTCACCATTGCTGGGTAGACCTTTCAAATAAAAAAAACCTTATTCACATGGAACAATACGTTCAAAAGTTATTGCAGTTTGAAACTGGTCATCATTTTAGGTGATGCGTTTTTTATGGCGCTGAGTGTAGTATATATGTGATTAAGTTTATTCCCAATTTCATCAAAACATCCTGGATACTATGTAAGCATTGAAGAAAATACCCAAAAAGTATTATTTAATCCCACGCAACAAGTAATTCTATCTACACCATTTAAAATCATCAAATCTCAATTATTGGAAATTAATGAAAAATGTCGCTGAAACACGTAATAAGTATTGTGGAGGGGACAATTTTATGCAAAAATTGGTTCACCCACAATAACCCCCTGCCCACAGGAGAGACCTTAATATACTCTAATCAAGTAATACCCCGCTTTAAAAGACATTTGAAACACTACATTTTGGCGATTAGTTTCTTTTAAATTGATTGCCACGTTAAAGATTTTTGAAAAAAACTTACTTTGTTTTCTTTTAATTTTAAGCTTAAATGTCTATTACTCAAACTCACTTTAACTGCTTGAAAAGTTTGTGAAAGTTTTATTTTTGTTTTGAAAGTTATTTAAGAATTAAAATATTTTTTTGACAAACAATGGTGTAGCAGTTGGTAAAATCTACGGCGTACATTCTCAAAATTCATTTGTTCTTCAGATTGCAATAATCCTTTGATGAAATTGAGGTTGAGGGGTAAACACAACAGAGCAATATTGGGTCATGTTGTCGAGCACATTGATTTTCGGTTCTGTAAATTAACACAATTTCAACCCTTTCCTGCCAACTTCTTCTTTCTCCTTGTGTATTTAGGAGTTTAGTCGTCTATTTAGCCGTTTGGAAGGTTCCATAAGCTTCATCTTTCTCTAGGTCTTCCGATATCTGTATCTATCCTGTATGTTTTTCTGATGTTCTCAGTTCTTTTGCTATCCATTAGTGTTTTACCAGCTGCTCTACGCACTATTTTCATTTCTGCAGTCTCCAATCTTTTTGTTTTGGATGTCTCGGTTTGGGTTTCTACCGCACAAGTTAGTATAGGTCTAATTGCAGTTTTGTAGATCCAGGCTTTGGCTTTAGTTCAAATGCCATATTATGTAATTTAGATACGCCGTTGGCCTTTGCGCTCCTTCAGTTTGATTACTTATTTCAGTCTCAACATTACAATGTTATTTAAATTTCCCTTTTAAGTTTGTATCTGATCGGTGTCTTGGAGGTAGTCATAGATATTATCTTTGCCGCTGATTTTGTCATAATAATTTTTCTGCCGTTTTATTAAGCTGCTACTGCTGGAGATCATCCTCCGCCATCATCAGTATAGCATAGGATTTTCACTCCCCCATTTCCAATTTTGTATCCTCTTACTTGTTTTATTATTTCATCCACTACGTTGGCTTTGAGAGTCCTCACGGCAAATGTAATTTTACGGATCGGTTCAGTTAGTTCGCCATTTATTTTTGCATGATTCTTATTTTCTTCTTTGTCTTATGACAAAGGTGGTGTCTGTACAGGATATCCCTGACTTGAACAGTTGTTCTTCATCTGCGGACATTCATTTATTTTGTTTGTTATGATCCTTGTGGTAAATTTGACATTGGTGCAGAGTTAATTTATTCGTTTGTAGTTTTCTGGCATTTTTTATCGCCCTTTTTAAATACTAGTATCGTAATGTTGATCCGCCATTCAGCTGGGATTGTCCGTTGAGGGAAAATTTCTGTGATTGAAATAGTTTATTGTTGATTTCGGTTTTCTGCCTCGTATTTTAGTTACCCATTGGATGTTATGTTTGCCTGGACTCTTTCTGTTGTTTACGTTTTGGAGTGCTATTCCTTTCTTTTCTATCACGGCCTCATCATTGGTAATATCTCTGGTGCATGTATCTCTTGTAAATCTCTCGAAATACTTAAAGTTAATAAATTACTTTGCTTCTATTCTTTTATTTCCAATAAATTGCCAAATTTGTTGTCTGACTAGTGATTTAGTGTCATTACGAATTCTGGAAAATTGTAAACCATTAATTTTCATTTATTTAAATAACTTTGGGTTGAAACACCTGATTAACCTGTTAATAACACCTGATTTAAACCATTTTCTGTTTAACCCTAATTTATCTCTTTAAGATTTTAGGGGTAGCTTCCGGGGGTAGGGGCTTAATCTGGGCGAGTCAATATTTCCATAAAATGTTGCCCATTGCGTTAATACTTCTTACAAGTTTCAACGATTTTTTCAAAAATTTTCAAATTTCCAGAAATTGAGGTGAGCAGTTTTCAAATGAACACATTTTTTGAGTCCCAAAATTTTTATATAGTGTATATTACAGAACTAGTTTTCTTAAAGTCATATTGAAGCTGATTATGAATATTGACAAACAACAAGTAAAACAAATAATTTCTTAATTTAGAAAATATGTGACAATCGATAAATTTATTTTTTTAAGTCACCCAAATTTAGCAACATTTTATACAAATATAACGACAAATTATCTAGATTAATATATATCTCAATGAAACGATTGACTGTATTTTTCCTTAAATCAATTTAAAAATAATACTTAAAGATTAATTTTATTACGATTCTTTGACGAACGTTCGTTATCAAATGTTACGGTTCGAAATTCTATAAACATCCATGGACTTTGAATAAAAGAAATTCCCACGAGTAATTTATTTGGTTGTTTACGATAATGTAAATATTTTGGGAAACTGGCGAAAGATCGATATTCTTATATAATATTTTATCGAAGAAACGCATGCTTTATAAACCAGCTAATAATCCTATTGACTTCAATAGGATATAGTTTAGTTTCTTGGTAAACAAGTAATTACATTACAATGATTACAATGAAAACCATCTAATTAAGTCGTATAAACGCACGAAAGAAAATGTCTAGGGAAATTAAAGGAAAGACATCGTATGAATGTAGAAAGTAAAGAAGTAATGTTTTATTAAGATTTCGATCTTAATACGGTTTTATATTTATGGATATTCATTTGTAATTATTTTTATCATTTCTATTATTGTTATTAAAAAGTTTTAATGACACTTATTATTAGATGTTAGTACTCTAAGAAGCGAAATTTGTTCTGTATCTAAATAATTAATTTTTATTAGACTAAATTTCTTGTATCTAAAATCGTGCGTTCTACTACCCTTGAAACGCAACGTTCTGAAAATACCAGCTGCTATAGTACTATTGATTCAGGTAGGTCGCCGACCGGTTACGTCATAAACGGCGTGTATTTACTATTAAATATTAGTGTTTACCCCATGCAAAACCCCTTTTCATTCATTCCCACCCCAACTTTTCTCTTTTAATACACATATAAGCTCTATTTCTCTATGTCTATGTGCATCTACGTTACAGGGTTTGTTATTTTGCTAATAAGGTTTTACTGTGGTAGCCTAATTTAGTTTTTAAGTGTAGCTCTGATGAGAAATTATTCTTTCATTCATCCATGCACGACTTACCAACGACTACGAGCATAAACAACAATTCGATTTCACCCTTTTACAGTCGAGCTCTGCGATCATTGCTCAACTGAACCGTTTTCGCTACGAATCGAGGTGAACGACGCTGGACGTCGCCATGTGAGGAAGCGTCGGCGTCGGTTTTCGTAACTCACGCCATCTAACATTTATTTTTGCTACTGGGTAATATCAAAGAAATTAAATTAAATTTTTGAATAAAATAAACTTTATTTACATAAATAACATCTTTCTTAAAATAGAAATATTCATCATTATTTATAGGTTGACCTATTTTCGATCTCGATTCTACTTAAAAAAACCATTCAATATAATTAAAAAAATAAAGTATGAACAATCTAATATCACCAAAGACTAAGCTTTAGATGTGGCATTTTAGCCTGAGCTTTCGCCGTATCACTTTTGCCACTTCACAGATTGATTGATTGCTTTTCGTTATTTTTTTTTTCAATAATAATACTCGTTAAGATCACTGACGTAATTCGCTAATTTCTTAAAAATCTAAAATTATTAACGGATACCGTTCTATTTTGGGACGGTTATTTCATTTACAAATTCACGACACATTTACTTCATGTTTTCTTTTTTAATTATGAAAATTCCTTTACGATTTCCGATAAACTTGTGTACGTTCCAATAATAAGACCGGCGAAACCGAAAATGATCAGCAACATATTCTTGATGAACATTAAATTGAATCTTAAGCCGTTTCTGGTGTGCCAAAACGTGCAGAGATCTATTAAAGCTGGGAAAGCTATTCCTAATGCTGAAAGACATAACGCTCCGAAGAGAGAGATGAAAAGTTCTAATTTCGGAACAGCCACTGCTAATAAAACTACAATAAAACAATGATTATTATAAAAATATAAACGAAAATTTGATTTTCTTACATGTTATTAAAACGATAACTGTACGAACTACGTATTCCCATAAACCTTTTCTACTATTTTTTTCTAATAATGGGCCGATGTATTCGTTCCATGCGATGTCAATAGCTACGTAACATTGGAGACCATAAGTAATGAAAATTGCTGCTGCATAAAGTGCTTTAATGACCTGAGCTTGACTGCAAAAAAATTAATTAATTAAAGATACTAAAAACTTGATTCATGAACAACTTACATTTGATCACCGGGAATATTTAGTGTGATTGATCCCTGAGCTGCACCTCCATAAGTCAAATAACCCATAAAACCCATGAAAACATACAGTGTGATAATAATGGACATGGCAATGTTTAAAACTCCTATAGTTCCACCGAAAGCTTTAGGTGTTTTCATTTCATTTTCTAATGGTAAGATCTAAAACAAAATTTATATATTAATTTATATTAGTTCCATTTATTTTATAAGTACAAATAGAGAGAGAATGTTTTAAAATATTGTAATAATTGAAAACAATACTAAATCTATTTGATATTATCTGGACGTAATCCAAATTAATTTTACGCATAACTATAAAGCTAATTCAGCAGAAATAATTGATTTTTCCACGAAATTGGTTTCTCTTGTTTCAAATTTAATTTATACTGTATCAAATTCATATATTACAAATTAATTTTGATTGTTTTTATAACACTTTTTTATAAACATATTGTCATTTCTATTAAATATAAGTATATATTCGGAAAGTATTTAAAACTATAGTAGAGTTTATTTAATAGCACTCTTCAATATAGTAAATATCAAGAATTCGTCTATACGAGTAAATACCAGTGGAGGCACCACCTATTCTATTATATTTCTCTGTTCGATCAATCCTTAACAAAATCGTGAGGGCACCAGATGTTTATCTATCCATCACGATTTCAATTGTAGTAATGTTAAACGATCAATAACCGCTATATGAATGCAGTTTTCCTTAAATAATATGGAAAGTATATTTATAGAGCTCAAGCTTGTATCAAAATGAATTGTAGCAGCTGCTCATAATGATGGTTCACCTCACATTAAAAGTATTTTTTGATTTTTGAAATCGTTGGAATGTTATAATCGTAAATCGAAATTTTTACCTATTTTAATGATTCAGTAGTTATCTATGACCTTTCTGAGTAATACTTGTATTTTTCTTGGAGTCCTTTCCTTTATTAATGATCCCCGTGAATGAAGCACTACAGTTACGGTCAATTTATTCTTCTAATAGTACGTAATTCGGCTTCGTTGTGAACAGTGAGTGACTTTTAAATCGAAAATGGGTGACAAAAGCGAATTGAATATAATAAATAATTGAATACTTCAACAGCAGTGCAGAAACTTTTGGAAAATAAAAACATGGATGTGTCATTTTCTTGAGGTACTGTCGACTGTATCTTCATCTATTTCTTTAGTAGTCATATGCAAGATATGTAAATTAATTCTTACATTCAGCTCAATTCTGGAAGGTTCTGTTTTCAAATTTATTTAACGTACATGATACTAAATTTAGCAGGAATGTTCATGCCCTGCGATTAGCAATGCATTTGAAATTAATTGCGTTGACTTTGTCTTCTTCTTCTTCTTTGTGGAAGCCATAGACTCTTATTTTATCCATTCTGTTCTGCCTGCATTTCTTGTGTAATTATATTTCCATGATTTTGAAAGTCGTTCTGGCGACTTTTTTAATGCTGGGCTGCAACCTCTGTTGCGCATCCATCTTATTACATCTTTTGCCTCATAACTCTGCAGAATTTCTTTGTTTCTTCTCTCATCCCATAGTGTGTTTCAAGTACTTGTTCTCAAAATAGCCATCTAGCTGTTTCCATCTAGAGTGTATGTCACTATTGGTCTTATAGGCTTTATACATCTTAACTTTGGTCTCGGTAGATATGCAGTTGTTTCTCCAAATGGTCGTTCTTACAATTAGTAGTCTCGCTATTTTTACTGACTTGTTGATTTGTTTTCTCGCGTTGTGTTTGAATTCCCTATAAGACGATATACCCAAACAAGTGTTGTCTGTTATTTGCTCTATTATGTGGTCGTTCACTTATATATGCGAGGTTCCTTAACTATTTCCATAGTTTTTACATAGTATTCTAAAAGCTTGCAGAAGCCATTAAAGTCTATATTCTGTTACCTTGCCTGATACCCACATTTAAGGGTATTTTTTGTGCTTTACCTTATCTTTGATTGAAAATTGTGCGATTGCTTCTATTATATGTGCATTCCTCTATGCCTCAATTCTTTTATGACGTCCTATCTTGTCGAACGTTTTCGTTAAATTTATAAACCATGAGTATGCTGATTGGTTTCTTCTCCCCTACTTGATTTACTTCGAAGACCGCGTCGTGCGTTGCCATGTTTTTGCGATACCCTTGTTGTTCTTCGTTTGTTGTTATGTGCTTCAGAATGTAATGATGCAGGAGATGGGAAAACACCTATATGAATGTATCTAGGAGGAAAATACCTGGGTAATTTTCTGGATGTGATTATGTTCCGTATTTAAAGAGTGGAATTGTAATTCTATTTGTCAAGCTGTCCGGAATTTGTGTGTCGTCCAATATTTTATTATGTAATTCCATGAGTTGTTTGGCTAGTCTTTCTCCTCCTCATTTAAACAAGACTTGGGGATATTATCCGGATTTTCTTTTAGTTGTTTCATCGGCTACATCACTTCCTCCGTGGTGAATTGTTCTATTTCAAGGTTTCTACACCTTTTCCTTTTGTATATAGACCTGAAAGTAGCTGGCCACTTCTCCGCTAATATATTATTTTGGATCACTGTTTCGTTTACTTTCCTTTTTGTTGCTCTGAGCATTCTTTAGATTCGTTTTTGAATTAGGTTGGCCATAATTCTTCCATTCTTTTTTTAAACTCCCCTAATGTTTTCTTTATATTGTTTGTGTAATTGATGTATTGTAGTTTCTTGGTGTTTTGTTGGATTTATGCATTACCTCTGGTATTTATGCATTGATGGCTTGATTTATGTAGTTTTTTAAAACCTCCCAAGTATTATTTATTGTGTCTTGCTGCCAGATTGGTGTATCTTTGTAATTTGTTGAGCGACGCAGCAACTATAGTTCTTAGCGATAGGATGTTGTATTTTTTTATTGATGCTTTTATTCATGCTTAAGTATTTGTTTGGATTAATAATCTTTTGGATGTTTTATTAATGATTTTTCTAGATTAGTTATGGTAGTGGATGGTACAAATAATTGGTACAAAAAATAATTGGTAAACTCATGATGGTCAAGTTTTAATTGATTTTTTTTACTGAAATACATTTTTTTCTCTATTTCTTTACTGCAAGTGCTTTGGCTACTTTTCTTGCATTCATTGTATAAGCTAGCTTTGATGTTTTTGGCATTCCTAAATCTTGCTTGCACCTTGATATTTTTCGTTCTCACTCTTTATGATGCTCACTTCTTTACTAATTGTGAATTACCACAATTGTATTAGATGTATGTTGTTCTTCTGGACATTCAAACGATTTTTATCGAATGCAATTGATGGTGATAAAATACAAGTATCATTACATTTTTTAAAGATTATGGAAAAAATACTCTCCGCTAGGTTATGGGAATATTTAAGCGCCTACAGTACGCTTCCTAACTTTCAGTTGGGTTTCCGTTCTGGGTTACTAATATAACGGTTCTGTGTCTTGGTACAGCTCTTCTATTTGTGTGAAATTGATACAGTTTTACAATTCCGTGATCCTCCCTGATGCTTTAAGTATTAAAATATTAAATGTTAAAATTGATTTACCAACAGTAGGCTTTTGCTGGGGTACAAACATCAGATCAGTTTGGGTGAGATGCACTGATTCTCCGAATCTTTAGTTACGGTGATGTTTTGCATAGTTCTTGTATTTGTAGTGTCCAGAAAGCAAGGATTTACGCTATTCAGAATGTTTTAGTTGTTTGTGTTTACATAGAATATATAGATTTATTAAAATGACAAAAATAACACTTTAATCCTTGATAGCAGGCTCTCTACTTCACCACACCCCTCTCTTATCTGATGCATGCGCAGATTGGTAGTATGCTATAATACAGTCGCGGATAAACATTCCGAGAGCTCGCACGAGTATTAATAAGTGTAGGTATACCAAAAAATAGCTTCATATAAGGAAGAAACTCAAATTCAGTCCAATTTTATGGCTGAAGACCAATTTAATGAAGTTATCAGAACGTTTTTAGGGAAGTAACGTGATAAAGAAATTTCGCTATGGACTTATAAAAGGATTGAAGAACCTATTACAGTTATTTACCAATTTAATCTTACTACTACGCAATAAAATACAATCTGATAGAAGTATGTTCTAAAAGTCTTTGATCGGTTGTTAAAACAGTGCATAAATTCAATCATAAATCGTGTTAAATCAATTAAGGTCTTGTAAAATTATATAAAATAATTTTTAGGAATATCTGTTTTTCAACTTACCACACCAATTGCTTCCAATGCAAACAAAACAGTTCCAAAGAATAAAGGCCAATATCTAACTTCACCGACTGGTTCTCGATTTTCGAAAGTAGGTCCATCCGAAATAATATAGTATAAAATAAATCCAAAGCTCACTAATGTGATCACATTAGCGCCCGTCGAGAACGGGGCCAAAAACTTCAAATTCTTGATATAGTTAAGTAAAATGAGAGGTAACAAAAACATTAACATGTATAGCTCCAATTGTATTTGATCATCATATTGGTCCACGACGCTTTTAACGTTTTCAGCTATAAATACTATATACACGCAACAAGTTCCTATTTGGTATATTAATAAGAACGTATTTACTATATGCCTAAAAAATAAAAAAGGAATTTTTTAGATTCAAGATTTTTATGATGTGATAATTTTTAAATATTACTTACGGTGCAAATCTAGCTATTTTTTTAAGAAGTTCTGGGCCTTCGTTGAAAGCGGCTCCCGCCGTTGCCGGATATGTTAAACTCGGTTTTTTGTTTCGTTTACATAATTCGTATTCGGCTTTAATCAATATATGGACGCTGTATGTACAAATTACTCCTATTACAATTGTTCCTATAAAACCCAGGATGTACCCTGCGTGATGAAAAGCGTTTGGCATTGCGAGAATTCCCGTTCCAAGACTTCCTTTGAGTAAATGGAATAATGTTTCTGAATTTCTAAATAAAAATAAAATCAGTTAATAATACAAGTTCACATTCTTATAGACACGAGAAAAACAAAAATATTTTTTTGATTATTTTGGATATCACATTTCAGATTACTATCAAGATATATACAAGATGTCCAAGATAATTGGCTTAATATGGGTAACTTAGAAATAATTGGATATACAGAGTTGATTATTATCATATTAATATAGACATACATTTTCATGTATTTCAACTATTTCTTTTTGTAAAGTCTAATTTTAATGGTGTGCCACTTTGTTTTATGTGTCATTTAAGAAAAAGTCTCTCAAATACTCTGATCAAACAGTTCAACATGTAATTCCTAAGATTTTCGATATAAATCGAAATTGTTTGAAAATCCCTAAATTAACATAGCAACTGTAGCAACGACCTGGATGCTCTCTTATTGACCTGGATGCCGCCGGATGTCAATTGTTGACAAAAAAAAATAGTTGTGCTACATAGATACTGGATTTTTTAGGGAAAAATAATGTATTATAAACTAGTTACAACAGACTATTTCAGGTTATATAGGTGATATTAGGTAATATGTTTTCTAGATTATATTATTGGTAGAATAGATATACGGCGATATTTGGTAATGAGCCTGCGATCTCCAGACTTAAAAATATTAATAATTGTATGCAGTTTCCACGAAGAGGAAAAGACACTATGATGTACTGACATATCAGATATGATCAGAGGGCTGGCAAGTGTTTTCAAGCAGCTGTTAATGAAAATTGGGCGTATCTGATCCTGGATTATTAAAGGAGTCCACACCAATACCAGTTTTTAAATCTGTAATAAATCAAAACAGTTAACTTAAACCATGTTATTGCTAAGAATCTTTTGATCTGGAATAGTTGGGAAATAGAACACAAACTTATTGCCAACTTCCAGAGAAAACGTCATTATTACGGACAACCGTGGGCACTGCAAAACGACGCCTTTCCTGGTTCAGGTAGGACAACATTTATTAGCGTAAAGTAATTGGAATCAAGTCGTCTCATTGTCAGTATAAACCTGTGGTCCTTTTCTCACCCAACGAATTAATGAAGCCCGAGAGAACCAGGTGGGATAGCCCCTAGAAGTGAACCTTGTACTTGGATAAATTTGTGGATAATATCATAAACGTAAAATGTATTCGCTGAAAAATTCTCCAAGATTCTGGAGAAATCTAGATTGTTAAGGTAATCATTAATTTCATTCTGCAAGCGTGAAATGGACAAGTTCCTCAAATATTAAAGGAATTTCACATTCAGGGACGTATATGAGACCGCGTATAAGTATCTGACCATGTCATAGGCGGATTCTAGGGCAGGAGATGACTGAGCCGACAAGATGGAACTGAATTTATAGATAATTGTCGGAATAATTAACAAACTGATTACTTCCACACATTTCGCAAGCTAACAGTAACACCCCGTCAAAGAAAAGCTAAAGAGTCCGGGTAATGAATCGTTTCGAGAAAAATGTTCAGGTTAAATAGTCGGTATAAGAGGTGGTGTTATAGCTAAATGCTATGATACCACTGCTATAACATCTAACTCATAAAGGTTTCTATGACAATGTCAGAAAACCAAAACTCAATTTATAGATGCAAGTCCAATGTGTTTTATAAAGAAACTACACTTTTGTAAGATGACTTCAATAACCATGATGTGTCTTCAAACTTCGAAAGTTCACTAATGACTTTGTCAAAATTTTCTATGAAAATTTGATATGGTTAACTATTTGTGAGAGAAATAAATATGTCCAAGAAAGGAATTAAGAACTTTATCATAAGATTCTGAAATGAAGAGCTTCATCTTTCTTGTTAGCGAATAATGTTTGAGTATACATATAGTTGGGAACATCGTATACAATAATATTTTTTGTCGAAACGGCGAGATAACTCTTTTATAATTTGTGAGAAAACAATTTGTTAAACACACGTTTATCAAGAAAATGTATTTGATGGATTAGATGCTGTTTTGCAACATCAACTCATATTGTCGCTGCCAAGCCAAAATGGTATAAACAACATTTACTTTTATTACGTAGTATGGAAATAGGTATTTGCGCAAACTTGAAACGAATATTGTAGCGATTGAAGTTTGCGGTTATGCCGCTTTAATTGTTGGATGCAGATTTAAAAATCCTGTTGAATGGTGTAACTTACTAAAAAGAATGGTATGCTATTTTTGCTTGGCAGCGACGATATATGGACAAGGGTTGACTAATTAAATGGCAGGTGATTTAGATTATACTGAAAAATGGCCAAATGCTACAATATCATAACTGCAACATCTAACTTATAAACATTTCTATCATAGTAATACTGTCAGATAAAATCGATATTTTGAGTGTCTTCTTATTGACATTGAGGTAACTGAAACTGAAGAAAAAAATAGTAGGAAAATATGACTATCAAAAGATTAAGGACAAGACAGTTATGACAATAAGACATGTTTGCTGTGAAATAACATAATAATAATATGTTTTTGCTTTAATACAATCTGAGTCAAACCTAAATAACGGTAATAACGAAATAACAGTAATTGAATAGTTAATAATGAATTCCATAAATTTCACATTTTAGATACAAATAATAAATAAGTGCTACATAAAATAAGCAAGTATTAATGCCGAATAAGTATCTTAAAAAAGTTTTTTACTTAAAGAGTTCAGTTATTTATTACATAATAATCGTGGTGTTAATCCTAAAATCGATAATTCATTGTCTGGCGTTGTAGACAATAAAATTGTGATTTTGTAATAAACTTTGAAATATTGATGGCAATGATGATTGATGAATTTTGTGGGGAAACTTTTTAAAAATTCTTTTAAACATTCTTTTTAATATCATTTTACAAAAATATTTGCTTTATTTATACAATTTATTTTCATCTGTATTCATAATAATACTACTCAAATTGGTCTCTACCTACGTTTCGAAATTTCTAAGAAATTAACATCGTTAAATAATTATTTTGAGATTTTCCAATTTCACACATGTCTCGGTTATTTTTATCTTTCAACTTATAACAACATTCAACTGTTAATTATTCGCTACCTCTTCGTATACGTTTTTTTGTTTGCTGTCCATTTAACATAAAATTAACGTGGTTAATTAATGTGTATTGTATAAATTTGACAAAAATCAAAATGAATCATCTAGGTTTTTTTTATTAAAAAATAAATTTTCTACTATGTGAAGTACCCGATATCTATTAACATAACTGCGTATGACAGTTAAATTACAAAGCTGTTACGTAAATATTTTTTTGCAATTATTTTCTATTTCCAGAACTGTTTATTTCTTGATAAATTATAATGTTTACTTACGATGTTGGATGTTCAACTTCTCTATGACAATACGGATCGTAATTAGCTTCCATTGCCTTTGCTCCATTTTCGATGGTCGTCAGTTGTTTATTGGCCGTCTTTTGTTTTTCAGATTTGCTGTAAAGAAGCAAAAATGTGCGGTTAAAGAATGTTTATGGCTTCGTTAAACCGGAAGAATCAATAGTCGCGTTAAACTCGCACCTTCAACTCCCTTGAACTTGTTCTTTTCTTTTTTATTATCGTTTAATTTCAAGTAGGTATAAGAGGTGAGTGTACTATTTTTTTTACTATTTATTTTTAATATAAACTTTATAACTATAGTATAAGTCAATGTATAGACGACTTAAGAGATAAGACTAAAACAATGAATTTTTTTTCGTTGTTAAGTCAATCAATTTTCTACTAGAAAATAGTTTTGACAGAACAAACATTTTATCTGTTGTGAATATTGGTTAAATAAGTAATTTATCAAATCGAATAATAAATATAAACTGTAAATAACAAGGTTATTATTGACTTTACACAAAAAATGAAGTATTACACAATAAAAAATTAATAAAGAACATATCAATTTTTTCGTAATTAGGGATACTAATTCCCATCATTGTTATAACTGTTAATAAGTATACAATAATTTAATCTCTTATCGCTACTTAATAATATTTCATGATATTGCCATGTTGCTAATAGATTGCAAATACTATTTACATTAAAATTTTGCGGTAAACACTTTAGCGAGATAAAGGAAAACGTGGTTTTGTAAGTACACGAGTCTTTCATGTTTTTTTATTGATTCTTGTTTTTATTCGAATTTCTATAGTATACATGATATTAGCGAATAAATTCTTTCAATTAACATATATTGGCAAGATTTGGATAAGGAATATATATTTCTAAAACAGTTTTACTCGATGTGATTTAATTATGGCTTAATCATTACCTTATAAAGCAATCTTATAAAATATTAAAATTTTCGATAACGTTAAAATTTATTATTTATTAGATAATAACTATTTTCGAGAACACACTATTTTTATGGGAAGCTGATAAAATGATTATTGACCTGCACATTACTAAAATCATGATTTGTGCGATTGTGATCAACTTCAACAATTTTTCATCATGATAAAGGTGATGATGACGGTAAATATACCCACCAAATTGCAATAAAGTTTCTGAGAATATCGGTTCATATCAAAGATATCCGCGTAGAGTATTAAAGTCCTAATATAAATCGCTCCGAGATATGTGAAAACTTCTAAAAATGTGGGATGTGGCTTGCTTAATATGGAGGAAGGTCACAATTTTTGACACGAAATGTCTTAATTTGTTGCCTAGTTTATGTTTACTTTATGTTTATTCAAAAAAAATTGTTTAATCAACCAATTTTAATCATTTTATTTTTTGATAGATAAAATAATTCTTTTTAAACATCTGTTACTCAGTTTGCTTCAACATTACTTCTTCGCCTAAGCTTGTTGGGTCTACTTCCAAGTAATTACATACTTTTACAGAGGTGATTTGGTCTTTTGCAATCTTGTTAGTTACGGTTTTGGTTCTGTTTTGGAGCATGACTTTTCTTTTTCCTTATTATTTCTCAATCCTACTACTTTAGCAACTTTTCAATAAACCAGCATATCTTTGTTTCGTGGATCTCAAAAAGGTATTCGACAGAGCGAGGCTCTCCGACGTGCTGAAACTCCTCATTGCAAAAGACATACACTTGAACATCATAAAAACGATCAAACAACTAAACATAGATATCAAGACAAAACTCCGAACGGGGAAGGGACAGAAATTAACATCAACGCTAGAATCCCACAGAGTGGCAGCCTTAGTCCACAACTGTTTAACATGCTAATGGACAGTATAATCAGAGGCCTAGATGGAGTAAATGAAGAATATAGGATGGACTACAACATCTTCTTAACGTATTTAACGAAACATGTGACAAGGTATAATTGAAGATCTTTAACCAATAAAACGAAAAGCATAGTCATCACAAAATCACCCATTGGATGTAAAATAGTAATGCAAAAGCAGATCATTGACCAAGTATTTCAATTCGTCTATGCCATGCTATAAAGGCAATAAGAATATCAGGTACACTTTGCAACCCAATATGGATGAAAAAACATCTATCAACGCAAACAAGGCCAGAATATACAAGGCATGCGTAAGGCTCGTCCTCACGTATGCGGCGGATCCAAGAGCCGACACAGCTGAGACAAAAACATGACTGAGAACATGAGAATGACTTTAATGGCTTGTAGGAGAATCGCAGAAATCAGATAAAAATGGAACATCCCGGACATCGTCAAATGAGTCCGGCAGAAACAACGAGAATGGAATAAGCATGTATCAAGAATGGATTAGTCGTGCCTGGCAAGATGTAAAAGATATAGAAAAAGAGACACTAAAAGATTGATAGGAAGATCTTCAAAGCGATAAAGACTGCTAGACCTCCGTAGCACAGGAGAAGCAGAACCAGACATGATGAAGCGTCATAACAAGTCATAAGGCTTTCAATAAGAAGAAGAACCAATTCAATTAATATTACAATAGGTAACATTTTGGAAGAACATATACCTACTAAATGCTATAGTATTTTATGTAGTACAAGAAATACACGGAATCAAATCGAAAATCTGATTTCCCCTAGTAACTACACCATATTCGAGAAATATGTACAACAGTATTCCGTTGCATTCCTCCGATTTAGCAGCATAGTTTCCTGCATGGTTCAAGTACTGTTTAAAGCTTAAATCATTTTATTCGGAACTGCGAGAGCATTGTACTCTCCCAGCAAGAAGTCTCATTCGTGTACAGACAGTACATGTTATAAAAACTTTTCTATATGATATTTTTTGTTTATTGACAGCCCTTAAGTTAAATTGTATAGACACAATAACCTGCAATGATCATGCTATGATCATGCCAGTAGACGCTTTAGTATTAATAGAAATATCATTAATATAACATAGTTTCAAACCTGCGCAACAAATGGACAAGTAAAGATGACATTTGTTGCACAATATTTATTCCTATGCCTAAAACATATTGCGCAATCTTCGAAACTCATTTCGTATTAAAGATGTAGATGGGAAATACATTTTCACTAAAATTTGAATTTGTAAAGATTAGCAACCCATGCGATTTTCTTTTTCTGCTTGAATATATACAACAATTTAAGTATAATCATTGAGTATCGCTTACTCAATGTTCATACAAATAATACTTATGAAAACAACAAATTAATGCCCAGACTACGATGTTTTATCTTTAATGAATCTGTGATGAGTAATTGAGATCGATTGCGGTCGAGGTACTGTAATTGAAACCATTTATTCGTATACAAACAACTATTGGACACCAAGGCAACAATGTTTTATTGCTTATAGAGATAGCATTCAAGGTCGCTTGCGGTCAAGGCATAACGTTTGAGACCAGCTGTACTCAAATAAATATCTACTGTATATCGAGACAATGAAATTATATCTTTGATGAGTAATGGAAGTAGTGGTTGTAGCCGAAGCGCTGCAATTGGGGTCATAGATACTCATATAAATAATTATATCATTTACCGAGGTAGTGAAGTTATATGTTTGGTAGGCTATAGATATTCAATAACGATTCCATTGTCTTCATGTTTTTATGGCTTTTGAAGATTTCTACTCCATATGTTTACTGTGGTGTTATTGTGGATTTTATTATCATTATTTTTATTGTTGTTAGAAGCGGTGACTTCTTTTTTATGACGAAGTATAGCCTATTTGCCATTCTTTTCGCAATGCTAAGACTCTCCGAAACATGTTTTCAGTTTCCCGTTAAATGTTATACTTTAGGATGTTCAGGGATTTACACTGCATATTGAAAAAGATCTGCCTATCGTAGCCGCGATATCGTATATAAATATATTATACAACAGAAGGAAAATTACGATGGACATAACTTTTCACAATTTTCAGAAACAAAGCAGTCACATTGACTAAGTTCTGTTTCAGGTTGGCCTAGATCATCTTTTCCAGCAGGAGATCTCACCAGATGGAGTCGTAAGCCTCCCTCGACATTTAATAGCAACACAATCGTCTAGTGTCTCCTTTCGAACAAATCTCAAGAAAATTGTAGAAGTGTTTGAATATACTTAGTCATCTCGGATATATTTGGATGAATTATCTGAAAATTACTGGTTGCGCATTAAAAATCTCTGGATATATTTGAAAGTTTTTAAAAGTATTTTAAAATGTTAAAAACTTTAAAAATTCTTGACATAAATTATAAGTTCTCTGGCGACCAGTCTTTAAAAAATTGTATATATTATTGGATAACCTTAGGAAATTATGCATTTTGTAGTAACTGCTTGAAATTGTTATAGATCGTTATAAATTTTATGTAAATTTTCTAAAATAATTCGGAAAACTAAACACACCTGGAAATCTGTGGAATTTTGTGAAGTTTACAAATTCAACACATTATATTTACAAATTAATATATTTGGAAATTCTTAGAAATAGTTTTTAAGAATTATTGGATTTTCTACACTGGTAGGGATCAGTGTAGAAATTGTTAGAAATATCTGGATATGTTTGGAAATTCTTAAAACTTTTTGAAAATTATTAAAATAATCTCACTGTAAATATAGCAACTGAAAATTGAATAAGACACCAAGAGTGCAATAACTTTACTAATTTCAAAATTGTAAATAGGCTGATAACATTTCTTAACACTTATATGGGCTTACTAAATATAATACTGCTCGTTCATCAAAATTGACTTATAGTGGACCTTCTGATAGGTTGCCGATAAAAAAAGCCCATAAAACTTTTACATCTATTTTGCGTGTATTGGCACTATAATTTAGTATGGCTCCTATATAGAATTAATTAACCATCAGTCTCCTGACTGCAGACAATGATATATCTTTTCCCAGTTTTGAGATTGTTAGCACCATCGCCGTTTTCGGCTTCCTAATTTGTAATCTTCTATTTTTGGGAAGCATAATCAGCGCCTTACTTGGAGTTTCTCTTCTTAGATTTAGTTTGTATTATGTGAACATAAAATTTCTCAAGTACACTTTGTTTATGATTTCTTCGTCGTTTAGATTACATCTGATCTCACTCACAATTTGAAACATTTTCCATTGTTTACCATTTGTTTTTTCATTACAGAGTTAAAAACAACCTTGAAACCATTCACTACTCGAATTGGATCTAGAATCGAATTGTTGACACTCAAGTTAGAGTACGTAAACAAACGTAATAACATCCTTTTTTCATGGGTATTGTTAATACATTGTAGCCATAAGTAGGCTAAGATGTTGCGCAACCAAGGCATACATTATAATCGGCAACATGCTCCCGAATTCAACCCCAACCCCCAAGTTCACTCTTTCTTAGGTGACGACGACTTCTCCGCGAAAGTGAATAAATATAATTCAGCAACATCTGAATTCAAGATCAGAATTGGCATTATAATAGAGATCCATTGTAATCCAAGCATGAGAAAAGTCGTCAGTAGTACCCACATTTTTTTTATAGTAATGGTGGTTTGAGTTCTTAGATTTTATTTTTCGTTTTGAGTCTTCAACGGCAGTTAAACATTATTGGTTATGCAGGCACGTTTATTTTCTGAGAATGATAACTTATCAGATATATGCACATCAAAAAGATCTGTTATCAACGAATTAAAAACGCGACCTTATCATTTTTATCATCATATCTTACAATACTTAAGCACGATTCTTTCAGGTCATGTAAAAAGTCTTCGTAACAAAAATCAAAACTGTTTAATGTTATTTGGATAAAAATTATTAAATAAGTGTTAAATAAGATTCTTGTGTTGTATAGTATATATAGGTCACAATATAAATAGCTGCAATGGGGCCGTTACCCTCAATCGAATAAAAAGACCGTCTTTCATAAAATCGATTAACTATGTAAAAATAGAAGGATTGGTAACATTTTCAGATCCTAAAATTATTTATTTTTTGCAATAATTAATAATAAAATTCAAAATCACCTCTATAAAAGCTTTGGTGACGTTATGAAGATTTCGCATAATATCAAGAAGACACAAACGTGCATCGTTCGGATCTCTTCTTCTAGCGCATAAGATTCTCGTGGCATCTCGCTCATGCATCTTTTATTGATTTTTATTCCAACCAACGACGGTGACGTTTCGAAAGTTTTTTCAAAATTTAATTATTTTTTTTTGAAAAACTAAAGCCCAGTTTGAAAATAAAAAATTATAAAAGTCTTCTATTTTGCTAAACTATCGAATAAGCTAATAAAAATGGCCCCATTAGCAGATGGTAACGAACAAACGGAAATTTTCAAAAAAATCTCCATTTTCTTCAATTTCAATTTTATATTATTCGCTTTGAAATTATTTCTGTTTTGATTTGCTTACATAGATAACAAAGATTCTTAGATAAACGCTTATTTTTTGTAATAAACTTCGCCTCTTCTTAAATGATGTTTGATTTGGAATATGATTTAACATTGCGACATGCTAGTATTAATGATTAATTGTTTCAACTTAACTAAAAGAATTTAGAGTATTACTGCTGTCACATTTTATCAACTACCTATAGATAAAAAACTTTTAACGTTTTTGACAAAGGTGAAATCTAACAAATATCTATCGATCTCATAATAGTACTTAGCAACACTCAATCACAAAATATAATTTCCGCGATTTTAAAATATTAGTTAATTTCAAAAATTCTTTGTTAAAACCTAATGATTTTTTCTTAATAAATTTCTTTACTATTAATTTAAATTAATTAAGAAAAAAATCTCCTATAAAATAATTTAAAAAAAATTATATAAAAGTCGTACTTACTTAAAATGTTCATCTAGAACGAAAGCTGGATTGTCGTGTGAACTGCTCATGTTGTTGGTTTTTTAATAAAACATAAGTCGCGATCTAAACCTGTGAGCAGAAGAGAACGGCAATTACTACAGATAGATGATAAGGTTTGAAACGAATTTATATAGCTATATCGTTATCAGGATTTGTTTCATTATTGTCATTAATAAAGGTGTCGATTAAGTGTGAAAATTTGTAAAAAAAAATATAAAACAACGGCTTGTTGATGTGGGTCATGATCGCACTCGAACGCATTCTTACTTCAAGATTAACCGATCAAAATGCAGGTCCAAGGGTAAATCAACAAAATCTCGTGATGAGAACGATCACTTACAATTACAATTTTTTTTTGCGATTAAGTAAGGATACGGTTCAGATTTATATTTTATTACTTTTTACGGTGTGGGCAGGATTAGATTTAATGGTTATTTTAGATTTACTTAAAATCTTTATAGCTTTGATACAGGATCAATAAATTATTTATAGAATCGATAATAAAAGAATGCAATAATTTTTGTTAATAAGCCCACATCTCCAGGTATTAATCCCTATAACAATAATTTATCATTGTAAATATTTTTTGTAAGAAACGAATAGGTATAGACAATGAGAAAATGATTTATTGAAATTCTAATTGTGATAAATATGTATATGGCCGTAAACAGAAAATAAAGTAATTGAATTTCATAAATATTTTTAGAACAATTTCTTATAAACGATTTTCCTTCGCATTTTAATGTTGTTGGATTCAAGAAAATGACGTTAATAAAACTATTTACAATTTTAAATGATTAGTATTAATATGTTAAGTCATATTATTACTTAAAATTGATTAGAACTCATTGAATTTATAATTCGTAACGATCACGTTACAATCATGTTTTTTATAAATATGTAAATTCCATTTTATTATGATAATCTTATTCTAATGTTATAGAAATAAACGTAAACATTGTATTTTTTTATTATTATGTTATTAGTGTGCCAAATGGATAATGAATTAGATGTTTTTTTTTACTTGTTGTTCATTCAAGTTGTTTTCAATTAGTATTTATCTGGTTAATCTATATTAAGTTAAAAAAATATTGATTAATTTGTACCACAAAATTAATGGAATTGTTTAATTTGTATATCAAATTAAAGTTTATAATTTACAATTTAGAGTTTTTGAGATATTCAACAACAATATTCTTGAGATAATCCAAGACTCAATATCTATTGCGTATAAAGATGATCTTTATTAAACTCTAGCGCAGTTTAACTATACTCTAACATAGCGATTTCCAATTAGTTTTAACAATGGATCTCCTAGATACGTTAGTGTTTGTCATAGATCCTTATATCTTAGTAACATCGTTGAGCACGGACTAAATAAAAAACGTGTTACAAGTTACGTAATTCAGCATCCAAATTAAAAAGTCTCTTTCGTGACTTATTTTTTACTTGATTCAGTGGCGACAAATATTGGTCACACAGATATGTGTTTGGAAATAGAATTAAAATCTGCAAAGTGAACAAAATCTACTTGCTGATCCTCCGAATGTTTTATAATAAACTGGTTCCGAATTCATGTCTCACTTTTGTCAGGAAGGGATGGATTTATTCTCTGAAAGATTTTGAAAATGATTCATGATGAGAACTCAGTTGAGTTTCGCCGTTTAGAAATGTAATCCCAGACATTTCTAAAAACGACCACAATTTACATATACCCCTTGTAATTTTATACTTGTAATTTATTGTGACTTTTGGAAATTTCTTGAAGAAAATTTTTCAGAACAGAATTTATCACGTGTACTTAATCTTCATTTCATTGCACAGCTCCCGAAATCGACAAACTTGTAAGTGGTTGCAAGAGTTACTTTACATTTGTATACGTTAAGAGTGCATACATAGTAATCACTTTCCATTCCTTTACAACTAGCCATGTGAAAAGTCGCATATTCAACGCCCTACTTTCAAATTTATTATTTTTACGCATTCATCCAAGGCCTATTTTAACTAGACAGGAATTATTTTGGTAACCAATGCCTCTCGATGTCTGGCACAATGATACCACTCTGCATATTGGGATACTTGCTTTATTCTCGTCTTCAGACCTGTTGCATTTCGCCCAATCAAACTAATTCATATCGAAGAACGAATTGAAATTGTACAACACAATAAAACTGCATAACTAGTTACTTCTGATATTTCATGCAATTGAATGGCAAACCAAGGAGATACCTACCATGCTACCAATTGTGCTTTGCCTTTTGCCTCTGGTAAGATAAGTTCTTCAGCAATAATATGTGGTTTACCTTTTTTAGACACCTTAAAGTGAGACACATTTCTTTTGGGCATTTTTGAATTGTTTCTTTCTAAAAAACTAAGATTTTTCTGAAACTTCAAATGCTACGTTTCAAAATGGTCCCTTAACTTATCTGGTTTCATAGAATTATTTGCTAGTACATGGTTGCTAATAACACACTGCGGTCATATTTCGACAGTTTTAGAGAAAGAAACTGTGTAAAATCGAAAGACAAATACTTTGAACTGTAATGACGTTCACACTAAAAGCATTGTTCTTGCTGCCATTGCTGCTACATTATTATATTGCAGGTGTCGAAATATATTCACCGGTGACTTCGTTTTGATAATGATTATTTACATCACCTAAAACGGTACCGCCACCTACATCTTTATTCGCCATATGTTGTAATTGATATACAGCTAAATTATTTTAATTAGCTGTTGTCAACTAAGAATATTACTTTAACAGTAATGTTTTTGGCAGTATCGATTTTTTTTAAGCGATTATATTTTAAATTATAAAAACAAGGGTTCTCTAATGATACCAAGTACCAAACCAAAAATGAAATAAAAAGCCTTACAGATTTCTTTCGAGAGAAATGTGAAACTATGCATGCTTTTAAACTGGTAGCATACATAGTTTAAACTAGTCTAAACTAACAGCATTTCTGCTAAAGAATTTCCTTTCGCTTATTGAAATTTGAACTTTTACTTTTTGTAATTTAATTATCTACATAATATTTACAATTAGGCCATGAACCGCCAGTATTGTGTTCGTGGACCCCCAGGGGTCCAGGCACCCGTTATTGGAAATCGCTGCTCTAACAGGTGTGGTTCAATAATCAATAGTTTATTTACGACTCACGGCTGAATTATGTTTTATTCTATAAACAGAAACTTAGTTGCAATCTTTTCCAGTTCTTTTCTACGTCTTCTACATTTCCTTCATATTAATAACCATCTACAAAACGAAAAGCTTTAGCTTTTAAGTTTACATACGTTGTTTCTTTCTTAATTGTTGATGCATACGCACTATTAATATTTATTGCCGTTTTCACATAAAACATCAGGACATTTTTAACCCTTTGAGGGATTTACAAGTCAATGTTCTGTTTTTCTTAAATAATACGCAAGAACAACTCACCTTTATTATTTTCACATCTGACTTATATTTCGCCATTATATTGCTATCACTTAGGTTGGTTTCTAAAAAACTATTTCTAAGCTTTGAGATGTTTTATGTAGATACGTTGAATCATGTCTCATCAAGAATTCATCCTTATTGTCATTCTTGTTATGAAAAATCTACAAAAACCAAAATCTTCCATACCTTGGGCACATTCTTAGAGGATACAGATACAAAATCCTTCAGCTTATAATAAAAGGTGAAATCGAGGACCGTAATTTAATTGGAAGGAAGTAAATGTCATGGCTAAGAAACATTCGGAATACGGAGAGCCGAACAACTATTTAGATTAGCCGTGAACAACTCGCCGATGAGATTGCCAACGTTGGGGGGGCCTAATATGGCACCGAAAAAAGAAAGAAGAATTATGTTTTACAATAGTATAAGCTTTTGAAATAGAGTCTACAAAAACAAGGTTCGTAAAGTGCAAGAGTCGCAGTCGTATCATGCAACTGATGCTAGCTAGCATGTAGAGACATACATACAAGCACTCAATAATATCAAATTTTTAAAACAATTTAGAAAAATGCCTAAGCATTTGACATTAAGGGGAACAAGATGCTGATTAGAAAAAAAAATTAACAGTTATAATGGACGTAAGGAAGGCAATTCAAAGGTTTGCAAGAGTAATTGACATCAGCATGACGACAGTCAAAAACCTGAGCTACGAACATAAAAGTAAACGTACTCTTAAAGATCCAATTGTACAATTCGGCGGAGATCTCCCAAAGAAATTTTTAGTAGTTAATATGTTAAGATGGAATACCTGGCCTTTCGAAAACCCATTCAGGACCATTTGGGAATAGACCCCCATTTCATAAGGAAAGTCAACATCAAGATGAATCATTGTATCGACATGCAAAATTGTCGCATTTGGGTGGCAACAACAATCCATATGCCTCCTCAGTTACAACTGCATCCAGATAAAGTTTTAAGTGTTTATAAAAACGACGGTGGTGTCAACGTAATTGCCACTGGCTAGGGGTGCAGATTTATTCTCTGCACTACAAATGCTAACTACTTATGCTCCATACATAGTCATACATTTTCATTCCATTCAATGTAGCAAACAAAATATGGATAAATATTTTTATCAAAATTGAATAAAATTGAATTGTGTTAATAAATTATAACGGACCATTTAACACCTACGAATGCACCATATAACAATGAAGTGTTGCTCGTTGTCATATTTATTCTTATGTAAATTAAGGAACGAACTTGCAGGAATACAAGGATAACATGAAGTAAGTTAAAAAAAATTAAAAAGTAAAATTGCGGAAATTAGATAACAGCTTGCGAAAGACAATTTAAATGCGAATTCGTAATTGACTTTACACATATTCTTATAAAGTACCTCAGCTCTGTTTGTTTCACAAATATCTCGGATATGCCAGAAATTGTAAGAAGTTATTGTAAATGTAATGTATATGAGAGATGAAAAATTAATTGGTCTATAATGCATCTATATTGGTCGTGCTACGTTTTTAAAAATATTTTTAATGTTATCGTGTTCCGAAATCTTATAAACTAATTAATGTTAACAAATTTGGAAATTTCCATTCTATAGTGTAACGGTAAACCATGTTATTAAAAAAAAATTATTTGTTATCTTAACGTTGGTTATAAGCTATCTATCATCCTATCAAACGGTACCAAAGGGGGTCAATAAAGATTATATTAAAGCATAGTATAGATAATTAGTTGACAAATTTTTTCGGTCGACCGTCATAGCAAGATACTTCATAGAACTATTTCAGTTAATTCTATGTTAGTAAGTATAGGTTTATGACTTGAACGCACATAGTGAGAGAAAAATATTTGACCTACTTTTAGAAAATTTAATATGAACAGAATGTACTGAAATAGGAATTTGAATCAATATACTTTATATCTTAAATTATACTTTCACCCTTCAAAAATTAGATGAAATCTTATCAAATACACATGCCCACAGTTCTCTCCCAAAACAGATTACCAATTGCATATGCAATTTTTTCCGAGTTAAGGAAAAAATGAAATGTGTCAAATATGTGGAAAAACTAAGAAAGAACCTAGCTCATTGTTTTGGGGCACCCCAAAAGTTGCAAATTTCTCAAAGTTTATTAATTCATTGTATGTTAACCCGCTGATTAATCTATCCCAGAACTTAAGAGTATATCCGAGGAGTTATATTCACTCATATCGGCTTTTGCTCAAGAAGTTGCTCTGTTTAAGAACAAGTTTAAAACGGAATATGATTCTTTTTTAATTTTTCAGATTAATTATTTACAGTTAGTAATGATATAGGTTATAGGGTTATATACCTATAACGTCCATCTTTATAAAACAGGAAAATTAAAACTATCGAAAAACATTTTTAGCACCCAAATAGCAATTATTAGAAAGGCAATGCTACTAATGACATTGTTAATAATGTCACTAATTGAGGTAGACGGTTATTGTTTAATGTTAAAATAGTATTGATGATTTTAATTTAAAGGCTTCAATTTAAGTAAGTATCAAAAAAAAGCAGTTCAAATATTTTGTTAGACTTCGAAGATTACAATGAATGCCATTCTTCTTATTATGTATGCTCAACAACTGCCAAGAATTAAAAATATTAGTAACATCAGTTATTATTTGTTCTCTCCCGATCTCTGTTATGTGACTTTACTGTATTTTTTATGTATGAAATAGCAGTATTCGTCGGTTTTCATCGGTTCATCGGTTACGTCTTCTATGTTTACTCTTAATTTTCCAGGAAAGAAAACATTAGCTCTAATAAGGGACATAGACTTCAAAACTTGTTCCCTTTAAAACATTACCGTTTAAAAACCCCACTGATAACACTGTATAACAACATTTTGATCATGGCTTGTCCTATTGTTAGTATCTTTACTTATTTTTCTTAATTCCTTGGATGGAATGCACAGCAAAACTTTCATTCATTGAGAATTAAAAATTCTTTTGGGCTCAAGCGAAGCCAAAAATCATTTCTTTCTACTATTCACTACAACGTGAGTTATACCTTGCAGTGCATAAATCCCATGGGATTTGTTTAACCCGTTGAACATTAACCGCAACAGGAGTCCAGAAATACACGCTTGTGCTAATTTTGGTGGAAAACTTTTCCCACAGGCATTTCTTAATCATAATTTTTACGATGGATTTGGGATTTTGATAAAAAAGTTACCTACCAAAAATACAAATTTGATAAACTTTTTTTGCTTTGTATGAAATAGTATCATTTTAAATGATAAGTTTGAAGTGATAAGTATATAATAAACGCTATGCAATAATCGCATAAGAGCATGTAATAAATATGTAATAAGCATGACTTATTTTTATTAATACCATAATAATAATAAGTCATGCAGATAAACACTGAACCAGCAAAAATTCATTGTGTTCTGCAACGTTAAAATGCATATGCGTTGACCACATTTTCTTGGAAAATGTGGAACATTCCAAAGAGACAAGGGAGACTCCTTTGGATATATTAGTCTATATAATTGTTATATATAATGGTTTATATCGTGTCGTGATTTATGCCATAGTTGTTTAAGTTATAATTAATTATATTTTCCTTCATTTAATACTGTTTACACCAACACAGTATCACTTCATGAAACAATTTGTTATCAAAACTTATAAAAAATGAATTGCCTGTTTTAATCGCGCCAGTTAAAAGCTATATAAACATTAATAAAGTAAAAAAAATACATACATTATACACCGATAACGTATGGCAACCTACCTACCATAATCTATGCACAGACTCGATCACCAGTTGTTTTTCAAATTGCATG
The DNA here is from genome assembly GCF_036711975.1 of Onthophagus taurus. NCBI lineage: Eukaryota > Metazoa > Arthropoda > Insecta > Coleoptera > Scarabaeidae > Onthophagus > Onthophagus taurus. The sequence continues at coordinate 28,355,498 of NC_091966.1, forward strand.
TTTGAATCTTGGAGTTTCTGGTAATTAGTTGATTCAGATCTCACGCATTATTATAGCCTATAAATCAATACATTTGCTATAAGATAAAGTGTTGCTTATTAATTTATTTGTATCACAACTAGTTTAACAGGACTGATTTTAGAATTCACATCTACCATTTCGCGACCAACATCTTCAAATTCTGTTCTCCGTGTTGTAGGAAGTCGGTCTGTATTAATTATTTTTTGCTTTAAGGTAACTGTTAAACGTATTTCAGTATTATTAAACAACATTTTGAAGTTTTTAGTACGGCTATTCGAATATCGTTCTTGATTACACGATTAAGTTAATCAATTAAAAAAGACACTAAAGATGTTTGAAATTTAAAAATTCGATCAACCTGCTTACATTTTCGCTTAAATTTTATAAAAAAATTTAGGCCATTTAGTAACTTCAAAAAGAAGAATTTTCTATACAACAAAATTTATTTAATATTTGTACACGATAAAGTAAATAAACGAACAAATTCTATAGAATAATTACATTTTTCTTAATTAAATTTTATAATTTTTAATATAAAATAATAATACCTCTAATTGAAAGTGTAATGAGTGTCATAAAAAGTCGTTCGTGATCGATCACAATACCTTGTATCTTTAATCTATTCGATGAATCGCTACTACAAAAAAATCTGTAATAAATACATTAAAATTGACATAAATCCCAGATCAAAAAAAAATCCAACTTTATCTCAAATACAGTAGCAGCATTGATATCTACCCAATAACAATTCAATAAATATAGCTTAATGATTAATCTTTTAATACACCTAGATCGTTTGTAGACTTTTATATGGGATCAATGATGATCACAAAAATTTAAGAATGTACAAAACAAACAATAATTTATTGCTTGCGAATAGTATTATCAGTTTTATTTAATTTCTTTTTATTCATCCTTGAACTTAAAAAATATGTTTTTAAACGATATTAGCGGCTGCTGCGAAAAGGCCGCTTCAGGTTAATAAATGTGTTAATTATTATACATTTCGGTTGGTTACGCATACCATTTTAGTATATTTAGTGCAGATATTACCTTGGAACATTGTACGGTAAATATAATTTAATTATTTTTTCTCTTAATAAGGTACACCCACCGACGATAATAAATTGTTGATACAAAAATTTATCTAAATAATAACAAGATATTTTAAATCGATAGCACGATGACACCGATATGTCTGTATGTAATAAGACTAATAAGTACTTCTCCTGAATCTAATCGAACTGAGATTCCTAAGGAGTAATGTACAACGTTAATCAAGATGAGAACACCGATTATTATAAAGATACCAAAACTAGATTAAAGAAGTCCTCAATCAAGATGTTTTATTTTTTTCAATGGCGTATATTCTTTTATTAAATTTTATCAATTTCTTGGTAATCAAAATTTTTTTTATAATCAAATCGTAAGCACCTCACCAAAATATTTATGATTTTTTGATTACTTTTTTTTTTAAATAGATGTTATAACAAATATATATTTTGTGGTAAACCGTAACCCCGAACATTTCGCTCGGTCGTGTTGTTTTTTTTCGTTACGGTTTACCGATTATACAACTTGCTAATTATTATTTTATTAAGAATAACGACTTTAACCGTTCCACATTTACCGCATTATTGAGAAACGTTGGCATTGTAACACTTGTTCAACCTGATGTGAACTTGTTTGACGGAAATCTACTAGTAACGCAATGCAATACCGCAACAAAATTACATATCTATTATCTGATTAATGCAGAATCGTCGGGTATTTAGGAATTGTTACGGCATAACGACGATATATTGTATTTCTTCGAAGAGACCTCTTACGTAATAAAGTTTGTTGTATCCTTTAATGGAATTAACATTGAAGATTCTTAAAAGGAATCCTTTTACAATTCGATGAAGGCAAGTTTCTATAATTAGAAGAAGAAAATCTCATACGAAGATCGACGATTTATTGACTATTACGCCAAACGAAATCTTCATTTAATAAATGTCATCTTAATACGAAATTAAAGAAAAATATTTTAAAATATTCTAATTTGGTTTATGTGTAGTTGCACATATGGAACGATTTCAAGATTTGTGACCAGCAAGTAATCCTTGTGGTTTGATATTGATGATGATGTTGCAACAGCTGTAAATGTGTAATTCAATTTTTGCCTGGAAATTTAGAATTTTGCTGTCCTAATTGTATCGGAGATAATATAGAGATGATACTACGTGGTAATTATGTACAAATAAGAAAGTATATCTGTCACTGTGTGTTAGAGAATGACTATCGAAATCACCATGTATTTTCTTTTTTCTGCTCTTATTATGAAATTTAATTTTAGAACTGGCAAATTTTGTAAGTTTCAGAACATTTTGCATATTCCTTGAGATATCACAATGTGTAATTCGATAGTCAACATTACGTCAACACACGATAGTCCATATCAGAGAAAGAATAAACCAAACAATGACCAAATCAAAAGTCACAAATCTGAAGGGGTTGATGAGATACTAGAATATATTGGAGGCACACTACCCAACGATATGGAGGAATTGTTCAATAAAATAATACAAAAGCAAAATCAACCGAATCTAAAGAAAATATAACAATACCAGTATTCAAAAAGGGATGCAAGAAAGATCCTGAGAACTATCGTGGAATAAGCCTTCTAAACTCGACACTGCAGCTGATTGCTGAGAAAGATATTAAATACAACAAAATAGCGTACACCAATAACTGGATAAGAATAAAAACAGAGGAAGATGTGACACGCAGAGTACGAATACAAACTGACATAAGACAAGGAGACAGTGTAATCTCCGCTCTCTCAATTTGATCATGGACGAAATAATAAGTGACGTAGAAAGACTTGGAAAAGGTTATTAGTTGAGAAACGAAGAACTGAAAATGGTTTGCCATGTGGACTATTTTGTTTTCAGCGGATGAAGATAACACTCCAAGGATGCGGGAACAAAATTCTACATGAACATCTTAATCCTATAGAACAGGGTTTCTCACACAATAAGTTTTAAATATCTTGGTGTCAATATTACGAGCAGCAGGAATTTTATATCAGGATAGCTGAGTAACATAATATGGCTAAACAACTATATATATCCCTACAAAGCAAGGTTCGCATATATAAGATCTGTGTAAGAACTGTTATAATATACTCGATGAAGAGAAAAGCAGAAAATGCTACCACAAAAAAATCTTCAGAACAGCCGAAATGAAGACGGTAAGGTCATTAACAGTATACACCTTGTAGGACTATACAAAAAGTGAGGATATTAGAGAGATATGCGATATCGAAATGGAGAGAACGTGAAGCCACAAAACTACCATGGATAGTCAAATATGGACTCCCAGGAGCAAATAGACCACCTGTATGATGATATAAAAGCTGTAACTCTACTTTTCAGCATAGAATCAAGATAGTTGTCTTAACGTAAAAAAAAGAAGAAGATATAAAAATAAAAATTGTGGCCGGCCGGAAACATAAGGTCCCTGATTTCATGACAATTTTAAGATATTTCGACTTACCAATCATTCTGTACTAAATCTGTTATAATTGATATTTCAAGGTCACTCAAAGTTTCTTGAATGATTGCACCTTTCGTGAAAATGATAAATCTTCTAGTGTGTTAATGGTTTATAATCATTCTCTATAAGAATAGTGCTATCATAAATATATTGATGAAGCTTTCGTTACCACAGACTACCACCACCAATTCCTTCTCAATTTAAGACCATATACATATGTATCGGCTACCGGATAATTGCCTTAAAAAAAAGAACAAAGCGAAAATTTTTTGTTTTCAAAATCAAATTATACCAAAAAGGCTAAGAATTACAAAATACTTCTTGATTGTACCTATTCTTAAACTTAGTAAAATACTTAATCGAAAGCTACAGACCAATATCGCTTATGTCATCAGAAAAGTCATTGAGAAAATAATCACTAACAGATTAGAGTGGTGATTAGAGCATAACAAGGTGCTGGAGGAAACATAATTTGGATTTAGAAACGGTAAGGAAGTAATACACGTAAACACATTCCTAACAACAAATATTCAATTAGCTTTTCTTAAAAAACACTCAGTGGTGGCATTGTTTATAGATTTGAAGGACGCGTATGGGAGCGTGTTTATACCTAATTAAAGTACCAAATACGTTAATAAGTGTAATACATAAATTGACAGCAGTTAACATCCTAGTGTTGAAGAATAATGGGTTGAATCTGGGGGAAATACCAGGTACAGAGGGTTACCAGAGGATAGTCCAATAAGTACATTAATGTTTAACGTTTATGTCAGAGGACTTGGATGATATAGCAATCTATGTAGGTGCAAAGGAGATGAAAAGTTGCATATACCAACTTAATGAAGCTACTAAAGTGTTGCCAAGATCTTTATAGGTAAGGCACTTAACACTGGCTACAGAAAAAACTAAGGCATTAATATTCTCTAGAAAAAGGCACATAAACAGAGATCCAATATTACGAAGGAGCTATGATTGAATATACAGACAAAGTAAAATGTTTAAGTATATATTATAACTGTAAGCTCTCATGGAAAAATCAAATCAATGAAGCTAGTAAAATATTACAAATGGATTAAACATGATTAAATCATTGGCTTCAGTAAAGTGGGGTAGTGACCCAAAAATATTATTATTGTTCGTATGGGAGTGTATTTATACCTAAATTGATGGATATTCTGAATGACCTTAAAGTACCAAATACGTTAATAAGTGTAATATATAAATTAAGAGCAGTTAAGATCCTAGAGTTGAAGAATGATTGGTGGAATCTGGGGAAAATACCAGGTACAGAGGGTTACCACGGAGTTATAGTTCAAGAAGTACAGTACTATTTAACGTTTATGTCAGGAGACTTAATGAGATGTTGAATATTGTTTCAATTTGTTGTCTTTATAAAATGACTTCCAAAAACGTGAGATATAACAAAAAATTAAAATGTTAACGATTTGAAACATTGCTGAGATAATGTTTAAAGCTTTGAAAATTTTATATTTAAACCATGTATTGTGCAGTACAAGTACACTGCTGTTGTAACTTCGTGTTTGAGAATTATGTACAACTTAACTAACAAATATAAACTGACATAAATAATAGTGCAGAGCTACACTGAACACCTTTTTTGCAAAAACCTCTTTTAAGCGCAAGACCAACAACGCCTAACATAGTTCCTTATATTTTGGGCAACAGCGGGTCCGAAGTAGCATCTTGAAATAGCACGCAGAGTCTCTTCAAGTCTAGAATGAACGGCCCTTTTCTAAGTGGAAACCGTCATGAACAACATACAATTAGTCTCAGAATACGGTGTTCGACAGAAGCTTCATTCGCTCAACAATCCTTCTTGGTATAATATGGCTTATAAATAAAATGGTTAGTGTTACATCAATATTAGTTTCATCAGTTCTGAGTAGAAAAGATTGTTACAAAAATGTTGAAATGTTTTAGTCAATTTGTGATTCATAGATGTATTTCATATATTTCATTAAGTCTAAATTTGCATTCCTCTTTAATAAAACGAACATTTTTACATGTACTAAGACTTCTACAGAACATTTAATATGGTGGTTTCCTGTTTCATCCCACATAATAATGCAGTCTAATATTGTATACAAAAAGCCTATTTCCGAGTTGTCTTGAATGCTTGAAGAAAACACTGTCGATTGAAATCAATTGCAAATTCTGTCTGTTGGATATACCTATTATATATTTAAACATTTAATTATATTTATAGCAATAGCAAATATATGTACTTGTCAAGTATTTATTGATATGGGAAATTGACCTCTACTTTAAAAAATAACGAAATAATTTTAATTGAAAATTAATATGTGAAATTATATATTTTTGATTGAATTATATTTTTAGTTTGAGTCTGATAACTACATCAAGTAACTATACAAAGTGCTTACATCAATTATTAAAGGTTTAAATTACGTAAATTTATCGAAGTTAATATTTTATATAAAACTGAAAAAATATATCCCTTATAAATCGATTAATATGGATAAAAATTCGTTTATGCAATTATATAATATAATGTTATTTTTCAAAGTGTGAAGTTCCAACGTAAATAAATTTGAAATATTTTTTATGATTTTTCTGGTTCATCCTGTATAAACGGGAAAATCCTTATTTTTTGGAGACGTAAAAATAAGATAAAGATCGTATATTGTATGTGCAGGAAAGACGTCAAAAGGAGTGATAGACAGGACATCCTTTTAAAGACATACTTAAACGAGATTAAATAATTACACATAGACTATTATCTCTAAAATGAGAACAGCACATGTAACACATGTATAACACCAACAACTCACTTAAACTTTAAAGAAAAAATGGAGCAGACAGATATTTTCACCAACAAAACTCTTCACTCGTTTGTCCTTGAGGAAATATGTAAATTGATTTGAAATTTTCTATTTTACAATAACAAGATACAATGAATGAGAGCCTTAAATCTACAATACAACAATATGTACTAAAAGTAGTGTAAATTCGCTATATAAAGTTGATTGCATAATTCGAAAAGTTACAAATCACTTACTGTTTTTGCTGAATTGAACATAGAGAAGTCGATTATGTTGTCGATAGTTTTCGATTAGAGCACTGGATGGTTGATTTTTATCTCCCCGATAATACCTTTGATGTGGAAAATTACTGGAGAGCGTACACACTTGGTAATTATTGATATATAGAGAATGTACTTTTTTATTGAAACTAAATGTTGAAGTACCAAAATGAGTATATATTGCGAAATTTTCCCAAAGGGATTAATTTTATGATCAACCAAAACTTGTTAAAATAAATTTTGATGTAAAATTAAAAAATATATAATTGTAGCAAATAAATTTAAATGCACATTGAAATAAACAGGATGTTGTGTATGAACATAAAAGTGTAGTTACCTTCACTATGTATTCAAAATATTTCATTGAAATGAAGGTGAACGGTATCATTAAGAATACTAAAAATATATTATTTATCTATTAAAATTTGTACAGCGTAATTTTATTAAAAGATACATTTTACACTATTTGAAAATGGAAATTGTTTTGTATACAATGTTTTTGGTATCATCCGGGTTTATTTATAGGATAATTGTTAAAATGATTGATTCAAAACCGGTTTAAAATTGATCATCTAAAATAGCTTAAGATGTAAAGATCTTAACGTTTGTTCTTTACGAGCCGATATCTTCGGTGTCATTAGAGATAGTGAAATATTAAATACAATACTAGAAAGCCCTTTTCTTCATCTAAAACCCTTGTGTTCTGTCAATATCATAATATCAATGCGGAAAAAATACAGGACACACCTCAAAATTATCAAATTTCAAGCCCGGACACATAGAATTGGTAGATTGACCTGTAACAATAGAACTCTTTTATTTGGTAGGAACAAAAAACTGAAGCGGTATCAATCATATAGCAAATTGTCTGGTCTTTCTATCGGTGCATAACAAAAAACAAACAGGAGATTGAGGAGATTATAAAATCATTTCTTTTTGTAAAGCAGCATTACAGCCGGTATGTTTTAGAAGTGCATTAAATAACTTTCTTATATGATACGGACAAAACTCAGAGACCATATACAATTTATATGAAATTTTCAGTTCTATACGATGGTATATAACTTTAGAAGATCACATGATTGCACATGCATTTTGCCTCCAAAAACTGCAAAAACCGCGTATAGTTACCGTATGTAAATGTTTACGGCGTCATAACTTTCTTATATGATACGGACAAAACTTCGAGACCATATAGAATCCATAGGAAATTTTCCGCTCTATACAGTGGTATATAACTTTAGTAGATGACATAGTTGCACAAGCATTTTGCCTCCAAAAACTGCAACAACTGCGTATAATTACCGTATGTAAATGTTTACGACGTTATAACTTTCTTATATGATACGGACAAAACTTTGTGATTATATAGAATCTAAAATTCTCCGCCCTATGCATTGATATATCAGTTTAGTCGGTAGCATGATTACACAAGCAGTTTCTCCCCCAAAAACTGGGAAAACCTATACGTGGTTTTGCTATATGTAAATGATTTCAGCATCATAAATGTCATTGTCATCATACTTGTATAACCATGTGATCTACTAAAGTTATATACCACTGCATAAAGCAGAAATTTTCCTATACGATTGATACTACTTTAGTCTATCTACCGATTCTATGTGTAGGGTTGTTTATAATACCTGTTCTTTGTCCGATGCCGATAGATATTGACCGGACAAAACCAGATTTTAGATAGCTCAAAATGTGTTCTTTTCAAATTGGTGAAACTTCTTTTTAAATTCGCTTTCATAACGGCTGCACACAGGCTTGAAGTTTGATAATTTAGAGATTTATTCGGTACACGGCGACGATCATTATTTTTTTTCGATGTTGATATCATAATATTGACATAACAAAAGTTTTAGATGAAGAAAAGATTAAGCTTTCTACTAGTGTATTTAATATTCCGCTATCTCTAAAGACAACGAAGATATCGGCTTGTAGAGTAGGTGAAAAAACAAGAGTAAAAGTTTGTTACTGAGAGGTTTGTTGCTATTAAAATTATTGATGCAAAATTAACTAAATGTTAAAGCTTATGTTGAATCATAATGATGATGAATTAAAATAAAAATGTTTTAAATCTTAATAAATTCTTTAAAATCTAGATGTTACTTAAAATTTCTCTAAATCCGTTTAATATATTTGCAATCTTGAATCAATCAAAATCGTATATAATATCTTGATTATTAGATTGTGCTAAAATAACTTGAATTCATTGATTACAAAAAAAGTTTAAGATTGTCAAGTATCATCTGAAATCATCTTAATGAAAATCTTGTGAAGTTATTTTAAAATTATTCGAAAATGTTTTGAAAATTAAAAATTGTTATTAAACAACGTGTATTGATAGAGACTTAAAAACGATGCATAATTATTAGGAATTGCTTAAGATCGGAGACATCGCCATCATTCTTATCATGTCATAATTTGAGTCATTCTGCATATATTTGATGCAATTGATAAAAGAAAAGTTAATTATCGAAAAGTGACAAAAATGTTACGTAAAACTTTCTTATATTACACGTAATAAAACACTTAATGAAATGTAACTTATTTAAATCAGTTAAGTCAATACAATTTTTTGACTGAACTAAAATATTTTTGTTCATGCTAACTAATTATAAACAAAGCAAAAGATTAGTGTTGATGGAATAAAAATAATCTTATTGTCTCTATCATATAAAGAACATTTTATCGCATGGGCTTTATTTCTAATAAAAAGCCAATAAATCATATTTTATTTTAATTAGTTTCATAATACCCCGGAGACAACATTCTCTTGCTTATCACTTTACTAATGCAATAAATTGATTATTGTTCATTATCTTCAATAATTTTACAAAAATAAATTTTTGTATTATTCTAACAATAAGTAAATAATATAATTGTTTTTTGAAGATGAATTTACCCAAAGTATTGTTTATTTATTAATTGCTTTTATGATAGATACCTTAGTGAAAGATAAAAATTGAATTGTTAATAATGGAAATCAATTGAAGCATTTACCTTGCTCTTTACATAAGCTTATTCAAGGTACTTTCCATTTACTTCTTATTTAACTTTACCCTTTACAATTTCATAACTGATAATATCCATCATTGTGTTAATTGCTGGTATAATCTAATAAAGTCATATAGATTTTTATTACTGATAATATAATCGTATTAATCTTAATCTGGTGTAATTAATATTTTCTATTTTAAAATATTTTATTTGATTCTATTATGTTAATAAAAATCATCTGTGATTTAAAACGATTTAAGAAAAGTTTTCTTAAGACTCCTTCATTAACATAGTTATGTAGCGTGTCACCACTAAAGTTTAGCAAAATTAAGTTAATATCCATTAGCTAAGTATTTTTAGTGATTACTCAACAGTTCTCGTTTGTGACAAAAAAAATTAAAGATTTTTAAACAAATAAATCTAAACATGAACGCTAATTAATTTGATACTTTCATCAAACATTTGGTCATATCGGATGATTATGAATTTGCTATTTTAAAACGTTCATCTTATTTCTTCTATTAAAAGTTTTTAACATCTGGGTTGATAACACGTTTTGAAAATGAAGGAATAAAAAAATTAATCTTTGAAAACTTGAAAACTTACTTGTTTGTTGTGAATATCTTCTTGATTCTCACTAACACTTCTCATTGATGGTGTCGGTAAACAATTTTTAATTCAAAAATTGCTTTCTGTTTAATACCGAAAGCGACGGTTCAATTGGGTCGAGTGCTGAACGCGTAAAGGAGCCAACTAAAGGTAATAGCGCAAAATTGGCCCACGTGGTGTATAATATATGGTAGGGGACGTTAAAAATTCCAATTGTTGACGATAATGTCGTATTACACGATTATTATTTATTTATTTACCGCACGGTGCGAAAAGCGCCTTTAACCCTTCGAGTCACTTGGTACTAGTTGCAAATTATGTTGTTGCACGAGGAAGGAACAGGTGGGTAATATCAACGCGGAGAACGTATCTGATAGTTTTTATTTAACAAATCTTGCGTAAAGCGTAAAACCAAGGACGAATGTGTTCGCGGTGGTTTTATATACACGTTGACCATTCGAAATTGTGTGTTGACCTAAAATTTTCGTGTTCGCTAAACAAGAATTTTTACACATTAGTAGCTATGATTTTTTTTGTCAAGGTAAGGGTCAAGCAAATCAACAATAAAGATCTTTGACCGTAATAATAAAAACGAAAATCTTTAATCTTCTTAAAGATCTTTCAAAATATGTGCTGTTATTATTATACAGAATGTTTGAATATATTGCATTTTTCTTAACGATTTAGATCTTTAATAAATTAATATGAAAGATGACAAAAGATGACAAATTGTGTATCAAATTTATAAAATACGGTTGAGTTGTACTTTATGCTAAATAAAACGATGTCATTAAATTATTATTGTGTTTTATTTATTTTGTTAATTGAAGATTATTCACAATATTTTTATATATTAACTATTTCGATATTATTATGGAGGCGTATTTTTAATGGTTGAATGTTGGGGTGAAAATTATATTAATTTTTTGCTACATCTCAAAAATTAAAAGTTGTACAAAATATTACAAAAACCTTTCTATTGATATGCCGTACTTAGGTTAGAGAGTTACAGGGGGAAAACCACCCCATTTTCTTTAAATATTTTAAAAACTAGTCCGTTGATTTTGATCATGTTTCTTTGTGACAGACTTCCAGGATCGTACGGATTTTTTAACGAATGAGCTCCCTAATTGGCAAATATTCAAAAATGTTTTGGAAATTCATTCGAAACACATATTCCTCTCAAATTAAAGGATGACGTTGAAATATCCATACGAACCTTAATGCATTTAATCCAACATGCTGCATGGACTGCAACTCCGGCGCCTAAAAAGGAAAAACTGGTAATACGCCCGCTTGCGTTAATCCTAGATTACTGGACTGTTTTCTACGAACGTTAATACTGGATTATCGTAAATTTTACGACTTAAAGGAAAAACACCACTTTTCACAAAAATATTTATTATAAGAAAAGGTAAAAATTAGTATTAAGAGCATTGTTTATTATATATTTCCTACCTATCGTACATAATTTATACAATGTGTATCAATAAATTATTTTGAACCAAGTCCCTTACGTCTACAAAGCAGTAATTTGGATTTAAAGTTAACAGATTGTTTTTCTTTCATAGTTGTGACTACAGGTTTTGTTTATATTCATGTTAAGATTAGTGGTACTAATTGCAAGTCCTATGTCACGTGGCTGCATGCTCTGTAATTAATTGGTACAATACAATTGCACATAGTAAGATTGTGTTTTGGATATGGTTCAAAATAATGCTTAGGTAACAAAAATTGTTTCTCTGAGTTTACTACAAATAGCATGTTTGCAGTACATGGTGCTCATACGTCATTTCCTACTTGGGCAGTAGAAACAAATCATCGTAGCCTGAAATCCTCAGGATATTATGTATATTTTGGCGAATATTGCAACCTAAAGTGTTACTATTCAATCTTTCTCTCATCCACGGTTCAGCCAGATACCGACTCAAATCAATCAATTGGCTTTTCACTCAATTCGGATTCTATATTATCTGTCTCCCAATCACTGTCGCTGTCTTCAAAAGATTCGGTATCACAATCTTTGCCATTCATTATTCGTTGTACTTCTTCATCCATTTCCTTGTGTCAATGGATTTTGAAAGATATTTCAAACTCTAAAAATCTCTTACCCTGGAAATTTTTTGTTGATTATGAACATTACGTGAATACTGGACTTTCATCAAATTTACGACGGAATTCTAAAATAATATACAATGTAGTCGACTTTGTATACAACGCACCCACCGCTACTTAGCTAAACACTGTAAAGGAAGGTAATAAAGCACTCAGAGACTTAAGTGATACAAGAGTAAACGAAAATTTACTAAATACAACGAGTGTCGTAAAATTAAGGGTTTCCAGTAATCTAGGGTTAAATCTCTAGATAAAACCCTATTAAATCGAGCCACTCGTCAAGTAAAAAACGCCTTATTTGTATATTAAAATAAGTCACTACCATGTTTTTCGGAAAATCTAACAAATACTTCTGACACTAACTAATCCATTTGGAAACTAAATAAATTCATTAACCAACTTGTTACGAAACATCCGATCAAAATGTAAAATGGTTAATTGAGCAAGAAGCGATATCTCTGGGAAGTGATTGCCCTCTTGTTTGCAATCATCTAATTATAGTCTTAATTTAGTCCCTATACGAGACAAATCTCTGGAGTTGAAGAGAAAGAAATGGAGATCCTAGAATATATTTTTAACGCTTTGCTTCGTCTTGAGTATTTCCCAATTCAGTGTAAAGTCGGTGCCGTAAAAATGATAACAAAACCTGAACTTGTTTGTATATCTCACAGGCTTTTGAAAGAATGTACACCTATACTATTCCCTATTGCAGTCCTACCAGAATGAGAGGTTCTTCTTTATTTAGCAAAAAGGTGTGTCCCCAAGTCTTTAGCCATTAAGCCTATTCTTCAGCCAATTAAAATGATTTGCGCAAAGTCTGCGCCACCTTTACATTAAATAGAGAAACATGCTCATCTGTTAGCATGGATGATGTTTCGTACCCCCTTTATTAAAACAGTAATAAAATATTTAGGTTTATTAACTGGATGGATCAGTTAATCATAAGCGGGAAAACACAACTGAACTGAAAGGCTCCAATTGGAACTGATTTATAGAGGAATGTATTAATTTATAAAAAAAAATTCATACGTCTTAATCATACCAGAAAATAAACTACTTTTGTGTAACTCTATCATGAAACCTATATGAACGTATAGCATACAAATATATACCATATATTTACTCCAATACGGTAGATATCAATCTAAAGTGTTGCGACAAATAGTAAATGAGTTTTGGTATATAACAAATAAACTAATCTATGAAAGAACTTGGACATTCATACAGTTACAGACGTCATTACAAACCAATTTCTTCTACTTACATCCCATTTATCTCGCCATTCTGACTGTTTTTCTTTCTGAATGTTCGTAGCATTTGTTTGGACATTGTATTTAAATCATATATATTAGGTAAGAATTAGAAAGAAATAGTTTCTATGATTACTAAGTTGTAAAAATCTTTAAAATGTCGGTAGCAATTTCGGTAGTAAGTACTTTGGCATTAATAATAGGTTCATCGAGGGATCAATGCAATCGAAGATTCTTTAAAATAGTTTGGTGGAGCATTGTAAACGATCAAAGGCTATCAAAATCTACTCTATCCTACTGTCGTATCTGGTATCACCCAATGCTAATAAACATATCTTTTGGGCCATGTTGAAAAAGTCAGTTATTCAATTCTAGATTGCACTCCTGCTTTATCGCCGCTCATGGTGGACCCGTTCTTCCTGTAATATCTAGCAAATTTAAATCCAACTTATTTAGTTCTTCAATAATTTCTGTCATTTGCTTTCCTGTACATTTATCGACTGATAAAACTTGAAAAACTTTATATTAATTTTAACAAGAGTCATTATTACATGAGTTACATGCTTTACCTTAACTAATGTTATGAATAAAGTTTTTGAATTTGTTGAAACCATTTGTTTTAGCAAAAAAAAAATGGTTGTTCGTCATATGAGACGTTATATTTCTAAAATATGTTGTATGATCCGTCTTCAATTCTATTAAAGCCCTTTCAAGTATTAAGTAACTTTCTTTCAATGAAAACCATGCGGGCGACATGCCATGATTTATTAGAACTAAAGAGCCTAAATCGTTATTACATCGGCCGTCGTCTTAGAGCATTAGATTTCGGGCAAGAAATCTTTCAGTTACGTTCCGGAAACATCTCTAGATGTAGTAGGACTTTTAGAACATGTTGTAAATCGCTGTTTGTGGCGGCAACAAATCAGAGTTTGTCTCTTTTGAAGCTATTGAGAAGAAAATCCCAGCTTATGTACGACTGTGTCTTGGACGCCTGTCACACTGATTCAAAACCATTTAACGAGAAAATGAAGCCGATTAGATTGAGTGGTTTATATCAGATTAGCTAAAGTGTAAAGTAATTGTTTGAAAGCACGTGATATAGCTATGATTGGATATCACACTTTTTATGACTTTTATGAAAAAATATATTATATATTTGATAAACCAATTAAATTATCTAAAGCGGCATACACTTACATTTTCATTCATTAATTATTAAATTGGCATATTAAATTTTACAAAAGCACGATAAGTTGAAACTTCCGAATAAAGTATTCATGATTTCATTAGAATTTTTCACTAAACGTTTTTCATAATTATAAACACGCATACATCATATTAATGTTTTATTTCTATGCAAGTTTATAGTTGTGAACCACTCAGGAGTTAAAAATTACTAATCATCCGTGGCAAATACAGAATTGGGAATTCCAATGAAAATTTAGCGTAAATGTTTGGTCTGCAATCGGCGGTGACTTCATTATCAGACCCATGTCGGTGACATTTCATTATTCTCCAGACTTGTTAGTGTGACTTGCAGTAATTTGCTGTAAATGAACTCCACTCAACTGCTTAGGTCGTACTTTTATTGATTTATGTATGTTTCGATCACAGATACAAAATATCCAAGATCCCTTTATCAAATATAATTTTAACAACAACAAATGGGACACCATCAAAGTCAGAGACGCTTTAGCTGCAAAACTGAATCGATTACACCATGATTCACACTTACCAAATACATCTCAAAGCAGAGCTTAAATCAAGTATTTCAGGAGTTCGTTCAACCATAAAAAACCAGAGCCAGCGGCATAACGCAGGAGCTAAAGATATGGCGAGCAGAACATTACCATTACAACTTCATGCTTCGAAAGCAGAAATCGATGACTAGGAAACACCCACGCTATTCGCCTGAAACCATGCAAGGTATTATTGGCGCTGAATGGTGATGACTTGTAGAGTTGTTGTCGTTAATAGTAACTACAACAACAAATTTTATTTACTCATGATAAATAGGTACCGCACAGAAATCAGCAATATATTACATTAGTTGTAAACATTTAACGCACTGCTATTACCGCTTGCTTTAGTAGCATCAATAATAGTAGTTCGGTTATAATAGTAATAATAATAGTTCGGTTTTTTGTGCTGCATAATCCTTCCTCGGTGACTAATAAACCGATATATCATTGTAAAAAGTGATGAGTAGAAAATCATTGGTTTAGATGTCTTAATTTTCTTTAAATATTCTTCCTAGATTATAATAATCAATTATTTAATATTTATCAGCATATTTAAAATAATCACCAAAAATACCTGATTACAATACAAATGATAAATTTTTAAGTTCTGCTGAACACTGATTTGTTTTAATCTAATCATAAACTCATTTAAAAAGTTTAAAAAACCTTAAATTATTATTATTATATTGAAATGTATTGACGTAATTTGGGAACTCCTTTTCACACTCACTTTTATGATGTGTTGTTATTAAGTTAAAAAATTTCCTCTTCTTAATTATTGCGCGTATACAATGAACTTGAACGTTCAATAAAACTCCTTTGTTACTATTTCTACCATCGATTACCTTGCAAGTACGTCGACTTGAGCCGGAAATTCCGCATTAATAGTGTTATAAGTTTCCTTTTGAGGATAATTAATAATGTTCTTGGCTACCATGACGTGCTTCGTATAATATAACTATTGTCTAGAAACATATTTTCTTTTAAACTTATTAAAAATACTTTAAACCTTACTTTAAAATTATTCATATCTAATAGTCCAATACAAAATAATAGTAATTAAACCTACGTAAAAAATTGCTTACCAACATCTACTTAAAAGGGAAAAAGTACTATCATCGTTTAAAGGCATTTCCTTATCAGGACACTTAAAATTAAAAGAATTTCAATACGTGTACAAACTCTTGAAATTTTTGTGTAAACTTTGTCGCTTCCATGAGATCGGTTCTTTAAGTGGTTAATACAATTTCTATAATCTGGTTTTTGAGTTCGATGCGAAATTCTTTACAATACTTATCGGTTTATCTGTATGTAGTACATGTATAAATGTCATAATATAATAAGATAATATTACTCTCAACGGAAAAAATACCAGAATAAGTCATTAAGGTTGGAATCTTTAGTTTTTTATAAACAAGAAAACATTATAATTGTTGTTGTAAAGACTTGATGATTGTATTTTTAATTTACACCTTAAGATAAATATTTGTGTTTAAATGCGGTTTATAAACAATAAAACTGAAAGAAACATAATAAATGTTAGTAATTGTATATATTATTTTTAGTAAGTGTTTATCATTGTTTTATGATTGTTGCGAAATGTAACCGCTATAAGTACATTATTTGCCTATCTTTTAAAATATTTCTCTATCTTCAATATGTGGAAAATTTTCAAGGAAAAAATTCCGCAAACTTGCCCGTAAAAATTTTCATGAGGTATTCTAAAACAATTTTTCAGCAAAACAATACCAGTATATATTCTTAATCACACAAAATACAAAGAAAATTTTTTTATTCTTTGTCAATATACTTATTATTTCACAATTCTAACACTATATATCATTTATTTGCATTAAGCATTACTTTTGGAATGTGTTTATTTATTTAAGAATAACTTCCAGATTATTACCTATTGAGTATTGAGACAAACAAAATTTTTACTTCATGACTAATCCATCCCAAATGATATCGTTTACATTTCCTATTAAAACACTGACACTTTTAAGATGTAAGTATTAATCATCGCCATCAACATTTTATATTTAATTAATTCAATTAATGTCAATCTAATTTGCAGCGTTGATAATACGAATTGATGTATATTCTTGAAATTTTTATCATAACCAGAAAAATCTGGATGTTGCATGATATTTGTTACCTTGTTTAATCATAAAATAATAATACATATAAAAAATTTCATACCATAGTTATGTCATTAAAAACACTACGCACTCAACCACAGAAACCCAGAGATCTCAATGTAGGCGGAGAAAATATATTACGAGTACCTTTTAATTAATTTTGGTCCATTGTTCTAATATTTACTATTAACATTGTGTACGTTAGTAAGGAAGGAAATTTTGTTACATAAAGTTAGAATTAAATTTTAGAATTGTAATCAATCAAGAAGAAAATTTCTTTGAAGAGAATCACAATAGTACTCTTGTGATGCAATGTATCAAAAGGTAAAAGCAATACTACGTTAGCTGTGCAGCTAAACCCTTTTTGGAAACGTGATCGATTAAGATAGGATCGAAATTGTATTTACATGTAATCAAATAAAATAACAAGTCTAAAGTTGTTCAAACCTTCACAACTGTCGATTGATGTTGATTAACCTTCGCCATCGCAAATCAGGGTCATTTCCGACCTGGAAACGTCTTTTTCAGCTACTATTTTGTTATAATTATTTTATTACACATTTCCTGTTGTGAATTCTGCTACCTATTATTAACAAATAACTTTGTGTATTGCAATTTTAAATTGGGTCATTGGCATCCCATTTTGTGTGTCCATAAAATCAGTACTTCTCTAATAATGTGTAAAGCGAAACTTTGTACCACAATAGAAGACGCTACTGAAGTGTATACCGAAGTAACTGACGAAATCGATATTGTCAACAACGCCTCACAAAGTGCCTGTATATTTAGCGACGATGAAATTGAAGATGAATCGGTACAATGACGTTGGGGCTACAAAGCGGTGAGTTGAGTTTGTTCATAAAAAATCTTACTCAAATAAGCAAATATGTGTCATTTATTTTGGATTCTTTTAGACTTTTTATATCTGATAATATTTTAGACGTTATTGCAAAGTATACAAATGAACGGCCCAGAGATTTTGAAGATGACTATAATGAAAAACAACGAAATGCAGGAATGTTTGGATTTATAGGTATACTTGTTCTTACTGATCGGTTAGGAAAAAATAAAGAGAGTCCTAATAGCATTATTAGGCAATTACCAACAAAGCATTGAACGGCCTTATTTATCAGGCAATAATGAGTAACGTTTGCTTCTTTAGAGTAGCATTGGCATGAAAGTGGGCAAATCAGAATAGTAGTTATTGAGTTATTACGACATGACATTAATTAAAGGTTCACATATACATACATCTTTTCTATATTTTTTCCGAATCATAAGCAGTCTTATTTCTTTGGATTAGCGCCTGAAAAGTACAAAATTCGTGCGCATAGCGAAACAATCAGTAAATATATAACGCTTATCAAATGTATCGCCACCCTCCTATTTAACGTCTAAACGGATTGAAATATCATCTTAACCCAAAATACGTTAATTGAGCTTTACATAATATGTACACTTTATTGTACACAAATTAAAAAATCGTTATAATGTCATTACGGTTATATGTATAATCATATAATGCCCCTTTATACAACAACAAACAATTAATATAATCATAAATCAAAAACATAGCGTGAATACATATCTGGATTCTGGAGTGTCTGTTTTTGATATATGCAACCAATATGGTACACAAAAGCAAATTGTTCGAAATAAATAAAAATAAAGAATAACTAAACAAATTTACTTTAATATTTTTGCTTAAATGAATATGAGAGTTTGTACAACAACGATTTTGTGGTATCCTGGTTTGGGCAGTTGAATTTAAGTTTGCTACAATTAACTTAAAACGACATTTTAGCTACAGGGATGGAATTATTTATAAACGATTTAATGGCAAAGTTGCAGGTGTGCTAAAGGAAAAATTAATACAACGAATAATAAGGAAATATTATTTCGTTAAAATAATATGTTATGGTTTTTTTTTGTTGAAAAGACTGAAATATTTGATTCAGACATCGAATGAGAAAGATCACTATTAAAGTAAGAAAAATCAACAATCGAAAGAAACTGAGCAAAGAGAAAATGAGAGCACTAAGTAACGCAGAGTTTAAAAACACAAAGTAAAATATCTTGCCATATTGTACTGTAGCTCTCAAAAAACATTTGTTTACCAAAAACATTTTCAAAGACTGTTTTTTTTTTGGCATTTGTACTTGCAGTCATAAAATTTCTGTGGGAAGATGTTGCAATGGCACAAGAAGATAAAAAATGTTTATTACTTTTAGACAACGCACCTGTTCATCCACCAAAAAAAATACCACATCGATTATTTTACCCAGATCAGAGAATGACAACTAGCTGTATCCAGAATTATTCCGTGTTGTTGTATTTTCTGCGTTTTATATACAGCGTTATCGTAAAGTAAGAATATACATATTATTTTTTGTATAATTTTAAAAAATTAAACTAGTAGTAAAAAATATAATTAATCTAGTTGCCTTAATAATTGGATTTTACTATGTATGTGGAACCCAAAAGAGTTGTGACAGATATTACTACCCTCTTTCACTTTCTGATGTTGAGGAAATCAACAACTATTTTTGTTCAATACAAAGTGACCGACTGCCAGATGTAGACCTTTTAAATTTTTAAAGTAACTTAATTTTCAGTAAGATTCTGATGTGTTTGAGTTTACTACGGTGAGGTAGGAGATACCTTAAGCGCTATTTCTTCCAATGCTCAGGGAGTTGACCAGCTTTCTATATCTATGATAAACATATGTTCTCACTTTTTGTATAACTGAACATGTTTTTCCATCTTGCTGGAAAGTGTCGATCATTTTACCTATCGCCAAAGCAAGTAATCCTAATGCGGTGTCGGATTTAAGACCGATTAGTATTTTGCCAGTACTTTCGAAAGCATTTGAAAAAATTTAAGCGAAGCAACTTAGACGTCATCTGAATGCGTGTAACATTTTGCCTGAATTCCAATCTGGGTTTAGACCTCATCATGGCTGCTGTGGAGCACTTTTGAATATCACTAACGATTTGTTGTCTGCGGTTGATCAGGGGAGGATGTCGACGCTTGTTATGTTGGACTACTCCAAAGCCTTTGATACTATTAAGTATCAGAGTGTTTTGAGTATTTTACATTACATGGGCCTTAGGTGTGGTGCGATATCGTTATTCGCTGACTATCTGGAGGTTAGGTCACAAATTGTCATGATACATGGAAATACATCTAGACCCACTCAAGTTATATCCGGTGTACCTCAGGGTTCTGTATTGGGTCCCATTTTGTATACGGCGTATAGGAATAGAATAAAAAACAATACACAAATTTTTTTTAAAAATAGTCCATTGAATATTTCAAGTGAAGCAAAAAATTTGGGTGTCATATTGGATTCCGAACTTCGTTTTACGCAGCATGTTAGTTCAAGGATGCGGCGGTCGTACTGTGCTCTTAAATCTCTTTATGGACACCGTTTCTTACTTAATAAACGAATAAAAATATTGCTCTGCGAAATACTTATCTTGTCTAATCTTAATTATTGTGATGTCGTTTACGGACCTGGTCTTAATGGTCGTGACAAATACCGTATCCAGAAGCTACAAAACTGTTGTATTAGATTCATTTCTGGTTTGAGAAATTGCGATCGAATATCTCATGTTTATAAGGATATCGCTTGTTTTCTACCATCGTGTGCTAGATAAGTGGGTACCACAGTACTTGTATGAAAGAATTCGTTTCCGAACTGACGTTCACAACGTTAATATACGTAATTACCTGGCAATCCCGCATCACAGGCTTGAGCTGTTTAAGAGGTCGTTTTCTTACATTATTATTTCGTATTATATCTCTGTTCCTCCGGAATTCCAGCACCTTGCTAGTGTCTCCTTCAAGAAGAAAATCGAAAGGCTCGTTTTGACTTGTAATGATTGACTAGGTCTCGCACTTATTGCTTTTCTTTTTTTTCTTTTTCTCTCCGTGACTCCCACACTATGTTATGCTTGCTAGTTTTTCGTGATGCCGTTTCCTTTCCTTTTCCTTAAGTTTATTGTTTTTACCATTAGTTGATAGATTTTATTTTAATGGGGTGCCGGAAGAACAGATCAGTGTTTTTCACTGTTCTGATGTATCTCTATTTGGCGCACATTTTTCGTTTTTCTTTTTGTTGTTTGTTTGTTTTTTTTTTTTTCGTTTTTTTATGTACACAAATTTTCTTTTGTTAATATTATGGGTGTACTTATTTTATGCGTTAACAAATTAACTTAAATTAAATTAATAATTTGTATGTTTGCCTCCATTACCAACTAGCGATTTCAAAGTTTTCTTTGTTCTTTTTAAAACATATATAACTCGATACTAATCCAGGCGGGCCGATAGCATTATTAATTATACTAGACCCACTTTTACTGATAGATAAATCAGTTTGAACAATGTTATATTAAACATCAATACATGTGGATGAAAACACACGATTCAGAAACAATTCGGCATACAGATACATCCATCATATGTTTTGCGATCGGATCTGACATATATGAAATGAATGACCGGATGTTTTTGCTTCAATGTTGTAGATTCCCATTTTCTTTCAGATTATTAAAACGCTATTTTAATTTCATGGAATTCATAGGATCGGTGAGGGTGTTATTCAAATACAAACACAACTGTAATCTCTGAAATAACTAATTTGCGGACTTAGTTATTAAAATTTGTTTTAGCTTCTTTTGTAATTATATTATTAGTTGTATAATTATTATACTTAGGTAGAATGCCTAATTTAAACTAGATTTGTCCATAAAATCGTCGTTCAGATATAATAGTAATCTATAAGAAAAAGAAGTAATGAACTTATTGACTAGAATGTTTTCGGTAGGCAATAATATATGCACTAAAGTATTAGAAGTTGCTTATTAAACTTCAAAGTTTTCAGACTAAAATTAACTTTCGTATTGTGTGTTGTATATATGTACGTGTAATGTGATTAATGAATTCATAGTTACTATTTCAAATTAGATTTGGTAATGTAATCAATTAGGGGTCTATACAAAAATCTACATAAACATAAAGTTTTAAAAAGTGAAGGAACACCTAAATTCACGAAACACTTTAACAAGATTTAATAAGAGATATGAAAAGATTTGCAGGATTTACTAATTTATCAGACGTTAAAGTTTATTAATCGTTCGACACAAATTTGTTGTTTAGAATAATAATATTAAAACCGATGATTCGAAGAAATTTAATTAAAATTATGAATAATCTGCAAACATCATTGAATACAGTAAGAATACAACAAAAAGGACTTAAACCGTCTTAAACGTTACTAAAAATAATTAAAAGCTGTAAAAGTGAATAATAACTATGAGGGATAAAAGCGCTTATAGGTAACTAAACAAAATAAAAGTTATAAGATGAACAAAAATTTCCTTAATAAATTTAGTAAAATAACAATAAATTTTAAAATTATGTAAATAATTATAAAAAAATAATGGCCTCAACTTATACAATTTAATTAACATGCACACTCAATGTTCAATATTGTACAGCCTTATAACCACCTTATAACTACACAAATTAGTAGAATTTATTCGACCTATAAATAACAACTATATGTTAAATAAACAAAAACAATCATAAAAAATTAAAAGCTACATAATTACAATAACAGCAATCATTATATCCTTCTACTAAATATACTTCCTTGATGTTCCATTGAAAAGAATTCATAAATCCATATTATATTGTATGACCATATCACAAAATATCACAAAACTATATATATCATAGTTTCCAATTTTTCCAAACACAGCATACAATAACTTTATAACACTAACTAAAAGCAAAAAAAAAGGAAATAAATAAATATCTCTTAATAACGGATACATTTTCAAATTCTTACAAAACGTTTTTATCAATCAACGCATAACTGCAACATAACTAAGTATATCTATCCAGGTTATAGATAAAAAAATACTTAAATATTTCAATATAACCATAGCATATAGAATTAATATAAATGTGAAAGATATTCTGAATAATCTTAAAAACAGAACAAAGAGACTACACAGAAATGAAGTTTACAAGATAAAACGTGAGAACTTTTCACACATACATGTAGACATCATACACGAGGAGAAATATTTCACAAGTTGTATGAGAAATTTTACTCATTACTAGAAATATTTATGTTTAAAAATATGCAGTGCCTTTTATACAGGTTATATCTTAATTTCCACTAGTTTGTTTGTTATCTCAGTACGATTTCTTGAGTCTTGTATTACTTGCCATTGAAATCGACATTATAGTACTTTCTTGCAATTCAAACAAAGGCATACGACATAACACAATGATGTTTTAGGTCCTATACCTAAAAAACAGGCATGGGATAGAGAAATAATTTTTTTGTAATTATTGGAAATACACATTTTTCCGGAAATGTGTAAAAAGATATTTTATTCATCACCATGAAGCACCTACACGCAGCACCCTATTGTTATTATGTCTGCAAAACCGTGGTCAAAATCCAGTAACAAAATCCGGCATGAAATCCACTCCACTCAGTCACTTTTGTGGTTGTAATGGAGTAAAAGATATGTGGGTTTGTTCCTGCCCAATGGTGTATATATTGCTTATTGACAAAGGTTCATCGTTGAAGATTATTTTTTGATGAAATTCAGATTTAATTGATTTAATTCTTGAATTAATTTGATCTGATCAGGGTTAGCCAAAATCCTTACTGGCACAGCAACATCCAATAATGACTTGAAATTTTCCGCTATAACATTTCTGGTGGAACAGTTATTACGATTACGGTTGTTTCTAAGTTTATTATAAGATGATAAATATATTCGTACTCTTAGTCCATCTCATCCTCTTTCAGGTGTTTCCGTCAACAAAGGTAGTTTGTTAAAACCATGATCAAAATCAACTACCGTATTTTAGGATGAACTTAATCTCGAAAGGTAAGACTGCTCACTTTATCACTGTTGTAGAAATTTTAATGTAGCACTGATACCATTGGTGTAGTTGAGACATTGCCAACAATTACCGACAGAGTAGTGATGGCCGATGAGCATATATCAAAGAAAAATACGCGTTGGAGTGGGCTTTTATAAAGGTTTTTTATGAAATAACTAAGCATCTCGTACTTTGTCTGATAAATTAGAATGTAAGTAATATTCATAAACTTTATTTATTATGCATGATATCCATTTTGTGATCTTATGTGTATAGTCTTAATAGGTCAGTAGTCTTGTTTAGGTGTCAATCATAATGAGTAAATATCAGCAAAAGCTAGGATTGCGTTCTTATAAACATTACCCACCAGAAACTCTTAATACTAAAAAGGTTACAGATTTTTACAGATGATTGGTCCTTACGTACCATCTTCAATAAGTTTAAAATGCCATTTAGGTACATTCCCTAGTACATACATTGGTATTTATATTTAACACTCATAAGAGCTGCTAAATTGTTGTGGAGATCGGGGTTTCCCACTAAAAATTAACTACAAAGATACTTGACGAAAAGGGGTCTTCAAAAAAACTCCACTAATCTCACTCAAACTTTAGATGTTGGGTTTTCCCACCTTTCAAAGTAGCATGGAGATAGTTGGTTTAAACCTATTCGCAGCAGACATCTTCAGAGAAAACATATTTTCCTATATTACTAGCTTTTACGCTTACTAAAACGAGTGATGAATCTGAAAATTCAATAAAAAATGATTTAGTAAGTTCATGTTGTTCAATCGGTACTGTTCATTAAGATCCAGAGAGAGGTTTCAAGAAAATTAAGAATTAAAGCGTTTAAATTGATATTGACGATTCTGTAGTCAACGTTTTAGTTAATTTTTTGAAACAAGAAAAGTTCACTACAGTCAACAGTTCAACCAATAATGTAGAACATTAAATAATAAAAATCTCATGTGGAAGCTGAAAAGAGCGTTGATAACGAAAAAGAAGTATTATTCTCCAAAATGTGATAGAAAATGATGAAAGAAAAAATTGGGCTGTTATTGCTAAAGCCACATAAGTAGATTCAACTAAAAAAGTCTTCAAAGTTTAAGAAGACGACGAATTTGTAGCAGACCTCGAAGGTTCCGTTTATTACACATTCGAGAAAATAATAGATGTAATTTAAATGATATTATCATACATTATACAACAAGACGATCGAAAATACTTGATAATACGAGACGTATGCCTGAAACACCACGAGACGAAGGTCGAGTGGTGTTTTTTAAGGCAATACGTCGAGATTCCAGTATTTTTGATTGTCGAGTTGTATATGGCTAGATTATTTCATGAATAAAAAATATATTTTTAGAATTTTAATATTTTTTAGTTGTTTACTAATAAATTACAATGATTGTTATGGAAAGTTTCATGGAAAATTATTTAAATGTTTTACGAGCGATAATACAAAGGTTTGTATTACAGCGATAATATAAAGGTTCGTATTATCGTTCTTCATGGTTACAGCCAAATAACTGCTGAAATACTCACAATTGATGAAAAACTGCGAATTCATATTGGTTGTTAACGTTATGAATGAAATGGTCATATTAACTCATGTTCTCATTGAACAAAATATTTAAAATAAAAGAATTTTAATAATGGGGTGAAGTTAGAGCAATTTATGATATGTAAAATTCTGTAATAAACATTTCCACCTTTATCAGTACCACAAAAAGATTTTTTTAACACAAACAATGTAATATTACAAACAAATGTCGAATACTTTCAAATTTATAATTACATTTCTTTTCAATATTCATTCCAGTTCATGTAAACAATAAAATTCATATTGAAAATACATCCAGATGTTTTTTACGAGTTACAATAACAGAGTTCAAAAAATATTTAAATATAGCACATCTGAAAAACACCCATTAATATTAAGAGTGGAGATTTCTTTCGAGTTTTTTTTATGAATCGTACATTTCCATTAATTTACAATTCTTTGACAAAAACATTTAATTTTTGAAATAAACATAAATCAATTTTTGTTATATTTAAGATGGTTACTAAGATATTTAATCTAATTTCACCGAATATGTAGTTGTAAGGTATTTAGAGACACCTATATTTTAATTTTAATTTTAAAAATTAAGCCACTAAAAATCTTCTTATAATATTGTTATACGTTTTAAATATTTTTCGAATGTTTCATCCATACTTTACATAAAAGGATGACACGGGTATATTTTATTACATTATTATAGAAACTCATCATTAAAACAAACGTGCTCATTAAATAGTAAGTAGCAATTATTTAGATATTAAAGAATAGGTTAATAAGTGTATTTACGAAAACATTACTATGGAAAATTCCGTTACTTTACTTCCGTAATCATATCCGCTGACTAATAATAAGCCAGGAAATTAAACAAAATCGAATATGTTGTGGTATAATGAATGAAGATAAGATTATTTTTTACGAATAGTAATTTTAATTAATTTTTATTTGATTCATATTAGTTAGTTTGTTAATACAGTTATAATAATATTTTAATTTTAAAACGCAACATATTTATTCCTTTATGCTATTATTGGATGTTTTTAAACGTAGTTATGTGGTCACAAAAATAAATCTTTATGTAAGGTAAGAACAATAGAAAAAAATACAATAGATCGTAACTATAACTTTTTTGTACGATCTACAGTGTTTTACAACTTAACTTATATATTTAACTTAACGTTATTTTCCAAAAATTTCATTTTTTTCTAATTTAATAAATTATTAACCACAAGTTGCTTAATATGTCGTAATAGCTTTCCCTATTTCGGTTTTTTATTATTATACACATTTTAATTTATATGAAACAGTTTTAGATGCGTAAATTTATTAAAAAAATTATTGAATTTTACTTGTTATTATACGTCACAACAACGTCAATGTACTTCTGCCTGCCAGTTGTGAAATTATTTTCATTGAAAACAATAACAAAAAAATGAATCATATTTTCATTCAACAAGTTGTAATGGAAAATTTCATAAAATTTTCTTGTCACTCATTAAAATGAAATTGTGTTTTGCTGAGCATTTACGTTTCTATTTTTACTGCTACGTTAACTAGTTCAAAACAGTTAACTAGTTAATAATTGAAAAGTTAAAAAATTTATAACCGAGTTAATAATCTTAGGTCTGAGTGATATAACACATCAAGGAACTTAATTGGAAATGATGTTTGGAAAATTTTAGCACCTTTATTTTTAAATTTTAATTTATTTTTAATACATTTCAAATTAACACTTGTCTACAATCAGTGCCAAAGAATTTCAATCGATCAAATTTGTCTACTAATTTCCGATTGACTCATTCTTATTGTTACTCAATCTATGAATTTTGCATTCCAATTACACAACGTAACCTTCCAAAGGAAGACGATTTATAAATGAATTTTAGAAAATAATTTGTTTATTTTATTTTAACACGAACTTGAACTGATTTCTTTCTTGTTAGGATGTTGAAGGTTTGAAATGTTGATCAATATCAAGATCGACTCGAAATAGATTTTTCTTACCCACAGTTCAACCTCGAAATTTACAGGGCAGATCTATGCCAATGTACTAAAATAAAAGGTCGATGCAAATTTACACACAGTAGTATATTGTCGCCTACAGACTAAATCGAAAAAAATCCTGTTAATTTATAATTTATTGACATCAATAATGTATATGGAATTAAAAGATTTAGATGAAGAGGTGAGTTTCATGTTAATCTAAGTTAAATATAAAATTGTTTACTGTCTTTTAAAAGCGCGGGTAGTAAAGTATATTTTTATTTAATGCAAAAAGTACACGATGTTGAGGTATTTTGCAGGCGAAACAGTTTATCAATCAAAAAGTGTTGCTTTTGCCAAAAATTTTGTTCGCCCCCGTCAGTGTATTCATTAAGAATTTTATTTTTGACCAGATAATATACGACGAAGAACCTTACGAAGAACTCGCGTCACCATAACGTCATTCACTTTGGTACCAAAATACTTTTATTACGCACTAAAGAATTGATGATGTTAAATGTTTACTTTATTTTAAAATATAATTTAAATAAGAAGAAAACATGCATTAAATGCAATCATACTGAAATAAAATTTTGAAACTACTCTTTCTACTTCTTGAATAACATTACAATTAACATTTACAATTAATTTTCGAGCTAGATAGACCGATTTTTATTTTTTGGTAAATGCCCCGAGATTTTGAAGGATCTAAGAATTGATGTTAAATTTTGCAGATAAAACTTAAATGTTTAACGAAGTTTCTTAGATTTGGTTATGTTATGATAAAGTTTATACACTAATGTTATATATTTTATAAAAAATTAAAATTGTAATGATATTTCATAGAATATATTTGATGTCATTGAAATTTGTTTTAATCGAAAATAGAAAATTTGAAGTTGTTATTAGAAAATTCGTTAAATTTTCTTTGGGGTTGGTTATGTTTTATTGAGTTATTGTTAAACTTCTTGTTTGAAATTAAGGTTCTGAAGTTTCATGAGCTGAATTTGATTTTATTGAGATTTATTTATTATTATTTCGGATTAAATTTAAAATTTATTTGTTAATAATTAAAGATTACTTAAAGTTGATGTTAAATTTTGAAGGTCACTATTTTGGTGATATTTCTTGGTTACAGTCAAGTTTTATGAGTTAATGTTAAATCATCGTAATCAAAACGAAGGATTTGATAAAATTTTATGGATTTCATTTAGTTTGATTAAGCTTTTTCCGCTCGATTTCTAAAAATTTTAAAGTTTTTATTAGATCGAATTGAAATTATCCATTAACAATTAACGTTCCAACAAAGTTTCATACATTACATTTAAAGTTTCGGGGAAACATTGCTAATAAAAATTGAAGTTGTGGTAAGGTTCTTAATTTTAGCTACATTTCGATTCGAAGATTTTTAGATTAATGTTAAATTTCCTGTTGAGAATTAAGCTTTTGATGGATTGTGTGACTTCATTAAAGTTTCTTTTGTTGATATGAAAATTTTGTGTTGAAATTTGTGTTTTCAATGTGATATATTTATTTATATCGTAAGCAATCTTGTCCACAGATTAATGGGCTACAATCCCTGTAGTCCAACTTAAAATTTAAACAATACGAATAAAAATCAAGAATACAAGGATGAAGTTTCCTTAATTTAGTTCGGGTTCGATAAAGTTTTTTTTAAGTTAACATTAAATTAACTTAAATCATCAGGTAACGTATTGATAATAATGGCTAAGAGAACAAAGGATGATAATGACACGAATTTAGTTCTACTCTTGACTTTTATCTTTGCTGTAGTTGCGAGAGCAGAGAATTTTAGGTTTCTGTCTAGTGTCCCATAGTTTCGTACTCGTTAAACTGGGATCTTGTCGTTTCGATTGTGATCGTAAAAGAAGCGTAAATTTCCAGTTATGTCAATGAGTTGATTTGTAAGCCGAATCTCTGTTTATCAATAAATCTGAAGCATCAAAGTTTTTGTCGTCTACATAAAATAATGAATATTCATTGTATATTGAATTCGTTTAGATGTCATAGCAGACAACATTATATTGTGAATGGGGGATCAGCGAGGGAAGTCATTAAGATGATAATTTGCGACAATAATGATGCTTCAACTTTACTATACATGAGCAATAAAAGGAATTGGTTGATTACATTTAAAAGAGTAAAATGCAATGTTTAGCATATCTAGTTTGAATGCTAGACGTTTGTGCTACACTGAGTCAATATCTTTTCAGAAATCCAGAATGCTGTGTTTCTGTTACTAGGAGATTGATGTGTGTGATAACGCGTCACTTGGATGTTGGAAATTAGTACACTCAGTAAGTGAGATGTGGATTTTCCAGATTGGAAGCTATATTAGCAGGGTAGATCGTCTTTGTCTTTATGAAAACGTATTCATGAATCACTTTTATATACTGTGGAATGTGCACTATTTATCACATTACTTTCAATTGGACTCTTGCCGTATACTGCTGCTTGTATAGCTCATATAGTGGGAGTAATTGGCTTATCATTTCCCAAACAGACAATTGTGTCAGACTTCAAAAGACTGTTTCAAGATTCTCACTATTCTGAGCACCTGTTCCACTGTTCTATATTGGTCACTGAAGCGAAATAAGTGTGAGTTTGATATTAATATTGTTGACATATATTTGACGTTTGGTCAAAGTTACGGTCATATAGTAGCATGACAGTGCGACACAGTGTCGGTTCTGACATTTCCTGTTCTTTCTTGAGTACAACCTTTAATTCAAGAAAAATATGAGTGACAATTGTGGTATTTAACATATCCTTAAACATTTGTATGTATGTGTGAAGGAAAGGGGAGGGTATGCTTCCGCATACAGCACCTAGGCCCCAACGGGCCCCTTGTACTTCCTCCTGCACTCTCTATTAAGATATTAAGATATATTATTTATTAAGATATATTAGGGTTTTTGTAGCGATTTTGTGCTGCTATAGTCATACTACAAGGTGTACTATTTTGTTGTAAGCGATGTTTTTTTTTGAATAACTTGAAAACAACTTAATATTTTATTTGAATTCGATGATTTTATTGAAATTTGGACTTGTATAATCAGGCAAACAGCAGCTATAGCGTCATTATTACGGCGTATACGGGCCTTAACTTTGGATTTCGATGTTGCCAGAGAATCACTGGCATTGAATTTTACCACTAAACTTCATATTGTCTTGGCTGTGGGCGTTGAACGACCGCGATATTTTGCTCTGCACACGCGTCGAGCAAGCGTAACAGTGGAACTTTTTTGGAAATAAAATTCAACCATTTCTGCACTTTTTCAGGCATGGTTAAAATTGTACTACAATGATATTTGCAATGCGCCATCAAACATGGCGATTTGACAGCTGGTTGTCGAGATATTCAAAAGAAATATCGGTTACAACAAGATGGTACACCCTGTATATTTGACATATTGTTTTTTACTCGTACGTTGTCGTTCGCGGAGTTTATCTATATTTTGAGTAAGTTAGAATTCTGAAAGAAGTTAGTAAGGAATTTATAGTACCCACTTCCATTGAAACTTCAATATACCTGCTTTATAGTGCGCTAATCAGATCAATATTGACTTATGCTTACCGGTTACCGAGGTGCCTACCAGCTAGCTATACATAACTGTAGACGAGTCTTGGCGTTTTCGAAATGTTCAACAGCATGAAGACTTAACAGGGCAACTTAAAATGACTAATATTGAAGTATTCATAAAGAATATGACCAAAAACAAAATCAAAATCAAAACAAAACAGAATCAGATCACATTGAAATGATGAGCAACTCAACTTTAAAGCCCAATTTCCAAAATAGATAGATTATGGAAGAAAACAAAATGGATTCTTCTGTAGTTAAAAGTTTTTTTGAATTAAGTTCATTTAATCAATTTTTTTTGATCTCCTTACTACTTTTTAGGTAAGTAAAAAGATAAAATATTATTTTATTTTAATATTCTGTATTCTTCTTCGTCTTCTTGTTTTTCTTGTCCCCTATCTACTTCACAGTGTAGAATCTAGTATCCACGTCTTGAAAGTATTCCAATCACTAGCCATTCTTCGTACTTCGGCCCCCTTCACTTTGCCCCCTTTTCTACGCCATTTTGTCTATTATTTCTCTCCACTTCTTTTTTCTTTTGGTTTCATATTGAACATATTCTTTGATATACTTTTCTCATCTATTCGAACCAGGTGGCCATACTATTTCAGCTGTTTCTCTTTTATTTCCTCTAGTAAATCCATCAAGCTTAGTTGTTCTTTGACATTCTTGTATTGTTCTATGTCTCTTCTTGTTTTTCCTACTAGTTTTCGCAGATGTGTTAATAATCATAACAATAATCATAATAATTAACATTGTCCAAGTTTCCGATGATTTTGTATAGATATAATTTTGTTTTAAACTTAGTTCTTTCTTACCTACCAGGATATTATTTATATGATAAAAGACTACACTATCTTATCATCTCTACTAATCATGGTTCCTAGATATTTGTATTTTTCTAACTGTAGTCGTTTTTCTTAGACTAGAGTTACTTTTTCTTTTCATCTATTCTTAGATCTACTTTTTCTCTTCCTTCTCTCTTAGTGATTTGTAGGATCGATAGAATGTAAATACCTAGTTTTTTAATTTTAAAATGATCTTTAGTGTGATAGCCCTTGACATGAGTCAATTCAGCCTATAATTACTCATATTTTATTTATGAGATTGTTTGTGGTTTCTAAATAATTTCTTCGCAGAATCTGTGTGATATTTTATGTAAATTTAATAGGTCACCTATTTCTATGCTGGAAATTTCCAAGTCTACTGACGATGCAATAAATGAGTACGATGCCAAATGAATGTTTCTGGCAGAAGTAGCGATATTTTAGATTCGGAGACTAGATTTAAAAAAAAAGGTATCGTCAGTATTATTTCTTGACTGTTATAACCTTAATACACCCTGTTAATCTTCAAAATCAGAAGTTATGATTTTCATATCACTTATGATCAACTTACATATAATCTTGACAAATAATATTTGGACTATATCTGCACATTCACGGATTAATTTATTTACATTTATCATACGTTTTTCATTTTCACATGGTTATTCAACAATTTCTTCTAAGTTATTGTGATTTATTTCGTATTGTTGCAGCTGTTTTTATTAAATAATTCCGCAGATTCGAAATTTCAATATTAGATTTGAAATAAAGTTCAATCGTTTTCAACATTATCAATAAAATTTTAATACTGTGCTAGTACAACCAAAGAAAAACTATTTGCAATAAAATCAAAACTATTCATAAACTAAAAACTACATTAAATCCATTTTATGTTCTCTCGTAAATAACATTACCGCACTTTTACGACAGGTTTTGTGTCTAATAACCACATGGTCATACCATAACGGTATTGAATTTGATTTTAAAATTTTTCTCAAGAAATATAAAAAGAATATTTTATATATAGGTATTTAAAATGATTGGCGTTCATGCACAATTTAATTGATTAGTTTTAAATGATACATCGATACATTTATTGGGATCGAGATCAAGTAATTTTCCACTCGTGCCCGTCTGTTTTATATCTAGATATTTCCGGATAAACCAATCAGCGCGAAAGTATTTCGAACCACGATTATTTACGGCCAATTCGCACATATTAAATTATCTTATTGTGGTCAATTAAGTTTTTGTCGCTCGCAATTTTTAAATCAACTATTTTTAGTTATGTAAAAATAATTGAATACAACATTATGGATTGTAAAATTATAACACCCATAATGAATTCATCCTGTTTAAGAACACAGCAGGTCATCATATTTAATATTAGATCCCTACTACAAAGTATGTTGTGTTTGCTAATGATGGATAACGACAATAAAATTGTCCTAGAAAAAAAATAATGATGTGACCCCGAAAAAAGAAATGAGAAAAAATTGTTCTTCACTGTCAAGATCTGTTTTAGTATAACTTTTGTGGCATTTTATCATCTTTTCCACGAAAATATCGAGCAATATAATTCTTATGATAATGTGAGTATCGATTTCAAGAATTTCTTCTAGGAATGACTATCAATTATTAAGTTATTGAATTTCGATTAACTGTTTTCAGTTTTTAAATTCACTCCAACATTATTTATAAAGATTAAGATCCGATTAACTTAACTCTAAAACTTCTATTTCAAATAGGGCCGTGTTAAAAGTCGTAAACACCAATTACTTCAAACGTGAAGACGCCTTTAAATTATAAATTAAATGCTGATGAAAATTATACGATTATAAGTAAGATTAAAGACTAGTATCGTTTAATGAATCGCTGAAAAAAGATTATCGATTTGTGAGATGTTTATCGATTTGTCCACCAACAAGGTTATTTTAAGATATATAGCAACTGAGAATCCTTTGAAATTTAGTGTCCTTGAACTAAGATGACTTATTTTTGAAATGAATTGGTCATATTTATCAAATTAAATAAAAAATGAGTCAATTTTTCCTGAGAGGTAGAAAATGAGACGTCTGGTTATGTGTTTATGATATATAACGAGCAGCCATAATTGTGCCATAATGTTATAGTTTAAGAAAAGTTTTGGAATATGGAAGTGGATATTTTGATAATTTGTTCTCTCAATGATAAGATGTCTATTAGATCTGAAACACAAGTATCATATCTAGTAAAATTGTTGATCTTAAATATACTACTGTTAAATTGTTATTGTTAACAGTAACAATCGCTCATTATATTATATTCATGTGTTGAACAGCGTATTCAGTTGAAACCAAGATACGCTGTCAGCTGAGGATTCATCCTACCTTTACAATTCACTACCATTGTGATCCCCAAAATTCTCAGTTTAAATATATAGACTTGCCTACTTAGAACTTCAAGCGTACAGACCGTTGTATCGAATATTGAGTTAGTTCCTTTTAGCTTCAATATAGTTGATGCGGCAAGAGGTTTGTTATAATAAACTGCATAATGTCTTTGACTTTCTAGTCTCTAAAACTGTGAAGGGTTCTCTGAGATTTCTTTGACTCGTGATTTTTAGAAGGGAAATTAACGTTGGGATTCACATGAAGAGAATAAGTATGCAAAATACGAATGTGCCAAATTGATATAGGTATTGTTTGAGCGAATTTAAACGTTATCTTTATAGAAGCAAGTTATCACTGATCCTTACAGTTTGATGCTTCTGAGCATACATCTAGTCTTGGAACGTTATTATTAACAGCGCATTTTAAATTTTAAAACGAAGGATAATTTCAGTACAAGCATCATTACTGCCTTCGTGAATTACTTAATATTTACTTGGATTCAAGCTAAGTCAAGCTAGCTATTCAAGTAATCAAGCTCTTCATTTGTCAATAGAATATTTTACTGTAGAAAGAGTTGCAGGGTTATTGAAGCATGCATAGAACACTCTTACTGTTGGAATTGACGGGATGCCAACTTTTTGTTAAAGAACGGTGCATCAATTCTAACCACACTGTTACATGCGATTTTCAAGTAGTTTCGAATAAAGTTTGCTGACATTGAGAACTACAGGCCATCACTGCTTTACAGATTTGCGAAGTCCTTCAAATCGATATATTTGGAGTTGTGGTTGCCGTATGGACTTAAAATTAAAGTTTAAACAAAGATTTAAAAAATATTGCAATATGCTGAAGCCAATTTTCTATTATTTATGCTTACGATTAAGTCATAGTAACTGTATGTAGAATATTGTAGCTTCTGCTTGCGTGTTTGTTCTAGTATTTCCTTCGGTTTCTGATCCATTTTACCACGTTTTGTATACTGTATATTTGCAGCTACCAGTTAATTCATTCCCCACTTTTATCATCGTTCTACAATAAATAAATTACTATATTAGACTAGATTTAGCGATTTTTCTAGACGGTTCGATAGTGTCTATTTTCGGAAACCTTGTTGCTCTTCGCTAATCTGTATAGTACTACATGTTTCTTCTAGGATTGTTTTTCTAAATGCTGTAAGCGTGCTTTAAGAAGAGTTATCCCGCGATAATTGTCAAACGTTGTTTGTTTGCCCTTTCTGAAAATTGGGATCTTTACTCTGTTTTTTCATTCGCTTAGTATATTCTGCTTAGTTATCTGCTCCTATGTATATATATCAGCATTTCATTTATTATGTCATCAGGTCCTAGACTTTTCCGATTTTTAAGTTATTATAGAATGTTTTTTATCAAACATTTTATAGCAACGGTTGTTCTTTTTCCTTATTATCTTTGTATAGCTTTCCGAAATATGGCTTCTACTTGTCTGCATTGCTTTCCATTTTATTTCTTCTTAGCATTCTCCATTATTTTGTTAATTGCTCCCAATATTTGAACTAAAACTCTTTAACTCTTCTCTCCTGACAACTTCAAACGTTTTTGTGAAGAAGACCAGCCGTGAAAGACTGCGTACTTATGTTCCCCTTCCTCTATTTTTCTTTATCCTTGTGTTTAGTCTGTTTCTAGCGCTTCATTAGCAGCATTGGTGATGTTTGCTCTTAGGGTATCTATGTTGGCTGCATTAATTGTTCTCACATCGCGTATCATCTGTGGTGTTATCCTTCTATTAGCGATGCCATGAATATTTATCGTGTTCAAAGAAGGTATTATGGTTTCATTTGTTCATGAATAATTTTTTTTGTAACCAGCAACTCGTGCGCCGTGCAGAACTTTATTGGGGTTAGTTCCGCCATCCCCGCGATATTTTTAAACTTTTCTAATTACTTTTTGAAAAAGTCACCAGATCTAGGTACTTTTCCAATACCAACCTAATTTCTTTCCCCAAGTTTAGGTTGGCACAGCTCCCTATACTTATATCTTTAATATCTTTATAATATCTTTATAATATCTTTATAATATCTTTATCTTTATTGTGCAAAAACATTCAAGTGTTACACTCGTCAATCAGTACTACAATCTACAATAACCGTACAGACAAGTATAATAATAATTATAACATAGCAAACGCAATACATTAATTATAGCAACAATAGTTATAATTACAAAAATAAACGCAAACAAAACACAGCAAATTACGCACGTGATCAATAAGAGTCAAAATTAATTACGGTTCCGATACACATACATTGAAATTTTCGGACGTAATTGTGTCGTTTAAAAAGTCAGTACATGAGTAGTAGGCCCGCTCAACCAGAAATTTACGAAGACAGTTCCTTAGAGATTTAAGAGGCAATCCGGCGACAGTGAGTGGCAGTTTATTAAAAAACTTGACAGCAACAATATTTACACTTTGGTGACCCCTTCATAATCTGAATATTTAGGTATCAGACGCCCATTGTTTCTAGTGTGGTGGTTATGGACCTCACCATGTGTGACAAAATGCTCTGTACCTGTTAATGTAGAGTATGCTGTGGTATATATACAATGAAGGAAATGTCAGAATTTTCAATGAAACAAAAGAATTCCTGCAGTCATCACGGTACTTTACATTATTGAGGACGCGGACTGCACGTCGCTGTAGTCTGAAGACACAATCGCACGATGAGGCCCCACCCCATGCAACTATTGCATACGACATCAACGACTGGCAGAGGGAAAAATATGCAATCCGTAATGACTGCCGCGACACGTTCTTACTCAAAACCCGCAGAAAAAAACGCTACCACTGAGCTTCCCACAAACTACTCGGATTAACGTTAAACTGCTTTCGAAGTGTAAACGTTGATAACCATTGCAAACCACAGCTCGGCATTAGTCTTCGATGAATCAGCTAAACCACAAGCAGTCTGGGCATTCTTGCTTTTACTGATTAAAGTGGTGTCGTCTGCATACATGATTACGGACGCACCGTGAATGCTGTTAGCTAGATCATTGACGTAAATTAAGAAAAGAAGAGGTCCCAGGATTGACCCCTCAGGAACCTCGATATTAACGATCATTTCCTTAGATAAGTTACCATGACAGTTTACAATTTGTGTTCTATTAGTTAAATAAATTTTTATTAAAGCAACGCTTCCAGAATCGAAGTTATATTTAGCTAATTTCTTTAGTAATAGATCATGTTGTACACAATCGAAAGCCTTATAACATTGGAGCGTGACGTCCTAGCGGGAGCATGGGGAGCAACTTCGGCTGCAGAACTCTCATTATTCTACTACTTACGCAGATATTTTTGCAAGTCTCTAGATTCTAATCTTGTTAACGACTGTTTGTAATTCTTCATAAAACTTCTCTTTGTCTTCCCATTCTTTACTTATGTCAAGTGCATACACACTTATGAAATAAATTTTGTAGTCGTGGTTTATTATTGTGACTTGTAATATTCTGTCATTAACGTATTGTTCGCTTTCAATATATCCAAAGATGTATTTATCAATTTCGGGCTTTCCTTTTTCTTTCTTTTTATCTCACTAATAGCACATATTTCAATGTTGTTACTCTTTAATTCATTAATTATTTCCTGATCCTCTCTTGCCCAGGACATGATGCTCTAGGTAGCGATTCTAACTTACCTTTTTCCGCAGGTAGAAAGTTACTCTGATCCGGGAAGCCTTCTATTTTAACCGGTCTTGGGACCGACAGTGGCAGTTACTAGGTTACTCAATCCACCTAGCACTTACGACAGTCGGAGTTATATCACTTCTTAAAAGTATCAATTTTTTTCTATGAGACTTCCAGCTCCTTTATAAAATAAACGAATAATATTAATCTGATTATGACTACTAATTACGTATGTACAGAATGATTCAAGCTCATCACCACATCAACTTTTTACCACATTAATGTAGGATACCTTTGGTATAATAAAAGCCTCTTACATCAAAATCTCTAATATTTGTTGCGACGACCAAAAAAAAATCTTTTTCAAACTAAAATTATTTCGAAATTTAAGTTGACTTTAAAAAGAAGCTCAACAAATGCATCGAGTGTACGCGTCCCAGAACCCCAAAATAGAATGGGTTAGGTAAAATTGATTTCATTGCTTCTTCACTAAAATGTATCGTTATTTGTGATATTGCGCAATTCGGCAAGTATCAGATCTTCTTTGCAGAAGAAATCAAAGACAACATCCACTCCAACGATATATATGGCCCTACATTTCTTACGCATTAAACATAAATGAAATATTAAAAAGCAGTTAAGCTATTTAACGATACAATTTGTTTTCAGTTGCTTTTTCTGTCCTTTTCTAATATGAACTAAACCATAAACACATTAAATTTTATTTCAAAAATCCATCTCTCTCTAAGAAATCAATAAGTTTAACCTTGTTTTCGATCTTGCTTCCGAACGTTCGTCTGAAACTTCCTGATTATATGCGACTATAGCTTTAAACGCAGTTTTTTTTATAAATAAAAACTTAATTCATAACTTAAATTCATTTGGTTATTTTGTTTATTTGAAACGAAGGTTTTTGCATAAATAATATAATTTGGATTTCAAGTGTTGCTGTAGAAGATAATTAACTTGATTACTAAATTCCAATTAAAAAAAAACGTTATAAAACTACGTCACTTTTCCGTTAATTCAATTCGAATTCGTTTTTTCTAACCAACGTAACAATAGATAATTTATAGAATGATGACGCTGTCTCGTCAATCGATTGTTATCTGATGGTAAGCAGTATTAAACAGAAATCATACCCAAACATCCCTATCTATATTTCATAACAGATAAATCGATAAAAATATAATTATTATTGAACGTATCATTTATGAGTAAAATTTAATCTAAAGCTTAACTTGAAAAGAAAGATGCATCAACACGTGTAAATAAATATAGATTGATAAGTTAATTTTCCAACATTTTTTATTACACATGGTTGAACTCTATCTTAATAGTTGGTGTATAGATTTACTACTACGCAATAAAGTTGGGCTGTAAGGTCAACTCTGTAAAGCTATTGTTCTATTGATATTAACGGAAAATTACCAATGAACCGCAACGTTGGTTGGTTTATGTACCGTGTCATTTTAAAGGGAATTAGAGAAGAAATAACATAGGTCGGAGTATGTAATTTAAGATGATTTCCTATTTCGTGGAAATAAATGGTTTGTAGATTCATTATTAAAAAATGTAAAAGTGAAATCAACAAAGTAAAAGTAATCAATGGTATCTAGTAAGACTTCAAGTAATTTGATTGGTGGTTTAGAAAATAAATTAAAACACACAGAGTGGGTGTTTTTAATTATAAAATACAGAAATCATTTAAGATATTAATTTGGATTGGCTTTCTATATCGTAAACATAATATAAATTAACTAATAAAGTAATGTATGTTACTATTAATATAATTTTTTAATATATACGATTAAACGATGTCCTATTTATCAAAGAATAATTTTTTTTATTATTTTGAGCAGAAATGTCATTAATAAATACATCATTTTTTATATCTAAATTTAACAAATCTTTTTGTTAATAATTTCTTTTCTCGTTGTAATTATTTTAAGTATCTGATATTCATGTGACACCTTGCCAATATAATTTGGTTATTAATTTGCCGACTGTCTTCAAAGAAACTTCTAAAATTAGGGGTTACTTTCGTGGAACATAAAATGACCTTTAACGAGCACATTATAAGTGGGTTAAATAATTTTGCTACCTGCCCCATCTCCATAACGAAAAAAATCTTTTACGTTTACCTTTTAAATTACCACAGAAATAAAGATCTTTTGTTTGAAATCGTTACTGTTTTGGTATTTAGAAACAGTAGGTTTCCGGCAAAACGCATCTGTTATTTGAATACCTGTATCTGACCTGTATCGTTTACCAGATAACAAAGAGCGGCGATTATTATTTTCGGAGATTAGAATCTATGACATAGATATTTGCAATATATTCCTATTTTTGTTATTTTTGAACACTGATATTAGAAAGGTGAGTCAAATGGAATTTAGCATAAAAAGAGTCCCAAATAATAGTTAAGTATCCGGCAAGTTCCAAAACGAAATGTCCTATTGTACAAGTAGAAATGGAAGATTTGTATATATTTGAAGAAGATTTCGCCTTATCAGATGTAAATAAAGATCTACATTTTGAAGAAAAGCTTTCAAATGGTTCTGACGACAGTTCTTGCGAAATAGAGACGAAATAGAGTACATGGAATGTATAGAGGAAGAGGACGGTGCTGTTTTCTCAGACGAAAGAATATATCAAAA
This sequence comes from Onthophagus taurus, assembly GCF_036711975.1. Lineage (NCBI taxonomy): Eukaryota > Metazoa > Arthropoda > Insecta > Coleoptera > Scarabaeidae > Onthophagus > Onthophagus taurus. The sequence continues at coordinate 28,396,563 of NC_091966.1, forward strand.
GGAAGATAACCAACATTCTAAATCACTTCGGTCAAAATGACGTCTTCGCCGTCGTGAAAATATTGTAACAGATAAACTTGGTCTCAATGTCAATGTCAAACGCTACTTATAGCATCATCGATATTTTTAAATAATTTATTGATGAAGATGTGAATACCCTTGTATGTAAGATCACAAATCAAGAAACTATTAGAGATTATCAACTACATAATCAAAATAGTAAGTTTGAAAATAGGTTTTCTCTGCATCTATGACTTTATGCAGATTCATTTATACTATATAAAATATTAACAATCGATAAACAGCTAGTTCCATTTCAGAGGAGATGCTCATTATGACAATTAATGCAGTGAAAGCCAGCTAGATATGGATTAAGGATTTATCCTGTTGTAGACGTAAAGATATTGCAGTTAACAAAAAAAACACTTGGAGGACAGTCAACATAGAGGACAGTTCGAAAAATTATCAAGCGGTGAAAAGCTTTTGAAACCCGTATATAACACAGGATTTATTACCCAGTGGTCCGTATTATTCTTGATGCATCATTGTTTGCGTAGAACAATGCTATTCACCGAGATGTCTTCGTTGAAACAGTCACAGAGTGCACATTACAAATAATCAACAAGATGTTTGACAACGCTGACAATCATCACATCAATTCGAAGAAGTACAAAAGTCATCATTTATGCTATCTGAGGATCAATTTTTGAGAATCATAGGTATTAATAAAATAAAATATCGTATTTTAAAAGATATAAAAAATAAAATAAAAGAAATCATTTTTGAACATCTGTATCTACCAAACTAGTGATATTAATATAGAACAGGTTGGGTTAAATCGTCATATTTTCATGTCTAGTATCTCGAGTTTCAAGGTTCTTTCTGACTCTTTGAATTCTACTCCCTGAAAACAATTTTTATGGTGCAGTGGTGTGAGAAAAATATCTTTTATCTCTTAGATTTATTATACTGTGTGGATAAAACATGTTTCTTCAACCATAATCCCTAAACTTCTTCTCTTTTGTAGTTGCGTGCGTTTACATGGTCAAGGAGTCACAAATTTGTATATGATGATGCGAAAGTAATAACGGATAACATCAACGGATAAGATACTCAAACTATTAACTATCATTAACTATTTGACTATTTCTGGATCAATTTTTCTTACCTCTTGTCAAATCCATTCCTTCAAACAGACGATGTTCTCGAGTTTGTAAACATACACTTTGCTCGTTAAATGGCGCCATGAAATGAACTCAAACAGCGTAACGAACTCCTGTCCATTCAAAAATCCACATCAATCCAATTTTACGGTAAAATATTATTCAAATACATTCAGATACGAAGGGATAATGAGATGATACACAATATTTATGAAGCTATTGGTATTGGAAATAAAACTTGCTTCAAAAACTGCAAATGTCTTGCATCAAAATGGCATCATCAACATTTTTTGACAGTCTCAAAATTCCATTTCTTTCTAAATTAGCCCAGAAGATCACTTTTATTGAAAACTATGTAAGAGTCTCTTGCATCTGTCTGCGATTTTATAACGTCCAATATCTACAAATTTGTTGGTTCATTATCCATTTACTCAAAAAAAAGTCATCCAAAGCAATAATATTTTTCACAAACATTAGATTACTATTACACTGAATTTGTATCTCTTCATTAAATAGACGATCAAAATCATGTTTTGATAGTGTAATCAAAAGCTTTTGGTTTAGAAATTCATTTCTAGACCTATTTCATAAGAACTCGCATGAGAATTATCACCAATTCTCAACAACATTTCAAATTACGCTTTTTCGTCAATTATGGAACAATCAGCTCTTACAATTAATAAATCGTAAATGCTCATGATCTATGCATTTGACTACAATTTTACTAACTATATTGGTGTCCAAACGTGGTGTACCAAAGTTGTTCTGCTCATATCTACAAAAACATATATCAAAAGAATTTCAATTGAATCATTCTCACAAAAGGGATATTTTTGATATTATGTAACTTACTAGTACTTGCTATATGTACCACGTAATATAATAGGACCAATCGATTTGTTTCTGCTTCTAATTGACGATGTTATTTGGACCCAGAACAATGAAATTTGTACGTCAATCAACAGAAGAAGAATGTTATTACAAAAACTATGCAGAAAATGAAATCTTTTATTGCTATTATTTTACTTATAGATATAGAAAGCTCTCCATCGTGTTATATTTTATATTCAGGACATTCAGAATGATGGTAATTTTATACCATCAAAAATAATCGTAAACCAGTTGATTCCCTGTTAACTATCGTCCATTGCAAAGGCAACCTACAAATGAGAATGGGGTTATAATAAACTGTACAAAATCAGATCATACTGAACAAGCTAGAATCTATTGTGCTTGTATGACTAAAGATCTAGAAGGAAAACGATATAACATAGACATAACTTTTATTATTTTATCACAACTAACATTTCGTTTGCTTTACAACATCTACACACGTGGAATTATAAGCGCAAACAGGAAAATCTCCTCACTGGATTGAAAGGTGATTTTGATTAGGCATTCAATTTATAATATATTCTCATACTGTTCCAACTAAAGTAAATAAAAATGACTAAATATGGCTGAAGTACATTACCTTAAAGCAGTTAGGGATTACCGAAAGTGTATGAGTGGAAATGAGAAAGCTACATAGGAATATTATTGGAAACAGTAACTCTTTCTTATTTTTTCAATATTAGTGATGTATCGAAGCGCTGGTGATATATGATAGATAGTGATGATTAGATTTAACTCAATAAAGTTCTTTCATCGTTTCTCCAGTTTTTCAATTTTAGTGTATCGAAGCATTCTAACATTCAAACAAAAAACCAATGGTCATATGAATTTTAATACGGTAGAAAGCCATTAACTACAGTTATATTAAGTAGTTTTTGTATACCATTTTAGATATGTACCATTTTCATGTAGTTAACTATGTCACTCACTGCGCAAAGTTTAACAGCTCCTGTAATACATCATTTATAGTTAACAATTGGTAATTCTAACAGTGGCAAGTTAGACTTGCTACATTTGATATTCAACCATAGCAATCCACACAAGAATATAAAATCACTCTGATAATAATATGCTATAAACTTTTTTCGAGATTAAATACAACTTAATTAAGACGAAAAGCAACTATTGTTTTCTTTTAAAATTTTGTTGAATAAATTTATGAAAAATTTCGTTTTAATAATTCAAAACATTCAATTTCAACATTACAATTAAAGCATTCAATTTTGTGTCAGTTAACATTGCAACCCATTGTTACAATTAGCAAGTTTTAATTTTAACGCAATTCTTATTCTAATTATTTTGGAACACTATACTCGTCAACAGTGATTATATCAACCCACGTCAGACAAGAAAATCTTTTTATATCAAGAGTTAATTTTATCTGTAGTGATTATACGATCACTTAAAAATATTGCCATTCTTTATGTATCTGATATTCACCAGTTTCAGACTCTCACTCTCAATTCCCTTTCACAACGCTCAATTACGAGAACCACATTGACGGTTTTCATCCGATTATATTCAACAAAATAATTTTTGACATGCCTTATTCCGTTTAACACATATAACGAGATACCCTTTTTCCGCGTTGTTACTCGATATTTTCCTCTTCATTTAGTTTTCTCTGTTAAATCGTTGGTTCACTACGAACTATTTTTAATATAGCGAGCGTATGCATCTTTAATGAAATAATCATCATGGCTAAACACAGTCACTGCTTTGCACGCTTCAAAAAACAACACAATCTGTTAAAAAAATATTTTCGCTGAAAGATTACAATTATTTATATTGATCAATGTCTAACACACAAATGTTTGCGATATCATTGTTTGAGAATCACTGTTCTAAAAAAATATTGTCCTTACTGGTGTGATGACTAAACAAATACAAACGTTGGTATCTATGGATATTTAAGAATTAAATTACTAATATAGTAAATATTTTTAAAGATAACTAAATTATATCATAACGTAAACAAACGGAAAGTTTTTAAGCGAATTCTTTGAATTTGATAAAGATCAGATTGTTTCGAATATTTTTAAGATTCCTATAAAATTACAGATGTAATAATGAATGACGTTGAGAACACTAGAATTCCACTGGAATTTTTTGTGTTATTCCCTTTCAAATCTTTTGTATTTTTTTTTGTTATTGTTACCTTCTTTACCTTTACTGACTAAAAGGTAACTAAAAGGTGGTACAATGGGGTTGCACAGGTAGAAGTAATTGTGTTAAAGTGAAATGAAATATGAGCTTACCCAAGAATAACAACTGGTAAAAAGGAACTATTTCCGGAAAATAAATTTTACGACTTTCCCTTAGATAAGCGAAAATCCTTTCCAAACAACTTATATGTAGACATTTTTGTCTACAATCTTTTTCGAATCAAAAGCGATTTATATAATAGGTTTGTAAACAGGAAAAATTATTTGAGAATAGAGACGTTGTTAAATTAAATTGTTAGGACAAGGATATTTCAATTGTAAATGTTCATTATGCTCATTGTTCTATTCTTAATTAAATAAATTGTCTCTTGAACTGTTAAAAATATCTAAAAAAATATATATTAAGCTTTTTCACCCCTTAAGAAAAAATCTATTTTGTCACTTTTCAGATCATTTTATTTGCAATGCATATCAGGCTATAATCAGTTTCTTAGACGTTATTTACATATTTTCATATTCAACAGTACATTAACACACCAGAAACCTTACAAATGTTTTAAATAATCGATCAAACTTCATCCATAAAAAGAACATTTTATTTCCATAAATATAGAGGGTAAAAAGTTTCTAGAAAATTTTCATCACAAAATAAATCAAAAATTGAAATCGATAAAAGATGATTTACACCCTTTTTTTCTTTTATGCCCAATTGATATTTAGCAATAAAAATGTAAATTGCAGATTACTCATTGTTCTCAAGTTTTGCGAATTTGATTTCGGATTATTGCTTGCCGGCTTTTGGTTGTGTTTCGGTTTACTCAGAATGGCAAACTGATTCTATAAGGAGAGGGGAGACATAGTTAGAACGCGCGCACCGTGTTTATGGCATTCTATGTTTATCCTCCCCGAAGTTAGGAAGTGTGCAGAGGAAGAGCTTTGAGGAATTTTCAAATACAAATTTCCAACAATCATATATAATCATGGCGAGTAATAAATTTGAAAGAAAAAATGAAACTTTGGCTCCTCTTCATGGGTACATGAAAGTAAGTTTTTAAATTTTTTTTATTTTATTTTGGTAGTATTGATTTGAAATAAATTTAAAATTGGATTCAAAAAGTTTTCGGCCATTATGGTTTCCTTAACTTTCTAAACTTAGATTATACTATAAAATACGTTAAAAATTAATTTTACAAAAAAATATTATTTTATTATATTAAATTACTTAAATTGAATTTTTGTTAAGCTATTTTTATAAAGAAATTTATAATTTTATAATCGAATTTTATCATTGTTTTTTTTCTTATCACAATTATTAAATTAATATAATTTATTAATTTTAAAGGAGGCTTTTTGGAAAAGCTTTCTTTATTGTTATGCAAATACAAACCTTAACAATAATGGTAAGTACGTATTTGCAAATGCGAGTCCCCGGGCATAACTGGTTTGAGACACTGGTCGAACCGTTAGCTCTCTCTTGGGGATTTTCCATTCACTGTGTTTCTCCTCATTGATTCGTTAGCCAGGACGACCCGAGGTATAGGAAGCTTTAAAAGAAATTCTTTAGAGGGGATTTTCTCGGAACATATATTTCTTTTCTAATTTCTTTTTATAAAAAAAATTTCTTGTCTGAAAATTTATTTTATATAATTTACTAATTTCTTTAAAGTTACAATGTTTTCTTTAAATTTAAAATCCAAGCTTCAAAGGTATCATTTATTTTCATATCCAATTATAATCTTATATGTATACCAGATATTTTCAAAAAAATTATAAATGTTATATTGCAAAGATGTATTTCAATCATCAATCAAAATTTCATGTTATAAAGCAATGAAAGGAGGATATATATCTTATAATTAATTAATGCATGGAATGTTTCAACTAACAATTTCATAACTTGTTGAAATTGCTGACAAATTAATTACTAAGAAATTTGATAAAGATTATCATCATAATGTAAACAATAAGTAGAATTGTTTAATAAAAATATGATGCGCCCCATTTATTAGTTTCAGTAGTTCCATATATCTCCTATAATTTTAATTTTTATACTCCCTTTCTGGTAAAATGTTACACATCCATTATCATCGCTTATAGGCAAATATTGCAAGATACGACCGCTTTGCGATGTATAAAGAAACTGCAAAGCACCGGTTTTATTCACCCCACTCATGCAATTATTAGATCCCATTACTATGGCGGAATAAGTTGTACCTATGTTAACGTTAGTGTATTTGTTGAACATCTATACATAGCATAGCTTTATTGGCCACACGCGTCATAACTATTAGCCCATTTTTCTTTATCAAATTTATAATCAAATTGCCTCCTTCCTTGCTTTTGTAAAACTTCAATCAATTTCAATGGAGCAATCAGGAATCCTTGGTGTAGTTGAAAAGTATCATAAATGGGGGGGCAACGTAAGCCAATGATTTGATGATACAAATTTTGTTAGCAAAATTCCTCTGAACAACATATACAAAACTTACAATCTACTTATCGAATGTACCGATTTGTTACAGTATTTCTACTGCACCATAATCAAATATCATCATAACATTGTAGAATGTAAAAATTTAGGCAGTAGAATTTGGTGTAATCATTGAAGTCAAGTCTCAGTAAAATTTACAGCTTGCTCAATAAAGGATTAAGACGTACTTGGCTCATCTATAACCAGTTAACAGTAAAGCTATCACCCAATCAATTAACAAATGTGTTCTCTTCGATTCTGTTTGAGATTGAGAAATGTAAAGACAACAAAGAGGATACTAATTCCTACTACTCAAACGTTTAATTAAGACTAATTTTAACCGAACCTCACAAACACTGACGCCTCTACATACCGTCACCAGTAATGTTTTATAAATTTTAATTGTTTCACTCAAAACATTCTTTTCTAAACCTTGATAACAATTTTACTATTTTTATTAGAATTATTCTATATAATTGCATTCTCATCACATTTTAATGTAATTCCTGGCTAAGATTAAAGTCTAGGTTTTAACAAAAGTCAATTTGAATAGGTGATCTTTAAAAATTTATGTGTAACGATTTGTTGATTATGGAATGTTAAAATTTAATATAACATCCTTTATAAGCTAAAAAAAAAGATTCATTTCTTAAATACTAATCGATTTACAGTAAATATTTTTTACTTTAATCAATTCACTTTCAACAAATGCCAATTTAAATAAGTAATCTTCAAATATTTGTGTGAAACAAATTGTTGCTTATGGAAAGTTAAAATTTGGTATAACGTATTTTCAAACGTTCCTTGACAACCTCAAAAAGTTTTAATTTTTAATTCTACATAGCATTGAAGAAAATAATTTTTATCTTTAACTTCACTATTGATGATAATATCCTCGATAATAACCTTAAAGATAAGTTAGACCAACTTATCTTTAAACACTGCTTTATTCAAATACTCTTATATAATTGGATTCTGATATAAATTTGGAAATGATGAACGAAGTCGCTGATTTTCACTATTGACATGTTGTTTGATAGGTTTGATAACATTCAGGTTTGAAACTGAAATGGTGGTTAAAAATGTTATCGTTGATAATCATAGACGATTATTCTGAGAGAGGTGCTGGCCTGAATTTGAATCCTTTTTTATATGCATAAGTTAAACATTTTATGTCATAATATTAATCGCTGGTTATTAAGACTAGCATTTGACGATTTTGTTTACCACTCATCTTGTGTTGTCTTAATATAACGGGGAGTTCCTATATTTTCCAAACACTCCATTACATTACATCAATTATATACCGGGTAGGCGACCAACCAACCTTGCACCGCGACCTCAATGCTCTTAACGAACATTAATGCCTTACTCGGTGAAAAGTCATTCAAATCCTTTGGGGAGATAAACTGCAACCCAAAAATTGAAAATCTGGTACGGTTAACAGCAGGGAAGTGGCATAAAACATGCTCAACCGTCTTCTCTTGTTCTGCACATAGTCGGCATTCAACATGGTCGGCTAGGCCCAACAAATTGAGGTGTGTCTTTAATCGGCAGTGCCCAGTAAAGACACTCATTAGAACTTTAATGCTCCTACGAATAGTCCTAAAACATTCACGAGTTTGACAGTTGCAATGGTGATAAACAACTTAACGTCTCTCATTCCTGGAGAACTGGTCTACAGTAGGTAAAGTCTCTCTTCAGCCCACAGTCCACTCCTATGGTTGGCCATCGCAAATGACATACTAATTGCTACTTCTGGTCCCACAAACGCTTTAGCGCTGCCCTCTCGTGCTAACTCATCTGCCGCTTCATTGCCAGCCACCCCAGAGTAACCTGGGACCCAGATCAGAGAATCTCTGTTATCACAACTCAGTATGTTTAAAGTTCTTTTACAGTAATTAACCAGAGCCGACACCGTTTTCATGGTCTGCAGCGCCTGGAGAGCTTCTTCACTCCTTTCACGCACCCATGTCAATAGCAAATACTTCCGCATGGAATACAGTACAATACGTACCCAGGCTGAAAATTTGCTTAATCCCGAGTGTCTGGCACTGCTGTCTCGACACCTTCCGGCTTTTATGATACATCTGTCAACATGCATAAACCATGCAATATTTGCTTGAACCAGAAAATTTTCGTTTTCAATCCAGGACTGCCGTTCAGGCAGTCAAAACAACTACTATTCATTTATAATGTCTAGATACTCTAGATGACTCTTCTATATCTAATATTGATTAAGTACTAATTGTAAGTTACATACTTGAAAGTATAAACTGTAAAAATTAATAACAAAATGTTGTTACAGGTCAACCTAACTAGAGATTAAATATAATTTTTTAAACTAGTCCTAATTAAAATTATTGATTATATTAAACACAACAGTATTCTTTTATTATTTACTTTTTTGTGAGTAAACAAGTTGTTGTTTTATAAATTTAAGTCGTCAACTTGCACTTTATTATGACGCATATATAATTTTATGAAGTCAGCATTTTTGAATAAACCACATCTATTGCGTACTAACACGATTAAAAAAAAATGTTTACTTTTACAAACAGTATAAACATGTAACAGGAAGTAATAAAATAGTCATAACGTTTATTATAAATCGAAGAAAGGGTTGTACGTTGTTCATTTAGGAGAGTATTGGTAATAAATTAATACCCACGAGGAAATTGGTCTAAAAATATCCATAGTAATTTTAGAACTCGTTCAAGAATTTGCTACTTACACTATCCTATTTAACATCTATTACTAGTAAAATAACTATATTCTATTCATAGTAAAAATTAAATATGATTTTTTTTTATTTGGCTGAAAAATGCTGTGTTGCTTTTGTGCTGATATAAAAAAGATGTACGAAATGTTTTATAATATCGATCCGCATACGTAAGTAGGCATGAATTAAATACACGAATTTGTATTTCAAGGCCATTATAGTTGTGCTTCGTTTATAAATATCGCCAAAAATACCTTGCCCTTACTTTAAGAGAAAACATCTTTAACCCACTTTTCTTTGAAAATCCAATTTGTTTATTAAACAAGACTGCTATTGCAACTTTGCCAAATAATTTGCATAATTTTGTCAATATTATGTAGATATTAATAGTATTTAAGAAAGTTTTTAGGGATCATAGAATAAAACTCGTAACATTGCGAAGAAAAAAAAATTTGTAATAAAAAATTTTTGCGTTAACAATTATATTACATGAAATTGCCGGACATGAAAACCATTTCCGTCGTTATCAAAAGAGATCTCATATTTCCATTACGTACCGGGCGTTTTGTATTTCATAATAATATAAAAGCCTGGTATTTTTTAATTGTTTTCCGCGTATAGTGCACATAATCTGCATGTAACCCGAGAAATCTAATTCTTTATTTCTTGAATAAGACCACATACTTATTCAAAGTTGTACTTTGTATTATTTATTTTTTAATTTATTATGTCACTGACAGCAGGGATTTAAATGTGTTTTAAGACACTATTCTTTTTGAATTAGGTGGTATGGAAAAAGTTGATCGATATAGATACAGCACATTTACTTTTATTTTGTATTATAAATAGTACACATAGTAGATGAATCAATAAACATTACAAAATTTTAAATGTATTAAACGTTCTGCAATACAACGACTCAAATATGTTAACTGAAATATGTTTTCAGTAATTTTATCTGAATACGTCTTTGAATGAATAATGCAATCCCACTTTATCTGGATGGTCTATGTCATAAACTAGATTGTAGAGTTTCTAGATTCCAAGGGAGGCAACGAATTCAATAGATTTGATGATAAATAATGTCGCAAAACAGATTTACCTTCATATTGCAGAATTTTGGCGTGGATTAAAACAATTTGTAAAAGGCAAACCAATTAGATAGGGGTACAAGTTCTGAATCGGAACTACAAGAAATCGGTGCATAGACTGGATCGGGGTTCAACTACAATTATATTTTAAAAAATTTGAAGATTATAGACTTGGGGCAGATATTGTTCTGCAATTTGAAAGATTATTTGTAGGTTCATTTTCATCTTTACCTCGATACTCGATGCCCTTATTAGAAGAATTAAAGATTATAGGCCTAAAGCTTATAATCTGTCCTTTATCTCGCTCTTCTAGTCTAAAGGCGAAAAAATAGTTTAAACGACGGTATTATTTTTAGTAATTTGCGTAAAGGTAATGACAATAATGTTATCGAGGACCATCGAGGAAGACCATTTACCATGGATGTGGTAAAAAAGACTACGGTTTAGGCACTCGCTAGCGTTTGGGCTTCTAGAAACAATAGAAACAGTTCTTATTTTCTAGAAATATAAGAAAACAACTAAACAAGGTCCTAGCCGACAGTCAGCAAACCTGTATGAAGATTCTCAATACTATCGGCTAGATCATTTAATCACTTAACAAGAAAGGCAAATACGGTACACAATATGTCATAAAAATGTAACTTTCTTTGCCATAAATACGAAATAGCTTTGCAAATAGTTCACACTGTCATTTCAGGGCAAATAATACTGATTACAGATCGACCACTGTCAAGAGCATAATGCTAGAGACCTTATACTTACTTTTTGTGCTTCTAGATTTTTGCTTTAAAACTAAGTATTTTTATGTATTTGTAATATTAACAGTTTGTACATTTTGTTGTATCCACCAATTTCATCAACAATCAAGCAGGACAATAATGCAACCCTATCTTATGATATTTAATCACTTTTCCTTCTCTCGCCATTTTCAAAATTCATAACTTTGTTCTTGTTTAATTAGAGGTAAATAATATTTTCTGGGGTTCCTCAAGTATCATTAAATAGATTTTTTTCTACTTCCAATTTGGTTTCACCCTGTCAAGTTTTTACCTTTTGTAAAAAACTAGACAAATCATACTTCTTTTGGACGTGCCATTATCAAATGTTTTCAATGAAATTTCTGAATAAATTTGGAACATTTCCAAAGCTGAGGTAGCTTTTCAACTGAGAAGTCAACATTTCCTTTGCTTTAAGGATGCTTTTCCAAGCTCCTTATTCTTTTATTTTGTAAATATACAGACTCTTTTATCTGAATCTTTTTGAGAAACAACTTCAAGTACATATTCTTCATCAGATTCATCTATGTCAGTTTGATGTTCGTAATTCTGTACTTGGAATATTTGGGTTAAAAATTTTTCCTTCCACTTCGCTTGTTCCAGGTTGATGTACAAATTCAGTTGTTTCCTTATTCATCCTTTCTAAAGAAACCTTCCAATGTTAAACTGCACTCAATAATTTTATGTGCATTACATTGATTATCTTGACTTGGATTATACTTAATTTACCAATGTTTGGTGCTTTATATAAATTATTATTATTTTATCAATTCTCTAAAAATAAAATATTTGAGATCTACAAACATTTCTAAAGTAACAGATAATGCTTTGTGCTAATAGGTAACACTAAAATTCAGTAAAATATAGAGTTACCTACTTTTCGAACTTTATCGACTCCATATATCTTTAACACCTTCAAAACTTCCCCCTATCCATAGTATCAAATGCCACCTTTAAATCAATAAAAAAGCATAAACATTTCTCCCTTTTCTATTTAAACACATTGTTTTTCTGATAAAACTTTCCTCGCTTCCATCTTTTTTGTAAACCTTCTTACTCGTAATATAACTTGTAGTTTTTAATTAACTTTATATTCTACCACGTTGACACAAATAAAATTACGAACTTACTGACGTATTCAAAACATTTTTACCACAATTCTTATTTTTGTATTATAATTTAATCTTACAATAGTAGGTAAAATACTCTTATCTGATTGTTTTAAATTATTGTCTTATTCAACATATGTCATAATATAACAGTGAGAATTCAGTAACATAAATTATTTCGTACGTAAATCACTTCATTCAAATTAACACTTTTTTAATGATTTTTTTTTCAATTATTTCAGAAACCCCAGCTGATACCACAATTCGAAAACCAGAAAAAGGGTGGTGTTGATACAATAATGACTAAGTAAGTACTATAACTCTAATTCGTCAACTGCTAAACTCATTCATCGAAACGGCACACAAACGCTTCTTTTCGGAAGGTACAGACAAATTTAACTTTCGTAATCGAAAATTATATTAAGTATATTACTTTTTTTTATATTTTTCAAATTTCACTTACATTTTAATTAGCTTGTTGTTTGTCTCTGATTGTTGAAGTTAATAATTACTTCTTGGGGAGTGAGCGGTTTTGGTTTATAAGATTTTTGTTTTACTATTTATTTTGTGTGAAATTTTGTACGTATGTAGTAGTAATGGTGATTGGATGTATTTTGTTATAATTCTACTTAATTACAGTTTTATTTTTCATTTTGAAACCATGTACATTTATGTTATCGTTTTGAAATTAATCTTCAATAAGAACGAAGTTAAATAAAACGAAATTTCGTATATGTACATGGAGTTCTTGGTTTAAAAAAGATAAACCGAGTGTTGTTGTGATTATATTCTTCTAAGTCTTTCATAAGATTATTGGCATATGACCGGAGCTGTCGAAGTGCTGTACCGCAACGCGTTGCGCTGCAAGTGCTGAAGAGCTGCGGAATATGAGGAGGATTAAGGGTACAATATTTTTCGTTTTAAGTTATAACATATTCTATTTTATCATTTATTCGCCGATATTATTACGTTTATGTTAAACGAATATTACAACTTTTAAAAATAGGATTTCGATACGAATTATCGCGATTTGCATTTCCCATTTTTTCAAGTTCTTTTATTATTTTTTTTTTATTTTGCCAACATTCATTTTAACTTCTAAGCTTTGCACATAATATATTTTTATGAGAATAAGCCAAAACTTTTTTTCCTTTTAATTTTGGTTAATTTTCTTTAAAATAGCCGTTAATAAATAATTATAATTCCGGTTTTAAAATTTGCAAATAGGCAGATAGGAATTTATTAACCAAAATCACATTTATCTTAGAATTTTGCTTCCAATTTCTAATTTAAATTTATTGCAGCTATAAAAGTGAAAAAAATGACGTTCCTGTTACCCTGGCAAATGGATCTACAGTACCTTTGGTGGAAGCACCGGGAAAAAGCGATTTGGAATTAGGAGAATACAATCCTTTTGATCATCGAAAATTAGAACATCCTACATCGTAAGAAATAACATTTACAACATTATTTTCAAAATACATATTAATTTGGTTGCTTTTTTAGCGATTTGGATACATTAATTCACCTTTTAAAAGGTAGTTTAGGAAGTGGAATTCTCGCAATGCCTGTTGCTTTTGCAAATGCAGGTTTAGCATTTGGTTTATTTGCAACATTCACAATTGGATTTATTTGCACTTATTGTGTCCATATCTTAGTGAGAAGCGCACATGAATTATGTAAAAGAACACGAGTTCCATCGCTAGGTTTTGCCGAAGTTGCTGAAGCGGCATTCTTAGCTGGTCCACAAAGTTTAAATAAGTGGTCGAGATTTGCAAAAGCGATGATAAATCTATTCTTAGTGATAGATCTTTTGGGATGTTGCTGTGTATACATTGTATTTGTATCAAAAAATATCAAACAAGTAGTTGATCATCATAGTAGTTCTGATATTGATTTGAGATTGTACATGGCTGTTTTATTACCATTGTTGATCCCAATAAATTTGATAAGAAATCTAAAATATCTCGCTCCGTTTTCGATGGTTGCAAATATTTTGGTAGCAACAGGAATGGGGATTACATTTTATTACATATTCATTGATTTACCAGAAATCTCTACAAGACCAACAATCGTTTCGTTTGATAAATGGCCAATGTTCTTTGGAACTGCGATATTTGCTTTGGAAGGAATCGGCGTTGTTATGCCTTTGGAAAATAACATGAAAACACCAACTCATTTTATTGGATGTCCTGGAGTTTTAAATACTGGAATGTTTTTCGTTGTTTTATTATATGCCTCTGTGGGATTTTTCGGGTTCCTAAAATATGGTGAATTTACCGAACCAAGTATTACATTAAATTTACCACAAGACGAAATGTAAGTTATCAAACATATTTAAAAAAAAATAAATGTTTTAATTAATTTATGTTTTTTAGTTTGGCTCAATGCGTAAAGATAATGATTGCAGTTGCAATTTTCTTCACATACAGTCTCCAATTTTATGTGCCAATGGAAATTATAATGAAAAATTTAAAACAACGTTTTGGAATGAGATCAACGTTAGGAGAATATCTGATTCGTAGTGTTATTGTAATTGGAACTGTTGGAGTTGCGATAGCTGTACCAAATCTTGGAGGATTTATTAGTCTCGTTGGAGCTGTTTGTTTATCAACACTTGGTTTAATATTTCCTGCGGTAATTGATTTAGTAACATTCTATGAAGATCCTGGTTTGGGAAAATATAATTGGCGCTTATGGAAGAACACATTTTTAATTGTATTTGGACTAATTGGTTTTATAACCGGTAGCTATGTTAGTTTGGGTGAAATTTTTAAAGGGGATTAATTTACAATCGATCAAATATCAGCATCTTAGTTTCAATTATTAAAGTAGAATGTATTTCTTTTATAAAATTGAGAAAACAATTGAAACAAACAAGGGTTAATCAAACATATGCAGACTGTAATTTTAAGCTGTGATTGCAAAATTATTTTAGGTATTAATGTATTAATTTCTTAATCTTTAGAATTTCTTGTAGTAATATTAGTAGTATTTTTTTATTGTTTTAGAGCACTTTATCTCTAATGTGATCTGGTTGATTTTTTCATTTTGTATTATTAGTATTAAGTATTTTCTTTTGTGTGGTTTAAAAAATGGTAATCTCTTTAAAACGAAACAAAAAAGTTAAACGTAGATGCTCAATTGCCAGCAGGGAGCAGCTCTCCATATTTTGTATAAGATTTTATACATGTTTTTTAAATAGTATTTAGTTCCAGTGGAACTGTGACTCGGTGCCTTAAGATCTTCTTAGTGTCATACAATGACATTCATTGGATCACTTTTTTTCGATAAAAATGCGATGTGTATATGGTATTATATCACATGTTTTGCATGATTGGATTTTAAAAAAAACGATTTTATTATAATTTTATAATTAATTTACTTTAGCTGATTTGAGTGCCAGATTTCGAATTCCTTTATTTATTTTATTATTAATTTATAAAGAGATAAATCGGATCCGAGTTCCTTCAAAAATTGTAAAAAGAAACATTTTGCTTGCTGTTGTCAATTAGTTTTAGATACACCTAGGGATAATCTAACATAAATTGTTATTACGTTTTATCTTTTTAAAACAATATATAAACTTTTTTTGCAACATTTTGTTTTATTATTATTGCAACACGGTTAACATTAGTTCCGCTTTGTCCCTCTTAATTCATGTCACTGCGTATTTAAGCAAAATTAGTCCGACAAAATATTTCAGATGCCAGTACTATACAGCCTATTAGAAACTGTATGGGATTCATAGAAAATTCGTCTAATTTGCTTAATATAAAAAAGGGCAATCTGTCTTAGCTGAAAAGTTGACGAGATGAATACCACATCAAAACGAGACAGATTGAAGCAACTCTGTCCTACTCGATGGATTCAACGACAAGATTCCATTGTTCTAATGACAGAATTGTTAGAGTCTATAATTTCTGCTCTAGAAAACATAGTAACTTGGAAAGATTGAAAGCCAACATCTGGGGCAACATTGTTGAAAAATTCTTCAATTCTTCCGAATTCATATTGCATCTTTTGGTTATGGAAGTCGATTTTTCTTATACATTACCCTTTCTCAAGATTTCAAGCAGTTTCTCTTGGAGAAAATGCAAGAACAATGCCGACACAGCTTTTAACAATATATATGACGAAGAAAACCAATTCGGACTGAAAATCATTGGAGAACAATTGAAACAACCGAAATTTATACTTAGACAAAGAAATAGTGCGAATTTTGTCACAGAAACTATAGAAGAATTTATTCCGCACAAATGTATCTCAGTATCCTTCGGATGTTTAGTTCCATCGCCAGAAAATATAAACAATTTGGAAGACTTAGATGACGTCTCAAAATCTGTTGCAACAGGTAAAATAGTTTACCAAAAGAATTTCCCAATTCTCCTTTAAATGCGTTATCAATCATTGTTGTTAACTATTCTATAATAAAAATTGTTTATGTACAGAATGGCAAAATAAGCGTGCAAAGTAATGTATCTCGGAAACTACTTGTAGAATATAGAAATAAAACACAGATGTGAGCTTTACACTTGCATAAAATTTAATTTATATCAGTACCGGTTTCGAAGTTTTCACTCCATCGTCAGCTGAAAACTATACAGAGAGCGGTGAGTATTTCGTTATATTTTTTATATCTTCTATATTTTCATATTTTTATATCCATTACATATTTTAATAATAGTTACGCTCTCTGTATAGTTTTCAGCTGATGATGGAGTGAAAACTTCGAAACCGGTACTGATATAAATTAAATTTTATGCAAGTGTAAAGGTCACATCTGTGTTTTATTTCTATATTCAAAATTTCATTTACTTGCAACATGGATAATTTACATAACTTCTTGTAGAGACTTGCGGTAAAAAAATTATCGACTAAAGTGGCTAAGAGAAAATCCTGGAAATAGGGGCGATTAATGGTGTTTCAAACTCAACCTACCACCAAACAAGATATAGAAAATAGGATTCGGAATGCCATTCACAACCTACCAAGAGCAGGAATGTAAGGAGTCAGTTTTTTCTCAGTTTTGCAGGACTCAGTTATTAATTTTCTTTTTTCTAGTAGATAGTTTTGCAATTATGATCTGTTTAAAATTATGTTTATTTTTGTCAATATACCAAATTTTCGTCTCTAATTTTACTAAAAAACAATACAATGAGAAATGCTCTTAAAAGTGAGGTGAAGTATCTTCTAAACTAAGGCACCTAAAAAAACTCATTGAAATCCATTAAATTTTCTCAAAAGATCTTCTTTCACTGATATTTTAGGTTAGGAACATGATCTCAAGGCACCGTTTTCACTAGCTTGTTTGGGCATCATTTTGCGTTTTTTCCATGAAAAGAAAGTAATACCAATAGATTTAATTTTTCTAAGAAAATTCACAATATGTATTGTAATATCGGAAAATGCCCTCTAGTGGCGACGTACTAACTTACAATCACTACAAATAAAGTAGGATTTGTAGTCTAGAAAAGCTCTTTTCAACGATACCAAGTTTATTAAATTCCGAGAACCATTTTAAAATTATAATTAATTAAAATTAAAACTATAATTTATATCAACTTTAAAAGGCATAATATAATAATAATAATAATAATAACTTTTTTATCCCAACAGAAATTTGTTTTCCAAAAAGAGAGATAATATTATAAACAACATAATTAAGCCTATGAACGTACATTAATTGACATAATAAGAAGTAAATATATACAAACAAAAAGAAAAAGAAAGAAACCATATTCAATGAAAAATGAAAAATCAAATAACAACAATTTAACAAACTGCTAAGTTAAACATCGAAGAATGATACACATTCGGTCGTATTAGCAGCTCGCATTAATTTGTTGAATGGGGAGTTTAGTCCAATATTTGTGTGACCGCGATTGGTAGTAAAAACATTAAAGTCACGAGCACCAAACCTCGGAACTTTTATATTCAATTGCGGCAAAACACCCGATGCAACCACTACACCCGACATCACATCCCGAACAAATCTTGCTGACATACACTTCCTTCTGTCTTCAAGGCTCTGGAGTCCATAACGATGTGAGAGATATGGATAGTTCAATTCCCCTCGAGGCGGATAATGACCAAAGTCCAGGAAATGCATGAATCTAACAAATTTACGTTGTACCCTCTCGATGGTGATGATGTACCTTAAATAAGATGGTAAGAACAATACAGCAATATTCAAGTTTGCTTTTTACGAGTGTAAAGTAGAGTTTTATTATTGTGTTTATATGAGCAAATTCCAAACTATTTCTCGTTATAAATCCAAGTGTTCTGAGGGCGTTCGTCGACGTCTTGTCAACATGTACATTGAAAGACAAACCAGTGTCGAACCATACACCGAGATCCCTCACCACAGAAATGCGCGATAGGCAGTCAGTCCCAAGTTCATAATCAAAATCGATGGTGTTACGTTTCTGGCTATATGTCATTACCTGACATTTGGAAGTATTCAGAATCAATCTATTAGTAGTACACCACGAATAGAGTTTATTTAAGTCCAACTGAAGTGAAATGCAATCCTGTTCACTACCAATAGTAGTAAACAACTTCAGATCATCTGCGTACAATAGGGCATTCGTGCTAAAGCTCACAAAAATATTGAACAGTAGAGGGCCAAGTATGGATCCTTGAGGTACGCCACTAGTAACGCTTATTTTTCTCAATTTAATACCAGCCAACTCGACGTATTGTCTTCGATTTGACACATAGGATGACAGAAGCCGTATAAGAGAACAATCACACCCAAACTTCTCCAACTTTTCCGTCAACAAGAAGAGGTCTAAACAATCGAAGGCCCGTGAGAAATCCGTGTATATGACATCCACCTGTCCACGGCAATCTAGTGCCCTAGATACGTATTCGGTAAAACTCAACAGGTTAGTGGCTGTGGATCTACCTTTGCAGAAACCATGTTGATGTTCAGACATTCGTGCTTTGGTGTAGAATTCCATCTTGTATGCTACGATTTGTTCAAACAGCTACGCGAAGTTATTTATAATAGCTATTGGCCGATAGTTCATCACACAGCACCTATCACCTTTTTTGAAAACAGGATAAATTCTGCTCAATTTCCAGGTTTCCGGAAATTCAGAGTTCCTTACAATTAGATTGAAAATATGTTGCAGTGGTCGCAGAAATGCAGGTGCACAGTCTTTAACTATAAATGCAGGAATGCCATCTGGCCCGGTTGTATTTTTTGCCTTAAATCTATTGAAGGATTCCACCATTTCGCCATAGCTAATTTCAGAGATACCGAAAGAAACCCCAGTCATAACAGGATTGATATGGTGACTATTGGAGGCAGCGAATGAGGTACGACTATACATACTTTCGAAATGGTCAGCAAATAAATTCACTATAGTATGTAAATAGTTATGGTTTTACCGTTCCATTTCAGAACACTTGGCGAGTTCAAAATATATTCTTTTGTAATGTTAATACAGTGGAACAACATTTTTCAATTCAAGATGGCGTTTACGCCTCCTTACTTTAGCCATTAAATTTTTTACCGCAAGTTTCTACAAGGAGTAGTTTCCGAGATAGAGTACTTTGCACGCTTAATTGGCCACCCTATTACATATGTATGATGCAGAAATGTACTATTTAAAAAACGGCATGATTGGTAATATCTAGCAAAAGCAAATACATAACCAACCGGGACGTCCCTTAAGAGTCTAATCCCCACTACTGCATGTACTGCATACAGTTCTTACAGCTGGTATTTAAACGTGACCCTCCTGAATACGACGAATATTTGAATGTAAAGTATTTATGTTTCTTTAAGGACACAGTAGTTTTTCTGTCATCGACAAACTCGATGATATACTGCCATAGAAGGTACAGCTTCTATTCTATTTTAATCAAAACTTTGAAAATTCAAACGTGAGGCGGCTATATTATGCCAAACACTAAGAAGGAGTATGCATTTATAACATAAATACTGAAGTAAACAACATTTTGGTTGTGAATTTCTCTGCACTATTACATTTTTGATTGTGATGTGCTCCGGAGAGATATATCTTTCCATCTTCAGTAAAATTTTTCTTTACATATAATGATGCACTAATTGTACAGATACAGAACCACTCACTAATGACAAGTCCTTCATAAATATTAACCTTTTGTTTAAACGCTTGTCCTTCATTGCCCATGCCCAGCAATATTTCAGTGTTACAGTGTTGTTGTTCTGCTAAATTATTTTAGGTGTTACTTTGTGGTGCATAAAGTATACTAGGCAAATTTTTTTTGTTAAATTTTGTAAAATTATGTATTTTTAGGGATCCTGTAATAGTCGAATATCAATAACAAGTTTGGAAACTATGGCGCAAACTAGTCGGAAGACCAAAAAAGGGATGTGAATATCCAGAATGAGACTAAAGAAGATGAAGAAACAAACGCGGAATATTTGTTAGTCAAAGATAAAAAAACCGAATGGAGTAAGAGTCCACTTACAAGTAGGTTTAGCAAAACCAGACAAAAAGATATTGTTTGGATACTTCCTGGCCCAACTTTTTATTCAAAGAATATTCCAGATGTAAGTAGTGCGTTTGAAAAACTTTTCTCTGATAATATTATTGACGATATTATAGAATGTACCAACATAGAAATTGAGAGAATGCACACAAAATTTTCAAGACAACCAAAAACTAAATAACGGTTTTTATAGTATTATACTTCTGATAACTGAAGCTAGAGAACAGAATCACACGAATGTAACATGAATTTTATAGAGCTGTAGACAACCGATGGACCAAGATAAGATATATTTAGAGCTTGTATGGATTGTAACAAGTTTTTATTTTTGCTAGCCGCTATAAGATTTGATGATATGATTTCTATACCCTACAGGAAAAAAACTTAATTGCTATTCTGTTTATCACCGATCAGTTTGTACAAAATTATAAAAAAACATTGCTGACTTGGTATAAATATGACGGTAGATGAAATATTAATAACATTTAGTGGAAAATGTAGCTTTATCCTGTATATCCCGAATAAGCTCGCCAAATATGGGATCAAAGACTTTTATATTATGCGATTCTAGAACTTTCTCTGCATGATGAATCAGATGAAATCAAAAAAATAAAAAAGAACTTCCACTAGAATTTTTACTAAATAAAACAAGATAGGCTAATTCTCCAATTTTTGAATACTAAACTGTTGCTACCATTGTGTCGTATGTGTCTAAGGAAAACATTGCAGTGGTGTTACTTTCTTCAATATATGATGATGGACATATAGATACTGAAACTAAGAAACCCTCATTAACTTTGAACTATAATGCCAACAAAGATGGCATTGATATGGTTGATAAGATGTGAGCTACTTATTAGGTATCAAAAAGAACTAGGCGGTATCCTTTTGTAATATTCTTTCAATTAATAGACATATGTAGAATAAATAGCCAGATTTTATATAATGCAGCGCATGTTGATGATCCTCAAAAATATATAAGAATCTTTTTAAAAATTTGTAGTTTTGATTTTGAACTTATTATTATGATGAGTGACATCTATGGTTTAGTAGCAACACTTTATATTTGACATATATTCCGCCGCCGTTACCAAAACAGAAAATTATCGTGATGTCAATCAGCTGATTATTGAGTTTCTCGCCGTACCGGCTTTACTGCTTACTCATTACGTCAAACGATTTTCTAGGCAAGTAGTCTTTTCACATCATTATTTATTTATCATACGATTTACATTTGTTTAAAAGATTTCCGCTTAAATTAATAATACAAAATATCACTACATTTAGATGTTATTTTATTTATTTATATTTAATACCAATTTGATTTCACCTTTAATTTTTTAAAGTCATTTTTAACTACATACATACATACTTAATTTTGTAGTCAACAAAACTCTCGAGTCATTAAGATAGCATACTATCGAGTACGCGCAGTGACCAAGTCGATAATTTGATAATAATCGTACTTCTAATATAAAGAAATGTTATTTTACGGCTTACAGTTTTTCAACTTTGCCACTGTAGCCCTACGGACGTTTTCAACGGAAGCTATTCAAAAAATGGCAGATACCGTAACAAATCCACAAAATCCTAAAGAAGCAAAATCCATTTACGAGTTTAACGCATTGGACATTAACGGACAAGCAGTTTCGTTCGAAAAATATCGCGGACACGTTTGTATTATCGTTAATGTTGCGTCTCAATGTGGATTCACCAAAAATAATTACGCAGAACTTGTCGAACTTGATGAATTATATGGCGAAAGCAAAGGCTTGAAAATATTGGGATTTCCATGCAATCAATTTGGGGGGCAAGAACCTGGCGATTCCGCCGAAATATGCAGCTTTGTTTCGAAGAAAAACGTCAAATTTGATATGTATGGAAAGATTGATGTTAATGGGGGTAATACACATCCCTTATGGGTTTATTTAAAATATAAACAAGGTGGTACTTTGGGGGATTTCATCAAGTGGAATTTTACCAAGTTTATTATTGACAAAAATGGGCAACCGGTTGAAAGACATGGACCAAGTACTAATCCAAAGGATTTGGTGAAATCACTTGAGAAATATTGGTAGAATTCCATTTATTATTGTATAAGCTCCATATATTTAAAAATCTTGTATTTTATTATTATATTTTTGCTGGGATGGATTTAGATTTAGAATGAATATGTTTGGTTTATTATTTTTATATTTATAATGCATTTAAAATAAATATTATTTGGAAATGCTTTTGTATTATTTTCTTATTCATTTTAACCTTTATTATACCTTTATTAAGGCATATCTTCTTATTACGTCGTTTTCTTTTGAAGGTCGGCGATCCAATTAGCGGTGATGATTTTTAAGGTTGCAGTCCGAAATGTCTATAGCGACTAAACCAACGTCGCAGTTCTTTCAAAATGAGTTTTGGTGTCTTCCCACAAATCTTTTTCCCTTTATTGTGCCTTCAATGATTAAACGGAGAACATGATACCTTTCGCCTCTCATTATGTGCTTTATATATTGTGGTCAAGCATTGTTTCAATGGATATTTTCTCCATCTATGAGATTTTTAGGATTCGACGGTATACATATATTTCGAATGCATTTATTGTATTGTCCAATGATGGACTGAGCATAGACACCCAATATTACACAAGTTTAAAAACTGTTGCAGCATCATTCGTACACTATAAATAGCTACATTTCCTTCTAAATCTAAATCATTTTACATCTCTCACTAAACAAATTCTCTGCGACATATTCAGTTGATATTTGTAATTTATTTAACTCAAAAATATAAAACAACAATGGGACTACAACGTTTTTTAGTTAAGTTAACGGGTGTAGTGTTTAGTGCTTATTCTTTTAGTACAGTAGCAGCAGCAAGTTCGTTAAATAATCCGAAAGATCCAACGAAGGCTAATTCGATTTACGATTTTCAAGCCTATGGTATTTCTGGTGAAGTGGTCTCGTTAAGTAAATACAAAGGTCATGTTTGTATTATCGTAAACGTCGCTTCCGAATGTGGCTTGACGAAAGACAACTACGCTCAATTGGTTGAGATTTACGATGAATATTCGAAATTGAAAGGTCTAAAAATTCTGGCGTTTCCCTGTAATCAATTTGGAGGACAAGAACCTGGAGATGATGCTCAAGTTTGTACATTCGCGTCGAGGTACAACGTAAAATTTGATATGTTTTCGAAAATTGATGTTAATGGAGGAAATGCTCATCCACTTTGGGTTTATTTGAAACATAAACAAGGTGGAACTTTTGGCGATTTTATTAAATGGAATTTTACTAAGTTTATCATTGATAAAAATGGTCAACCCGTTGAAAGACATGATCCTACTACTAAACCTAAAGATTTAATTAAGTCATTAGAAAAATATTGGTAATAATTATTAGTTTTATGATTTTTTAATGTAATATTCACGCTTTTATAACGAAATAAAATGTTTTAAAAAATCTTATTTTTTTCCTCTACTTTACTAAGTTGTTAAAAGATAAAATAGGTGAGTAAGTGCGAAGGTGTTCAAAAAGACATATCTGTCAATCGATACCTACTTATGTAGCCTTATTATATATCAATAATTCAATGAACGACGAAGGTAATGACAACCTTAGACACGTGTCCTTTTTCCCCGTAATTCATCCTACATTAAGAGTTTTATTGTTCACTGAAATTATAAAAAGAAAATGGAGAAGAAATGCCATTTACTGTTATACATTTTTTATGTGTTTTGATGCCATAAATTCGAAGATGATTAATTATCATTATAGATAGGTTTTAGATATATAACTAATAATAATTGTATATTTACACGATTAAGACATTAAGATACATTTCGCTCGAACCTAAAAATAATTTGGTGTTTACCCGATTAAGATACCGTAATATAATTCTTCAAATTAGTATAATTAGATTATCTAATCGTCAGTCTGGTTTAGATATTAAATGGATAGGTAGATTTAGTACGTAGATCGGGTCAGGCTCATTGTGAATGTTGCATAGGCTCCAATCGCTCCTATCCTGAATACAATTTTCGTACGACTTTTTTATGAAGAAATTTATGACTCTCTTCTCAAAATCAAACTCCAACAGCTACAATTACCGCTGCGAAAGCTATTACCGATTGTCTACCGACCTTCGATAGAGATGGAATACAACTAGAAATATTCATCAATAGATGCGAAAAATTTTATTTTATAACACATATGGGAAAACAGTTGATAATTTGTTAAACGACTACGTATTCCACGCTATGTGTTCTAAACTCAGAAATGAAGTATCAAGTTTTTTGATGTGCTGACCCGACATAACTACATGGTAGCAAATTAAAACTGTCTCTAAGAACATTACGCGATCGAATAGACAGGTAGACACTAACGCGTGAATTTCTCCAATTTACAAAATCAAGGAACGAAGACCTAATGGATTTTCTAGTAAGACTAAAAGTTGTGAAGTCCCGAGTGAATGTGAAGATCCAAAGAGCTTTATCGTTTAAGGCGGATCAAAAAGCGTTGTTTATGACTCAAAATGAATTAAACACACTCGACGTTCTATCCTCCAACTGAGACGATAAGCTAACGATGCTATTAGACATGAAGGAAGTCAAAGCTCTAAGTCAAGCCACCGAGATAGTTCTTAGACATTACCACAATCACAGCAGAATAGAAAACCGCACATAAATCTCAAAAATCACAACCCGTCAATAAATCAATTCCAGATGGTTTCCCAAATAAATAAACATCTAATTAGTTCTCCATATCTAGCACCTCCGCAAACAAACTATCTTTCTTATTATCCGTAAAACCTTTACCCAAACAACCAGTTTGAACCAACACAATATCATCATTTCAATCCTACCAACCAAAATAGATTCCCGTCACAACCGACATCATTAAGATCAATTCCAACCCAACAACAAGCATTCCCTACGAACTTACAAGTATTTGGCAATCCAATGTCGTACAAAAATATAAACGTATTCGCACCAAGAGAACCACAAAAACCAATCCCTCCGACAGAATCAATGGACACGACTAAGAGATGGGTGAACTCGTTTTATCAAACCGGGTTAACTCGAGTTGAGGTTATTTCAAGTCAATTCAAGTGAGACTGTTACTAACTCGAGTTGGATCCTTTGTTGCTACCACCGGCTTCTTCTTCACCTCTTGATGTTGAACCTCCAATAAAACAATTCAAGCAAACTTGTTTAACCGTACCGCCAAAAATGTTGAAGAAATCTGGAGATGATGCGTTGGTTCAAATGATAGTTCAGGATTGCCAACCGTAATAAATTGTCGCAAATAAAGGTTTCCGGAAATACCCCAAAATATTAAATACCGATTATGAATTGCCTCAAGAAAAAAATTGACTCAGATGTTGGAAGAGAAGTATAATATTGAGTCTACAACTCATAAGGAAAAATTGCAGGACGTTGAACATATTGCTTTGACATCAGATATTTGGACGTCAGACAATAATAAAAGTTTCATTAGTGTGACCGCCAATTTAATACAAGAAACAAAATTGCAATCAATAGCTATTTCTACTTCAGAAATACAAAATAATCATACAGCTGAAAATATAGCAAATGTTATTCAAGAAATATTGGACGAGTGGCAGATAAGTTGTAAAATAGTGACTGTAGTTACAGACAATGCAGCTTCAATGAAAAAATCAGTTAGCGAAACTATTTCTGTGTAGCCCACCCTCTTAATCTAGATGTGAACGAGTGTATAGAAAAAGATAGAATTAATTAAGGAGATACCATCTCTAATAATAATCAGTTATTGCAAGTAATAAATAAATACCGAGCGATTGTTTCTCATTTTAAACATAGCACAAAATCTTCATATCGCCATGCAGAAGCAAATGAATTTGGATGAGATCAAATTAAAGCAAGATGTTCGCACTCGCTTGACCAGTACTTTTCGTATGCTCGAACGAAAAGCTCAAGGTTCCGCTTTCTGCTACTTTACTGACACTGTCACTATCACCTCCACCGAATCTGGATTCTGAAGAGTGGTTATTTGTTGAAGGTAACTGCAATTTTATCCGGAATAAAGTATCCATCGCCATCATCTGTTATACCTCTTGTATTCGGTCTATAAAATACCATTAATAGCAAAACTCCAATGCTACAGACTGGCAAGCACTTACAAAGAACTCTTGTTGTTATAATAGAGACGCGACTTGGGGTTTATGAGGTTAATAGAACACCTGCAAAATCTCCTTTTCTTGATCCGCTGTTTAAAAAATCAGCATTTAGTTTAGAGAGCAACGCAAACAATGCGCAAATGTGGATAATAATTGAACTAAACGACTACTTATCAACGGAAACCTTGAATTCAACCGAATAAACTTCTACATCTGCTGTTTTTGGCGCTGCTTCTACATTTACTATTGAAGATGATATTTGGGGTGTTATAGACCGAAAAATATCAGAAACCGTAGAGAAGTCCAACTTCACTACAACTTGTTCAACAGGCACGGCGATAAAGCTATATATTGAATTACCATACAGAGGCAGAAAACAAGATCCCCTCCAATTCAGGAGTGAAAAAGGTATTTTATGTAATGATCGAAGACACCAACTAGCACCTAAAAAACTTAATCAAATATTGTTTCACACTACATTGTATTAAAAATTATTTTTGTAATTCAACTTTGAATTAGTGTAGATTCGTTAAAATATATTCTTTTCTGAATTATAGTAATTTATTTATTGCCTACGGTACAATGTTAATAACAATGTCGGACACTACCTAAAAAATACCACAACGTGAGTCAAAGAACACAATATTGACTTAGACATCCATCTATCTGCGCGGTTTGCGAATTTACAGATTTTAGATTTTTGCTACCAACTCGGTTTGACCTCTGTTTACGAAAATTTTAAACTCGGTTAACTCGGTTTGGCGAAAACCCGAGTTGGCCCATCGCTAGACACGACTTCTATTAATCGATTCTTGAGATCGAATCAATTTCGACCACCAGTCAACAGGAACCCATTTTCGAAATGGGTTCCAGGGCCAATATTTCAACAACTACGATTATTCGGAATCCTATTATAACATGTACCAACGATTACAATATTTAGAAAATCCAACAACGTCGGAAGAAATCGTTCAATCTTCACATAATACCCAACAATCGGATTTTCGCGAGGATCACTTAGAAGAAAACCAACCATAGACCTCAACGATGTCAATCGAATTAATTCTTTACACTACATACAGTAAAAAACCTATCTATCTTGAGACTGTACATAGCCGAAAGACACTTCGCAAATACTATATACCGCAAATGTACACCCATATCAACTTGTGCAGGAAACAGAAAAAGCCAGTATAAAGCTAAAATCCCGCTACAACGAGAATTTAACATCACTGAGGAATACGAATTTGTGCATTTCACAAATACTTCGATGGTATTACCGGAACATGAGATTTAAAGAAGCTGAACTTCATGTTGGACTTCACATCACCAAATTATATATCGAAAGAACAAGCACCCCCTTCGCAAACCGAAATGAATTTGATACGTAAAAGGTGGAAGTTCCACCAGAATCCTCAACCATCAAAGATATCAAAACGAACCTCCTCGAGGGAACAGAAATTACCTTAAAGGGTATAACAATAGATAAAGGTACTGGTCATATACTCGCCTGCATTACTAAAGTAAAAAATGGTGCAGTCGCTATTGAGATCCAAAACCATACCAACCAGAGTCAACTAATAACATTTTCTACAAACTTTATAAAAAACTTCGTAACGGTAGTCAATAAAAACGAAATAGAATGTTACTACATAGAAAATTTCATGACCCACACACAAGTCATACCAACCAGCCACATCACTATAGAAGATTTGCGTACCGACCACCTAAATAAAGGGATTGTAACAGTCATGTGAAAGTCATGTACCGTCATTATTTCCCTTTGTGTTGTTTTGGTAATTGTCTTCACAGTTGGCGTTTTCATTCCTTTGAATTCTTAGAACTAGAACTTCTTCAATTTCCTAGAACTTTTTTAATTGAGCGTCTTCTTCTACTCGGTTTATCATGCTTAAAATTTATCTTAGCTTGTTTCTCTTTCATTGTTCCTGATAAAATCCATCGAAACTTCGCCTTCTGTCCCAATAATCCATGTTCAATGAATCCCGTCTTGAATAATTTTTCCATATTCTTCTGCTCCGATGATAGCATCAATGGGACCAAGAATATTGTAGGTGGGATCAGCTAGGATTTTGTTATTCCAGTGTTCGTCTGAGGAAATTGGTACGCTTATAGGCCGAGATGAATCCATCAGTAGCTACATCATGAAGGATTGCTGTGGACTCCCGTGTGTAGAAATAGTCTTGATGGTATTACTCTGGATGGCGGAAGCTGAGCTAGAAGCTACTAACCACTCTGGATACACATCCTAGCGCACGTTAAATATCGATGGATGAAGGAGCGAATTAGAATTTTTCCACCTAGAATTCAGAATCGACGCCCAATCGAAAATAAAGTCATTTTCTGTGATGGGCTTCGATTATTAAATTGGTAAAATTGGAATCCTTTGCCAAAATCATTGGGTGCTTCTCGTCCCAGTCAAGCGAAGTAAATTGAAGTCTTCTAGAAATTCCTATAGTTTCATTGTCATCGATGAAAGGAACTAGTCGATACAAGGAACTCGTTTTTGGCACTGCTTTCTTTTCTGTCAAAATCTGGATCTCATGTGGAAAGTAACAGGCTTTCGATTTCCTCTGCGGTAAGGAACACTGAACCAAATGGTTTAATTTTTTTTTTAATTCGAACACACCACGCCGTTATTCGAAATAATTGTTTCATTCACATTCGTGAATCAGTGGTCACTTCGAACCAGTTTCTGAAGAAGGTTGCAACATGGCATCCGAAACGTCAAACCTTTTCTTAAAAGACGCACCGCAAAGTCTGAAAGTTTCTAGTGTTAGTTCTAATTTTAGTTCAATAACTACTTTAAATGTTATTTTATTTATTTATTTTTAATACTAATTTAATTTCACCTGTAATTTTTTAAAATCATTTTTAACTATGTACTTAATTTTGTAGTCAATAAAACTCTCGTGTCATTAAAATAGCATATTATTGAGCACGCGCAGTGACCAAGTCGATAATAATCGTACCTACTTCTATATAAAGAAATGTTATTTTACGACTTACAGTTTTTCAACTTTGCCACTGTAGCCCTACGGACGTTCTCAACGGAAACTATTCAAAAAATGGCAGATACCGTAACGAATCCTCAAAATCCTAAAGATGCAAAATCCATTTACGAGTTTAACGCATTGGACATTAATGGGCAAGCAATTTCGTTCGAAAAATATCGCGGACACGTTTGTATTATTGTTAATGTTGCGTCTCAATGTGGATTCGCTAAAAATAATTACCCAGAACTTGTCGAACTCGATGAATTATATGGCGAAAGTAAAGGCTTGAAAATATTGGGATTTCCATGCAATCAATTTGCGGGACAAGAACCTGGCGATTCCGCCGAAATATGCAGCTTCATTTCGAAGAAAAACGTCAAATTTGATATGTATGGAAAGATTGATGTTAATGGGGGTAATGCACATCCATTATGGGTTTATTTAAAATATAAACAAGGTGGTACTTTGGGGGATTTCATCAAGTGGAATTTTACCAAGTTTATTATTGATAAAAATGGGCAACCGGTTGAAAGACATGGACCAAATACTAATCCGACGGATTTGGTGAAATCACTTGAAAAATATTGGTAGAACTGCATTTATTATATAAAAATCCTCTTTTCTTTAATGTAATATTCACGTTTTTACGAAGAAATAAAATGTTTACAAAAATCTTATTGTTTTCCTCTACTTCAGTAAGCTGTTAAAAGATAAAACAGGTGAGTAAGTGCGAAGGTGTTCAAAAGACATATCTGTCAATCGATACCTATTTATGTGGCCTTACTATATATCAATAATTCAATAAACGATGAAGGTAATGATAATCTTAGCCGCGTGTGCTTCTTTCCCGTTATTCATTTTTCCTACATTAAAACTTTTATTGTTCACTGAAATTATAAAAAAATATGAAAAAGAAATGCCATTTACTGCTATGGATTTTTTATGTGTTTTATTGTCCTAAATTCGAAAATCGTTAATATCATTATAGATAGGTTTTTGATATATCGTTGTGTTACTTCTAAAATCAGATAACTCCCAAAATAGCGTGTTGTCTAATTAGTGTTTTCAGTTCGGCGGTTATATTGAATAAGGCCCCGTACGGAAATTTACATTGATTGCGATGGTAGTGATTCTCTTACCAATATAGCTTCATTTGTTAGTAAATTTGAACAGGCGAATATGGGTACATAAACATTTCGCATCAAGAAGAACGGGGAATTCGATAAATTATATGCAAAGCTTAGAGAATGTGATCAAAAGTTGATTATCTATTCATATGAAACTTCAAGAACGTTTAAACTTTAATAAGTTCATTTCTTCCCATCAAATATTGATGGTAACATTAAGGGGATCGTTTGGGTCGCCCGTATATGGCAATTTGCATGGAAAGTTTTGTAAAGATTACCTATTATTTACTTATTACTAACTTTATATAAAAGAAATTGGTTTCATTAGAAACCTTGAACCTTTGTGCAGGTATCTACAAGGGCAAATTTTGAAAATTTTAATTGCCCGACTCATAATTATGAGTTATTTGAACCAGTACAAGCTTTCAGAATTGAATTAAAAAGAATTAAAAAAAAAAACACGTTTTGGAAGTAACAATCAAATCAAATTATAAGCTCGTAGGTTCCTTGTAAATGTTCCATGTTATATACCAAAAATGGTGTTTATACGGTAAGTATTAAATGAATAATTCATAAAAAACAATTAACTAAAATATTGGGCGGAAGATGCTGCCACTAATTATTTCGGTAAGAAAATATTTCTTAACTCTGTCCATCGTCTGTTCTATTTTTACCGTAGGAAATAAGTTTTAGTAAGTACAACTTAAAAAACCGGGAACAGAGTCGTATCGATGTGGATGCTGTAATGCAATCAAATTAATTTGCAAGATATTATTTAAATAAAATGTATACTTAATTTAGGCGTTAGACCACTCTAGAACGTCGAAAATTAATTTAAACCTCTTTAAAAAAATCAAATATTACAAATTTAAGGGACATAAGTATACAGGATTCAAGTACACAGATAATAAGTTGTATTAACATTAGAAAATTATATTGTAGTATCTGATGACAAGCGAACTCGTCTTAATGAATCGGTGTCATAGATTTCCTGTCCTAAATTTGACCCAGACTTAACAAAATAATTTCTTATGTTGTATCAACGTGGTAAACTAACGAATTTCACGTTCTAAACTAGACTGAAGCACAACAATGATTTTCAACCAAGTACCAATATAATAATAAGTGTAACATGTCAAGAGCTAGTCTCAGAAGCAAACGAAAATGATTAATGACAAAATTATTTCAGTATCTTTTATGGTAATCTAAAATTATTACTTGGCCGTAAGCGGCCTTGGCTTAATGAATCGGTATCATAAATCTCTCGTTCTATATTTAACTAAGCCGCAACAAAATGATTTCCAATGTTGTATTGACGTGGTGTTGTTCTTTGGCTTAATCAATTTATATCGCAAATTCCAAGTTCTATATTTGTTTCAGGCATAACTTGTTAATAAGTATAATTAATTAATAAGCAACGATTTCGTGTAATTTAGTTCTAACCATTAATTTGCGATGGATTGGAAATTAATTGAGATATGCAACTCGGCTTTGAGCAAAATAGTAGTCATCACAATGATATTTATCACTTCTTTGTTTAAATTGATTCAATTTTTCCTCTTCTATGCATAGTAAGTTTTACGTTACCCGTGTCTCTCATTTTTCTGTTTTGCTATTTTGGAATTGGTATCAGCATGTTAAGAATTACTTGTATCGACTGATGATGATTTCTTCCCTTTTTGATGGTTTCAGAAACGTAGCTTCACCTTTCACTTTCTCGTTTATTGTTTTGACTCTTATTTAAAATGTAATTTTCAGACAGATCTTGACCAAATTTCGTACGAAAACTGATGGAAAAAACAAAATAATTTAGTGGTATCGAAATAGTCGTACGAAAGAAAATGTCGCAAGCATCTATGGACAACAATGC
Organism: Onthophagus taurus; assembly: GCF_036711975.1. Taxonomy (NCBI): domain Eukaryota; kingdom Metazoa; phylum Arthropoda; class Insecta; order Coleoptera; family Scarabaeidae; genus Onthophagus; species Onthophagus taurus. The sequence continues at coordinate 28,429,604 of NC_091966.1, forward strand.
ATTTGTTTATTTCTAATGAATTGGTGCGATAAATTCTGCGTTTAAAATCACAACTCCAATAGTTTTTGTAAATTTAGAGAAATTCTTTCTATTTTCTCTTTGCTTTCATCTTCTGTATCAGGTACACAGTCCTATCACTCGTAAAACCAATGGTGTTCTAAATAACTTTTCAGTGTTTTCAGTAATTGCTGAAAATCTAAATCTATTAATTCATGTCTAAAAACAATTATATCAAAATCAGTATTGTTCAGGTTCTTGTTACTAAAATATTTACATTATCATTTCACTCTTGGGACGTGCGTGTCGAGCGACTTGAGTTAACGCGACCACTGTATGTGTCGTATAAACACGTGCGATAAGGTTAACGACTAGGTACAATACGAATCTTTTATTCATATCGTTTATTAATCGAATTAGGAAACAAATCAAAATAACGATGTTATTCTAACGCCTACAATGCTACCTATGCACAAGACAACAGATAATGGCATTTCGACAAAATGCGAAACCTATGCGAAGTTAGCCTCCAATTTTTCTAGCCCCCAATTAGCTAGGATTTTACATGTATAGTATTTTGATTATAACAAGAGAACCAGTCAACCGATTTCGATAAACAATGCCCGATTCGAAATCTCTTTCGAATTCCGCTAAAGCGCCAAAATAATGCGAAGGTACACGAAAATAACACAAAAATGACCTTTTTTAAGTGGTGATAAGTCGTAAACGATGTACCCCATTATCAAGATCTATACGTCATTCGATTCGTCATAGTTTCTTCTATCGAAATCACAAAATGCCCAATTTCAATTCTCTCCTGTTAACCTTGTACAGCCCTCAGAATGACACCGTGTTCCGTGTGGCTCGTTGTTTATGCACGTGTGAACGCCCGAAAGTCTAGCCCCCAATATAAAAAAATTAATTTAACCTAAATCGACTATAATTCGAAAACTGTTTGGCGGATATTAATGTTTTATATCTCAAACGAAAGCTTGCTCGAAATGCCCGATTCGAAATATTTAAGAATTTTGAATAAAACACAAAAAATGAATTAATCAAATAAGTCAATTATCTCCTCTGTTAATTGACCAATTTTAGTCATCAACATCTCGATCGAAAGTATGATCTTCAATGAATGCGAAGGTGGAAATGCCCGATTTCAAAATTTACTAATTACCTGCGTACGGCTATTGAAATTCGCTTTAACTAAAGAATGGTTTGGCCGATTTTAATGTTATATATCTCAAATGAAAAGCTTGCGTCTGGCTGAATGTAGAAGATATAAACATTAAATTAACAAGGCGTATACACGCATAACATTCTATTAGATGAAACTGTAAGTGCATTTTTCTCGAAACATCCTTTTTACATCTGGTTAACACGATTCCTAAAAAACTACTCATTCGATTGACTTGAAATTTGAACTGCACTATCAAATAGCATCTTTCTATCGTAAGACCTACAGAGAAACTGATACGATATATACATGATTTATTTTTTGAGATAAACTTATCGATTTGAAGAACAAAATCGATTATCTTAATTTGACTAGGCGCCATATTGCCAATAATATTTTTTTTGCTTAGTTCTAGTTCAAACGATAATCACAAGTACATATATAGAAAAGAACATCATTTTTGAGTTTCAGATTATTTCAGGGATAGATATTGTATCAACCAGCAACTTAGACAATCCACGCACCAACTTGGTTGAGGGACAATGTAAAGATTATTTTCTATAAACAATTCTTTTTAAATAAGTAAATATATCATGAAAACATATGCAAAAGATTAAATTGAAATACCACATAATTTGGTAGCAAAAAATTCCCAAAGAAATCATTTTATTTGATACAAAAAAAAAGACACTTCCCCATTAAAAAGTTTGAATTAGATTATACTAGTATTATTTGGAGTGGTTTACACTCAATTTCAAATTATTTCATGTTTTGACAATGTTGATAATTAAAGCTTTATAATTTTTCAATGATATGTTTTGGTCAATTAATAAAATTGAAAACGACTCACCGAATAGATGTTGTTTTCCTTGGATTTTACTTCGAAGCTCAGCTGGAAAGAAAAGATAAATTAATTTATTGTGAAAAAAAAAAGAATTAATACGATACGTTCACATCCTTCAACATCCATAAAATAGCAATCCCATGATGTCCTATATCACATCACTAATATCACCTAAACCAGCATAAATATAGCACGCATTTATCACTTAATTTAAGTAATAAGTTTTATTTTTCTAAACTACTTTACCACCCTTAAATGCCCGCATATCAACTAAAATGCGTTATTAGCGAATCAACTTCCAAACATCCCCTCCTTAATTTATTGTGGGAAGAAGGAATACTGGAGGTGAATAAACAAAAAATGTAAAGACGACGGGCCGAAGCGGTTTTGAAATCTTTTTTGGTTTTAAAACTCAACCTTTCAATAAAAAAATTACTCGTTTTCTCGAAACATTTTAAATAAAACTTACGTCATTTTACTAAAATAAAACGCACTAATCGAATTTCAATGTTTAACACTTCCTGCAAAAGAAAGTCTATCCTCCAATATAAAAAAGATAATTTAAATTAAATCGACTATAATTAGAGAACGGTTTGACGGATTTTAATGTTTTATATCTCAATCGAAAGTTTGGGGGCTAGACTTCCAGTCGGCAGATTCATGGGGTCATTTCAATAGCCGTACGCAGGTAATTAGTAAATTTTGAAATCGGGCATTTCCACCTTCGCATTCATTGAAGATCATACTTTCGATCGAGATGTTGATGACTAAAATTGGTCAATTAGTTAAGGAGATAATTGATGTGTTTGATTAATCGTTTTTTGTGTTTTAATCAAAATCCTTAAATATTTCGAATCGGGCATTTAGACAACCGCATTCAGCCAGGCGAAGTTATGGATTGAGATATAAACCGTTCAAATCCGTCAAACCGTTTCCTAATTATAGTTGATTTTGCTTAAATTAATTTTTTCATATTGGGGGCTAGACTTCTAGTCGTCAGATTCGCCTATGCGAAGTTAGCCCCCATTTTTCTAGCCCCCAATTAGATAGGATTTTACATGTATAGTATTTTGATTATAACAGGGGAACCACTCAACCGATTTCGATAATCAATATCTCATTCGAAAGCTTAATCCTTGGCCAATACGAAGGTGGAAATGCCCGATTCGAAATCTCTTTCAATTTCCACTAAAACGCCAAAATATTGTGAAGGTACACGAAAATAACACAAAAATGACTTTTTTAAAGTGGTCACAACTCGTAAACGATGTACTCGATTATTAAGATATATAGGTCATTCGATTAACCATAGTTTCTTCTATCGCAAAATGCCCGATCTCAATTCTCTCCCGTTCACCTTGTACAGCCCTCGGAATGACACAGTGTTCGGCTCGTTGTTTATGCAAGTATAGACGACCAAAAGTCTAGCCTCCAATAAGAAAAAATTAATTTGTATTGAATTGATTATAACTACAGAACGGTTTGACGGATTTTAATGTTTTATATCTTAAACGAAAGCTTGCGTCTGGCTGAATAATTATGTCGAAACACCCGATTCGAACTATTTAAGGATTTTGATTAGAACACAAAAAACTACTTAGAAAATAAGTCAATTATCTCCTTTATTAATTGACCAATTTTAGTCGTTAACATCTCCATTGAAAGTATGATCCACGGTGAATGCGAAAATGGAAATGCCCGATCTCTGAATTTGCTAATAAAGTAGGTAAGTACGATTGTTTAAACGACTCCGGTGACTTTACTGCCTGGAAGTCTACTCCTCAATTACATAAAATATATTTGTATATAAACTTATTACTACTAGAGAACAAACTAATGTGAAAATGTTTGAAATATTCTACTAATCATAATAAAGTATGTAAACAAACGAACAAGTAAGAGACTGATTTAAAATGTATTTGTACTAAAATAGAAAATTGTTTTTAATTTTTGGTTTTAGTATTTCTACATTTAATATAATTTACTGTTGTTCTTACTACTGTTCTAGTCTTTTTTTTTTCAAATTTTATATTTTTAGTTGTACCGGGCATCCCGTTAAGGGTACAGAGCGGCTGTATCATAACAACGATTTTTATAGAAAATAAGAAATTATATAAGTTATGTGTCACCATATCTAAGAAGAACTATGAATCATCCTAGAATCCCAGAAATTTCCATAAAAGGCCCTTATTCAGCATAAATCTTCTGAAAATAGTATAAAAGGCCACGAAAATGTTAATAATTAATTCATTTCACTCGACGTCGTTATAGTGTTAGTTTGAACTTTGTAATTAATTCTAAAATAAAAATAACTTAATTTTTGAAAAGAGTTTTTAAAAATAAAACTTCTAACTTCAAAAACAAAAGTTATATAGCCCATTATATCTTCATTAAATTAGCTTTAAAATGTTCTTTATTTCATGATGATACCTCAATTCGTTCTTGAGATAAGATTTTTTTAAATTTATATTTCATGACACAAAAAATAAGGGATGATGCATAATCCAACGTCTTGGCTGCTTCGCTTTAATTATTTGTTGGGCACCTGATTCTTTTGCAAGAAGTGTTAAACATTGAAATTCGATTAGTGCCTTTTATTTTAGTAAAATGACGTAAGTTTTATTTGAAATGTTTCGAGAAAACGAGTAATTTTTTTATTGAAAGGTTGAGTTTTAAAACCAAAAAGCGATTTAAAACCGCTTCGCCCCGTCGTCTTTACATTTTTTGTTTATTCACCTCCAGTATTCCTTCTTCACACAATAAATTAAGGAGGGGATGTTTGGAAGTTGATTCGCTAATAACGCATTTTAGTTGACATGCGGGCATTTAAGGGTGCTAAAGTAGTTTAGAAAAATAAAACTTATTATTTGAATTAAGTGATAAATACGTGCTATATTTATGCTAAGTGTTAAGTGATATTAGTGATTCCGAGATCATCGGATTGCTATTTTATGGATGTTAATAGGTATCGTATTAATTCATTTTTTTTGTCACAATAAATTAACTTATTTTTTCTTTCCAGCTGAGCTTCGAAGTAAAATCCAAGGGAAACAACATCCATTCGGTGAGTCGTTTCCAATTTTATTAATTTACTAAAACATATCGGGATAATTCACGATTTGAACGGTGTAATGTTGCCAGATAAAAACCGTTTGAACGCTGCTCATTGGATTTGTGCCTGAAAAACGGTACCATTCAATAAATTTTTACATTTTGTACTTGAAAACTTATAAAGCTTTAATTATTAACATTGTTAAAACATGAAATAATTTGAAATTGAGTGTAAACCACTCCATATAATACTACTATCCGTGCAAAAAGTCAAGGCCCCTCACTTTAGAGATCGATATCTTCGCAACCGTGCGATAAAAAAAATTGCGACAAAGTTTGTTGTAATCACAGAATTTTCTACGTAATTTCTACGTAACATGTCAATTTGAAAATTTTCGGATCCACGGTTTTCTATTTATCGCAAGTTAAATGAAAAAAGTACCCGATTGTTTACGATATCGGCAACTTTGTCATCTTTGCGACTTTTTTTTTTTTTGAAAATTATCGCACGAAGAAATTTGAATTTTGAACAGGTGCACATGAGTGACATATTTTATTTTTTCGATATTCCATACAGTTTCGCGGAAAATTGCGGTTTATTAAGACGCCGTTATGGCGAAAACGGCTGGGTGGATTTCCTTGCGGATTTGACCAAAATATGTCAAGTAATGTCGGTTGTCGGATTCCGTTATCAGCTTTTCAAAATTAGAGCTCCCTAATTTTTTAAGAGCGAGATTGCCAAACTGCAATGGAGTAATTGTTGGAAACATATGTTTGTTGTTCAATTGCTTGTGGTTTAGTACACACAGTGCAAGCGTTTTCTCTAAAATCCTGTCTATTAAGATCATATAGTCCAAATAGAATTGCTGAGCAAGACAAGTAAGTATTCCAAATGCCTTTAAAATTCTGCAAATGCCAGTGGTCTGTGCACCATGGCAAGTGGAAAGTATTCGACGTGTAAGGAATTCCGGTACATAATATAGGATCAGTAATACTTACCTATTTAATAAATAATTATAAGTTACATCCCTGCTATGTTAAAAACCTTCCCTCTTTCACGTAATTCTAACAACATTTCAAGACTTACATTTAGAGGTTAAGATGTAAAAACTGTTACATTAGTACATTAATGTTGAATAAGAAGTCCCCAAGTCCTTCCCTATTTCATTCCACGTCATTTCGTATGTTTTTATCTCTACAGTGACGTAAATGTTGATTATAGAGAAATTTTTATTGTCGAATTTTTTATATTAAGAATTCCTCTATTGGTTATCGGTATCGTAGACAAAATTTTCTCATATTGAACTTAAACGGACTATGAATTATTATTATGATTATTAATATCTAACACCTATTATTAAGTTACTTTCTTATATACATATGTTTATATGTATATACATATATGTTCTGTATGTTTATACAGAATGACTTCTTAGTACTTTTTTAAAAATCTTACCAATGATGTATTAAGGCTTTCTCAAATGTCTTTTGAATTTCATCCGTGTTTTTAAGGAATCTTTTAAGGCTCGAGATGAAAGGAATAAAAAAAGAATACGTTCTATGTGACGACATGGAATAGTTTTCTATGGCAATTATAAATCGATTGTGAGCGAGAAAGTGATATAATAATATGGTGGTTTATTTATTCAACTGCAGATTTATTATTCAAATTTCTGTTTGTATAGCAATGTTGTAAAAATGGATGGAAAGTAAAAATTTCTTATACAGTAACTAATTTTAAATCAAAAACAAAATTTTCCATCGTAAACATGATATCAAGAATCTTTACTATTCCATCCTATCTTACTATCACATTTGAAAAAAAAACATAAATTTACAGTTCAACTCAATGGCAACGGTACAAACTTGAAAGAACTACTAGAAACTACTTTTATATGACATATTACATTGGCTATTAATATAAAAAGTGCTTAAGTTTTATTAGTTAACATTTATGTTTTATTTATAATATCGAGTTAAGTATTAATTACGTGAAAATTATATATTAATCAACATATGAATACAAATATTAATCCAATAAAAAATATTAATATTCCAAAACCAATTAGAACCCATGTAACGACATCAACCATAACTAATTGATCGAAATATCTAACACGTAATTCTCTTACGTAATTATATGGTAATTCCATTTCCTAAAAGAAGAGTTATTTTTATTCATTCTCAGGTTTAATAAAATGTCTTATTTGTATCCTTACTTCTTCAACCCAAAATATAGGCATAACCGCTCTAGGAAGATTTCTAGTTGCTTCAATATAAACTTTTCGGTCTTCCTTCGATTCATCATTTCCCCCATTATCTTCTCCATCATCTTCTCCATCATTTTCTCCATTAATTTCACGTCCAACAATATCATAGTTGCTATCCACAGTAAAACTAATGGGTCTTAAAACCATGTTAAATTGAGTTCTCCTAACAGCTTTTAACACAGTACCAGTATTCTAGAAAAACAAATAATAAAAATAAGTGTTTAATGTATAAAAAAACTGTTTCAATATAAACCGGTTCAAAAACAACATAAGATCCATGATCTTCTTTTTTTGGTTCTAATCCAATTACTGTTTGGGCAAATTCAGATTCCTCCGCGTTGAGAAAATGTGGATTCGACATGATAAACATTGTATCTAAATATGAAAAAAATGTTTTTCTTTTGTATAATCGATAACATAACTTACTTAAGCAGGTGTATAAATCCATGAAACCATCTGGCCAGCACGTATCTTCCCCATTGATATCTCTGGTGTTTCTTGTGCAATAACATGATTGATTTCCGTCATTTGTGAAAGTATCTTCTTTTTGTTCATACCTATAACCGGGAATACCCTTATATTCTTCATTATCTTCGAATTTCATTGAAACAACTCTAGAATAAAACAAAAATAATGACACTATTCTTGAATCTCTTCTGTTAAAAGCAGAAGGTTTCAAATTAAGACAATGTTTCAGAAACGAAAGAGAATTTTTTTAGTCACTTTATTGACCTCATTAAAGAACAATATGAAATGGGGCATTGAAAATAACCTTGTCAATTATCTTAAAACTCTTCGATCTATTGAGTTATCATCGGTAGCAGAATTGATATGGTTTTTAAATGATTCCAACCAATATCCAAGACGGATGACAACATTTTTAACAGCATCTGACCCAGTTAGAAACGATGCAGATACCAAGATCACATAGTAATACAAAAGAGAAGAATAACAAATTTATCTACAAAATCAAGAGAAGCCGACGTGAAGAATCATATCATGTTAATTATGCGCAGAAAGCTTTCTTGTCAAATTAGTAAAACGATGTTGTAAAATTCTGAACTTAAACCAAATTGGAGTTGGCAGAATTAGCATAGAAAAAGGCGTCCTAACAACATGTGTGTCTACAAACACTTAATAAACAACCATATCTGGTGGGTAATCTAAAAGTGAAACATAACAAAACTAAAATCAATAACTGAGCTTTTCATCAACAATGAAAATATATCCACATTGTTGTTTACTGCAGATGATTTAGAAATAACTCCAGTACCGCACTGAAGCAACCACACAAGAGATGAAAGAAGGTAGACATTTACAAATTTTAAACAATGAATATTAAGAGTAGCAAATTTTGTTAACTGAAAAACAAACTATTACCCTATTACGTTCCCTTATTCTTTACATGCTTTCTTATCAATATATCAGGAACATTTTTGAGTTGGCAATGGCGAAAAAATGACACACTAATTTCTGTGTTCACGAATGCAGAAAAAGATTGGTGTACAGTATTTTTAGCACACATACCCAAACAACTTTTTGGTGATCTATCAAGTCCTACAATTGCATCAAGCAAAGGTTATAAGTACAGGTTACATTAAAGTTTTCGGTAATTGTGTGGGTAATACCCAGGCGTGATATAAAACGATATTTGAGGAGTTCCATACAACTTTTTGAATTGTTAATGTGAAATGTTGTACAGCTTCTTCAATGTTACTACTACTCTTGAGAGGAAGGCTCATTTTAATTTTTCTAAATATTACTTCTTAAACAAAAGCAAATATATTTTTAGTTTGTTAAAGTTGGTGGCTCAGTCAGAAGGTACGGTTTCATTGCTTCCTCTACTAATAGAGACTTGTACTGGAGAGAGAGACTGTATTATTGAGAGACTACCTGGGTTATTGAGGCTTACTTTGGTGTACGGTGCATAAATGGGGACATCCCATTACGGTAGTAGAACGTATTCTTCAAATATTAATTGTCATAAGAATCCATATACATTAGACGTTATATAATAGATACTAGATGATGCTTATAAAAAAAACAAATATCAACTTGGCAATGCTTAATACTACTTTCGACACGCATAACAGTTTAATGTTTATTTATAATTAGCTTTTCACGATTATATAGTAAGAAGTCATTAATTTTCCTATTATAAAACGTGACAATAATAATAACGTAATAATAAGGAATATTATACCAAATGTTATAATTAATTTCGGTTTATCTTCCTTTTAATAACTTACCTACATATATCACTTCGAAATATATCAACTGTATCTTCTTTGGTAGCGTGTGGTGGGAAAATCAGAAAATCTCTTCCTCTAACTTCTTTACAAACTTGGCTATTTTCACCGTCATTCCACATATTCAAGATATCATCATTCCGCCATTTTAACAGGTTTCCAACATCCTCTACGACATTCATACCAGCTTTAATTAAAAAGCTCTCTACGCTGTTATTGTGCCTCTAATAAAAGTTATAAATAAAAGCTAATAGTTAAAAATAGGTATGTTAGTTTACATGTCTTAAGAACGCGAATGATAATCCATCTTCATCTCTATCAATAATTCTCATATAGTTATTACTCGCAACCATATCATTTAATTTTGAACAAACTGAATCTATTACATCTGGGATTGTTGTACCAGTGGTTGTTTCAATGGTTGATGTTCCATCGGTAGTTGTTTCCAAAGTGGTTGTTACATCTGTAGTTGTTGTCAATGTGGTTGTTTCATCCGTAGTTGTTTCATCGGTGGTTGTTTCTAAGGTTGTTGTTTCATCGGTAGTTGTTTCCAAAGTGGTTGTTACATCTGTAGTTGTTGTCAATGTGGTTGTTTCATCCGTAGTTGTTTCATCGGTGGTTGTTTCTAAGGTTGTTGTTTCATCGGTGGTTGTTTCTAAGGTTGTTGTTTCATCGGTAGTTGTTTCCAAAGTGGTTGTTACATCTGTAGTTGTTGTCAATGTGGTTGTTTCATCCGTAGTTGTTTCATCGGTGGTTGTTTCTAAGGTTGTTGTTTCATCGGTAGTTGTTTCCAAACTGGTTGTTACATCTGTAGTTGTTGTCAATGTGGTTGTTTCATCCGTAGTTGTTTCATCGGTGGTTGTTTCTAAGGTTGTTGTTTCATCGGTAGTTGTTTCCAAAGTGGTTGTTACACCGGTAGTTGTTTCATCGGTGGTTGTTTCTAAGGTTGTTGTTTCATCAGTAGTTGTTTTCAAGGTGGTTGTATCATCGGTAATTGATTCCATGGGAGATGTTCTACCGGGATTTATTTCACCGGTTCTTATTGCACCGTTAGGACAAAATTTAATTCCATCGAATAGTAATTCGTTTGCAGAAAATTCCTGAAACAAATTCATACCTGGAAACGCTTCCATCCAATCGTAGTTAATAGTGTCCAAAAGATTTGGTGATGCTTCGACTAGTTTTTCTGTCATTTGAAAAAAATTCTAAAAAAATATTCAAATAACCCAAGTTTATAACAGAGGTTTTAAAATGTTTTTACCATAAGAGGTACATTTAATGTATAGATCATTTCATCTAACGATAAAGTATTAGCTTTTTCATCAAATTCGAAAAAGGTATTTTTAAAATAAAGTAATGTATCCTTATCTTCGTCATATTCAACATTATCTCTATATCTACTTTGTCTAAAATACAGCAAAAACTTTATCAATTAATTCTTTTAAATTAAGTTAAATACCTATAAATAAACGGCCCTATTTGTTCGACTTCAATTCTTTGTATATCTTCAATTGCTGATACCCTTTTTAAAATGTCTGAATTCTTTATTGTAAAAAAATACACTTTAATAGTAATGGGAAACGGCATTTCTTTCCATCTTGTAAATTGAACGGTGCCGTTTTCTAATCTAGCGTTCTGAAAAAAATTGTGTTGGGGCATTTCTTAGAATACATCAAGATTTATAATATTATTGTTACCTCATTGATTGTGCTTATAATAACATCTGGAAGAACAGCGAATCCTAGAACCGCACCAATAATTATACAAATTATACCAAAAAATGCTATAACAATAAGCACTAATTTACAACAAGCCATGTTTTTCATGTTTGTGCCATTGTGGTTTAAACGTTCGTTTTAAGCCGACATTTTATCAGTTTGCTGCAAAGCCTTACTTAATACCAGAAAGTTTAACAATAAATAAACATGTTTTCGATAATGATAACAATATCGGGATCGTGTAATAAAATGGAAACTTTTGTTACTTAGGATTTCTGAAAATTAGGTGTTATATTAATTTTTTCAATTTATTTTTAGTGACTCTCTTAAAATAGAAAAACAATAAAAAAATTTGTGACTTGAGATGATAGTATCTAATATTACTTTAAAATATTGAAATGAATATACATTTTAAAGAATGAAAATTAACTAAACTAATTACTAATGAATTGTTGAACCACAAGTCTGTTATAACGTTGGAAATAATGTTGCTTTTGTAACTAAAAACAAAATTTAAAAAAAAATATTACACCTTGAATAAACCTTAACTACCCATAAAAGTAAATGTAAGGAAGTTGCAACTACTTTTAGCCTTGGTCATTTGATTCAAGGTCATTGTTTCTTTGAAGTCTGCCCTTTCCTCGTTTCTTTTGTTCCTTGTAGTGATGGAACTTTTCTTTTATATTAGTCAATGTAGGTATTCAGAAATGCCTTAAATACCTCAATAGACACTCAAATTCTCTTAAAATCGAGGGATGATATTCAGAAAGCTGCAACACCGACACCTAAACACAGGGACGGATTGAATACTTACCCAAATCATATATTACAGCAAATGTGAGAAAAAAGAATGCTAAGGAAAAATTTCAAAACACTCAAACTCAACTCAATCGCGCCACTTGTCGATTAAGAAATGCCCTATCTGAGTTTAAAAACACATCCTACGACGTTACTGGGAAAGTCAGGAGTCTATCACTCGTTCAGAATGCTAAATTGATAATGGCAAAGAATCGATGAAGACAAGGCTCGCACGTTTACGGTGTATCTAACTTCAGCCTTCTAACCTCACATGAGAAAAATTTCACCTATTGAAGAAGAATATATAGTGCAGACTCTAGAGACACCTCACCAAATGTGTTTAGCGACAGAAAAGTTTAAAAAGTATGACCTCGGTGTGATTAGAAGTTGGAAACCTAGAAAAGCACCTGATTATGATCTCATTACAGGGCAAATATTGAAGCAAGTACCTGAAAAGTTTATCAAACTCATTAGCTATATTTTTAATGTCATGGTTCGACTCGAATACTTCCCAGTAAAATGGAAAATTGCTGAGGTTAAAATGATAAACCCAAAAAAGACCAAAGTGAAGCGGCATCGTATAGCTTTCAGTTTGCTTCCGCTGCATGGCGAAAAAAATGCAGCTATTCAAACTCCATCCTAACCAGTAAAATTTAAGGCTTTAGAGAACACCATGGAACTATTGAACAGGTAATCGTCAAAACAGTGAAACAGGAATTCGAAGAAAAAAGCTGCTGTAGGTCGACAATATCAGGCTTTCGATAAAGTTTGGCAATTACCTCACCAAAACCATGATCCGTGATGACTTGGACATAGTGACTGAGTATAGCAACACTATGTTACTTTTATCTTTGTTAAAATTATTATTTATTGTTATTTTTTGTAACAGATAGCATTAAGAAAAATAATTGAAAAAAAAAATCAATTTGATAGGACGTGCTTTTAACGACCTTCAAATATCCTTCTAACATGCACTTCCAGTTTTTCTTCTCCTTAGCTGATCATACATAATCAGGATAGTTGTATAACATTTCTGCCATATTCTATCACACGCTATATAGGCTTACTCTTGTTATCCTTTGTGCAAAATAGTATTTTCTTGTATTTACTTACCTTCTTTAGTTTTGCATGGATAGGTTGAACATTGTTGTTATGGACTTGCGGTTAGAAATGTCACCTTTAAAAGTGACCTCACCCAGATATTTAGTAACAGCAAATTTTCAGTTTCCACCACAAATTTCCAAGAAAGTATCATTAAACTTTGCTTTAGCTAACTTATTTTTACACATTTAAAATTTGAACGTGTTTGCTATTAGCTTGAATTTCTTTAAATATTTGCAAAATTCTTGATAACACGATTTAAGATTACGTCAATCGGTCATCAAATTTTTTATTAGTGGTAATATCCTATCGAGAAACGCGTTCTTTGTAGGAATTATCAGAATTTTGTTACTATCAATTGCTGAAATGAATGACTTAGTTTCTGCACGGTTCTGCTAATGGACGTGTTGTAGAAGGCACTGTAATGAAACGTTTTCCTGTTGTCGACTGCTTTCGCATGTGTTGTTTTGGATTACTTGGTACCTTTGACAAACATATAGACGCGTAATCCTGAACGCCTACAAGAATAATGAAAGTGCAATAAAATTGAAAAATAAAATCTCTATACTCTGTCTAAAATGTATGTCCCAGAATCTGTGAAGAACTGGAGACAAAATTGCTTAGGAATGGGTATACTGCCCAATGATCAATGCTTAACTACTTTGTTGTTCGCCAATGATCAAGTGTTTATTACAAACACCGAGGAAGACATTGATTATTATTATATTATATTACTTTTTTTAAAACTGCAATACCAAACATCGTTTTGCCAGCATATTACAAGGTGGCCTACACAATCGCGAAATATTAAAAGCCTCATACGATCGCAGAAGAACTTATTCTATTGGCTGCTATAAATATTGATTTATTTATTTACACACCAAGTTGGGCACAGAACAGGACTAATCCAGAAAAAACTGTGCCTCGAAAATTACAATAAAAAATAGAACAGAAATATATAAATATCATCATGAAAAATAGTCAACTACACGCTGCAACCCCGAGCAATCCAGAAGTGAGGACACACGAATAAATAATTTCAGATCTTCAGTATACATTAAGCAGTGAGAATGTCTCAAAAAGCAAATATATCATTAATGTAAATAATAAACGAAAAGGGATTGCCCTGCGGTACACCCGAAGGCACTGAAATGAAACTAGATTTCTTTGATTAACAGAGTTCTTCCGAGCATACAACCATTTGATCAAGTAGTCATCGATACCAAAATGTTGAAGTTTTGAAATTAACGGATTATGGTTAACTCGGTCGAACTCCGTGCTGAAGTCTGTGTAAATAGCGTCTACTGGGATATGTTATGTATTAAATATGGTAAATATTAGATCAATTAATTGAAATAATTAAAGGAGTAGTATTTGGTTTGCAGTTAGATGCAATTGTCGATGTTGATGTTTATAACAAGTCCGATATAAAGATTACATTTCAATACAAAATAGAAATGTTATATCTTATTTTCTATTGAATCATTAATTAGAGTTACTTTATTAGTATGGGAAACTTTATTAGTTACTTTATTAGCATGGGAAACTAATTACATCATTTTAAGGTAATTAATTTTTTATATTTATTAAAATTAATAATTATCAACAACATAATATCTTTAAAGCTATACCAAGTATAAATAGAGCAATACCACATCCAATCAATGCCCAAGTAATTATAGTAATGGTATTCAATTCTGATAAATATTTATCATGAATCTTGTCAATTAAATTCGATGGTAATTCCATGGTCTAAAATTAAAATGAAAAATTAAAACAGTTTTATGTATGTTTAAAACACTTATGTACTTCTTCAATCCACAATACAGGATAGATCGTAGATGGTAGTCGACTCGTTACAGTAACACCTCCAATGTTTCTTAAAACCATGTTGTATTGGAATCTTTTCACTATTTTTAATGGTGTTCCAGTACCCTATTTATTTAAAAAAAATAATTATGAAAAAAGTGAATATTTTTCAAAATTTACTGGTTCTATGATTGTATAGGAACCATGATAATCCTGATGTCCTTCTAATCCCAATACTGGATTTTGAACAATTGAAGCACCCAAAAAGTGAGGATACGAAAGTACTACATGTGATCCTAAATTGAAAATATTTGGATTAGTTTAAAGATTGTTTTTTCATTGCGGTTATTATACGTGTACAAGTATAAAGATCTGTAAAACCGTTGTGCCAACATCGATTTGAACCATCAGGCAACCTTGTTTGACCAGTACAATAACAATCGTTATCGTTGTCGTTATTAAGGGTTGTTTCTTCAAATTCCCGCCTATGACTTGAAATACCTTCAAAGCCTACATTTTCGACATGTTCTAATGTAACTGTCCTTGAAGATTTAATAAAAATTATTTAAATAAATAATTTTATTTCCATAGTTATGTGTTAAATGGTTTTTCTTACCTACAAATATCGCTATAAAATATTCTAAAATCATCATTTCTATTCACATTCGGTGGGAAAATTGTTGAATCGCGGCCATTAATTTCTCTGCATTGTCCGGTATTTCCCCAAACGTTATTTGGCAAATTAGGTTGTCCATTCCATGTCCTAATCAAACCAAGATCTCCAATGCTATCCATTCCAGCGGTTATTACATAAGTACCATCAAAAGTATTATCCCTCTGTGTAATTAAAACCTTAATTTATTATCGAATAAAAATTTATTTTAGTTACATGTCTTAAAAATGCAAATGATAAAGCTGTTGCTCCTTCCGGTTGAATATAATGCATATTTTCTATCTCATTTCTGGTCGGGCACAAATTAGGAGCTGCTGTTGGGTTTGTGCAAAATGTATACCCATCAAATAGAAACTCTCTAGCACTGAATATTCGAAATACATCTTCTGGGTTTCCAAACGCTGAGTTTATTTCACTATTAATACCTGTCGGTAACCTATCTTCTATTGATTGCACTAAACTCTATAAATAAATGTAAGTGACTAATATATCGTAAAGCTGCGTGATTTTATATACCACTAATGGAACGTTAAGTAATTTTAACCGATGTGTTTCAGGAAACTCTGACTCTTCTTCATCAAAATCAAATTTAAGATATTCTCTGTATGTTATTGTATCATCATCGCGATTTTTCGCATCTACTGTTTTTTGTCTGGTCAATCTAAATTTGACAGCAAAATTAGATTAAGTATGTGCTTTCATTTAATGCTGTCAAATTAATGAAAAAACTTACTTATATACGAAAGGTCCTCGTTCAGCCACTAATATCCTATTGTCTGGCTGCAAATTATGTTCAAAAAAATATATTTTCGCTGTTTGATTAAAAGGCAAAATTTGCCATCTTTGAAATTGTTCACTACCATATTCTAATCTAACTCTCTAAAATTCGAAATTAATTGTTTCATAAATATAAAATTTTTATTCGAACATCTTACTCGTTCTACTTCGTCTCTAATATTGTTAGGTAAAACAGCAAAACCTACAACTGCTCCGATAATAATTGCAGCTACACCAAGTCCAGCTACAATAAAAGCAAGAATCTTGCAAAGTATGCCACCACACATGTTTGTGACAAATACACCTCACGTGATTAACTATGTTAACATGTTGAAAATGTATGTAGATTTGGTCGTTATTACATTCCGATCGAGCCTTTTTATCTTGTTTACATTGGGGTAAATTCTTATCGGTTTCCGTCAAAAATATAAATTATTATAAATCGGGGTATTTTGTAGATTTGATTTCATTTATTTCATATAGATTAACAGGAGTTTATCGAGCTAATCGAGGTTAAGGTACAAAATATGAGTAAGACTCTCCATCCCAAAATATAGTGAACGTTTTTATGAAAGTACTGATTATAATAATGTTTTAAAATTTCTATTTTCGAATTTTCTGTATCTGGATCAAATTAAAATATTCTTGTTAAAAATTGTCTACCCTAATTTTAATAAGCTTTAAAAAATTTGTACTATTTTATAATTATTAAATTTTACCTACGTTTTTTATTCATTAAGTAAGTCAAACTTTTTTTTTTTCTATATTATGCATAGCAAAATTGTATAACACCTAGTAAATACATACTAATTAGTTACTTATTTTTAACACTAAATTAAACTAGATAATGTTTTGCAGCTTTTCCCAGTGGTCCAGTCTGCTTTACCCATAATACAGATAAATATTGTCATATTTTTACCGTTTTAAGACCAAAACACAAAAACGCGCACACTGCGATACGCGGAACACACGTATTGGGTATTATTGTTTTTGTTATAATTCCGCACTATTGCTCGCGTTTGAATCGACAAGGGCACTAGGTCACTAAATCGAACGGCTTCATCCTCTGAAGGCGACGCAGGACATCCTCGTTGTCGAGAAGCTGCATGGCCTCGATGTTGGGATGATCGTGCATTCTCTTCTCATGTTTACATGCGAATGATGCAATTTCTGATGACACCGATGCTACTTTCAATTTGATTCACATAAGAACCGACACAGCAGGGACATGTATAGGACAATAAATTAAGATGATTTAACGTAACTTATCTTTATACCAAGTTGTACTTCTGAGGAGTTATAGGCTTTCAAAGTTGGGTCTTAAATTTTTAAAACATTGAATATCTTCGTAATACATTAAGCTAGAAAAACCAAATTTGGTATACGTTATGAGTGTACCGAGGGTATTAATTGGTAGCAAGTAGAGACCAATTGAGGCATTTCAAAGGGTTGATTAAGGGTGATGGTTCCCTTAATTTTGACAGATTTTTTTAACCTTTTGGCGGATTTAATACATTACTACTTCATTTCATGTGGAATTTAATTCTAAAACTTTTTTTACTCTTACTATTTTTTAAAAAACATTGTCGTTCTCATAAAAAACTCAAAAAACTAAAGACGCGTATCTTGTTATTGCTACTTAAAATCATCGAAAATTTAGTAGTCGGCTATGAAATTGTACGTAATTGGAGGAATAAACTGTTTATTATGAGCTAAAAAGACATCATCCATAAACAAATTTAGTTTAGGCATAATAATTTTTTAGTGATAAAGAGAAAATCCTCAAAATGTCAAAATTAAGTACTTGTGATTTTAAAATCGATCATAACTCAAGAATGAAAGGTGATGACGAAAAGTTTTTTAGGAATAAATTGTTTATTATGAACTAAAAAAACATCATCCATAAACAAATTTAGTTTAGGTATAATGATTTTCTAGTGATAAAGAAAAAATCATCAAAATGTTAAAATTGAGTACTTTTGGCATTAAAATAGATCATAATTCAAAAATTAAAGGTGATGGAGAAAAGTTTATTTGAAATAAATTGTTTATTATGAACTAAAAGGACATAACTCATAAACAGATTTGGTTTAGTTATAATGATTTTCTAATGATAAAAAGAGAAAATCATCGAAATATCAAAATTGAGTACTTTTGATATTAAAATTGATCATAACTCAAGGATGAAAGGTGATGGAGAAAAGTTTTTTAGGAATAAGTTGTTTATTGTCAACTAAGAAAACATCATCCATAAACAAATTTAGTTTAGATGTAATGATTTTCAGGTGATAAAGAGAAAATCCCCAAAATGTCAAAATTGGGGACTTTTGGTGTTAAAATCGATCATAACTTAAGAATGAAAGGTGATGGAGAAAAGATGGAGAAAACCTTGTCGTCAAATAACTTTATACCCTATTTGTCAAGTTTGACGTACAATTTCATAGCCGACTACTAAATTTTCTCTTATTTTAAGCAACATTACGAAATACGTGTCTTTAGTTATTTAAGTTTTTTATGAAAACGACAAAGTTTTTTAAAAAATAATACGAGTAAGAAAAGTTTTAGAATTAAATTCCACATGAAATGTAGTAGTAATGTATTAAATCCGCCAAAAGGTTAAAAAAATTTGTCAAAATTTAGGGTGCCATCACCTTTAATCAACCCTATGAAATGCCTCAATTGAGTTCAATTTGCTACCAATTAATACCCTTGATACACTCATAACGTATACCAAATTTGATTTTTCTAGCTTAATGTATTACGAAGATATTGAACTTTTTAAAAATTTAAGAGCCAACTTTGAAGGCCTATAACTCCTGAGGTGTACAACTTAGTATAGAGGTAAGTTACGTTAAATCATCTTAATTTATTGTCCTCTACATGTCCCTGCTCTGTGTCGGTTCTTATGTGAATCACCCTGTATATCAGGGTGCATTCACTATGCACCTTAGTACGTTGTTCTGGAATCTTTGCATCAGACTTGCATTTGTCTTGCAGGTACAACCCCACAGTTGGATTCCGTATGTCCATTTTGGTTTTAATACTTGCTTGTACATTAACAACTTGTTTCTTAGTGATAGCGTTGATTTTCTGCCAATAAGCCAATATAGGTGTCTAAATTTGATATCAAGTTCCTCACGTTTTTTTTTGACGTGAGCTTTCCATTTGAGTTTGGCATCCAGCGTCGTACCAAGATATTTTGTGGTGTCGGCGTAAGGGACTGCATTGCCATTTATGTGTACTGGGACATAGTTTACTTTCTTGTAAGTAAAGTTTATATATGTCGATTTATTTGTATTTAGTTTTATTAGCCATCGTTTGGTCCAGCTTTCTATTGAATTTAATGCCACGATTCAGTCAAACATGAATCTTAAAAACGTCGATTTATAAACATTTAGTTTATTATCGATTTATAAAAATAAATCAATATTCAGAAAAGTATAATTAACATTTTTACAAAAAACGTTGCGAACTCATGGAACCTCAAAGCCAAACTACAAATAGAAGTGGAACATTACACCTAACTCAAGAATGACGATGCACTATAATGAGACACTCTTAAAGCCCCAAATAGAGAATGAATACGGATGTCCATAACAGAAATGATAAGAAGGACAACAACTGATAGTTCCACTTTTTCCATTTTAACCAACAAAGGGTTTATTATTATCTCAGTCATCATTATTAGCACTATGGCAATCCTCACATTGAACGTCGGCAGATTCAGGGAAGACGTTGGTCTATGAATGTTTGGATTAAAGTTTTTAGAAGACAGAATTTGTCACATATTTTATATTCTTGGTGAATGGGGAAGCTTACAGAAGAGGACTTTCCTTTATAACAGCGATAGCAACATCAATGTTTTTTCAACACACGGAAATTGAATCATCGCATTCATAATAAAGGGGTTGGACGGAGAGAATTAACATCATGCCATCCTCAGGAAACCACGTTATACAATTTTTGTTTTTCTCTTTTTCATATTACTTTACTTTCTCTTCTTTCAACTTTTATTCTAAGTGTTTACTGTTCAAATCAGCCTGTATTAATGTTATTAAATATACAAGACGACGATGTTCTTTAGTTATTTATTCATATTGATTAATTTAAAGTTCATCGTAATATGTATTCTCTAAAATATTTTATTTTTAATTATAGAACTCATCCGATGGTTCAAATTATCGAAAAATACTATTAATGTACGCCATATGCAAATTGTATGCTGTAGGTCCGATGTTAGTTTGTTTTTTAAATGTGTTCTATAGAAGCAATAAAGCATTTTATAATAATTGGTGTTTAGGTATATTTTATATACCTAAAGAGATTTATAAGTAGTTGATCAATTGAACTAAAACTAGAACTAACATAGGATCTAGAACTAGAAACGTTCGGGTAAGCCATGCGTCTTTTGAAGAATGTGACGTTTCGGATGTTATTACAACCTTCTTCAGAAACAAGTTCTAAGTGAGAAAACAACTGGAAAAAAAAAGAAGGCATAACCCGAAAGTTTCTAGTTCTAGAGATAGTGCTAATGTAACTAAAACTACAACTAGTTTTAGTTCAATTAACACCAGCTGTGAAAGCCAGCTCATACTTATAGGTAATTAATTTTATTAATTAAAAAAATTTGAATATCAACGAGCTTCATTCAATCAGTAGGAAAAATAGACTGATATATGCAAGAAAATAGAAAAGGAGCAGTAAATTCCTGGGCACTAATAAGGAAAGAAAACAATAAGAGATTATTCTCAGATATTTTTAATAGCATATAATTCTTTATATGAACACAATAAAAGTATTAAAGACTGAAATCGGTAGAAAATGTATGAAAAAAAATCTTTTTAAGACATGTAACTGAAAGGGGATATGCTGTTCTTGGTCTTTTGTGTATTTTCGTCTTCAATTGTTATTGGATGTTTCATCCCCTACCGTGTTTTCCACAAATAAAAAATTACTATAGACACCTCAATACTCTCAACGTTTTCACCAAAATGAAAATTGAAAACACCTCTAAAACTTAATCAATCGTTTTATTTTATATTCAGTAATTACCTATAAATGATAAATAAGCGTTCCTATTTGTTTTTATAGCTATAATTTCAAATAATTTTATATGTGAATTAATACTATTCGATTTAAATTAATTTTATTTATTTTGAAAATTTTAATCTATTTTCTAAATCATTACCTAAATCATCCACATTCTTTATTGTAAAATAAAACGTTTTAATATTAATTGGAAACGATAATTTTTCATGTTGCACAGCGTATACTTAAAATTTTTGATCTAAAAACAAACGGACATAGTCTTAAATTATGTATTTTTATATTATTTATTTCAATATTATTACCTTAGAATGTACTCAAAATAACATGTGGAAGAACAGTAAATCCTAGAAGTGCAACAAGGATAATACAAATTATACCTAATATAATTATAACAGTAACCACCACATTACAACAAGCCATGTTTTTCACGTTTCAGCCGTTGCGGTTTAAATGTTTGTTTTAAGCCTGTATGTTATCAGCTTTCTACAAATCCTTCCAAAATTCTAGAAAGTTTCATAGTAAGTAAATATGATTACGATAATAAAAAAACGATATCGACTTAACATTGTTGGTTTTGTTAAATTGAGGTAACTTAAAAATAAAATACATTTTTTCAATAATTTTAAGTATGTATTTATTTTAAATAAGGAAGAGATCCGCAGATTTTGGTAATAGTTACATATGTAGATTGGGTTGGATTTGATTTGGTTTTAGAGAAGATCTAATCACAACCTCTATTTATTTACGAAAGCATAACAATCAATTAATTATTATACAATAATCCATAATAATCAAAACTATATTTGGAGAAAGAATGAATGTGAAGTATTTGAAAATCTTCAAATCTTTTATAGTTTGATTCATTATCAAATTGAAAACTAAGGGACAGATGTAATCTATTTGTCCTATTCTTATTTCTTCGTTAATTGTTATGTCTTTTGTTATTCCTTCGTTCATCTTTATCCTTGTGGTTGTATTTTCATATACATATATATCCCGTATCACTTCCATTACTTGTGCTTGTATCTGCTATTCCCTTAATATGTTGATAACGTCCTTGTTTATTTGTGATTCAGTTTGGGCTTTTCCAGTTTTCAAGTTTACCCACGAGTACTTTTAGTTTTTGTATTGGTATTTTATCTTTATTTCTGATTTTTGGCATTGTGATGTTTGGGATTTGGTATTGGTTGTATTGTTTTCCAAAGTAGTTAGTCCAGTCTTCCTTACTTATGTGATTGATTTGAGTATATGTAAATTTTGAGTATTTTTGTAGTTTTAATTACTATAAATAATATGTAATATGTGTTTTGACAGGTGTAAGAGTGCATGCACTTTTTTGCATAAATAAAGAAATATAATAATAATAATAATAATATAATATTCATTCAAGCTTTCCCAATACCTTTCGTTGTGATTTTTATCTTTTGATTTATTTTGTTTCTTACTTGTTTATATTTGTTATACATTCTTTTTTGCTTGGCTTCTTTGTATATGCTACCTTATTTCCATAGTGACGTATTTCTTCTGTGAATTTGTTCGTGTTGGCTTTTTTACACTGTTTATATTTCTAGTTCTTAGTGCTTCTGTGGCAGCCACTCCCATATTTTTAATCATTTCTTACATTTAGTCTGCATTTTGGCTTTTTATCAAAGCTGCGATTTGGATCCTCTCGTTTGATGCAAGTTTAGGGTTGTCGAATCCTCCTATAGTTCGGTATTAATTAGTTCAACTGTCGTTCCCTTTTGCTTTTTAATTATTTTTCATCTCTAGGTTTATCTTGCACAATATCATTACATGATATTACGATTATACGATATCGATATATATCATATACGATATATACGATTACATGATCAGTCTCAATATTTGCAGAAGTCAAAGATCAGATATCAAATAACTGCTCATGTCGTATGTTTTTATTAGCTAATATAAAATCGATTGCCGATTTTGTCATCCTTGTGCTTTTGTGTTGCGGTTTGTGGCTAAAGAATATATTTACAATGCATAATTCATTCATAATACAGAATTCTACCATGTCTTCGTCGCTATCATTTACATCTGCGTCATTAAATCTTTGTTTTATTCCACGTATTACTATGACCCTTTTCTTATTTTATGCGTTTCACTTACTGAATATATGTCTATTTCCTAGTTTTCCAATTCCAGGAGTTCTTGATCTCTATTTCTTCATGAGACTATATCCCAAGTGGCCAATCGGGTAATTTGAGTCCGTGTTCTTGCTTTGGTCGTCTTTGTTAAGTGTTAGTCCAATTTCGAGGCTTTCTTATTATTTTGTGCTAGTATTTTATTGTACGGTAGGGAGGCAGCTAACTTCACCTATCCAACCTCCTCGTTTACTCGCACTTGGAATCATTGAGTTTTACCTCGTATTATCTTTTAATAATATGTTAATTAAATAGTTTATTAATATTATTTAGAATTAACTAAGATACCTTAGCATACCTAGAAATGTGCACGCAATTTTTTGGTCGTTGATTCCTAGTCCCATGACGTTTTTTGCTAAATAAGTTAAAAATTTTATTATGCATGCATTTTGATTGGTACCATACCGTTTTTAACATCTCGTTAAACAACTGGAACTCATCGATCAAAAATATAGTTGACAAACCTAGTTCACAATCCTTTGCGACAAACGCGTAACAACGGTTTTTATGTCTTTATAACTCTATACGGAAATATTAAAACGAGCTATGGTTTGTATGATGTAAAGACTTTGCACCTACATTGAGATCTAGGAAGTAAAGGTTGAATGAACGCCATAGACTCATTTGATCTTGTGTACATAGTGACATATTTTTGCACAATCATTTGGTTATTCTTCTCATATAATAACAAAACGTGTATGTTTACGAAAAGTAATAGAAATGAAAACATTTCTTAACATCAATTTAAATTAATTAATTTATTTTTGTATAAAATTTATAACTTAACAACAACATAATAATTTTAAAAGTATACTAGCTATAAATATTGCAATACCTCCACCAATCAATACCCATGTAATTATAGTAACGGTATTTAATTCTGCTAAGTACGTATCATGTATCTTGTCAATTAAATCCCAAGGTAATTCCATGGTCTGAAATGAATTGAAATTTTAATATTTGTTTTATTTATATCTAAAATACTTACTTCTTCAATCCACAATACAGGATAGATCGTAGGCTCCAGTCCAGTCATTACATTGACACGATCAATATTTCTTATAACCATGTTGTATTGGAATCTTTTTACTATTTTTAATGGTGTGCCAGTGCCCTATTTGTTCCACAAAAAATTATTATGAAAAAATTAAATGTTTGTCAAAACTTACGGCCTCTATAAGTGTATAAGAACCATGATCGTCCCAATTTGCGGTTAATCCTTGTACGGGATTTGGTAAATTTCTTACATCCAGGAAATGAGGATATGAAAGCACTACGTGTGATCCTAAAAAATAATATGGCTCAATCTTTTTGATCCTTTTTTTTCTTATCTTTAATACCTGTACAAGTGAAAAGATCTGTAAACCCGTTTTGCCAACATTGCTCAGAACCATCAGGCAAGTTGGTTCCTCTAGTACAATAACAAGTGTTATCGTTGTCGTTGTTAAGAGTTGTTTCTTCAAATTCACGTCTTTGAGTTGATATACCTTCAAAATCTACATTTTCGACATGTTCTAAAGTTACCGTCCTTTAAGATTAAGTAAAAATTGTTTAAATAGACAATGATATTTACACAGTTTAATTGCTTTTTTTTTTCTTACCTACAAATGTCGCTATAAAATATTCTAAAGTTATCATTTCTATGTATATTCGGTGGAAATATGGTTGAATCGCGACCATTAATTTCTCTACATTGTCCGGTGTTTCCCCAAATATTATTTGGTAAATTAGGCTGCCCATTCCATGTCCTGATCAAACCAAGATCTCTAATATCATCCATTCCAGCGGTTATTACATAAGTACCATCAAAAGCATTATGTCTCTGTGTAATTAAAATTTTAATTTATTACCGAATAAAAATTAATTTTATTTACATGTCTTAAAAATGCAAATGATAAAGCTGTTGCTCCTTGCGCTTCAATATAGTCCATATTATTTATGTCATCTCTGCTTGGGCATAAATTAGGAGCTGCTGTTGGGTTTGCACAAAATGTGTATCCTTGAAATAAAAAGTCTCTAACACTGAATCTTCGAAACAAATTTTCTGGGTTTTCAAATGCTGAGTTTATTTCGTCGTTAATACCTTCTGGTAACCTGTTTTCTATTGATTGTACTAAACTCTATAAATAAATTAAGTGATTAATAAAATATATTAAGTAAAAAATAAAATAAAATTTTGTGAGTTTACACACCACTAATGGAACATTAAGTAAATTTAATTGTTCTGTATCAGGAAATGCTGATTCTGTTGCATCAAAATCAAATGTGAGGTGTTCTTGGTATGTTATGGTATCGTCGTCGGCATTTCTGTTATCTACTGTTTTTCGCCTGTTCATTCTGAATAACGTAAACAATGTGTGTTAATATTCAATTCTATACTGCCAGAAAGAAAGGAAAAGAAACTAAAAAAAAAAACTTACTTATATACGAATGGTCCTCTTTGATTCACCGTCCTAAAGTTCGTTTCGGAACTAGGTTCGAAAAAATAAATTTTCGCTGTTTGATTGAAAGGCAAAACTTGCCACCTTTCAAATTGATCAGTACCATACTCTAATCTAACTCTCTAAACAAAACGAAATTAATTTACTGTAAATGAAAGTTTTTATTAAAATAACTTACTCTCTCTACTTCATCTCTAATGTTATCAGGTAAAACAGCAAAACCTACAACTGCACCGATAATAATTGCAGCTATACCAACTCCAGCTATAATGAAAGCAATAAACTTGCAAAGTATACCACAACACATTTTCGCGATCTAAATACACTGCACGTTGATCGTAAACTATGTTAACATGTTGAAAATATATCGAAATTTGGTGGTTAGTAAAATCCGTCCGAGCCTTTTATCTTGTTTACGTTAGGGTAAAATCTTATCATTTTCCATGAAAAACATAAATTATTATAAACGGTGGTATCTGGAGATTTCTTTGGGCATTAGTCGTTTATTCATTAAGATTAAGGGGAGTTTAGAGCTAATCTGTTAATCGAGGTTGAAGTATAACATATGAGTCAGAATTACGATAATGGGAAGAATTGCGAAATATATAGAATTATTTTTATTAATGTGAATCATATTTGTTTATGAAATGATTAACTAGTTCAGTATGTCTTTTGCGAACATTGGTAAAGAAATCTTGGAGGATTACGAAAAATTGCTAGAGTAACAGAAAATACACTATTAATGTATACACTATACTCTTTTGATAGACATTAAAGTATGTTAATACTTGATATCTGCATTTCTTTTACATATTCTTCTACACTTAAAATTGTCTGTCGTAATAATTAAATATATGGTTTTAAAATGTATCAATTTAAAATCTAAATTAATTAAATTTGAAACATTTTTTTGATGTGTAAGCATGAACAAGTCAAGATTACATCGGCTAAAATAAATAATTTCGATTGAAAGTGTGAATAAATCGATACTGATGCTCTTGATCCTATTCAAGCATCAGATCAACAGTTTCGAAGATAAATTTTGTGAATTTATGCGATGAGTAAATGACTCATATATATGAAATAAGTGTGAACACAAACAAAAATAGAAGTTTATAGTGGTCGAAAGACTAGCGTCGATGTAGACAATATATATGTACAGGGTGGTGGGGATCTCCGAAACCGAAACAACACAGCATATGTAAAAAGAATAATATGCATCATGGAAAAAAGGTAGGAAACTTGGAACAACATAATAGGAAAAATAATAAAGAAGAAAGATATAACCTGGACTGAAGCGAAAAAGGTCGCTGAAATCAGAAATGACTTTAAATTTTTTATATAGAATTATTATGACAAAGTAGCATAAGGAAATCTGATACTTAATCTCTGGTTTACACAAGATAGTGCTACAAGGAACGGTAGCTAAGGTTAAAATGTTCTACTATGTTGCCAAATGTGTTTTCATGATTTATTTTAAAGCTAAAGAAAATAACTTTAACAAAAAACTAGTTTTCATAATTCTTTTTATTCTAAATTACAGTATATTTATCAACAGATATTGAATATTAACGATTATTTATGGACAAATTATCCGAAGTTCGAGAACCTCATGAAGAAGTATGAAGCATGGTACAACATTTTAAAATTACGATTTTCGCTTTAGAATCGAACGAAGAATGTCGCTATGTGTACATTATCCGCCAATTTCTAAACACCCTGTATAATAGATATGGCGTAAAACACATAAATATAACAGTACTTTTTAGTTGCTGCTTTCACTTTTCACGTACTGATGGCACATATTGATAATTTGTTGCATTTTTCGCATTCGGTTTTATTTTTGATATCCTTAAATGCAAATTAAGGTCGTGTAGAGTATAGTATTTCACATATTTCTAATAATATATCTGTGAGCCGATATTATAGATCCCCCTCTTTTAATCCATCTTTCGAGAAACTTTTTAGAAAATTATTATCTGGTAGTCCATAATATGCCGGTGATCCGTTATATTTGAGACAATACTTAAATCCGTTTACTGATGTAATATTATCGAGGAAGATACAAATTAAAATTAATGCGCTCAGGTAGAAACCAACCCAACCCAACTCAACGATATTGTAATAATCTAGCCCCGATATTTATTGACCATCGTCTTTGGCGGGACCTTTTGCGTATTAAATGTACGTTTTCATTTTTCATTCGTGCAGGTTAATGACTATTTAGGATACTTGCCTTACAATGAGTAAATTTGGATTCATCATTGCAAAGAATGTTTTCAATAAAATGTGGTTAATTATTTACGGAATGCATTAAACATCTACAAAATCTGACTCGAATCTCTTTCATTCCATCATGTAGAACTTGAACAAACTAGTCCTCGTTAATAATTTATGAATTGTATCCTTTTGGAATAATGTTTGTAATGATGCAAATCGAAGGCTTGTACTTGGGATTCAAGAATTTTCTATTTTTATAGGATAACGTATTTGGCAATCTATAACTTGTTAGGTCAATTGCGTTGTCATTTCAGATGCCTATTTAAGGATTCAAAGACTTAGATTGTTCTTTTTTATTGGAAATAATAATAAGGTTTTCCGTTCAATTTATAATGAAACGGTATCTGATTAACGAATACTATAGAAGTGAATATGCACAACTGTAGTTATAATTTAGGGTCAATAACATTGAAAAATGTAGAGACAGTAAATCAACATTTCTAAAATGCATAATTTTTAGGATATAATGTTTTGATTACATTTAGTTGTGATGGCCAAGATCCTGGTATCCTTAAATATATGTTCTTCAACACTAGATTATATGTAAACAGTGTTATTAGTAAAAAGTGCAATAATAGTTATCTGAAAATAAAACTGCAGGGTAGCGATGGAGTTCCACTACACTTTACCTTTCACTCTTCATATTACTCACTATAATTTACTACTCTATATATAATTTTCCTTGAATATGTTATATATCATGAACAACGCGATTGACTAATCAATTTCCGTTATTAATTTATGCATACGCTACAGATATTATGCCCATAAGTTGACTTGCGTGAGAGTAACATGGTTTCTAATGAATACGTCTGCTGTGCATAGAAAATGTACACGCGAAAAAGTAAAAGTGAAAATCTAAAATATGTACAACGAGTACAGTGTGATTAAATTAAAGTTCCGTAAGATGTCCTTGAAAAGAAAGTATCACCTTGCATTATTAATACTATTATTTCTTTATAAATGCATCTTATCGCTCAAGACTATAGGAAAAGCTGCCTGGCTTAACGCAATAGGCATTTTTTACCCATTTGGTATACCGTATTTTCTCGAATGTAATCCGCACCTTTTTTACAAATTTTATGTGCTCTAAAATCAAATGCGGATTACAATCGGGTGCGGATTAGATTCGCAGTAGTATAGTTGCAATTTGGAAAATAGCAAAATAAAATCGCATTATAACAATAACACTTTATTAAGGGTTTTAGAACGATATTTACATTTTTATGTATCATTTTCTTCCCATATTACGTCATCTTCGGATCAATACGGATCAATTCGGATTATACAAAACTTCTTAAATGATGTTATAATATTGTTTTCAGGGATCGTTTTCCATGTCGCCTACACTCTGTAACGAAGTTACATTATTTCTATTTTTCCAAAAACCGAATAACCCGAAATATTACCGAAAATTAAACATATCCGAGTATGCTTCCCACACTACCTCGATACGGTACAGTTTCCATCCGATTTGCAGAAATTCCGAAAGAGATATCTTATTACCTTATCACTGCCCGTTTATGCAACCCATTTTACATTTTATTAATTTTGATTATTTTCTTAATTAAACTTTAATTTTCTCCGTTTCACATTTCGAAAGCGCTATTTTAAATTCCAACAACGTTCCCTGACCGAATCATCAATAAATGAAAGTGATTAATAAAATTGCTGAATCACGAAAACATGTGCTTTCCGAAAAATTATTATCAAATAATTAAATAATTCCGAAATTAACAAATTTCCAAACAAGATACGACAAGCCACATGTTTCTATCCGTCCAGCCGACCGTTCCGAGGAAGTTTCAGCAGCCAGCGAGCTACCGTTCAGCTACCGTACGGCATCTATTTTTTATGATGCGGAATTAGAAATCGTAGAACGATCAAACCGATTTCTAACAATTACAAATATCATGAAATAACCGTTGAACAATTTTAAATACGATCCGCTTATTATTAACATGATTATTAACCGAAAACCATCCCGCATCATAAATAATTAATTACTCCATTCCTGATGGTCATCCGTTGAAAATATTGCCCATGTAGGATTGCCCCGAACATCATCCAACTGCTGGAATTGTTTTGTGTTAAGGTGCGTGTAAATTAATACCGATTAATTGGTTTTAACGTGAAACACGTGGTCGGGAAAACGTTTGTGAATATAAGTGCCGTAAACAGTGACCGATTTTGTTAAAAATATTTTTGTGATTTTCCGTATAAGTAAGGGTATCTTTTGATTTGTGTTATAAATTTTTCCGTTAATTATTGTTGATTAATTGTTAATTACTCCGCCGTTCTTTAGCCGATTTTACCCGTTCAAAGACTGTAATTATGTAATTTTATGTCCCGCATCCGATAGCGCCGTCAGAATTTTGCTATCTTTGTTAATTAGCGCCGCGCATTGTAAATTAGTCGTTGATAACTTGTACTGATACGATCCCCCACGCGGAAAAATCCAGTTTTCGCCCCAAAATGGTATAAATAGCCGGCCAAAATTCTGATTTTTAACAGTTCTTCATCAGTACTACGACCGTTTTCAACAAGTTCTACAACAGTCTTCGTCAATAGTTAATTTCCGAAATATCCGTATTTCAGTTTACCGTAAGTCCAATTTATTTTGATAGACTTTGATTTTATTTTGCTGTTTATTTTCATTAATTGTTGTACATTTTGTCCCAACCTTAATACTCTTGGAAGGTTCTTCGAGTATTCCGTTCCTTTGCACCTTAGGAAGGTTTCCAGGTGTATCCCATACCTCCGCCTCACTTTTTATTTGTTTAATTTAAATTCATTTATTTTAAAGTCAAAGTCTTGTCAATTTATTCCCACCGTCCCCATTCTCCGACCGTGGTCACAAAACAATAAACTGCCCTCCTATTTGTTTATTTTATAATTAATAAAGTTTCCCATACCGAATCCCTGAATCTCCGACTGTAACCCCCAAAAGTTACCTGGAGGCGAAAGAGTTCCTTAACTCTCTAAACATAAGGTGGCGCCCGAGACCGTTAACATCCCGAACACATAATAGGGCACCAAGACCCCTTTTCCTAGGACCGAACCAGGATAAGGTCGTCGCAACTCACTGAACAAGTTCAGAAGCTTCTTTAATTGCTCCCGGTTTTGTTAATTCTCGAGTTAGTAAATATATATATACGTACACAGGTTGTAGTATGGATGTTATTCCACCAGGTATTATTATTATGACAAGAAGTCTAAATCAAGGGCAATTTAGTCTATGATTAATTAATATCCTTATTTAATAATCCTCCTGGTCTAAGACTCCATACTTGTCTTAATCATTCCATCATCAGCTTTTCCATTATCCATCCTTTTTGTTGTGCCCTAACTAGGACGTCATTTGGAAAGTCTTTCAGATTTCAGAATGTTTTTTTTCTCAATATTACTAATGACAGCAATTTTTCCCTATCACTTGTTACTGCTAGCATCAATGTTATGCGCAATTTTTCGCAACCACTCGTCTATAAAGAAATTTCCCACACACCTCTTCTTTCCAGTGTGTAATTGGGTGGCATATCCAGACAAATTGAAATTTTCTTGAAAATCATTAGGAGCTTTTGGGACATTGTAGTTATACGCCTCAACGATAACATCATTCGGCGCATAAATCCCACAGTCCAACCTTTGCTAGTATTAAAAATTTTTAGTCCCTCCTTTCGTTTTTCTTGAGAGAACTAGAAAACTGCCTCGTCAATTTCATGAAATTGTCTCTTCTTTGGCCCGGTAAACTTTTTGCACGATGCCTCACAGTCTGCAATAGCTACCTGGTCTTTCCGCAACAGCCGCAACGTTACTCTCATTATCAGCAAAAATTGTACCAGCTTTTCAATTTCCTTAACGCTAACTTAATAACATCTCTTTAAACTTTGCTGTATAGAAGAACCTTTTAGATTTTTGCTACTTATTTTAATAATTACGCTATTATATGTATAATTAAGCACACACCATGTTCGAGCTACTACGAGGGCAGTATATGAACGGAATTCGTGCTAGGCATTACTATTTATTTTTAAAATTATATTTATTTTCCAATTTTTTCTGGCTAGGTAAATTTAAAGTCTAGTCTAATAAAAACTCGTCGTAAGCAAGGTTTCTTTAGGTGCATCAGCGTCAGTCAACAGAAAAAATATATATTTATGGTTAACAACAAGCATCGCATCGTTTTGGTGTTGTCGAATTGCTCAAAAAAGATCCGGATTACATTTGCAAACTAAATTTTTTTACCACTATGCATTCTTAAAATCGGGGTGCGGATTAGATTCGAGTGCGGATAAGATTCGAGAAAATACGGTATATGGACAATTATTTTAGAACTGTTTATTAACCCGAGTATACAGGATATTTAGAATCGAAAATCTTAATGTTAAAATGTTGTTCTACTATGTTGCCAAATGTGTTTTTCATGATTTATTTTAAAACTAAAGAAAATAACTTTAACAAAAAATTAGTTTTCAAAATTCTTTTTATTCTAAATTACAGTATATTTATCAACAGATATTGAATATTAACGATTATTTATGGACAAATTATCCGAACTTTGAGAACCACATGAAGAAGTATGGAGCATGGTACAACATTTTAAAATTATGATTTTCGCTTTAGAATCGAACGAAGAATGTCGCTACGTGTACAGTCGGTACGATATTTGTTTGAGCCATAATTCCCAGAAAGGAAAAAATCAATGACGTTCTATTCTCAGAAAGCAACGGTTAATCACGGCTTGATATTTGCAAGCAGTAGCGTACCTTTAAACCATTCACGATATATAAACGCTCATTGCAAGTATAAACGCCCACTTGCTATGCCGCCGCCAACGACTTCCGGGTGTCCGATGTTATAGATTCCAAGAATCTGACGTAGTAGTTTTCCAAGAAATTTGGCTTAACAAATATCGTACCGGCTGCACATTATCCGACAATTTTGTAAACATCCTGTATAATAGATATGGCGTAAAATACATAAATATAACAGTACTTTTTAGTTGCTGCTTTCACTTTTCACGTACTGATGGCACATACTGATAATTTGTTGCATTTTTTGCATTCGGTTTTAGTTTTGAAATCCATCCCAGACGGACGGTCTTGACATTTACTTGATGCTATCTTTGGATGTTTTGGTGGTATCTCTTCTTCAATCACAGCCTTTGGACATATTAATTTTAAAAGCGTTTTTACTTCCGATGAGAGTGTTACAATTGTTTGTCTATATTGTAAATGTTGCTCTAACTTCATAGCAAAGGATTTTAGGAAATCTCTCCTATACACATTTTTTTGTTGGATTATTATTAATACATTAGCTACAATGTTTAGCGTGCCAAAGAAGTCACAAAGTAAAAACATTTAATCTTGAAAGTGAGAAAGTAACCTTGAAAGAATTTCTCGGAGAGGTAGCAACTTATCTTTCTTGTTTCAGTCCGATCTCTAACATCATCAAACCGAAGACGTCTTAGCAGAAACAAAAATCTTTTCCCGAACACAGAAGATGAGCTGGACCTGTTCATCTTCCGTAACCATCTTTTGACCATAAATCATGCGTATTTAAATGTGCTCATTTGATTACTCTAGCGTAATGCAGTAATCCATCACGTTTACTGTCAAATCTAATAAGTTATTAGAGATCATGCAATTCGAAACGTCTAATGGCGTCAAGAAATTTTTTACGTCTGCTCTAGGCCCAGGTCTATTAATACTAAATTATAACTCTTAGTCCTTACATTTTTGAAAGGAACACCTCTTTTTTATTGATTACCATCACGCCCATGATTATGGTCACTCATATAAGACACCATTGGGATGTCGTCGTCTTGCCCGTCGGTGTCGAAACTTTTATCTTGTACTGGCTGTGTCATAATCAAATTAAAAAAAGCAGTTTTTATAGAACGATGAAGAAGTTTGCCGAACGATCTATCTCATGTATGATTCAACGCGCGACTGGGTAAAAAGGACCCCATTTCACAGCTTTAAAGCGATTCTTATAACTGCAAAAAAAACAACGTTCTAAATATACAAAGAAGCAATAAAACAAGGTCTGAGGAAGGTAACAGCGCAGTTTCAGTCGTAGACGTAATAAATTGTCTGTTTAAATTGGCGTAAGCAAGAGCTAGTTGGACAGATTATTTGAGCCCTTAAAAATAAAAAAATGTTACTTATCATCCAACCTTATTAAATGCAGAAAAGTTTCATCCAACAAAAAAGTTTCTGAAATTGATGAACTTGCCAATGAATGGGGCCCACAAAGTCACTTCGGTTGACTCCCTATCATTGTCAATTGAATCCAATTGCACTGATTTGGGCGAAATACAAACTTTATAATAAACATATAGGCAGAGATGGATATGGTGAAGATAGAGTCCTTTCAACGTGGTCTCAGGCACTGCGTCAAGTGACACTCAGTGATCACTCTTGTTATAATAAGATTACAAGAGGACAGCAGTGATGAAGAAGATGAAAAAGATGATGACATTGAGGAAGTAAATAAATAAATTTAATAATTCAAAATATATTGCAAGTAGCAATTATTTTTGATATTTTTTAAGACTTTTTTTGTATATTATAAATATGATGTATCAAAAAAGTAATGTAATTCATATTCTTTTTTCAAGTTTAGTAATAATATTTGGTGTGCTATTAAAATAAAGTACCTTCTTATAATTCATATATTTCTAGGCAAGGCTACACAAATATACGCTATGTATATTTGGTTACCTATCTTCTCCAAAATGCTTTCTCTAAAATCTAAGCCCTATGTCAAAATCTTATTTTTGTAATGAATAATAAATATATTCACATAATACTTTTCAATTTATTATAATAATTAAAGTAGTAAAAATATAAAATACCAATCTTTATTCAATAAAACCAATTTAAATAAAAAAATTACATTAATTTAATCGTAACTTTTTCACTCTTACTCTTTTGGTCCATATTTTTTTAATTTATAATAATACCGACCACCACATCCAACTAATAAACAAGCACCAATAGCGGTAATTAACCATTTGATCACATCAACAGCGGTTAAAGCGACATGTAAAAGAGTCTTGAAAGTATTAAGTAGATCATCCGGAACGAGCATTCCCTAAAAATATCACTTAAATAACGGAAAAAAGATTTTGAAAACATTTTACCTCCTCAACCCAAGCGATTGGACAAACGTTAGGTACTATATTTTCTAATACGGTAATACCTGGAACGGGTCTCAAAATCATATTAAATTGTAAACGTTTTCTACCGCTCATGGGTGTACCAGTTAACTGTTAAAAAATAATTATTAAAACGTGATTTTTTCAAATCGAAAAGAATCATACTGGTTCAACCATTAAAACTGTTTGATGCTTTTCTGGAACTGGATCTAAACCTATAACAGTCTCAGCGTATTTTTGATCACCAAATAAGAAATGAGGGTAAGATGCTATAACAGGTGCCACTAAAAATGGGTAGAATTAAAATAACGTAGTTGTACTAACATACTTTTTATACTTACTGTAACATGGAGATAAATCAGAAAATCCATCTGGTAAACATTTTTTATTACCGTATAAATCACGTTCGTGTTTACCACAATAACAATAATTGTTTGGGTATGTTTCTGGATCACCTAATGTGTCTGCTCCAAGTACTCTTCTTTGCACTGTAATACCACTAACTTTATCTTCTCCATCATAAGCTGCTACACCAGTCCTAAAATAAACATTAATTATAATTAATCGTCAATAATAAGATAAAAGTAGCATTTCAGCTTCCACTCTGGAGACAGTCTAAGTTGAAAGTGTTGTTACCGGTGGGATTTACTTCTATAAGTTTCACATCATCTTAATGGATTTACTCGATTACATGGAAAAATTGGGATAGTGCTTGTGTGTATTACATTTTGTAAACATATATATGATCTTACAATTGATGTTTACACAGATTTTCAGTAAATAATTTGAACATTCATATTTAAGGCTGATAGGCTTCGCTACAAGCAAAAGCATGATAATAAGCTCAACTTGTTTCCTACACAAATCCCTTCACAAGAGCTGCTGAAGAGCTGCGAATAGGAAATACCTGAATGATTTAATCCTAGAAATGGAAGGGAACTTCAAACAGCACAACCCAAGATACGTCTACAAATTTATCAAACAACTAAGAGAGGGGTACAAACCACGGACATCAATATTCAGGAAAATAAGAGACGTTACCAACAACCCTATAATTAAGGAAACCTGGAGGAAGTGCTTCCAAAAACACTTGGGGGGTAACTCAACAAATATAGTAGAAGGGGACATCCCAAAACCAATTGTAATCGGAACATCAGACATAACGGTGCCCTACCAACGAAAAAAGAAGTGGGTGACGCTATCAGATGGATTCAGTATGGGATGACATTCCAGCCAAATTGTACAAAGAGGGAGGAAATACTCTGCTATCATATACATAATGCACATTGCTGCACAGCGTACAAGATTCACTTATATAGTGGGCCGAAAGAAGCAGGAGAATGAGCAGACCAAGGAGATAGTGGGAGAACGTAGTGGCGGAGGATATCAAGGATTTCCTAAAATATCTTCCAGTAGTGAGGGTCCAACCTTTATTCAGCTGTTATACTCTTTCATCTTTCTGTTTTACTTTTCAACAAATAGTTTCACCATTAATAACAACTTATTAAAACTCGCTGATGCAATCTGAAGAATTTCCTTGAGAAGAACAAGGTGAGAGTATTTTATTCGATTCCTTAACAGGACCTAAAATAATTGTAACAGACGCGTTCTGAATATTATTCATTCCTGATGTACACAGGTCAAATACTACGACAAGACTGACGAAAATACTGATCATTTTGAATGACCGTATAGGGTTAAGAAATACCGATGGATATTGAGGTAAAAATTATCAGCCTAAGGAATGACAATCTGAATGATTTTGCGAGCACAAAGAGATCATTCGACAGATTGCTAGATTTACTGTACAACCACCTTCGGGATTTCCCGCAAAAGTAGGGATAAAATTACTTGTCTTCTAGCACTCGTCCAGTTCCTCATTCGGAAAGTTTACCAGTACCAAGTCCAATCTAAGAAGAACACGCCTCATTTAATAAATGAATTGGTACTATTTAAATGACCCAATTCGAGATCTCAATATATCAAAAACTCAACCAGAAGTATTAGGATTAAGGCTGCAAAGATAGAAGTTGTTAGTTCCGGGTACGCGTATGATTGTCTTTAATCTTAGCGATGTTAATGACGAGCATGGAGAAAGGTTCCATCAAGATACAGCCACCATTGAAAAATGTTATCACGGCAAGTGGAATAGTGAGATGCTGCCTCATAATAGCATATAATTAGTTTTTTGTAGTAAAGAAAACTAAACCAAATTGAAAATTTGTTGTTTTGTGTGATTAAGTAAATGTTTTGAGAAAAGCAAAATTTGTTATTGTAACAAATAGACATAATGCAACTCAGGATATAAACAGAAATCAATGCATCGAAAGTATGACATAAATATGAATCACTTAAGATGGTGTGGCTAAGATGCAAAACCGTAAAGCTGTGGAAAATAAATAATAATAAGATCCCACCAGAAGTGTGGAAAAGGCTTGGACCCATTGGATTGGAATGGTTTACAAGGCTATTTAATGTATATTCGTGATCGGGTAAATACCAGAACCGTGGCGATTTAGCTACTTAGTCCCCTTTTACGAAAATAAGGGTGACGTGACTCAATGTGGCAATTAGGGGGAATAAAATTAACACGTCACACTTCAAAATATGGAAACGTATAATTTACAGGCGTATCCAACTTCACACATCAATTACTCGTAACCAATTTGGATTGAGGCCCTTTAAATCAACAACCGATGCAATAAAGGTAGCCATAATATTAACGGAAAAGCACCGCCTGAACAAAGATGATCTCCTTTTAGTGTTTTATTTGGTGATCTTTCAGAGCACGACATCTGCCTGAATGTTATACATACATTTAATACAAAATATGTATCATAAACAGAGTTAGGTTTCTGGTCGGTCTCAGTCATCAGGGCTCCGCTCTTTGCACCTAATCTCTAATGTTGTGATGAACATGATTATGAAGGAAATCCTAGAACCACTACCCTGGAATCTATTTTATGACAACGTCCTCATCGTGAAAACACCAATCGAGCTTGAAAACACACTCTCCCTATGGATACTTTAGAATGTGTCTGACTCAATGTGAGTAGATCAAAGACGGACCATTTGAAATGCGGTTTTCATCAAGGCTCAGCCAGTAAGGCTACCGTCTATTATTGTTGTTTGATGAAACACCAGTCCCGAAAGTGACACAATTTCAGTATCTGGGATCTGTGATGAGTGGCCTGCTAGAAATGGCTACCCTTAACTGGAGTGCTACGCGACCCAAATATACCTTTTTGTACAAAGGGCATATGGGCCAGTATCCTGGATGGTAAAGAAAACTCATGCAAAAATGTCATACGATCGAAATTAAAATGAAAATGACGATGGTCGGGAGGAGTGACAAGGCTCCTTGAAGTCTCTTGTTATATGAAAAACGTTAAGCCTTCCGGAGACCAACAAAGGAAGAGAGCTGGTGGACCAGGTAGAAGGTATCAAGGTGGACTGAATGAAAATAATTTGTCTGAACCGATAACTCAAGATAGAATCTCGTGGCGCAGAAATATTAGGAGAGCCGACCCCTCATAAAGTTCGAATGAGAAAGAAGTAGAAGATAATAAATTGAATGGAAACTGCTTTGCATATCAAATACGAATAACATACAATTAACATACGATAAAATCTGCAAGAATTTTTCCTTAGTTCTATGCTAATGACTACATATTTTATGCAGCCTCATAAAAATTTTCAAAAGAACGATCTCCAAAAGATCCGATTAACATGATGGAAGTAGGTAATGAAACTTTTTAACAAATTACATTGGTTAAAATGCTGCAAAATGTGACTTTTCTATAATATTTAATATGGGAAAATAGAAATTTGAATAAATTTTGGAAATGATTATCTGCTTATTATATCCAAATGTGAAAAATAATTAAAAATTTTTATAAGCATAGACAATGATCAGATATAAAATTTCAATCACACAATATAACAATAAGTGATATTTTACTTGAACACTCATTTGTGATTTTTCTTATACACGAGAGTTTAATATAAAGATAATTCATGAATCTTAAGGTGTTAATTTATTTTTTTGTTTCATTTTAGAATTACGGTGCTTTTTTAATTAATTCTGTTAATTTTGTGTATTAGTGCCTAATAAAAATGCGAGAAATTTGAGCATAGATCATTCTAATTTTTTTGTAGGGCGTTAGAGAATGTTTGATTTTTATACCTTGAACTGATTTATCTTTGATTATAGATTAGATTAAAATCTTAAAATAGAAGTTTTTATATTTATTGCGACGTCAACCGAAACGAGATTGCACTTGAATTTATAATAGATTATGATTTATCACAATACTAGGGGGTATTTTAATTTAACAATGAACATTTAATGCACAATTATAAAAAATGTTGATAAAAATCAAACTACACATTCAAAAACTGTATTAATAAATTTATTTCTTACCTACAAATTTCAGTGGAAAACACATCGATAACGTCTTCCTTTTGCATATCCGGTGCGTAAATCGTTCCATCACGCCCCTTAATTTTATTACAGGAAGACATTCTATCTTTCCATATGGTGTTATAAGCATAACCATTCCATTGAGTAATTAAACCTATTTTTGATACGTCTTTTATTCCGGCGTTTACGGTGAAAACACCATCATGTTTATCTTGTTTCTAAAATAATTAGTTTCTGGTTTTATTGTAACAAATAATAGGAATTTACATACAAAACTGAAAAAAGCAAACTTTAAAGAAAAATCTTCTTGAACCTCAATAAAAGGAGTATCTAATAACGCAGCTACTACACAAATTACTCCAGCTACAGAATTCCAGTTTTCCGGATCGCAAAATCTGTATCCTTTAAATAAAATATCTCCTGCACTTACTTCGTGGA
Source organism: Onthophagus taurus (assembly GCF_036711975.1). Taxonomy (NCBI): domain Eukaryota; kingdom Metazoa; phylum Arthropoda; class Insecta; order Coleoptera; family Scarabaeidae; genus Onthophagus; species Onthophagus taurus. The sequence continues at coordinate 28,470,026 of NC_091966.1, forward strand.
ATACACTACCTTCTAGAACGTCAGGAAACATGTATTGCCAGGAGTTGTCAACGAGGGCTTTCATAAGAATTTCAGGGAAGTATCTATTAGCTACTTGAAAAATTGCCTTAAAAAAAAAGCTATTCGTAATAAATTATTTGAAAACATAAGTATTAAAATTTACGTTTAAACCAGCGTTAAGTGTAACAACCTTATCATCTTCTCTAAGATCTCCCGATAGCTCTTCATCGAATTCAAACCTTGTATATTGAATGTAAGTTAATGAGTCTTCGGCTTCATCGTATGTTATATTTTCTTTTCGTCGAAATTCTCTATTATGAAAACATGATAATAAATTATTTTTTCGAAAATATTTAAATGATTATTGTTAATCTTATGTCAGTTTGATGAGTTAGATTAGATGAATTGTTTATTTACTTATGAAGTGATTTTCAAAATTTCTTATCATGTTGTGTAAAAATATGATTTTAAGTCGATGACATCGCAGTAATAACACTTAAGTATTCTATTTATTGAAAAAATAGTGAAGACTTTTGAGTACTGAAACTAATAACTTTGTAAAAATTCTTAATGGGTTTGTAATATTGAAAACATTTTTATTATCAATAGTTTATCAACACAGTTTGGCAATTTTGTTATTGGAAGTATAATGTTAGCTGGAATAGGATTTGGATTAAATACTTAATAAATAAAGTCTAAAAATGAAGACAACGAAGAAATAAACAAGGTTAATCTTGTATAATAAATAGAGAATATTTAGATTAAATCGAAAGGTCATATTTCATATAACAGAATGGTTATCGCATTAGAGTGTCCGCGTTTCTTAAATGGTAATGAGGATTTAAACAAGGTCATTTGTTCTAGCAGATGTAATTGGTAACATCGTTTAAGGAATAGCCAATAGAAATGTTACACATGATGTTTAACTTTGAAAATGTCCAAGTAACAAGTGTTACATGAACTATGATCTTCTTTGGTGCTCAGCAATCTAATAGTTGCTCATATGGTCAATGATGGTTTAACAAAAGCCAGCAACAGTTTTAGAATCCAGTAGATACAGAACAGTCTTCGTCTAGTACATTGGTGTACGTTCTTCGTTCTAGTACGTTAGGTGGTAGAAAGAGTAACAGAATTGAAAAAATCTTTTAGAAGAGAAAAGATAAGATTATCTGCCGATCAACGCTATTACCTCAGAAGTGCTTTGTTTGTTTATTGGATACTGAAAAATACAATACTTGTGTAATTGTATGACCGCTTGTAACTAAGGAACGAAGCTCGCGATGTTATCATCAGATACCAAAATCATTTTAGTCAATAGTATTATGATAAATCCTTAAAAGTCAGAATCTTTCTAAGCGTTGTTGAAGAGAAATAAGATTGAAAATACTATTATAAGATGATAGTAACGAAATATGGTAGTATTTTAAAAATAGTTATGGAAAAGAAAGAAATAAGAAACAAATTAAGTGCAAGAAATGTGGCAGATTAAAATGCAATAAATCTAGTCAAGAATAAGGATTATTATGCAAAATTCATATATGGCTAAGGGACAAAAAATGGGTGAGGAATTGAATCTACTCATAAAAAATTAAAAATTTTATTTCAACTTTTTTCAGAGATCATTTCATCGTTATTTGCATATCAAAAAAATAAATATGCAACAAGGAGGATAAATCAGATATGCATTTTATGTGTGGATCGCAAAGGTCTATGAAGAAAAGCAGCATAAATTATTTTTAAAATTTTTATGTACGTTGATCTAAGAGACTGTTAGCCAAAGGCATAACAGTCATATCATTTCAGGCATATTGAAAGAAATGGACGATTTGTACAAGATTGTTGATTAAAATACAAAATGAACTAGGTCTTTAAAAGTATCTTTTAGTGTGTTTAAACACCATGTCTCAAAATTCCAAATAATACGACAAAATAGAGTAAAATACGAGTGTTGGGTAATGACAAATAAAATAGGTTTGATCAAAACCTGTCGGAAACCTGCTCTCAAAACATTATTGCTCGAGAATTATTACTCAATGGAACTGGTAACTTATTACTCAATGGTTATGAGACAAATTAAAAATAAATCCGAAGTATTTGTTAACTGAAACTTAATCAAATTATTACTATATTAATACATTAGACATTTAAGAATACCTAATGTCAGGAGTCGGAAAACGTCGGCAATTATGATCACTTCTGGGTGTAGAAAAGGACAAAAGAGTGCAGGAAAGTATTGTAACACCTGACGACGACATATAACATCATAGGATGCAATATATGAGCATGTGATTAAAATGAACCTAAGTCTAGACGGATAAAAAGTCACAATACTAGGAGTGTATTCTATAAACGACGATATAATGGTTACCAAAAGAGACCAATGCACATCTAAATAGTGAAATAATAATAGTGTTAAACTCAACAGAAATTCTAATACTTGGAGATATGAATGAAATAAACGACGAAAAATACTACCACTTTATAAGGATGTGCATACACTCAACAGCCAAAGAAGCTATAGGAGCAAAGGAATATTTACAAATTAGGACCATATTGTTGGAATGAAAATATACATAGAAGATGCAATAAGAGACAATAGAGAAAAATACAAAAATACTTGACATCAAAATCAAACGAGCATGAACCACGATACAAACAGATGCAGGCAGAGGACCAAAAGATTATAAAAACACAGGAAAAATAACACATGAGAGAAGACATACAGCAGAATAAACATATATAGCAAAAAAAGTAGTGAAAGATGGGGAAACTTGAAATTCCTAAGACAGGCCGAAACATGGGACCTCAAATCAGCAACGCTCGAAAATTGGGTCGCCTACTTTAAGCATTATTAACGGAACCACATTACTACCGAACTTCGTTAAGGAACAAGAAAAGGAGGCAATTATACATTTAATGGCATTCCCAATCAAACAAGCCATCAAAGATGTATCGAAACCATGAAATTTTTGAAATTCGCATTTTTGAAAAATGTTATACCAACAACTTGAGACAGTATCCAAGAACCACATTGCGACAATATATATATATATGCTGCTAAACGACAGAATCATCTAGATTCTAGATTATGATTCGCCGATGACTAAATTGTAATCACACAGGACCATCAAAATATGGAATACATGACTAGAAAGCTCATAGAGGAATACAGCGTATGGGTGAACCTGAAAGTGAATATACAAAAAACAGCGTACATATGTGTGGAAGGACAGCAGCAAGTTTGAATATTTGAGAGCACAAATAATCAGCGATGGAACAAGCATCATAAAGAATAGACACATACAAAGTAGAAAACATCGAAGATAGAGAATCACTAAGGACAGAATCCTAACAATCTTTCCCGTAGATCATATCTTTAGGTATTACGGTCAGAAATGTTCGCAATTTAATAGTGATTTTTTTAATAATGCAATCTTTATTAACCATGCTACTATAGAAGTCACAAATCAAACAACAAAAGTTAGTTTGTTTGAGTTAAGGTTGAAAAAAATTACGTCTATTAAGTTTGATACCTGATTTCTAAAAAAAGAAGCACCCTTGGCAAGTGATTTTAAAAGATGGCCTGTTTAGTCAAGATTCCAAAATGGTACAATATTAGCATTTATCTTTTCATAAAAAATATTATTGTTTATACATAGTTTCGTATGATATTGTATTTTCTCCAAAATAATTTACCAACTTTGTTAGAAGATGTGCTACTCAACAAGATGATTGTCCAGCTGATTATGCTTGTTCTGTACACGATTACTTGAATACAGAATGTCCCGAAAGATGGAATTGGCGCCTTGGTTCGATTACGTGGCCTCTTCGTTCTCCTTACCTAAATCTCCTTGATTTTTCTATTGGGGTTGCATAAAACAAAAAATGTCGGTTTTGAATAAACCGATTTTAAATCTTGTCGAACTGCGCCACAACATTTATACAGCAGCAGAAGAAATAAATTCAAGGAGATTTGCACGACTATTAAAAAAATCTTTTCGGCGGCGATGCAGAGTTTGTATTAATGGCGATGCGAAACAATTTGATCATTTGCTTTAGTTTTAAGAAAATAATGCAACAAAATTAATAATAAATAAATTAATTCAACCATTTTGTTGAAATCACATTTTGTAACGTGTTTTTTGCAGAAAAACAGAGGCAACAATAGTTTTTATGAAAAGAAAAATGGTAAAAGTTGTACCATTTTGGAATCTTGACTAAACAGGCCATTTTCTAAAATTAGAGACTAAACAAGAGTGTTGTAGAACGTTTCTTTTTAGAAATCGTGTGTCAAACCAAATAGACGTAATTTTTTTTCAACCTTAACTCAAACTAACATTTTTTTCGCAAAACTAACGACTTTTGTTGTTTGATTTGTGACTTCTATAGTTGCATGGTTAATAAGGATTACATTATTAAAAAAATCAGTTATTAAATTGCCAACATTTCTGATCGTAATACCTAAAAATATGATCTACAGGAACGATTTTTAACATTTTCAAAAATATGTCTATTACCACTTAACTAAGAGACATGAAATTTTGTTCTTATTTTTACCAGAACAGATATGGGTTGGTCTTTCACCCGGTACACGCTTGACGTTGAGTTTCTGGACACCAGTGAATGGTTATTTTAAATTATGTCCCTTTCTTTCAAGTTGTGCTAAATTCTGATATATATTTTTGTTATATTTCAGATTTACCACTTTTCAAAGTTATTTGACTAAATTCTGCTACATTGAACTAATAGATTATTGGTATGTAAATAAATCATTGTTAATGTATGAGAGTTTTGCCAAAATACTTATAGAGTTTTCTAAATTTGTTTAAATTTTGTGAGATATGTTTATCTCACTTGATCAGCTAAAATTTATTAGACTCTGTTTTTTTAATTTTATTTGAATTCACTGTATAAGTTTACCATATTTTGTTTTAATTTTTTATTATGTTCTGGGAATTAAATCCAAAATTAGATAACTTGCGATAAATTAAAATTAAACTAATTAACATTTATTGAACATTATAAATTTTGCTAATAATCATCGGATAACATTGTATAATTCTCGTTTTTCTTCTTTAAAATAAGACCCGACAAAGATTTTTTTACAAAATTACTGAGGTTTTATCATATTACTGAGGTCATATTTTTCATTATTACTGCGACGTAACAATTTAGTGTTGAAAAAGTACTAATTGATAGAACCGCTTACTTATAAACATAAGGTCCTTTCTCTTCTACTTCCGGTTTAGCACCTTCAAAAGTTACCTCACGCCAATTTTTCACGTGGAACAAGTAAATTTTAAATTCTATCCCAACAGGAAGTTGTTTCCATCGATCATATTGATCAGTACCATTTTTTAGTCTAACTTGCTGTTAGAAACAAAAAATTAAAAAAACGAACAAAAGCAGTTTTTCTTGGACCTTTTTTATTTTATATTTTGAATCGATTAAATCTTATCTTACTTGGTCAATATTAATCTATAATCTCTATTGTACCGTCAAAATGTACTATCTCAAGTGCTATTTTATTAATGTTTTCGTTTTATATCGGTATTTATCTCCAATTGTCTTACAAATAAAAATACGGATCAATTTTTTGAATAATTGGTAATTATACGATAAAAACGAAATAAATTTGAAAACCAAAACGATAAATAGATCACAAAAAATTCCCTGTAAAATTTAAAGCTTAACTTTAAGTTATATAAAAAATATATTTAGACTTCAAAATATATTTTTAAATTTTGTTCGTACATTGATATCGATTAATTATTCTATTAAGGAAAAATTTATCTCGAAATTTGCGCGGATGTTGATGTTATGTTTGTGTCCAAAAAAGAATAAGTTTTAGAATAATAAATTAATTCTTACCCTATATATTTGATCGTCTACAATAACTGGAAATATAACAAATGCTAAAAGAAGTCCAAGAACTAAAAACACTGAGCCAGCAATAGCCCATTTAAATAAAGTTGTATTTCCTCGGATAATCATGTTGAAGTGGTACGCTTACACTGTATGAATGTTAACATGAAAATGTTAAATCAATTGATTATTTCATCCCAACTGTAAATATCGATTCAAGATATGCACTGGGTTAAAATTATGGTTAAAAATATTGCAAGATAAGCAATATCTTTGAGTGCCGTTAAATGTGTAATATTATTCGATCTTCGGAATAATTTTTTTTACATAATGTTTGGTTGGAAATTAATTTATGTTCAAAAATCACAACGAATTACTGTTTAATGTAACTTTATTATTATACAGATTTAGTTTTTTTAAATCTATAATAATATATTCCACCGCATATTATAAACATACACGCACCGATTGCTACAATAAGCCATTTAACAACTTCAACACCAACGACCGCGAGATTCAATAAGCTTCTAAACTCTCCAACTAAATCTTCAGGTAAAATAGCACCCTGCATAATAAATTTATAAATTTCTAACATTACCTCGTTTATATTTGTAAAATCTTACCATTTCTATCCACGCAACAGGACACATGTTATTTTTAATATCTTTAGTAACTGTTATTCCCTTTATTGGCCTTACAATCATGTTGAATTGTAATCTAATTTGTGCAGTTATTGGAATTCCACTCATCTAATTAAGATAGTTAATTAATTACTTAAGTATGACAATTTTAAATACTTACGGGTTCGACATATAAAACGGGCCGATGAGCTTCATCGGAACGATTAAATCCTGTAACAGTTTTTTGATATTCCTCATCGGCATCGAGGAAATGTGGAAACGAAGCAATTAATGGGGCAACTAAAAGAATGCATAAATAAATTATAAATGTAGATTTCTTTTAATTTCTTACTGTAACATGGAGATAAGTCGAGAAACCCATTTGGTAAACATTTCTTTTTACCATATAAATCACGTTCGTGTTTTCCGCAATAACATTGATTATCCGAATACAATTCAGGATCGGCTAAAGTATGCCAAGAAAACACTCTTTTCTGTGCTTTCACACCGGTTACAGTTTCATCACCGCTGTATTGTAATCTTACAGTTCTGTAATGTTTTTCAAAACGAATAATAATACATGTTTTTGTTTATTAAAAGATATAATTTACCTGCAAATTTCAGTTGCAAATATAACCATTTCATCTTCTTTCTTTATATCCGGAGGATAAACCGTTCCATCTGTGCCACGGATTTTATTACATTGTGACATTCTGTCCCCCCAAATTGTATTGTAAGCATAACCATTCCATTGCATGATTTGTCCTAATTTGGTAACATCATGATTACCGGCATTTATCGTAAAAATACCATCGTGGGTATCATGTTTCTAAAATAGATATTTTTATGATTCTTCGTAAATTTTTATGATTAAACTTACAAAACGAAAAACAGAAAATTTCATAGAAAAGTCTTCTTGAACTTCTATAAAAGGAATGTCTAATAATGCAGCAAGGATGCACATTAAGCCGCTTGAACCGTACCAACGTTCCGGTTCACAAAATGTGTATCCGTTAAATAAAAAATCTCCAACTTCCACTTCTAAAAACATACTATCGTCTAATGCGTAGGGAAACATGCTTATCCAAAATTTGTCAACAAGTAGACTCATTAAAATTTCAGGAAAATATATACTACCTACATGAAAGATAGCCTTAAAGAAACAATAAAAATGTTAATTAATAAACAATTATCAAAATTGTATGCTTTCATTACGTTTAATGGTGCATTAAGTACAACTAACTTGTCCGATTCACTTAGCGGAGCAGAAGCTTCTTTGTCGAATTCAAAATGTGTAAATTGTTTGTATGTTAATGAATCTTCGTCGCTGTTGTACTCTATATTGATTTTCTCTCTATATTGTCTAGTTACAAGGAAAATATTTTCAATAAAATTAAAGATAAATTAAAATTGGTTGTTTTTACCTGTAATAATATGGTCCAAATTCTTCCACATTTGGGTATTCTCCTTCAAAATTAACTTCCCTCCAATTCGTGATGTTAAACATGTAAACTTTAAAGTCTAAGGGAACCGGTAACTGTCTCCATCTTTCGTAAGAATCAGATCCATTCTCAAGTTTTACTTGCTAAAATTATAATTTTAATGATTTAATTATAATTTTTTATCAATTACCACTGACGAAAAAGAGGCAATAAAGTTATAAAGACAACACTTAAAAGCTTAAAGTCTCAACAGGAGAAAACTAGTTGCTTTGCGTAAACATTGGAAAAGTTAATCCTATTGTACTTTAGAGGCGTTTTAGAAAATTAGGTATATATTTAACTTATTCCTATATTTAATTGACTATGAATAAGACTGTGATGATTTTAGGTTACCAATTGAGAGATGCTGACAATAAGGCTGAAGCTCGATTTATCAGTTTTCGCGATTTCCTTGGTACAAATATAAGCACTTTGAATAAAGATCTTAATTTCCACTGGAAAGCTTTAGTCTTGATGAAATCATTGATAATGAATAATGTTTTAACTATGTATTGCCACCAGCGTTCGATTTTCATGCTCTTAACTTTACAGAATCTTAACTTTTTTATCACGAATGCTTTTGATAACTAGAAGTTATAATACAAAAGTACAAATTAACTGGGGATGTGTATGAAGATAAAGGCGTATCGAGAAAAGAATTTGGTTGTCACCTTCTTCTACTTTTTCTTTGTGGAAGCCATAAAGGCTTGTTTTATTTATTCTGTTTTGCCTGTATTTCTTGTGATGCGGTGGCCTTTTGGATGCTGATCTACAATCTCTGGCAATCTTTGGTAGTGTATTCCTTTCTATGCGTAAAACCTGCTGGTTCCAGTCTTCTGCGTGCACGCATCCATCCTGCCAGTGTTCGTCTCGTATTCCTTCTGAATTTACTTGCTTTTAGTCCCATAGTATATTTCCAGTGATTATTCTCAAAATCGCTATTTTGTTGGCACCATCCTTTCGGTTTTCGCTGCGTATGTCCGCACCTTCGCAGTATATGTTATTATTGTCCTGACGCAGACTTTGTATGTTCTCATTTTGGTCTCGGTAGATATGCAGTTGTTTCTCCTGATGGTTGTTCTTAGTGACCCTAACGTGTTAATATTTTTCTTATACGATTCTTGAATTCTCCTTAAGACGTTATGCTTACACCCAAATAAGTGTAGTTCGTTACTTGCTTTATCGTGTCTCTTCACTTTTTTTGGTAACATTTCTAATCATTTTGCAGAGCAGTGGGTTGTGGCTGTCACGCCTGTTTGTTTTAATTGTGGTGATACTATCTATATTGATCCCAGAAAGCATACACCCCTGTATACGTGTAACCTCAAGGTGAATTGATTTTTACAATAACTTTACTACTTGCATTTTACCTCGGAAATAGATTATTGGAAATGATTGTTTGATACTTTTATAATGAATGATATTGTCATATTTATAAATATAGAAATTGAACGTTAACGCAGCAATTATGATTCAAACCCTAAATATGTTGATAATAACTAGTGTTGCAGAATTACATGCTTTGATTGCGTTACTTTACATAGGTACAAAAAAATCCAATCTTACAACATCGGAAATATTTTCCATATCAAATAAATTCTTATCATCAAATTATATTAATTGAACATGGCTTTGACATGAATTCGGAGCATATTCCAATATCTCTGACAATTGGCGATAAAATCATTATGAAGTATCAAAACCTAACGGTGATCAACAACCATACAGATTGGGATTATTTCATTTACCTATTGGAAAATAAGATTAACCCCTTGGCGTAATTGGAAGAACTAAACATTTCTACCAGTGTCATCCAGAAGGCTGCATAGAATAGTACACCCGTTATTAGGTCTAAATTAGCAGAAATTAGAAAGCTAATTGTTAAAAAGCGGAAACTTAGAAGATGATGCCATAAATCAAGAAGCCCTCAGGATAAAGCTCTGCTCAACAGATCCATCCAAGCTAACTAAAAAAATAAAAAATCAGGTAAGCATCAATCAGCAAGTACCTCACAGAACTTACTGTAGATAACACTGAACATTTTACTTTGAAAAGATACTACATATCGTATGCGATCAGCAACATAAGTGCCTCTTATTAGAAAAGCTAACATTGTAGGGCTTGTAACAGTTTTAAAAATGTAAATACTTTTGCAAAAAATCTTGAAAGAAGATTACATCCTCATGCTGGAGCTAATGATTCACCGAGTCTCAACCCCAATGACAGCTTTGGTGGGATGACTGGTTAGTTCTAAGGAAGTTGCTGATGAAATTAAACTGAGAAAAACTCTCTCAAACTAACTACTTTGATCGATCAATGCTTGTATACAGCTGAACTACGTTGCACATACATGGGAACCAGCTGAAGTCATAATGATTCCAAAATTTAGCAAGAAGCTAAGCGAAATTATATCAAAGTTGTTGCAGAAAGTGATTATGTCTCTAACCTAATCTCAATCAAAGAAACCTAAATACTATCTCATTAATTTGGTTTCAGAAATAATCACTCGACCATCAACCAAGTACATCGAATTACTGATGTCGAAAAAACATTGGAAAACGAAGGTATTTGACAGAGTATAGTATGAAAGCTTACTTTATAAATTAAGACCATTTCTTCCTGTACATTTTCACCAACTTCTAAAATCTTACCATTTAACAGACACTTTTACGTTAAACATTAAGATTTTTACTCGGTACTGAAGCTAATTAGGGGGGAGTACCACAGGGAAGTGTAATGGGGCCAGCCTTGTAACTGATTTACATTTATAATGTTCCAACAATATTGTATAGCATAACACCCATTTTCGCCGATGACACGGCAGGCATGACAGTAGGAGAGGACGTGAAAAGGTCAACCAGAAAACTGCAATCTGCTATTAACAAAATTGTCATCTGGACAAAAGTGCATTAAATTCAACGAATCGATATCGATGCATACTGACTTCACAAATAAGATGATTGCATATCAACCAATCTACATTAATGGCACGCAATTACCATATACCAACACAGTGAAATATACCCAGCTTCGGTGGAAAGAGTTAGTGGAAAGAGATTATTTACAAGCTTATGTTATATAGGCAAGTATGGAGCTATCGAATCTAGTTATGGGGCTATGTTAAAGATTCCAACATCTAGGTGATCCAACGTCTCCAGAACAAAGTACTAAGCTGTGTAGTCAATGCGACTTGGTACGTGTGTAAAATGAAAAGGAAGTTATTAAATACTTTTACAAATCTTAAGTTTTACGTATAAATATGGCATAACATCAGATTCTAAATGAAGATTGTGTCCATAAACATTTTTAATGTCCAACATTTCGCAAAACCCATTGCCATAAACCTATTCGCTATTGAAAATGTTGCTATTGTTTTGACAAAAACAAATTTAAACACATTGTAAACTTATACATATATAAATCACTTAGCTTGTCAAAAATATTATACATGTGTATTAATTGGCATAACCAACTTTCATTAGTAAAAATATTTCGAGTGGATGACTAGCACTTCACCTATCAATAGTTATCTTAATTCGGTGTGAAATAGCAATATGACGTGAATACTTTGCATTTCTGAATTCAAAACCCGAAAGAGTTAGGAATTACGTTCAATGTAGTAGACTTTATTAAGTATTTTGGCCGATATTATTATGTTAATAAGAGACTCGCAAAAAAATTTTCCTACCAACAATGTCAGCAATTTCTCAAAATTGCCAATATAAATACTTTCAAAGATATCTGTTTTATCAATTTCTCTCAAAATTCTTTAACTGCTCGCAAATCCATAATAATTAGAATTTCAACAGCGAATGTCTCAAGATAATAGCTGATTAAAAAATGTTATCAATCACTTTTTTTCTACAATTTTTATTTGTCATCTTCTTTAACACATATTATGCAATAAATATAAGGAATCACCCTCATAAATGAAATTTACTATTATTATTAAATGTTTGCTTATGACATTTTAAAGAATTCTTACCCTATGAATTTGATCATCAACAATTAATGGAAATCCTACGAATGCCATAATGAGTCCCACCACAAAAATTACAGCTCCTGCTATAGAAGCATGTAGTAATTTCTTATTAGCTTTCACCATTTTAGTTAGTAATTAGGAGACAATAAATCCGAACTTTCAATTTTAACACACCATGAGACCTTCACCTTTAGAAATTCTTTTATGGTATTATTCCCGATAAGTTTGAATGACTACTAACTGTAAGTTTGGTGATAAGGTATGTATATAGGTATTGATACTCCCGATAAGTTTCAAGTATAAACTGAATAGTAAAGTACTTCAATAATAGATGTATTTTTGTTCACTTAGATAAGATATTTTATTAGTAACACAATGTGATTATTTTTTTAGTTTTTACATTTAGGTACACAATTTATTAATTTTCTAAATTTTTAGATATCCTTTGTCTATATAGATAAAGCCCGCCGCAAAAGAAAAACAATCCTACTCCTATAATCAATAATCCATATAATAGGACATCTGTTATGATGAAAGCTGCGTTAAGAATTCCGATGAAATAACCACTTAGATCTTCGGGAATTGTTACAGACTAAAAATAAAGTAATTTTTAGAAAATTTTGTGTAAATCTATAATTAAAAATTTACTTCTTCTAACCAAGCTATTGGACAAACGCTAGGGGTTAATTTTTGGGTAGCTTCAATACCAGGAATAGGCCTAAGAATCATGTTGAATTGTAATCTAACATTTCCTTGCATAGGTATGCCACTAATCTGAAAAAAGAAACAAGATAAAACCTCATATACATTTAAAGAGGAAACAAGCCTTCTTACTGGTTCTATTTTGATGACAGTTTGATGATTCTCTTGTGATGGTTTCAATCCAGTAACTGTTTTTTGATATTCTTCGTCAGCAAATAAGAAATGAGGAAATGATGCAATAACAGGGGCAACTAAAATGGGCTTTAATAAGTCAGAAAAAGTCAGGCGTAAAATTCTACAGCAGTTTTAAAAGTACTGAAAATGTCGTAAACCTTAAAAATATTAAGAGTAAAATTATATGTAATTAACATTATAAAATCATTGTTTCACGACGCAAAAAGCAAGGTGCTGCATCGGGACGAGTTTAGTAACTTAATAACGGTCAAGATAGGAGATACCTGCTATCACCCCTACCATTCAATATTATACTAGATTATGCTAGACTACGCTAACCGTATATGCCTTCTGGCAACGCATGCTGACAGGGAAACAAAACTAAATAAAATAACAGAATGGTGCAGGCAAGTAGGTCTAGATATAAATAAAAAGAAAACATCAGCAATACGCATTAACACAGAAAGCGCACACACACTTACACTTATTACATATACATATACAGCGAGAACATACAAGAGGTCGAATAGTTCGACAAGCGAAGCAAGACAGAACCGGGCACAACAATGTCGCAAAACAGTCACTAAACTGGAATTCCCAGGGCAGACGGCGAAGGGGAAGGCCCACGACAGCATGGAGGAGGATAATGATGAAGGAGTTGGACGGACAGGGAAACACATGGGAGAAGTAGGGCAGGTATATTTACCTGTCTGGTTATTTAGTTCACGAAAGATATAACATCATATACAGGTCATCCACGACGACCGTTCATTACAACTTTATAGGGTTCTAGCCAAAACAAAAATTTGAAAATTCAGATTTAAGTATTATTAATTGCGTTCTCTTCGACTAAAATATTTTCAGATTTGTAGCACTTCCAGTTATACCGGAAGTCGCCACCTACTTTATTTTTTTAAATGGAACACCCTATATATTTTTACATATTCGGATTTGTCTGTTTTCAAGGTTTATGAATAACTTTACTTTTTGCAATCTGATTCGGCCGTTCTCGAGTTATTCGAATTTTTCTAGAAAAATCTACTCCAGCAGACATTTGTTAAAAAAATCAGAGAACACTCGATTTTTGGGATATCAATTTAAGATTCAGAACATGCATAAGCAACATGATCGAGTATGTTTTGGTGCCGAGTACGGCCGTCTAGAACGTTTGGTCACTTTACTATGGCACGTTACTTTTTCGAAACTTGGAAGTATCATAACATCATTTTTTTAAATGGCACCCCCCATATTTTATTACTTAGTCGTCTTGGGTGTCTCATTTTACATCTTTTATATCCCATATGTCCTATACCTAACATTTATAGTTTGGGAGATAATTAGGGTTTTTTGAAAAATGCACACGGTACGATAAAAGGTACGATAAAATTTTCATGAAAAATTTTCAACATACGAAAAGCATTCGCAATTAGTTAATGCCAGAACAAATGTATCAAAGCAACTGTATATCTTAAATTAGAATATGCACAAGAAACATAATAGTAACAATAACAGCGTGAGTGTTAACTTTATTATGTTCTAATTGTAAGTCAGATCGCTTGTGTATGAAGTTTAGAATAAATTAAGCAATCTTTTGTACAGCAAAACCGTAAATTCTTGTGATTTGATTTTTGATATATTATATTTTTTACTCAAACCGGGGAAACATACCAGTCTAGTATTCTTCTAAACATATATTAAAATACATTTCACACGCTATATTTCATATAAAGGTGAAAAAGACGCAAAGACTGATATAAAGTGAGTAACAATACCAGTCAATATTGATATATTAGTAACAATATTTTTTACGTATTACGCTCAATTGTAATTAAATGATCAGAGGAAACACTATGGAGATGAGATATATCAGGAAATGATATACCCAACACAAAGCCTTGGCAATCAAGGAGTGAAGGATCTAGCTGTGAAAAAGAGAAGATTCTATTTAGAGAATAGATCAGGCACAATAACATACGAAGAATACAAAGTAGTGAGAAACAGAATAAACGCAAACATTTGATCAACCAAGAAAAGCGGACAAAAGAAAATCTGAAATTTATTGAGAAACAGAAAGAAACCAATAAAAATACTTTAAAAAGCTGTACGAAGATATGGCAGAAAACCATGAAAATACGGAACGTAGAAGCAACAGGACCCAGCAGAACGTAGAAGTAAAAATCGTCCAGATGGGTCTCTAGAGACGAAGGTCATTGAACTGTCTGTAACCAAGGGTGAATACAGAAACATGATAGTGGATAAACATCTGCCTGCAATTGCAGCTTCTGCAACCTTATTTTTGCATAAGAATTCGGTAAAATTATGAAGTTTAAACTGAAATCGTAGTTTTCGACTGTTTTTGAATACTTTTAAAACTGTTTTGTGTTCTAACTAAATAAGAATTTCAAGGTGGCGTCCTTTAAAAGGCAGTATACGTTTAAGAATCATGAAAAAGACATTTCAAAGGATATTTACTCATTATCGGACTGAAGCTCCTTTCTTGAATCGCTTAATTATGTTCGCTGACAATCGCATTTTGTTTCGTCGTTTTGTTGTTTGAAAGAAATGCATCAAAAGAACACTTTTCAAGCAATATTGGATGATCTGATTGAAGTGTGTACTATAAACACTTCACTGCAACGTGTAATATCAGCAATGCTATACTTGTTTCTTCATTATTTAGTTCAATTGTATGCTAATAGATGTGCAAATTTTCAATAAAGTTCACTCAGCAACATGACTGTAATATCATTGATTTAAACGCATCGTCAATTATAGATTGGAATGCGTAGAAATCTCTATCACTGATGAAGAATTACTGAAAATCATTGAATATTTTACTGTAAGTGATGTTGGACGTGAATGTTCTGATACAGAAAGCATTAATGACCCTCAAGCAAACGCTTGCGCGAAATAATGAAGAGTAGGAGACCACGCCTGAACTCAAAATCGAAAATGACCCAAGTTCTGATAGCAACATTCTTGATTAAAGTAAGCCTTCGTGAAGTCAGCATATTCAACACAATGTGATCAAGGAGCACTATTCGACCGAAGATTGGACCCAAAAATGTATCCAATAAGATCGTTTGGAATAAACGACATCTAATTATTGATGAACATGTGCTTATATTTAGAAAACAGTGTAATTTATCAAAATCTGTCTTGGACTTGTAGATGCCATAAAATTATTTCAAGTATTTTTTATAAGGTACACAAAAAATCCACGTAAATCAAAAATTTGTTTTCTGCAAGACATATTGAAAGGAATCTACGAAAGGTACAATGCGTCTTATAATTTAGTCGGCTACTCTAAACCCCTTTAGGCCCTTTATGCATACTGCTAGTAATTTTTCGTTGGTCTGATACCATCTTGTTCGTGTGTCGCTCTCCAAAAATCCCTCAGGAACTCAGGAACCCAGTTGATCAAATTCTTAATGGTCTTAGCATTCAGTTCAGGATTACTCAAACCTCCTTGGATGGAGTTTAATGGTGTAATAGTTTTTCCTAAGAACAGTGAGAGATTTACAAAGCGAAGAGCTCGATTTCACACTCAATTTAGATGGAATTGTATATGTGAGGTAACATAGAAAGGGGTTAAATTTATTGTCTAATACTGCAACGGTATTCTGCATTTTGCTTAAATGCATCATTTTCAACATCAACTTTTATATCTTACTCACATACTAATCATATTATTGAAGAATTTGTTTTACCACATTTAAGAAGTCACTCAATAGTATCAGTGAATATGGATCTGATATTTAAAAGAGAAGAAAATCGATGTAAATTGTATGAATAGAAATGTCAGAAATAATAATTATTGCACTATCTGACCAAAATTATCCTTTCAGTCCGATAAACAGTAAAACCCTCACCAGAATACAAAGTAAATTAAACTGAATTAAGCTTTCTATCATCTATCTTTGTTAAGCTGATAAGCTCATTTATTTCTCATAATTGCTGAATTAACTGAATTGAAACATTCTTTCCAAGGAAGCTATCTCGAAACTCTCATTTATATTTGATTCTGCCATACTATAACATGGTGAAATATCGAAAAAACCATTAGGCAAACACTTTTTTTCTCCATACAGATTCCTTTCATATTTCCCACAGTAACAAACATTTTCAGGATACTTATCAGGATCGCCAAATGTTTTTTCATTTAATACTCTTCGATGTACTTTAGCTCCATTGTAAACTTCTACCCCATCAAATTCAGCTTTAAGAGTTCTAAATAATTTTTTAAATGAAATGATTAAAATCTCTTTAACAAAATCTATAACCTGCATATTTCTGTTGTAAATAGAACTACTTCGTCTTCTTTTTGAAGTTTTGGGGGATAAACAGTACCATCTCGACCTTGTATTTTATTGCAATGTGAAAATCTTTCACCCCATATTTCATTGTATACGTATCCATTCCATTGTGTAATCCATCCCAATTTTGAAATATCATTATTACCACCGATTACAGTAAATATACCATCGTGTTTATCTTGTTTCTATAATGAAATGAATAAATTATTAATAATTTATGTTACAAGAAATGTTTTCATACAAAATCAAAATAAGAAAACTTTAAAGAATAATCATCTTGCAAGCTAATGAATGGCACGTCTAATAATGCAGCAACTATACACATTATCCCAATTACCCCACTCCAATTTTTCGGTTCACAAAATGTATAACCATCGAACAGAATATCGCCAACACGGACTCTATGGAAAATGGTGTCTTCTAAAGTATCTGGAACCAAATATTTCCAATATTTATCTACTAGTATTTTGAGTAGGTATTCTGGAAGATATCTATTGGCTATTTGGAAGAATACCTAAAACACTTTTGTTTTTGGGGAACATTTCAAAGATTTATATATTTATTATTACATTTGCAATTGCATTTAGCGCATTCAATTCGTCATCTTCACTTAATTTAGAATCGGTTCTTTCACGATCAAATTCGAAATGGTAATATTGGGTGTAAGTCCATGAATCTTCAGATTCGTCGTACGATATGTTATATTTTTTCCTAAACATTCTATAAAAAATCAATATATACAAAAAATCAATACTTCTTAAACTATATTACTTATAGATATATGGCCCAATTTCTTTTACATGTGGGCGAGCTCCATTCAAAGCTACATCTCGCCAATTTTCTACTTCAAAGATATAAATTTTAAAATCAACCGTTATCGGTAGCTCTCTCCATCTTTCATAGGCATCACTTCCATACGATATCCTTAGTTGCTATAAAAAATTAAGCAAAATTATGTTATGAATGAATGAAACACATTCTAAATAAAGAACTTGTTGTAATGTGTATTTTTACAGATGGGCAACAAAAAGATACCCAAAAGAGATTCTAATTTTATCATTCAAGATAATAACAATTAAGTAAATAATCGAAAAGATAATCGTAGTATGTGAACTTTGATCAATACGAAAATTAGTACATTAATTATTAATTTTAACAATTAATTCAAAATAATAATTAAAAATTTAATTACCTTGTTAATTTGGTCATCAATAATAAAGGGCAATAAAACCAATCCTAAAAGAATTCCAATGATTGCAATAAAAACACCGGCAATCGCCCAATATAAAAGTAATTTATTTTCAGATTTCCTCATTTTCCATAACAATACGAAATTTTTACGAACGTAACTACAACAAAACCTGTAGTTGAACTCTTTATAGGCTTCATAAAGAAATACAATACAATTTCCGATACGATTTTCAAAAAATTGAAAATTAATAGATAGCACGAACGATAGATAAGAAATAATTGATGAAAGCGCAGCTGTATTTGACGATGCAACACAACACAATTTTACATTATAATTGCGCCGTTGCTTCGTGTTCCTTTCGGTAGAGATAACAAAAAAATACTTATTCATTTGATAATTTTATTTAGGTTGTGACAGGTTTTGATGTGAAACACTTGTAATGACGGTGATACCTAGTTAATTAATTTTCAGTATCACCCGATTAAAAATTATTAGCAATATTAAAATACTAGATTAATATAGTATACAACTGAGTAAATGAATTAGTGTAGCATAAACAATCCGTAAATACAAAACACAAGATAATATTGTGGTTTTAAAACAACTCCAACACCTGAATTATCATCTTTTTCCTCATCTACTTCTTTCAGCTTGCTTAAAAAATCATTTTTCAGTTTTTCTACCAAATCATCAGGTAATTTAACACTCTGATATAAAAATATAAAAAATATAAAACATATAAAAAAAATATAAAACAAACTTAATAATAATTAATAATACAACCTCTTCAGATCAAAGAATCGGCATAATCATTGAGATTACGTTTTGTGTTATAGCAATGTCTTGTACAGGTCGAACAACCATGTTGTATTGTATTCGTTTATTTGCTTCTAATATCATCTTGTAGTCTAAAAAATAAAATCTGTAGCGTAAGTTTGACAGGGTTAATATCATACTGGTTCGATCGTAATAGATGATCCATATAATTCTTCAGTTGGAGTTAATCCTATAATTTCATTTTCAACATCCGCATCAAGGAAATGAGGGAATGATGTTATAAATCTATAATCTTAAATATACAAGAAAGTAATTTATAAAATACCTAAATGAAAAGAATCTTACTCATGCATGTTAACATATCTCCAAATCCCAGAAGGAGCTTTTGTTGCTTTCGTACAATAACATTCTTCATTATTTTCATTGGAGAATACATTTAAATTACTCCTAGCAACATTAGAATCCATATCTTGAAAAGATGAATTATATTTTGTTTGAAATGTTTCAACTCTACAGATATCTGGATTATAGACTTCAAATCTAGTTTCTTTATTATTAAACGGAGGATACAATAATCCATCTGTTCCACGTATTTTATTGCAATTACTTTTTTCGCCTTACCAATTATTCAAATATTCTTCATTTTTCCAAGTTTGAATTGATGCAATATCCTTTATATTTAAGTTTCTAGCTTTAATAACATATGGACTGTCATAATTCAGATTTTTCTAATAATCATATTCATGTAATATAAGATTATTTTATAGTCCGGTTCACAATCAGTAGCGGTACTGTCAAGGGATGTATTGGTGTCAATGTCCAATCGTCACATATCAAGCTTAGATAAAATTAAGATTACTATATATTGAGGAAATGGTATTGAGTAGTGTGAATAGTGGGTTTTAATCCATTGAGGACTGTCGAGACTTAGAATTTTTCTAGAACTCAAGACTGCCAAAAGAAAATTACGATGAAGTTAATAACAGTGGATCAAGTTTAATACAAGTTTTTATTGGAGATAAGATTACCATAGGTAGTTACGTAACACCACGGAATACCTGATCGAAGAACTTTTAAACCGAAATTTCTATAATGAAATGCTTATAGAGTTGGGACAAATGCATAAAATCAATAGACATATGATAATGAAAACTAGAAAGAATTTTAGCACCAAAAGGCCAGAAACAAGTCGGTATGACAACGAGTAGTGAATGAGGCACGACAACAACAATTGTTTGCGCATTTAGTGCTTCAGGAAAATATATAGCTCCGTGTTTTATTTTTAAGAGGAAGCGTATGAATGCCCAATTATAGCGTGGAGGCAACGCTGATATGATAGCAGCCGTTATCGATTCGGGTTGGATCAACGAGAACCTATTCGTAGATTGGTTACACCACTTTATCTCCTATGCTAAGTCGTTGCAGAGCCAACTGTACTTATTCTGGTTAATTATGATAGTCATGTTAGCCTTGCTTGCTATCTGTTTTATCGCCAAAATGGAATAATATTGTTGTCGCTTTCAATATCGGGCAGCTGGTATTTGGCCAATAGATACAACCAAATTTGATGAACATTTCGTAGATGCGACATCACTACCTGAAAATCGTATTGGAAATTTGCAAAGTGGCGTAATCAGGTGAAGCATCAGGCATCATTGGTACGCCACTTTACATGCAGATAGCCAGTAGATATAATAACCAGTAGTCCTATGAAAGATATTTTAGAAAAAAAAACGAGGAGGAAAATAATGAGCACATGAAAGGGAGTGAAGAAACTGTAAGTTCCACTATAGGTGAGAAAGGTGTGAAGAATCTTGCATTTGCAGATGATAACATTAAGACAAAGGAAGGATATACCACGGAAGAAAAAAGGCCAATGAAGGAGATGCGAAGGAGGAAGGATATTATTGCCTAATTTGTGATGAAAAGTATGAGGATCCTCCAAGTGAAGACTGGATAAAATGCTGCAAATCTAATTTATGGGCCCACGAAAACTGTAGGAGTGGTGAAAGTACATCTAGAGTAGAGGATTTATTTGTGACACCCCACGTGCTGTAGGGTAATTACGGATACCAAGGTTTTGTTTTTTTATTAATATTTGATTTATATTGAAAATTTATCTGCGTTGTTTAGGAGAACTTAAGATTGATTAGTTTAAGTAAAGTCTCAGTACTAAGCAACATTCGTAACTTTATTAGGTTGTTTAAACTATCACTAGAACTAACACTAGAGAATGCATTTCAGAAGTTCAATGTCGAACTTGTTTCTGAAGAAGGTTGCAACATGGCATCCGATACGTCAAACATTTTTTCAAAAGACGCACGGCTTAACCCGAAAGTTTCTAGTTCTAGATCTAGTGTCAGTTCTGGCGATAGTTCTAGTTTTAGTTTAATTAGCACCAGTCGTAAAAGCCTTCATACTTATTTTATCAAGTTTTGTTTTATTTCAATTTTCCCTTAAGTGCTCGCAATTATCCCACTCTCCCCTAATGAAGCACACGATATTTATGGAACAGTTCCACTCAACATACCTGTGAGTACACTAAATAAATCGGGAGCATAAATAGTACTGTTTGAAGCTTTACAAAGGTATTATATGGTAATAATAGCTGTTCAGGAAAGAAATTAGTTAAAAGATTAGAAATATTAGAGATATCAAAACACATACCGTGCTATACAGCTGCAAGGAAGCAGGAGTGAAATAACACGTTGTAGCATTTATTGTGGATAACAAAATCAAATCCAATATTTTAGACTTCTACCCAGTAAGCACAAGAATATGTATTAAGTTAAAACACAGTTTTGGAGAGAAAGATTTAGAAGCAAAAGAAAGAATCGACAAAATCAAGTAACAGAAATATCTGTCATCGCACAGCTTCAACATTATTTAACCTCGACTGGTCAATAGAACCGTGCAACTGGCAACTGATTTTAACATTATGAGCGAACTATGAAAGATGCAGAGCAAACATACAAAGCAATGAAAGAACGGACGACCAAATTGAGCCTGTAAAAGTGTATAGTCACTTTGGAGTAGAACTAACAAGTCTTGGCAGAGATTCGAAGGACAAATATATTAGCTAACACAGCATACTTTGCAAGGATATGTTCGAAAGAAAACTCTTGAGGACAAATTACTTAGACTGCTTTACTGCGGAATATTGCAAGCTAGCGGAGGTGTCACAGAAGGTTCTTCGTTATCTGAACTACATGAGAAACGTTCTACATGATCAGGAGTCTATTGTGGATCTTTGATCAAGTTGTCACTAGAAAAGTTTTTGCTATGCAAATTCACAAATTCCGGAAGATGCGCTGTTGATGTTGTCCTCCCCGCATAGATTCGTCTGCTGTTTATGTCGATATAATAATGTGCTTGTGAACTATAGGTATATTAAAAATGAGCAATCACGCTTTTAATTACTTTTCGTACACTGGATGACTGTTTTTGATGCCAATTCAATAATTTTCTTTGCTGTCGACTGATACAGTTTAATTTCTCCTTTGTTTACACCTATGTCATTTTTATCGAATAAAAAATACACAATTAAACAAACTGAAAAGACGATATCTCTAACCGTTTTCAAATTAAACAGGGGGGTTACATATGACGCGTACTGTGTACATCATCAGATAAATTAACAAAAAAACTGGTGAACCATTGATTCTGATGTATTATGTCGTATGATGGAGGAAACTTTGCACAGGTGGTATTACTGTCAAGAAGATTTAAGAGTGTATTTCTATTTATTTAAAAAGTGCATAGACACATTCGTAAATAAATTAAAAAATAAATAAAATTAAATTCAATAATAAATAAATAACTTTAAATAATAAATTATTTATTAATTCTTTCACAAAAATTTTTTATGTCTTTAATTTTTTTAAATATTCTACGATAAATATTTAGTGGTGCTCTTAACTGAAACATTACATCATTACAACCGTAAAATTGATTCGATGAGTTTACATCTTTTTTTTAAATATTAATATTTCCAATAATTATTAATACTTCTTTTGTGAAATTAAAGTAGAAATTGTCCTAAACCAACCGTAACACTTGTTAAGATCCTATAAAAAAATTATCTTATTTTTTTAATATTACTTTTGTAAACGTTTTACCTCAGTCATTGCTGAATAGGATACACTACCCAAAACCCCGAATTTGATGTTAAAAGTTCGTTGACTTAACAATAGGAAAATCAATATGTCCCTTTTAAGTTTAAGATCGGCATCATACCAATTCATATTATAAATAGCTTCAGCTAAAGAATCATTCTATAATTAAATCGATTAATTTCTTTTTTGTAATAAGATATTTTATAATTACCGCATCAATAATACGTTGTCCAACTGTGTTGCATATCGCCAATATTAACAGGCTTCCGATCAATAAGTAACAAATGAACATGTAGTATTGCTTAAAAATAAATGATAAACAATAAATAAAAGTTTTAGATGAAACATATCTAAATACTAACCAAAGCAAACACAGAGGCATTTAAAACAATTAAACCAACAGTACAAAATCGTTGTAGTACAATTACCTTTCCAAAAACATTGCAACAAATATGAAATAGTCCACAAACCTCTTGATGATACATCATAATACTACGAAGTTTTAAACTTTTCTTGTCCCCAATTTCAAATTTAATTTGATTTACTAACATTGTAATATGTCTTAAACGAATTATAATCAATTCAAACGCATACACAATGAAACCTACTCCTCCTATAACAAACTTGAAAGTTGCTGCGCATAAAAACATTTCTCGTACAACCAAAAATCCTTCTAACCATGGTTGTAGTTTATACGGAATGTAATAATTAAAAAGCAAATAACAAGTATGCGGATTGTTATTGAAACAATTCTTCCTTAATAATAATATATTCCAAACAACTATATATCCGTATGAAACATAACGGGTATACTTGAAACCGTTTTTAATAAAATTGTCGACAAAGCGGAGCTCCGTTGGAATTCCAAAACGATTAAAATTGCTCAAATTATTTATTAGAATTATCAATTTCCCTCTGTCATTAGTAAATGACAAAGCTCCCAATAAAAAGTTGGTATGCATTAAAAAGACAAAGATATCCAGTAAATATGATGAGAAACCTATTCGAGGATCTTAAAAAATATTAACGTATTTTAAAATATTAACATTATTTCATAAAAACTTACCATTCAATTTTTGTATGATAGGATAAATAGTCCACATTAAAAATAAAATAAGAAGTAAAATGAACGCATTTTTATAAGGTGCTGTAAAAGGAGATACATGATTTTTATTAAGAAAACTTTCAATTTCAAGAAAACCTATAGTTTTAATATACATCTTCTTCTATCTGTGGTAAAACGCGAAATGAATTTGAAATAACTATTAGAAAAATAAGTTGGCCTGGTTACTTTTAAAGTAATTATTCTTAATGTACTTTATTGATCGTGAATTAAACATTATGAAGCCATTAAAACATTTTGAAATTATTTCTTTATCCATTTCTATGAAATACGTTTTAATGATTCTGAATGAATAAATTAAATACTTGTATATGTTTCGATATACTAATTGTTTCCTTATTCATTTTTATAATAAAAATGGTAATTAAAGAGGTATGTCAAGTATTTACTTATATTATCAAAATAATTAAACTATATCGTTAATTTGTTATTATTCTGGACACTGTGAAATAGATCCGTAAAAGAATATCGGAATGGAGAGACCATGTTGAACGTATGGAAGCCGAAGAGGAAGTATTTAATTAACGGTTTCCAGAAAATCCTTAGAAATAAATCATCAACGTGTGACGCAAGCCCATCAACATCGCAGACATTAAAAAACAATAAACGCCATTTATATATAGGACGGTCTAGTAGGTTTGCTCCACAATCAATTTAATGTACACTATTGTGAGTTGAATCTGCGCCCCGAGGTTATAAGATACCGAGAAGTTGACTAGAGCACAAGATCTTTCACCGCCATTGGTGAGATAGAGTGGATCCACAGAATTATCATCATTAGAAGTTTTGCTGTAGAGAAATCAATATACATATAGATTGTAATTGCACACAAAAGAAATTAGAAATGTTCAAAATACTCGTAACAGGAGTTATAGAGGAGAGGAATAAGGTAAAAAGCAAAAATTTGATATAACTCTAATTGATCATAGAGAGAAAAATATTTAAGAATATACCTTAAGGATCCTCAAAATATATTAAGGATCCACAATAGATAGGACCATATGTTCACAATTAAACAAGTAATAGAAAATAATCTACAAAAAGGAAAAGTTTATCTAGGTTTCATCTATATGGAAATAGCGTTCGACATGGTGCAGCGGGAAATATTACAGAGAACAGGAATTAAAAAGAAAATTCCGAAGATTACAAAAGTGATATGTATATGATATTAATACTAATACAGTAATCTATAAAAACTTGTCTATAAAAAGTGGAAATAATTTGTGACAACGAAAGCCTTGGACAAGGTGTATATGGATGAAATAGTGAAGAAGTGTAAAAGAGAGGTAAAGACGTACGTTCCTTCTTAGCTTTATAAAAATATGCGTGCAGTGGAAATATTTTCTAAATTTTGGAAGGTACTTTCGCGGATAACGTGGTCATTATAGCTGGAGATTAAAATGAACTTAATCACCGTTTAAAAGTGATGGTGATAGGTAGTAATGAAAAACTAACAAGTAGTCATCGAAGATACGACTATGAAATAAAATAAAAGCTTTTAAGACCCTAGGGATTGAAATAGACAACAACGGAAAAAAATAAACACAGGAATAGAAAATAAACTGACTTACCTCCAACTTATCAGCTGACGAAACACCTTGTCAAGATTCTGTATCCTTTTACAGGAAAAACAGAATCATATGTCAGAGACTCTTTGCATTTTCAGGAATTAATCAAAAGCGTTAAGTTAGATCCCCAGGATATCCCGGTAAGTTGCGACGTGGAATCTCAATTTACCCGAGTATCAGTTAAAGATACCGTGTATGATCATCTCCAGAAACTCAACTAGCCTTGCGGCAGCCATAGGATCACCTTTGTCCCCGGTAGTCACCAACTTCTATATGGAAATGTTTGAGGAAAAAGTGTTAAGGAAGAGTAGGTGGAAACCAACAACTTTATTATGTGGATTCTAACCCATCTGAACTCGCATCACCTCATGATCAAATTTATCATGGAAATGATAGCTATAAAACATTTATCTTTCCTATATGTTTTGATCACCAGTAAGACAGTTAGAGACATGGAACTGGGAGTGTATTGCAAGAAGGCACAAACGAACAGCAATTTCTAGAAGATGTACTCCAGCGCTTCACTAAGCAAAACAAGCAGAGGGTAATCACGGTAAGTGCGTCCCTTATATTTCAAGGGGATTGCAAGGTGTTTGAAGAAGAACGATATGTAGTACGATACGGAAAATGCTAGTCAACTCGACGAAGCTCGGATTTGACCGAAAACAACTTAATTGACAATAGTTAGTAACTAGTGGTAATTAATTATTAATTATTTTTCCATAAATATTTTGTCAAACCTTTTAGGAACACTCACATACCTACATATATTAACATTTCTTTTTAAAGACGACGTTCTTATGCTGCATTACATTGGAAATGCTAGTGATCGAATAAGAAGACTAAAAGGAGTTACGAGGAGGAAAAAGATTAGGAACATAGACATACGGAAGGAAATAAATATCGAGGGTTAAGACGATTTTGTAGAAAAAGGATATCTATAACAGTGGGGTCATTTAAAGAGGATGCAAGATACAAGGCAGGTGAAACATATACGGCTGGCAAGAACACAAGTAAGTAGAAGAGATAAGCACCATCCACATAAAATTTAAATGAATCATCAACTCACAGACTATGACCCTAACAGAAGAATACAATTTTGTGAATAAGTTACAAAGATAATCGTGCAAAATTCGATATATTTGCAACATATTTGTTTTGGTGATGAATATATTTTATTGTGGATGGTTAAATCAACGTCAAAAAGTGAGACATTGGGTTGATGCAATATATCCAAAAGGTAAACGTTTGGGTTGGAATATTAGGGTAATCACAACTTTTACTCTACTTTAAAATGAAAACTTGGAATGTCAAGAAGAATGACTGAACGACATACAGGGGAATTTCACATGAATGGAAGGCGCCCATATTATGCGGCTATGGTATGAACATTCCTTAATATACGCTAATGGACGATAGACAGGACGCCGTGAACCTATAGAGTAGTATCTCGATCTCCAGACATAACAACTTTGGATTTTTTTATGGGGATATTTAAAACTTAAAGTATACTCGTAATCGCTGGAGACCTTTTGCATTTTACGAGCACTGCATAGATGATTGTTAATAGATTTGAATTGAAACATAAAAACATAAATTTAAGAAATAACTTAAACATTTATTAAAAGATAAAGTAGACAGGATTAATAAAATATGACACGCAGTTTGTGGTGCTTTTAACTAGATCTTTTGTTTGTTGTTTTGGTTTGATTCGATGCATTTATATCTTTTTTAATTTTAATATTTTCAATAATTAATACTTCTTTTGTGAAATTAAAGTAGAAATTGTTCTAAACCAAGCATAACACTTTTTAAAATCCTACAAAAAAATAGTCTAATTTTATTAAATATTTAGGAAATCTGTGTTGTTTGATCCCGTAAGCAGTAAGAAAAAACCAATCAATTTCAGGACTAGGATCTAGGACAATTAAAACAACTATTTTAACATGCCAATATTTCGATTAAATTTTTAGTCTTCCTCAGGACTTGTTTCTACAACGACAAAATATCAATAGAAAAACAGCATTAAAAAATTTAATCTCTTAAACATACCTAAGTTCTTGAAACTGGCAAACATTAATACAATTTTTGGTACTCCAATGGGTTCACCCATCTCACCCATTCTATCACAAATTGTTATGGACTACACGTTAGACAAAATCATTCCGAAACTAAATTTTTAATTTCCTTTCATTAAAAAATATGTAGATTATATCATACTGTCAATTCCCAAAACTGCAGTTAACCACGTGTTGACATTAACACGTTATTATTAATTAATTAGTGTTTATTACATGAAAAAAATACATATTTCAGCTCTAAAGCCCTAGACTTGTACGAACCCAACCGAGAAGATAATAAGAAAAATGAAACAATTCGTTAAATCTACAAAAACTCCAGCAGAACGGCAGGGAAGTTTGTTTGTACAGGCTTCAGTAACACAATAATTTATCGTTGTCAGTGCTCTAAATCCTCCAACTTAATAGCTGGCGAAACACCTTGCCAAGATTCTGTATGTTGAATCATATGCTAGATACTCTACGGACTTTGTAGAATCAATCAAAAGTATGAAGTTAGATCCGCAGGATGTCCTTGTAAGTTTTGATGTGCAATTGATGTGCAAAACGGGACACTGGATAAAATTCTGGTGCTACCCAGAACCGGAAATTCTTTCCAGATTACAAGATAAGCGATAGAGATGCATTTATATAGGAATAATATGAATATAGAAGACGGCCGGGAACCCACCCATCGGATCATCATTCCTTTCGAAGACATCGGAAGGAATTAAATATCGAGGGTTAAAGCGATTTTATAAAAGAAAGGCATCTATGGTAGTGTGGTCATTTACAGAGGATGTAGGATATAAGCCAAATGAAACGTGAATGGCTGGCAAGAATACAACTAACTAGAAGAGATGACCTGCCATATAAGATTCAAATGGATTATTAACTCACAGACTACGACTCTGACAGAAAAAGTCTTTGGAACAAGTGATAAACATAACCATGCAAAATCCGATATATTTGTTTTTATGAGACAGATTCTTAATAAATTGGAACATAAAAACAGAAATGTTGAGAACATTATAGTACGACTAAAAAATGTAAGGCATAACTTTAAAAATTTATTAAAAGATAAAAGTGGATAAAATTTACAAAATATGCTAAGTATTTGTTGTGCTTTTAAGTATCATCTTAAATTTATCAATTATTTTGCTGTAATTTGATGCATTTATATCTTTTTTTAATATTAATATTTTCAATAATTAATGCTTCTTTTGTGAAATTAAAGTAGAAATTGTTCCAAGCATAACATTTTTTAAGATCCTACAAAAGAATACTCTAATTTTATTAAATATCGTTTTATAAATGTTTTACCCCAGTCATTGTTGAATAAGATACGGTACCCAAAAACCCGAATTTGATGTTAAAAGTTCGTTGACTTAACAATAGAAAAATGAACACGTCTCTTTTAAGTTTAACTTCCGCGTCATACCAATTCATATTATAAATAGCTTCAGCTAAAGAATCATTCTATAATTAAATCGATTAGTTTCTTTTTTGTAATAACTTATTTTATAATTACCGCATCAATAATAAATTGTCCAATTGTGTTACATATCGTCAATATTATTAAGTTTATAACAACATTTATAAACAAAAAATAAAAGTTTTAGATGAAACGTATCTAAGTACTAACCAAAGCAAAGGCAGAGGCAATTAAAACAATTAAACCAACAACACAAAATCGTTGTAACACAATTACTTTTCCAAAAATTTTGCAATAAATATGAAGTAGTCTAAAAACCTCTTGATGATATATCATAATATGACGAAGTTTTACACTTCTCTTGTCCCCAATTTTAAATTTAACTTGATTTACTAACATTGTAACATGTCTTAAACGAATTATAATCAATTCAAACATGTACACAGGCGTAGCTACTCCTTCTATAAAGAAATTGAAGGTTGCAATACATAAAAACAATTCTTGTACAACCAAAAATCCTTCCAACCATGGTTGTAATTCATGCGGAATATAATAATTAAAAAACAAATAACACGTATGCGGATTGTTATTAAAACAGTTCTTCCTCAATAATAGTATATTCCAAAAAACTATATATGCGTATGGAACATAACGGGCATATTTGAAAGCCGTTTTAACGAAATTGTCAATAAAACGGAGCTCCGTTGGGATTCCAAAACGATTAAAATTGCTCAAATTATTCATTAGAATTATCAATTTTCCCCTTTCATTAGTATATGATAAAGCTATCAATAATAAATTTGTGTGCATTAAAAATACAAAAATATCCAATAAATATGATGAGAAATCTAGTTGAGGATCTTAAAAAATATTAACGCATTTTAAAATATTATCATTGTTTTATAAAAACTTACCATTTAATTTTTGTATGATCGGATAAATAGTCCAAATTAGAAATAAAATAAGAAGTAAAATGAACGTATTTTTATTATGATTTTTATTAAGAAAACTTTCAATTTCAAGAAAACCTATAGTTTTAATATACATCTTCTTCTATCTGTGGCAAAAAACGAAATGAATTTAAAACAACTATTGGAAATGAAACTATTGGAAACTATTCTTAATGTACTTTAACGATCGTGAATTAAACATTTTGAAATTACTTCTTTATCCATTTCTATGAAATACACTTTAATGATTCTGAATAAATGAATTAAATACTTGTATATGTTTCGATATACAAATTATTTCTTTATTCATTTTTATAATAAAAATGGTACCTAATTAAAGGGATGTGGTCTTTATTTATATTATCAAAAATTTTAAACCATATTGTTAGTTGCATAAATATTTCCAAGTATAACCTTAATTTGCTATGTTGCCTATAATGAAGATAAATAATTTATAAACTTTAGCATTGTTGAGATTACGATGCAAAATAGCTGGAAATTTGTCAAAGTCAATACGGTGGAAAGGTTTAGAATACTTCAATCACCTTAAAATCTAAAGTACTAAGTAGACAAAATTTCACGAAATGTGTTAATGCTGATTAGATTTATACAGTGCGCCTCAAATTGAAACTCCACCCCATGTAATTTGAAAATGGTTCGAGAAATTGTCATGAACCAAAACAGGTAGATTTTTGTTATTAGCCCGAAAAGTGTTATGGAAAAGTAGCTAAATTATAATGAATCAAATAAAAATACCACAATACATCATTTATATTGATTAATTAGTTTTTATTATATGAAAAAATAAATATTTCAGATTAATTTAGCACGCACAACTTTTGAAGGATGTCAATATCCATATTCTAGACATTGTGAGATGAGAACACGTTCAACTATGGAAGAGTTAGAAATAGTAGTAAAGGAGAAATGGAAGACCATCCTTTGAAAATAGATCAATCACAGAAATGATCAAATTTATGTATCCACGGGGAAGAAAAGTGTCGCTACATACATATACTAAAACAAGAATGGCACGAAGAAACTTCTCGAAAAGATTGACAAACCGCATATTTGGTGTCAATATATTACAAAAGAGATAGAAAAACTGTAATAATTGTAGAGGTATAACACTGCTAAGCACGACCATGAAAATTTTAGAACAAATAACAAACAAAAATATATAACCTGCAACATAACGGACACTAGATGAAACTCAAAATGGTTTTAGAACGGGCAGAAATATCTAGGACAATGTATTCACAATTAAACAAATGATAGATAAGAAACTACAAAAAGAAGGGACTTCTGGTGTCTAGGGATTATTCTGCAGATTACAAAAGTGATATATGATATTAATATTATTGTAGTAGTCTTTAAACACTTAAAGTGCAGTAATTTGTGGCAAAGGATAACCTGTACCAACTCAACCGAGAAGATAATAAGAAAAATTAAACAATTAGTAAAATCTACAGAAACTCCAGCAGAACGAAAGGGAAGTTTGTTTGTACAGGCTCCAGTAACACCATGATTTATGGATATCAGTGTTCTAAAAAAATTTAAGGAATAACTTTAAAAATTTATTAAAAGGTAAAAGTGGATAAAATTTACAAAATATGCTAAATATTTATGGTGCTTTTAACCATCATCTTAAATTTATCAATTATTTTGCTTTGATTCGATGCATTTATATCTTTTTTAATATTAATATTTTCAATAATTAATGCTTCTTTTGTGAAATTAAAGTAGAAATTGTTCTAAACCAAGCATAACACTTTTTAAGATCCTACAAAAGAATACTCTAATTTTATTAAATATCGTTTTATAAATGTTTTACCCCAGTCATTGTTGAATAGGATACGGTACCCAAAAACCCGAATTTGATGTTAAAAGTTCGTTGACTTAACAATAGAAAAATCAACACGTCCGTTTTAAGTTTAACATCCGCGTCATACCAATTCATATTATAAATAGCTTCAGCTAAAGAATCATTCTATAATTAAATCGATTAGTTTCTTTTTTGAAATAACTTATTTCATAATTACCGCATCAATAATAAATTGGCCAATTGTGTTACATATCGTCAATATTATTAAGCTTGCGATCAATAAGTAACCAGTGAAAATATCGTATTGCTTAAAAAGAATTTATAAACAATAAATAAAAGTTTTAGATGAAACGTATCTAAGTACTAACCAAAGCAAAGGCAGAGGCAATTAAAACAATTAAACCAACAACACAAAATCGTTGTAACACAATTACTTTTCCAAAAATTTTGCAATAAATATGAAGTAGTCTAAAAACCTGTTGATGATATATCATAATATGACGAAGTTTTACACTTCTCTTGTCCCCAATTTTAAATTTAACTTGATTTACTAACATTGTAACATGTCTTAAACGAATTATAATCAATTCAAACATGTACACAGGCGTAGCTACTCCTTCTATAAAGAAATTGAAAGTTGCAATACATAAAAACAATTCTTGTACAACCAAAAATCCTTCCAACCATGGTTGTAATTCATGCGGAATATAATAATTAAAAAACAAATAACACGTATGCGGATTGTTATTAAAACAGTTCTTCCTCAATAATAGTATATTCCAAAAAACTATATATGCGTATGGAACATAACGGGCATATTTGAAAGCCGTTTTAACGAAATTGTCAATAAAACGGAGCTCCGTTGGGATTCCAAAACGATTAAAATTGCTCAAATTATTCATTAGAATTATCAATTTTCCCCTTTCATTAGTATATGATAAAGCTATCAATAATACATTTGTGTGCATTAAAAATACAAAAATATCCAATAAATATGATGAGAAATCTAGTTGAGGATCTTAAAAAATATTAACGCATTTTAAAATATTATTATTGTTTTATAAAAACTTACCATTTAATTTTTGTATGATCGGATAAATAGTCCAAATTAGAAATAAAATAAGAAGTAAAATGAACGTATTTTTATTATGATTTTTATTAAGAAAACTTTCAATTTCAAGAAAACCTATAGTTTTAATATACATCTTCTTCTATCTGTGGCAACAAACGAAATGAATTTAAAACAACTATTGGAAATGAAACTATTGGAAACTATTCTTAATGTACTTTAACGATCGTGAATTAAACATTTTGAAATTACTTCTTTATCCATTTCTATGAAATACACTTTAATGATTCTGAATAAATGAATTAAATACTTGTATATGTTTCGATATACAAATTATTTCTTTATTCATTTTTATAATAAACGGGATGTGGTCTTTATTTATATTATCAAAAATTTTAAACCATATTGTTAGTTGCATAAATATTTCCAAGTATAACCTTAATTTGCTATGTTGCCTATAATGAAGATAAATAATTTATAAACTTTAGCATTGTTGAGATTACGATGCAAAATAGCTGGAAATTTGTCAAAGTCAATACGGTGGAAAGGTTTAGAATACTTCAATCACCTTAAAATCTAAGTACTAAGTAGACAAAATTTCACGAAATGTGTTAATGCTGGTTAGATTTATACAGTGCGCCTCAAATTGAAACTCCACCCCATGTAATTTGAAAATGGTTCGAGAAATTGTCATGAACCAAAACAGGTAGATTTTTGTTATTAGCCCGAAAAGTGTTATGGAAAAGTAGCAAAATTATAATGAATTAAATAAAAATAGCACAATAGATAATTTATATTGATTAATTAGTTTTTATTACATGAAAAAGTAAATATTTCAGATTAATTTAGCACGCACAACTTTTGAAGGATGTCAATATCCATATTCTAGACATTGTGAGATGAGAACGCGTTCAACTATGGAAGAGTTAGAAATAGCAGTAAAGGAGAAATGGAAGACCATCCTTTGAAAATAGATCAATCACAGAAATGATCAAATTTATGTATCCACGGGGAAGAAAAGTGTCGCTACATACATATACTAAAACAAGAAGCACGAAGAAACTTCTCGAAAAGATTGACAAACCGCATATTTAGTGTCAATATATTACAAAAGAGATAGAAAAACTGTAATAATTGTAGAGGTATAACACTGCTAAGCACGACCATGAAAATTTTAGAACAAATAATAAACAAAAATATATAATCTGCAACATAACGGACACTAGATGAAACTCAAAATGGTTTTAGAACGGGCAGAAATATCTAGGACAATGTATTCACAATTAAACAAATGATAGATAAGAAACTACAAAAAGAAGACACTTCTGGTGTCTAGGGATTATTCTGCAGATTACAAAAGTGATATATAATATTAATATTATTGTAGTAGTCTTTAAACACTTAAAGTGTAAGTAATTTGTGGCAAAGGATAACCTGTACCAACTCAACCGAGAAGATAATAAGAAAAATTAAACAATTAGTAAAATCTACAGAAACTCCAGCAGAACGAAAGGGAAGTTTGTTTGTGCAGGCTCCAGTGACACCATGATTTATGGATATCAGTGTTCTAAAAAAATTTAAGGAATAACTTTAAAAATTTATTATAAGGTAAAAGTGGAAAAGATTTACAAAATATGCTAAATATTTATGGTGCTTTTAACCATCATTTTAAATTTATCAATTATTTTGCTTTGATTCGATGCATTTATATCTTTTTTAATATTAATATTTTCAATAATTAATGCTTCTTTTGTGAAATTAAAGTAGAAATTGTTCTAAACCAAGCATAACACTTTTTAAGATCCTACAAAAGAATACTCTAATTTTATTAAATATCGTTTATAAATGTTTTACCCCAGTCATTGTTGAATAGGATACGGTACCCAAAAACCCGAATTTGATGTTAAAAGTTCGTTGACTTAACAATAGAAAAATCAACACGTCCGTTTTAAGTTTAACATCCGCGTCATACCAATTCATATTATAAATAGCTTCAGCTAAAGAATCATTCTATAATTAAATCGATTAGTTTCTTTTTTGAAATAACTTATTTCATAATTACCGCATCAATAATAAATTGGCCAATTGTGTTACATATCGTCAATATTATTAAGCTTGCGATCAATAAGTAACCAGTGAAAATATCGTATTGCTTAAAAAGAATATATAAACAATAAATAAAAGTTTTAGATGAAACGTATCAAAGTACTAACCAAAGCAAAGGCAGAGGCAATTAAAACAATTAAACCAACAACACAAAATCGTTGTAACACAATTACTTTTCCAAAAATTTTGCAATAAATATGAAGTAGTCTAAAAACCTCTTGATGATATATCATAATATGACGAAGTTTTACACTTCTCTTGTCTCCAATTTTAAATTTAACTTGATTTACTAACACTGTAACATGCCTTAGACGAATTATAATCAACTCAAACATGTACACAGGCATAGCTACTCCTTCTATAATGAAATTGAAAGTTGCAATACATAAAAACAATTCTTGTACAACCAAAAATCCTTCCAACCATGGTTGTAATTCATGCGGAATATAATAATTAAAGAACAAATAACACGTATGCGGATTGTTATTAAAACAATTCTTCCTCAATAATACTATATTCCAAAAAACTATATATCCGTATGGAACATAACGGGCATATTTGAAAACGTTTTTAACGAAATTGTCAATAAAACGGAGCTCCGTTGGAATTCCAAAACGATTAAAATTGCTCAAATTATTCATTAGAATTATCAATTTTCCCCTTTCATTAGTATATGACAAAGCTATCAATAATAAATTTGTATGCATTAAAAATATAAAATATCCAATAAATATGATGAGAAATCTAGTTGAGGATCTTAAAAAATATTAACGCATTTTAAAATATTATCGTTATTTTATAAAAACTTACCATTTAATTTTTGTATGATCGGAAAAATAACCCACTCTAAAAATATAACAAGACGTAAAATCAACCTATTTTTATAAATTGCTGTAAAAGGCGAAGCATGACTTTGATTAAAAGAATTTTCAATTTCAAGAAAACCTATAGTTTTAATACACATCTTCTTCAATCTGTGGCAAAGAAAGAAATGAATTTGAATCAACCATTGGAAATAAATCGGTCGGGTTAATCTTAAAATAATTATACTTAATGAGCTTTAATGATGGTGAATTAAAAACCATTAAAACATTTTGAAATCATTTCTTTATCCATTTCTGTAAAATACACTTTAATGTTTCTGAATAAAATAATTACATACTTGTGTGTTTCTATATATTATACAAATTGTTTCTTCATACGAAAAATAATAATGAAAAGTTTTTATTTACATTATCAAACTTTTTAAACATATCGTTAATTTGTGTAATTTTATGAAGATGATAAGAGTTTTGTGATTTAATGGGTTAATAATGTGTGCAGTTTACCAACTATAACTTTAATTTTCTGTGTTGCGTGTAATTAAAATACATATTTTAGAAATCTTAGTATTATAGAGATCGTGGTCGACAATAGTTAAATATACGTCAAGGTCAATACCATCGAAAGCTTTAAAATAATAATTAGTAATAATTTAAAATAGTTTGAAATGTCGTCATGAGCCAAACGCATCGATTTTTGTTTCTTATTAACTCAAATATTTTTGCATAATAAATTCTATGCAAAACTATGCTATTACTTTTAGTTTTCGGTGCGAAGCCTTGGGCGATTGATTTTGTTTAGAAAATATACTAGGAGTTTTATTAAAAAATTCATATTAAAGTAACTATAAATAAAATCACAGAGACAAAATAAAGTTCAGAAGTTTAGAAGAAATTTATATTTTGCTAGGAAAATTAATTTATATTTAACAGAATACAAAAACCATTTTGTTGAATCTGAACTTAATTTAGTTTTGTTTAATCTTTTATTTTTTATAATTTTTTTTGTTACTCGAGTAAACAGAGCTTGTATATTATGAAATAAACGTTAATATAGACAATAGAATACGACGTTAATAGAGACAATTGAAATGTGAATAGGAGGTAGACCCTTTTTTGGAAAAATGCTTGTTATATCTGCTTACAATGATTTTATTTATTACTAAATTTAACACCAATTGGAATCTAAGAAAAAGATTTGAAAATATTAATTTTGATCAAAGGTTGTCAACAACATACCGGGCTATAGGGTGCAATGGCATGTAAGATAGTATAGAAATGTCATCATTAGGATGAAAAAAGGAGTTAATAATCTTTTTAGCATTTGCAGATTTAGGGATAAAGACCGAGGAATCTTATGTTGACTGAACGTCATATTGCTACTGTATTCACTGTACTTGTGTCTGTAACTGAAATCTTTCCAGTATATTTAGTAGAAGTAATTCTACTGAATACACGACTTTATTCGATACTGTATATAGATGTAAACGCCCAATATTAACCTGTAGAAACAGTTGCCTATAGAAATGCTTTTGTTGAACGATTTCTGATTATTGATTTACTTATATGATAAAAATACTTAATAAGCACATAAAGCTGTAAAGTTATAATGAAAAATAAAGTTCTTATTCCCTTATTATAATATATTTAGAACAAGTTCGACATTTTATCTCATCAACAGTTGCATCTAATCAGTTCAAAAGTATAAATTAACAACAAAATAAAAAAGGTAACTGGATAATATAGATATTAAAATGTAAAAAAATTAAACGACACTCTTTGGAAGTAATCCTTATATTACTTATTATATTATTTATTATTATATTATTATCCTTTCATGATATCATTTACATTCTGTACATTAAAGAGGTATAGTTTGAAATTAATATCCAGTGGAGTAGAGACCCATCTATCAATTTGTTCAGGACCTTGTTTTAACCGCAATAGCTATAAAAATAATAAGTATAAATTGGTTACAAATTAAATTCACAATATAAAAACAAAATAACGCAATATTGCAATATTTCACAACCACATCATTTATTGTATCTTAGAAGCAATTGAAGGAACTGTGAGATGTATTCATTTATAATCGCATTATTGCAAAGTAATAAAGTGATTAATATTCCGATTAATATTGTAATTAAAGTTGTTTATTATTTAAAATGATGGCGTAAACAAACCAAATTTTATTAATACTCCGGTAAGCAGGCCAATAAAAGTTTAGACGAATTATTTTATTGTTTTATATACTTTAATTGGAATTAAAAAGACGTAAATAATAAAAATTTCATAACAGGCAATTTCTTTTAAAACAGGGAAGGGTCGACTTTTAACGTAACCGAAAATTTTTTGAATTAAAGGCCAACATTTTCTGAGTAACCTTATATTAGTCCAATTTAATGCATTTCATGGTTAAGATGAAATAATGAAATTGACGATGTAATAATTATTTGCCACAAGCAAGTAAAATGAATCACCACAGAGGCATTCATCCATTATGAATATTATTACGTATCTACATAAACGAAAGGCCGTCAGCTATAATTGACAGCTTCGCAATCATATTTCATTATTTCTATGAACATAATTACAATGCTCTTCAATGTTGTTAGCTGAATTTTCATGATGTTAAGAAGTACATAGATACTATTAACACAGTTCATAAAATACCTGCTTACACAATAAGTTTCGTACTGGCTTCAATCAAGAAATTAGTGAAATCGGCAATCGTCAATACAATATTGTATACAAAATCTTTGTGAAGATACTGATACATGGCTACAATATTCCAGCAGATTTAACATTGCATGATGCCATGAAGAAAACTGATTTTGTTCCTGCAGTAACTAAGACAAAAGTTCCTTTCTGGTTCTATACAGGAAAAAGATAAACGAGAACGACATGCGTAATAATGCGTAATTAATAACTAGCGAAAGCAACTTGTTAGATAGCATATAGATTTAATACTTAAATATCAGTCATTTTAGCAAGGTTGAAAACATAGGGAAAGTATACGTTAACTGTGACATGATCCTATTGCTTGTCTATTCGGAAAATTCCGTTTTGTGACACCAACAGGAACATGTCGAACTTGTTTTGCTCTAAGCTAACTGTACGTAAAACTAAAGCTAAAAGGATTTGTTACATAATATGTCACAAAATCAAAACACAGCAATCAAACGTTGGTGATTTTATTTGATTTACACAGAGTATGCCACTCTCGAAATTAACGGAGGGTTAATTATTTTAATGTAGAAAAATGGCCAAGTTGTATTGGCCATTTGTGATTGTACTAATGTGAAAATGTAAATGTTTCTCTCGGCTGAAGAAACAGCAAAAAGAGGAAGTGATATAAATTGTTCAATCCTCTTAAAATTTAGTATGATAAAGACTTAAACCTATAAAACATAAATAAGCCGCTAATGAGTTTATGGTTGCAACTGGAAAAGAAAAGCAGATTTAAGATTCAATTTCTTTTACGTGTGGGCGAGCTCAATTCAAAGCTATATCACGCCAATTTTCGTTTTCAAAGATATAAATGTTAAAATCAACCGTTATCGGTAGCTCTCTCCATCTTTCATAGGCGATATCCTTAGTTACTATAAAAAAATTATCTTGTGAATGAATGAAACACATTCTAAATAAAGAACTTGTTAATATGTGTATTTTTACAGATGGGCAACAAAAAGAGATTCTAATTTTATCATTCAAGATAACAATAATTAAGTCGAAAAGAAAATCGTAGTATGTGATAGGAAAATTAGTACTTTAATTATTAATTTTAACAATTAATTCTAAATAAAAATTAAAGAATTAATTACCCTGTTAATGTGATCATCAATAATAAAGGGCAATAAAAACAATCCTAAAAAAAATACAATTATTGTAATTAAAACACTGGCAATCGTTCAATATAAAAGTAATTTATTTTCAGATTTCAACGAGCAAAATCAAACAGAACACAAATCTGTAGTTAAACACTTTATAGACTTCATAAAAAAATACAATGCACATTTCGATACGATTTTCAAAAAATTCAATTGATACATATTCGACGATGCAACGCAATACAATTTTATATTATAATTAAGCCATTAATTTATGTTCCTTGCGGTGGAGATAACAAAAAAATACTTATTCATTTGATAATTTTATGTAGGTTGTGACTGGTTTTGATGAAAACACTTGTTAATGACGGTGACACCTAGCTAATTAAATTTCAGTATCACCTGATTAAAAATTATTAGTAATATTGAAATACTAGATTGATATAGTATACAAATGAGTAAATGAATTAGTGTAGCATAAACAATCCGCAAATACAAAACAAAAGATAATATTGTGGTTTTAAATTAACTCCAACACCTGGATCATTATCTTCTTCCTCATCTACTTCTTTCAGCTTGCTTAGAAAATCATTTTTCAGTTTTTCTACCAAATCATCAGGTAATTTAACACTCTAATTATAGATATAAAAATATAAAAAATATTAAAAAAGATAAAACAAAACTTGGTTAATTAATAATACCTCTTCAAACCAAAGAATCGGCATAATCATTGAGGTCACGTTTTGTGTTACAGCAATGTTTTGTATAGGTCGAACAACCATGTTGTATTGCATTCGTCTGTTTGCTTCTAATATCCATCCTGTAGTCTAAAAAATAAAATCTGTAGCGTAAGTTTGACAGGGTTAATATCATACTGGTTCGATCGTAATAGATGATCCATGTAATTCTTCAGTTGGAGTTAATCCTATAATTTCATTTTCAACATCCGCATCAAGGAAATGAGGGAATGATGTTATAATTTTATAATCTTAAATATACAAGAAAAATAATTTATAAAATACCTAACTGAAAAGAATCTTACTCATGCATGTTAACATATCTCCAAATCCTGAACGGAAACAGTCATATTTTCCAGGAGGTTTTGTTGCGTTCATACAATAACACTCTTCATTATTTTCATTGGAGAATAGATTTGAATCAATCCTAGCAACATTAGAATCGATATCTTGAAAAGATGAATTATATTTTGTTTGAAATGTTTCAACTCTACATATATCTGGATTATAGACTTCAAATCTAGTTTCTTTATTATTAAACGGAGGATACAATAATCCATCTGTTCCACGTATTTTATTGCAAGTACTTTCTTCACCTTGCCAATTATTCAAATATTCTTCATTTTTCCAAGTTTGAATTGATCCAATATCCTTTATATTTAAGTTTCCAGCTTTAATAGCATATGGACCGTCATAATTTCGAGTTTTCTAAAAATCATATTCATGTAATATAAGATTATTTTAGAGTCCGGTTCACAATCAGAAACGGCACTGCCAAGGAATGTAATGGTGTCCAATGTCCAATCGTCACATATCAGGCTTAGATAAAATTAAGATTACTATATACTGAGAAAATGGTGGTGAGTGAGTTGTGTGAATAGTGAGTTTTAATCCGTTGATTATTGTCGAGACCTAGAATTTTTCTAGAACTCAAGACTGTCCAAAGTCAAGACTGATCAAAAGAAAATTGCGATGAAGTTAATGATAATGGATCAAATTTTAATACAAGTTTTTATTGGAGATTAAATTACCATAGATAGTTACGTAACACCATGGAATACCTAATCGAAGAACTTTTAAACCGAAACTTCTATAATAAAATGCTTAAAGAGCTGGGACAAATTCATAAAATCAATCGACATATGATAATGAAAACTAGAAAGAATTTTAGCACCAAAAGTCCAGAAACAAGTTGGCATGGCAACAAGTGGTGAAAGAGGTACGACAAAAACAGTTGTTTGCGCATTTAGTGCTTCAAGAAAATACATTCCTCCATTTTTTATTTTTAAGAGGAAGAATGCTGATATGATAGCAGCCGTTATCGATTCGGGTTGGATCAACGCGAACCTATTCGTAGATTGGTTACACCACTTCATCTCCTATACTAAGCCAACTGTTGCAGAGCCAATTCTACTAATTCTGGACAATCATGAATGTCATGTTAGTCTTCCTTGCTATCTGCTTTGTCGCCAAAATGGAATAATATTGTTGTCCCTTCCACCGCACACATCGCATTGAATACGAAGTGGCATAACAGTGACGCCTGATGCGCAGATAGCCAGTAGATATAATTACCAATAGTTCTATGAAAGATATTAAAAAAAACAGGGAGAAAAATAAAGAGCACATGAAAGGTAGTGAAAAAAACTGTAAGTTCTACTAAAGGTAAGAAAGGTGAAGAATCTTGCGTTTGCAGATGGTAAGATTATTATAAGGTTCAAGAGAAGGATATACCACGCAAGAAAAAAAAATGCCAATGAAGGAGATGCGAAGGAGAAAGTGTATTATTGCCTAATTTGTGATGAAAAGTATGAGCATCCTCCAAGTGAAGACTGGATAAAATGCTGCAAATCTAATTTATGGGCCCACGAAAACTGTATGAGAGGTGAAAGTACATCTAGAGGATTTATTTGTGATACCTCACGTGCTGTGCGGTAATTACGGAGACCAAGGTTTTGTTTTTTATTAATATTTGATTTATATTGAAAATTTATCTGCGTTGTTTATGAGAACTTAAGATTTATTAGTTTAAGTAAAGTATCTGTACTAAGTAACATTCGTAACATTATCAGGTTTTTTTTAACTAATCACTAGAACTAACACTAGAGAGTTCGCTTCAGAAGTTCAACTTCGAACTTGTTTCTGAAGAAGGTTGCAACACGGCATCCGAAACGCCTGAAACATTTTTTCAAAAGATGCTTGGCTTAACCCGAAAGTTTCTAGTTCTAGGTCTAGTGTTAGTTCTAGTGATAGTGTTGGTTCTAGTTTTAATTTAACTAATACCGGCCGTGAAAGCCTTCGTACTTATTTTATAAGGTTTTGTTTTATTTCAATTTTCCCTTAAGTGCTCGCAATTACCCCACTCAACCCTAATGAAGCACACGATATATATGGAACAGTTCCACTCAACATACCTGTGAGTACACTAAATAAATCGGGAGCATAAATAGTACTGTTTGAAGCTTTACAAAGGTATTACATGGCAATAATAGCTGTTCAGGAAACAAATTAGTTAAAACAAGTTATTAGAGATATCAAAACACATACCGTGCTATACAGCTGTAAGGAAGCAGGAGTGAAATAACACGTTGTAGCATTTATTGTGGATAACAAAATCAAATCCAGTATTTTAGACTTCTACTCAGTAAGCACAAGAATATGTATTAAGTTAAAACACAGTTCTGGAGAGAAAGATTTAGAAACAAAAGAAAGGATCGACAAAATCAGCTAACAGAAATATTTGTTATCACACAGATTCAAGATTATTTAACCTCTACTGGTCAATAGAACCGTTCAACTGGCAACTAATTTTTAAATTATGAGCGAACTATGAAAGATGCAGAGAAAACATACAAAGCAATGAAACAACGGACGACCAAATTGAGCCTGTAAAAGTGTATAATCACTTCGGAGTAGAACTAACAAGTCTTGGCAGAGATTCGAAGGACAAATATATTAGCTAACAAAGCATAGTTTGCAAAGATATGTTCGAGAGAAAACTCTTGAATACAAATTATTTAGACTGCTTTACTGCGGAATATTGCTAGCTAGCGGAGGTATCACAGAAGGTGAGGAGTCTATTGTGGATCTTTGACCAAGTTGTCACTAGAAAAGTTTTTGCTATGCGAATGCACAAATTCCGGAATATGTCGATATAATAATGTGCTTGTGAACTATAGGTATATTAAAAATGAAGAATCACGCTTTTAATTACTTTTCGTACACTGGATAACTGTTTTTGATGCCAATTCAATAATTTTCTTTGCTGTCGGCTGATACAGTTTAATTTCTACTTTGTTTACACCTATTTCATTTTTATCGAATAAAAAATACACAATTAAACAAACTGAAAAGACGATATCTCTAACCATTTTCAAATTAGACAGGGGGATTACATATGACGCGTACTATATACAGGTGTATTTAAATTGATGTAAAAGATTTTAAGGGGTGATTTTTCAACGAAAATTAACCAAAAATAACCACTTCC
Organism: Onthophagus taurus; assembly: GCF_036711975.1. Classification (NCBI taxonomy): domain Eukaryota; kingdom Metazoa; phylum Arthropoda; class Insecta; order Coleoptera; family Scarabaeidae; genus Onthophagus; species Onthophagus taurus. The sequence goes on from NC_091966.1 coordinate 28,514,261, forward strand.
GCTCCAAGTTACAGCCCTCTAAAATTAGGGGAAAAAAATTGTTTTTCTGTAATAAATCCACTATGGACGAATTTGGAAGGATGAAATTTAGCAGATGAAAAAATCCACCCCTATAATACTTTGCATCAGAACTTTTTAATGCGTCCACATTTTTTTATGCAGAAACCTGATTTAAATAGAGGTATTCAATACGCAACTTTTTTGTCTCTTAACATTTTCTCTTAAAATCACTAGTTTGTCGATAAAAAATACTTAAACCTATTTAACATAAATTATTACTATATTAATAACAATTTTAACTTAAGTTTATATTGCTCCGATATCTATTCGATATAAATGTTTTCCATCGCATCATTATTAAAATACTTTTGATATTATATTTTTCATAGAAAGCTTTTCTATAGGATTGATGATACATAAAAGTGCACAACAAAAGACTGTGTCCCGCAGAAAAAAGACTGTCGTGATAAACATAGATAAGAACGTATTATTGTAGATTGTTCGCGTCTTTGTTTACGCTAGGATCATTGTTCACGTTAATCTAATTGTTGGATCTAATACACTAACGATATCGTTTAGAAACTATTTGGTCATTTTTTGTCAAAACAATATTTTATAGAGTACAGATTTAAACTGAAATCATCTATACAAAATTTTGAATGGATATTTAGACAAATTCCAGTTACACGCATATTGGATACACGACCTTGTCAGAATCAAAGTACTATTACAATTATTTCACTTAAAATTCAGAACTGGGTTGAATCATCAACTAGTCTATCCGGAATGTTTATGAAATATTGTGAACCGGACATTTAAAAATAATTTTGTTTCGTAAAAGTTAATATTTACATGTCCAAAAAATGAAAATGCAACCGTTTCATCATTGTGTATCAATATTGTATCTACTGATGCGTATTCATTTCGTATACTGTTACAAAGGGCTCTTGCTATCATGTATGTAACTCCAATTAAAGTAGTAGAATCACAAAATCGATATCCATTAAAAAGTAGGTCTTTTACTGATATTGTATGGAACAAGCTAGTTGTATCTTGAAATACTTTAGGCCACGTAGCATTTACTGTAAGGCTAGATGTTTCTTCTATACTTTGAAACAAATCCTTAAAATGAAAGGAGAAAATAAAATAAAAGAAACAACTTAGTTTCTAACATTAAGCTCTCTCACCTGCATTGGTACATTTAGAACAGTGATCATATCGTTCTCATTTAGTGGAGCTGAAGCTTCTGCGTCAAATTCATACCACATTTCTTCGTCGTATTCTAACGTATCAGCTTCCTCATTGTATGTTATGTTGTGTTTCTCTCTATATTTTCTATAGAAGGAGAAAAAATAAATTAATTAACAAGTTTATCAGTTTCAATGTCTGTATTATTAAGATTTAATTATAGTGTCATTTCTGATAGTTGTTATGTTTTTAAAATATGTTTGTGTAAATAAAATGACCTTGATATCGTTGGCTTTATCTTATAGTTATTTAATTATGTTTTCATTCATTATCACTTATTTAAATATTTAGAATAAAATGATCATATACAAAGTGATATCTTTTTTAGTTATTTTTGTCTTGACCGGTTTCGGTAATTAAATTACCATCTTCAGAAGACACCTACATATTAAAAGGTTTACACGTTAAAATAGAAAATTCCTTATTTAGTTTGTAACTTACGTTAAATTATTACTTAAAAGTTAAAATTTATCTTATAGGTTTAGAAAATTAGTACTGAGATTGATCGGCAAGGCGCTTAATAGGACGCTTTATTAAGGCTAAGCTTTCGGATTTATTATTTTATCCTTCATCAGAACATCATTTGTCTATAAGTATAAAAATCTAATGAAACACTTTAAAATTAAAATTAAAAGAGGTTAACCTCTAAAACTTACGAAAATGAGCACAATTTTGATATAAACAAGTCCATTGCAGGATGGAAGCTCACAGTTGGTAATTAAACAAGAATCCAACAGAATTCACAATTAACATGAATAATATAAGACGAACAAGGTTGAATGTCAAGATAAGTTGACCAACTTATATTTGGATGGACTTATGCACTTTGACTATCGGAAGCTTGGCCCAATTAAAGGAGGTTTTGTGTTTTTTGTATTCCTTCCCCGTTTTAGTTGATTTCCCAATAATTTAAACTTACTTCTTAAAGTTGTACTATCAGTATTTTCACCTGTCTTCTATTTCTTCGAATATTAAGTAGGATATTTTCAAGCAATTCTGTTAGAGTATGTTCCTGAAAAATGCTGTACAGTTGACAACTGACAGTAATTATGGTTCCACTACATAATAGCCAAGAATCCTACCCCTAATATTATCAGAAAGCTTCTATTGACTATTTCATTCATAACGTTAACAGCCAATAAGAATTCGCGGTTTTCCGTCAATTGCGAGTATTTCAGCGGTTATTTGGCCGTAACCATGGAGAACGATAACACGAACCTTTGAATTATCGCTTGTTTGACTTTTTATTAATTTCGAGACATCTATGAATGTTTCCATAACAATTTATTAATAAATAACTAAAAAATATTAATATTCTAAAAATATGTATATTTTTTATTCATGAAATAGTCTAGCCATATACAACACGACAATCGAAAATACCCGAATCTCGACGTATTGCCTTAAAAAACACCACTCGACCTTCGGTCTCGTGGTGTTTCAGGCAATACATCTCGTATTATCGAGTATTTTCGATCGTCTTGTTGTATAATATATCATAATATGACCTGTGGAAAGCACAAAGATTTTCTTCACACCAAATGTGACGTCGTTAATTTTATTTGCTAAATTAAACTCTGTTGGAATAATCAGCTGGAATTAACATTTGCATTTTTGAATGTGAAACGGATTCATCTGGTATTTCTTCAATACTCTCCATATATGTATATGTGTGGCATGCTGTGCACACGACATGTAAAAAATCGTGTTGCCAAACAAAAATCGATTATTATTATTATATTCAAGTCATTCAAATTATTATTATATTTCATGAAATTATCTTAATCATTATCTTATATGGATACGTCAAAGACGTACAGACTGCAAATATACCTAGGATTTAGAAAGAACTTGGGAAAACTTAGGAAACACTGTGACATTACTTTTTAGGAAACCAGTATTGCAAACAGAAATTACAAATGTTGACCTAGAGTTGTACCATCCAACATTTAAACAACAATGCATAAATATCTTATACATGGTTCCAAAATAATGTCTTGTCACCTATTGAATAATGGAGTTAGTAGGTTACGGAGGTGTACAATAAAAATTTCAAAAGTATAATGAGATTAATTCAAGAAGATGCGGCAAGTCACAAGCCAATCAAGATACTTTCTGTTTTCTTTTTATAAATAGTGATCCGGTTGTATTGAAGAATTGTGGGATGTGTAGAAGTCTTTATTGTTGATATTGTATCGATTTAGATGTATTGATAAACGCTATCGATACAAAGATAGAAAGCGAACTAAACGAAGGAGATAAATTTCCTTATATTTCCTTTATTTTATATCCCTATATCTTTATATATAGATAAATCTATAGAAAGGATATAGATAAACCTATATCCTTTGATAAATGGGTTCAATTGTTAAAACTGTAATACATTTCCGGAGATTTGAATGAGTAATTTTCATATTGTGGATGCTCAGAATGAGAATGATAATCCTCTTTATTTTAGAGCTAAATAGTAGAAGTTAGCGATAATCACATCGCATCGTTTGACACGTGAATGGAAAAAACATCATATGTTATTAGTCACGTTTTTCAACTGTTCGGATTGACACTAATCGTATTGAATTTTGACAATCTTAAGAACAAAAACCATTCATAAGAAAATTCCATAAAAAACTAAAAGTATCGACGAGTGAGACCAGTTGACTGGATTTTGCGAAGACAAGTGAAATGTGAATAGGAGGTGTAGTACAACACCCTTAAAAATGCTAAAAAATGTAAAAATTTTTGTTATATCTGCTTAAAATGATTTTGTTTTGTTACTAAATTTAACACCAATTGGAATGTAAGAAAAGTTTTGAAAATATTAATTTTGATCAAAGATTGTCAACAAAATACCAGGTTATGGGGTGCAACAGCATGCAAGATAGTATAGAAATATCATCATTAGGATGATAAAAGGTATTAATAATCTTTTTGGCGTTTGCGGATATAGGGATAAAGTCCGAGGAACCTTATGTTGACTGAATATTTCATATTGCTACTGTATTTACTGTACTTTTGTCTGTAAAGAAGGGATATCGTTTCATTTGGACCCGTGATTGCAAGATTTTTGTCCGTAAATCAGAGGGCTCTCATGTAATACAAATAAAGACTGAGAAGGACCTTGCACGTATGTAAAGTATGTAAAGTAATACTCAATTGTCATTATACCAATTTGATTGTGACTTGTTGTACCGCAATGTACTCCTTAACTTTTTATTATCAGAATGTTCGGAGCATTCGGTGCAGGTTGCCGATTTTATACAATAACGCATTAAATTCCGATTTCGATGTAATTTGCTTAACGGAAACTTGGCTCCACCCCGGTATTTTTTCGGCCGAAACTCTCCCAAGTTCGTACACGGTTTATAGACGTGACCGAGTATCTGCTACTGTCGATTCCACTACTCGAGGTGGCGGAGTACTAGGCGTTTCGAGCTCACTTTATAGTTTCGAATCATGTGATTGGTTTCCGGGGGTGGAGGCGGTTTGCGTGACGCTGCACTTCGGCGTGGCTAAGTTGTATGTTTGTTGTATCTATATTGCGCCCAATGACGCTGCTGCTTTGTCTGCTTTTTCAGATAATTTGATGAATATTATCGATCAGCATCGCAATGATAAATTCATTATCTGTGGCGATTTCAACTTACCCGAGATTCGCTGGAGTAGAGATGATTCTTTGATTTCTCTTGTTCCTCACTGCAGTGGGTCTCGGACCGTGAATTTTCTGGATGCTGTTCATTGGGTGAGTTGGATCAACACAACCATTTTACAAATGCTTATGGACATACGCTCGATCTAGTATTTAGTCGCCTCGTAACGTTAACGAAGCTCGAAAGATGTGATAATCCTCTGATGTTCGAGGAGACTGCTCATTCCACTCTTGATTTCTGTTGTGATGTGCCCCGAGAGAACAACCTTAATCCGCGCCCTGGCGTTGCTTACAATTTCTCTAGAGCGTCTTATGACGAAATCAATGGTTACCTCGACAGTTTAAACTGGTCCAAAATTTTGGACGACGTTTCGGTTGATGTTGTAGTAGATACGTTTTATTCTTACGTCTATGACGTTATAGACAGATATGTGCCGCGTAGGGGTTTACGGGTTACTGGTTATCCCGCTTGGTTCTCTCGGGACACAATTAACACATTACGTGAGAAAAGGAATGTACATAGAAGGTGGAAACGATACAAAAATCAACTTGACTACCCCACCTTTTCAATGCTGAGACATCGTTCTAAATGTCTTATAGCACGTGATCACAAAGATTATATGGTTCATGTTCAGGACTCTGTTGCTGCTGACGCTAAACAATTTTGGTCATATCTAAGACAAAGAAAGGGCGGTGTTGGCGTGCCGGCGGTTGTCCGACATAACGGTGTCTCCTCGGTGAATGGGGAGGAAGTTTGTGAGCTCTTTTCCGACTACTTCGGATCTGTGTTTGCCCCGCCGGTAATTACTGCATACCCCTCGGTTGGCTGTTTCGATTTATCCGAGGTTGAAGAGACTCTTTTTGGTGTGGCTGTTTCCAAGGGTCCGGGCTCAGATGATATACCTTCCATTTTTATTAAGAGATGCTCTAAATCTCTTGCTAGACCTCTATGTTTAATTTTTAATATGTCGCTACGTTACGGTATTTTTCCATCTGTGTGGAAACGGGCGAAAATTACGCCTATTTTTAAGTTCGGAGATCGTGGTCTTGTAACTAATTACCGTCCTATATCTATTTTACCAATAATGGGAAAAATCTTTGAAAAATTGGTTTACAGCAGGCTATTTTTTCAGATGAAGCCCTCTGTGAGTGCGGAGCAACACGGTTTTTATCCGGGGCGATTTGTGGACACCAACTTGTTAGAATATACCGACTTTCTTTTTTCGACTATTGATAAAAACATCCAAGTAGATGCGATATACACTAACTTTAGCAAAGCTTTTGACAAAGTGGATCACTGTTTATTACTGTTGAAGTTGGAGCGCGTTGGTGTCGCAGGTGTCCTTTTGAGCTGGTTTGCTTCGTACCTCTCCAATCGCACGCAGGTGGTTGGGGTTGGCGGATATTTGTCCGGTCCTGTTATCATGTCTTCCAGAGTGCCTCAGGGTAGTCATCTGGGCCCGCTCTTGTTTACGGTGTACATAGGTGACATCACCAGGTCTTTTCTTACCTCAAGATGTCTTATGTATGCTGACGACATTAAAATATTTTCTTCTGTTGCTGCTGTTTCAGACTGTGTTAACCTTCAGAATGACCTGAACAGATTTTATGACTTTTGTGAGATTAATAATTTGTCACTTAACATATCGAAGTGTCGGACTGTTACTTTTACGAGAAAAAAACAGTTCTTTAAATTTGATTACCGGTGCGGAGCATGCTTATTGGATCGTGTTGACACTATTAAAGACCTGGGCATTACTTTAGATAGCAAACTACTGTTTGATCAACACGTTGATGCAGTGGTGGCCAGAGCTAATAGGATGCTGGGATTTGTAATGCGCTCTTCTGAATCGTTTTGCTGCCCTAGACCTATTATTTCTTTATACAATGCTTTCGTTAATAGTATTTTATCGTTCGGCAGTACAGCTTGGAACCCTCAGTACGACGCATACATTAACAGAATAGAGAGGATTCAGATAAGGTTTTTGAAGTATCTCTCGCATAAATTCCGGCATCCTTATACAGATTATGAATCTGCCTGTCAAATGTATCATATGCCCACACTTCAGCAGCGCAGAACTTGCAGTGATGCCTGCTTTCTGTTCAGGTTGGTCAGAGGTTACTGTGATTCTTTCTATCTTCTTTCACGCATTGATCTGCATGTTCCCCCTCGTCGGCTGCGCTATGACTTTCTGTTCTATGCGCCGACTGCCCGGACAAATTCGTATAGAAATTCCCCAATACTTCGCATGGAGAGGACAGTGGACCGTCTTGGGTTGGACATATTCGCCGTCACGCCTCACAACTTCAAACAAATTATTCGTAATGCCGTGCTCGCCCTACCAGTTGTGTGATTTTATGTACATTATCTCGTTGCAGCGGCTTGAGTTCTGCCTTGAATTGATTTGATCACATATGCTTAAGGCCATTATCAATTGATCGATTGTCAATTTTGTGTTCATACAATTTATTGTATACAAAATGTATTATAGTGGAGTAGCTTTTATGTGGGACTGTGTCCTGTTGCTGCCCCCGTGTGTGTAAAATAAAATAAAATAAAAATAAATGACATCTTTCTGTAATTCTAGTTTATTCGAGATTATTGTATACAGGATGTCCGGTATCTTCCGCATCAGAATCCTGTATAAATGTAACCGCCCAATATTAACTTGTAGAAAGAGTTGCCTATAGGAATGATTTTGTTGAACTTAATAACTACATAAAGTTGTAAAGTTATAATGAAAATTGTCTTAGTTATAATGAAAGTTCTTATTCCGTTATTACAGGGTGCGGCAACATAACTTTTTTCAAAACTTAATAAAACCTATTGTATGAATCAGAAAATTTGTATTTGCTTTTTATAATGTAGGCACATACAAAACATATGTAATGTTTTGTTTTACACAGTTTTGAAGATCAAATCAGGTAGATGATGTCCTCCATTATCCATACACTGAGTAAATCGATTTCTGGCGTTTGTAATGACTCTTGCCAGTATAGCAGGGGTTATGTTGGCAATTTCTTCCTGGATGTTGCTCAAATCTTGGACGGTTGACATAAACACGGGATTTCAATAAACTCCATAGAAAAAAATCACAAGGGGCCAAACCGGGAAACCGGGCCGGCCGGAAATCGCCCCTAATTGAGATTAGGCGTTTTGGGAAGTGTTCCCTCAAAACAGCCATCATGCTCTTGAAGTGTAAGACGTTGGACTGTCTTGTTGGAACCAAATGTCCCCTAAGTCCAACTCATCTAGCCGTGGTGATCGCAACGCTAAAGCTCTTACTGCCTCAATGTTCTCAAGTGTTCTAATGAGCCGAGATACTCCAGTTCTTCGTCTTGTCGCACTTGCACTTTGTCTGAACGTAGTGACACACGTAACAATTGATTTCGGATACGAGACAGGGGCCAACGGGGCTAAATTAAAGAGATTCCGAAAACCGCACTGGGTTGCGATCACAGAACATCCGCTTGAAAAGTAGGCGTCAACGGGAAACGCATGCTCTTCACTGTTCTAACGCACTAGCGCTCCGGTAGGACATCAAGTGACTAAATGGCGCACACTTCAAAAAAGCACCCTGTATATACATATTTAAAACAAGTTCGACATTTTATCTCATCATTAGTTGAATCTATTCACTTCAAAAGTAAAACTTTACACCGTTTTACTTAAATAGATATTATTTAAATAATTAATATTTAATAATTTAATATCTAATTTTAATAGATATTAAAATGTGAAAAAGCAAAAGGTTACTCTTTGTAAGTAATCCTTATATTACTTATTATACTATTTATTTATTAAGTACTTGTAAATGTAAGGTCCTACTTCGCGAACAATAGGTGTTGCTCCTTTCATGATATCATTTATATTCTGTACATTAAAAAGGTATACTTTGAAATTAATATCCAGTGGAGTAGAGACCCATCTATCAAATTGTTCAGTACCTTGTTTTAACCGCAACAGCTATAAAAATAATAAGTATAAATTGGTTACAAAATAAATTCACAATATACAAATAAAATAACGCAACTATCTACCTCAATAAGTTCTTCTGATATAGTCGACTCATCTTCTATGTAAGAATTAACAATAGAAATGTTAAACAAAAATACTATTGCAATATTTCGCAACCACATCATTATTGTATCTTGGAAGCAATTGAAGGAACTGTGAGATGTATTAATTTATAATCGGATTTTTGCAAAGTAATAAAGTGCTATCTCTTTCGATTAATATTATAATTAATGTTGTTTATTGTTTAAAATGATTTACCAAATTTTATTAATACTCCGGTAAGCAGGCCAATAAAAGTTTAGATGAATCATTTTATTGTTTTATATACTTTAACTGGAATTAAAGAGACGTAAGCAATAAAAATTTCATAACAGGCAATTTCTTTTAAAACAAAGAAGAGTCAACTTTTAAAGTAAGCGACAAATTTTTGAATTAGAGGTAAAAATTTTTACAGTATACTTATATTAGTTCATTTTAATGAATTTCATGGTTATGATGCAATTATTAAATTGACGATTACTAAATTGACGATTTAATAATTATGGTATAACAATAACTGAAAAATAGTCTGATTTGCCACAAACAAGTAAAATGTATTACTCCAAAGCAGCAACTCTCATCCATTATGTATCACATATCTGCATGAACAAAAGTCCATCCCCTTGACAGCTTCGTAATGAAATTTCATTATTGCTATGAACATCATTACAATGCTCTTCAAAGTTTTTAGCTGAATTTTCATGATGTTAAGAAGTACATAGATACCATTAACACAGTTCATAAAATAACTGCTTACACAATAAGTTTCGTACTGGCTTCAATCAAGAAATTAGTGAAATCGGCAATCGCCAATACAATATTGTATACAAAATCTTTGTGAAGATGCTGACACATGGCTACAATATTCCAGCAGATTTAACATTGCATGATGCCATGAAGAAAACTGATTTTGTTCCTGCAGTAACTAAGACAAAAGTTCCTTTCTGGTTCTATACAGGAAAAAGATAAACGAGAACGACATGCGTATTAATGCGTAATTAATGACCAGCGAAAGCAACTTGTTAGATAGCATATAGATTTAATACTTAAATATCAGTCATTTTAGCAAGGTTGAAAACATAGGGAAAGTATACGTTAACTGTGACATGATCCTATTGCTTGTCTATTCGGAAAATTCCGTTTTGTGACACCAACAGGAACATGTCGAACTTGTTTTGCTCTAAGCTAACTGTACGTAAAACAAAAGCTAAAAGCTATAGCTAAAAGGATTTGTTACATAATATGTCACAAAATCAAAACACAGCAATAAAACGTTGGTAATTTTATTTGATTTACACAGAGTATGCCACTCTCGAAATTAACGGAGGGTTAATTATTTTAATGTAGAAAAATTGCCAAGTGGCATTGGCCATTTGTGATTGTACTAATGTGAAAATGTAAATGTTTCTCTCGGCTGAAGAAACAGCAAAAAGAGGAAGTGATATAAATTGTTCAATCCTCTTAAAATTTAGTATGATAAAGACTTAAACCTATAAAACATAAATAAGCCGCTAATGAGTTTATGGTTGCAACTGGAAAAGAAAAGCAGATTTAAGATTCAATTTCTTTTACGTGTGGGTGAGCTCAATTCAAAGCTATATCACGCCAATTTTCGTTTTCAAAGATATAAATGTTAAAATCAACCGTTATCGGTAGCTCTCTCCATCTTTCATAGGCGATATCCTTAGTTACTATAAAAAAATTATCTTGTGAATGAATGAAACACATTCTAAATAAAGAACTTGTTAATATGTGTATTTTTACAGATGGGCAACAAAAAGAGATTCTAATTTTATCATTCAAGATAACAATAATTAAGTCGAAAAGATAATCGTAGTATGTGATAGGAAAATTAGTACTTTAATTATTAATTTTAACAATTAATTCTAAATAAAAATTAAAGAATTAATTACCCTGTTAATGTGATCATCAATAATAAAGGGCAATAAAAACAATCCTAAAAAAAATACAATTATTGTAATTAAAACACTGGCAATCGTTCAATATAAAAGTAATTTATTTTCAGATTTCAACGAGCAAAATCAAACAGAACAAAATCTGTAGTTAAACACTTTATAGACTTCATAAAAAAATACAATGCACATTTCTATACGATTTTCAAAAAATTCAATTGATACATATTCGACGATGCAACGCAATACAATTTTATATTATAATTAAGCCATTAATTTATGTTCCTTGCGGTGGAGATAACAAAAAAATACTTATTCATTTGATAATTTTATGTAGGTTGTGACTGGTTTTGATGAAAACACTTGTTAATGACGGTGACACCTAGCTAATTAAATTTCAGTATCACCTGATTAAAAATTATTAGTAATATTAAAATACTAGATTAATATAGTATACAAATGAATAAATGAATTAGTGTAGCATAAACAATCCGTAAATACAAAACAAAAGATAATATTGTGGTTTTAAAGTAACTCCAACACCTGGATCATTATCTTCTTCCTCATCTACTTCTTTCAGCTTGCTTAAAATATCATTTTTCAGTTTTTCTACCAAATCATCAGGTAATTTCACACTCTGACATAAAAATATAAAAAATATAAAAAAAGATAAAACAAAACTTGGTTAATTAGTAATACCTCTTCAAACCAAAGAATCGGCATAATCATTGAGGTCACGTTTTGTGTTACAGCAATGTATTCTATAGGTCGAACAACCATGTTGTATTGCATTCGTCTGTTTGCTTCTAATATCCATCCTGTAGTCTAAAAAATAAAATCTGTAGCGTAAGTTTGACAGGGTTAATATCATACTGGTTCGATCGTAATAGATGATCCATGTAATTCTTCAGTTGGAGTTAATCCTATAATTTCATTTTCAACATCCGCATCAAGGAAATGAGGGAATGATGTTATAATTCTATAATCTTAAATATACAAGAAAAATAATTTATAAAATACCTAACTGAAAAGAATCTTACTCATGCATGTTAACATATCTCCAAATCCTGAACGGAAACAGTCATATTTTCCAGGAGGTTTTGTTGCGTTCATACAATAACACTCTTCATTATTTTCATTGGAGAATAGATTTGAATCAATCGTAGCAACATTAGCATCGATATCTTGAAAAGATGAATTATATTTTGTTTGAAATGTTTCAACTCTACAGATATCTGGATTATAGACTTCAAATCTGGTTTCTTTATTATTAAACGGAGGATACAATAGTCCGTCTGTTCCACGTATTTTATTGCAAGTACTCTCTTCACCTTGCCAATTATTCAAATATTCTTCATTTTTCCAAGTTTGAATTGATCCTATATCCTTTATATTTAAGTTTCCAGCTTTAATAGCATATGGACCGTCATAATTTCGAGTTTTCTAAAAATCATATTCATGTAATATAAGATTATTTTAGAGTCCGGTTCACAATCAGAAACGGCACTGCCAAGGAATGTAATGGTGTCCAATGTCCAATCGTCACATATCAGGCTTAGATAAAATTAAGATTACTATATACTGAGAAAATGGTGGTGAGTGAGTTGTGTGAATAGTGAGTTTTAATCCGTTGATTATTGTCGAGACCTAGAATTTTTCTAGAACTCAAGACTGTCCAAAGTCAAGACTGATCAAAAGAAAATTGCGATGAAGTTAATGATAATGGATCAAATTTTAATACAAGTTTTTATTGGAGATAAAATTACCATAGATAGTTACGTAACACCATGGAATACCTAATCGAAGAACTTTTAAACCGAAACTTCTATAATAAAATGCTTAAAGAGCTGGGACAAATTCATAAAATCAATCGACATATGATAATGAAAACTAGAAAGAATTTTAGCACCAAAAGGCCAGAAACAAGTTGGCATGGCAACAAGTGGTGAAAGAGGTACGACAAAAACAGTTGTTTGCGCATTTAGTGCTTCAAGAAAATACATTCCTCCATTTTTTATTTTTAAGAGGAAGAATGCTGATATGATAGCAGCCGTTATCAATTCGGGTTGGATCAACGAGAACCTATTTGTAGATTGGTTACACCACTTCATCTCCTATGCTAAGCCAACTGTTGCAGAGCCAATTCTACTAATTCTAGACAATCATGAAAGTCATGCTAGTCTTCCTTGTTATCTGCTTTGTCGCCAAAATGGAATAATATTGTTGTCCCTTCCACCGCACACATCGCATTGAATACGAAGTGGCATAACAGTGACGCCTGATGCGCAGATAGCCAGTAGATATAATAACCAATAGTTCTATGAAAAATATTTAAAAAAAAAAAAAACAGGGAAAAAAATAAGGAGCACATGAAAGGGAGTGAAAAACTGTAAGTTCCACTAAAGGTAAGAAAGGTATCAAGAATCTTGCATTTGCAGATGATAAGATTAGTATAAGGTTCAAGGAAAGGATATACCACGCAAGAAAAAAAATGCCAATAAAGGAGATGCGAAGGAGGAAGAGTATTATTGCCTAATTTGTGATGAAAAGTATGAGCATCCTCCAAGTGAAGACTGGATAAAATGCTGCAAATCTAATTTATGGGCCCACGAAAACTGTATGAGAGGTGAAAGTACATCTAGAGGATTTATTTGTGATACCTCACGTGCTGTGGGGTAATTACGGAGACCAAGGTTTTGTTTTTTATTAATATTTGATTTATATTGAAAATTTATCTGCGTTGTTTATGAGAACTTAAGATTTATTAGTTTAAGTAAAGTCTCTGTACTAAGTAACATTCGTAACATTATCAGGTTTTTTTTTAACTAATCACTAGAACTAACACTAGAGAGTTCGCTTCAGAAGTTCAACTTCGAACTTGTTTTTGAAGAAGGTTGCAACACGGCATCCGAAACGCCTGAAACATTTTTTCAAAAGATGCTTGGCTTAACCCGAAAGTTTCTAGTTCTAGGTCTAGTGTTAGTTCTAGTGATAGTGTTAGTTCTAGTTTTACTTTAATTAATACCGGCCGTGAAAGCCTTCGTACTTATTTTATGAGGTTTTGTTTTATTTCAATTATCCCTTAAGTGCTCGCAATTACCCCACTCAACCCTAATGAAGCACACGATATATATGGAACAGTTCCACTCAACATACCTGTGAGTACACTAAATAAATCGGGAGCATAAATAGTACTGTTTGAAGCTTTACAAAGGTATTATATGGCAATAATAGCTGTTCAGGAAACAAATTAGTTAAAACAAGTTATTAGAGATATCAAAACACATACCGTGCTATACAGCTGTAAGGAAGCAGGAGTAAAATAACACGTTGTAGCATTTATTGTGGATAACAAAATCAAATCCAGTATTTTAGACTTCTACTCAGTAAGCACAAGAATATGTATTAAGTTAAAACACAGTTCTGGAGAGAAAGATTTAGAAACAAAAGAAAGGATCGACAAAATCAGCTAACAGAAATATTTGTTATCACACAGATTCAAGATTATTTAACCTCTACTGGTCAATAGAACCGTTCAACTGGCAACTAATTTTTAAATTATGAGCGAACTATGAAAGATGCAGAGAAAACATACAAAGCAATGAAACAACGGACGACCAAATTGAGCCTGTAAAAGTGTATAATCACTTCGGAGTAGAACTAACAAGTCTTGGCAGAGATTCGAAGGACAAATATATTAGCTAACAAAGCATAGTTTGCAAAGATATGTTCGAGAGAAAACTCTTGAATACAAATTATTTAGACTGCTTTACTGCGGAATATTGCTAGCTAGCGGAGGTGTCACAGAAGGTGAGGAGTCTATTGTGGATCTTTGACCAAGTTGTCACTAGAAAAGTTTTTGCTATGCGAATGCACAAATTCCGGAATATGTCGATATAATAATGTGCTTGTGAACTATAGGTATATTAAAAATGAAGAATCACGCTTTTAATTACTTTTCGTACACTGGATAACTGTTTTTGATGCCAATTCAATAATTTTCTTTGCTGTCGGCTGATACAGTTTAATTTCTACTTTGTTTACACCTATGTCATTTTTATCGAATAAAAACACACAATTAAACAAACTGAAAAGACGATATCTCTAACCATTTTCAAATTAGACAGGGGGATTACATATGACGCGTACTATATACAGGAGGTATCTAAATTGATGTAAAAGATTTTAAGGGGTGATTTTTCAACGAAAATTAACCAAAAATAACCACTTCCGCTCCAAGTTACAGCCCTCTAAAATTAGGGGAAAAAAATTGTTTTTCTGTAATAAATCCACTATGGATGAATTTGGAAGGATGAAATTTGGCAGATGAAAAATCCACCCCTATAATACTTTGCATCAGAACTTTTTAATGCGTCCACATTTTTTTTATTTAGAAACTTGATCGTATTGAATACCTCTATTTAAATAGAGGAGACTGTGTCTCACAGAAAAAAGACTGTCGTGATAAACATAGATAAGAACGTATTATTGTAGTTTGTTCGCGTCTTTGTTTACGCTAGGATCATTGTTCACGTTTGTTTGCGTGTTTATTTACACTTGAGCGCTTCATACGCTAGGATCATTGTTCATAATTATTGGATCTAATACACTAACAGGGTCTAGATCTAGCTGTATCTAACTAGATGATGTCGTTTAGACACTATTTGGTCATCCTTGTCAGAATCAACGTACTATTACAATTATTTCACTTAAATTTCAGAACTGGGTTGAATCATCAACTAGTCTGCCCGGAATGTTTATGAAATATTGTGAACCGGACATTTAAAAATAATTTTGTTTCGTAAAAGTTAATATTTACATGTCCAAAAAATGAAAATGCAATCGTTTCATCACTGTGTATCAATATTGTATCTACTGATGCGTATTCAATTCGTATAGAGCTACAAATGATTCTTGCTATATTGTATGCAGCTCCAATTAGAGTAGTAGGATCACAAAATCGATATCCATTAAAAAGTAGGTCTTTTACTGATATTATATGGAACAAGCTAGTTGTATCTTGAAATATTTTAGGCCATGTAGCATTTAGTGTAAGCGGATTTATTCCTACTTGAAAGTAATCCTTAAATGGAAAGGAGAAAATAAAATAAAACAAACAACTTAGTTTCTAACATTAAGCTCTCTCACCTGCATTGGTACATTTAGAACAGTAATCATATCGTTCTCATTTAGTGGAGCTGAAGCTTCTGCGTCAAATTCATACCAGATTTCTTCGTAGTACTCTAACGTATCAGCTTCCTCATTGTATGTTATGTTGAGTTTCTCTCTATATTTTCTATAAAAGAAGAAAAAATAAATTAATATTTAATTATAGTGTCATTTCTGATAGTTGTTATGTTTTTAAAATATGTTTGTGTAAATGGGTTTCGAAAATTAGTACTGAGAGGCAAGGCGCTTAATAAGACGTTTTATCTTTATTAAGGTTAAGCTTTCGGATTTATTATTTTATCCTTCATCAGAACATCATTTGTCTATAAGTATAAAAATCTAATGAAACGCTTTAAAATTAAAATTAAAAGAGGTTAACCTCTAAAACTTACGAAAATGAGCACAATTTTGATATAAACAAGTCCATTGCAGGATGGAAGCTCACAGTTGGTAATTAAACAAGAATCCAACAGAATTCACAATTAACATGAATAATATAAGACGAACAAGGTTGAATGTCATGATAACTTGACCAACTTATCTTTGGATGGACTTATGGACTTTGACTATCGGAAGCTTGGCCCTATTAAAAGAGGTTTTTTGTTTTTTGTATTCCTTCCCCGTTTTGGTTGATTTCCTAATAATTTAAACTTACTTCTTAAAGTTGTACAACCAGTATTTTTACCTTTCTTCTATTTGTTCGAATATTAAATAGGATATTTTCAAGCAATTCTGTTAGAGTATGTTCCTGAAAAATGCTGTACAGTTGACAATTTAGCCGCGCAGACAGTAATTATGATTCCACTACATAATAGTCAAGAATCCTAGCCCTAATATTATCAGAAAGCTTCTATTGATAATATGGCCTGTGGAAAGCACAAAGATTTTCTTCACACCAAATGTGACGTCGTTAATTTTATTTGCTAAATTAAACTGAATTAACATTTGCATTTTTGAATGTGAAACGGATTCATCTGGCATTTCTTCAATACTCTCCATATATATGTGTAACATGCTGTGCACACGACATGTAAAAATTTACACCTCAAATTTAACGTTTCGGACAGTACGATTAGCTCCCGAATCTCATTTCGTGTTGTTTCTTTAGTATAACCGTAATCTGCTCCACAGGCAAGATGCATTATATTTACAGTATTTGGCAACTACGCGAATGGTTGTTTCTTTTCAATGGTTAGTGTGATTAAATTTTTTTCATCTCGATACTCAATAATTTCCGGACACTAGTTTATTAATAAAAACTGTTTATTTAAGTATCATCGATCATTTTTGAATTAAATTAGGAATACTTTTTCTGTGACATCCTGTATACAGTTCGAACGGATTTTTCATCTTATATGGATACGTCAAAGACATACAAACTGCAAATATATCTAGGATTTAGAAAGAACTTGGGAAAACATAGGAAACACTGTGACATTACTTTTTAGGAAACCAGTATTGCAAACAGAAATTTCAAATGTTGACCTAGAGTTGTACCATCCAACATTTAAACAACAATGCATAAATATCTTATACATGGTTCCAAAATATTGTCTTGTCACTTATTGAATAATGGAGTTAGTAGGTTACGGAGGTGTACAATAAAAATTTCAAAAGTATAATGAGATTAATTCAAGAAGATGCGGCAAGTCACAAGCCAATCAAGACACTTTCTGTTTTCTTTTTATAAATAGTGATCCGGTTGTATTGAAGAATTGTGGGATGTGTGGAAGTGTTTATTGTTGATATTGTATCGATTTAGATGTATTGATAAACGCTATCGATACAAAGATAGAAAGCGAACGAAACGAAGGAGATAAATTTCCTTATATTTCCTTTATTTTGATAAATGGGTTCAACTGTTAAAACTGTAATACATTTCCGGAGATTTGAATAAGTAATTTTCATTTTGTGGATGCTCAGTATTCAAACAGAATGATAATTCTCTTTATTTTAGAGCTAAATAGTAGAAGTTAGCGATAATCTTTTCACATCGCATCGTTTGACACGTGAATGGAAAAAACATCATATGTTATTAGTCACATTTTTCAACTATTCGGATTGCCACTAATCGTATTGAATTTTGACAATCTTAAGAACAAAAACCAGGCATAAAAAAATTCCATAAAAAACTAAAAGTATCGGCGAGTGAGACCAGTTGACTGGATTTTGCGAAGACAAGTGGAATGTGAATAGGAGGTTGTCAACAAAATACCAGGTTATGGGGTGCAACAGCATGCAAGATAGTATAGAAATATCATCATTAGGATGATAAAAGGTATTAATAATCTTTTTGGCGTTTGCGGATATAGGGATAAAGTCCGAGGAACCTTATGTTGACTGAATATTTCATACTGCTACTGTATTTACTGTACTTTTGTCTGTAAATGACATCTTTCTGTAATTCTACTTTATTCGAGATTATTGTATACAGGATGTCCGGTATCTTCCGCATCAGAATCCTGTATAAATGTAACCGCCCAATATTAACTTGTAGAAAGAGTTGCCTATTAGAATGATTTTGTTGAACGATTTTGTTGAACTTAATAACTACATAAAGTTGTAAAGTTATAATGAAAATTGTTTTAGTTATAATGAAAGTTCTTATTCTGTTATTACAGGGTGCGGCAACATAACTTTTTTCAAAACTTAATAAAACCTATTGTATGAATCAGAAAATTTGTATTTGCTTTTTATAATGTAGGCACATATGTAATGTTTTGTTTTACACAGTTTTGAAGATCAAATCCGGTAGATGACGTCCCCCATTATCCATACACTGAGTAAATCGATTTCTGGCGTTTGTCATGACTCTTGCCAGTATAGCAGGGGTTATGTTGGCAATTTCTTCCTGGATGTTGGTCAAATCTTGGACGGTTCACATAAACACGGGATTTCAATAAATTCCATAGAAAAAAATTACAAGGGGCCAAACCGGGAAACCGGGCCGGCCGGAAATTGCCCCTAATTGAGATTAGGCGTTTTGGGAAGTGTTCCCTCAAAACAGCCATCATGCTCTTGAAGTGTAAGACGTTGCACCGTCTTGTTGGAACCAAATGTCCCCTAAGTCCAACTCATGTAGCCGTGGTGATCGCAACGCTAAAGCTCTTACTGCCTCAATGTTCTCAAGTGTTCTAATGAGCCGAGATACTCCAGTTCTTTGTCTTGTCGCACTTGCACTTTGTCTGAACGTAGTTACACACGTAACAATTGATTTCGGATACGAGACAGGGGCCAACGGGGCTAAATTAAAGCGATTCCGAAAACCGCACTGGGTTGCGATCACAGAACATCCGCTTGAAAAGTAGGCGTCAACGGGAAACGCATGCTCTTCACTGTTCTAACGCACTAGCGTTCCGGTACGACATCAAGTGACTAAATGGCGTACATTTCAAAAAAGCACCCTGTATATACATATTTAAAACAAGTTCGAGATTTTATCTCATCATTAGTTGAATCTATTCACTTCAAAAGTAAAACTTTATACCGTTTTACTTAAATAGATATTATTTAAATAATTAATATTTAATAATTTAATATCTAATTTTAATAGATATTAAAATGTGAAAAAACTAAAGGTCACTCTTTGTAAGTAATCCTTATATTACTTATTATACTATTTATTTATTACGTACTTGTAAATGTAAGGTCCTACTTCGCGAACAATAGGTGTTGCTCCTTTCATGATATCATTTACATTCTCTATATTAAAGAGGTATACTTTGAAATTAATATCCAGTGGAGTAGAGACCCATCTATCAAATTGTTCAGTACCTTGTTTTAACCGCAACAGCTATAAAAATAATAAGTATAAATTGGTTACAAAATACATTCACAATATACAAATAAAATAACGCAACTATCTACCTCAATAAGTTCTTCTGATATAGTCGACTCATCTTCTATGTAAGAATTAACAATCGAAATGTTAAACAAAAGTACTATTGCAATATTTCGCAACCACATCATTATTGTATCTTAGAAGCAATTGAAGGAACTGTGAGATGTATTAATTTATAATCAGATTTTTGCAAAGTAATAATGTGCTATCTCTTCCGATTAATATTATAATTAATGTTGTTTATTGTTTAAAATGATTTACCAAATTTTATTAATACTCCGGTAAGCAGGCCAATAAAAGTTTAGATGAATCATTTTATTGTTTTATATACTTTAACTGGAATTAAAGAGACGTAAACAATAAAAATTACATAACAGGCAATTTCTTTGAAAACAGAGAAGAGTCAACTTTTAAAGTAAGCGACAAATTTTTGAATTAGAGGTAAAAATTTTTACAGTAAACTTATATTAGTTCATTTTAATGAATTTCATGGTTATGATGCAATTATTAAATTGACGATTATTAAATTGACGATTTAATAATTATGGTATAACAATAACTGAAAAAGAATCTGATTTGCCACAAACAAGTAAAATGTATTACTCCAAAGCAGCAACCTTCATCCATTATGTATCACATATCTACATGAACAAAAGTCTATCCCCTTGACAGCTTCGTAATCAAATTTCATTATTGCTATGAACATCATTACAATGCTCTTTAAAGTTTTTAGCTGAATTTTTATGATGTTAAGAAGTACATAGACACAATAAGTTTCGTACTGGCTTCTATTAAGAAATTAGTAAAATCACCAATGAAATAGGGATGATAATTGAAATACTGCGCATTGTACAACGACAAAAACATTGGTCAAATCCAAATAAGGATACTAACACTTCTGAGGAATATTTTCTTTTACATGTGTATGTATCCAAAAAAATTAATGGCAAACAAAATCAAAATGGTAGACAGCATTCAGATTTAATACTTAAATATCAAAGTCACTGTAGATATATACATCGGTAAAGTATACCTTAACTGTGATGATATCATAATACGTCTTTATTTTGAATACCTATTATGTTCTGAGATACCAACAGGGACATGTCGAACTTGCTTTGCTCTAAGCTAATACTACATAAAACTAAAGCTAAAAGCTGTTTGATACATAATATGTTACAATAATCAAAAAACAGCAATAAAACGTTGGACATTTTATTTGGGCTCTGCCATTTCTGAAATTACCAACTGGCTCAGTATTTTAAAGTAGAAAAATTTGAAGATAGTTGCCCATTTATAATTGTACTAATGTGATTGGGCACATGTTTCCCTGGACTAAATATATATATAAAGCAAAAAGAAGAAAAAGAAGTAATGAAGTTGCTTCAATTCTCTTAACATTTCGTATAGCAAAGACTGAAACCCACCAGTTGATCATATTTAAAGATAACTGCCTGACATAAAACAAAAACAAGTTCCTATTGAGTTTATAGTTGCAACTGGAAATGAAAAACAAATTTAAAACAACGCATCATTTACTTGTTTCTAAGTCATACTCGTCTTCCCTCAGATAAGGTCTTTCGAGGACCACTTATGGAAAAGCATCACTAACAATATGCACTACAAATTTTTTCTCCAATTGGCATAATCTGCAATGCAAATAAAATACATCTTTCGCAGTCACAGTTGTAACACAGGAATAGTTTCTATAATTTACATCTATTCTTAAATATTAAGAAAATTTCGCTTATCGATGAGTTTACCCCACAACTTATACACTACTTTATCTTATACACAAGCTTTATACACTAATTTCTGTTGTCATCTTTACGTTGCTATGCCAGTGAGACATGGCATAGGTCGCACTATCGAAAATATAACAACAAAATGTAAGTATTTTAGTTCTGAACCAAATTAGTCAATTCTAAACACTAAATTTTGCGTAAACATCTTGACTATCACACTTATATGTATAGGTAAGTTTATACCTCAATTACTGAAGCATCTTGATCCATAATCTAAGTGTTAAGCTGGATTTATTCGCACCAATTTGTAAAACACCCTAAACTCAGTATTTACTTGCAATGCCACTTTTAGGACTGTTACATCATCATTTTCACTTCCTAGGGATGTGTCTGCGTCAAACTCAAATTCTAAATTTTACGCATGTTCTAATGATCATCATCGGTGACACCCGATGAGAGAAGGAAGAGAGGAGAGAAATGGTCAAGAGGAATAAAGAAGACGGTGTCAGGGTGGAATCTAACCGAGAGCGACTACCAGAACCGATATTGATGAAGAATTGAAGCTGTAAAGCGACGACAGACGCTATAAAAAACCGCATTAATGCAACAGCAAAGTGTTGGAAAGAAATGATGTATCTGAACGGATTGATAAAAGAAATTATTGGTCGAGTCATAGAAGCTACATTACATATGGGCAGTGCCATTAGTTTGATTAAAACGGTGTGATAAATAAACGCGAAAACACATTGATGTGAGATACCATTAATATCATTATAATATTACTTATCTCGTAGTTGTCTTTAAAATTTAGTGATCGATATTTGACGGCGGTCGATATTCGCCTTCTTTCCCATAGATTTGTCGTAAGATATGTTGTATTTTTTCCTAAACATTCTATACAAAAATGAATTAAGTATGAAAATCAACACTTTCTAAACTACATTACTTATAGATGTAAGGTTCAATTTCTTTTACGTGCGGGCGAGCTCCGTTCAAACCTACATTACGCCAAATTTCTATTTCAAAGATATAAATTTTGAAATCAACCGTTATCATTAGCTCTTTCCATCTTTCATAGGCATCACTTCCATGCGATATAATATTAAGCAAAATTATATTATGAATGAACACACACATTCTAAATAAAGAACTTGTTATCAGGTGTATTTAAAAAAAATTAATTACCTTGTTAATCTGATCATCAATAATAAAGGGCAATAAACTCAATACTAAAAGTTTTCCAATAATTGCAATTAAAACACTGGCAATCGTCCAATATAAAAGTAATTTATTTTCAGATTTTCTCATTTTCCATCACAAATGAAATTTTTACTGACGTAACTATAACAAAATCTGTAGTTGAACACTTTATGGACTTCATAAAGAAATACAATGCAAATTTCGATACAATTTTCAAAAAATTAAAAGTTAATAGATAGCACGAACGTAAATAAGAGATAATTGATGAAAGCACAGCTGTATTTGACGATGCAACGCAACACAATTTTATATTATAATTACGCCATTAATTTGTGTTCCTTTCGGTGGAGATAACAATAAAATACTTATTCATTTGATAATTTTATTTAGGTTATGACAGGTTTTGATAAAAACACTTGTTGATGACGGTCATACCTAGTTAATTAAATTTCGGTATCAGCTGACTAAAAATTATTAGCAATATTAAAATACTGTATTAATATAGTATACAAATAAATAAAATAATTAGTGTAGTACAAACAATCCGTAAATACAGACCAAAAGATAATAATGTGGTTTTAAAGCAACTCCTACACCTGTATTATCCTCTTCCTCATCTATTTTTTCTGTCTCTTGCAGCTTCTTTTTCAGTTTTTCCACCAAGTAATCAGGTAATTTGACACTCTGATATAAAAATATAAAAAATATAAGACAAGAAAGATAAAACAAACTAGGTTAATTCTTTTCTACAACCTCTTCAAACCAAAGAATCGGCATAATTATTGAGGTCACGTTTTGTGTTATAGCAATATCTTGTATAGGTCGAACAACCATGTTATATTGAATTCGATTATATCCCTCTAATAACCATCCTGTACTCTAAAAAAATAAAATCTGGAACTTAATTTTGACACGGTTAATATCATACTGGTTCGATCATAATAGACGATAGATGTAAATCTTCAGTTGGATTTAATCCTATAATTTCATTTTCAACATCCGCGTTAAGGAAATGAGGGAATGATGTTATAATTCTATAATCTTAAATATACAAGAAAAATATTTTAAAAAATATCTAAATGAGTAGAATCTTACTCATGCATGTTAGCATATCCCCAAAACCTGAATGGAAACACTCATATTTTCCAGAAGGAGTTTTTGTTGCTTTCGTACAATAACACTCTTCATTATTTTCATTGGAAAATACATTTAAGTCAATCCTAGCAACATTAGAATCGATATCTTGAAACGATGAATTATATTTTGTTTGAAATGTTTCAACTCTACAGATATCTGGATTATAGACTTCGAATCTAGTTTCATTGTTATTACAAGGTGGGTACAATAATCCATCTGTTCCACGTATTTTATTACAGTTACTTTTTTCACCTTGCCAACTATTCAAATATGCTTCATTTTTCCAAGTTTGAATTAATCCAATATCCTTTATATTTAAGTTTCCAGCTTTTATAACATATGGTCCGGCATAATTTCGAGTTTTCTAAAAAACGAATTCATGCATTATAATATTATTTTAGAGTGCGGTAGGAGCTTTTTGATCTAAACAGTATTTTGATTGTGGATGGTTAGAGAAACTCAAGTTACACGCATGTTGGTTACATGACCTTACTGGAATCAAAGTACTATTATAATTATTTCACTTAAAATTTAGAGCTAGGTTGAATTATCAACTAGTCTGACTGGAATGTTTATGAAATATTGTGAACCGCACATTTAAAAATAATGTTAAGAATTAATATTTACGTGTCCAAAGAATGAAAACGCAACCGTTTCGTCACTGTGTATCAATATTGTGTTTGCTGATGCGTATTCAGTTCGTATAGTGTTACAAACTGATCTTGCTGTAATATATGTAGTTCCAATTAATGTAGCAGGATCGCAAAATCGATACCCATTAAAAAGAATGTCTTTTACTGATATTGTGTGGAACAAGTTGGTTGTATCTTGAAATATTTTATGCCATGTGGCATCTACTGTAAGGCTAATTCTTTCTCCTATATTTTGAAAGAAATCCTTAAATTGAAAGAAGAAAGTAAAATAAAACAAACAACTTAATTTCTAAAATTAAAGTTTCTAACCTGCATTGGTACGTTTAGAACAGTAATCATATCGTTTTCATTTAGTGGAGCTGAAGCTTCTGCATCAAATTCATATCGAATTTTTTCTTCGTATTTTAACGTATCTGCTTCCTCGTTGTATATTATGTTGCGTTTCTCTCTATATTTTCTATAAATGAAGAAAAAATTAGTTAATTATCAAATTTATTAGTTTTAATATATGTATTATTGATATCTAGTATCTGATTATTATAGTCTAATGTTGTTTTGACAGTTGTTTTTTGTAATATGTTTGTATTAATAAAATGACCTAGATTAGTAAGGAGTCATGATAAAACAACATATTATGCCTGCCATACTGCCGTTATGAAAACATTACAGGAAAATGACCAAAACAGTCTTTAACTGTTCCTTGCTTTCATTGGTGAGCAAATCATCGGCATTTGTTTTACGTTAGGAATACAAATGATGAGTCAAGGACAAGATGAATTCTTGCCATCACGTTTACATTTCGACAACAAGAGTAATCGAGTACTAATACTACTCAATTAATCAAGTAGTCAAGAGGTTCGCTCATATCAGGGCTGGTGTAGTATCTGTACAGAACTAGAAATCTGCTCAGTGATTAGCACAGTATTTGATCAATGTTGTATACTCAATAAGCCTGCGAAATTTTACATAATGATATATACTCGGGTATTTAATATGTCCTCATGTCTTAAGTATGGAGGTATACACGGGTCAGAATTACCCTACGAAATTCTCCACATGCAGGTTATGAATTTAGTTCGGAATTTACTTCGGAATTATGTTATGGAAGGTAAATTAGATCTCCATTAAGTATATTTATTGGCAAATTAATATGACTAAGCGTGCAAGTAGATATGGCAGCTTTTATAACGAATCGAGGAGTAGTTCAATCAGTAACTTTCGGATTCGTACTTTAACCTGCTCCTTTTTCTTTCCAAAGATTGATGGATTAAATGTGAGAAGGTTATATTGAATTTGTCGAACCTTATTTGGATGATATAGCAATTCCTTCAATAATATGGATACAGCTATGCATAAGGCAGGTCTTACAATAAAAGCAAAAAAAAATGTGTGTGGGGAAAAGTTCAAGTTATTTATCTGGGACATAAAATTGGGCAAGGTTATAGAACTCAATCTTAAGCAAATGTAGCTGCAATAGAAGAATTTCAACGATCGATAAAAAAGGCATTTTAGAATCTTTTTAGAGAAATCTGGATATTATAACCATTATATACTAAATTATGCAAAAATCTGTTTGACCTAAAAACTAGAATAGTGAGAAGTAGGCTACGAAAAGGACTGGAGGAAAAAAGTTACAGAAGGGAAAGAGAAAGATATAAAAAACTAGAAGAGGTTAATTTTCATATAAATCAATGTCGACGAGAAAATATTCGTAATAAAATACAGAATTGTCCAGCTCATCGATTTATTCTCTGTGAAAAATATGCAATATTGATTCTTTTCCATTCATTTTGGAATTGAAAACGTTTTGGCATGTGAAATACCTTTTCTTTTTTTAATAAAATATGATCAAATTAATAAAGTTATTTTTTGTATCCTATCTACATAAATCAATCTTGATCAATTAATTATGAGAAAAAACCAGCAAATGTAGCTGCAATAGAAGAATTTCGACGATCGATAAAAAAGGGATATTAGAATCTTTTTAGAGAAATCTGGATATTATAACCATTATATACCAAATTATGCAGAAATCTGTTTGAGCTAAAAATTAGAATAAGGAGAAGTCGACTACGAAACGGACTGGAGGAAAAAAGTTACAGAAGGGAGTTAGAAAGAAAGATATAAAAGATTATAAGAGGTTAATTTTCATATAAACCAATATCGGCGAGAAAATAGTCGTAATAAAATACAGAATTGTCCAGCTCATCGATTTATTCTCTGTGAAAAATATGCAATATTGATTCTTTTCCATTCATTTTTTGTAATTGAAAACAAGATCTTTATAGAATAAAAGTTGGACTTATTCTATGAACTTTTATTCTGATTTCTACGATGTACCTGGAATCCACAATATATAAAAAATAAAAAAGATCTTTATGTTGACTGATTTTTTCATATTGCTACTTGTTGACCTGACTTGTTTTTATCTCGATTTTTGTCCTATTGTCTGTAAATGAAATCCTTTCAGTCTATTTAGTAGAAGTAATTAACCAATGAATTGATTCTTCATTTCCACACTGTACAGAAATGTAAATGCTCAATTTTAATTTGTAGAAAGAGTTGCCTATAGGAATCATTTATTGAACGGTTTCTGATTACATCTTCACTTGTAAGATTAATATAATCAATAAGAACATAAAGTAATGAAGTTGTATTGAAAAATAAATTTATTATTTCCTAATTATTATACAGTGCGTCCGTAAAGTAGGGGATATAGGCGATAATATCATTACAAACGGTTTATGGAAAATTCCTTGAAACGGGTCAAAAGATTTAAATTTTTTTAAAACACTTTTCTAAGTGTCTACTCTAGACTCTAGATGCTACTCTAGGGGCATCTACAAGATTTCTCGAAGTCTGGCCGATCAAATGTTTCAGGGGAGGTTCAATAAAACGAGGTTTTGGCAAGAAACCCCTACTACTACTGTAACCCTACTGTAAGACGTATTAGGTCAAATCTGTACATTAGTATAGTAGTATCAACGGTTCACAAAATTAAAAATCGCAAAATATCATCCCTATAAAGGAAACCTCATTCATGAGCAATGAGTCATCGTTTTTGCAAGAATAATTTTGCAACGACGACGAAGACTTCGTCATTTACACTTATAGTTGAGTGGACAAGTAAATTGACAAAATTGTCGGTATTGGGCTACTCAAAATCCACATTGGGCCAGAAAGTCGTGCACGCAATATCCGCTAAAGATCGATGTGTGGAGCGAAATAGTGCTGGATACTATCATGGGCCCTTACTTTTTTGAGGAAACCTTAACTGGAGAGAGATGTTTAGATTTTTTCAAAACGATATCATTCCTTCCATAACGGGACATACTGATGACCTGGTAATCACAACTGATGCAGAAACCCCTACTACTTACTAGCACTTGGTGTAGAAAAACTGGGTTCAGCAGTAATCCAAACAAAGTCTTGCACTCGGAGAAGGAAGCTGCAATTGAAAGTACCCTCCATTGAAGGCAAACTAATAAAAACTAATTTTAACTGTTGATTCTGTTGGTAAGATCCAGAAGTAATCGATATTACCCGTCAATCTGGCAGGATTCGCAGCTTAGCTGGGAAAATGCTATTTCTAATTTTAATCCCTCAGGGTGCTTACGTAGAACGTATCCATCCATCAACGAGTAATTGGTGTATAGCCATGCTGAAAAGTCACTTTCACAGCCACTTTGGCTGGCGAGTCTTTGACTCTTAAGGCAGTTAGAGGATGCTCCCAAGGGGAAATGCTTTCACCGTTATACTAGACACCATAGGCTTAGTAATTGACGACCTGTTGAATATACTAACAGAGAATGGATTCACGATTCAGGGATATGCAGATGACCTTGTAATCGCAATCCGAGATATATATGACACAATCATAACCCAATTAATGCAAGAAGGCCTACTACATATTAGCAGCTGGTGCAGAAATAATGGGTAGCAATTAGAACAAAGTAGAAATAGTTCCATTCACTCGGAGAAGAAAACTACATCTGAGAGCACCCTTCAATCAAGCTAGAGCTATTAACCTCTAAACAGAAGTCAAATACTTAGGGGTAATACTAGACAGTAAATTAAACTGGAACTCCCACATAGTCAATGTGAGGAAAAAAGCCATTATGGCTAACCAGAACTCCCGCTGGCTCCTTGGAAGGAACTGGAGTCTTAAACCACGAATGACTCACTGGAGCTACGTAGCAATAATCAGACCTATGGTCGCCTATGCCTCACTGGTTTGGTGTCAAAAACAAATAAGACAGCACAACAACAGCTAGCATAAATCCAGCGGTGAGCATGTCTTAATATAACAATAATAATAATAAGATTTTGCGCGACGGCTGCTCTTGAAGCTCTACTCGGTCTCACACACTTCATTTATAAATACAAAAGGAGCTTTAAGTGCCTTATCAGTCTTCTCACTGAAAATATGCTGTGCACTCAAGTTGATGCAGGGTACCCTCAGAGGATATCCTGAAATCCTTAAGGACCCATGTCTAAACCACTTGATTGAAATTAAAATGGACCTTATACCGACAAAATATAATTTCGACCAGCCGTATATGGTCATATTTAGAAGCAGCGATGATTGGACGAAGAGTGACCCTCAACTTAAAAGATGAGCCCTGGTATACCGATACTTCAAAGACAGTTGGATCCGGAGTGGGTATGGACATTAGTAGACCAATTAGCTCGCACATAACCATTTTTCAAGCAGAAGTTCTTGCTATAAACTTCTGCACCGTTTTGAACAGATAGTCGGGCCCCCCCAAAGGCAATTCAGGCCTACACGTCTGACTCCACATTGATGGAATAACATCAAAAAAAAACCTTTAGAAAATTTTCATAAACAAGTCAAGAAAGTAATAAAGGATACTGAAGAAACAATCTTGTAACATAATAAAAACCCCAAACAACTTTTACCTATGAACCCCAAAATGCCACGCTTATATTCCTTTCCAAAATTACATAAATCAAATATGAATATTAGACCGGTAATATCGTCAGTAGACTCCAGCACCTATAAGATATCAAAATTCCTAATAAACATATTTAAAGACACAACTGGATTCAGGACAAAATACACAATTAAGAACCGAAGAGAATTCCTAACAAGAATTGAAAAACTAGAACTTCCTAAAGAATATACTATGCTATGATTTGATATCACAAACCTATATACAAACGTTCCAACCTCAGTCACGTTACAGATTGTTAAATATATATTGAAAAAAAAATTAACAATAAAACAGACAGTGATAACATATACAAATTATTTGAAATTTGCACAAAACAAAATTTCTGCAGCTTTAACCAACAATATTACACTTACAACCAGGGTCTTCCAATGGGTTCACCTCTTAGTCGTATGCTAGCTGACATTTTTGTCGACAATCTGGAGAATGAAATGATTATTAATACTAGTAACAAAAATCCCCATAAGAACAATATATTACTATGGTAAAGATATGTAGACGATATCTTTGTCATCAAAGATATAACGCATGAATACATTATTAAAGAGCTACATTGTTATATCAACGTTACACGAAAACAACGTTTACATTGGAAACAGAACAACACAATAAAATAAACTTCCTGGACTTGACGTTAAAAAAGACAAATGATGGAATACATATGGATATTTATAGAAAAAAGACACAAATGGATATAACTATCCCAGAACACTCACAACATGACTACACACATAAATTGTATAAACCTTCAGAGCATACATTGACAGAATCTTCGATATAAACTGGGAGAGGACGAAATAAGAAAAGAAACAGAAATAATAAAACAAATAGGTAGAAATAACAGATATCACCCCGAAGTTATAGATAAAATCATAGAAAACAAAAGAACAAAATAACACGTAATAACTTGACAACATTAAACATACAACAAGAAAACAAAGAAAAAACATACAGAACTATAACCCATCAAGGAGACATAAACAATAAAATAGGTAAGATCTTTAAGAAACATAACAACAATAACTTCCAAGAGCAATAACACAATAAACCAACTGTTGATGAACAATAAGGACAAGATAAACAAACTAGACAGTAATGGTGTTTACAAACTTATTTGTGAAACTTCCCAAGCAATTTATATAGGTGAGACGGGAAGATCTTTAAAAACGAGGATTAGAGAGCACAAGAACAGAGACAGATCCAAGTTTGTCATACCACGGTTGCAGTATGATCATCGCAACATTCTGGGTACCCTGGCAACCAACATTCCTCTTTTCCTTACTGTATCCCTTTCATTTTATTATTCTCCTTACCTCCCAATTAATTGTTTCCTCTTTTACAACACAATTTCTTAAAAAGCCATGGATAAATTTAAATTTAAATTTTACGACTAACTTCGTTGCCATTCGTTTCATGCCGGGCGGGCCGGGCGTGGCCGCAGGAGAGACATCAACAACAAGGTGACCTTTAGAAGTCAAACGAAAAGAATAACATATAATAACGTTAGTTTTTTAAGAAAAAAGTGTTAAAATACATATGTTTTTGAGGGAAAAACCAACAGCACAAAAAGACCTTTGAGACAAAAGAAATATGTGCTTAAAAATATACAATTTCAACGTAAGTTATAACAAACAAACATTTTTACGAAAACAGATCTAATATATTTTTTAAAGTTAAGTTTTGATTTGTAAATGTAATTCAATTAGTTTTCTCTTTAATGTAATAGGTGGCATGCTCCTGAAGATGAATGTAAAAAACATTTGAAACCGGTAGAGCCAAAAATAAATAACCATCCATCTAGTAAAAAATAAACATTGTTTTATTATCTTTTAACATAATACCTAAATATTAATATTAACTGTACTACATTCAGAAAAAAATCCTCTTTGAGAGATTGCTGTTTGAAAAAATATAAATCTTTAGACTCGTTTCAGGGATTTTTCCATATACCGTTTACAATGATTTTATGGATTTTATACTACTATTTTACACTACTTTACGGACGCACTGTATATTCAAAAGGGGTTTCGAGATTTTATTACATTAACAACAAAATAAAAAAAAGGTAACTCGATAAAATAAAAATTAAATGTGAAAAACCAAAAAATCATTCTTTTGAAGTAATTCATATACTACTTATTATATTATTTATTTATTACGTACTTGTAAATGTAAGGTCCTACTTCGCGAACAATAGGTGTTGCTCCATTCATGATATCGTCTACATTATGTACCTTAAAGACGTATACTTTGAAATTAATATCCATTGGAGTAGAAACCCATCTATCAAATTGTTCAGTACCTTGTTTTAACCGCAACAGCTATAAAAATTATAAATATAAATTGCTTACAAAATAATCACTATACAAAATTCGATGAATTCGATAAAACAAAAATATATTAGTCAAACTTTATTTCTTTTTATTACCTACCTCAATGAGTTCTTCTGAAATAGTAGATTCATCTTCTATATTAGAATTAACAATCGCGATGTTAAACAAGAATGCTATTGCAATATTTCGCAACCACATCATTATGCTAGAAGCAATTGAAGGAACTGTGAGATGTGTTAATTTATCATCGGGTTATTACAGTATAATAAAGAACTATCTGTTTTGATTAATATTATCATTAAGTTGTTAAGTTGTTAAGTTGTTGATTGTTTAAAATGGTGGTGTAAGCAAAACAAATTTTATTAATACACCAGTAAGCAGGACAATAAAAGTATGGATACATGATTTAATTGTTTTATTTACTTTAATTTAAATTAAAAATATATAAATAACTAAAAACTTCATAAAAAAACATTTGTTTTAAAATATTTTATTTTCAAACGCAGTTAAAACGCAGGTGTCGTTATTTTAGAAAAACATTTATACATTTCAAAATTTTTCTACCAAAAAGATTCATAAGTTAAACCAAACAATTTAGTTTACACTAAAAATTTTTCCTCGTCATTCAAGAATGTTTCGATTACGTTAAAAGTAAATTTTTCCTTGGGTGTAACAATGAGAAAATTAATTTTTATTTTATTTTTTATCTTACCTAAGATCTTATTTTCTTCTTCCCTATTGGTTAGTGTAAGGGTTGGTAAATGTATCGTTTCTGTTTTCATTTTCGTGTTCTTTTCTTTTTAGGAGTTCCATGAGATCCTTTCTTAAACCACCTTCCTCCGGCATTCCAATCACATTTTCCATATCTAGGGCTATTTTAGGTAGGTTTAATTGACATGTTGGTATTGAGTACTTGTGTCCCTTATTGAGAAGATCTTGTTTTTTTTTGGTAAATTGTATGTTGGATAGATAGATATTCGTTGGTGAAATTTGTGTTGTGTACCATGCATGACTGCAATGACTATTATCGGTGGTGTTGTTTCGCTTTCCATTTTTTTCATTCAAAAAAATGGTTTTATGTCTTGCTTTTTAACCATTGTACAGGATGTCCCATAGGTTGTGGTATAGACTTTTGACGTCCAAATTTCAAGATAGAAACTCCAAATTCGATATGTATTAAGTCACCCTACTTGGCCAGGTGGTGATCATGTTAAATACATTTTTTATTGCACGGTTTACGAATAATTTGCAAAAATTTTAATAATGACGAAATTTATGATTTTATTTTTTACGATTCTGATACCATATGATGTGTGAGTCATAGTAAAGTAAATTCACACCAAAAAATTTCCGATTTATTCATTATACTCACGAATCAATTTATCTGCGTTATGAATGCTGCTCTTAGTGGTATTATAATCCAAAATTACGGTTGGTTTCCGATGATCCTTTTCAAATACCTTTTCATCATGATGTTTAGATGATAACACATGAATCATTCTCTGTATGCAATGTTATGCTAGCATCGTAATATTTTGCGTTCACTTTACCGGTGTTTTCAGTTCTTGTGGAATATTTTTTGCACAGTTCCAAGA
This sequence comes from Onthophagus taurus, assembly GCF_036711975.1. NCBI lineage: Eukaryota > Metazoa > Arthropoda > Insecta > Coleoptera > Scarabaeidae > Onthophagus > Onthophagus taurus. The sequence goes on from NC_091966.1 coordinate 28,547,771, forward strand.
ATAGTATTTTGTGTAATAAGTAAAATAAGTCTTAAACTAAGATTAGAACTAAAACTAGAACTAACACTAGAAACTTTCGGGTTTTGCCGTGCGTCTTTTAATAAAAGGTTTGACATTTCGGATGCCATGTTGCAACCTTCTTCAGAAACTTCCGTGGCATCCGAAACGTCAAACCTTTTATTAAAAGACGCACGGCAAAACCCGAAAGTTTCTAGTGTTAGTTCTAGTTTTAGTTCTAATCTTAGTTTAATTCACACCGGCCCGGCCGTGAAAGCCTTCGTACTTATAAAATAAGTCTGTTATCACACTTCGTACTGTTTTGTATAGGAGTATCAAAATATTTTTCACCACACCTTCATCTTGTTTTCCTGTATAAGCTTGCATGTTATAAAGGTACGATGTCTTTATGTCCAGAAATGAAACTATCGGTGTCTCGATTGTTCTCGATTATTAACATCACATGCAGTATAATAGGCTGTCGATAGTTGTTGAAGTATTTACCAAATAATTATCTAATTGGTGCTAATTTATCCTGCTATTTTCCTTGGCGGGTGTATAACTTTGTAGTTAAATCAGTCCAATTGATTCATCTGGTCTCCACATTTCTGCAGTATTTTTGTTTCTGCAATGTAACACACTTGGTGATATAAGGTGATATACTCCTATAACCTACTTTCACCGTTTTAATGCAAGGCTAGCATTTTCCTGGATTTATTTTCATTATATAGTTTGTAAACTCTAATGACTGCTTGATTTGTAATCTTGCATAAAAATTTCTTGATGAAGAAATAAAGTGAAATATTCAGAATACTATCAATGGCGTTCGATATTAACATAAGACCAGATTAGTATGTTACATTATTTTAACGATAACGACGATATCGTTATTCAATAGAATACTATCCTCAACTTCTTCTTCTATGTATTTAATTGTTCTAACTTTTTTTAACAGGGCGGCAGCTGCGTGGGCCAGGTTTTCAGCCTCACAACTTATTTCGAGCCTGGTTTTCAAAACTAGGAGAAGACATCTGCCGTCTACTGCTTTTTAAGTTCCTAAGTGAAATCCCTTGTAAGACACTAGGCTTGCTGCTGAATAACATTCTCATTGATAGGTCCTTCCTGGTCATTTAGGAACAAACACAAACCTACACAATAATATCAAATAACGGATTACCACAAGGATCTGTCCTTGCGCCAATTCATTCAAACATAAAAGAATTGTGAAGGAGAAGAAGGGAAATCTGACCATCGATCTGGTTGTGATGGGCGAGTATTACAGAAAAACTATTGACACCTAATCCAAACGAAACACAGTACATATACATCCAGTTTAAAAACAAATAGCCTATACATCAGCTGGATATTTGATTTGGTGGGCACCCTATGGCGTAAAAAACAGGATCTATACGTACCATATCGCTCACACCTGAAAAAACTATACATAGTGTACGTACAAGAAACAATATCGTTTAAAAACTATATGGTATGACGTGGAGATCAACAGCTGTAACCCTGCGATGCTCGGCCCTAAGATTTGTCTACAGTGTTGCCGAGCACTGGTCACCCGTTTGGCTGAAATGTCGGTACATCAACAGCTAAGATGCCCAACTCCACCATGCAATCCAATCACATTCTGTATAAAAACTACTTCCATACACTGGCTTCTTGCGCTCAGCCACGCTCCGCTACTTAAGCTAAGAAAACAGAATGCTTAGGCCTGAGATTATCAAACAATATTGTACACTGGACAATTCTCAATTCATAACTACACCGAAGCAGCTTCATTAACCAGGCTCAAGTAATAATAATAATAGTAGCTAAGTGACCACTGTGAGCCGACACCTGAACATATCTAGCAAGCCAGTTGAGTTTAACTTGCCCTGCCACACCTAGAAAACTGCTAACAGGATTTGAAGAAGCCACGACTGATGCATATACTCATTCCATAAACGGGACATGGGACCCGGGGCTTTGTGTGTTACTACGCTATGGAGAACTGGGCCATTGGATGACTTTTTCAACCTGCTGTGAGTGCTAATCGAATGGACTGACAACTTGACAATCATCATATAGCTGTTCGTCTACTTTATGTTAACTATACATGCGTTATATTTTGTTTTATTCTATCTAATCTCTATATGTCCCTTAAATGTTTATTTTATTGGAACTTCTCAAGAATCGGATTATCGCTCTTCGGAATCTCATGACAACTGGCTCAATAGTCTTATCCCCTGACTCGATAGTGCTGCAAGGGGGAATCCCACATTTCGACTATCCTGTGCTTCAGCCGCCTCAAATGAATTACTTGGACACCACGGTTTCATATGGTCAACACTGCTGGATCGTACCAGTCTGGACCAACACTTCTAACAACGCGGAAATTTGGCCAACAGTTTAGATTCGATTTGAGACTGTGTTTTCTTGATGACAGAAATGTGAATAATTTCGTACATTACTCGTATATTTAAAAGAAAATTTAAAAAACACACAAAAACTAACGACAAAAATAGATTAATAACTAATTTATTAATTTATTGGAATTAAATGTCACATAATAAAAATATCTACACAGTATCAAACTCAAACTATTACTATTCGCTATTATAACTTAAGAGTAAGTTATTAGAAATAGTATTTATGATCTCTAGCACCTTCTGAAGAAAAATCCACCAAAACCACCGATGAACAAAACTATTCCAACTGCAAGCAAAGTGTAAGTTACCGCGTCCAATGCAACGAGTTTACTGAGGTAATCGTCTTTTAATTTTTCTACCAAATCATCCGATAAATCTACACTCTAAAAATAAATATAATAAAAAAATATAGTATTGGATCAAATATTTTTAAAACTAATTTTTACTTCTTCAACCCATAATACTGGAAACATTGATGGAGTTACATCTACTGTTAAGTCAAAATCGCGTAGTGGACGTACCACCATATTGAACTGTATTCGTTTAGCTCCTTGCAAAGGGGTACCAGTTCCCTATAATTAAATTAGACATTTTTCATAACTGAAAAAAGAAATTTGGGCTAAAATTATCTTACGGGTTCAATCATTACAAAAGTGCTGTGTTCGTCTTCATCGGCTAACAATCCTTCAACAGTTTCTGTGTAATCTTTTGCCCAAAGAAAATGTGGGAAGGATACAACCACTGGGGCTCCTTTAAATAAGTATTTCAAAAATTAAAACATTAAAAATAGAAATAAGTAAATTTTATATTTACCAGTACATGTTCTCATGTCAGCAAACCCTTCTGGGAAACACTCATATTCTCCGTTCAAGTCTTTAGTACCTTTTGTACAATAACAGTCTCCATTTCCAACGTTTGTGAAGGTGTTTGTCTCCAATTTAGCCACGTTACCGTCAATACCCTCATAAGAAGAACTGTATTTAGTCCGCAATTTTACTATCTTGCAAATATCAGAATTGAAAATTTCGAATTCACTGGTATCGTTATTGAAAGGTGGATAAATGGAGGAATCCCTTCCACGAATTTTATTGCATGTGTTTTCTCCGATTTCATTCCAACTGGAAATGTATTCAACGCCATTCCAACTTTGAATAGCTCCAATTTGATGAACGTCATTGTTTCCCGCGTTGATAATGTAAGGTCCATCGGCGTTTACAGATTTCTAAATCAGAAAAATATTGTAATCGTGTTGAAATTTTAAGTTCTTAATAAGGTCTTACGTGTTTGAAGAAAGAGAATACAATTGCATTGTCAGAGTCAACAACAAGCGTCGGACTAGACTCGGCTTGAGTGCGAACATCTTTACATGCGGATCTAGCTATATTGTACTCTACTCCTACCATATCACTTGGAATACAAAATTTATAACCGTCAAAAAGAAGATTTTTTACTTTGATTGTGTGGAAAATCGATGGTGAGTCTTGGAACATTTTATTCCATACTCTATTAAGTGTTAAGCTGGCGGCATCTTCACCAATTTGTAAGACACCCTAAACTCAGAATTTAATTCAATAAATAATATTAATAAGGTAGTGGTCGTATTTACTTGTAATGCCACGTTTAGAACTGTTACATCATCATTTTCAGTTCCTTCGGATGCGTCTGCGTCAAACTCAAATTCTAAGTTTTGCGTATATTCTAATGTGTCGGTTTCTGTGTTTACGTTTAAAACATCTTTTTTTCGATGTTGCCTAAAGTTTTTAAATCAATGATTGAACGTTTTAAAAAGGAAGCATTAAATTACTTGTAAACATATGGTCCCAATTCCTTAAGAATTGGTTTACTTCCTCTTAAAATATCATCTGGATTCTCCACGTTGAAAATATATACCTTGAATGAAAATGGCACCGGTGTTGTTACCCATCGATCAAATTGTTCTAAACCTTCTTCAAGTCGAACACTCTAAAATAACATCAAAACGCAATTAGTTAATGAATTTCGTATATAGATATATTACTAAACTCATTGATATCTTGGTGGTTGATAAAATATTTCTTATACGTATAATTTAAGACAAAACGTTAGTCAATTGTAATTAAAAAATACCTAATTGATGATTAATATTGAAAGAAATCATACGTCCTTTTATCAGATTAAAATAATTCGATATCTGATAAAGCATGTGATTCCAGACAAAATATACTTAAAACTTTGTACATTGGAATAGTACTTAAAAAGTTTGGTTTAATCAATTTACAAATCTTTAACAGAATTAACGAATGAAAAACTGTAAAAAATGAAATTTTTTTTGTTTTTTAAATTATTTTTTATTTAATATTTTATCATGAAATATGTTTATAACAGAAATTACTAAAATAGAATTAATTTGAATTTGAAATTAAACTTTAGTAACAGTCAGAAGGCTTTCGCGGCCAGTTTTATCAGAAATAGATAAATCCAGAAATTTTTAGGTTTGAAGTAATCAATTTAGTTGTTAATTAAAATTTCTAGATATGTCCCTAAAGTTTAATAAACTTCAAATATTTTAAATTATTTTAAAATATACGTACCTCAATAATTTCATCGTCAACTATAGGAGGAAACACAACATATCCTAAGATTGGTCCCAAAACTACAAGAACAAGTCCAAAAATACCGAGCACCAGTAGGGTAATATTACAACAACCTAAGCTCATTTTGCTACGACCAGATCACCACTTTTGAGTGCTTACCAAACTGTTGCCTTGATATAACACACATGATTGAGATAAATTATCTTTCGAGATAGAATGGTTTATTGTATATGTATTGGCAGATATTTGATGCTGTAATACGGCAATTTGATAATCGTCAACGAGCTAAATATAATAATTATATTATACCAATTTTGGTTATTTGCGCTGATAACCATCGGTTTGGATTATTTATTTTAGGTAAACCTAAAAAATACTTGTTAGATTCCCTGCATAATTTAAAATGTGTTGACTTAGGACAATCAGTGCTGTCCATGATTAGATTAGACGTTAAAATATAAACAACCGCATCTCTTTTTTTATCGAAACAGGTGCACCAATAAATCATCATGTAGTTATTAACATTTTCTTGTGTCATGCAGTGTTCTCCAAAAAGTAAACAACACCCATTTTATTTCTGTTTCATTATATCAACGTTTCTGAAATTTAGCTTATATGGGAGGCTCATACCGATCTTTCGATCTAAGATATTTTCAAGATGGTGGCCACTTCCGGTCCCCCGGAAGTAGACCTCAACTTCGTTATTTTAAATGGAATGCTATAATTTTTATTGCACCTTTTAACACGTTCGCTGCCGACTACGAGTTAACTCGTATCTAAACCATGGTTAACGGAGTCGCTCGGCAGCGAACGTGTTAATTGTATGCGAAAAAATATGTTGACTTTGATAAATGTTACTGGTACCTAGCATTTTTCGTTTTCGAGTTATTTTGATTTTACGTTTTTGTTTGGTAAATTTCACCATGCTTTTAAAACCCCATATCTCAGCCAATATTCATTCAAGAAAGCTCTAACTTGGTATGATTACTCTTCAGATGATATCAAATAGATTGGCATTTGTTGTATCAGAGTATCTTATACAGGTTGGTCAAAAATTGAATAAAAACTTCAAGGATTTGTATACTGTGAAAATCCTGTTGAGTTGTAATGTTTGGAGCTACTATTGCTCTTTGCATATCTTATTTAATTCCAAAATTTTTAAAAATTTTAAAATGTTGCCCTTTTGGCAGACACTGTAGATCGGAAGTACCAAAGAATAAAACTTGTCATACTTATTACTAATCCACAAGACAGGGGAAAAGAATAAATGCGACAATTATAGAAGAATATCGGTAACCAATACTATCAATAGAACTTATGGAAGGATACTTAAAAACAGAATAAAAGAATACAGTGCAATGGAAGTAGATAAGCAAGCCGGCTTCTGAGCAGCGAGATCAGAGAGATAGAGGAATAGATATAGAAAATACCTTAACTTTACAATAAAAAATACAGTTTAAAATTTATTTAGAAAGCGCATTACTAAGATGGAAAAGGAAATGGTAAAGAATAGGCGTACATATGGATAGTGTTGTGATTTAATAATGCTGAATATATGCCACGCAACCTAATTGAAGAGTATAACAAATGGGGCTTAGAGGTTAGTTTGCAAAAAACTGAATATATATGTATTGGAGGAAAAAGATCTGCCTATCTCAAACAAACAAAACATCAAATATTGCAGCTCATACTTGTGCGTAAAAATATCGAGGGAGGGAATACGTGACGAGGCGGTAGCCGAAAGAAGTTTGCAAAGTAGCTGCTAAACAGTATACTGAATATATAGACATATGCACATAAACGCTGCCAAACTAAAACGACATAAACGAAATGGTTCAATCAAAATGGTATTTTGACTTCTACAACCAACAGTTAAATCCACATAACCGCAAACAAACTGCAATTGCTGAAATATTGGTTTAAAGTTTGTGCAAATTCCTGCTTCAATACGACGCCGCGCCGACGTGATAAAACTTTTTTGTGTTTCCTGCAAAATCCAGTAAATCGTTTATACACGTTTATATAAACGGAAACACACACAGAACATACAACTCAATAATTAGATGCATAATAACTTATAGCTGTGAAGAGTGGTCTATAAAGGATAAGACAGAAAGCTACAGAAATGGATTACTGGAGAAGAGCTACTAGAAAATCTAGACTGGAAAGGATTAGAAATGAAGACATAAGGAATACAATGAAAGTAAAACATGATATTGTAAATTAACTTAGCATTCAATGCAAAATGTAATAATTTTTTCATGATTTCATTCATGCTTAGCGTCCTACACTCAGCAGTTTTGTAAAATTTTCAATCCCACAATACCTAAAAGTACTTTGTGAATCAGCAGTTTTTCATCATCATCAGGACACATGAACATTGATGGTAAGCCATCCCCACGTACTTATGATGTGGCAATGCCAATCGTCGCAGTGTTCTACGGTGTAATATCTAGCAGATAGGGATGACATCTGGGATTACGTACCTTGGTGACTTTTTTAAGATTTTTATATTGGAAAAGTTGTGTTTATCATAATGATCAAAGAGGAGGCAAAAATGTATGAAATAGAAATGTGAAATCCCTATTAATTAGTATTAATACTGATAGCGATACAAGCACAGCTGAGAAATCGTATCATAATAATTTGATATAGGGTGACAGATGCAATTGTTGATTTTAGATGTTTAACTTGAATAAATATTAAAATATTTAACCAGTCACCTACGATAATAGTTATGTTGATTAACTGGGCTCGTCGCATAATCTTAAAGATAATCTAGCAGTTCCTACAATTGAGAAGTACCTGAAAGTTCCTGTTCAAAATATTATATACTTCTGGTTTAAAAAACATTAAAGGACACACAGAAACAAGAAAGGCATTTGAACCAGCCAATAATATAGAATGGTATTTAACAATATTAAGTTTAACAGAAACAAGTAGATAATGAAAAAGTGGGTACAATAGTACCTAATATGGCATTACCAAATATGAATGAGATATGTGAAAGCCTTCGTGCTTATATGAATGAGAAATCCAAAGATATATACAAAGATTTTAATGATGTAGATCATTTTGTCTCAAATTTATCTCAGAATACTGAACCTTCAACATAAATAAAAGTAACTCAAATTTTGTAAATGCATCAAGTGCTTGTTGTTAATGCTTCAAGGTCATTAATGCTAGGAACTCTAACATAAGATAAGCTTTTGTAGGGCTTACGCCCTATTTACAGTAATTTTGTTACTATGTACTTACCCAAATTCTGGGAATTAGTCTGCACCAGCAACTCCAGGGTGTGTAACTTCCCATTATCATTAGAATCTAAACTTTACAAGAAACCACACTAGGAAATAATGTAATAACGATTACTTTTTACACAACATTGATCAAGATTTCAATTATTCCATGGGAAAGGTATTAGATTTGGGAATAAAACACATCTCCTTTTATATTCCTTTAATTTCAATAAAATAATATTTTAGTGTACTTATAAGTTGCATCAAATTTAAATGAGTTTCAAGAGGTATTGTACATAAATTTAGTATGGGAGATAAATGCACGGACGTTTATGCACGGAAATTAAAGTAAATCACATTATAGACAATAGTTGATATTAACGATTGTATTATTTGTTAATCAGATAAGAAAATCCTATTTAAGTGGATTGTTAAGTGTCAATGACTCAAACTATACACGTGTGATATATAAAATACGTCCTTATTTTAAAAGATAAGGTATATCAAATTGAGTACGGTCTCGCTATATCTAATGAATAGATCAAAAATGATACAATTTACATTGATGCAGTAATGGATCACATTTACGTCCACTTCTACATAGTGATATCAATCCACTTTCAACATGTCCATGTTTAAATCCACCAGAGTTAATTAATAAGCATCAACAGCCGTCGTTTTCACGTCTGACTGAACCTTCAAAATTTAGTGTGGTATTTATATGATGTCATATTCGTATGTTAAATTTATCATAATGAAAAACACAAATTGTTTACCAACTACAACGAGCAATAAATATATGACATCCAGATGTGATAACATATTTGTGTATTATAACGATATTCCCAAGCTAATGGACATAGGATATATTACACAAACGTGGTGTTTCTTTATTTTCTCGTCTAAACCACCATTAAGTCCAGATAACGAACTAATAAATATAATCCAAAAAACATTATTTATTGGAATAAATACAAGCAAAAATTAATTTTTAATTAGTATCACTTTTCGATGAGTTTTCGTTCTTAAGTGGTGCTATTGCTTTAGTGGTTCTAGTTACAATTTCTGTTATCGATAGTTGTGTTCCAGATTTTATAAGGCTGTTACATAATTCTGTCATCACTAGGATCATGCATATGAAAATGATCGTTCAATTCAGCTGCCAGCTGTAGTCCCTCTTGATTACATCTGTGGTAAGGGAGGAAATCTCGTCGTCAGTTTCACTGGATTCTTTGACACCGGGTATCTGAAGCGCAAAATTAATGATTTTCATCATTGGTAAGTGTTTTATCCACTAGTAAAAGGTTGCAATAATTCCTTGGTCCAGTGGTTGTATCAAGGAAGTGGTGTTTGTCGAAAGGAGACAAAATTCAACATTTAGGTACTCTATATGTAGATGACTAGTTGCATTGTCTATAGTTTACATAACCTTCTATTCAAGGCCTTTATCATTCATATAGTCCCGAAATTCTGGAACTAAATATTTACGAAACCGTTCATTAAAAGCTTCAAACCTCTGATATACATACTTTTTTACACTTTAGAGCTCGATTTACAAGTAACGTTTTTATATACCTGTCTTCTGACGCATTAGAACACAATAAAAAAGCCACGCGGTCTTTAACTACTACCCTATCAATGTTTTCTGGAATTTAGCTGTGAAAACGTTTCCAAAAATTTTCACAAATTTTGCAGATAATTGCAGCGCGTGTTTTAAAAAACCATTCATCCATCCCATATTTGCAGAAAATTCAAATTTGATTCTTTTCTGGGCTGACAGTTGTGGTTCCATTTCTTTAATCTGGTTGTAGATTCTTAATGCCATCTCCTTGATATTATTTCCACAAACTGGTATTCGTTTTTGAGACATATCCATATTACCAGAGCCTTTTCTATTTTCAGATTTACAAAGTTTCTTGTGTATGATGCTATATGGACACTTAATTTTATCCCAGCGATAACAAATTTTCTAATCGCGTCATTACTTTTCTTTTTAGTTCTTAATGTGGATTCTCTGAAACCGAAACGTTGTCCTACTAGGCACCTAAATATTTATTATTATGTGGTGAGAGGATATAAAATTATTGATATCGTACAGTATTACTGTACGGATCAGAAACCTGCTGATTGTTCAGCACATCATTGGACAATAGAATAAATGCATTTGAAATGTATGTATACCGACGAATCTTAAAAATCTCCTGGATGGAGAAAATATCCAATGAAACAGTGCTCAACGGAATGGATAAGGAGAAAGAATTGCCGAGAACAATAAAGTAGCGTAAATTACATTATATAGGACACATAATGATAGGCGAAAGATATCATGTTCTCCATTTAATCATAGAAGGCAAAATAGAGGGAAAAAGATCTGTGGGAAGACTCCAAAACTCATGGCTGAAAGGTCTGCGACGTTGGTTTAGTCGCTCGTTCATAGAGGTATTCCGGGCGCAACCTCAAAAATCATCATCGCTAATTGGATCACCGACCTTCGAAAGGAGAGGGCGTAATAAGAAGAAGAATCCTAACCCAGTTGAAAATATTTCTTCAGCATCGTTAGCTGCTGCTCTCACTTACAATTAGTAACAATAACGAGGAATCAACACTGGCTACTATATAGTCTAGAATACATATCTCGTAATACATCAGATTTGTTACGAAATGCAAAAAGACAATCTTTCGGTTGCATTCCACAACAAATTTCTAAATTTCAAACGTAGTAGGTTTCATAAAATTGATTTATGTAGTGCATAATTATATTATCTCGTACAAAACATTGCCACGCTTCCATCGCAGTTTTTGTTGTCTTTGCTGAAACATTAACTTGACCAACATTGTTGATGATGTTCCACTTGCGTGAGTAGACATTGACTTTTCTTTTTTTTTGATAAAAAAATCGCCATGGTTATCTAATTCTTCGACATTATCCATACTTTAATCCGACTCTGAATCACTGTTCCTGGTTTCAAACATGCTTTCAACGACATCATCTTCGTCACTTGCAATTGATTCGTCTTCATCATTTTCGTCCTCGGAATCAAACAGGTGCCTTTGAAATTCATCTATGTCTCTGGTATTGTTCAAGTTGTATGATGGCTTTGAAAGCGACATGATAGTAAAACAAACTTTTATTTGCTCACCTAAAATTTTCTACATTTATTCGTATTATCTCGAAAATATCACAATTTTTATACTAATTTTATAAGAAAATAAACAATAAATAGTTACAGATTATGAACAATTATGCAAAATATCTGTTATGTAAGTTACGAAAAAGATTAAAATCTATCTGTGCCAAAAGTCAAGACTCAACTCAACTTAGAGATCGATATCTTCGCAATCGTTCGATAAAGAAATAGCGGTAAAGTTTGATGTAATCACTGAAGTCTTAACTGAAAAGCGAGTTAACTGAAAAAAGTACACCATTTTTGAGGGTGTCGGCAACTTTGTCCACTTTGAAGGAACTGCGGAAGAAATGGAACATCTTAATGTTGGTACACACAAGGCAGATTTTTTAAACTCTTTACTAATTTATAGAAATACAGAATATAGAATCTTTTATAGAGACGAAACTTGGTGTGGGGTAAATCAAGCAAAAAGTTTTGGATAGGTAGGAAGAGTAACTCCTGAGAATGTAGACAGTCTTGACGAACATCGTGGTGGTGTTCAATACGTTAATGGCGATTATTATAGAGGTGGGATAAAAAGACCATCGGGCACGGCCATGAAATCATTGTTTTACAAATTGGCAGCAAGGATGGTCTACTGGGTGCAGAAAAAAATGTTTTATTGGTGAAAAAAGAAGGCTAACGCTGATTATCACCAAGAAATGAGTCAACAACATTATGTTGTCCATAAGTTCTGCGAGATCTGTTATTGTGGTACACCAAGCTCCAAAACATACTACGTTGAATCCTAATTTTAGAAATCTAACTACCATATGGATAATAGGCGCCAGACTACAGCTTTTACAACTGTCACGCCCTCATCAATATCAGAGACGTTATCTGTTTGAATTCTTTGGTACAACAAATTAAGGACAGCGAATTTAACGTAGTTGAATTAATATGAACATACTTTAAAAATAAAGTCTTCAAGGAACAACAACACCTAAAATTAACGACGTTTTCAACTAGTATCGAGATGCAATTAATTCAAAAAAATATAAAAATTAAATTAAAAATTGGGTCCAACATTCAAGCAGGGAGTAGTATCGTGCATCAAATCTGTAAGTGGATTGTACAAAAACTTTAATTGGATGCACATATTATTGTCATCCATTGAGCACAAAATTGCTAACCGGGATACCACATTTCGAAAGGCAATTCCTGCTCTAACCCTAGGGTATCTGGCTACTGGCGATTCTTATTCCAGTCTTCAATACTTATTTAAAATATCAAAGCGAGCAATCAGATTTTCATTTTCTCCCTCCTCAGGGCTACTAAGAGGTAATCTATTTTCTTTTTGCATTCATCAACAAATAGATAAGACCAATTTGTGTTGCAATATCTTCCCACGCATCTTGTTTCCCAAATTTGTTGAAATGGTTCGGATATTTCGGATCCGAAACGATTTTATACCTCCAGTAAGTATCGATAAAATATATAGTTTCATCTTTACTCCACTCCATTTGCACAACACAACGTCGAGTCGCGAGTGAAAAGAGAGCTCGTACCACAGAATAACTAGAAGTGAAACATAAGTATTCCGCCAAATCTGACGCCATATTATAGCGAGTTGCCAAGGTGTGCTGCTATTGGTGATAAAGATTTGGCGGAATACCGCCAGTGTCATTTCTATGTTTTAATCTGTGTAAATAGGGGATTAATCAGACTGGTTGCTTATCTTTGTATCATGTTTTAAATGTTTAAATGTATACCCACCTTAATAGGATTATGTTAAACGTTGATAAAACCGTCGAACATTGCCGGCTAGTTTCACAGAACAATTTGTATTTGCGCAATACACACGATTTCTTAGTTTGGTATTAGATAACAGGCTCTTTTTTGATAATCACATAGAAACTGTGTGCAAGAAAATGAACTCAGCCTATTATACAATTTTGAAATTAAAAAAAAGTATGGATAAAAATTCGCTATTAAATTTAACACACATCACATTTATTTAGTGAAGGCTTTGGTTTATGTAAAGACTAATATAACCCGTTTATTTAATTTTTACTCACATATGATACCAGTGGTGGAGATAACCTGGTTAAGACACTCAGGGATAAGACACTGAAAAATGTAAATCAACTATTCAAAGTTTTTATTCATTGGTACAAAACCAACTTTATCCTGCATAATGGTACAAGACCAACTTTCTGTCATATTAGTGTAAAACCATATAGCAATTAGGTAGTAATTACTAGGGCACGGAACTTTTGTAACGGAACGATACGATTTACCCCCACCATTTGTTCTCCTAGAAAACAAGGCGGTGGCGTCAAGTCAACTCACCTCATCGGTTGTTGTTGACGACCGACAATCGGTTTATTACACGTCAGTGTCAACTGTCAGTACGATTAAAAAATATTTAAAAAAAATATATTTTATAACTTTAATTCAAAAAAACATGATCCGATTTGTAATATCAATCACAAATCGGATACGGATATAAAAAAATTGTTGTTAACGCATACTGAAACAACCATCCCTAAATTTTCTTCTGTAAATGACGTTCTAGTTGACGTTAAAATGAGTTTGTACCTAGAAAATAATCTTTCAACATCACAACTTGTAAATAGAGCATAAATAAAATACTGTGCTATTGAACCATATTTTTCCTTAAGAGTTAAAGGTATATTGTTTTCGGCAATTTGTTGAACAATTCTCAAATCCAAACAACAATTTTACCACAAAGGGAAACTAAAAACAATTCTTAAAAAAAAAACAATAATACGAACTCAAACAGAACTCCAACTTCCAATTAAAGGTAACTAACGAAAGATAAATAGCAAATTTGACGAAATTATGCGGATGAAAAGCGTCGAATACTGCACATTTGGACAACAGTGAAATCGTACTGACAGTTGACAATGTTGACATTGATGCGCAATAAAAAACCGATCGTCGGTCGTCAATAACAACCGATCATTTTCTAGGAGAACAAGTGGAGGGGGTAAATCGTATCGTACCGTTACAAAAGTTCCGGGCCCTAGTAATTACTGTCCGAACCCGCCTACTATAATCAAAATATTGAACTTTAGCGCTTACTATTTTGGAATTGAAAAATAACGCTTATTTTCCCCAAATACACCATGCGTGCAATACATCATTGGAAAGCTAAAAATATGCTCTTTTCAGTAACAACATAATCTACTATAGTTTGTATTTAAAAAAATACAACTTTGTGTTGTATCTCTAAAATCATCAAATATTTTTAAAATTTTTCAACGGTAGTATATTCTACTTAAAAAAGTGTCTTAAGAACGTATCAACTCCATTTCTCTAATTTCAAAAATAAACGAAATATGAGCATTTTTTGAAATCACGAAAATTTGACTTTTTGGCTATAACTTAAAAACAAAAGAAGGTAGAGGTTTGGTGTTTGCAGAATTGGGTTAGTATCGAAAAAAAAGACCGGGACATGGCACCTACTTTTTTCGTATCTCTTATAGTTTCTGAGATAGCCTATAATAACACCCAAATTTGCCCACCCTGTACACTGACTTGTCACATCTACTTATGTAGCCCACGTGGTTGAATAGATATTATTATTATTATTAACTATGACAATAATTAATTATGGATACACAGAAAAAGCTATAATAAACACTAATCAATAATTGAACTAGAACTAAAATTAACAGTAGACTAGAAATAACACTAGACCTAGAACTAGAAACCTTCGGGTTAAGCCGTGAGTCTTTTGAAAAAGTGTTTGACGTTGCGGATGTCATGCTATTACAGTTAAAAAAAAACACTTTGTGCCACTTTTCCAAAAGACCAACGGCTTAACACGAATATTTGTAGATCTAGATCTAGTGTAAGTTCTAGTTTTAGTTTAATTAACACCGGCCGTGAAACCGTTCGTACTTATTCTAATCAACAATAATATTAACAGTTATTATTGTTTGATAATAAACATTGTGTTTTACAGTTATTATCAAACTAATAACTAGAGTCCGGAATTTTATGCACAAAATTTATGCAAAATATGCGCATATATATAGAGTAAATATAAGAAAATATGCAAATTTCATATAAAAATATGCAAAGTTTATGTTAATATATGCATGCATTTTGTACTAATGTTAAAATAATATATTAATTTATATATAAAGTCGGTATTTTTTTAATAGGTTCAATTCAAAATAACATCTAAACATTTAAAAACTCTATTTTATTAAAATAAAAAAAAATACAACTAAATAAAATATATTTATAAACAGGCAACTACAAACTTCAGCATACATAAAAATCGATGTATATATAAATATTTAAATACCTGCAGTAATGTTATAGTTTACAATTATATATTTTTCAATGTTCTCAACTAAGAAGTTACGTCGTCTACCAGACAGTATCTGTTTGTAGCTCGAGAAACTCCTCTCTACATCTACAGATGTTATGGGTGCATATTTAAAGTTACTAATTAAATTTGGCGCAATATTAACCTGATCGCTTAAATATCCACTCATTATTTTAGTCGCCTTTGATAACAATATATAACCGTGATTTTTTTCTAATACTTCATAAAACTTTTTGTTAATAATTTGGCCTACTTTACCATTTACTTTTTTAACACCAGTCTCAAATTCCTCTATTAATCCAACAGACTCATTTAGTGACATTGCTTGCGTTTCTAAATTTAAAGTAATCCTACTGACAAACTCATAATTACTTTGAAGAAAGTAATTATGAGTTATTATTCTGGACCTAATGTCGCTTTTTTTAATAGTGCTTTACATTTTTTAATTGCTTGATTATTTTCCTCCTCAAAATCCATGATTAATTCCTTTATAGACGTAAAATGTAAGGCATAAAATGTTGCAGCATTTAACCAGGTACCCCACCGTGTAATGACAGGCTCTGGTGGTAGATTAACATTAGGCAATTTTTCCTTATATAATTGGATCCTGAGGGGAGACTTCAAAAATATTTTTTTTTACATTGCTAATTAACGCATTTACGTCTGGAAATTGATTCCTAATTTCCTCTGCTACTCTATTTAAACCATGATCTAAGCACGTCACATGAATTAAATTGCAATACCTATCAGCAAGTTCGCAATATATCTTCCACAACAATCGGTAGTTTCGTCAACTATTAAATATACGTAGTGGTTTTTGACTACTTCTTTGATAGTCCTAATTATTTTAACATACTCTTCATTTACGTAGCCCTTGCGCAAAGTACTTTCATCCGGTACAGTACGCCCAGAATACTGTTCTAAAAATTTTTTTAATTCAGGATTTTGCAATTTTTGAAATGAAATGTTGGCTGCCAAGAAGGCTTTGCATAATCCTGCATTAAATATTTGCTGCTCATTTTTGGTTGTTTCTGGTTGAATAGCTTGCTTCAAAGATTGTTGAGCCATTTTAGTTTGATTAAGTTGGTGAGTTTTTTTCTTATGTAAATCGGTAGCAACATGTTGCGTGATCTGAGATTTGCGGTCACAAGCAACCTGCAACAAAAGCTTAAGAGTAAGAAACAAACATTTTGGAATCGACTTTAGCCATACAAAGTTAATTTAATATAAAACCCATGGAATAAAATAGATTAAGAAAAGTATTCAAAATTACAACAACAATCTTAAGGATTTAGATATAGTAGATTCGGTGTTCATCGTAAATTTTATTAAATAATTTAACGATGAGGCAATTTTATTAGTTTTTCAGTGCTACATATGTTTCGGAAATTTCTTTCCTTCTTCAGGCACGACGTCAGATCTCAGAGGAACTCCTTTTTATAATTAAATTTCATTTCTACTTTAGGAGTTTAGTTTAATTCCTGGACAAATTTGAAAATGAAAAATGTGATAAAAATTATTTATGGCTTGAAGAGCATGTCATATTTTAAATTATTTTGTTATTTCTTAATAAATAAAATTTGGTTATAACGTAAAAGGAGTTCCTCTGAGATCTGACGTCGTGATTGAAGAAGGAAAGAAATTTCCGAAACATATGTAGCACTGAAAAATTAATAAAATTGCCTCATCGTTAACCATAGTTTAATTATTTAATAAATCTTAAGGATGACTTAAATAAAAGCGTGATTTAAATTACAGGTGTAAATAATGGAAACGTTCTCAGTTCTTTAATTGGTCAGTGGTTATAGGAGTACGTTTCCATTATTTACAGCCGCAACTACAATTCAAACTAGTAGAATGGATTATAATTTTAATCTAGACTCTATAAAGTGTAATTATTAGTTTTATTTAAATTTACATTGAAAAATATGACAAATATAAACTTACCGTTTTACCACATGCTTTAAAAACACATTTTCTTCTTGCAGAATAAGTTCAGGAATTGCTTTTATCCAAATAATTTTTCACCTTCGGCATTTTTGAAATACTTAAAAGTTTGTACATACAAAGCAAAAACTGAAAAGAGATCCGAACAGCTTAAGATTGACTCGTAAAATGATGTGTTTTCAAATAAATTTAACTTCGTGGACATCATTTTTTATTGTAGACGAGAGCTACATAAAGACCCGCATCACGAACGTGCGACGCCCGACAGTGCGTCGCGACGGTTGACCATAATATGAGTTGACCATAATATGAATTAAACCCCAAGTAATAAATAAGGAATCGATGTTGTATTTTCAAAACTTATAATACTGTAAAATATATGAAAATATGCAATATATGCAAAAATATGCGAAAAACTTAGAAATATGCCAAATATGTAAAAATTAATAGGCGTCATTCAATTCCAATTCACAGCATTTAATCGTACTATCAGCGGTAAATAATATGCAATTTGCATAAATTCCGGACTCTACTAAATACATATATTTCTTGAATTATCGTTAGTGATGGTTGTAAATAAATAAATATACAGGATGCCCATTATGTATGGAACACAGTATATATCTTGGTAGGTATCAACTTTATAAAAAAACATTTTATACAGAAGTTATTTAATATTTTATTTGCCATAATAAGACAGCATTCAATTGTTTTTATTTCAGAAAACAAATGATCAACGAATAACACTTGAAGTTTTTTAAATGGCAATGTACCCTTTCGTTAGGCTCATTTGATAGAGATTTCTTCTCTCTTTACGATGACGTAAAATTTTAGTACCCTTATATTAGAAAATTTTTGAAAAAAATGTAAAAACTGTTTATTAAGAAAATTTAACTAATAACATTAATCTAGATATCGGAGATCGTCAAGTACCTCGAATTATTGGAGATGTACACTAATTTTTCGTTTATTTGTTTTATTTTGTATGTAAATTTAATTTACGGTAATAATTCGAGGTACTTGACGATCTCGGATATCTAGATTAATGTCATTGATTAATTTTTATTAATAAACAATTTTTACATTTTTTGCAAAAATTTTCTGATGTAAGGGTAGAAAAATTGTACGCTATCGTAAAGAGAAAAGTAATCTCTATCAAATGAGCCTAACAAAAGAATACATTGCCATTTAAAAAAA
Source organism: Onthophagus taurus (assembly GCF_036711975.1). Taxonomy (NCBI): domain Eukaryota; kingdom Metazoa; phylum Arthropoda; class Insecta; order Coleoptera; family Scarabaeidae; genus Onthophagus; species Onthophagus taurus. The sequence goes on from NC_091966.1 coordinate 28,566,614, forward strand.
TTTAAGTATTATTCGTTACTCAGTTGTTTTCTGAATTAAAAATAATTGAATGCAGTCTTATTATGGCAAATAAAATATTAAACAACTTTTGTATAAAATGTCTTTTTATAAAGTTGATACCTACCAAGCAATATGCTATATTCCATACATAATGGGCACCCTGTATAGTAGAACCTGTATTGTTGTTTCAGAATGAAACATCATATTCCCACAAAAGTAGTCCAGATAGAAAGTTTTTTACTTATTTGTATGGAACAGTACAAGTAAGTTTGTATATTACAAATTCTAAGAAAATAATGCTAAAAAGTCAGTATAAAAAAGATATTTTATTATTATTTACAAATTGTAATAAATAATATCATCATGTAGATATTTCTATTAATTACACGATACACAAATAAATTTTAAATTAATTAAAAATAATTAATTTATTTTTTGATAAGGAAAACTACACCACCGACGATAGCTAACACAGCACCTACGGCGATAAGGGTGTACACAATGGCATCTACCATAACTAATTTATCAAAGTATTGCTCGTTGAGTTTTTCAATTAATTCATCTGTTAGTGCAACACCTTCTTCCACCCATAGAAGTGGTAAAACAGACGGTTTAAGATTTTTAGTACGATCAAAAGCCTTTATTGGTCGAAGAATCATATTAAATTGCATTCGTTTGGCTCCTTGAAGCGGACTTCCGGTTTTCTAAATTCAAATAAAATCAATTCATTAAATTATATTTGGCTATTTGTAATTTTAGTCTTACAGGTTCCATAAGAACATAAGTTTTGTGAAGATCTCGATCTGGAGAGAGACCTTCAACAGTGTTAGCATAAGTCTCGTCTGCGTCTAGGAAATGTGGGAATGACATAATAACAGTTGCACCTGAAAATAGAATATTTTAGTACAAATCCGATATATAGAGTTTAAATTATAAAGAAATTACCTGTGCATGGCGATAAATCACCAAATCCGTCAGGTAAACAATCCTTTTCGCCGTCAAGATTTCTTATATTTTTTACGCAGTAACATTCTCCTTCATCTCTATTCAAAAGATTATTAACGTTGAGTGTTGAAACAAAACCATCAACGTCTTTGTAAGTTCCTTCTCCTTCATAATTTAATGTTAAAATTCTACAAATGTCGGTATTGAAAACTTCATGCACAGTATCCTCGTCGTTGAAGGGTGGATAGATTGAAGAATCCCTTCCTCTAACTTTGTTACAGATGTTATCAGTTTCGTTACCCCAGAAATCCAATTCCTTTAGGCCTTTCCAACTGATTATCTCAGCAACTTCATTTGCGTCCGAGATACCAGATTTTACAACATACGGCCCATCTTTTTTATTTTGTTTCTATAACAATATGTGTATTCGTATATATCAACTGACAAAAGAAAAGTATACTCACGTGTTTGAAAAACGCAAACAGAAGAGTGTATTTCGACTCATCATCTTCATCCGGCACCAAAGTAATTGTTTCTACAGTCTCTGCTTGTGCTTTGATTTTATTGCAAACTAATGCAGTACCTGCTGGAACATGATCACAGAATTTGTAGCCACCGAACAAGAATTCTCCTACAGTTATAGTATGAAACAGTGTATTAGGGGTGTCTGTGAATATGTTATCCATATTCAATTCTATCATGAATTGCTCCGTAGTTGACATATCTTCCGCTTTTTGCAAGACACCCTAAACAATATTACATTGGTTATATGAACTGAATATTATATCAATTAACACTATACCTGTTGTGCGACATTTAAAACAGTTATTTCGTCCTCTTCTGTCAAACCTTGTGATTCGTCTTTATTAAATTCAAAGTATGTATTTTGTATATATTCATAAGCGTCATCTTCTTCAATGAACGCTATATCTTCTTTTTTGCGATATAAACTAAAATTTTATTGAAATAATAAATGATCTTGTTATTCGTATTTAATTAATTACATGAATACTTACTCGTATACATAAGGACCCTTTTCTTCCACTTTTGGTGTTCCTCCGGCTATTACATCATCAGGATTCGTTACAGTGAAAATATGTACCTTGAATTTCATAACCACTGGAGTTTCTTCCCACCTTTCATATGCTTCACTACCCTCGATAAGTTGAACATTCTGTATTTAAAAGAAAATATTTTGCTTTAATATTTCCTCTAATTTCACGAACAAACTAATCCAGGTTTCATATACTTTTCGGGTAAAATAAGTAAATATCTTTAACTTACTTCGGCAACTTGATCATCGATAATACCAGGAATAACGCCGAATCCCAAAACACAACCAATTATAAGTAAAACAATTCCGACTGCAGATACGCTTAACGCAATAGTACGTGGCTTGCAGCAACCCATGTTAAAGGATGATGACACTAGATCTCGCCACGAACAAAACTAGGATATGCGTTGCCAAATTCGGATGTATTTATGGCGGAAAAGTGTGTAAAAATGATAGGCGATAAACTTTTATCTTCATAATCTCAAAATGCAGAATCAATTGTGTATAATTAAAAAATGCATTTACGCGCAAAAATACCACAACGTACTTGAAATAGAAGTAGTATTTAAAGATAGATTAATCAAGATATATTTTTTGAACAATACTATATTTTAGCATCAAGACGGGAAAAACTTTGAATTCTAAAACATTGTCTATTAGATTTGAATTATAAGATTTTTGTAAAGAATATTTAATATATTAAATGTGGTGTTTTAATTGAATGCATTTATTATTATTATTTTTAATTATAACATTTATAACGACTTATTACATTATGTATACCAACTTATTATGATGAATTTGTTTGTAATAATTTACCGCGAAAATGTTTTCATTTCCTAATTATCACAACGAATGGAAAAGTGATATACTTTCCTTTTGATGATCACAGGATGATTCAAATTGTTTCCTTTTAGAAAAAGAATTTACTACATTCATTTATTACCCACAACGTAAGAATCTAAAGTCAATGACAAACTACACAACGAGACAAAAACAAATCTAAATTTACAAGACGTGAGAGTGTATAGATTAAGAGCAACTATAGTGTTCCCAAAGAATCGCGAAAGAGGGACAGACACGGAAAAAGGTGGAGAGCACAGCATAATTGATGAAAGTACCCACAAACTGAATAAAGCAACACTAGATGAAAAACTATAAAACATACAATATCACGAAGAACACTACCACTTTATAAGGAACCTCTGGGATACAAGGAAAACCTACAAATTAGAGTTCCATATTGATGGAACGAAGAAATAGAGGATGCAATAAGAAAAAAATAATGGTGAAGGTTTGGAAATCCTCAAATCCGTAAGACAGAGTAAGACAAGAGACCTAATATCACCAATAACGTTCGAAAAATTGGACGAATACTTAAAGAATTTACTAACAAAAGATAGACCGAACTTCCTGAAGGAATAAGAGAAGGAATATAATGGCACCCCGATCAGAATAACCATAAAGGACGTCGCGAAAGTATGTAAAGTGTATATATGTGTATATATGGATAACCGCCTTTGTATCCTTCATATATAAAGAGGGAGGCAGACAAAACTGCGACAACTACAGCGGTAGCAATGACGTCCATGATATATAATAGTATATTAAAAAACAAGTTTCGTAAGACACGTTTGAAATGCACGAATTCAAGTTAATTTTTAATGAATGAGTGATTTATGTCTTATGAAACGTGTTTTTTATGCTATTTTTTGTAATTTGCGTTTTTATCCTTTTTTTCTTCTCAAAAATAAAATAAATTTTGACAATGTATGCAAATAGGTATGTAGCAGTTGGTAACACCGTAACACTTGAAAATAGAAATTTGAATTGACAATAAGAACCTGTCAAAACACAAAATGTATTCACCTGACAAAAATGTTTCATGTACACCTTCCAAAATAAGAGAAATTGCTCAGAGTTCAATGTCCTCATCATTGTGGACCTTATACTTAATGCTAAGAACGTGTTTAAACATCCGTAGACCAACATTATCACATTGACAACTAGAAAAATTAATGACCCAATGACACCAACTTGAACTGGTTCCATAAAATGTTACTAAAATCTCATTACAGCACTCGTTTGAGTACTGTTATAGCTTTCATTACCGTCGTGAATTACAAAAATTATATTACAAGATCCGCTGCTCCGAGAATCAGAGGGGTAGGCAGGATTTCAGGTTGGAAGACTACCTTTAGTGATTATGGATCTAAGAAAGCTTAGAACAGCCAGAGAGAAAATTGTGGAAAGTAATCGAAAGAACGAACACCAGTGCGATTATAATAAAGGCAGTAAGAAAATCATACCAATAAGCAGCAGCTAAAATCACGATGAGACAGACACTATCGAATGGCTTCCACATCACTAAAGGATTCAAGCTGCTTTTTTCAAGATATATCCAGAGCAAACGCAAAAACAGTTGAAAATAAAATGTAAAAGTGTTGGTAATTCGCTAAACGACAGCTTCATGTACACACTATGTTTCGCTGACGACTATATAGTAATCGTACAAAGTCCAAAACTTGGAAAAGAGCCAATATTCAAAGATATCGTTAGGAAACACAGTTTACATGGAAATACAAATAACAACGAACATCGACTAATACAACATGCTGCCACAAACAAATTTGTTGTTGTCAGTAAATTGTTTGACAGAACAAATATTTACAAAGGTACTTGGACAACACCAGGAACCAAAGACACCAACCTAATAGACCACGTATTAATACCAATGAGATGGGTAATAGACATAGAAAATGTAAGAAAGCTACTTGGAGATAACTCAGATTCTGATCACTTTTTGATCAGAACAAATATAGAGCAAAATTGGATTTTTTGAAAAAACAAATAGCGAAACACGTAGACAATGGAACACAGAAAAGGTCAATGACGCCCAAATCAAACATAGTTATGAGGAAGAAATACGACATCGGTTATAAAGGAAAAGACACTCGAACAACATAGAAGAAGAATGGTCACATATTATTATTATTATAATTATTATTATTACGACAAAAGCTAATATAATAAAAGAAAAGAGAAACAATAGAAGTGAGTGGTAGGACGAAGTATGTAGGGTGACTATGCAAGCAAAATGAAATACCACACAAACATGTATTCAAAGAATCACAAGAACCAACCAACATAAATATAATAGAAAAAGAATAGAAGCCATCAGAGAGTGTCGCAGGAAGAATAGTAACTGGCCAAAAGGGAGGTGCATAAGGTTTTATAGAAAAGTTAAAGAATAAACGCGAAAATTTAAGAAGAAATGCATAAGAACAACGAAGGAAAGCCAAAATGGAAGGCTATCAAGAACAGACGACGACATATACTGCCAAACCCGAAGGCAAAGTACCCACAGATGATGAACGTATTACGGATAATTAAAAGTTTGAAAAACCATAAGGCATCAGGATCGGATGGAATAACAAATAAATTATTGAAACATGGACGCAAACACCTTTTAGACAGGGTTCACAATTTAATCAAGAATATCTGGATACACCAAAAGCAATGAATCATCTAACTATAGACCAATAACGTTACTTATAAAATTCTATCAGACATAATACATAATAGGCTAACTGATTACGCAGAAGAAATACTCACAAGTAACACTAGAGAAGTGCCATACGGCGATTTTCTTGAAACTTGGCATACAAGTAGGGTATGAAAAAATATTCGACACGTCATTGTCATTTCTGCCCGATCGCCGTTTTAAGGGTAGAAATCACCCTTTCCGATTTTGGTGATATGTTCGATTAGTTTACGAATTATTTTTACGATTGTTGCGAAATTATGTCACTAGGGATTTTTGAGGTCGCTGATGACGAATCTGATATCCGTTTTCGAGAATTCAAAATGGAGGACAGAACGGAACGGGCATCTTTTTAAAAATTGCGAAAAATTTAAAAAAATGTACTTTAACAAATAAGGATAATTTTAAGGCGGATTTTTAGGAAACGGTTAATATCAAAAACTACCCCTAACACTAACAAATCATGGAAAATCATCACTACAAGTAGGGATGTATGTAAAAACTTTCTACAAAGCAGACAATATTGCTGTATTTGCAACAAAATCAGACAAATTAACATCCGATCTTGTCATTAATTGGGTCAAACACGTTTTTTTACCAAACAGCCGGGAAAACTCTGTTCTTTTGGTAGATCCTTGGAATGGCCAGACTGAAAAAAAATTTTTTGTAATTCGCTACGGTAATGGAAGCTATAACAGTACTCAAACGGGTGCTGTAATGAGACTCCTTTACAGCATCCGATGCTGTAATGAGATTTTAGTAACATTTTATGGAACCAGTTCAAGTTGGTAACATTGGGTCATTAATTTTTCTAGTTGTCAATGTGACAATTTTTGTCTATGGATGTTTAAACACGTTCTTAGCATCGAATACAAGGTCCACAATGATGAGGACATTGACTCTGAGCAATTTCTCTTATTTTGGGAGGTGTACATCAAACATTTTTTTCAGGTGAATATATTTTGTGTTTTGGCAGTTTCTAATTGTCAATTCAAAGTTTCTATTTTCAAGTGTTCCGGTGTTACCAACTGCTACATACCTATTTCCCTACATTGCCAAAATTTACTTTATTTTTGTTAAAAAAAAAAGTATAAAAACGGGAATTACAAAAAATAGCATAAAAAACACGTTTCATAAGACTTAAAGCACTCATTCATTAAAAAACTCATGGCTTCGCCACTCGTTTTTCAACTTGAATTCGTGCATTTCAAGCGTGTCTTACGAAACTTGTTTTTTAATATACTATTACAATATTGATAAAGGCAATAAAAACATCCAAATTTTTACGATACCCGCTGGAACAACTGAATTCATTCAGCCATTTCTTCATTTTCTGACATTGTTGTGCTGTATAATTATGATCTAAATTTATATTTACGGAACAACATCCACAAAATATAGTCTTTAATACACAACCAGTTTTCCTCTCCGAGATTTAAGAATATATTTCGATACGCTTGATGGAAGTGTGGGTATATTGCAGAAAACCCTGACAAATGCGAAACCCCTGCAGACTTCTGTTTCAAAAGCTGCAATAACTTGTGTGAACTCTGCAATGTTCCATAATAATATTTTTCCATATACTACTTGTATGCCAAGTTTCAAGAAAATCGCCGTATGGAACTTCTCTAGTGTTACTTGTCAGTGAATATCAATGTGGGTTTCGTCGAAATTGCTCGACAACTGCTCATGTAGTCACCATTAGGCAAATACAGGAAAAAATGTATGGATATAAAACTCTACATAAGTTACATCGATTTTAACCAAGCCTTCGACAGTGTAAGTAGCATTAAAATGCTTGGTCTACAGATCCCAAGAAATTCGTAGAACTCATTAACGTAACAATCCAAGGCAGTAGCGATAGTAGACAACCAAACTATAGCGACCCTCTATACAGCGGTATCATTGGTATCAACATTGGTGTCAGAAAAGGATATAGGCTATCTGCCATACTGTTGTACAAGAAACATCACTCAGAAAGGCCGCCAATACGGATTATATAGGTACCAAAGGCACCCAAATAGCTTTTACACAACGATGCGATAATATTAAGTCGGACAGGAAGCTTCTTAAAAAACCCTAGCCAAAATTGAGAATGAATCAAAGGAAACCGGTTTATTATTCAACGAACATAAAATAAAATACATGCACGTGGACAGAAAACCAAAATCTTCATACCTAGGTACCTCTATAACAAACCATTTTAACCACTAAAGCAATGACCTTGTTGGTCAGAACCTTGTCAGACCTTGTTGGTCATTGCTTTAGTCACCTACAAGCAAGAATTTTCAGTGGAAACCGATGCTATCACGTGTACGGAAACATAACAGAACTGAACTAAACAGCATAATAGAAGATGCTAACATCATTGGATTCATAAAAAGTCATAGATTAAAGTGCCTATGAGCGATAACCGAACCCTAAAAGAGCTAATTAACTGGAAACCAACAGGCTGGATTTGAGAAAGGGTAGGGGAGAAGACCAAGGAAAAGGTGGTTGGAAAATGTCGAAGAAGATGTGAAAAGAGACTAGAGGGAGAGTGTGATTTCAGGAGGGGACGGAATGGCGAAAATTAACTGTGAACTTCAAAACCCACCCAGGATGTGGCACTAATAAAAGAAGAAGTAATGCAAATACATAATGCCTACTTAATTAACTATTCGAAATCTGCTCCGTTGTTAATTTGACAGTACTAATCGATGATAAAATGTGCTTAATATATTCCTCCATGATTCTTCGGAAATTCTTCAAGACTCCCATGTTTTCTCCGATTTTCAGTTCTTAACTAGATGCTGATAATGCTGATATTTATACTAACCCTGATTATGGATCAACCTTCTTAATTTTGAAATAATAATCGACTGTGATAACGAAAAAAATCAAATATATATCTTCGGGATTTTCATTTTGTAACTAGACAATATTAACTGTGCATTAAGTATTTTTGATTTATAATAAACAAATTATATTTTAACACTTTCCGGCGAAAACCACAAATTTAGATATTTTAGGAGCTTCTACTTTTTAACTAGAATATGGTTACCTATAGCTCTTTTACATCCGGTTAAAGATTATGTCTTTCTAATTCATTATAAACAATATGTATGCAAAATATTTTTCTCCATCGCCTTTAGTATTTGTGTTAACATTGAGATTAGTAACGAACATTGTCAATATTGATTTGAGGTATTTTTCACTTCTTACTTAGAAAATGTTGACAATCCTAATAGCACTGATTATGGATCAACTTTCTTTTATGATCGACTTTGTTACGACTGTTTGTTAGTTTATCAGAAAGATAGTTATGATAAATTCGGTACCATAACTTATTTTGCAAATTATTTTATTGAAAGTAAAGACTCATTTTCCACTGTATCATCACAATAAAAGTAACCTTAACAATGACCTTACATCACATTTTTATATAATCACTGCAAATCATTTTTATTACATAATCCACACATAAACATACTTTACTGACATCTTAATTACAACCGTTTCGATCAGTGATTATAAAAACCAGTTAGGTCAATGTCCTCCATAAACCGCTTGTTGCACCAATCTTCTTCTTCGCCTTTTCAGTACTAACAATGATCCACACGAAGAAGATTCTTCTCATAATTGGTATTTTTTACTTTAATCAAGCGGTAACTAAAGTGTTTGAAAGATGTGAATTAGCACGTGAATTAGTCGATCTACACGAAATACCAATAAACCAAGTAGCTACGTGGATTTGCATCGTCGAACATGAGTCTAATTACAACACTTCAGCTGTAAATAAAGCGAGCGGGGATCACGGTTTATTTCAAATTAGCCATTTGTATTGGTGTTCGCCTCCAGGAAATGGGTTTGCTTGTGGTCTTCCTTGTTCCTCCTTTGAAGATGAAGATATTGAAGATGATGTCGTTTGCGCCCGAAGAATTTTTCGAGCTCATCAACGAATGACTGGGAATGGGTTTTCAGCATGGGTTGCTTATAATCATCATTGCCGATGGGATGTTAATAAATATATTAAGGGGTGTTTTGAGAAGTTACGTATTACAACGGAAAAAGATGATAATGAAACTATAAAAGAAGAAATAAATGAGGTCGAAACTACAACAATTTATTTGAAAGTGGCTGAAACTACAGATGTTCTAAAAGTAGATAAATTAAAGTAAAAATGTATTTTTTTTTATTATAAATAACGATTGTTTAGCAGTAAAAAAGTTGATTAAAATTTATCTAGAAATTTCATTATTTACAATCATTATTATATATCTAATTTTAAAATACAAGGTAAGTATACAAAAATACAATAGGACATATTAAAGAATGTATTCATTATTTCTATTGACTTTGTTATCAGTATTAAAATTATTTAGGTTTTTTACTTATAAAATACATTTTAAAATTATTGATGGGTGAGATTACAGTCGACACCCCCAAGTGCGTTAGAACCAAGGTCAAAGTATAAAGGCCAAGCGTCATAATCAATTCAATTAAAATTATCTTGGCGATTATCTTTATTTTTTTATGATGAAACTTAGTTTTTTTATTTTTTATTAAAACTCGTAACAATCCTTTTTATTATCGCGATTAAGAATTAAGAACATGCTTAAAAGTTTATAGTTTCTAAATAGGTAGTTATTCCAAAGTCCATTTATCTCTAACGAATCAAGGGAATATGTACCGCGGTTGGAAAGGCCGAAGTAATACAATCTCAAGGCTGATTTTAATAAAAATTTTCAACAGCAAAAATTGAATTGTTGAAAATAAAATTTTGAAATTGGTTATAAAATCGGGAGTTACTATGTTCATTTTTAATTTTAAACTAATTGTTAAGGCGTATTAATGTGTTGAGATGATTTATTGATGTCAATATAATACATGATAACGTCCTAATCGTTATAGGTAGATTCCAAAGGTATTAGGCTTTTCATGATGTTATCGGAAAGATGTGATTATCTTGTCCAATTATATAGCACACATGGTAGCGTTCAAAAATTCGATTATATTATCTAATCCCTGTTATCTATCGCTTAAATACATTACGTTAATATTACATTTGGGTTTAATGACTCTATAAAACTTTGCGATAATCGAGAATATATTCGGTTGGCTCAACTAAAATAAAATGCATTTATAATTAGATTTTAATATAAAATAAATTAAAAAATAAAATATAATTAGAAAAGTTTATTAATTTATGAAGTTCCTTATTACGTAAATAAACATTTAAGTCAAAAAGATATCTGAAAAGTAGGTCAACGAAGCTATTACTTAAATTGTTACCATAAAATTGCTCAATTATCACCTGTTTCGGGTGGGTATATAAGAAAAAATTATTTTCACTTGAATAGTTTTTCTGTATTTAAAAATTCTTAAAGAATGATTTTTTTATTTTTGCTTTTTCCCTATGTTTTAACATCCGGCAAAATATACACCAAATGCCAACTTGCAAAAGAACTTTTACACATCCATCAAATTTCTTTTACTAACTTGGGAACTTGGGTGTGTATAGCAACATATGAATCTGGATTAAATACGTCCGCAGTTGGTTCAGGTGGTCAATATTATGGAATCTTTCAAATTAGTAAAGAATATTGGTGTTACCCCGGGAAAGGCTGTGATTTATTGTGTGATCATCTTATTGATGATAATATTTCTGATGACGTAATGTGTGCCAAAAAGATTTACAATGAAACTTTGAGAAGACGAAAAAATGGATTTTTAGCTTGGGCCGGTTATTACCGGTGCAAAGATGCCGGTGACAAGTATATATCAAATTGTTTCTAAACGTGGCATTTTGAGGAATTGAGATCTCCCTTTAAATTTGTAATTATAAATTTCGCCGCGACGTTTAAAACAATGTATATTGCAACATATCTTGGGAAGAAATTATGAAAATTCTTTAATAAGTTAAAAATAGCTTAGGCATTCAATAAAACCTTCAAATATATATATAATTTAATAAATAATAAATAACTTGCAAAATATCTTTCTCGCATTGTTTATTATTCTGAATTCCAATAATTGCATAAATAAGTCCTTGGGAGTCTTCCCAGAAAGTGGTAAATTATTTGTAAATATTTGTAACATGAAATTCACATTTTGTGTCAATTTCAATTAAAATTCTTCATTAATAAATAAAATTAAATTTTACTTTATACGAAAAATCACAAATGCATATTCAGGAAAAGCATCATCACATTCGATAACACGATTTTATTAAAATTTTATACAAATTTTTAATTTAAGACCAATTATAAAAATATAAGAGCTCCTTGGCTCAAAACATCTCATTCTTTAACAAAATCTAATTCTCCCAAAATTCCTATCATTTTTGTTAACACACATTTGTAACTAGCTATTAAAGTTGCTGGATATCACAGGAAACTTGGGATCGTATGGAACGGAGGAAGCAACTAAAAATCAAAGGTTTGCGAGACAATGATGATAAAATGAAACACGCAACAGAATGTAGAGAGATAAAAAACAACGGCAGAAAAGATAGGAACAAGTACCTTAACGCCATGTGTTTAGAAATAGAACAACACATATACAGAAACAAAACCTATATGTTCAAAAAAATTAGACAGATAACGAGCAGCTTCACTCCAAAACAGTGAGCAATAAGATCCAACATTGTTGACTGACAAATCTCAGTTCAACAAAAAAATTGTAAAGTTACTGCAAGCAATTAATGTCAACAAATAGCAACCGTGATAACTAACAATAAAGAATAGAGCACAGCGAAAGGGAGCCCTCAGTTACGAAAGAAGAAGTAAGTGCTGTACCAGGAGAAGATAACGTCATGGCCGAAATGATAACAGCACTAGGAGATCCGGGAATCGATGTTATGCACTGAATATACCAACTGATTTGGGATCAGAATGGATGGTCCATGGACTGAACTAAGTCGATATATGTACAACTCCACAAAAAAGGTCCCAAAGAGCAAGCTCTACATATTGTCACAACAACCACTGGAGCAAGCAGACTTGGTGCCAGGGCGTGGAACGCGAGAACAAATATTGAACATAAGATAAATAACAGAAAAAGTCAGAAAATTTAACATGCCCACTAATTTATGCCTTGTAGCATGAAATGGGCGTACCAAGACACGTATCTGTAGATACTGTACGAGAATAATACAGCATACGTAAGATTTAAGAACGAGGTAACTGACCAATTTAAGGTGGAAAAGGGTGTTAGGCAAGGGTGAATACTCAATCCCCTCCTATTCAACATGTATGACGAGTGGACCATGAGGAAAGCCTTGGAAGACCTTGAAGGTGGAATAACAATGGGTGGCATAAAAATTAATAACATTCTGTACGCCGATGATACCACCCTGATTGCGGCATCAGAAGAAAAAAGGCAGCAAAACCCTGCTTTTTTGGTTCCATTGCACCTACGCTTCTGAAATTTTGTTCACTTCAGGTTCACGGGAAGTTGACCACAAAATCGTTATTTTAAATAGAATTTAAATCGTTATAGTTTTTATATCATACCATAAACTAGAATCTTTAAGCTTCAATTTAACATACCTATCATACCATGACCCTTAAAAATACAGTCGATATGATTTTTTGAAAAGGCCGTATTATTTTTGACTGATTGATAACTGTTGAATGAAAATTAAAATTAAAATAGTTGGGAAACGAATAGCTATAGGTATCGACAATCTCTATCAAAGCCAACCTATTTTAGTATAAACTATATGAATATGTCATAAAAACTACAACATTCCATTTAAAATAACTTAACTAATTTATTTTGGGAACGTATAATTTACTCCTAAGTGGGTAGTCAAGTGGGTGTATTTAAATGCAATACATTGTCTATTACTTCATCGCTGAAATCTAAATTTCAACAAGTGTACAACCATATTTCAATCACAATTCTCAGTACAATTCGAGCATGCTGTAACATGATATTAATATACTATTAATTTATTTACTCATTGATTAATTTCCGCAGAATAATGGAGGAACATAATGGACCGATTCTACCTTCGACGGTACCCTATTGTCAAACTCACAACGGAGCACATTTTTATTATGCCCAAATTTTGTATAATTCCAGCTACTCATTTATGAGAAAATTAAGTGTTTCTAGACCTTGTTACACTTAGTATATTAGATATGAAAAGTAACCTTTACGCTAACTGTGTTTGCTACAGCGGAAAAAAATAAAAAATGAAGTTAACGAAGTAATATTGATCTTTTCTTTATACTTCATTTTACCTCGATTTCTTAAAATTAACTCTTACTAATGTGCTAGAATTAACCTACCATCTTTGTTATTTGAATAGTTTGCGCAGTTATGCCTTACGACCTTCATGATCCTTTATAGGGCTATAAATAGAATTCCGCCTAATCCAAATAATATGTGCAATATTTTCATCTATAAAAAAAATAGCGAGATTCTTAAAAATTTATACGACAGTAATTGTTTTATATGTTATTGTTGCTGTTTCAAGGTATCATCAACATATTTTTCAATTTTTTTATATATGAATGTTCCCAGTTATTATTAAAATACTTCATATTCTTCACATAACATACCTTACATCGGTTAGTATAAATTCCCAGTTTACAATACTTCTTTTAATAACTTAACTTAACAGTACCCAGTGTTCTACGTAAAACCAATCATGATATCGCTTAAATATGTTATGTTCATAATTTCTTCGATAACTATAACGACAGGAAAGATTTACGATCATTGTGAATTGGCTAATGAGTTACTTAATAAATACAATTTTCCCCAAGATCAGATAGCAACATGGGTTTGTATTGCTTTCAAAGAATCCAGTTACAACACCGCAGAAGTATCTGAAGATGGTCATGATTTCGGTCTATTTCAAATAGACAATCAGTACTGGTGTTCACCTCCCGGAACAGGATGCGGTGTATCTTGTGATCAACTGTTGGACGACGACATCTCAGATGATGTTAAATGCGTCAAAACTATCTTTGATGTCACCCAACAAGAAACTGGAAATGGATTTTCGGCATGGGCCACTTATCCGATGTGTCAAGATAACGTTAATAGTTATATTGACGGTTGTTTTCGAAAGAAGCATCAGAAAAGTGTAAAATCGCCCAAAATGGGTGTGGGTAAAATTCATTAAAATGATTTATAATACATAAGCTAAAACGAATTATTGTTTAATGTTGTGTAAAATTATTAAATATAATTCTTTAGTTTTAAGTGTCCACCTTTATATATTAATTGTAATGATTCATATTAATTGACCTTTTTGTTATTGGTACTCAACATTTTAAAAATATAGTATATAAAAAACTTACCCAAGTGACTATTTTATTACCCTAGATAACAAATAGTAAAAACAGTGAAAAGATTGTATAGTTTAAGATTATATTACCTTTTATTTTTCGTTTACTTGCACTTTGTGTTTGACGGTAAGAACAATATTAGCATACGTTGGAAAATGTTATTTTCGCCCAATTCTCAACAGCTTCGAAAAGAAATGGGTAGAAGGAAACCTACTATTAATCACGTTGTGGAAGATTTTTTCATGCATAAAATCATAAAATACTGTTCTTTTCTTTTGACATAAGGAATTAATATATCCTATACACTCAATTGAGATAATTCTAAGACCATAAAACATTTTCATAACACTAAATCCAATAAGATCAATGATCTCTTCGCATAAAACGTAGAAAACGCAATAGATACTTTTAACATAATTACCAAATAGAGCTTTTTCATATTTCACAATAAACTCTATAGTATTTCAGACAATTTACCCATGGGTTCCTATCAGACGGATCTTTTAGCAGAATTTTGTCTTAATAATCTAAAAAATAATTAATGCATGACTCGCAGTGTATCTCGCATATATCGCAATGTGGCTCTGAAAGGATGAAACACCTTCCCACAATACGCGAACAGTAGATTGAAAATAGTGGTTTTAATAACTAGCTAGCAAGATCACCAGTTCAATTCTAGATATATTCGTGTGGGGTTTTCTCAAACAAATCTGATTGGATAGTTCGCCATTCACATTAAAATCGTTATTTATTGATTTTGGTTCTTTTCTCCGTATTTGAGTAACTTGTTGGTGATGTTATCTTAACCTGGGCTCCTTTTACTCTTTAGTTTTTGGCCGCTGATATTTTTCTTTTTTATTACGGCCTCATTCTAGGTTAAAATCTTTAGTGTATTCGGTTCAACTTCGGTCTTTTCCCTCTTGTAACACTCCTCTAAATATTTTACTCCAGTATCTCTTTCTATGTACCTAGTGTTAATAATTCCAAAACCATGGTAATTTGTTTCGACCTTGTTTCTGCTGTCTCACATTTTGAGTTCCAATAGCTCCGATTGCTGTTTCTTTAATATTATTCTTCAATTTCTTCCAGCTGTCGTTAATACAAGATCTTTTTCTTCTATCGGGTCATTATCGATACTTCCTTTTAGTTGATCTTGATATAGGCCTTTCACAGTTGTTATAGTTTTATAGATGTTTATCTGTTGTTCGTGCGTTAATTACTTTCGCTACTATTTATTACTGACAATTTTAGTTCTTGTTATAATAATATTATCACATCGAAGCAATATTACACCAAAGTAATTAACCCATGATTTTTTTATTTATTTATAGTGCAGCGTTTTATTTTTTATATTTATTTGGCAGTAAATAGGTTTACATATCTGTTGCGAGTTAAACAGGATATATAGTAAAATGTTTTAGAGATATTAAAGAAATAGCAAACTTCTTAAAAATGTATACGACATTAGTTATTTTTTGTTTCAACACATTTCAAGGAATTTCAAGGAAATGTTACATGAACACATTCTTCTGTTATTCCTTTTTTAATTTTTATCATTTCTTTTTCAAAAATTTTTCATATTCGTCACATAACATGCATTACATCGGTTAGTATAAATTCGATGTATACAAACCATTTTTAAGAATTTAACCATAACCAGTGTTCCACCTAAAACCAATCATGACATCGTTTAAATACGTTATATTCATAATTTCCATGATAACTATAACAACAGCAAAGATTTACGATCGTTGTGACTTAGCTAGAGACTTACTTTACAAATATAATTTTCCCAAAGGACAAATAGCGACATGGGTTTGTATTGCTTACCGAGAGTCCACTTACAACACTGCAGCAAAATCTTCAAATGGTCGTTATTTCGGTCTGTTTCAAATATATAATAAGTACTGGTGTTCACCTCCCGGAACAGGATGCGGGGTGTCTTGCGATCAAATGTTAAATGACGACATATCAGATGATGTTAAATGCGTCAGAACTATCTTTGATGTCATCCAAAAAGAACAGGGAAATGGATTTTTGGCTTGGAGCACTTATTCAAACTGTAAAAATAATGTTAATCGTTACACGGACGGATGCTTTTAAAAGAAGCATCAGGTGAGTGTAAAATCGTAAAAACGGGGTATGAATAAAATTCATTAAAATGATTACCATATCACATATAAACTAAGTTTAATGTTGTAACATTGTTAAATATAGTTGTTTAGTTTTAAGTTTTCAATTGAGATTACATTTATTTGTGCGCCTATGAATCAGCTGTTGACATAATTTTCGGGGACAAAATTAGTTATGTTTAAGTCTTTCAACCCCGTTTTGCTTCATAATAATTGTCCGTTGATTTTTTTTTGTAATTGGCACTTAACATTTTAAAAATATATGTTTAAGAAATATATTTTGAGGAATTGAGATTTCCCTTTAAATTTGTAATTATAAATTCCGACGCAACGGTTAAAACAATTTATATTGCAGCATGTCTTGGGAAGAAATTATGTAAATTCTTTTCATTTTACGTTAAAAATAGCTTAGGCATTTAATAAATCCTTTAAATAATATATAATTTAATAAATAATAAATAACTTGAAAAACATCTTTCTCGCATTGTTTTTTATTCTTGAATTCCAATAATTGTATAGATAAATTGTTGGGGGCTTTCCCAGAAAGTGGTAAATTACTTGTAAATATTTAAAACCTACAAAGAGTTCATTTCATGTTGAAGTCATGTTAAATTCTACTTTATACGAAAAATCACAAATGCATATCCAGGAAAAGCATCATCACATTCGATTACACGATTTTATTAAAATTTCATACAAATTTTTAATTTAAGACCAATTAGAAAAATATAAGGAGTCTTTGTCTCAAAAAATTCTTTAACAAACTCTAATTCTCCCAAAAATCCTACCATTTTTGTTAACACATATTTGTAACTTGCTATTAAAGTTGCTTGCTATTAAAATTGTAAAGTTACTACAAGCAACTAATATCAACAAATAGAAACCGCGATAACTAACAGTTAAAAATAGAGCACAGCGAAAGGGTGCCCTCAGTTATGAAAGAAGAAGTAAGTGCTGCACCAGGAGAAGATAACGTCATGTCCGAAATGATAGTATTGAACCAAGGACTGAACTAAATCTATATATGTCCCACTTCACAAAAAAGGTTCCAGAGAGCAAAGTGATGTTCCAAATAACAGCGGATCGCCTAAAGCTCTATATATTGTCACAACAACCACTGGAGCAAGCAGACTTTGTGCCAGAGCTTGGAACGCGAGAAAAAATATTGAACATAAGATAAATCATAGAAAAAGTCAGAAAATGTAACATGTCTACTTATTTATGCTTTATAGCATGAAATGGGCGTACCAAGACACCTCATAACTATCATCAAGAGTCTCCACGAGAATAATACAACATAAGTAAGAGCTAAGAACGAGGTAACTGACCAATTTCAGGTGGAAAAGGGTGTCAGGCAAGGGTGGATACTCATTCTCCTCCTATTCAACATGTATGGCGAGTGGACCACGAGGAAAGCCTTGGAAGATCCTAATGGAGGAGTAACAATGGGTGGCATAAAATATTAATTACAAAAAAAATTATTAAAAATTAATAACATTCTGTACGCCGATGATACCACTATGGGTTCGGTTGCTTTAAAGAGCTATTTGCCTGAAAATATTTTAGCCGTATGTTATTTGCCTAGGAACGTAGAATTTAGACTGAAATAAGTGGAATAAAACTATTTGCCTAGGCAGATAGTATCTGACTTAAAAAAAGCTATTTACCTGAAACAACCATTTGCCTGCGACATATACACTTAAATTAAAAAGAAATTTTTATGTGTACACGCAGCATAAATATTTCATTTTTCCATCATAGTATGGCAAAACTGTACTCCCAACGGATGATAGCAATTTTTAATTCTTGTACTGTCGACAAGTGGTATGGATACAATTGCTCTTCACATGGCACACGTCAAGCCGTACTTCTGGATATTCCGAAATGTCCGAACTGTTGATATCAACTGTATTATCAGTTATTTGCTATATAATCTCACCACTGGATTAGCATTGCCTAAACACTCTCCCAACGTTAAAAGCATGTTAGTTTGCTCACTAAAACTGTAATTATTTGTCATTTTAAAGTTACAATTTGTTTTCATAGGCACCTACGATTAATGAAAACATTTTATAATCGAGGTTGTATCTTTTTGCGAATAATTCGAAAACGATGCGTCTAAACAAATATGTCTAATAGTGAAAATAATTTTAAAATGAAATAGGCTTTTGGAATCAGTTGTAAAATTTAAGGGTTTATGACATAATGAAAATGTTTTAAAGAAATAACCTTTGTGAACACCCTGTATAGCATTAATCCCGTGGTTGCATATTTTCAAAACTGATCTTAAACGATTTTTCATGATAAAATTGCACTGTGTACCAAATTTTATCTTTCTAAGACAAAACAATATTCAAAGTATTTGAGAAAATGTTTAAAAATTTCTTAACTTTGAAGGCCCATATCTTAGCCATTTATGGGTTTAGACCAAATATTTTTACACGAATCATCATCATTTTAACTCTAGTATTTGAGATTGAAATTATGCCACGACTTACAGGAACATCCTGTATACGATAACGGTCATCTACTTTGACTCGTTAATCTCTAACGAACGGGGGCCCCAGCGGAAAGAGTAGCAAGAGAAGCGCACTAGCGAAGGAAGCCATAACTAGACTATTGAACATATGGAAAAGTCGTGCAATCTCTTTGATAACGAATATGAGGTTGGTAAGAAGCCTGATTTGCTATATCTTTCTGTACGGATCAGAGTGTTAGTTGTTAAAAAGAACGCACAACACGAAAATCCATGCCCCGGTGATGTTTTGCTACCCTTTAATAGACACAGAGGAGAACTAACGGGTCAATACTACAACAACGGAAACTAAAAAAAAAGATAGTGGCTGAAAACATTGCGAAATATTCCTGACTTCATATTCGCAATATTGCCAAATTTACCGTTTCTTTCTGATATTATGAGTCACTTTGAATTTTTAAATGCAATACATTGTCTATTACATCATCGCTGAAATCTAACCTGCAACTGGAATCCACCATATTTCAATCACAATTCTCAGTAAAATTCGAGCATGCTGTAACATGATATTAATGTATTATTAATTTATTTACTTATTGATTAATTTCCGCAGAATAATGGAGGAATATAATGGACCAATTTTACCTTCGACAGTACCCTATTGTCAAACTAACAACGGAGCACATTTTTATTATGCCCAAATTTTGTATAATTCCAGCTACTCATTTATGAAAAAATTAACTGTTTCTAGACTTTGTTACACTTAGTACATTAGATATGAAAGTACCCTTTACGCTAACTGTGTTTGCTAAAAACAAGCGGAAAAAAATAAAAAACCAAGTTATCGAATTAATATGGATCTTTTCCTTATACTTCATTTAACCTCGATTTCCTAAAATTAATTATTACTAATGTGCTACAATTAATCCACCATCTTTCCTATTTGTATAGTTTGTGCAGTTATGCTTTACGACCTTCATGATCCTTTATGGGCAATAAATAGAATTGCATCTAACCCAAATAATATGTGGAATATTTTCGTCTAATAGAAAAATAGCGAGATTCTTAAAAGTTTAAACGATAGCAGTTGTTTTATATGTTATTGTTACAATTTCAAGGTATCATCAACATATTTTTCAATATTCAATATTTTTCAATATCATTATTTTTCCATGTTTTTTTATATATGAATGTTCCCAGTTGTTATTAAAATACTTCATATTCTTCACATAACATACCTTACATCGGTTAGTATAAATTCGAAGTTTACAATACTTCTTTTAATAACTTAACTTAACCGTACCCAGTGTTCTACCTAAAACCAATCATGATATCGTTTAAATATTGTGATGTATTTAGTTGGAGTTACTTTTGAGTATATTCAAATTAAAGACTTTATAATTAACAAACATCTTTATTCGAGCGAAGTCAACTCAGAACTGGGTTAAAACAGGTTTACAAAACGCTTTTATACAAAAATACACTACATTATCTTCCCCTAAAAAAAATAAAATACACATAAACTATTACTCATAACATAATCTATCCACGGGTTTGATCATGCGCTTCGGACGGTTAATAACTAAACTTTCTGCGCTTTCGTTGTTGCATGAATTTTCGCTACTAGGATCTTTAGACTGATTATTATTATTTGAACTTCCAGAACTATCAAAAGGAATACGTGATTCAACAAAAGTAAATTTTCTTATTTGATTTGGATGTCTTTTCCACGTCTTCTGCAATTCTGGAATTTCAACTAGATACGTACGATTTCCTATCACTTTAACGATCTTTCCTTTAATAAAAACTGGCTTATTTACAATTGCGTAATTCTTAACTAATACAATTTCATCGATTTCAAACTTTGTATAACTCTTTCCCTTACTATATTTTACTTGTTTTTCTTTGACTCTTTTTACCTTTTCAGCTACATCGTTAATATCTTTATTACAAAACTCGTTTTCATTATTGGTAAAAGGTAAAAAAGAAGAAAATCTTGTTCTTAACGAACGACCAAACATTAAAATTGCTGGACTAACTCCAGTAGTACAATGCGGAGTATTACGGTAATCAAATAGAAACCGACTCAAAAGGCAGTTTAAATCACCATCAGTTTTATTTAAAAGTGATTTTTTTAATACATTTTTAACTGTTTTTACTACATTTTCAGCAGCACCATTAGACGATGGGTGATAGGGTGGACTAGTAAGGTGTTTTATATTATTTTTCTTTAAAAACATTTCAAATTCATCAGATACTAATGATCTGCCATTATCCGAAACCAAAGTTAAGGGCAATCCAAATCGTGAAAATAACGATCTCAAAACATTGATTGTTAAAGTCGAAGTGATATTTGACATTGGAAAAATTTCTAACCATTTAGTGTAAGCGTCCACAACTACAAAATAATACTTTTTATTAAATTCTAAGTAATCTACATGCAATCTTTGCCAGGGACCACTAGGATTTGGCCATGGAGAAATTGTTGTTTTAGGCGGGTTATTGCTGTGACAACAACAAGCTTCGCAGTTTTTGCTAACTAATTCTATTTCAACATCTATATTTGGAAACCAAAAATAACCTCGCGCTAAACTTTTCATCTTGACTACACCTAAATGTGTTGAATGCAATTGAGAAAGCACCTCTTTTTGAAGCTCTGCTGGAATCACTATTCTATGATTCCACATAACGCAATCATCCTCAACAAAAAATTCAAATCTTTTAGAAAAATAAGGCTTTAATTCTAAATCATTTATCTTTTTGGGCCAACCTTTTTGTATAAATTGTTTAACTCTCTGTAAGATTTTATCGTTCATTGTCCTATTTCTAATAAGACCAAAATTGATATTAAAATGGTTGGAATTATTAATAAAAAAACTATAATCAAATTCAACGTCTGTTTTACCAAAATCGTCTTCACTGACGGGTAACCTAGATAACCAATCTGCACAATTTAAATTTGATTTGACATACTCAATTTTATAATTGTAAGCTGCTAAAATAAGCGCCCAACGCCTTAATCTATTAGCGGAAAGCTGTGGAATAGCTTTATTTTCGCCGAAGATTATTAAAAGTGGCTTGTGATCGGTGACTAGTGTAAACTTATACCCGTACAGGTACTGATTAAATTTCGTTACGCCGTAAATAATTGCTAACCCTTCTCTTTCAATCTGTGAGTAATTTTTTTCTGCATCAGTTAAAGTTCTGCTAGCGAACGCAATAGGTTTCTCTACACCAGATGGGAATCTGTGGCTCAAAACAGCACCAATGCCTACTGATGAAGCATCTACTGTTAATTTAAGCTCTAGGTCTGGATTAAAATGAACCAATACTTCTGTTGACTTCAAAATTTCTTTAACATGACTAAATGCCTTATCACAATCTTCGTCCCAATGAAATTTTACATTTTTCTTTAATAAATTATACAATGGGTTTAATACAGTTGACATATTTTTAATAAATCTACCGTAATAATTAACTCCACCTAAAAATGATTTTAACTCGGATACATTTTGTGGTGCAGGAATTTTATCCAGAACTTTTATTTTATCAATCGATGGATGTAAACCATTCGCATTAATTCTATAACCCAAATATTCAACTTCTTTTTGAAAGAATTTACATTTATTGAAATTAACTTTCAAACCGGCATCATCCAAAATATTTAAAACTTTGTTCAAATTATTTAAGTGATCTTGCACATTTTTACCAGTTATTAAAATGTCGTCTTGAAATACTGCTACTGATGGTACATGTGTTAACAAGGAGTCCATAATCTTTTGAAACTTTGCTGGTGCGCAGGAAATACCAAAAGTTAAACGTTTATATCTAAAAAGACCAATATGAGTTGATATAGTTAGAAGCTCCTGACTTCCTT
Organism: Onthophagus taurus; assembly: GCF_036711975.1. Classification (NCBI taxonomy): domain Eukaryota; kingdom Metazoa; phylum Arthropoda; class Insecta; order Coleoptera; family Scarabaeidae; genus Onthophagus; species Onthophagus taurus. The sequence goes on from NC_091966.1 coordinate 28,589,929, forward strand.
TATCTACTCCAATTTGCTGGTAAGCTTGGGACAAATCTAATTTTGTAAATTCAACTCCACCTTGTAAACAATTAAATAATTCCTCTATTCGAGGTAATGGATGTTTATCAATTTCGATTACGGGATTGGCAGTAATTTTAAAATCACCGCAAATACGAATTTCGCCATTTTTTTTCATAACGAGAACTATTGGAGTCGCCCATCTACTGTAGTCAACAGGTTCTATTACACCAAGATGTAATAATCGTTTTAATTCGTCTTCAACTTTATTTTTTATTGCAAAAGGAATCGGTCTAGCTTTTATAAATTTAGGAGTTATGTTTTCGTTAATTAACTTAATAGAGGCTAAGCCTTTTCGAAAAAATCCTAAACCTGAATTAAAAACATTTTGATATTTTTCTACCAATTTATTCAATTCGGCTTTGCAATTAATATAATTAATATTTGAAAAACCAATATCGAAATTTGCAAGAAAATCTCTACCAACTAATGGTGGACCTCCATTTTTCATTACATAGATATTTAATTTAGCGGTTTTATTTTTAAATTCTACTAATACTGACATAACACCTAATGGTTTTACTTGTGCGCCATTATAAAAATAAAAGGTTTTATTTGATGCTATCAATTTAATACCAGAAAAATGTTCTTTATATAATTTTTCAGATATACATGTTATTCCGCTACCGGAATCAATTTGAAATTTTATTAATATCTGTTCAACAATAACGTTAACGTAAAATGGTGGTTTATGATTTTCAGATTCAAAATTAAAAATGCAAAGATCGTCTTGATCGTTATCTGATTTATCGTTAATAAAATGATGTTTTTTATTTGATTTATATCTATTCCTTTGATTAGAAACCTTGTAACTTCCGGTCGCTTTACACATAGCTGCCAAATGGCCTATTTTTTTACATTTAGAACAAGTAGCGTTTTTAAAATAACAACGTTCATACAAATGATTATTTTTACCGCAAACGCTACAGACGGGATAGCGCTGTCTTCCTTTAGTTTGACTGGAACTTGCTTGGGCATCCCTACTTCCAAAATCTGTACATCTCTCCCTCAGCTGGTGAATTTCTTCTTGTTTAATGATGACGTCTCGAACCTCGTTGGCCGCCATTTTTGACACCGCGAGTGAAACCATGCCGTTGAAATCTTTTGTAATTTCTTCTTCCATTAATCGATCCATAATTGGCCCTTTTTCGAATCCAAAAACAAACTTGTCCCGTAGGCAAACCTGTAGCTCAGCTCCAAATTCACAGCTCACCGCCAAACCGCGTAAACGTGCAGCCCATTGTTTCGCCGTTTCAGCAACTTCCTTTTTTGCCGAATAAAATTGATATCGCGCAGCAAATGCACTTTTTTGGGGTTGAAAATGACTGCTAAGAACCGCTACTAGGTCGGAATACGTCTTATCTTCGGGTTTTTCGGGACTCACCAGATCGAATAATAATTTGTAGGCGTCCTCATCCAAAATATTCAATAATATAGCTCTTTTCTTCTTTGCTTTATCTTCACCAATATTATTTGCTGTGAAATAGCTCTCCAGCCTCGGTAGAAAAATTGACCAATCGGAATTTCGTAACGTGAATTCGCGAAGATGACCCACAATAACTTCCGCCATCATTTTTCATTAATAATATATTCGATTTTTCTTTTTAATTTATTAATTAATTTACCTCGTCGCCACTTGTGATGTATTTAGTTGGAGTTACTTTTGAGTATATTCAAATTAAAGACTTTAACTTGTTATAATTAACAAACATCTTTATTCGAGCGAAGTCAACTCAGAACTGGGTTAAAACAGGTTTACAAAACGCTTTTATACAAAAATACACTACAAATATGTTATGTTCATAATTTCTTCGATAACCATAACGACAGGAAAGATTTACGATCATTGTGAATTAGCTAATGAGTTACTTAATAAATACAATTTTCCCCAAGATCAGATAGCAACATGGGTCTGTATTGCTTACAAAGAGTCCAGTTACAATACCGCAGCAAAATCTCAAGATGGTCATGATTTCGGTCTGTTTCAAATAGACAATACGTACTGGTGTTCACCTCCCGGAACAGGCTGCGGTGTGTCTTGTGATCAATTGTTAAACGACGACATCTCAGATGATGTTAAATGCGTCAAAACTATCTACGATGTCACCCAACAAGAAACTGGAAATGGATTTTCGGCATGGGCCACTTATCCGATGTGTCAAGATAACGTTAATAGTTATACTGACGGTTGTTTTCGAAAGAAGCATCACAAAGGTGTAAAATCGCCCAAAATGAGTGTGGGTAAAATTCATTAAAATGATTTATAATACGTAAGCTAAAACGAATTATTGTTTAATGTTGTAAAATTATTAAATATAGTTCTTTAGTTTTAAGTGTCCACCTTTATATATTAATTGTATTGATTCATATTAATTGACCTTTTTGTTATTGGTACTCAACATTTTAAAAATATTGTATACAAAAAACTTACCCAAGTGACTATTTTATTACCCTAGATAACAATATAGTAAAAACCTGGATAGTAAAAACAGTGAAAAGATTGTATAATTTACGATTTATTTTTCAATTACTTGCACTTTGTGTTTGATGGTAAGAACAATATTAGCACCTTGGAGAATGTTATTTCCGCCCAATTCTCATTTAGAAATGGAAAGAAGGAAACCTACTATTAATCACGTTGTGGATCACTGGTATTGTTACAAGTGGAAGATTTGTTCATGCATAAAATCATAAAATACTGTTCTTTTCTTTTGACATAAGGAACTTACGGAATGGGGTCATACACGATTTTTTTTTTATTATATTTTCTGAAAGTTTACATAAAAATATAGTTACCGTTATTTTTTTTTTTAATATTTTCGAACAGTCATTGTTAAAAAAATTATTGAAAATTTATATACCCATTTGCGCTTTTAAAATTCCCCCGTTGATGACGTACGATTCTCACTTTTGCGTCCCCTGCTACCCGCTCAAATGCGAAAAAGAGATGAACGTCATTTAATTTGTATTGAAAAGAGATAGAGTGTTTGTAGGTTATGTTTATTATGTTTTGTTCATGGATGTAATAGACACTCTATTACATCCATGGTTTTATTTTGACACTGTCACACCGCAAGCGCTATCTAACGGACAATTTAACTTGTTTTAGGTAGTGCGGTTCCTACGTCACAGAAAAGCCGCGAAATTATTTCGTTTGAATATTTGCTATTTTTCACTTCAAATTACGCAAAATATAAAATTGATCAAAATATTTCTTTTACTTTGTGTTCATGCATATACTTGCATATATCGTTTGACATAAAAAATTTTTCTCTAAATTTAATAAGTGTGTATGACCCCATTACGACAATTCTAAGACCATAAAACATTTTCATAACAATAAATCCAACAAGGTCAATTATCTCTTCGCACAAGACGAAGAAAATGCAATCGATACTTTTAACATAATTACCAAATAATGTTTTTCATATTTTACAATAAATTCTATAGTATTTAGGACAATTTACCCATGGTTTCCTATCAGACGGGTCTTTCAGCAGAATTTTGTCTTAATAATCTAAAGAATCGATTATTCTCTAATAAATAACACTCAAATAGTATACTCAATGCTTTGGTAAATATGTTGTCGGCATTTGATAGTTTTTGACGGAACTAAAACAAATAAAAGCTTCCCTAAACAACCTAAGCTTTGTTCGTTGGGACTGCACTACCCTGCACGACATGGCACTCGTATGACGTCATAGTGCAATGAAGTGTAAGTCAGTGCAATGTCATGTCAACTTAGTGCAGGTCAGAAAAGTGTATAAACCGTGGTCCCAACGAACAGATTTTTATCAAAAAAGTGTATAATATTTGAAATGGACGAACAGGAGATTGTCAGCGAAATACTCGTGGAAAATGAAATTATCGCAGAATGTTTTTTAATAGCGTTTTTTTAGTATTCATTAATTATTATTATTATTTTTTATTTTTTTCAATTATTAGCGAAATATATTTTCTATACCAAACTACTAACCCTTATTAGTTTTTTCAAAAGTACTACTTAACGTATAAAGAAATCACATGCTAAATTGCACCAAAATCGATAAGCAGTACTTGAAAAAAAAAATTTGGGGTGGTGACGGTAGTTAACCCCAGCCACCCCTAAATAAGAAAAAACACATAATTAATATTTTTAAATGTACTATAAGTGTATTTAATGAAGCCAAAATCAACAGGGTAGTTTTTAAATTATTCCAAAAAAGTAGGGGTAGTTTTCTACTGCCTCTACTGGTATTGAATGTACTGTGTTCTCTAATACAACAAATATTAATTATTATAAGGTTTTATTTCTTAATATTTATATCAATATTAATTATTACAAAAAAAACGCTTTCAAATATTCCGCCATTTTAGTTACACTGCACTTATTGAACTTAGCTTTGTTCGTTGGGACTGCACTACTTGCACCCACTTGCACTATGCAGGTTAGTGCAGATGTTGTGTGTTCGTTGGGGATAGTACAGTTTAGTGCAGTTGCATTCATACTGTTCGTTGAGCCAGGTGCAGTGCAATTTAGTGCAGCCGGTGCAAGTTAGTGCAGTCCCAACGAACAAAGCTCTAGATAAGCTAGAATTTACAATTAAATTTGAAAGTAACAAAATAATTTTTCTAGGCTTAATTATTTCTCAAAGTTTAATCAATCATATGCCGTAATTCAATATTTTCAGAAAATCCACAGCTACAGATACCTACATCTCTAATCGTATATATCATACCAATATGCTCAGATTGTATTCCTTCAAACACAAGGAAGCAGCATTAAAGTTTTTGTTCCTCAGAATCTTAAAAATACCTCTGTCGACATCTGATACAACATAATATATTCAATGCAGGTATTGATAACTGATATCCAGTATCGAACCTGTAGTATTTATTTTAATATTCATAACAACCAAACCTGAATCATATACACATAAAAAATTTCTGAATAAATGTTTCGTTCTAACATCCCTCAACCCCATTTTTAACAATATTCAAAAGTGATTTCAAGATATAATGTCTCCATAGCTATCAACAACAATTTAAAAATGTTCGATATTTTAATTAATTACAAAATAAGATAAAAAATCCATCTTTAGGTTATACAGTGTGTTTACTTTTAGCTATCACCGCAGATGTCTCGATTAAGTTGGATATGATATAATGTTATAGAAGGAATACTCCACACTTAATATTCTATAATCTATCATATTAAAAAAAAACAATTGAGCATTAAATGTGTTAGATATAGGTATTACATTCAAAATTTTAAGAACGAAGAATTTTTAAAACGTGCTCAATTTTATTATGTATTATAAAAGTATAAATCTATGTACAACGCTATATCAGATGGCATAGTTATCTAATCCATTAAAAACACAAATTGATAGTTAATAGCAAACACACGCTTACTTAGATTGTAGATTTAATCACAACTGTAAGCAGCGAAACAAATGAAATTATTTGTGACAGTATCTAATTATTCTTTATCTAAACTGACTTTGTTATACATTGCTGCATAGTTTACTTTATTTTCATCTTAAATACCACGAAATTGGTGATTATTAAATGATGAAGATTTTTTAGTATTTGAAATTTAATACCTCAAACAGTGACATGAAATGACTTAGACTAAAATTAAGTTAGTACAAGGTTTAAGAGATGATGATTTTGACCGGAGATTGATACTTTCTAATTGGGTGAACAGCAATCTAAATGTATTAACCTTAATACTTTTTAGCGATGATAACAGAAATATAATAACAGAATTTTTAATGGCAAAAATGATTGTTACTGTCAATTTCAGGAATGCAGATTTCATAACCGATTTCCTATTAATGCATGACTTGGTGTATTAGATAATTTTATAGTAAGACCTTATTTTATCGCAATGTGATTCAGAAAGGATGAAGCACCTTCCCACAATACGCGAAACATCAAGAACATTTTGAATGAATTGTTTGGGTTACAGTAGATTGAAAATAGTGGTTCCATTAACTGGCCAGGAAGATCACCAGTTCAGTTCTAGATATATTCGTGTGGGGTTTTCTCAAACAACAAGTTGCTAGTCGATTATATTCGATTGACTTTGCTTTATTTGCCTTACAACAAAGTTTTATTTGTTATGATTCTTCTGCTTATCAAGTTATTATCAGCAAGGCATTTTTATAGTCTTTTTTAAGTAATAGCATTGTAGTGCGAGTTCGCTAATCACATTAATATAGTTAATTATTGATTTCGGTTCTTTCATCTGTATTTGAGTAACTCTTTGGTGATGTTATCTTGAACTGGGCTTTTTTTGCTGTTTAGCTTTTGGAGCGTTGTTTTTAGTGCATTCGGTTCATCTTCGGCCTTTTCGCTCTTGTAACGCTCCTCTGAATATTTTACTCAAACATCTCTTTCCATGTACCTGGTGTTAACAAATTCATTTACTTCTGATCTTTGACATCTAATTAATTCCCAAACCATGGCAATTTGTGTCGACCTTGTTTTTGCTGTCCCACATTATGAGTTCCAAAAGCTCCGATTGCTGTTTCTTAAACATTATTCTTCAATTTCTACCAGCTGTCGTTAATACAAGATCGCTTTCTTCTATCGGGTCATAATCGATATTTCCTTTCAGTCGATTTTGGTATAGGCCTTTCATAGTTGTTATAGTTTTATAGATGTTTATTTGTTGTGCGTGCGTTAATTACTTTCACTACTAATTTTGTACCCCTACGGAACTTCGTGACCAGCAAATTTTATCCGAAAGTTCTGTTTTATTGAACAAAGAAGTCGAACTTAAACTACTATATCTTAAACAGTAACGCAGACAATATATCAACATATAATTTCCAAGCCAATAGCAGTGTTATCAATTACCAAACGCAATGTGTATAGGAGGGATAAGAGAAACAGACAGGGTTGGGTTGGATTAATAACAGTTATTCAAAAGTGAAATAAATTGCTTAAGTTATGTCCTTGTTCTTGTCCTTTGGCACTACAACCCTGGATGGGCTTTTGTCTCTGACGTTAGCCTCTCCATCTGCCTTTATCCTCCGCTACTTACTCTTACCCCTATCTTCTTCAGGTTCTGCCATACATCATCTTTCCAGTACTTTCTAGGTCTTTCTCCGGCTTTCACTATTCTTCTTCCATCCATTCTTATCACATACCCCAACCATCCAATCCTTCGCGCCGTCACAATTAAAACTATATTTTCTCTTCTATCAACGTAGCCAATTCATAACTGTATCAGCTTCGGTATATTCCGTTTGAACACACTCCTCCATACATTCCTTTCGAAGCAACTTCCTTTTGAACACCCTTAACTTACATGTTTCTGCCCCGTATGTCAGAACAGGTCTTATTAGTACTTTGTACATGTTCATCTTTACATTTGCAGCTTGCATAGGTATTCGAAATGTTTGCCATTCTGAAAGCAGTAGTTCTTGATGTATATATTTTGAGGATTTCTTACTTTATTGGGGATTATCTTATATTACTATTCTTTCTGAAGCCACACTGGTATTCTCCTAGTATTGCCTCCGCGTACGCTTTTACTCTTTCTTATATTATGTTTGATAATACTTTGTACCCAGCATTATACCTCTGTAATTATTACATACAGATTTGTCTCCTTTCTTATGCAGTGGTACGATTATTCCTACCTTCCATTTCTCCGAAATCCTTTCATTCTCCCACCACGTTATTATCAGTTCATGGAGTCTTCCTTCTGTTAGCTTTCCCCTTAATTTTCAGGAGCTTAGCAGTGATTTTGTCTTGTCCTGGGTCCTTGTTGATTTTCATCCTTTTCATAGCTGGCTGTAGATACTTCTTCCACCGATAGGCCTTCTATTCTAACCTCCATCATGTTTACTCTATTTACATTTGCTTTCTCTTCTCCCTGGTGTACGAAATTCACTAATTCATCGAAATGTTGCTTCAATCTCTCCATTATCTTGTCCTGTTCAGTAAGTACACGCACATTCATCCTCTTTTTATAGGTAATTAATTCAATATATAAACGACAGACCTCGATTTTTCATCGTACTACGAATATCAACCATTATCTGGACCAGTTATTATGAATCTGTTAAAAATTATAGAATTATCGTTGCAAGTGGAAAAAGCCGCTACCGGGTCGGTAGCTTAAATAAAGATATTTAATATAATATCTTGACCGGAATAACGGGTGTGCGATTGAAAATCGTTCACGAAATTGGGATTCATAAAGTTCAAATAATAAGTTATCCACACGGTATTCCACAAGTTTCTCGTACTAAGTTCATAACTAAATTAAGCATCTAATTAAGTAAGTAAATTAACAACTAAAAACTGTTGTAAAAATAGTGACAATTTTAGTTCTTGTTATAATGTCTGATGACAACTTGGCACTTAACGTTTTAAAAATATATTTGTCAAAAAACTCACTCTAGTAACTATTTTATTACCCTACGTAACAAATAGTAAAAATCGTAAAGAGATTGTAAATAATATGTATATTCGTCCGGTGCTAGTACATTTAATCGGTATTAGCGTAAGAGATATTTGAGATGTATGCCGTTTGGATTCTCAAAATTTGTTTTTGCTGTTTTTTGTCGGATCACACAACAACATGATATATGTTGAGTTCACTGTAGATGTTGGCGTCTCGTCTGGTCCTAGAATCATTTCTTGTAGATCTTTCAAATATTTCGATACTCAGGCATTTGAAGTTTATTTATGTTCTCTACCGTGGTACTTTATTTTTGAACTTAAATTGCTGTTTTTCAATGATTACGTTGTTGTTTGATACGCATGCTCCTAGGCGTTCTTTTGTTGCTAGAAAAGAGTTTAAACCATGGATTACAGATAATATTAAATATTTAATAAAACCGTGATAAAGCCTACAATAAATTCAAGAGAATTAAAAATACCGCCAGTTTTAATTATTATAAGCAACTAAGAAACTTTACGAACGGTGCTATTAAACGAGAGAAAAAGGCGTACATGTAGCATCTGTTGAATAATAAGCCTCCCCGTGATTTATGGAAGAGCTTCAGGTCGTTGAATGTGGTTCATAGCAAACCATTGACTGTCCCTGCTTCTATTGGCGATGTGGATGTTATTAATGATTATTTCACCTCTGCACAGTCCCAGGCTGCTGGTGATTCTGAGATGATTGATTATTACAGCTCAAATGTGTTGGAGCAGGTGATAGGCAGATTTCCTTTTGTACCTGTATCTTCTGATGGGGTGGCTAATGCTTTAAGATCAATCAAAAGCGATGCGATCGGAGCAGATGGTATCAGCATAAAAATATTAATCTTGTGCTGCCCTGTGATATTTCCTTTTTTGTGTGCTATCTTTAATAGTATTTTCAGGAATTCAGTGTTTCCAGCTGCTTGGAAGATTGCCATAATTACACCTATTCCCAAGATTGCCAATTCGGGTCAGGTTTCGGGTTTGCGCCCTATTAGTATTCTTCCGGCTTTATCGAAGGTCTTTGAAAGGGTTGTCTCATCTGAACTATGGTGTCATATTGGTAAATACAACATCTTTCCTACTTTTCAGTCTGGATTTCGTCCAGGTTATAGTTCTAATATGATTTCTTTGTTAATATTACTTGATTTTTCTAAGGCTTTCGACACCCTTCACCATAAAACCTTGCTATCTATTTTACATTTTATTGGATTATCAGAGCGATCTATACAATTATTCAATTCTTACTTGTCAGGAAGATTCCAGGTAATTGTTTGCAATGACAAACGAACTAAAGAGAAGCCTATTAGTTCTGGAGTACCCCAAAGATCAATATTGGGCCCTCTTCTTTATGTAATTTACACACTAAAGTTGTGCAGTTCATTGCAATTTTGCAAACCTCACATGTACGCAGATGATACACAGTTGTTTTGTAGTTTTGAATTGAGTGACATTCGGGTGGCTGAAATTCGTGTAAACCGTGTTTTACAGTCTCTTATTAGTTTTGCTAAAAGTCACTGCTTTAACATTAATGCTGCAAAAACGTCTGCTATCGTGTTGTTTCGAATAATCGGATTGAAATTGTTGGTACAGCGCGTAACTTGGGTGTCACAATAGATTCTTCCCTCCGATTTAAAGAACATGTAAACATTCTGATTAGGCGTGCATATTATACTCTTAAAGTCTTATATAGCAGCAAGCATCTTTTAAACCGAAGACTGACGCTTTAGTTATGTGACACACTTATCTTGTCAATTTTTAATTATGGTGACCAGCTGTACCATTCCTGCTTAGATGCGTTGACAGTGCTCGTATCCAGAGGATGCAGAATGCATGTTTACGGTTTACATTTGGAATCCAAAGAGGTGATCATATCTCACATACTTTAACTTGGGCGCGTTGGTTGAATATGGAAAATCGCAAAATATTACATTGTGTCTGCCTCTATCATAAAATATTAAAATTTAAAAGTCCACCCTACTTGTACAATAAAATTAGATTCAGAACTGATATACACAATATTATATACACATATTAATGTCCGACGCAGACACGCCGTTACCATTCCGAGGCATAGACTTCAAATATTTAAAAGGTTATTTTCGTATTGCGTACCATTTCTGTTTAATGATATATGCGACCATGTAAACCCAGCCTTGGAAACACTAACGTTTAAAAAGCAAGTTAGATCCCTTTTAAGTATGCGACAGTTCGATTACTGATCTGATATAAATGCATTGTTATTTGTCTATTTTCTTATCTTATAGCATTTGTTTATTAAAATTTTTGACTTTCGGCTAGTTGGAGATGCTACGCATTTATTATTTGGTGACATAATTCTTATTGTAACCTTATTTTTTTTGTTTCTTTTTCTTTCTATTTGCTCACTTGAAGCATAGCACATTATTTTCTTTTCTTGAATATTATTTTTGTTAATTATTGAATAAATATTGTTTGTTTCAAATTTGGGGGCTGTTGAAAACCAGTCTATCGCAAAATGTTGCGTTAGTACTGACGCAGTGCCTTTTGAGAAATACCATCGTAATTTTTTTATTTGATTTTATATTTTATTTGTTTTTATTATTGTTATTTGTAACATTTGGTATCTCAATAAATGTATTATTATTATTATATATTATTATTATAAGTCTAGAATGAAACTGAATGTTACAAAAAAAAAGTGGAAGATTTTTTCATGCATAAAATCATAAAATACTGTTTGGTTTCTTTTGACATATGGACCTAATATATCCTATACACCCAATTGCGACAATTCTAAGACCATAAAAGATTTTTATAGCATTAAATCCAATAAGATCAATGATTTCTTCCCACAAGACGTAGAAAACACAATAGATACTTTTAACGTAATTGCCAAATAGAGCTTTTTCATATTTTACAATAAACTCTATAGCATGTCAGACGATTTTCCCATGGGTTCAATACCAGATGGATCTTTTAGCAGAATTTTGTCACAGCAGATATCGCGATTAAGTTGGATATAATATAATGTTATAGAAGGAATACTCCACACTTAATATTCTATAATCTATAATCAATTACATTCATAACTTTAAGAACGTAAATTTTCAAAACGTTTTATTACGTGTTATAAAACTATAAATCTATTTACAACGATATATAAGATCTATAGTTATCTAATCCATTAAAAACACAAATAGATATTTAATTCTAGCCAGCAAGATCACCAGTTCAATTCTAGATATATTCGTGAAACAACAAGTTGCTAGTCGGTTATACTCGATTGAGTTTGCTTTATTTGTCTCATAACAAAGTTTTATTTGTTATGATTCTTGTACTTATCAAGTAATTATCAGCCAGGTATTTTTATAACCTTTTTTTAAATAATAGCATTGTAGTGCTAGTTTGCCAATCACAATAAAGTAGTTATTTATTGATTTCGGTTCTTTCCTCCGTATTTGAGTAAGTTGTTGGTGATGTTATTTTGACCTGGGCTCTTTATACTCTTTAGTTTTGAGCGCTGATGTTTTTCTTTTTTATTACGGCCTCATCGTTGGTTAATATCTTTAGTGCATTCGGTTCAACTTCGGCCTTTTCCCTCTTGTAATAAAAAAATAGCAAACTTCTTAAAAATGTATACGGCATTAGTTGTTTTTTATGTTTCAAACACATTTAAAGGAATTTCAAGGAAATGTGTCGTAAATACATACTGCTGATATTTTTTTAACTACTGAGTGTTCCCATTCTTTTACAAAAATACTTCATATTCGTCACATAACATGCATTATATCGGTTAGTATAAATTCGAAGCTTACAACACTTCGTTTATTAACTAAACTTACCCGTACACAGTGTTCTATCTAAAATCAATCATGACATCGTTTAAATATGTTATATTCATAATTTCCGTGATAACTATAACAACAGCAAAGATTTACGATCGTTGTGACTTAGCTAGAGACTTACTTTATAAATACAGTTTTCCCAAAGAACAAATAGCGACATGGGTGTGTATTGCTTTTCGAGAGTCTAGTTACAACACTGCAGCAAAATCTCCAGATGGTCATGATTTCGGCCTATTTCAAATAGATAACATGTACTGGTGTTCACCTCCCGGAACAGGATGCGGTGTGTCTTGCGATCAAATGTTAAACGACGACATATCAGATGATGTTAAATGCGTCAAAACTATCTTTGATGTCACCAAAAAAGAGCGTGGAAATGGATTTTTGGCTTGGACCACTTATTCGATGTGTAAAAATAATGTTAATAGTTATACGGATGGGTGCTTTTAAAAGAAGTATCAGGTAACAGTAAAATCGCCCTAAATAGGTATGGATAAAATTCATTAAAATGATTAACATATCATATATAAACTAAGATTATATATTGTTTAATGTTGCAACATTGTTAAATATAGTTGTTTAAATGTTTAAGACTTTTGCTCCGTATTGATTCATGTTAATTGTCCGTTGATTTTTTTGTAATTCGCACTTAACATTTTAAAAATATATTTGTCAAAGAACTTACTCTAGTAACTATTTTATTACCCTACGTAAAGTAAGGCAAAAAAAACCTACTTTATCTTTTTTCTTCTCCGATCATGCGTAATGGTGTGTGGAACACCGAATCTTGGAAAGTAATTACGGTATATAGCGTTTGCAATAGAAGAGGCAGTTATGTTCTTGAGGGGATATGCTTCTTGCCAGCGATTAAATCTATCTACATATAATGGACCAACAAGATCAATATGTGTATGCTCAAACCTGCCTTTCAGAATAAGAGATTTGGTGTGTGTGTTAACCTTTGTTTTTTGGCAAGAAAGACAAGTTTTGGTCCATAGTTTTATATTGTTCGAAATACATATGAGTCCAAAATAAACGTGTTTTGAGGGAATGAAGAGTGGCGCGAAATCCAGAATAAGATAAATTATGAAATTTTTTGAACACGATATAACGAAAATTTTCTGGAATATATAGTCTTGGATGAGAATAAGAAGTCTCACAACAGAGGGATAAATTTGAAAATGAAGTTATTTTTGACAATTTGCAAACGCTGCTTTTCGATTGTATAGCAACTAAATGCTGTAATTGTATGTCTTTTGATTGAGCGTCTCCTATTAGTTTTAAATCGGGATAAGAAAAATCAAGGCCGGCAATATTGACTCTCAAGAGAGTATCGGCCACGATGTTTGCATCACCTTTTATAAATCTAATATTAGAAGTAAATTGGGTGATGAGATGTGGGTATCGAGTTTGTCGTGGTGTCTTCTCAGTTTTTGAAGTAAAAGAATTGACCAAAGGTTTGTAATCGGTATAAACGGTAAACTGATTACCGAGAAGAAAATGTTTAAAAAATTTTATTGCAGAATATATAGTGAGTAATTCACGGTTGTTCCATGTTGACTTTGATAAGAGTTATTATTTTATCTTATTTAATTTTATGTTTCAACACATTTCAAGGAATTTCAAGAAAATGTGTCATAAACACATTCTCCTGATATTTTAACTAAGTGAGTGTTCCCACTCTTTTGTAAAAATAACAAAAGATATAATAAACATGCATTATGTCGGTTAGTATAAATTCGAAGCTTACAACACTTCTTTTATTAACTTAACTTAACCGTATCCAGTGTTCGGTCTAAAACCAATCATGACATCGTTTAAATATGTTATATTCATAATTTCCGTGATAACTATAACAACAGCAAAGATTTACGATCGTTGTGACTTAGCAAGAGACTTACTTTATAAATACAATTTTCCCAAAGAACAAATAGCGACATGGGTGTGTATTGCTTTCCGAGAGTCTAGTTACAACACTGCAGCAAAATCTCCAGATGGTCATGATTTCGGCCTATTTCAAATAGATAATATGTACTGGTGTTCACCTCCCGGAAGAGGATGCGGCGTGTCTTGCGATCAAATGTTAAACGACGACATATCAGATGATGTTAAATGCGTCAAAACTATCTTTGATGTCACCAAAAAAGAACGTGGAAATGGATTTTTGGCTTGGACCACTTATTCGATGTGTAAAAATAATGTTAGTCGTTATACGCAAGGATGCTTTTAAAAGAAGTATCAGGTAACAGTAAAATCGCCCTAAATCGGTATGGATAAAATTTATTAAAATGATTACCATATCATATATAAACTAAGATTATATATTGTTTAATGTAACATTGTTAAATATAGTTGTTTAAATGTTTAAGCCTTTTAGCTCCGTATTGATTCATATTAATTGTCCCTTGACTTTTTTGTGATTGGCACTTAATTTTAAAAATATATTTGTTAAAAAACTTACTCTAGTAACTATTTTATTACCCCAAATAATAAATAGTAAAAATCGTAAAGAGATTGTACAATTAAAGATTATGTTACGTTTTATTTTCTAATTACTTTTTACTCTATAATCTCCACTAACACTAATAATAGAAGTATTATGACCAGAAAAATAATCCCTACAGAATAGAAATATATTGTAAACCCTGATATTGGTAATGAGTACAGCTTTATATTCCTATCTAAACTTACCTATCCCTCCTCATACAAATTTAATACGCAATCCTAGACTATGACCACAAATATTGCTTTAAAAATGATAAATTTTATCTGCCCAAATTTACTATTGATTTCGACTCTCAACTCATGTTCCAACCATCAATTAAAAGAGACATTTTGGAATATTTTACAAGAAGAACGCCACAAATTGTATAACAATGATAACAGATCAACAATGATACAGACTATTTTTTATCTTTTCAATTGGTTTAGTATACAGTGGATCATGACCGACTTTATCAAAAGCTTGATTAACAAAAGGAATACAAGAACACACCCCACTCACATCATCCATTATCTTAACCAGAATAGCGGCTTTAATTGGGACCGAAAAGTTTCAAAAAGTATAAACGGGTATAAGTTTCTCGTTTATAGCGTGTTCGGGTTAAAACTAAATTAAGCATCTAATTAAGTCAATTAATTATCAAGTACATACTAACTATAGTAAAAATTGTCACAATTTTAGTACTTATTATTATTACAACAATGTTATCACATCGAAGAAACATAACACCGAAGTAATTAACCCATTATTTCCATTATTTGTTTATATGCATTGTTGTATTTTTCGACCATCATGTGTAATTCATTTGGCAGTAAATAAGGTTATATAATAGTAAAATATTTTGAGATATTAAAAAAATTGCAAACTTCTTAAAAATTTATACGTCAATAGCTGCTTTTTAT
Organism: Onthophagus taurus; assembly: GCF_036711975.1. Lineage (NCBI taxonomy): Eukaryota > Metazoa > Arthropoda > Insecta > Coleoptera > Scarabaeidae > Onthophagus > Onthophagus taurus. The sequence continues at coordinate 28,605,648 of NC_091966.1, forward strand.
GTTCACAGCATATTTCAAGGAATTTCAAGGAAATGTGGCATGAACACATATTCGTCACATAACATGCATTACATCGGTTAATATAAATTCAAAGCTTACAATTTTTTTTTTTAACTTACCTTAACCGTACCCAGTTTTCTACCTAAAACCAATCATGACGTCATTTAAACATGTTATGTTCATAATTTCATGATAACTATAACGACAGGAAAGATTTACGATCGTTGTGAATTAGCTGAAGATTTATTTTATAAATACAAGTTTCCGAAAGATGAAATAGCAACATGTAACATTTCGGTCTATTTCAAATAGATAACATGTACTGGTGTTCACCTCCCGGAACAGGATGCAGTGTGTGTTGTGATCAACTGTTAAACGACGACATATCAGATGTTGTAGAATGCGTCAAAACTATCTTTAATGTGATCCAACAAGAACGAGGAAATGGATTTTTGGGTTGGACCACTTATCCAATGTGTCAAGGTAGCCATCATTATACGGATGGATGCTTTAAAAAAAAGATCAGGTGGGTGTAAAATCACCTAAAATGGGTGTGGGTAAAATTCATTTCCTAAGGCCTACTTTTACCACCTCTTGATAAATTTAACTGATAGATAAAATGGTGCTCTTAGCCAATGAAAGCGCTTAAAACCGCTGTAACCATGGTAGTTATCTATCGGTTAAATTTATCAAGAGGTGGTAAAAGTGGGCCTAAGATGATTTAATGTTTAATGTTGTAACAATATTAGTGGACACTATGTATAAGCCTTTTGAGCCTGTAATGTTTCATATTATACTTTGATTTTTTTAAAATAATAAATAATATATTCAATTACCTGTAGTTATTTTTTGACAGCAAGAATCGTTATTGTTATTTTAATACCCATTATTCTCCAACATGTGCAGAATGAAATAAAAAAGAGAGTATGTACTGTTAATTATATTGATGTTAATTCAGATTGGAAAACATATTCGAGAGTGACAACTTAAATTAAAAACAATGATGTAGAGTTCGAAACTTAGTGAAGAAAATTCTATATATTAAAGAATGATAGAACTAACAAACAGAAAAAAAATGTTAATAATTTAGATCAAAATCAATTATCTTCTAATATCTCCACAAATACTTGTAAAAGAGTCATTTATAATCAGAAAAATGAGAAGAATTTTGATGTTCACAAACTTACTAAAATTACTCTATGACATCCAACTCTTTATAACCTCATAAAACACCATAAACCTAACTATTTGACCCATTATGAGTGGTATTAACACACCAAGCGTATTGGCAATACCGCATCAAAGACAACTCACCCTACATTGAACAGTATTTTGCAATTTGATTCTGCATCTCTAATCAAAAACTAGACTGAATAGACCAGTAAACATAAAAATATAGATATTAACATGAATATTGTTTGGTTTTTTGTGATAGTCATGACACTTTAATGATCATAAAAGATTTTAAATATGTTCATGACATTTGATTGTTTCTGACGGTTTAGTGCCGTTATCTAAGCGTATCTAAGACCCAAACACTTGGGCGTGGCGACTTGATATTTAGTATAAACAGTTCGAGAATAAGTATGATTAAAAGTCAAGAAAAGATTTTCAAGCCACAGAGATAAATAGAGGTCGAAAGGGTTAACATCGTATGAATCATTTTCATTTCATATACATATACAGTAAAGACCGGTTATAACGAGTATGCTCTATAACGAGCAAGCTTCCAAGTCCCGTGAAAAATCCTATCCTTACAATGTAAAAAATCTCGGTTATAACGCGTAATAATACTAAACAGCGCATGGATAAATGTTAAAAAAGAAACAATAATGAATTGCTTTCGTCATGCATTCGGCAATCTTGCAGAGAGTTTTAGCGAGGAATATGAAATTCCCTTAGCTAAATCTTTCTAGTTGGGCAGAGAAAAACGGTTAGGAAATAGACGGTATCGATTTAAATTTATTTGCCACTATCGATGACGATGTTACTACTGGTTCCATTCTATCTGACACTGAAATAATGTGTAACGTGTTGAATAAAGATAACGAATCTGACGGTGATCAGATGAAGAGGTAGAACGAAACATATCAAAAAATTAATTTTTAAAAGCATTTTCTAGGGTGACACGTTACATTGTAACTAACTATGCGGACAATACTGAATGTATGTTCGCATGCGATACAATAAACAAAAATATTCGCCAGGAATTATTACATAAAAGCATAAAACAGAAAAACATCCGAGAATATTTCAATAAAAATTAATTTTAGATGTATAATAGTATAGATGTTTAGTTAATTAGGTAGTTGTATCTGTCTTAAACAATAAACTTATGATAAATGACAAAAACATGATAATGTATTTTTTTGTTTTTACCTTTTCAATCGTATACTTTTAAAGCAAACAAAATTTCTCATAGTGATTAATTTCTGATAGTGAATAAACAAAAATTTCATTGTAAAAGTGCAAAAACAAAAAGATTTTTTTAATTCGTTTTTAAAATTGCTTGTTACTACTTTTTACACAAGTATTAAAATTTATGTTACATATTACGACACCGGTGTGAAGACAGCAGTAAAAGATAGCAGTAAAAATTTCCGATGATACCCGAACGCCCATAGACGTCCGTAATACCGGACACACGGGGGCTCAATTTTTTCGAACAAAAAAACATTACATTATCAACTTAAGAATTTAATTACAGTATATTAAAAGTAATTAATATATTTATCACTAATATCAAGGTACAATCAGCAATTTTAATTAAAATAACTGGCTCCAGCTCCCTTATTGGTTCGAAGATCCGCACCAAACTTTATATACGCCTTCTAGACCTGATAAGAAATATATTTATCGAAAGAAATTTCACTTGCAAAGGCTCCGCGGGGGTGAACTACCCAGCAGTAGATTATAATTTGCTCTACCGCCCTTATTCGGTCAAAGATCCGAACCAAACTTTACACAAGTGATCTAGACTACATTAGAATCAAATATCCGTTAACAATTTCCACTTGCATAGGGACCGCGGGGGTGAACTACCCACCAGTAGATTTTAATTACCCCTACCATCCTTATTCGGTCGAAGATCCGAACCAAACTTTACACAAATCTTCTAAACTACATTAGAATCAAATATCCGTTAACAATTTCCACTTGCATAGGGACCGCGGGGGTGAACTACCCACCAGTAGATTTTAATTACCCCTACCGCCCTTATTCGGGCGAAGATCCGAACCAAACTTTACACAAGTGATCTAGACTACCTTAGAATCAAATATCCATTAACAATTTTCACTTGCATAGGGACCGCGGGGGTAAACTACCCACCGGTAGATTTAAATTACCAATACGAAGAGGGGCGTTGACACAAATGGTCAAATGTGTCAAAACTATATAGTAACTAGAAAAACCAGGAGGTCGACTTTATCCTTTCGGGTAAAATTATATGGGAAATAATTAATAAAAAACGCGCCAACAAAATAGACAAAATTAAAGCCAAATTCGATCCAAATGATGTTAATGATTACTTTATTAAGGTACCTCTTGAACTACTAAATGGCTTAAAAAAGTCCAACATAAATGATAAGTTTGATTGCCTTTTGCAAAAAATTAATGTTGCTGATTGTGGGTTTTCCATTGATCAAGCAACATTTGTTGAGGTTTGTGACATAATAAACTCGCTTACATACATGGATGATTGCCGTAGGTCCTTTACAAACCATAATATACTGACCTTTCCGTCATTGTACATTTTGGAATGTGTAACATTTGTAAGGCGAAATCTCGACGACTTTATTAGTCCAACCCAACTGATACCGACCTTTTGTAGACTAGGTCGAAGTCAGTGCCATTTTAAATTTCTTTGAGTAAAATTCTATAACAAAATACCGAACGACATTGCTCGGTTGCCTCTTGAACTGTTCAAGAATAAAATTAAAACTTTTTTAATTCGGAAGGCCTACTATTCGTACTCTGACTATTTGTGCGACACCATACACTTGCGTGACTTTGGTGGTTAATGTTAATGTTTTTGTTCTGTAAACAACGGGATGTTCTATGATTTTTTTGTTAAGTACTAAAGTTAAGAATGCTGACGTATTTATATAAATATTGTTAACATTTATACTAAATATATTCGAATTTGAATCCTCTTTTTTCAACAATAAATATGGCAGGAATAAATGCCCACATTTTGTACAGTTTCAGCGACAAAACAAAAGCAAAGCCGCAATTTAGAAAAGATTTTCTAAAAAAATTGCCATTGAAGATTGCCATTGAAGAAGTTTTAACTACCCTGAACCAACAGGGTAGTTAAAACCCAAAAGGGAAAGCTCCAAGAACCAACAGATATAGACACTCCATCGACATCGCAGCAAACAGATCCACATTCAAGAAAAATCAGAGAACGATGCCAATTATGTGGTAGGGCTAAAAATAATTACACAACAAAAAAATGTGATGAGTGCTATGAAATTTATGTGCAAAAAGCATCTGATTAGAAAACAAGTTTATCTCAAATGTAATGATCCCAATAATTCAGATGACTCATGATAATATTAATTTTTTTTTAAATTATTTTAGAATGTCTTAAAATTGTCAACGGATATTTGATTCTAAGGTAGTCTAGATCACTTGTGTAAAGTTTGGTTCGGATCTTCGCCCGAATAAGGGCGGTAGGGGTAATTAAAATCTACTGGTGGGTAGTTCACCCCCGCGGTCCCTATGCAAGTGGAAATTGTTAACGGATATTTGATTCTAATGTAGTTTAGAAGATTTGTGTAAAGTTTGGTTCGGATCTTCGCCCGAATAAGGGCGGTAGGGGTAATTAAAACCTACTGGTGGGTAGTTCATCCCCGCGGTCCCTATGCAAGTGGAAATTGTTAACGGATATTTGATTCTAAGGTAGTCTAGATCACTTTTGTAAAGTTTGGTTCGGATCTTCGCCTGAATAAGGGCGGTAGGGGTAATTAAAATCTACTGGTGGGTAGTTCACCCCCGCGGTCCCTATGCAAGTGGAAATTGTTAACGGATATTTGATTCTAATGTAGTCTAGATCACTTGTGTAAAGTTTGGTTCGGATCTTTGACCGAATAAGGGCGGTAGAGCAAATTATAATCTACTGCGGGGTAGTTCACCCCCGCGGACTCTTTGCAAGTGGAATTTCTTTCGATAAATATATTTCTTATCATGTCTAGAAGGCGTATATAAAGTTTGGTGCGGATCTTCGAACCAATAAGGGAGCTGGAGCCAGTTATTTTAATTAAAATTGCTGATTGTACCTTGATATTAGTGATAAATATATTAATTACTTTTAATATATTGTAATTAACTTCTTAAGTTGATAATGTAATGTTTTTTTGTTCGAAAAAATTGAGCCCCCGTGTGTCCGGTATTACGGACGTCTATGGGCGTTCGGGTATCATCGGAAATTTTTACTGCTATCTTTTACTGCTGTCTTCACACCGGTTATTACGACAACCTTGGTTATAACGAGGTACCGTGTATAGCGAGCAATTTTTTCGGTCCCTTGACTGCTCGTTATAACCGGTCTTCACTGTATTAATTTTTTTATTACATAGAACATCTCAATTTTAGTCCTGTCAATTTTAGCAAACCTTGAAGAAAATTGATTATCGCGAATTGTCATAGTTTTATACAGAGTAAATCAAAAGTCTCGAAACGCCACATTTGCTTCTAATTGGATAGCCAGAGTCGTACAAAATTTGGGACATTAACTATTTTGGGATATTGAGATTTCAGACTCAATATTAAGATTTCGCGCAACCAGTTGTATCCCTGGTTTAGTTTATGATTGACGATATATCACCACCTTATAGTTTGGATTTCAATTTCATCATTATTTATTAATATAGGATTTTTATTTCTTCTGTCTAAAAATGTTTGCTTCACAATTGGTTGGATTTAGTTGTATTTAGCTAATTATTAACTCATCATTTTTTTTCCAAAATAGATAATAGTATTACTAGTAGGAAGTTTGGTAAATCTATATTTTTAAATTTGTGTTTCAGTCCTTCTAGCCAGCCCGTAAACTTTTCATCTTCAAAATCTTATTCATTGATGGACGGTGGAATGTGAGTTGCAAAATTCAATCCGGATATTTGAAATAATCCTTAAATCGTTAATTTCATTTGATAATCTTGTACAAATGATATTTTTAAATATCTTTAACAGCGTTAGTAATAAACTAATAGATTTGTAATTTTAGTACTCATTTTTCTTATTTTCCAGTTTGAAAGCATCTACATTTCTGCCTTATTCCATGTCGTTGGGTATTTTATCTGGAAGGTTTTTCAACATATCATCTTTCCCCAAGACCTTTCTTAGTAGGTATGAATTTTAAAATTACATATATTTCTTAAAGTATGATTTGATCTTTACACCGTTTATTAGAAGAAAGATGATCGTCATTAAGTTGTTGTATAGATATAGAAAATAGCTTGTTATTATTGTTTATGTTTGGCATGAATGTTTTTTATAAATAATCTGCAGCAACTATTCATCTTTTCATTTTTCTTCAGTTACTACTCGTGTGTCCGTTTTTAGAGGGGGTAAAATTCATATTTTTTGTAACAACTTTCTATAATCTCTGGTTGATAATCACTTTGATAAGGAACATATGTATATTCATCCGCTGCAAGTACATTTAATTGATATTGGCCGTTTGAATTATCTGCTCTACATCTCCAAAATTTGTTTTTGCTGTTCAAGTCTCCTATCAGCATTTCTGCCACATTGTTATCAAATAATTTTCTGATATCGTTTTCAATTAGATGAATGTTACAGTGACGGTATCTGCATATAAATAATAGTAATTTCATTATTGATATCTAAATGAACTGCCACTGTTCCTGACGCCAAATGGGGTTCGGACATTCAAACAATATTGACATTTTAAGTGCTATTAGTAGTTGTGTTAGCTTTTTAATATTGTTTGCCATTGAAGTTAAGGATATTAATGTTTGATAAATTAAAGAAGTTTTTATGGGGCATAGTTGATTAAATGGGATAGTAAGGGTGGTTTGTTACTTGTCGTAGGTTATTCTGTTATATATCCGTATCTACTTTACATCCTCTATAGTTTTTTTTCTCCACAATTTGCATGTTTACGACTGTCGTTTTTCTTCATTTAGGCTTGAGTAAGCAACAACATGTTTTGTGTGTCCATACTTGACAGTTAAAACATTGTGGAATGTTCGTTTTTACACAATTCATTACACATTTCTTTAAGGTTAAATATTTGTTTCGAATTTTCTGTAAGTATTCATTCAACTGCACATAGCGACTTAAAATTTTCAATTGTGATAAACGGATCACTGTGATTATTGGCATCTTAAGGTACAGTTTCTGTGAGATTTCATTTTCAGTAACAGAAATATTAATGTTACGATGAATTGGATCTTGAAAAGTGTGGAATTCTAATTTGTTTTCTGCATAATGTTTAGTTGGAGTTCTAAAGTCGTTGCTACATATTAAATTAACTTTTAATGAAAAGATTTAATTGAAATGATGTTTGACATTGTGTAGAAATATAGGAGGGATTCTTTTTGTATTTGTGATGAAGAGTTATCATTATTCTCAAATTCTATGTTATACACCATAAGGTATATTTAATTTAAAATTTGTTCAGATTAATCAAGTTTAAATCTAGTGCTCTTTTCTTACACATTATAGCAAAGTAAATCACATATTTTTTTTTAACATTTAGTATTTATAAAAGAATACTCTCGTTAAAAAAATTTAAATGAAAAGTATAAAAATAGTACATTATCTACGTGGAATGTTCAAATGTGTACGATTGCAATTTATCACACATAAACTGCACAAAAGTACACGTGTTTTGAAACAGATTCAAAAAGTTGGATGCATTCTACATCGCCTGATGCTGTCGCTGAACCCGGCAGTGGTCGACGTTTATAAAAAAATAATACTACTCAGAAGTGATCACGTATAGTGTTATCGACATGCCTCGCCGATAAGTAGACGATAATTCGTTAATATTCAGAATATTCAGACTTGAAGCGGTGTGTACAAGCGTGTACGGTCCTTAGTCCGGTGTCGAGAATCCACATAATAAGCGCGATAACCATTCTAAAGCCAGTTCGTCTTTAAACACAGACTGTGCTTCAACAAAATCCAACAATAATTTAAATCTCTTGGTGAAAGAATCTCATTATTCAAGTAAAAATTGATTCAAACTGAAAACAACTATCGTTGTTCCACTTTGAGTTAATATTTTTAATTCTATGGATGGACACTTAGTGTTGAACGTTGAAGTTTAATTTAAATTAGGAAATATATTTGTGGTAAGTAGAATTGAAAATAATTATTATATAACATTTTAAACAGGTCAGCAATTTTTAAATATTAACTAATTTTTAAGTTTAAAAGAATTGATTCTAAAATTACCTATTGCAATTAAAAGGTATTTTTAGAATCATAAGAAATCTACGTCGCAGTTCTTTACGTAAAAAATAGAGGCGCGTTGTGAGTGTAAACAAATAAATATGCAAATGTCGATGTACCTGGTTAACACAACAATCTACCTAAACCACGTATATTAAATAATTGCTCATATTATAAATGTTATGAAAACACAATGAAATATTGTTGATAAAAAACTATAGCTTCAAAGGTTGAATGTTTGAAATCAAATGCATTTAGATATAAAATCTAGAGCACTTTATATTTTATATGAAATCGAAATTGTTTTGTGAGACTTTTTAAAAGTAATTGGAAAAAAGTTAATAAATTAAATTAATTGGAACAGTTTTTGGTCAATCTGTTAATGTTTGTTGTAGGTATTCGTGTTTAATTAAACGAAAACGTTAATTTTGTCTACACAAGGTCAATACGTTTGTTATTTTCAATTCAATTGACATTCAAAGATACAAAATAAACATCGTGGGAAAAGTAACAATGAATTGGAATGCGAAATATATGTTATATAGACGGACAATGACTTTATTTAAAGAAAACTGTTTGTGTATGATTATAGTACTTCAAGATTATTTATTTCATAATGTTACTCTAAAGATACTTGATACTTTTATTATCAATTTCTAGAACAGTCGAATCTAATTTATTTTTTAGTGTACACGTCAATAATTTAATGTTAACACTTTCAATTTTGTATTTAAGTGGATTATCGTAATTTTCACATAAATCTTGATATTTTATTTTTCTGTTATCGTTCAACAACAAATTGCCAAGTATGCATTTCGAGTGCAAAGTGCACACAGCAACTGTATTTCCGTGGTACATAACAAATTTTGGCAAAATATTAAAGGTCGCGTATTCTAATTATAAATGTGGAAGGTTTATGCAAAAAAATTCAAATTCAAATTTTGATATTTATTGAATAAAAAACGTAAGTATATTATTTGTTAAATATTCCGTACATGTTTTTTTTTAATTGCAAAGAACAGGCGTTAACGATTAATAATGTTTTTTAGAACGATTAATTGTGTTGTACCTAAAAATACTTGTATCCAATGGAATATTTGTTGGGTTAATTTGCATTTAAAAAAACAATCGTGTGTATTATTATCATTACTTTACGAACATTTAAGTTACAATTAGATAATAGACTGTTTTCGTGTTAAAAAATTTTTTAAAATTTATCTTACAACAATTAAAATTAAACATAATTAAAATGTTTATGAAAAAAATATAACGTACAAAGTCTATAAACATCGATTAGAAATGTTTTTTTTTCTTTAAAATCGTTGTGCAATTATTATAATTAAAAATAAACAAAGAACTAAGTTAATTAGCACAAGTCACTATTGTTCATTTTGTAAAGTTATTTTAAGATTGGCAGTTTGTCAACTATTACTGGAAGCTGAATCAGGCCAAAGGGAGCGGTAATTGGAAATTCAGATGTAGTTTAATCACAACAATATCGTGAATAATACGGTATAAATTAATTTTAAAAGTCTATAATTAAAGAATGTTAAATAAAAGTAGATGATGACGGGAAAAAAACTTATTTCAAAAAAATATATTTTATTGATTTTATTTTCTCTACACAAGTATTTTCCAGATTATATTGAAGAAAAAACCTTCTATTGGTTTTTCAAATATCTTGCATTGATGGATACAGTAATAATGTAAAAGATATGATAGACTACGTATAGCCTTATTTATAGTATTTTTATATTATTACAATAAACTTTCATTCAATCGCCAACCATCTTATTTTGAAGAAGTGTGCAAAAATTAAATAAAATAAGTTTTTAGCAAAATGCAATTAAGTAGCAATAAAACGAAGATACAAGTTTTTTAACTTATAGAGAATCGTCGACATCAACTCTGCAAAGCAAAAATCCTACTGCAATTGCAAAGTTCAGGGCAACCTTTTGATCTTTTTGAGAAGAATTATTACTTCTCGATGCGATATTCATTTATCACCGTATATACTCGTGGTTATTTCAGTTATGTTTTATATCCATACCGTTCAAGAAAAATATTAAGAGAGCTGAAATCCCTTTATTAGAAGTAGAAGCGACAACTAATGCAGCAATGTCAACTATTTTGGAACCAGCTAGAAATATTTTGGAGTGATTTTCCAAATTAGCTGGTTTGGACTTTCATTATTAATGTACGTGCAGTCACTTATACAACGCTTTAAAAGCACATCCTTGCCAACATCATCAAAAAATAGGCTTAATAGCTGTCAAAACATTATTTGGCAAAGGACCATAATTATAATTGAATGATAACAAGCTGAAACACGCTGCCAACCGCACCGTGGATCTGAATCGCTTGGGCACTTTTCTTGCTGTGACTTTTGGGCGATGTACTATAGAAAGAAGAAGAACTTCAAAAACTTCTCTTTCCTAAAATATTAATCCGATTGACTTCAAACTTTCGGAAGATATTTTAGTCATAATGTACTATTAGATAAAAAAATTAAAAAGAAATGTCTTTTTGAATTTTACAAATGTCATCAGCTGACCATTATCTCAAGTACCATTGCTTCATTTGCTAGTAGACTTTTATGGCTGGTGTTATTAGAAATAAAATTAAATCGAGACACTTCTGTGGTATGCCGTACAATAGAAATACTGTTTGACGTATTGGATGTCATGTTGCAACCTTCGTCAGAAACAAGTTCAAAACTGAGAACATCACCAATTGTGGACAATACTTTAGTAACTAATTATTAAGTAATTATGTTTTTCATACTATCCCCCCTATTGATATTATTCTTATTATTGCAAACTTCTATGAAATGGCCATTCTCTGGTAATACGGCTACTCCTGGCAAGTACTTTTGTCTTATCGAAATCTGTTTTGACAGCTGACTATTTTCTCCGGCTCTCTTTTTCGTAATGTTATCTGTTGCTGTATACATTGACAAATAACTATTCAAAATACATCTTTTATAAGTCGTTCTTCATTCTGTCTGTGGGTGCTGGTGTGATGAAGCTTGTAGATACCTGTTCGTGTGCGTTCCTTCCGGTACACTTCGTGTGTTAGCCGGTCCTGGTTACTGATCTATGAGTCAACTTTATCATTGCATTCTGACTATTTAAATCCCTTTAGAAATCATGCCTTTATTTGCCATGTTTCTAGATAACATAAATAGACTGGTTTTCAAAGATACTGCTTCAACCGGCTCCGTATAGAAGATGACTAATTATAAGGGCGCTCCCATGGCTGCTGATCTGTCATATTGCTCATAAAACTCTCCTTTCCACCTTAAGTAACTCGATGACGAGGACACTACAAGTTCTGAGATATACCTTGGAAATTCCCCTGGTATGAGTTTTCCTGGTAGACCTTTAACGACACTTTTTACCAGCACTTCGGAAAAAGTGATTCCACGTCAAAGCTGACTAATATGTCCTGCGGTTCTAGGAAAATATTACTAATTAATTGCGTAAAACGTGTCTATCATCCGATAATTCATTATTTACAAGTGCGTAGACTTTCACAACCGGTGTTATTAAAATACTTAATTTAAAACACAACCTTATTCAGAAAAAATATGATTCACCTCTTTCACTCTAAGTCTATGGAAGTCTATAATCGTTGCATAAATTCGGATTCTAAATGTTTGTTTTTAACCTGGGTACAAACTAAATGTATACATATATAATCGCTGCCAATCCAAATCAACATAAACGCCAAAATGGTAAAATGGTCTATTTATTTAGTTGCACCGTTGAACAGTATTTTTAAATCTATATCAAACAGTTAAACGGGCATAACCCCAAACAAATTTCAATCGATACAACATTGGTTTAAAGTTTGCACAAATGTCTATTTCAATAAGACATGAAAAAAGTCTTTAGTGCCATTTTGGATTGGCAGCAGCGATATACACTGACCGGCAAAAAAAACCGGCCACCAACATGTAGCCACAATTTCAAAGCTGGCTTACTCGCGAACCACTCATTCGATTTTGATGATTCTTTTTTTGATCGAAACGTTGATTCTTCTGTAAGAATCCTGCGATAGAAATTTTTATACGGATATTAATTTGAGCATATACGGGGTGCAAGAATGAGAAAACCTTTTTTTCTCGAAATTTGTAATACCCTATGGGGTGCAGCTGTTACAGCAGAGGGTGTTAACTGGAATCAAATGGTAGCCCAATCTTTTCTGAGCATTTCGTTTTTTTATTCACTCTATTATCTCTGTTACTAACGAAGATGCAGTATTTTAAAGCGATCGCCTGTGAAAACAAGACGAGTGACAATAGTAGCTGATGACCGTTTTATTGTTCTAAGCAATCGTAGAACGACAGCTGTAGAAGCTCGGTGTCGTCTTCAAATGGTGCATGTCGTTGATGTCAGTGAGCAATTGCGGCAAACTCTTCTTCAAAAGCAATTTGTAACTCTTGAAGGTTGTCCGGTAGGACAGGACGACGACGAATGCGTCTCTCAAGTTGGTCCCAAAGATATTCGATAGGGTTAAGGTCCGGGCTGCACGCGAGCCACTCTATCCGTTCAATACCCTACTTCATCAAGATATTCGTTAACCACACGTGCTACGTGCGGTCGCGCATTGTCATGCATTAGCATGAATCCATCACCAATAAAATGGGAATAGAAGCTCCATGGAAAGGTACTCTTTCCGAAATGGTGCAGGTCGCAAACCTTGCATTACGACGTCTCCACACTCACTCTCGACCATCAGGTGACCGGAGACAAAATGTTCCATTGTTCCATTCCCTAATTCATACGTACGCGCCCAAATTGAAGACGTGCTCGCCGATGTCTCTGGAGCAGCCGAGGTCTTTTGGCAGGTCTTCTTGCAGTCAGATCACTTTTATCAAGTCTTCGATGAATAGTTCTTTCACTTACGTCAACCCCACGCACCATCTGAAGACGATGCCGAGTTTTTACAGCTGTCGTTCTAAAATTCCTCAGAGTGTTTAGAACAATAAATCGGTCATCAACTGCTGTTGTCACTCGTCTTCTACCGAAACCTTGCCGCCTAGTGAAATTTCCTGTTTCCACATATTGGTTCCAGACATCCTGAACTGTTGTTCAGGGTACACCCAACGTATGGGCAACGCATTGCTGACTTTTGCCATCCTCAATTAAAGTAACAATAGCCGCAACATCAGTTACTGACAACGGGATTGTTATTATGTTAAAAGACTGTAAAAAGCTTTAACAACTGTCAATTTACTATTCGAAACAAATGACATACGCTACCTAGCGCGCCACCTTATCTTTTTTTATGCTTGTTTGTCTTGTTTTTACAGGCGTTCGCTTTAAAACACTGCATCTTCGTTAGTAATAGAGATAATAGAGTGAATAAAAAAACAAGATGTTCAGAAAAGATTGGGCTACCGTGTGATTCCAGTTAACACTATCTGCTGTAGCAGTTGCACCCCACAGGGTATTACAAATTTCGAGAAACAAAAGTTTTTCTCATTCTTGCAACCCGTATATGCTCAAACTAAAATCTAAAATTTTCTATCGCAGGATTATTACCGAAGAATCAACCTTTCGATCAAAAAAAGAATCATCAAAATCGAATGCGCGGTTCGCGAGAAAGCCAGCTTTGAAGTTTTGGCTAATTTATAGTGGCCGGTTTTTTTTGCCGGTCAGTTTACTTTATTGGGTTGCAAAACCATAGCAATTTACCTACAGATTTGTAATGATTTTTTTAATAATTTCCGTTGCTTTGATAGATTCATTTCGATGACATCCAATGATTCCCAAAAATGTTGGTACCTATTGTCTCTGCTACAAAAATTAGAAAACAACTTGGGAATGTTATTTACTTGGGGCGTCGTTTCAGAGTACTATTTTCGACACTGTTTTTTTTCCGGAATTTATTAAGCTGATATGGAGACCTGGATAAAGTATCGGCAGCATAGTTCTAAACCTCATTTCGGGTTTTCACATCGCAATCACTTCATTGTAGATAGGTAGCTCATTTTGTTATTCTTTCGAGAGGACTTTGATCTAGTTTTTGACATTGAGTTTTATTTCAGTTACTGCTAATCTGCATTTACATTAAATTTGTATCCCTCCGGGTAAGATATAATCTTTTCTATCTCGCAAATGGTTGCTAAACTGTCTGTACTAACCTGTCTAATTTGTACTAGATTCATTCCGCACCAAACCATTGGTTGAAAGCATCGATTTAGACAACAACATTTTTCGTGATATCAGCATATATTTAAACTAATAATTGATTGTCCAATTGATTGCTGATTAGTCCAACTCCATCATTGTTTCTTTTGCAATAGTTTGTTTCACGGTGCTGAAATTCTAATAAAATTCGGCTATACTTAGATGTTTTTTCATAATGTTTTTTTAGCCCACAGATGCAATACGAATCCTTTTTTCGGTTACGAGATAACCCAAGTATTGAAGTGTTTTCTTTTAAATGTTGCAAATGTTCTTCTAAAGTCCAACCCAAAGCGATAATGTCATCCAGGTACGCAAAAAAAACAAAACAATTTCCGTTCAAGTCCTATGATTACGTCCATTAAAAATGAATAGTTACTGAAGCGCCAAATTTCGATGGTTAAACATACTTGATAATGTCCGTGTTTTAAGTCGATACTGGAAATAAACAGTATATGTTGGGTGGCAAGTTAGAATGGTAACCAAACTCAAAACTTTCTATTTTTCTTTCGGACCAATAGTAATGGTGAACTGGACTTGTGAAGGGCACTTTGGAATCAGTCTTGTCTTCAATGAACAGATTGCTATATTATCGGTTAATATCATGAAATCTTGGTAATTATTTTTGTAAGAATTCGGTTAAAGTTCTACCTTCCAATTACTTCGATTAAACTATATTCCGACTCCAGAAGTGAAAAATTTTGGTCCGGCACCAACATCTTTGCTGACTATTTTTCGTTTTTAATTATATTTGTCCTGTTAATACTATTAAAACTCACCGTTTGTTTATAATGAGTTTATTCGTTCACAAATACAAATGTTGTAAAACCAGGAGGAACTTAACTAAACGATACACCCCGATAGACATATTGACCTTTAGCTTTGTATGTTACAAGAAATCAAACATGGTATCTATCATTTAAAGGCTATCCTACATATTTAACATTAAATATTGCTAATAAATGCGTATCGCATTTCGGTGGCAATTCTTTTAGCAAGACAGAGAGATGGGACGGTAGACGATATTTCTTATTCAGATTTTGACATCTTGGTTGGTTGATTGCGATATATGAGTCCAGTGCCAATTAATGCAAGGAAAGTTCTTCAATAAATTGTGCCAGTTGTTTTCTCATTTTATCTACTTTCCCAGCTTTTTTAACCCGATTTTGCGAAAAGGAATAAATATATGTTATACACGCATTTTCCCATATTTTCAAAAAGAATTAACTATAAATTTAGTGAAATAGCAGTTATATCAGCGTTCCTTAAAGGACTAAAAAGTTTTTAAATCTTTGTTTGATTTCTCCTTGAATCGTAAGACCAAAAGGTAATTAAAAATTTGGTGTTGTAATCGATTTCTCCTCTCTCTTGGTTTTTAGAAAACGGTCGCTGTTCGAGCACCAAATTTGTGACGTACTTTCCTGGTTCGCTCCCAGGAAAAAGTGTTTGTGGTCTTAAAGAGGTCATTATTTTTTTACTAACCGGATACTAACTGTATTATTCGGAATGTTTATATTTTTTGAATATTTCAATTTCTTTAAAAAATTAAAGGTTTTGCTTATTATGTCACCAATGTGGCACGAAACGACTTTAAAACATTTCTCGTTTGATTTTCAACTACTTCTAATTAGCTGTATTCGATACTTTATTTAGTTGATTAATTTTGAAACACGCACGATTTGAACTTTGGTAATTACTTGAGTTAAATTCTCTACAAGTTTTCATTCAGTACTTTTCCGAATACAATCATTTATTTAAATAAAAATTACATTGAAATCAATGTCGTTGAATAAACCTTGCAATAAAAATAAATTTTGATAAAGTATGTTTAAAATTCAATGACTCTATCAATCTTATTAATACAAAGTTATCTTTCAATTTTTATTGTTAAAAAAAACTTATATAATTGAGAAAAATTATTTTTCGTTAATTTCAACTATCACGGAAAACAAATTAAAAAATTACTTTGATTACGTATTATTTATCTATGGAAGTTATGAAATCAACTATAAATATGAAAGTTATATTTAGATTACAATATTACAAACACATAAATCAACTAAAATATGTTTTTCACAACTAAACCAATAGATTTGAACGGAATTTTGAGGTGTTCAATATCAGTTTATTTAGTTCAAAGTTTAAACAAAATATAGTATTTGGATTTTTTTCTCTAATTTTAACTTACAAATAAACTTCAAATAAATAACTGCTACCTAAATCTATAATAACTAAAGTTGTTGTTATAAAACGTAATGAATGTGTAATAAGATATATTATTTCTCCAACCTTGAAAATTACGAAATCGCAATTTTTAAAATCAGCACTAACTACTACTCAGCAATTGGTTATAATATCAAGTTTATCAGGAACAATTAACTCAAAAACGATTGTATAAGTTGAGTATTACTGATAAACAGACGTATCTATAGAAATTTGACCCGTAGAAATTTTGCACGGTTTAATTTTTTTTTGCAAAATCATTAGTGTCCTTTTTTGAAAGTTTAAGTAAGTAGTTATTTAATTATTATAAAATATTTTTTAATACCAATTTATAAATTAATTTAAAACAGTATCATCAATCATATAATCTAAGTTTCCTTATCGTTTGTCAAAATAAAAATTGATTTCCCACCTCCAAATAATCGTTTGTTTAGTAACAACAAATAATGAAGGTACACTTTTCCTTCTTCCTCGTTTGATAGTGAACGTATTTTAAGGTCGAATGAAATTAAAAATTCTTGTCGAGTGTTGCGTCCGGCGAACGAACGCGTTTTGTTTAGAGGTTGACCGTTGTTCTGCGGAGAGTCGTTGAGGGCCGATCGCGATTGGCCGCCCGGTTAAGTTAAGAGTTAAAAAAAAACGTAAAAATCGGCGCAAAAGTCTCACGAACAGTTCAAGTCGGGCTGTAGTAGTGGTCATGGATAGCGTGCGATTGCGAAACGATTACATGGAGTTTGTTAGAAACACACTCACGATGGTAGACACCCTCGCAACGGGCGTTGGGGTTGTCGTTTCTTCCAAAGGAAAAATTCATCAAGAAATTTTTACACCACCACAACAAATTTTACAATGTTTGGTTAGGTACGTAAATTTAGATTTTTTAAATCAACAAAACAGGTGTTATTATTTTAAAAGTTCCTTTATTTACGATGTATCGAGTATAAAGTTTTTTGAGAATTATTTTGAAATTTTAACAATCTGAATTTGATAACATTCAGATTCATTACCTTGAAATATATAAAGTTTATACAATTCTGGTAAAAGAATCGTAATATTGAGTGAAACACTATTAATTACAGTCTCAGATTATCAATCGAATAATCAAATATGTTTAAACATCGATAAATAAATAACTTAACATTATAAAAGAAATAATTTCAAGTTTTTCAAAAACATTTCATTTTCGTAAATCTCAAAAAATTATTTGGTGCTTATTTTTGTCATCTTAATATCATTATATTTACTATAAATAATGAGATGATTCCTTGACTAATAAGGAATTAGAGATCCAAGTAACTAAAATTTGTTATAATAAGTGTCTAAAAAGAACAGCCCATTTTGAAAACATGATGTTTAAATAACGATAATAAAAAGAAAAAGTACAACCTGAAACCTATGAAAGAATCGTTGATAAAACATTATGTTTCCAATTTTGAGCTTAAAGCCTGCATTAACCATATAATAAATTGTTTAGGACTTTAGGAAGTAAGTAATTTTAAAATTCTCCTTTACAACAATTCGTCTTAATTAATTGTAAAGAGAATCAATATCTTAAAAACTTTTAACTTTATACTTACCCATCAAAAATATTGAAAAATGACAAATTCAACATTATTACATTACGGAAGGCAGAGTTGAATCTATGTATGAAAAACATTCTAAGTCTTCAACAAGGCGTAGAACTCAAAGATAGGTGATAAGAATATTTTTTTCGAAATCTGAATGCTCACGTTCTTGTCCCATGCTTAACACATTTTTTTTAATATTTGCTGACAATTGATCGTCAAGTAAAAAAATATGTTCTGTATGTTGTGTCGGGTGGTCAAATAAGCGTGCAAAGTGCTACCGGAAACTACTCATTGAAGAGACTTGCGATAAAAAATTTAATAACTAAAGTGGATAAGAGAAAATTCTGAAAATTATTTTCAATGGATTTCGATCAGTTTTAGATAAAAAAATTTAAAGTGCTTTAATTTACAAGATACTTCACCTCACTTTTGAGAGCATTCCTCATTCTATTGTTTTTTTAGTCCATTTAGGAGCGAAAATTTGGCATATTGACAAAAATAAACATAATTTTAAACACATAATATTTGCAAAACTAATTACTACTAATTGCCCTAAAGAAATGATCTCGGGCTTCTAAAAATTTATTTAATGTCTCCTTAAATACTCAAATTGCCATCTATCATGTTCTATCCATTGATGGAGATTCTCATGCATGGAAAAAACTGTACCTTAAATTTCTGCTCTTGGTAGGTTGTGAAAGGCATTCCGAATCCTATTTTCCATGTCTTGTCTGGTTGTCGATTGAGTTTGAAACACCACTAATCACTCCCATAAATAAATATTTAAACAAAATAAGTGTGGGGATCTGGCTGACCATAGAAATAGGCTTCTTCTTCCGATCCATCGCTGTTGAAACAGTGAGTTTAGATAATCCCTCACATTTATATTAAAATGTGCTGGACAACCGTCCACTTGTAAGAACAAATTTTGCCGTATTTCCAATGCCATATCTTCTAACAAAATCGGTAATTGATTGCCCAACTGATCAAAACCATTGAATTTTCTCATTAAATCTTCTTTTACCGATATTTTAGGTTAGGAAGTTTCATTAAGAAAAAATTATAACAATAGATTTAATTTTTCTAAGAAAATTCATAATATCTATTGTAATATCGAATAATGAACTCTAGTGCCGATGCACTAACTTACAATCACCACAAATAAGGTAATATTTGTAGTCCAAAATAGTACAAAAGTACAAAATATAGACCTTAATGTAAACCTTAATAGTTGAACATAGTATACTCAGCGATCCCATACTCAAATAAGCGCAGCAAATCTCTTCAACCTCTGATAGCGATTGACTCTCACACACTCTAAATCGTTGTGCCATATTTTTACATTAATTCTATAATGCCAGACGTACTTCTAACATCTTTTAACGTGATCAGTCTTGTATTCAGGAACTTTATGGTATCTTTCTGCCCTATTTCTAATTTATTTCTGCTATCATATTAGTATCACTTTGCTTTCGGTCTAGTTTGTTTAGAATATATCTTTTATTTTTAACATATCTATAAGATATTGCTTTATGCATGACATCTTGCAGGTATCATCCGGTTTCTTTTTTTTAAATATTTATCGGTCAGCACGTCCACACCAAATCCAACCTATATCATGATAACCAAATCAAACCAAATATATTTAAACCCAAACGCCAGCCACGCCCAAATCAATTCCGATACCAAATCAGGCAAACCTAACTAAATTCACACAAAAACTCGACAACAGACTCAAGCCACCTGAATCAAGTTCAGCTTACGCAAATCCAATAGAACCCATCCACACTGAAACTGAATCCATCTAATTCACAACCAATACAAACTCAACCCAGTCCATCCAAGTGAATCTACACATGTAAACAAAAGAACTCTATAAAGGAAATAGTTACGTTGTCTAAATTAGACTATTAATATGTTGTGCGAGTCTTTTTTAAACAACAATAGCATTCAATTATATCTTTTTCATACAAACTGGGTGAACAATTACCTATTCAAATATCGTATAAGTCTTTATAATTATGAAAAACGATCTTACATCCAATTTTATTCATAACCGGATATTTTGTTTAATTATGAAACCAATTAATTATTAATTAAGTATTATATTTCAACTCATTTACATAAACGCAGAAATAAAAAGATTTTTACTTTAATTTTATATTTATTATAAAAGTTTTGAATGTATTCCATTTTTCTAATTAATCTGTTGTCGATAGATACAGCTGGTTTTGCTAATGCCGGCTTATAAAAACAATACAACGAAGGCCACACTAGTTAATTAAATCTAGAAATCATAGTATTATCTCTATTTATGACCCATATCTACCTTTCCCGTGCCGACGTTGAGCGAGGTTTTTAAAATGACTAATAACTTTGCTGTTATGCCAAAAATAAGATTGATGTTTAACCAAGTGCAATGTTATTAGTTATTATTACTTTCTTTAAAAAGAATAATACGGTTTACTATAATTACAATTTATTAAGTATTTTGACATAACATATAAGTATTTGCTTTCAAATTATTATTATCACACATCCATGTGATTTAATGAAAATTTTAATAATTTAATTTTGTTAAAAGGATAAGTTTCTTTAAAAATGTACCAATTTTAATGGGATTGTTAATTTTTTGGAAGTTTGATATTTTTCACACATTCTATTAAATCTACACCATATAGTATTTTCATAATTCTGTATATATTTCTAAGTATTTATAAATGTTGGCTTATTTCATTTTTCGATAATAATTGGACCTATGATGTTTCAATAATATACCCTTTTGTAAAACATCGTTTTATAAAATTCATTGTGATGCTACATTTAGAAATGGGATTTCTGAAATTCTTAATCACCACTGAGACATTAAAACAAGAAAATATTAATAGTCCATATTTTATATCCATTACGGTTTTTATGGCTAGGCTCCTAATTTAATTCGGGTATTTATAAAAGTTGTGCATTGTGTATCGTGTTTATGTTCGCGTTACCATTTTTAAACATTTATGGGTTTTATTATGTCTTTTTGATAAGTTTTTATCAGCTAATGTGCTTCTTAATGTTTCGTTTAACATCTTATATTAACTTTTTAATTTAATGACAATTCAGCTGAAGATGAAACTTTTTAAGTTTTGAAACCGGTTCTGAGTAAATAAATTATTTTAGCGAGTCAGAAGTTGTTCATTTTATTAATTTTTTATTAATAATTTTTTAAATTTATAAAAGAAAATGTAAAAATTCTCCAAAGTTATATTCACACAATCTTAATCATGATATTAGTATTCTGTATTTTATAACATATTCTTCTTCATAATTTGCTTTTAAATCATACGCTGGAATATTATGAGATAAATACATGTTAAACCCTTTCGTTACGAAGAGCGTACGCATACGTTTTTGTATATGTGGGCTTGCTAAATGATCTTGAAAATACTCCGTCACGAAAGGGTTAACGTCGTAGTGACAAAATTCGTTTAGCAAGATAAATTTTATAAACAACTCTCACGGTCCTCTATAATTTATTCTTTTTATCGTTCATAGAAACAATTGTTAAAGATATAACTCTCTAAATGATTTTTAAAATGATTGAGTTAGCATGCGTATGATAATTATATTAAATCTACTTAATGTGTTATGAAATTTATGATAATATTCCAAAACGAATTAATTTAACGGTACAATCGATAAAATGAGTTTTCTTATTCATATTATATATTTGTACAAATTTAAAAGTGTCTTTTGACTCGTCTTTGAATTGTCTTGAATTACATTATTAGAAGAATTATTCACACAAGTTTAATGCATATCGGTGTCAATTAAAAAGCTATTTATTCTCCACCTTCATATTCTGA
Source organism: Onthophagus taurus (assembly GCF_036711975.1). Classification (NCBI taxonomy): domain Eukaryota; kingdom Metazoa; phylum Arthropoda; class Insecta; order Coleoptera; family Scarabaeidae; genus Onthophagus; species Onthophagus taurus. The sequence goes on from NC_091966.1 coordinate 28,627,911, forward strand.
TTCTTCTACAACACTGTTCTCATAACTACTTCTACAATATGATCATTACTCAAAAATTCGTTACCTAAAAGTCGTCATCACCAGTTTATACACCTTCGCGACATCCTGCTGTATAATTTTAGAAAAATTGGAAGTTATTAGTTTTTTAAATTTTAATTTCTTAATATTCAATGGTGCTACATTATGATTTTGTAGTTACTAAATAGGAATAAGGTAGTTCTTCTTTCTCAACCTTTGATTAAGCCTTTTTAATAATTTAATGAATATTGAAGTACGAAGGCGTTCACGGTCGGTGTCGAAGTTGACTTTCGACTTCGAACTTATTTCTGAAGAAGGTTGCAACATGGCATCCGAAACGTCAAATATTTTTTCAAAAAACGCACGGCTTAACCCGAAAGTTTCTAGTTCTAGGTCTAGTGTTAGTTCTAGTGATAGTGCTATAGACGTTATAGCTGAAACAATATCTATCTCTTTAGTTTCTATCCTTCTTAAAACGCTAAAGCTACTTTACACAGATACTCATCAAGTATCCCCTCTTCGAGTTATCTAGTAACTGTGAATTCATATATATATGTATATATATGTTTAAAACGAAAAGAATTTATTACATTATAATTTAGATATGTATATGTAAGATTTCCCAGATATGACCATAGTTACATGGCCTTCTTTTCCGCACACTTTTTGCAATGCAGTTATGATGTTTTAACACTATTGGTTACTGCAGCAAATAGTTGTGAAAAAATGATCTGGTTCCCATTATCTGCAATTACAGTGATAATAATCTCCTGGTCGGATCATTATTGGAACTGGTAAAGCAATATCAGTTGTCTACTTTTGTAATATGTTCTTCCTTCAATCTTTAAATCCTGCATTAGGTTCTGATTTAAGTATCTAATCTTTCCATAAGAGCTTATTCATTAGGTGACGAGGGATTTAGACCGCTCCATCAAGAGAGACTTTATCCATTTGTTGCCAGCAGATGGTATAGCAATCTTAAGATACGATGATCTAGCATCCCTAAAGAGCTCTTTATTTACTTTAAAGTTCAAAGTTACTTCCGTCTTTCTTGGTAGTTTAACACATTGTCGAGTGAGTTTGTCAGAATCTGCCGATCTCAATCTTTTCGCCAAAGACTTCCTTCTGGCAGAGTAACATCAAACTTTTACGAGAAACTAGACTTACTCCGCTGAATAGGCGTGTTCTACAAAGTAAAAAATACATATTTCCTGTCTTTGTACACAAATTATAGTCATAACATCCCTTGATGAGATTTTTCCTTCTGAACAATCAGCCTCCACTACACTCTATTAAGTGCTGTCACTCTCCAATTTTGAACGTGCAGCCTCTTTATGTTGTTAATCACGCCATTTAGTCATCTCATTCTACATCTTCTCTTATTTCTTGGTATATCTGCTTATCTCGAAAATATTTTCTTTGCTTTCCTGGTTTCACTAATTCTTAAGATGAGTCCCATCCATGTTATGCTTTGAGCTTTGGTAAACCTAACGTTGTATCTTCTTTCAAAAAGGTTGTTTAATTCTTCATTAGTACGACGTAAGTACGTTTCGGATACTGATAGTTATATACGGATAAAATTAATAGAATAGCTTCTTTAGACAATTTACAAACTAGTGAAGCAATATCAATTATCTGTCTCTGTAAGGTATCTACATCAAAGTCTTCCGACCTCAATCTTTTCGACAAAGTCTCTCTCCTCGCAGAGGAATATCAAACCTTTGCGGTTAGCTAACTGAGCGTAATTACTCTGCTGAGCAGAGTCATTCTAAACGCAAGTATACATTCGCTACCTTAGTATACCATGATTATTGATACCGCATGGTTGCGAATTTGTGTAAGCTACTCAGTGATTGTAACTCATTATTTCTCAGATATTACATCAGTTTATTCGCATTTTATCTTTAACGCTCTCAATAATAACACGAGATCTGCTAATCAAAGTGTTTCCTGTTTCATCATTCTTATCACGTTCTTATAAATTGCTCTGTGTTTTGACTAACACATGTTAGTTCAATCATACTTTAATTACGAATTATAATCTTAACACTACACAAATCAAAATTTTTAGAATAGATTTAACACGGGAAGAGAATTTTGTTTTGTTAAACTTGAATATGAATTTAAAAATAAAAACGGAAATTATGATTTCCTTGATTTTTTTCTCTTAAAAACCTACAAAATTTTTAAATACATAGATTTCTTTCAATTGGCTTTCATTCAAAAACGGTATTTTCATTACAAACAACTCCAATTCTCGATTTACACTGTATATTTTACGAACGTTTCTTCTTACATTCTAAATAATCTCATCGTTTACAAATTCTGTTTATGTTAACGATTTAAATTTACGCGATCTTATTTTATCCAGTTTGATTCTGTTCTCTTTGTTGCCGGTTTTTAGATTGAAACAGTATTAATAAGTTAATGAAGAAAAATGAGTGTTATATATTTTTGTTTTCTTAACAAGAACGCATAGACAATTACAATAATCGTTTCTGATAGTCCAATTACTGCATTTAAATTGTGGTCATTATAATAATTATGTTACCCTATAAAATAATCAAGTTGTTAATAAGAAATTTTTTTTGTGGTGTTTAATTTATATTGTATTTACGGTGAAACCGTAACAATTATTTATGGGACTATATAAAGATACCAGTTAATCACAATCTTCAAATTACAACCTTTAATGAAGCTTACCTTGAGTAAACACACTCACATTACTCTTTTTTATCAAGATCAAACAGAAAAAATTGCTGATCTGGTTTACAACTTTTCTTTTTATAGAGTATACTTTTAACCTTAACACAACCTAAAACCTTTTTTATTCAGGTCATGGTAGAAGACGAATTCGATCATTACAGTATACCTCTCCCGTTTTTATACGCCTTTAGATAATACTTGTAATACTCAGTCATCGTACTGAAGATAAAAAGAACACAAATAACAAAACTACAAAACTGTAAATATACAAGAATAAGTGTTAAAATTAAGAAGATATCCGTCCTTATCATCGAGATAAAAAAAATGGCTGGAAGAGGAAGCAAAACGCTTGGTTTCGCTGTAAGGAACTACGCGCGTTTATTAGCGTTGCCCAGGTGAGATAAAAAAAATGTTGAAAACATTAACGCACCGGAAATGTCGATGTCACGACCTTGCGTCGTTGTCTGCCCGAGTGTCTTAAAAAGCTAATTTAATCTTGGCGTGTATTCCGATCTTTCAACGTCGGGGTCAAGGTCGTTGGAAGTCTGGACGTTGATGATTGTACATATTTGCTTAAAAAAGAAAAAAATCGTAAACAAATTTAATTTGGATTTTGTTCCAAAGATTAGACAAAGTGTTTTCTAGTAAATATTTTTTTAATACTGGCTTAAACTGATATAAGATGGATTCTAATTAAAAAAATATATTATTTTGGTGTACTTTAGAATTTTAAAGATAAAATCATAATAATATTTTCATGAAAAATAGAACAATTTGTTGTAAAATATCATTAAGAAAAAGTCTTTATCTCCAACATTAATTTTATCCATGATCCATAGTACAATACGTTGTTATTCTGTACTTGGATCGAGCAAAAATCAGTAAAAGAAGATCTCCTCTTGTATATTATTACGTTTCTCTGGGTATTTTTCGTGTTTGTTATTGACAATGAGAGATATAAAAGTGAAGACGACGATTTCTCGAATTAACACATTGGAATGAAGCGGATATTACCGCTTTCGGCTTGTATTCAAGTAATATTTTTCAAAAGAAATGCCTTTGTAGAGAAATCGAGGTGAAATCTTCAACATGATTGAAAAATATTTGTTGTTAATAACAAGAAAATTGTATAGTTTCATTAGAAATATGTCAATTTCTTAAAAAGATCTCTAAAGAAAAGAATCCGATACAAAAGTCCTTTTTTAACAATTAATTAAGTAATAATAACCAAATGAGATAAGAATAACGAAATGTTATTGGCTTATTTAAAAGATAACGAAAATATGTGCAGTTTTTATGTATATGTGGCTACTATATAAAGATTTGTTGACCGGCCACTAATTAATACAATCATAAGAAAGGATATCTAAGGACACAATCTGTCATGCGAACATGTCAAGGCACACGATACTATTTAAAAAATACAAATCGAAGACTTTGATCCATCTAAATTATTACGAAATTAGTTTCAAAAACATCTAAAACCGAGCTTTTTCACTTCTATTACCTTTTATGTTATGATAATAAAAATAAATGTTATGGTGATATATTTATGCCACAATTTTCTTCTTCTTAATCATCAATTCAACATAGAATTAGTTGAAAGATAATTATAATTATTACTCGATTACCTTCATGTCACAGTATAAAGTTAGTTAGAACCTACAAAGGACTTCTTGCGTTGTAATGTCTTTAAAAGATTTAGGCAAGAGTGGTTTGGTTTACCTTGGTCCTAATTGGTTGACTATGAGTTGATCCAGAATTGACTATGCTTTCCCTTCAAGTTCTTTCAAACTTTGTTCCTTACTAAGTTTTTTAGGTACTCACACCATATCTAGACTTAATCACCTACACGAATTGGGAAAAACTGCTGCTGAACCATGATCTGATGCTTGAACAGCACTTATTCCACAACATTTACCCGAAAAAAAGTGTATTTGCGACTACTAACATCGATTACCTAAGCCACAAAGTAATCCCAAAGGGTATCGCGCCGCTATCGAATCACATCAACGGAATACAGCCAAACAAATACAACAAAACGTCAGTTGTTTCTAACGTAGTAACAATTCTACTCTTTCTTTGTTGTTGATAATCCGTCGATATGTCTATAAACTCTGTCACCGTTAATGTCAAGGGTTTGAACTCCTTGAAAGGTTTCCATGGCTGTATAGAAAAGATGGAGTAAATGTCAATTATGCATAAATTTGCAAATATTGGGCCTTAGTTGGCCCTAGTATTGTTTACTTTTGTCCACCGTAGATCATAGATGATTATAATCAAACCACGATTTTGGTCAACCACTTTCATATCGTCAGAAGGCTTACAGCTCAGTCGGAGACATTGTGGACTGGTTTGAACATGGAGTGGTAACATAATTTGAGAATTTTGCTTGTTCATTATGGATCTTGTCACCATTTATCTATAATATTATTCACATGCCTAAGAAATTACAATAGAGACTGGCGCATAAAATCAACGAATGGACAAAGCTAGTTAGAGATTTACTTGATGAGCTTATCTGCCAAGCAACATTAATTGAAATTCTAAAGAAATGTTCGTAACTGTACTGAAATTGATTACCTATTATGTTTTTTAGTTCCTATCGCCTTGTACATGTATTTATTATAATGGTGGCTACAAAGAACCGTAAATACTGTAATCAAGTTTCTATAGCGAAATTTATGAGATACATTTTTACGTTTACTGTACCGAATCCACAGACAGAAAAAATATTTATAAGGGACCATCTTACACCTTTCAACCAGGAATACGAAAGTAATGGGTTGCGCAAAAGCTATAAATAGTGGTTATAAGTGCGGGCTGAGTAACTCCATTATTCATCGTCAAATTTGATGATTATCTAAAAATAATATAGAATCCTCGGCGATTACCTGTTATCTCAAAGTATTTCTGTGATTAATTTCGCTTACGATCGATAGTGTGATACTATCGATAGTATTAAAATATGTCAAACTTTATCTAAATGATTGAAATCGGTGAATCTGTAAATACTACGTCATTTTTCAGTGTGATAGATACGACAGATTGTGAGAAATCCAATGCAGGAGGTGTGAAATTGAATTCATTTTGTATTTTTCTGTTCATACCATCAACTTTGAAAAAGAAATTCAACTTTTGTTTACATATTTCATATTTGTTGTATAAGCAAATGTCACCGGATTCGTTGTTGATTTGATCGCTCACATTATGATGGCTTTAAAAATGAATTAACACGAAAGGTGATAGGTGTAATTGTTTTAATCACGTGTATGTTGATCAATGTGTTATTTTTTTAGTCGATGCGTTATTGGCTTTATTCAGCGTGTATCCCCACGTAGTGGTTGTTTTTCTGACTGGTATTCCTCATCAACCTTAAAGACTATCAAAGAAACGTTGTGACTTCTCAAACAATGAAAGAAACGGGGTTGTATTTTCATGTCGATCTCTATTTTAAATTAGAGATATTAAGGCCCACTTTTACCATGCTCCTGATAAACTACCTAGAGGATAATTACCATAGTTACAGCGATTTTAAGCGCTCTCATTGGTCAAAAAGCTGAATTTATCTATGGGATAAATTTATCAAGAGGTGGTAAAAGTGAGCCTATATCACATAAATAAACCAAGGCATTAATTGTCTATATGTAATTGCCTCTGCGCATAAGATTTCCTAATGTATTCTCCTTTTCATTTACTGCCATTGAAAAAGGATACAAGGATTCACAAAGTATGTCCGTGCTGGGGATTCGAACTTGGGATCACCTGTGTCATAAAATAACCAGAAATGATACTGGTGTCGGTTCCTTTGATGTTGAAGGAACCGCATTTGTTGACCTCATTTTAAATTCTGCCATCATTAAGAAGGGAACCCAACGATCTGGAGAATTTGGCTTGAGACTTCTTTCGAGAGAAGCCAAAAGCCAAATTGTTAAAGGAACCAAAGGCACATCAATAACAAAAAGGTGCTCCTTCTAAAACATGGCGTAGCCGCACAAACAGAGGTTTGGTGGGATACCCCCAGTGTCCTTTCTGGTTATTCTGTACTTGTATGAAAGCCGTATGACTTACGACTAAGCTATCATGTCCCCAATGGTGGCAAATAATTCTATATTTTCTCTTCTGTATATATTGGAAGGAAACTTGATAACCAATATTTTTATTGTTCCTCTCTCAGGCCCACTTTTACCAGAGGACTCTTATTCAGGGGATTCTTATCATATTCACAGTGGTTTTAAGCGGTCTCATTGGTTAAGAGCTAGATTTGTTTGTGGGATAAAATTAAAAGTTGTTATTAAAAGTGGTCCTTATGCAAATGAATTCCTATTTTACTCTCCAGGATATAACACCTCGCACAAGGAACACATCTACTATGTATGTCGGAGTACAAATGAATGTACTGGATTTACCAGAAAATACAGAGAGACATAATGATATTCCAGCACTTTTTAATGAAATATTATTCAGATATAGTAATAACGATTTCCAAATTAGCTTCGCAAGTTTTAGCTAAATTTGGAAATGTTGAATAATTTTACTAATTTTCTACACAACTTTATCAAAGATTCAAATTAAGCCACGAATACCAGTCAAGTTTCAATTAATCACATGATTTTATGTCAAATCTATAGCTCAACTCCTTTCATTTGAGATCGTTCAGATAGAATTTAAATGTTTCAAGAAAGTGAGATAATTGATTCACGCAAAGAACTACAAACTGTATTTCTTGAAAAACTTCATGACAATGAAAAATGGCATTTACTTTTAAGATACTACCTTTTTCTGAAATTATGTAATAAAAATGCGAAGTACATTGCAACTTAGTGAGATATATTTTAGCTAAGAGAATGAAAGTAAGACAAGAAGTATACCTTAACCCTCAAGCAAAAAATTATTTTCATTTACAACCCTATTATGTACGATACAATTAAAATTGAAAGTGCATTCTGACAGTTGTTGATGTTTTTCAAAATTTATTTGATGTTATTCAACGAAATTGATGGCGTATAAAGTATTAATTATAAACATGGAAATGAATGAAAATCATTTTGCTAATGAATCTATTAATTAGAAACGTATAGAACAACCGGTTTACTATGTATCAATGATAACAACAGCATAGCCAGAATACATAGACAAATGGTGAGCAGAACATGGTGACAAATCGTAAGACGAGTACGAAATCGGATGACTCAATTATAGGTTATTGTATACACGACAATATTGTATCCTTTCATTTATTATTAATGTCAATGATTCTAAGATAGTTTGGCAAATCAGAACCTATCGCTGCTTCAAGACACATCTGATAATGTAATTCAATAAGTTTTAAAAAGTATTTCCACAAATTCTCATATACTAACATTTCTTTAAAAACTTAATTCCAAACGTTTAACAAAAACACTCAATTTTTTTATTTGCACATAAAAAAGTGCAAGTTATAATAAGACCGTTCTATCTTCCATATCTTACTTCGCACAACAAACAGATATTGGCATTCTTATACATAATGTATTAGAAGTTACAGAGAGGTTAATGCGTTACTGATTTACATTTGCATAGTGTGTAGTATATATAAACTCGGAAGTATGTACGTGACAATAGTACGAATTTTAGTTTTGTGTTGACTCTCAAAATGAGTGTTCCTAACTTTAGAGATGGCCAAAAGAAAAATTTATTACTTAAAAAAGCTGTATTACAAAGGTATGTCTTAAAACCTGATATCATTTCTAAATACATTTTGTTATTTAATTAAATGCAATTTTATTTTTATTCTTGTTCCACGTAATCTATTACCGATATAAATTTCACAGAGAGATAGTTAATTTTATTATTCGTAGAAATTAAAACTTTTAAAACCGCAAGTTCCGTAATTTTTTGATAATATTCGTATATATAATGAGTAATCTTTATTACAGCGTAGTTAAATATTGTTCAATATTGTTCGATAATGATTTCGTAAGAAACTCCTGTTATAAAATCGTAACGCGACCTATTCATATCTAATTTAATAAGTAATTTTTCTTTTAGAATGGGAAGTTTTAATTCTGCTCCTAAAATACTCAACTCTGATTGTCAAGACGAAGAAGTTCGATTACCCGAAGGTATCAGTCGTCACGAATTGATACAATTTTGTCAAAAACATAAACAACACTATCCACTTTTTAAAAGATCATTTAGAAAAGCTAAGGAACCATACTTTAGTGATTACGGTATTAAATATCGTAAACTAAATTCTTATTCAAAAGGTAAAATATCACTAATTGTAAATGTTTGTTAATATGTAATTTTTGATTATTTTAGGTTGTAGTGATTACATTTCAACTCCCTCTACTTTAAGAGTATTTCAATGGAACGTTTTGGCACAAGGTTAATCTAATTAATTAAACATTTATAAAATAAATAATTTACAATTAATTTTTCTAATAGCTTTAGGACGCATGAATGATAACTTTGCTCGTTGCCCTGTTCAAGCCCTTGATTGGGAAAGTAGAAAGTATAAAATGGTTGAAGAAATTGTTCAGTATTGTCCAGATGTGATATGCTTACAAGTAATAACTGATTTACTTATTTTTATTCAGCATTTACTGATATAAATTTGGTTTCTTTATAAACAGGAAGTCGATCACTTTAATTATTTAAAATACGTATTGGGAACACAAGGATATTCCGGCACATTTTTTCCTAAACCAGATTCTCCCTGTGTTTACATCGATGGAAACAATGGACCGGATGGTTGCGCAATATTCTATCGAACTGATAAATTTGATTTGTTACAATTCGAATATAAAGTGTTGGAAATATGGAAGGTGCAAAGCAATCAGGTAACTTTTTTTATTTTATTACTCCTATTTATTTATAAATATTAATACAAAATAAAAAAGGATTAAAAATATATATATCAAGAATAATCATCGTAACCAAATTATTCATTCAAAATTAAAATGCGATATCATATTTTTGTATTTCTTTTTCTTACATAAACTTCAAATGCCAAGTATTGTCCAAAGTTCAGAGATAAGTTTTTTATTGTAGACTGAATTAAGGCTGGCCGGGTTATTTGTTATTCATAAGAATTATTTTTAGAATTTAATTTTGAATTATTTAATCTTTAGACTATTGAAGATCAATTACGAATTGTTAAAACAATATTTTGAAACAAACACTTTGAAGATAACTATTTAAATGGAAATTTTATAAAAATATATCAAAAAATATAAGTGAATTATAACAAATAGTTTAATATAATCTGACTTTTAATCACTATCAGTTCGGTGTATTTTGTAATGTATGATAAAATTGAAAATTTATTTTTAAACCTATAATATTATAATACGAAATTAAATCAAAATAGCAAAACGTAATAAGAATAGAAGGAACATTTGTTAATAAGAGTTGTACATGACTTATTAAGTTTGTCTGCTTAAATGTTGTAAAATAAGGTTTGTCTAAAGAAGAATCTGTGTCAGTGAAACTGTCCTGGTAGCTCGAGCTTGAACTTTACTCGTTTCAATGATGAAATAAAGAGAAAAAAATAGATGATGCTTACATCTGCTTCGTTCATATAACGAAGGCCTTTGATACAGTACGCCTAGACATTCTGAGATTACTGATTGAGAAAGGAACGACATCCAATTTTATACAAGTAATACAAAACATGTAACAAGTAATATGACAAAGATTAAATCAGGCAAGCATACGACTGCTAATATTCTGACACAAGGTGGAATATTACTGTTAATTGACTTAAGAATAATGGACAAAATTTCACAGGAGGTGTCGTTGAATTTGGGCTTTAGAATGAGCAATGATAAAGTCAGCATGTAGTACATACGCAGACGTTGATGCGATTACTGCAGAAATTAAAGATGATCTAGATCTATATTCATCGATAAAACAAAAGTTATGAAAAACAAGATGCAAGCTTATGGAAGAAAACAAGCTCATGGAACAAGTCAGTCAATTTAAATATATTGGACTGAGTATCTTGAGCAGTCATGAGAGAGGAAAAACTTTAAGAATCCAGTTCAATATAGCGACATCTCTATTACGATGCTTATAGTGATGGTTTGATCAAATCAATACATGCTAATAAAGGTCTAAATCAAGTAGAAGAAGAAGAGATTCCAGAAACTCTGCTCTTCCTTGCTTTTCCTAGCAATTCTGTCTCTGTTATAATTGAATAAAAGTTCTGAATACAAAATGCAAATACTATCCAGACAAATCCAATATTGCCTGTATTAGATCATACAACTGAATGGATTTTGTGAACTTAAATATTATAGAAGTTATTAGGAGGTTAAGTTTTGACTAACTGCGTAAAATATACTTTATTTATAAATGGAGTGATTATGAGGTCATTGCAACTCATTTCCGTAGCCAACAACTTTTATCTTTCTATTGAAAAGATAAAATATTGGATATGCACGAATTGCACTTTTGTTAAAAAAACTGAAGCGATAAGACACTACATACATTGAATATGGAATACATTGAAAACCAAAAAGCAAAATCAAATGATTACTCATAAACTCGTGCATTAATACTAAACTATTAATAGTTTATTGGTCAGTAGGTTGGATTTTCCAATTTCTATTTTCCAAATTGCCCTATCGAGATCGTCGCCTGAAAGGTTATGACGTAAGTTGCTTCGCTTTGGACATTCATATTCGTTACAGTGTTAACAACTTAGTAATATATTTAAACTGTTGAACTAATCAATAAAAGGTTCTGATTCTTTTCTCTGAATAACTCGATATTCCTCCACCTTTTCAACGTATATTTTGGCTACTTGCCAATAATAATACTTAATGAATCATCTATTTCCAAATGGAAATGTAGCTGCTTTCGGGTAAATAGTCAAACAGCCAGTTTTCACTAGCATTCTGAGTGTGGCCTGTCAAATATCTGTTTCGTAAGTTGTCTTCAAAAGATCTTCCTAAACTCCCAATCCATGTTTTTATCCATTTAGATGAAATGATTTAGCGAATATCGCGCTGCAGGAAATGTACCGGCAGTACTGATATTTAACTACATATTTAGTGTCACTCTATCCAAAATTTCGGTTTAAATTGAAAAAAGTTGCCTGAAACTATAAATGTTTAAGAGTTTTTCCGAAATAACTGCTTAAAGCGATATACTTCCTGTCTTATACATTACTGTAAACGATTATATGGTTTTCTGCTGTCACGATTGATTTGATGGTTTAGCAATTACCAAACTTTATCTAGGATTCTCCCTGTGCAAATAGTGTTGTCTCAATTATCTTTTCTGCTGTCCATTAATAGTGCACTCTAACATTCTCTTGACTATGAACACCTCAGATAAGGTATGTTAAGTCACAAACTTGAAATTGTTAAGGAGAGAGATTTGAAAGTGGATTTAACCCATTAGCTGCCACGATCCCCATTTGGGGATTATAAATTTTAACGTACTTCACATGGCAAATTACAATTCAAAGAAAAAAGTTGGCAGTTAATGGGTTAATGTTTAAACAAATACATATGGTGGAGATAACTCATTTCGCAAAAAATGTGACTTAATACACCTTACCTCTGAGGTGCTTATATGATACAACTAGCACAGATATCTTTGGAGGTTCCATAAAAAGTCAGAAGAAAATTTTAATTAATGATAGTGAAATATGTGTAAAATAGGTGAAGATCACTCTGTTCCACTACATTATTAGAGCAAATAAATGTAAAATAACACATATTTAATTAACATTACAATCGCAATATATATTTATTGTAATCAACTCTTTGTTCTTCAATTGACATTGATAAACGAATGATTTTAGACTATATTTTCTTCAGACGTAATCGTGCGTAATACTAAAAATAAAATAAATCTAATTATAGCCGGTTACCATCAACGGTCAGTGATTCTTCTTATCATATTGTTGTTTACCCCCAACGTGTCTAAATATAAAATTGTTCAGAACCGTTATAAATTTATAATCAATTAAATTTATGTTTTTAGGTGGCTCTCTTAGTAATACTAAAACTACGCGGGACCGATCAGGAAATATGCATAACAACAACTCATTTAAAAGCTCGAACCGGAGTTTTTCTTTCGACATTCAGAAACGAACAAGGAAAAGATTTAATAGATTTTGTTTCGAGTCATTGCGGAAATAGACCGGTGGTTCTCTGCGGCGATTTTAACGCTGAACCCAGCGAACCAGTTTATTCAACGGTTACGAATAATTCCTTCTTGGATTTATCGAGTGCTTACGCCGATTGTCAACCACCGGATGTTTCTCCTTGTGAACCACCGTATACAACCTGGAAAATAAGAGACGAGGGAGAAATTTGTCACACCATCGATTATATTTTTTATAGTAGAAAAAAATTAGAAGTCGATGCCGTGTTAGAATTACCTTCCGGTGAAGATATTGGTGAAGATCGTGTGCCTTCATTTTGTTATCCTTCCGATCATTTCTCGTTATGTACCGATTTTAAATTATTATGTTAAGTCAGTTGATATCTGAATGAATCTCATTAACTTTTCGAAATCTATTAAACTCTCACAATTGTACGGTAGTACTTAAAGTAAAATGACAATTAGTTTTTGTAAGGAAAATATACGAAACGTAATTACGTAAATTTTATACTTATACAGCATTTAATTTTACGTTAAGTTTCCTCTGTAATCGGTATGAAGCGCGATTTCTACTTACGTTACCATTGTATATAAGGTTTTATTGATATGGATTTTTTGTGATATTTATTTCGTAATATCTTTTATATACATAATATTTTTTGAGGTGATTGACTTAAACATTTATTTGTTAATAAATATAGTTGTTTTAACACAACATTTTGTTTTATTTCGTTTTTGAGTTTATTCACTTTTTGTTCCCTTTGCATCAGAGTGGAAAAGTAAAATATAGAGAACAAAATTACTTAAGTTACGGTAAGTACTTAAGAATTGTTATGTTACGCCCTCTCGTTAACCATTTTATGTCCTACAATAGTTGTCGGTCAGTTTATCGCTTGAGAAAAACTGATAATATTAATAAAAAAATTACATAAAAGTATGTATACTATACACTAATTTAATGTGGGGGTGAATTTCTTCACAGCACTTAGTTCATTTACTAAGTCACTCCACAATTTACAGTTCTTTCAAGGATCGGAAAACCAGCCCAAGGTTTTAATGAACGTATATAGAACAGAAGGGTATGTTCTTTATGTCCGAAATTTTGGGCTATGGCACGCCAAAAATGGATTCCTTTAAGTACACGAGGTTAGAACAGTCACAAACAATATGACTTACCGTCTCGTTTTCCATTTCACACCCTCTACAAAGGAATCTATTCGCCAACTTTATATAGAACATGTGCTTTCGTAGCCTGCAGTTTCCGGTTAAGAAGTGAGTGAGGAGCCTCAAGTCACTTTTTGATTTTCCCAGGAACTAAGCAGAGTTTTCTTTGCAAAGACACTGCAGTCTCATCCCATCTATCACAAAAAACTTGATGAGAGATGGAATTGATCAGCTTTGATGCTATATTAAAAGTTAGCGCTACAAACGACTCAGGGGAAACCGGGGAAACTTTTTAGCCGCCCGTTTCACCAACCTAACCGCATGATCGCGTTCCTTATTTCGGGTATGTCCTTTCCGCCACTTTATCGTGGCATTGTTATAAACATTCGCCTCTTCAATGACTAAAGATTTATGTTGTTACGGTTCGAATGGGGCCGTTACCCTCAATCGAATAGAAAGACCGTCTTTCAAAAAATCGATAAACTATGTAAAAATAGAAGGATGGGGAGCATTTTCAGATACTAAAATTGTTTAATTTTTGCAACAATTAATATTAAAATTCAAAATCCCCTCTATAAAACCTGTGGTGACGTTTACGAACACGTCTAAGGTCGACCGCTTCCAGTAATTGACCATCTGCAACTATAAACTAAAAAATAAAAGAGTAATAAAATTTCCTCTTTTAAAATTTGTGTCAATAATAATGTCTGTCACCCAAATTACAGGTAATTGCGTAAATAGTGATGGTAGTATTGCCCTGATTTGTCAGCTGAGAAAAGTGCATACCGAGTTGAAGGTTTGAGTTAAGACTTTCATAAATAAGCATAGAAAAGTATTACAATCGTGTTTTATTAGAATCTGGACAAAGACACAATTTTAAATAGAACAGTTTTACTATTTCTTTAAATGAAGTTGTTAAAAACATAGTACATGTTTTTATTTTCGAGTGGTTGATCATAGGCTTTACAATTATTATAATCTTCCATTAGTCGACCACAGTGGACGACTACTGTTAGAAACGTTTTCTAGTAGTCGACCGCTTCTTAAAATATGTAAAAATTGCTTAAAAAAGAAATATTTAAAATTATAAACAGCTTTAAGAAGATTGATCTTTCTAGTCAAATCTAGTCGATTCAAAGTAGTCAACACCAAAAGAAGAGTGTTCCCAAGAGTGATATTCAGAAACATCTTTAATAGATGTTATTAACGCAATTCATAATGGTATGGGAATAAGAGAAGCTTCTCGAAATTTTCAGATCCCTAAAACTAACCTGATGGACAGGCTTGAAGGCAGAATAAAAATGGGGCCTTTGATTATGCAGCTACCTACCTTAGTCAAGAAGAGGAAAAAATTATCTTTGTGGCTAAAGCATTTATCCATGACAGGATTCCCCTTGAAGAAGGAAGAATTGTTCAAATCGGTTCAATACATTGCAATACCTACAAAAGACGAACACCCTTCAAAGACGGCAAGCTTGGGGGACAAAACTTGACGACAAAATATTGTCTTTCGGGAGCCCGAAGCTTTGTCAAAATCACGCACAATAATTACAGAGGAAGCAATACGAAAATGGTTCAGAGAATTGAGTCACTTCTACTTACATTCGTCTATTTTGCCAGAAAGTATTAGAAACGTGGTCTTTTGCTGCTAGACCGGACAGATTGGCCGTAGATTTTATAAAATGCGGTTAGAATCGTTTAGAAAACACAACATTGAAAGCCATCGGTTCGATTACCATGGAAGATGTAAATATGACAAAAAAGGGTCTTTCTCATTTTAAAGAGTGATTGAAACCGAAAAATATCGATGCAGATAAAATAAGTACTGTCTTAAACGATTTGTAAGAATCACAAATTCCCAGGACCTCAAATCTAGTGACAGTGAAAACATATGCTATACAGACTGATGAAGCATTAATAATATTCATAGGATATAGTTACCAAGAAATAGAATTTAGGAATTATAAGTGTTCGTTCTGCTCCTAATTTTGTCACTACTTTGTAAATTTTTTTAAGTTGATTTGTTATGTTTATAGTTTTTGATTTAATAAATGAGCATATGTTCTTGTCAAGACCAAATAAAAAATTAAAACATGAATATTTAATTAATTTTTATAAATAAATTTACTGAAAAAATATTACGACACTGATTGTGAGAGAAATGGATCGTACTATGCACTAAAAATATACTATAAGGTATAATAAGTTTACTACGAATAGTGACAACGAGACGAGATTGTATTCAGTACAATAAATATAATGAATATAATACAATGAATTGCTGCATGTATAATATTTTTTCTATAATACGATTCGTACAATCTATTTCTCTCAGTGAAGTTATAAAAAATAAACTGACTACAGGCTGAAGAAATGCTGGTTGACCACTGGACTTATACTGTTCGACTCAAGGGAGGAAATGGTCGACTACTGGCGCATTCAGTACTTTTGAACCTTTTTTTAGGATAATTTTACTTTTATTTTGTTATAGCATGATTTCCAAAAGGAAATGTTCTACCTAACATAATTTAAAAGGATCAGTTTATTGTATCTTTAGTTCTATTTTTATTGGGATTTTGAAATATGTCTTAAGTGGTCGAGCACTGGCGTGTTTACCCTATGTGTTTAATGTTTTAATTACAGAACAGATATATAGATAGGTTTTAATTTTATTTTGGGTGGATGTTTTATTTTGATGCCAAGTATTTTAAGTTGCATAACATTCGCGTTGTTTTATTTTTCTTTACACTTTGATGATTTCTGTAGTGAATTTCTCCTAATTAAAATTTTTGGAATTCATCTGCGTGTGGTGCAATTTATTGATAACGTTTTTATACCAATTTTCGGATTGATTAATTTCTAAATTTTCTGACTAAACCTCGAAAATCTGAGGTAAGATATTTTTTTAACTGAAATATGAAGTTTTTTTCTTGAAGTTAATAGTTTTCGCGTAAAAAAATATAATATTGTGCCATGTACCGCTATGTGCCGCGATGTTTAGCTAAAATTATTCTAAAAGTTAGGTCTGAGTTTTATTTACGTTGAACCCTCATAATTGTTGGTGATTATTAATAATTTTTTACTGTTATGAAGCAACAGTATCAATTTTTTAATATTGTTTATTATTGTTTAAAAGAACGTAATTAGTTCAGACAGACATTTACGTTATTTATTTTTGTTATGAAAATCACAATTAACTTGTTTTATTTTGTCAGTACTAGATCCTAGTAAGTGCACACCTTCTTACGCGAAAACTATTATCTTTAAGGAAAAAACTAGAAAGACAAAAAACAACCATTAAAGAATGAGCTTTACAACCCATACTTTTTTATGTTAATATTTCATCGCGTTAAAAAGTTCTTATAAAGAAATCAAAGGGGTTGTGAATTTCATCCCCCTAAACGACGCTAGGGAAGCTTCAGGTATGCTTGAAAATAAGGTGTTAACTAGTAGTAAATACGTATAAAATTTCAAATTCTACGGTTTACTTATAACCGAAATAAAAAATAAAATGTAAAAGCTCGAAAACAAGAGAGCTGCGACCCTATGTTTATATAAAAAACTTGTATTATTTTGACACGTACTACATCCTAGTAAAGTTTTCCGATTAAAAACTGAACCACCCTGTATACATCTTTTCATTACACATTCATAACATCATTTCATTCATTCATTTTCATCAATGTATTCATGCATACATTCTTTTACCACCAAATTAATTAAACTGTCATCATCATTCACATCCTATCTTCCTTCCTTTCCACTCTTTTGTTTTTCTAATTTCCTTTGTGTTCATTTAAGGTTTTATTTGAGGACCATATATTTTGGCAACCAATCTATGCTATACTGAAACACAAGATTGATTATTTTCAAAGTTCTAACTTTTCAGAGGAGTTCGGAGGAGCGCCGATAATGAAAGTACTGAACTTTGGAAACACACGAAAATTACAACTTTTTTAAAAGATTTCTGTGCTGACAACATCAATAATGCTGGCGAAAGCGGACGACACCATATCGAGCTACACCAGACAGATCCGTGTGAGGCACCGGATTAGTATTCTATGCTGCGCCAATACAAAAACCAGCTTTGAGGGTACCCATGTGTCTATTAAGATTTTAATTCATCTACTTAACATTATAATAGCTGTTTAATTTTTTGCTTAGCTTACATATTACAGTCGATTCCGTTTAATTGAGACGTGTTCGCTTAGATTAAAACGAAATATTCCCTATGAGTCACCAAAACGGTTTTCAATTAAATTGAATTGTGTTGTACGGTAATAAACAATTCATTGTTCTTAGAAAAGTAGTTTTCTATAAAAAAAAATAATTACTTTCTAACTTGTTCAATTAAGAAGGATTTTTTGTGATCAATTAAGTGATTTGACGACTAATAATAAATACAGTAAGGTTCATAAATCAGTCAGATTAAGTTATTCATTCGTTTCTGTTGTAAAATTTGATACAAATTTACAAACGGGCTAGTTATCGAGATTGCAGTAGAAATAAATTCAGCATTTCGAATTATGGTCTTCTATCACGGACTATTTAAATGCTTTTATTATTCTTTAAAGGTAACTATAGCTACTCAAAAATCTAGTTAGTGACTTTTATGTTTTAGGATATTATGCATTTTGTATTCCTATCCAAAAAGGAGGGCATTCTAATAAAAATATTAACCGCATCACTAATTACAATTCTACTAGGGCTTGGTTTACTGATTTTTATCCCATGCCTTCTAATGATATTCATTTTAAAAATTTGCGTATATTTGAAATATCCAGAAGAATTTGGTAGTTTTTTAGAAAGTGACACACTTCTGGAACGTGCAAATATGTCAGTATCATACGTGTATTTAATTGAACATGATGGATCTTACGAAGAAGTAGAAAAAAATGTAACAATCGCAGCTAAAAATTTATTTAATTCTCATCATAAATTTTCGAGTACGATTAAACGATGTTTTGGGATATATTTTTTTAGAAAAAATCAGGTGAACTTCGACAATATCATAACTACTGTCAAAAACGAATTTACAAGCAAACAAAGTTTTATAAATTATTTGGAAACAAACGAATTCAACAAGTTAAATAGCAAAATAAAATTATGGGATGTAAAAATATTTAAAAAATATATATATTGGAATAATTGCAACTGTTATGCAATTGTAGTTCGTTTCAATCATAGTATAGGTGATGGAGTACAATTAACAGCTTTTCAAAATAAGTATTTTTTAAATAACGTTAACCAGAAAAGATTTGAAACAGTTATTTGCAAACCAAGAAAATCTGAAAAACTTTTGGAAAAGATGGATTTAATTCAATTAGTAATACAATCGTTTAAAATGAATAATTATTTGATATTTAAGAATACATGTGGCCAACATTTAGCGCTATATAGAGAAAACGAGAAACGATATCTTAAACTAATTCCTAAGTTATGTCAGAAATTAAAATGTACATTCACCGATATTATTGTGTGTGCTTGTACTGATAGTATTTTAAATCATTTGAAATCTGTAAATATACCTCTTTTAGCATAAACCTTCAAAATAAAACGATTTCGTTTCAGAAAAACAAATTTCCAAACGAAATTATGGCAGGAAATACTTGCAGAGAAATGTTTGAAAATAAAGTTGCACTAAGCAATGCAGAAACGCTTAGAAATAACGTCAGTGTTGAAATGTATGCTTTAGAAAATTTAGAAGAAGAAAAGTTGCATAATAAACTTACATCGTGGTTGGGAGTTTTAAATGATCTAAGAAATGCTGGAACTTCTCAGGTTCTTATTAACATGTAACTCGTTCAATTCTTTAATTAATTCTTTTAGCAGTTTTTTATTTTACAGAATATCGATACGTATCTTCCAAGTATTTTTTATAACATACTCTTGAACATTACCAGAAAAACTTTATTGCTTGTCACAAACATTCCTGCACCTGATTCAGGTTCCATAGGTTCGTTAAAAGTGAAAGAATCGTACATTTTCATGAATAACTTTTTGCGCACTAGTATTTACAAGCTTTCAATTAAAAGCTATTTAATATGTTAACACGTATATTTTTTAGAATTTATATTGTGCCTTTACTCATTTGGAGAAAGACTTCAAGCTTCTCTTATTTCACACAAATGTGTTGATATATGTAATGAAGATTTACATATTATTTTGGAGAGAACATTCAACAACATCGATGAGTTATTAAAAATTAATAATATCCCAACAATACAATAATCTTTTTGAATATCAAAACAGTAGCATTCAAAATTTTCAATCAAATCTTATTGGTTTTAAGGTAAATTCAGATCAAACGTAAGCCTATTCCGTTGCCTAATCATGATATACATTTAGTTAAAGATTTTTTATTTATAATTTTAGAATAATGTGATAAGAATAATTAAATTTAGAATAATTAATAAATATATTAAGTAAAAACATTTACCTGCCTCAAATTTTAATAAACGCATTAAAAGCTTACCTTTTTTGTACGGTGCTGGTTTTAAACCCGGTACCTCTTCTTGAAATCGCACTGTCTTTTCCACTGTACTACCGAACTTTGATACCTAGTGAAACTTTGTCGAGGTATATTAATAAAACAATTCGTTTGTCACATATATCATATAACTGGTAACTTACAGAATCTTCATATCTATAAATTTTGCGGTTGTCGATAAAATGTTGTATGCATCACGTCAGCAGAGTGTCTTTATCGAACTCGCCTGTTGCTTGCTTCACTCGCTCGACTTGCAAACTCAGACTCGTTCGATAAAAAATCACTTTACTGACTTGGTACATAAATATCTATTATATAAAATGCAGACAGTTCTAAACGTTGATGAGATTGACGTATTTTTAGTATTACAACTCAAATAATAAAGTACATTTAAACTAAAACTAAGAACTAATAGTGTAATATTACTAGAACTCATATATACACTAGACCTCGAACTAGAAACTTTCTGGTCAAACCGTGCGTCTTTTGAAAAAGTGTTTGACGTTTGAGATGCCATGTTGCAGCCTTCTTTAGAAACAAGTTCGAAGTTACGAATAAAGTACATCATACCACCCACCCTGATAATGCTGCCAAAGGAGGAAGTGCTGTTATCATTAAAGTAAGTATCTTGCATCATCAAGAACTAGAATATAAGACTAAAGCTACGTCACTAAGCTAAATTCGAATACTTATCAACCGGAAAACTGACGTACTAATTAAGTACAGATCAAAAACATATCCATCATATACAAAAAATTGAAAAAGGTTGGTAAGTATGTGTAATTAGTTCAATCACCAACATTAATAACATTAAGTGATAATATAATCAAAAACACTTAACATGACTTTTATGCCGCAAACATTGCAAATCCTACGCCGCACAGCACTTTCAGTATCTCTGTAGATAAGGCTAGTTATCATTGACCTTTGCAAATTTGAAATTGGTTGAAAAACTTTTTTATTTGGAAGTTTATTAGATTTTCAGTTAAAAGCTTCCTTGAAATCGTCTACGAGGTCCCTCTATATTCGCCTTCGCCAACATTCTTTTCGGCATCCCTCAGATTCGTTTCTGACATCTTTACTGACCTTCCCCAACAGCGTGTATGGACTCCCACTATATTGGGCCTATATCTTTCAACACTACTTTTTTGAACATCTTGTCAATCAAATATTAATATTTCCACTAACATGATTCCAAAATATCGCCGAAATGTTATTGTTGAGATCTGATGTTATGTTAAAGTCAGTTTTTTCCTCTTGTCAGAAATCAGTTATTTAAGTTTGATGTATTGTTAATTATTAGTAGAATTTCTTGTTTTTGTTTTATGTTTGTGTATTCCCGATAAGACAGATTGAAAATCAGAGCTATACTATACCGCAATTATTTTTTTTTGTGGTTAATAATAGTTTTGTTTTTTTATCGGCAAACCGAATTTGGAAACACTAAATTCCTTACACTTCAATCCCTAAACGTTTAACTTAATTCAGTGTCCTTAAATATATTAAATTAGATTATGTGTTTTATTTACATTTTAATTTTGGCCATTGAATTATAGAGGAAGGAAGTCGTATAGTCATAGACAAACCCCCCATTAGTGGTTTACTACATTTTATACACAAGAAATCAATTAGTATTGCTTTACTTACATTTGTGAATGCTTGTAAATTTACCGCCATTTATGTAGGCGCCCAAGGAAGAAATAGCGATATGGAAATGTTTGCAAATTCAACAACCGAAAGGAAACTGCGTAAAAACACTCTTCTGTCCCACGTTTTTGTCCGAGATGATTCTCTTCCTTTACATAAACATTTAATGCGTCCTTATCCAAGTGGCGCATTTGATGACGAATTTCTAGCAAAAAGATTTCGTATTTACCATTGACGTAAATACGATAAAAGTAAGTGGGAGTTTATCTGAATTTTGTTATATAATGCTTTATCCTAAGCATGCATCCTTTGAATTTAGAAACTACTGCGATAATTATGAAAATCAATCAAGATAGCATTTCAATCAAAACATGTAGAAATTCCGCAACACCGAAATTGTTTGCCTGTTTTTGGCAAAAATTTGAGCAATTCTACGTGTTTTAGTTTATTTTGTTTTATTCCCATTGTTGATGTTTTGTTGGTCCGGTGGCCTTTAAACACACCTCAAAAATAATTTTGAACCAGCTCTAAGCGTAGTTTGCACTAAAATTAAGCAAACTTTATGGTGACTAAACGATCTGTCAAGTAAGTGATATCGTTCCATTTAACTTTTTCTCAAAAATCACAAAAATATGTAAAAACTAATATTTTTTAAATTCCTCGGTGTAGTAATTACATCCGTTTGTAACACCAGTATCCAATCTTAATATGTTCCTAACTAAGAGATAGTCGACAAGGTAACAAGTAATAATCGTCTACTTATTTTGCATATAAATCCTACTTCTTCATTTAACGTCCTGTGACAATAATGCTGTATCACATTTTTATTTTAAATTTAAAACCTATACAGACACAACGTTGTCGTAGTTCATTATTAAAGTAAACACATCAGAGTTTGTACTTATATGAATAATAACCAACTAGTTACCATCCTAATTATTTGATCAACAGTAACCCTAATATAATTTTAAAAATAAATTCAAATATGTTATAGAATTATTGCACATAAAGAGACTAGCAATCGAAATTATAATTGAAAGCATTACAACAGGTGTTTACAACTCGTTCGTATACAGTGTGTTAATTGATTATCGTACACGACGTCATCATTGCAAATATGCAACCAATATCACAGTATAGGTATTGCAATACGCAAATCGCGTATTATAAAATAAATACATATAAATAAATATATATGATAAATAAATATATTTGTTACGGAAAATCAAGTTTCCAAACGAAATTATAGCGTCAAATACTTGTCGTAAATTATTTGAAGATAAAATTGCTTTAAGCAATGCAAAGATTCTTAGAAACAATGTCACTTTTGAGCGATATGCATTGAACTTTTATAATTTTAATTATATATCTACTTAGTGATAATATTAATGATATTAAGAGAGTTGATTAGTAAATAAATAATATTATTTATGTATAACGCTCTATCTCTATATACAAAGGTTTAAGGAACATCGTTCTTACAAAAATATGAATAAATAAAAATATGTTATAAACGTAACATAACGACTTTCTCAAACATTCATTCAAGGTTGCATTTGAATAGCATAAGTGGATTTGTGAACATCCTGTACTGTACCTAAGCAAAAACTAATTGAAAGACAACAAGCTTACAGTGCAACCGAATTAGAATGTGCTGCAATAATTTTGCAGTAAATAAATTGAAGAAATTGGAAATAGATCTTTGTCGTTTGATTTGGTTGAAACACGTTAGTAATAGTGATGTTAGGCTATTAAGATGGATCCTTACTTTACAAATGTTAAAATGTTTTGCTATACTTCGTAAGTTTGGGAAGAAATGTGGATTATCTCGATCAATATCGGCGAGAAAAGACTAGTAATATTTTCCAACGCTAAAATAATTTAAAATTATGTTGATAACACTTTGAGCGCGCTGACGCGCACGATATATTAATCAGTCAACATAAGATTATTATATAATGGTATCTTACATCAATGTGTTTACTTCGCCAGAGCTTCTTCACACGTTAGCCAAACATAATCTTTGAATTTATCTGTTCTGAGACACATGTTTTTCTTCGTCCAATACTTCGTCTTTTATTTCGTTCTTCCATTTCTCTTTGTCTTTCTGTTAGTGCTTTTTCGAAAGTTAAATACACGTAACTCTTTAATCTTTCTGGTGTCTATGTGGTCTTTCATCAATTTCTTGTTCTCTGCGACATCCCATTATTCTTTTCATTTTCCTCAGTTTCTTCTGTTGGTGTTATTATTGCATGTTTTATTTTATTTTTTTCTATTACATAGAGTCCATTATTATTTTTATTTCCACTAATTACTATTTCTCCATTCTTGTAAACGTCTACACATTCATGTTCAAACACAACATTTCCACAATTTTAGTTATTTTTGGTAGACACGTTAGTTTTTTTTAGTTCTGGTACATTGATTATAGTCACAAGTGCTAGTGACTCACCGCGTGAAAACGTACGAAATAGCGCATTCATGAGAAGCCACACACGTCAACTTTTGGACATAATATTTGTACCGTATACGGAAAATAATAACGAAAATCGATGAATCATTCGCGTTTGTCGTGGTATCGACTATACTTCTTTTAATTTATAATTTTCTGTCTTTATTACTTGATGACTTGATTCTTTTTTGCTGTACGATTTTTCATTTATATTTACCATTTTCCGAATAAGCTACGATCTATTCATTCGTATTATTTTTTCGTTTGTTGCGAGAAGACTAAACTATTCCGTCTTTTTTCTCATTTTTATATCTGAAGGAACATTTGTTCTCCTCGTGGTTGCTCCTTTTTGCATATTGCATCATTATGTTTTATTTCTGTAATTCCTTGCGATATGTCCCTCTTTACCACATTTAAAACAAGTAATTTTATCGTTTAGTTCTTTTTTTTTGTCCATTTTTTGTTTTATGTTGCCCTTGAATGCAACTTGTTCTATAGAATTTTCATCTTTTGTTTACATTTCCTCATTTAATAAAGTTGCTGTTAATTTGGTAAACGTTCTTTGTCCTTTTGCTAATAATTCACATTCGCTTCTGAAGTGCTTGTATTCTACTGAAAATATCGGCAATAATTTTGTTATTTTCATGTTGTCAGTTATGTCTTGTTTTAATTTTTTTAACTTATGTGTTAAATTTTCAAGTTCTGCAACGTTGCTTGTCATGTCTGCATGCTTTTGGTATTACAATTGGTAAAATTCTTGTAACAGCTTGTATTTTAATTCGTTTGTGTCTTGTCCATAAATCCATCCAAATTGTTCCATCCACTGTTTTATATAGATATTTTGCCTTGAAGATTTTTATCTGAAAACACCATATATCATCTGGTTGTGTGACTCATATTTGGACCTTTTACTTATTTTCTCTTTCCGTTTGATGTCTTTGTTTAATGTTAATTGTTTTATTTCATTTTATGCTACTTGGGTTGATTCACCTTAAGACTGTTGCATTATCGTCCACTTTATTTGATTTTGACGCAAATTATCATATTTCTAACATTTAGGCCGTTGTGCCTGGGCTCGTAACTTGTTGTGGTAAACACGGTTTCCAACAATTAAAATGATTTTAAGTATGTAGTAGTTTTTGGTAGAAATGAAAAACAAACACAAAATAAAAATAGATTTTTCATAGTTTATTTTATTGTTACTAAATATAAACTGCTTACATCTATGAGTGAATGTGACAGGATTTGAAGATTTAAGGGCAAGACGGGGCCTGAATTAGAGGGCCTATCACATTTTACAATCAAATAATACTTACAATACCGCGACAACCTGATAACTGAGCTGTCTCTTTGGTATATTATTACACATTTTGATAAAATAACTTACACGAATCTCCATTTTTAATCGATTTCAATAATCTTTTTTTCTTTATCATTAAATAATAATAATACTTTCACAAATGCCGTAAGGCTTTGATTTTGAAACAAACTGCCAATTTTAAGTTGATTCTATAAAATTTGCAGTATGATTCGTCACAAAATGATCATTTTTTATATAGAACACAAAGTCGTAGATATTTTTTTATGTTTTTTAAGTAAGTTAAGTACATACTTGTGACTAGCTGACAGATTTTTCTTTTTTTTTTGTTTTATTTAAAGTATACACTGGGAAATTTGTTTTAAAGTTTGTAAAATTCATTTTGTTTTTTGCTTTTAGTGCAGTAGAAACTACGAAGGTCGTAAAACTAAGATAACAAATTAGATTTGTTAAAAAAAAATTAATCGTACAAATAATTGCAAATCACTTCGGTTTAATGCTACACTGCCATTAAGAAGTCGAAAATTATTTAATTTTTATAAAATCATATCCGAGGAAAATAAAAATCAATGATAGTTCGGTAACAGTGTAACGTTAAACAAATTTATAAACATCGTTATAATAAAGACGTGCGATTTTAATAAATAATAATATAAAACAGTTCTTTGGTGAGTCTTAGAAACTAAAAAAAAAAGTAATATAATATAGATCTATAAAAATCATTAAAAAAAATCTCAACTCTCTATGAAATGCATCTCTTCTAAAATAAATAATAATCATAATTAATTAATAAAAAATCAGTAATTATATATTTTTTTAAATTTTTACTCGTAGCTATTGCGTCATCTATTTGTGTTAATATCGAAGTATTACGGGTTCTTCTTTTCGAACGACCAAAAATTTTCATGTTTAATTCTCGAATTTTTCTTTAAACTTACACTACTTATCTACAGGTAAAGAAACAAAAAACCGTTCACAAGTGGAAAAAATTTCTTTCCACTTCACTTACTTCCACGCGCGTTTTTTCAACAAACGTCCGTCAGAAAATAGTTAGTGTATATAAATAATACTCGTTATTTTAATTAGACTATATTCAGATCACTGTTGAAAATTACTTCGACCTTTAGACAACCGCTACCGCTACCTGTAGGCGAATTCGCGGAAGCTAACGAATTTGCTCTTGTCGCCGCCAAAGGAGAACGACTGCTTTGGTCCGAATTCGCACACTGTCCGATAGGAGACGCTCCATTTACAATTTCTGGGTTCTCGTTGTGAGCACAATAATATGCTGAATCTAAAAAAGAAAAATCAAAAATTACTTATATTTAGAATTAAATCAATAAATCTTGTAGTAGTGACTGGAAAAAGTTTTTCTTTTATTTGTATCATTATGATTTTTTTACTTTCTCGCATATACGAAGTAAAAAAGTGAATGTAATCGTGCAAAAATTCGATCACAAGATGTTTATAAATTCATTTTGATGACTGAATTAATTTTTTATAAAAGGATATTTAACCTAGACGTGTTTATACAATTCTAAAGTAACCAGGGTTGATACCCTTCCTTGATAATAACGGGAAACACTTTCTAGTTTCAAATCATATTCAACGAATTGGCCACAAAAATACATTATTCTGTGTATATCTTATCATCCTTCTCAATTTGTAAACCACACTAAAGCCTATCTAGTGACTCTAGTGAGGAATAGTCTACACATAGTAGTCACAGATTCAGCGTTGGTTACACTCACCCAGGTTTGAAGTAGATATTTCTACAGATAAGAAACGTTTGGGCAGTTCTCAAAACTATCGAAGACAATGAAAAGAATTAGTACTATACTCCCGCTCACAATGCTACAAATTGGTCTATTTATAACAGATCTATTGTAGCTGATGTTATAGAGCCAGTCCGACCTCAATGATCCTTATATTTTATCTGAAATGGATATAAAATGATTTAACTGATTATTAGGCCAGTTGCTAGCAAACGATAGCTTTGGCATGTCCATACGTGAATCTTTTAATTACAATAAACTTGAAAACTCGTTTTATTTACTTAACTTTACGAATGGCAAAACAATGACTCATCCGATAATCAATGGTACACAATTGATTCTGGGCTTACCATTATCAAATATAAAGAGAACAGTTTATATTCTTTCAAACTATCACTATTTAGAAAAGTGAAGTGGGCCGAATGGAAAAAGGATAATAGTAAAGCCCAAGTACTATGTCCTAACACTGTAATTGCCAATGACCATAAGATGGACTATGTAAATAAAACTGATCAAGCTGTAACATAAAACAGTGTAAGAAGTAGTGATGGTAGAAAATATTTTTCTACCCGGTGGTTGCTACCGAAGTAAATTCTAACTGCCATTCGAACTGTAATTTGCTCATTTATAATCGAATACCATAGTGAAAAATTCAAGCAAAAACGGTCAAAATAGTTCCTCAGTCATCCTGTCGATGACTATAATCGTCGAGTAGTAGGTCCATAGTGTTACTCAAACTCATCTTCTCTTCCTTCACTGGCTTTAATAAACGAAGCTTTGATGAACTGGATGGCAGGTCTTTTGATCGACGTGACAAGTAATCTACCAAAATTAATTCATTACAAACCACACGCCCCTCACACATACAACTGAAATGTAGTTATCCAATTCCCTTCTTTGTGGGTAAAGGATAGACGATATTGCAGAAACGTACATATGGTAGATGGCTTTGGTTCATCCATTTCGCCAGAGATTGCTAACAGGTGAGGCAACACGTGTCCTAATGGTCTGAGAGCTTCTCTTAATTAATAATTCTTTTTAATTACCGAGGCCTCCTTGGATACGCTAGATGATAATGCAACAATCCCGGATGGCCAAAGTACTACGTCACTCGGGAAACGTAAGAAATGGTATAGAAATCGAGGAACCTCCAGAGAGGAGACGTAATCCTTCGCCTGTATTATAGAAAAGTCCACGTTCAAACGTGGTTGGACTCTGGGACCATGATAAATCACTGGAAGCACGGAGATGTAGAGTATCTCATCGAAGAAGACAACATATGTCAACAAAGTGGACCAAGAATGAGCTAGAACATACTGGAACAATCACGAACAGCTGAACTAAACTGAAAACGTGTGTAATGGTCGATAGTTCAAAGAGATATCCGGGGGCACAAATAGACTTTCGTTGCATTCTTAAAATATCTATGGACGTATTTGGAGTCTAGAGGCGTGTGGTAAATCACTGGAAGTTAGAACAACTGGGATGAAATTAGTCTCACTGGAGCAGATCAAGATCTATGATTATTCTTTAAAGGTATTCGTATTATTTAGAGCCTCTAGAGCATGTGTACTCTATATATGAATAATGTGGTACTTGTTTGCAAAAAGCGATCTTTAATGGATTATCGCAAAAAATGGTACAAGTTAAAAATTTTAACCATATATTTCTCTCACTGTTTGATGTTAAAAATTCAACTGGAAAAACTTAAACCTTGACTTACAAAATGAGTATTTGTATTTTACTCAGGAACTCATTTATTTTGCGTATCCAACAAAATTTGTCATAATTCTTCTGTAACTCAAAATCAAATTGCTGTGTATCAAAGACCAACTTTTCGGATATTTTCCAAAAGATTAATATCTTTTAGAAATGATGTATATGCGAGAAAGTGAAAACATAATATACTTATAAGAGTATTTTGAAATTACTGCGTTTTTTATAATAAATTTCCATTATTGCGACATTCTCTGCCAATTTTGTTATAGTTTTGTTAGTCTATGAGTGCCACATAAGAATGAGAGAAAGTTGAGTGTAGTCCACTCCAGGTTGTTCTTCTTGTGATTATCAAAGGTTTGAGGTCGTTATATACTCACTGTTTACTTACTGAGCAACCCGCTGGTGGCACCGCTATATCCATAGGAACCATAGGCGGCACCGTACTGACTGTATGCCGTACTGTATGTGTAATCTGTACCAGGTACAACGGCGCTTCCTGCTGAAACAAAACATTAAAAATTATTATTATCTTTAGAAGTTTAGATGATGAAACGTTTAGTGCTGATGATCGCTGATGAAAGTGGTTCGAAGAAAGAAATAAGCTACCTGTAGAATACCCGAAACTTGGAAGCATCGTTGAATAATGTTGCGTGCCTCCGTTCGAGGACTGCAGGACTGTGAGTCCGGCAGAATCCGGAGACGCCGTGTTCGAGGCAGGTTGACTTCCGGTCTCCGCGGATAAAGTTAGAGGTAAACCTGGAGACGCTCCGTCTACCGTCGTCCCTAGGCCTACTACGCCACTGTACGGCGAACTATTTTCTGCTATACATGCAAAATAAAAAACAAAAAAAACATAACAATAAAATTAAATCATTCAAAAAACATTAATAACAAAAAAAATTTAAATGGTAATCTACATGTTATATGAGTTTTAAAGCTTTAGAAAGCATCTAGGTAATACATACAAATCTACATACAGCTCAGCTACAAAGCATTAGAGTGGTATTCAATAAAATATATTGTGTTCAATAAAATATATTGTGTTCAATAAAATGCCCTTGAGTGATCAGGTAAAGTAGGTGTTTTAGTAAAGTATGAAAAACCCATCCATTGAATAACTATTCAAGTTCTATCAATTACCTGTAATTTTAGTATTAGTTAAAATACACTGAAATAAAAACAAATAACAAGACAACAATTACATGCACTGTAACAGATATAAATAGCTAAGTAAATAAGTTAATATGGATGAAGCTCTGGTGAAGCGCATGTTAACACTGGGCATGACAGTGTTTAGAATTTGCTATTATAACATCCATAGAACCAATTTACAGAACCATTTCAAAACGATTCTAAGAAGTTTATATATTATAGTATATTGTAAATTAATGCTCAAATAATGAAAATTGAGTTATTAGTATGTCAAATTTAGAAAAGAAGGTGAAAAAGTTAATTTTTCAAATTGTGGACTTCACAGCTTGACAGTAACCAAGCCGATTTTAAAATACAAATTCAAAGATGATGTAAACTTTACACGTAGCTATCAAGATATCACGAAACATTGCAAGCGTTTTAATGCTGTTTTAGAGGCAATTTTAATACACCCGATATAAATATGGTGCAGTCTTGATGGACATTTCACTCTATACAGACCTGACCTTTTAGAAACGTACCGAGTACTTGATTCAGAAATAATGTAGACTCTATGCAGACTTTATGAAGGTTTGGTGTGGGCATTGTGGAGATTCAAGTTCAATGACTTGATATAATCTTAATAAGGTTTTTTTATAATCTTAAACGAGCCCTGAAGCACTCACAGATGCTGTATCGATGTATATCCGATAAAGATATGCTGCAGTCGTGATATGATGCAGAGATGAACACTCTACACGGAGTTGACTCGATGCAAGCATGACAGAAAGTTAATATGGACACGACACAAATGTAAATTAAGCTTGATAGAGAGCATAATGCCGATGGACATTTGATGCAAACGTAAGTCTATCAAATCAAAGGCATAATGAAGAATGATGTAGACCTCAACAGGTATTATATGCAGTATTGAAAGAACCTTGATACACTTTTAGATGCAGTTTTGATGGAAACTTGTTAGAGAAGGACTTAACAGAAACAGTTGTGGAGTTATGTGGGTGAAGAGATATCAACTCTTCATGCAGGCATGATAAACATCTAATGTGGAGTTAATGGATGCTAAGTCCATCTAACATGTTGGCGGATATATTTTTTATATTCATTTGTATAATTTGATTTTACTCAAGAAGAAGTCTACTTGGTGCATGGTATACCTTTCGATGCCTTTAACTAAATCCATAACATTAAATGAAAGGTTATAATAATGATTTCCTTGATGCTGTGCTAATTTAGAAAAATAACCTTGTTTTTATATGAAACTAACAGTATTATTATGTCAATCAGAATATTTGACTTGAAAAACTTCATAATTATGTTTAAATATATGTTTGTAGAGTTATATTGGTTAGATATTTTTTCATACATAATCTACGGACCTAGATATAGATTATTAATTGATCCATAGTAAATAATACAAATTTGTAATTAAACTCAATATTTTCATCAATTGAATATAACACGCAATAGGGTAAAATACGTTTTAAAACGTTTAAATCGAAATTTAAAACGTATTAAATATATGTCCCTGGTAATGCGGTAATTACGGTCGCCGCGTTTAAGTTATCGATTACGCGGCCCGTAACGAGACCGACAAAGATAAAATTTCAATTACCGACGGTCCGACTATTTATTGTCAACCGATACGTCCGAAGTAGACCGCTAATTATGCCGCCATATTTCCTATAAGATGCACAATTAATCTGAGCCGTTCGTTAAGGTTAATTATCGTGGTAATTAGCTCGGTAGTACCCGTCGCCATTTCAAATATAAAGAACGTTGAAATTAACTTCGCCGGTAATAAAGCACGATGGTCCATGTTGAGGTCGAATAAGATGGAAAGCTCTATCAAACAAGATGTTTAATTTACGAAACATTTTTTGTCGATAATTCTAAATTAATGAGACTTAATTAATGATTTAATTTTATGAACACATTTTATATCTTTAAAGGTAAAGATTTAATTTACTATAACTATGTATTTATTTAGCGTGCAAAAATAATTAAAACTAAAAAAAAAAGTAAGCAATAAAACATGCAAAAGCTTTATCTATTAGACAACTAATACTATTTTTAGTGCTTAATGTACAGTGGCGTAAAGTAGAAATTTTTGTGCTTCAAATTTGTGATTTCTATTCGGTCCATCACCTTCCCTGAAATTCTCACCTGTATGATACGGTGATAATGTCGGTTCCAAAATTCGGGATGTTTCTACTTTCATCTCGTGCATTGTTATAGGAGCAAGAGGAGTAAGCGAACTCGTACCTAGATTTTCATATCATTTATGTACACAACGGATACGGTTTGGGTATCGAATGAAAAATATGAAATATAAAACTTACCTAAAGAGCCTGCAAGAGGTGGTGTGTACAAATTCTGGGAGGTAGTTTGGCTCATCGTGTTAATCGTATCGTAAATATCGGTAGCTGTGCTGGTAACTCCTACTCCGGGGAACGTATGGGTGTCATAATATCCTGATTGACCAGGTGTATTACCTGGTCCTCCTAATTCCGATAAGAGTTTGTGTTCATCTTTTATGCTCCATTTACTCGACCATAACTACACATATTATAAAAAATTAAGATTGAATTTAATTAATATTCAAATTATTCCTACATTAGAGTACAGTTGATCCCCATTGTATTGAGTCCGTTGTCTTTTGACATCGTCATCCTGGTGTCCGTTAAGGTCCCTATTTTCATCTGAAACCAGAAAGGTACATAAATCACGATTCAGTTGCAATAAATAATACAAGCACGTCAAGAAGTTGACATTGAGTTCGAATCACGTCGGCGTCGCGACGCCATTATCTTAACAGTAAATGGAGAGACCCGTATATGCACAACGTAGCATGGTCATAATAATCGAATCGCCAATTAATCATCGGACAATGATGATGACCACGAAGCGCTGATGATGACGACGATCTCGTTGTACGCGGATAGCACACCGGGATGACCGACGGCTAATCACTAAGTTAGTGGCCATTGTGAGAGCCCTTACGGTCCAGTAGCCGCACATTAGCAACATGCTGTGAAACGAGATCCCAAGCCCAAAACCGGGGCTTTATGCATGCGTGAGCGCCGGTGACAAATATCTGCTGAAATTTGATTGATGCAATACTTAGTGGTTGCGGTACTGTGCCGCTACCTTCCTAACCGCCTACGTACGACCCGGTAGCATTTATGGGATCCCTGTACCGTTATCGACTGGTATGCATATATGCGACCTACTGATCGTTTGTCATATGTGCTTTGAATATGGAACGCCAAAGGGGTTCTATGTCCCGATTGATAAATTGCTGTAATGCTTTAGGAGACATGTCTTTAATCTATACATCTTAACATACTATTTTTAACACATATGGTCATATAATAGATGTTAAAATATAACATGCATATTTTCATATAAATATAAAAAAATCTGTTAAGATGTATTAACATTCCGTAAATTTACATTTAGATATTAATGTGTATATTTAAGCAAAATATTAACATTTATAAAGTAAGGTTGAGTTGTAAACATTGAGTAAACATTTATTTATCAGTATTTTGAAATTGTAACGCATTTTAAATTAATTTTCTATTGACGAGGTAGACGATTTTCTAATTTTGTCAGTATATCAATCGTCATATAAAAACGTGAGTATAGTTTTTATAGTATTTTAGATTATTAAGTAATCTACATCTAAAAATGTGTTTTATTGCTGATTTTGAAGAACAAAACCTTACTTTTATCATTTACGCCACTTTTAAATAATTAAAAAAAATAAATTTGCTTAGCTTTTACAATGAGAGAGATTCAAGAGATTTGAGAATTAAGACAATTATTAGTTTCAACCTAAGACCTAAAATGACGTAAAAAATCAATTTTCTGATCTTAAAAAGAAAAAGTGTTCCTAAACAAATCATGTCTCAGAATATCTTAGGAATAAAGACTGGATATATAGATATAAATAACTTAAAATAAATTTTCAGTTACCATTGAGTGTCAAAATGCATATTTCTATATTTTTTGTTTGGAAAAAATTTTAGATATGGGTATTTGTAATTAGATAATCTATAATACCTGTGTTAATATCCTTGATTTATGGTTACCAATCCATTAATACTATATGTTTAATGTTAATATCTTTGAAGTTTGATTATAATGAGTTTGATGTTTATGAATTTTTAAACTGTAAGTGAAGTTGTCTATCAAGGTATACTTATAGGGATATACTTATAGGGTATACATATATCACGATAATATAAGTAAGTTTTAACTGATCTGTGATTCTTTATATTCACAAAATAGGCGAGTGTTGATATGTGTGAAATAAAAAATCTTATTCTATGTAAATATTCTGTAAGACATGATGTCATGGAATACTGAGAGCTACGCTAATAAAACAATCATTTATAATCTAACTTATCACATGATATGATTTAATATTATATATCCTTTTTTAAGTAAATATGCGATAACATATGATATAACATAACATATGTTATCGAAAGCTGTGCTAATGAAATAATTAATTATGATATGATCTATCATATAATGTTATTTAATATCATATGTCCAATTCTATGTAAATATTTAATAAGACTGATATAACGTAATACCGAGAGTTATGCCAATAAAACAATCACTTATAATGTGTTATATAATCTATCAAATATGATATCATAATATGATTTAATTTTTTTATTTAATAATATGATTTATATTTTTATGATTTATTTATTTTAATGTCATATACTACATTTGTCCTAAACTTTTGGAGGACTAGAGTTACAATAGATCTTATATACCTATAGGTCGCGGTAACGAGAGGGGCCGCTCCCCTCAGCCCGGCAGCAATAATAATAATAAATATGCTGTAAAACATGCTATAACATAATACCGAAATGATCGCTTATGATATGATATGAACACTTATAATGTGATTTATGACCTATCATATGATATGATTTAATATCATAATATATGTCCTGTTATAACATAAATAATTAACGGCCTCTAAACCATTCAGTGCATAAGCTGATTCTATTAGTAACTACGCTTTACGCTACTTGAACCATTTTGCTATACTTTACTTAGGCCCACTTTTACCACCTCTTGATAAATTTATCCGATAGATAATTACCACGGTTACAGCTGTTTAAAGCGCTCTCATTGGCTAAGGGCCGGTTGTACCAACTCCCGATATATTTATCCGATAGATAAATTGGCACACTTAGCCAATGAGAGCGCTTAAAACCGCTATATCCATGGTAATTATCCGTTAGATAGTTTATCGGGAGGTGGTACAACCGGCCCTAAGAGCGCCAATTTATCTATCGGTTAAATTTATCAAGAGGTGGTAAAAGTGGTTCTTAATAGTATTTCATTTTTAACACAATCGAATTTATTTTTCTCAGCTTAGTAAGTTCTCACCATTGTAAGTCCTCTTCTTCACCAACCTAACAAGCCAAATTATCAATCAAGCTTGTCATAATTATCAATCATATTCAGTCTCACTGAGTGAATTATGGATTTTCATATACATTGAGAAAAATGCTATGAAATTCACAACTATATCATGGTATGAGTTACAATAAATTTATTGTACTCACAACTTTTACTATGATTTTTTTGTAACAGTACATGTTATCGCATATTTACCAACTTTCTATAGTTTTTTTACAATATAGATTGAAATTTAAACTTCTATTGTAAAAGTACAATTTTCGTATAGGGATTAATTTTACTATGTCAACTAAATAGTATGACCATATCATAGAGTCCAAATTATCAATGAACACATTGGTAATCAGCCCTATTTTTTTTTCTGTGTACTTAATTCATTCACTATTCTAAACATTCCGACAATGTTTGAACTAACTGACACTATAGTATTGGATGTATAGTGTTCATAATCTGCTGAATTATCGAATTTATAAATTGCAATAAATTGATCAACTTTATATTCGTATGGGAACATTCGATTTAAAAAGTAGTAGGGTAAACCTACCAGTTGTTGGACACCTGCGAGCTATTGGACATCCCAATTATTTCAGCTGAAAATAAGAATTCTGTATTCAGTAGTTTGCTTAGTTTTGTTGAGATGGTCCCATTGTACTATTAGTATCGATATTGACATAAAAATAATTACCTATCATGTGATAGCTGCAAGAAAAGAATTCACCGACGATGTGTTCCGAAAAAATATAATGAACATGTTCCTGAAGAAGGTGATGAGGATTTATTCTTGTGTCACATGTGTTTCACTGAGGAAAAGTGATGATGATGATATTTCAGAAATAGAAAGTGAAGGAGGAATCAAAACAGACGATCAAATAAAACCTGACAGCAAAATGTGTGAGGAACCAAAAATGGGAAGTGAAGAAGATTCGGAAGACTATGGAACAGAACATGACGACTTGGAAGTCGAAGAACTATTTAATATGTACGAAAATGAAATGAAAAATAGGTACACACAAGTGATTAGTTTTAAGTTAATAAAAGTTTTGAACACTGATTTCAATTTTTTATTTGCTTTTAATCATTACTTTGCCAGTGTCCAATAACTGAAAATATTGTGTCTAGTAATTGAATTTTTTGTCCAATAACTAACTTTTTGGAACCCTTTCAAGTTTTTTAAAATTTTCTGAAAGAACTGTAATATTAGAAATATTTAAAACCCGTTAGCTTAAAATAGGATATATGTACTAAGATCTGGCATAGGCAGAATAATATCCGTTGAAAAATAATCCAGTGGTAGCGACCTGAAATTGAAAAAAAGCTTAACTGTCCAATAACTGGTATGTTTACCCTATATTGATGATAGATGTGAGCAATATATGATGACTATCATAACTATCTAGATAGAAGCATTATATATCGACACTGCCTGTTTCTTTGCAGTTATGTCGCTTTAAGTGTTGGATACAGATTTAGAAATCCTGTTCAACGGTGAAGCTAAGTAAAAAGTGACTATACGTGGGTGTTAAGGAAAAAATTGTAAGCGTGATCTCTAGATTGGAAGCAGACTTTAGAAAAATCGAATGTTGTCTTCTCTACAACAATTTTAAGAGCAACATATTGGTATATATATTTTAAGACCAAGAATATTTTTGTTTGCATTTGTTGCCAAAAATTATTTAATTTAAGTTTTCGATTATTTATTGGTGTCATAGTTTAAGATATAATATTATTATCATTCTATATTCTTTCGTGCATTTATTATACAGATCTATCAATTATGCATGCTTTGATACACTACCAATATATAAAAGAAAAAAAGATTATAAAACAATATATCGAATTCATTCAAACTCTATATAAGCCATCGAAATTAGTAAAGTGACATATTTTACCATCTACTCCAAGATAGTCTGATAGATATGGCTAAAAATATACATTTTTGGTATTGTAATCCATTATCAATGAATTAACAAAAATCAATATTTCATTCATTAGATATATTATGATAATACGGATTTGTTGATCTCAAACAGTTGTATTTCGGCTATCTCTATTTGTTTACCTATTTGTAATAAGAGCTTTTGAGCCTACCATGACAGCAACATATCTAATATTATTCCACCTACAATAGTTCCGAAATATGAGGGGTGCTACGATACAAATGACATCAATATTTTTTATTTGAGCATTTATCATCTATGTCTCCACGTTATTCCTTAAATGAATAAAACAACATACACTTATTGATCTATAGGGCATCTACAGGAACGTAGCAATTCAGAATATTTTGGGTTAAGGAACATCTCTTTTCTTTTTCATTTCTATGTTAAAACCATATAAGTATAGCTGCAAAATTTGATTGGAGATTCCACATACTTCAATTTATGCTACATCCTCGCAGTTTCTTTAGATCCCACGATGATACTGAATTTGTGTTTATCTTATCGATTCATATTGCTACCATGAAAAGGCAGAGAAGTTAGAATATGCAGACTCGATAATCTTCTATTGGTCATACAAAAATATCTTACTTCTGGGATTGTTAGCTGACTAGTACACTAAGTTTTCACTAAATCATCTCTGCGAATATTGACATATCATAAATAAAACTGAACATAACAAATCTAATCAATGTTAAGTTTATTTGCAGAACCATTTATCTAATCCACATTCCTTTTTCTGTCCAAGACATCAATTTTCATCTTTGTCTTTCACACTATGTTTCGGTTAAATTTTATCTCTCCCTTTCTGTTGCAGTCTCTCTCACTTTCCATCCGTGCCACGTTGCTGAAACACGGTGGTGGCAAATTATCGGTGTCCGAGGCGTATCCGGCTGATTACGTAGGGGGTTTCGCGGTCGCGTAGCAACGCGCGTGATGTCCTCATAATCCGCCATCGCGGCGATTGGTTGGCGGCGCTAGCGTCGACCAGGACGAAGGAGCGGGATAGAGATGGAACAACTGTCGCTGTCGAACCGTTTCACGGTGACGTGATTTTGCGAAACGGCCTCAGATGATAACTTGCGGCTTAGAAAAGACGTACTTTGTCATCATCATCATCATCAAGACTTGAAATCAAGTTAAGATCTCGTATAAAAAATAAATAGGTGTATTTAGGTAAATGAAGAGTGAGAGATGCTTATTTAGTGCGCAACTGAATCTCTTGGCGATAATTGTTTCAGTTGGAGTTTCCATACTCCGACAATTGCTTATTGTCCTCATCCATTTCGATGGGGGACGAAGCTCGAAACCTTAAAGGTGGGGAAAAGGGAGATGTGGAACCCGGAAACGTGGAAGTTCCGGCCAAAAGTTGCCCATTGCCGAACCTTATTGTCAAGTAAACCGCTCAAGACCCAAGCACCATTACGGAACAATGCCCCGAAATGATCCTCCGACCAATTATTGTTGGAGGAGGGCGAAAACGTCCAAAAGAGGAAATAAACTTGAATCCGATTATTATCGAAGATAAAACGCGAACGGGAGCGTTTGACGCGAATGCAAATAGGACCTGGGTGTTTTTTTCGTTAATTGCTTTCACTGGTGAAATGTGCATATAAACTAGTTGTTAGAAAGCGGAGGCGAATGGTTTTTTTATCGATATATAGAGGTTGTGTATGCGAAAGAAAGTATGTTCGTAAATTGTAGGAAGTCAGACATAACTCGTTTATTACAAAATCATTTTCTTATTTGAAGATTGTTATTATAGAAAAAAATTATTGCTTTATTTTGTATTAAGTTGCCGACTCTCTAATTTAATTTTATTTTATGGGTTTCAATAAATTCTTAACCATCCTATCCTATTCTAAATATATCATAAGAATTTATGTCCAATTTTCGTTCATTATTAATTCAAAGTAGATCTGAAATGTGTTATTTTCATCTTTAATAACATATCATCGATATTTATATCCTTAAAGTATTTTAATATTTCAATATCGCCTGATAGAGCGAATATCCGAAGAACTAAAATACAGTTAACGTATATATACTTTATACATTCTTTTTACTTCAATTATTAAACATTAAAATATAATCATAACGTTATTAATTAATAAACACGATCACTTTCCATTTAACGATAGCCACTTAACGGTCGTTGCGCATACTATCAACGGGATCATTAGCGAACCCATCGTTTCTTTGACGCGATCGCTAAATAATAAATATGTAAGGCTAAGCTTTGACTTAATTAGAAAAGCGATATCATTAGCGTTAGAAATCCGTTTTATCGTATTAATATCAGTTATTCCAACTGAGAGGCCCATAATTTGAAACGCTTTCAAAGCACTTTAACTCTGGGTTGGCATCTTTATATGAGCACGTAAACGTTTATCGTCTGTCCATCCGGTGGCTCGTACTTCAGAATTTGTTTCTTTTCAAAATATATTAAAGTAAATCGTTTTTATTTCATAAATATCTATAAATCTGAAAAAGTAAAAAAAAAACATCCTTTTATAAAAAATGTCTCTAAAATCACGGTTGAAATTTCGGGTTTTCCAATAAATGGACCCACAGCGTGTGGACCAAGCGAAATTTTCAACTACCCATTTAGAGTGGCGGAAGGGCAAACTAGTCCTGGGGCTGTGGTATTGCGATTATATTGACTGGTCCGTGGGGAAAGTGAGGGTATATTTGAAATAAATCGACTGGTGTTATGGAGAAGTCAAGTATTGTTATGCTAGTGATGACCGTTTGCAGACCCTCGTAGACCCTTAGGGGGAGAATCTCCCTAAAGGTAACGTACAGCCTCTTGCCAAATCCGGCGTGTTTAAGTAAATCTAATCGAGAATTCACAATACAATACAATACACGTTCGAATGATGAGATTTATACGATCAAATCAATTGAATCGAATCAAATTGAAAAAAAAAATTTGTTGACTAGATAAGTTAATAAATTAATAATAATAAATAAATATAATAAAAATAATAAATAATATAATATAGATAAATTAATATAAAAATTGTGACATAAACTAAAATAAATAAAACAATAAAGCGATCAACAAAACATCGTACATATTCTCTAAAAGAGCCTAAAGAAACGATATATGATTGAAGCCCTGGTTATAGGAATTAAGAATTCGAACTAATGGCGAGTGTTGATAAAGGTTGGTGTTAGATATGTTAAGACGAAATGTGGCGTTGTAACGTGTAAATCGTTGTGGTACACCATAAAAGTATGTTTTTAGTTCTGGGTCTAGTGTTCTAAATTTTCTAAATTTAGTTCAATAAAAATATATAATAATCTAGCATTGAACAACAACTAAAACTAGAACTAACACTAGTCCTACAACTAGAAACATTCGAATTTAGCCGTTTTAAACCTTTGTGTTCCTAGAAGTCAAAAATTTTGAAACTTTGTGACAGAATTAAAACGCTATCGAAATACACAAGTCTATTTTTATTCCACTCAACTTCAGAAAGTTGAAGGACAATCCTTTCAACTAACCCATAAACTTGAAATTTTTCTTCCGTTTCAGGAGATTTTCCCTGATTCACATCAAATTTCTTTATATACCCTTGCTAATCTGCTAAGCACCAGAGCGTATAACCCCTTTTTATGAGTTGTAATAACTGGAGCATATGATAAAATCTCCTGAAACCTGTTACGGGTCGTTGTTCGTATGACAAGTGGTCCCCAAGTCTTCAGCATTACTCCAGAAGAGTTTATAGCTTGGCAAACTGTGATAACTCATTAAGAAATTTATGCCAAGGAAACACAGCAACTCTTCTTGTTTCAAGTTTAGGGTTTTATTCCTTTGGGTGGCGTACAAATTAATTTGAAGCTCAACTCAGGCAGAAGATCGGAGATATCCAGCATGCCATTGAAAAGGAAGA
Organism: Onthophagus taurus; assembly: GCF_036711975.1. Lineage (NCBI taxonomy): Eukaryota > Metazoa > Arthropoda > Insecta > Coleoptera > Scarabaeidae > Onthophagus > Onthophagus taurus. Next base: position 28,669,743 of record NC_091966.1, read on the forward strand.
TCAAGTCAGAAACAACTCGACGTTGCTGCAGAGACAATAAGTTGAAGACTATGCAACGCCTGTCGTAATCGCAGTAAGGAAGATGAAATTTATGTGCCAAATAACGTACAAAGCGTCGATGAATAACTTCAATACGATCACATATTACAGAACCATGACATAGTACACTGTTGACAAATACTAAATAAAGGGTTTTTATACACAAAAAGTTCGTGAAATTCTTACTGATCCTGATAATAAACCCCAAGTTACGTAGAAATTTCTTTGCCATAAATTCAATATGATGATGAACTCGCAATTTGGAATTCAATTCAAGATCTTTTACTTTATCCGTGGACCGGATAGCAGGACCGTTAAAGTTATAAAGATAACGTTACCAAGTAAATGTAACTTTTTGGCATTTGTTATAATTTAGGTAAAGATTGAGGCGACAGTAGTCATGCAGGCGATCAAGATCCTCCTGTAGTTTAGACAGTCCAGATTAGACCCGATCCTTGTGAATATTTTATTATCGTCGGCATAGAATAAAAACTTAGATAATTTAAAACAAGAAAAAATATGGTTTATGTACATTACAAATAGTAAAGGTCCAATATGACTTCCCTGAGACACACCGGATGTGATAGGTTTGTAACCAGATACAAAGCTACCAATTCCGACCGCCTGACTTTTGTTAGATAAATAAGACATAATCCAGTGAATAAGACCATCTGGAATATCAAAGGACAAAAGTTTCTGTACAAGAATAGTATGACCGATTTTGTCTAAGGCTTGGGAGTAGTTGGTGTAGATTGCGTCATTCTGAGTATCCTCGTTTAAAGCAGAATGAATAAAGTTTACATAGGACAACAGATTAGACTCCACCGATCGCCCAGACAGGAAACCATGTTGTTCATTGATTATAGAGTAAGAAATAGAGAGACTAAGATATTACTGGATAATTTTTTCAATGACCTTGGGAATAGCTGAAAGGATAGAAATAGGACGGTAATTGGATACCAACTGTTTATCACCGGATTTAAATATTGGAATAACGAAAATCGTTTTCCACATACTTAGGAACACACCTTTAAGTAAGAACTTCGAAAAAATACGAAACAGTAGCAAAGTCTTTTAAGAATAAAGTTGGAATAGCATCCGGACCAGGGCTAGAAGACCGGTCAAGATGCAACAGAACATTATGAATTGTATTAACGTTGTTTACATTGAAGTTGTTTGTAGTGATGGGTATGCTTGAGATATTGACATAGTTTTAGGTATTAATGGTTATTTTCCGGTGTTTAGTAGAAATGAAACGAAACTAGAAATTGATACGCACTAAAACAACGAAATTCGGCGATTAGAATAGCGGTCAAATCAATTTTTGGGATGGGCAGCGCGTCGGTGCGCGATACTGGTTGTATAAATCACGTCGCGGTGCGGGCTACCCATTGTGAAATTTTCAATATAAAGTTAATAAACTAGAATTTAAATCACGATCGGGCCCATTGAGAATTCCCTATTAATTTCGATTATGACATCGCCGGTCGCCCGGGCGCACTTGTTAATAAAACAATGCGCATTGTCGAACGGACCGCGATCCTAAAATAACCAAGTAAATAAAGGGCAGCGCGTTGCCGCGCGTCGCGACGCCCGCCACCGACGCTCCAGTTCCGGATGGCAAAAGGGCGGCGCGAGCGGCAAACGCACGTTTATATCCATCCGTTTATACACGTGTGCGTGGATATGTGTATATGAGCGTATGTGTGTGTGTGTGCGGTTCGGTTCGGTCCCCCGATGCCGTTCTGTGTTGAGATAATGAAGAGGTCGCTGTCCACTTCATTTAGGGCCGTTGTAAAAGCCAGTCAGGCACGACCCCGAGGGAAAACGGGCCGGATCCGACTGCCCATGGACAGCCGCTGCTGCCGCCGCCGCCGCCGCCGCTGGTCCGTTTTGCTGGGACCGTGTTTTCCGTCGACCGACTAATTAAACTGCCAGCGGCCTAAGAAAAAATGCCCGACGTTTTAACACGAAGCGACATCCGCACGCGCCCACAATCAGCGCTAACGTCTCTATATGCCGATCTCTGAACTTCAATCCTGCTCGATACTTTTTTATCCTACACCTCTCCTTTCACTATTTTCATTATAACTTAACCCCTACACCTTTTTTCCTTCCAATTAAAACAATGAAATTGAAAGAAATCAATCACTTTCCAATAACACTACAGGAAAACCTCTATATAACGAATTAATATGGGAAAGGGAGTGTCCGTTATAACCAAAAGTCTGTTAGGTGAAATTAATAACAACTAAAACAAGAGTTAGCACTACAACTAACACTAGACCTAGAATTAGAAACATTCGGGTTTAGCCTCTTAAGACGGCTGAACATTTATGTTTCTAGTTCTGGGTCTAGTATTAGTTCTAATGCTAGTGTTAATAACAGCTGAAACTAGAAATAACACTAGGAGAATACCTAGGGGTCTATAGTGTATACTATAGTGTGTACCATTACTCCAGGGGAATAGTGGTACTTGAGATCAGGCATTAAAATATATTTTAGTGATGTTGCAGTATACAAAAACTTTTATTGCTAATATAAAAACAATACAATTTTTATTACTGTAGAAAATAAGTAACACTTGCTAAAAGCTAAATCACATCATGATATTCAGAAAAATAGTTCTTTCTTTCATTACAACATAAATAAACATTGCACGCAGTACATTTTGAGTGAGGTCTGGAAAATGTTCACACCTTTCTCTTTCTTTTCCAAAAATAATCCAGTGCGAACCACGGTTCCCAAGTCTTACGTCGTCAGTAACAGAATAGCCGTACTTTCGTCTTTTGGGTAACTGGGCTGGTGAACTAACGCTACGATATTTTCGTGGACGCAGTAAATTTGTATATTTATTTATCAGACCTGTAGCTACAGAACGACGAAAATCTAATAGTTATAAATGTTTGAAAATTGTAATTGCAAAACCTAAACAATACACGAAGCTGCGTACAAATCACACCTAATAACCATTTATCGAAAAGATACCTTTTTGAACAACAAAATTCAGCAACACCACTTTCCACTAAACTTCTAACCTCAAATCTGGATGAATAAGTTTAAATATACCTAAGAACCCTACAGTGCGGATTGCGTCATTTTTTATACAGGTTGTTTCTTATATAGTAGAAAGTACCAACAGCTCTAAATATGCCGAATAGATTATAGTTTAAAATGAGTGTTTAAAACTACCGGTACTTTAAAGTGCCGTCTGGATACAAAGGGCTAAAAGACGTGCGGCTAAACCCGAATGTTTCTAGTTCTAGACAGTGACGACTTTAGGGTGGGGCCGGTGGAGCGATCGGGGCGCCAGGGGCAAGAAGGCACCAGGATCAAGGGACATTCACGAATTCATTAAGTAGCTAATAATGTAAAAATCATAAAAATAAACGTAAAGCAACAATAAATGCAATACTTTGATGTTTTTTTGTTGCTTTCCTGTGTTAAGTTTCAATGTATTCAGGTTTTACATCAGTTGTAAGAAGAACAAAGATTCACAAAAATTAATTTTCAAGGAAAATTTATGATGGAAAAATGTGCTTCAGATTACATTATATTTAGCTGAAAATAATCTGTGTTTCAGAGGACCTTCTGATAAATTATTTACCTTAAATAATGGGACATTTTTAGTACTCGTACAATTATTGGCAAGGAAGCATGAAGGAGCATGTCAAATTAGCAATGAAAGGTGAGTTGGCTGACCATTATTGTGGCAAAAATATACAAAATGAATGGATAGAAGTCAAAGCATTTTGCAATCATAGCTGACTGTACTGATATAAGCCATAAAGAGCGACTCTCTCTAACATTAAAGTGCACTGACATAACCAAGGATGCCGTAACGATTACGGAATATTTCATTACATTTTTGGAAATTGATGTCACAACTGGTGCAGCACCTGAAAATCTATACCCATAAAAAATTAAGCGATACTCGTTGGGAATCCCGAATCGAAAGCGTTAAGGCTGTTAAATATCAACTTTATGACGTTCATGATGCTTTAGCGTCTTTGGCTGAAGATACTAAACCAAATGATCCTACGACATTACACGAAGTGACAACACTTGCAGAATAACTGAAAGACTTTAACTTTATAATTTCTCTTGTAATATGGTACGATGTTCTTTATCAAATAAATGTTGTCACCCAATATCGACTTTGTTCATATTACAGAAATGCTTAAATGTATAATAATGTTGTTCATATGGTTTCGAACAAGCTGTTATAACAGCAACTGAAATAGCGTCAGAACTAAATGTGTAGCAAATTTTTAAACCCCAAAAGTGACCAAGACGTATTAAAACCAATAAATGACCCCAAATCATAATAAATGCTTATGATTTTTCTAAAACTTATCATTTTTGACATAAAAGAAAAGCAAAATAAATAACACCTGTTGAATCATTGTTCTGCACTGCTAAAAAAACTAACATTCAACTCTAAATCGGATATTAATGGAAACTTATTGTGTGACGAATTCTTGAGTCTGCAATAAAACCAGAAAGACTACCCCTTCCGAAGTTTTAAATTTGATCATGGATCCTGGATTTGATAGTTGCAACTGGAGAACGCAGTTTTTCCAAATTAAAATTAATAAACACCTACTTGTGATCAACAATATCGCAAACAGTGTTGCTATGTTATCTATTGAAAATAAATTGCTGAAAATCTTGATTTCTCTACCTTAATTACAAAATTTTCCCATAGGAAAAGCTGAAAATGTTAAATTTTGTTTACTGCTAATTTTTTATCGATATTGACTTTTAAATTTAGTTCAGTGAAAATTATGCATCAATCTAACCCTAAATAGTAACCAAAACTAGAGCTAACACTAGCATTAGAACTAACACTAGACCTAGAAACATTTGGGTTTAGCCGTACGTCTATTAACACGGCTTAAGAATTATTATTCTTGATGGCTGCTCCTTCCGTTCTACCGGAAGTAGATCACAACTTCGTTATTTTAAATGAAATGCTATAGTTTTTATTACACCCTTTAATTGTACGTAAACAAATATGTTGACTTTGATAAAAGTTATTGGTACCTAACGTTTTTCGTTTTTAAAATTGGTTTTAAATTTTTTTTGGTAAATCTCATGCTCATCACCATGCTCTTTAAAACCGCATATCTCAGCCAACGTTTGAAAATACAAACGGTTTCCGGCATTTCCTGCATGTTTTGATATATTTTCCAATATGAGAGCAATGTATAAAATCTTCTGATGCAACAAATGACAATCCATTTGACAGCATCTGAGCAGTAATCCTGCCAATTTAGATCTTTTTTGGCTTTCCGGTAGACCGGAATCCATCTTAAAAATATTTTAGATCGAAAGCTCCCAATGAACAACCCATGCTACCAAAATTTCAAAAGAGTTCTAACAGTTACTTGAGACACCTGTATATTGTATCGATCTCCACACTTATTTTATTCAATCGATTTTTTGAAATTTTTTAATGTGTTGTAAACATACTTTTCTTATCCTTAAATTTTCCAACTTACACATTTTACCAATTTTTTCTTAGTCATTAACCTCATGAATTCATAACCAACCTCATAATTTTTTGATTTTTAAAATTTTTATGAATGTGTTTTCAGTCGTGCCTGATGTTGTCAAAAATAAAATTATTTTTTTATCGTTCATGAAGTCTTTTGTTTATTAAACGTATTTTGTTCGTTATATTCGAAGTCCTGTCTAACGAGATCCGTTATATCGAGGTTTTATTGAAGTGAAAAAAACTTAACTATGACCTGAATTATCGAAAATTATTCTGATTAATAGAGTAGAAATCCGTATTTATAGCTGGTTAAACCAACACTTAACGTCCTAATCATGTGACCAACGTAGTACATCTTCAGCCTCTAATTAACGGTACAATTTAGATTTAACAGCTAACCGTGTTTGAACGAGGCGCCAAATCGCAAACACCGACTCCGCTGTATTTTCGCAAACGGCGTGTCACCGGCTTTATAAATAAACACGGATTCCGTAATAATTGTCTTACCGTGATCGTCCAGCCGTTTCCTTTTGATGTTGTTGCCATTGGGATCGTGCTGAAGACCCAGGATTCCATTTATACTATACGCTCCCGACCTCGGTTCCGACAGTTGTGTCGGAGGAGCGTGTGTTATCACCGACACCGGTCCTCCGGCTCCTGTTCCGTTTCCTCCACCCCCACTTGTCGCTATTTGGTGTGCGTGTTTCGCCTTTTCCGCTGCTTTATTCCGTACAATCCTATAAAAAAGAAACATAGCAAAATAATTTTAAAAGTAACTACTGTTTCATTGTAAGTCATTGGAATAGAACTAAAGAGATATTGAACAATCTTCATTTGCTTTCGATCATTAATCACAATTACTTTGATGGGTTGAAAGGGACTATAGTTATATACCTCTTTATTATGATTGTTGCTATTCGCGTATTCTGCGTGATTATAAACGATGATTTATAGTGGCTTCGTTGGCGATGAAGAAGAAGAAGATGATGAAGAAGAAGTGTCCCATAGACCCGTCAAAGAGTAGCAATTGCTGGGATTTATTGCGTGCAATTAATCAATTGCGGCTTATCCTCGGTCGTCGGTTATTAGAATCTCATTTCGTCATATCTGTACTACTGTCCGTGTTTGCCTAGCACTTAGTCAACCGTGTAATAAGCTCTATTCGATTGATAATCGAATAATATTGTCAACAGGACGGTGATCGGTGGCGCTTTAATAAATCAGATGGTTTTCTACAGCGATTAGTCGTGGTTACAAGAATATTTCAACACGACACATTGAATTTGTGTGTGGGATAATAAAATTTTTTCAAAAATTTATAACGCGAACGAGTATCTAAGAACCATGAAATTGATCTTATGGGTTGATTGACGTCGCGAATTTAGATCGCGTGTCTCATAAATTTAACTCAAAAATCCACCCTAACTTCAAATCATCTAATTATTCTTGGCGTATTTTTTTTGTTTTGGTTTTGAACTGAATCGCATCAATCACAACTTGCAGCTTTAAAAGTTCACGTTGAAAATAGGGGAAATAAGAGAGGCAATTCCCTACTTCGTTTTGTGATTACAATTCCATGTTCGCGCTTCAGCATGAAGACCGTAGAAAATTGCAGTAATGATCTTTTGAGTAGAGTGCGTGGCGTGGCAGGCCACGAGTCGTCACGGTGGCACGTGCCATTTTACGGTCCGGAGTGTGTTCCGGTTTTCGCGAACAACAAATTTATAGTACCACCCCCTCAGTTTTCGATTAGATATTAATCCTGGGTGCAAACCTTTATATCCAGTGACGGTTTTATGACCAATGATAATAAATAATTATAATCCTGTGGAAAAATTCTCAATATTTATAATATTAATTTAAAGTGAAGTTTAGTAAACATCTTGGAAACCACCCAAGAGCCAAAACCTTTCCAACCCTCTTAACCGCATTACATCCTTCCACGACCACCTGAAGCAAGAGAATGACAAAGGAGGATCGATTCTGTTAATTCTCCTGGGGCCAACTAGATAAGTGCGAGACCCCCGGAAGCAACTAGAAGCGTCTCTCGCATAGGGGGGTGGTGTTATTAATCGCCGGGGCGTATTTCATAAACTGAATTCCGCCTCTGCAGCCACCGCCACCGCAATGGCGCGGCGTTCGAACTAATAAGTCTCACTACAAATTGGATTACGCGAATCCAGAGGCGGCTCGTCCGCGCGCTCTAATGCCGGGTGGAGAGCGTGGTGGACCGATTCGATTACAAACAAGGGCGCTTTGAGAGGGCGGCGACGACATTGTTGGTCCGCTGTGGCCCCGGCGCGCAACTACTTAACTTGCGGCTTCCTCCGGGCCCGTAATTGTTCCGCAAATTGTGTTTGCGGATAGGAGGACGCGGAACAACAGACCGTCATAACTAAAAAGCAAATATGGTGTGGTTTAATGGGGCCTCCGATGCGTACTTCTACGCGTTATGTCCCGGTTCCGGGTCTACTTGATATCTGTCGAACTAATCTTTTAAAACCGACAAACCCAATCCGATATCCTGCTTCCTTTTACGATTAATATCAAGATGATATTAATCTTAAATGTGCATATTTGCAAATATCACTTCTTCTAAGTTATCAGTTATACTAATAAGAAAAGTAAACAACAATCTAACACTGAATAACAATTGGACCGCGTTATGCATCACTTGACTAAGCGACAAATGAACAATGTTGAGAAAACCGAGATTGTCGTTTTATCTCTCTAAAAATATAAGACTTCTCAGAATAGACAGGCTCAAACTATTGAAAATTGTTTGGTGCCTGTCTATTTTTATCACAGAACACTAATGATAGCCATCACAAGCACAGAATCCGCTTGGTCAGTCGTTTTATAATCATACAGGGTGTTTCTGTAAGTCGTGGCATAAATTTAATTACAAATACTAGAGTCAAAATGATGTTTCGCGTAAAAATTTTGGAAGAAAATTATCTAGCGTTTAATTTTGTAAATTATCCTATCCATTTTACAAACAAGTTTCTTAATATTTCTTTTTCTTTCGTTAAAAAAGATCACAAATCAAAGTCGAAATGAAATTATTAGTTACTAATTTACAAAAATAATGTTTAAAAAATTGTAAAATGAAATTAAGGACGAAGTGTTACAAGTTTACAGGTTAAAATTAGACGATTTTTTTAATCAATGACCCAAAAAAGACGTTAAAAATAAAACGAGAGTGCGGAAAAGTGACTAACACTAGATTAACTTCGGTTATAAAACTTCTATTATATGATAAGTACCTTCAGGTTCAAAATGTCAACCTTAATTTTGACATATTTGGAATCTTCATTAAAAATCCTTTAAAATGAGTACAAACACCATATATTTATCTTCAATATTAATGAAGTTATGGTCAACTTCCGGTTAAGAATGTCAACGTCAATTTTGACATATTTGTAATCGTCGTGAAAAATCCTTTAAAATGAGTCCAAACATGATACGTTTAATTCCAATATTACTCGAGAAGCAACTTTTTATAAAATGTTTTAATATTTGTCGCAAAAACAAAAATATAATAAAAAGAAATCAAAAATTAAGGTTGGTATTAATATTTAAAAATTAAATTGCTATCGTAATGTCTAATGTTTTTTGAGATAAGTGCGTCATCTTTGGACTCATTTTAAAGGTTTTTTAGTGAAGATGACAAATATGTCAAAATTGACGTTGACGTTTCAAACAGGAAGTGATTGTATCTCCATTAATATCTAAGTCTATCTAAATGTCGAGTTTGGACTCATTTTAAAGGTTTTTTATGAAGTTGATAAATATGTTAAAATTAAAAGTTGAAAGTTCGAACTTTTTGGTTTTATGAGATAAATGCTTCATGTTTGGACTCACTTTAAAGGTTATTTTATGAAGATTACGAATATAATAATAAAATTAAAGTTGACATTGACAACTGAAAGTTTTTTTCACGACTAAACCTGAATGTTTCTAGTTCTCATTCTAGTTTTAGTTCAATAAAAATATACAACAAAGTAATATCTTATGCTAACTAGCGCTATCTACCACTGCCACTAGAACTAACACTAGACCGAGAACTAGAAACATTCGGATTTAGTCCCACGTCTCTCAAGACGACTAAACCCGAATGATTCTAGTTCTAGGTCTTGTGTTAGTTCTAGTTTTAGTGCAATAAAAATATGCAATATAGTGATATCTTATGCTAACTAACGCTACCTACTGCTGTCGTTTGTAAAATGGATAAGATGAGAGATGTTAATCTATTTGTAGAGTCTCTGAAGATGGCCAAGGTCCGAAACTAGTTAGACTTAAATTCTATATAAAATAAAAGATAAACTTTTAATTTTATACTAACATCTAGAAAACGACACTGGTCCGAAATTGTAGGTATTATATATTTCTATTTTTTCTATTGTTGAATTTCTTGGTGTATCTAAATGTCGCATGTAACTCGGTTCTTAGACGTATGATGCAACTCGAACTTGAAATCGAATAACGTGATTGGCGCTTAGCTTTATCCTTTCAAACAAATGGTATTTCAGGTCTTTCGGTATTCTCCATTCTTTCTAAGATAAGTTACACCTTTACCTGTCAGACAGTATGAAAATCTCTAAAAACGATAAAATGTCGCTTAGTCAAGTGATGTATAACGCGGTCCAATTAAAACTAGAATTAACACTAGATTAGAACTAACACTAGACCTAGAACTAGAAACATTCGGGTTTAGCCGTCTTAACTCATACAAGCATAGTGGTACGAATAATCAATCACATTATTTGTAACCTTATCGGCACGGTGGTCTTTAGATTGTATCTCCAAATAAATATTTTGCTGATGGTATACGCGCAGTCTAAAACGTACCACTTGCTTTACCACTTAGAGTATGACTAATGTTATTTATCGAGTTTTACATGTCTGAACCTGCCACATACACACTCGTTGGTTTGTAATCTTTTATTAGACGTAGTTCGTGAAGGTGGTGCATTAGATCACGAGTTATTCCGACAAAACAAAAGTGAAAACAATTGTGTGATACTATAACAATCACCAACAACTCTGGTAAATACTTTATATTGAATTTATATCATAATTTATTTTTATTTTTTCCTTGATTTGAATTGTAAAACATTTCTATTTGAACAAAAAAATTAGAAATTCAATTATATTTGAACTGATTAAAAATTTCAGACTTATTTTTTTAATAATGGATAAAATGTTAATTATTAAATTAGAACCTAATTTGATAGACATGGCAATCAATAAGTGAATATGAAACTCTTCCATCTGATGTAGAATCAGTATTTGAGGCCATATCAAACGATAAAAATTGTGATGAAACATTAGAAACGATGATTATTGAAGATTAATATGATTCCGATGTCAATATTCCGCTAAGTTTCTTTTCTACAAATAATAAGAGTAATGTTCAAAAAACTTAACCAAGTCCAAAATGGCACGACAAATCTGTTCATTAGATCGTAATGATTTTATAGAAATAGTTGGAGTAACGGATAGTGTCAAGGAAATTACAAACCCAGCACCGTATGGAATATTTAATTTAATTGTAACAAACAAAATAATCGACAATGTTGTGTTTCAAACCAACCTATATGCAACACAGGAGCAGCAACGAACTGGACAATCGTTCAAGTGTACAGAAATCAAAACATTTTTAGGATTAAATTTTGTAACGGGAATAAAACAGTTACCTAGCAATAGAGATTACAGGAGTTCAAATCCTGACCTGCATGATAATTATATTAGTCAATTCATGACAGTGAACTTATAAACTTTTAGACAATTCCATAAACCATGAAGATTTTCGATTGCAAGTGATTGACGGATTACTGGCAGAAAAATTAGTTTTGTTAAAGCGTCCAGCTGTTAACGCACAATAAGTGAATATAAACAAACACAAACGAACGATTTCAAAAAAGATGTGCAAGATGTAGTACCAGAACAAAGCAAGTTCGCCCAGAATGAATATGTACTATATGTCAAGTATGCTTATGAAAAACTTGCTTTCAAGACTATCATAATGGGGTAAAAATAAAGAAAAAAGCTTAGAAAAATGTTATTTAAAATTGTAATATTTTTGTTATAGGACTAAATAATATGAAAATTTTTCAAGTTTCATTTTTCTTGCAGGTCGACTTAAACCAACAATTGAATTTCCTGTGCCGGTAAGAGTTAAGAGACGTACGGCTAAACCCGAATGATTCTAGTTATAGGTCTAGTGTTAGCTTTAGTTCAATAAAAATATACAACACTCTAGCCCTGAATAACAATTAAAGCTAGAACTGCCGTCCTTGATTTATACATCGCATAGACAACTCGGGGAATACCCCGAGTTTATCTATAAACATGAAATAGAGCAACTTGGGGAATAATATATGCGAAATCCGTTCTAACGAGGTCCGTTATATCGAGATTTTACTGTAACTGTATTTAATTCGCATGAATAGCATAAATATTCGTCCTCTGCAATAATAAAATCGTCCAACACAGCAATTTCAATTTAATCATTCAAAATATTGCGCATTGTGCTCGACATACGTTCCCGGTTCAAAACATAAATCACCCGTCGCGAAGTAACATACGCAATAGGCGATTTTTTGCCCATCGAGCACTTGTCCAATCGACGATTTAATTGAATAAAACATACGACGAACTCGACAAGGCACCCTGCGATTAATGGTAACGTCCACGTTTTCGCAAAGCACCCAAATGGCCGTATGTCACCCGAATCCGTTGAAAAGAGCCATTGGACTGATAATAATATGGCACCTCTGGGGATCTCGACGGGGTGTCGATGCTTCTAATGTTTCTATTTCAATTTTTCTATCCGATGTAATCATCGGGAATAGAGTACATATAGTGAGAGTGGAGTGTGAAAGGGAGTGCCTCCTTTACGACTTTATTTACTTTTGGTCGTGATGATTAGATTTGGGGTAGAGCTCGCGTGCACGGATATGATAATAATGTGGGTGTAATTGATTTTGTCAAGTGGGAAATATGGATATGTTTAGATAAGATTTTGGGATGTTGAGTGTGGTGTATTTAACGAGATGTTTTTGGAATTAATTTAATTAATTTATTGTGGTAATAACGTCCTACAAACAACAACATCATTAAAACCGTGAAACCTTAATTCGTTTATACGAAAATAAGTCAACCGAAATAAGCTTTAGAGCACCGGTCTGTACGATTTAATCCGGTCGTAATCTGGGAATTATTTTCGCATTACCACTGAAATCCCCATCGTCGAAACTTCAACTCTCTCTCTCCGTTAAAGTGGCAGAATGGAACGGAGAGGTTTGGTTCGGTTCTGTACGGCGATAACCCCGCCGCCGTTTCTAACAAATCTAACGGGTCAGCAACAATGGGCTACCGAACAATACTTGACACTTCAATACGGCAAATATTTTGCCACGGTGCCGGTGTACTTCCGTCCTTTTCTAGCAAACGCTACATCCCCGTACTTCCGTCTCACAAACCGGGCAGCTGGTGTCATCCAGAGGTTTCGACGTTGTCGCATGGTGTGTCTATTAAAATAGACTCTCAGTCCCATTATACCCCAAGTGGTATACTTCATTAAAATGTTTATGCGATACGTGAATAAGTCGGCAGGGGGCCTTTGACGGTGTGATTGGGTCCTGGCTGAATGGCCTCCGCCACTGACTGACTGGAGATCCTCATCACCGTCCTTCTCGCTCCAATCTCCATCGTATACCATCGTCTCCCTCCCGTCGGTCTCGATCGCGAGGCGAATCAATAGATTTCTAGTGGATCGGACAACAGGGACATCCTTCTCCTTTGACATGTTTAGGAGAAACCGTTGGCAGAGGCCGCTTCCAAGAATCCGTAATTTACACACGTAAATATCGACGTTGGAAAGTAAATTGTCCGCCCAGATCTAAGTACGTCTTGCGGTGAGATTTCCTCCTTGGCAATGCTCTACAAAAGGAACCAGCTTCGCGTAGATCAATTCTGCGCCAGTTGAATTAAAACCAGAAACGATTTGTGGACCAAGAAAGTTTCTAATGGACGTAATACTGGAAGTGGGAGTACTTTGTAATGACTTATATCCTTGAACTTGAACTTTACATTTCATTTTTTACATTCTATATCTTAAGTTATTCTTTATTATTACATCTTATGAAATATCAACGATTGATATTTTATAAAAGTTTTCATAAACCAATAAATTTGAAAACCACAAAAACGCAATTGCTTGTGGGACTTTAAATCAATATCTATGCGCAGTGGTGTAAAATATTGGAACGTAACACCGGTAAATAGGTTACGCGTCGCACTTAAAAGCAAGAACGTTAAGAGAAATCATTAAATAATGGCGTACAATCGAAGTAACGACAATTTCGCGCGCAGTAAAGCCATGACAAATTGACCGAACAACTTTCGCTCGCCCACATTGCTCCCAACGGCAATACTCTTAATGCCAAACCAACGTTAGGCACTAACACGTGGGTCACAAACTTATTTCTCCCCGAAAGAAGTTCAAGCGAATTCGCTTGGTAAAGCCGCGCGTAGCCATTAAGCTCTGCTCATTGAGCTTTAGATGACGACGGAGACCGAAGGACGGCCGACTTCGATGCACTTTTGCGCCCCTTTTACGAGCGGTATCTGGTTAAAAAAGGGAGCTTTTATCGGAAGTCCTTGCTTTTAGCGTATACAAGCGCCCTGGCCTCAGTGGAATTTCCTTTTTGCTATTTCCCATCCAAATGGAATAGCGCTTTGTCCTTTAAGTAATGCATAAAATACGTTTTATTTATTTTTTCTAATCATTATAACAAAGTGGTGTAAAAATAGAAATTTTATTTAGATATTTTTTACATAAAGTTAAAGTTAGTAATAGAAGAAAAACAATGATAAATTTTCATAATAGTGCAATTATGTTGGCAGGTCGTCAATTAATTAACGGTTGAACGACGCCGACAACGAGTGGTTAACGATCGACAATTCACCAATTATCCTTTCGAAATCGTAGGGTGCTTGAAAAGGATAAGGATGTTTTAAGAAGTCCAAACGGCCAAGAAATTCGCCCCTCGGTGCACACACAATCTAAACAGCGGCGTATCGCGATTCGCTCGAGTAGCTGCCGAGGGTTGGCCCGAAACGCGGTGTACGCGAGGGTTGGGGCGACGCCCCTTTGTGTCTAGCCCCCCACGGGGGTGGCAGGCAATCTGTACGCGGCGGTAACGGCGGCGGACATTTTCCACGGGACCTCGTTTTTGTCGTCCCCCCAATAAAACGTACACTCAACCAAGAAAAATATGCAGCATACCATTAAATAACAATAATAAATTTAAAATTACTTATTAATATTATATATTTAATACATTTATAGATTTAAATATAAATGTTAGCGCATAGATAACATCCAAGTCGGGTTATTCACCAAGATGCTCTATTTCACGTTCATAGATAAACTAGGGGATTCCCCGAGTTGCCCTATATGATGTATGAATCAAGAAGAATCAATAGAAGATGATAGTTTAATAAATAAAAGTATGGT
This sequence comes from Onthophagus taurus, assembly GCF_036711975.1. Classification (NCBI taxonomy): domain Eukaryota; kingdom Metazoa; phylum Arthropoda; class Insecta; order Coleoptera; family Scarabaeidae; genus Onthophagus; species Onthophagus taurus. The sequence goes on from NC_091966.1 coordinate 28,684,808, forward strand.
AGGTTGCAACACTCTATGTTGCATATCCTTCTTAAGCTCTTTGTAAGGAGCAAGATCAGAATTAAGACCATTTTTAAATTTTGTGCTTCGTTCCGTTAATGGATCTTGGTCTACTATCTTTTCAGCAAGATTATTTGTTTCTTGTATAAATTAATTAAGTTCCTTCAACGTTAAGTCTAAGTCTGCACTGGACAACTCTTCCTGTTCTTCATTGACGAGAGATTTGATATCAGCTGCTACAATAGTATGAAAATCATCTCCCGGTAGCAACCATGCAGAGAGGACAGCTCTGTCTATTGCGTCATCAACTTCCCTTGCACTTTCGGCAGTTTTTTCCATGCATTACTCACAGTTGATACTTTAATGTTACTTAAAGCTAGTTTTATACATGAAATCGCATGGTCAATATTGTAAAACTTCCACACATCTTTTATTGAGATAGAAATGTCATTTTGTAATTTTTCATGTACAAAACTGAACGTGTGCCAGATATAATGACTATTAAAAGCTTTTAAAACACCTTGGTCTAAAAGTTGTAACAAGGATGTTGTGTTGGGGGGAAGAAATACCATCTCTACACATGGGTGATCTAATTTGAGAGCATCTACTGGATGAGATGGGGTATTATCCAAAATCAATAAAACGTGAAATGCAAAATTTTTAGGTTTTAGATAACGCTCTACTTCTTTAACGAAATACTCTTTATACCACTCTATAAATACCTGAGAGGTCATCCAAGCTTTTGAATTAGCTCGCCAGTAGGCAGGAAGAGCTTTTTTGTCCTTGTTCTTTAAAGCTCGTGGATTAGCTACTCGATATATTAACATTGGTTTCGTAATAAAGTTTCTGCTTGCATTTGCACAAAATAAAAGTAACTCTATCCTTAGCTGATTTAAAACCAGGAGCTACCTTTTCATTTTTTGAAATGTATGTTTGTGTTGGCATTTGTTTCCAATTAAGCTCGGTTTCACCCGCATTAAATACTTGTTGATACTTGTTCTTCTATTAATTTTATTATTTCTCCAGGAAATTTTACGCCTTGCTGATGATCAGCTGAAGCTGATTCTCTATACAACGTGTTTTCTGCTTGCTTTAAATTTACAGTCATCTTCAGCACAATCCGTATCACCCGAAAAATGTAGATAAAGTTCTTTGGCTTTATCCATTAATCTAGCGCTAGTTAATGATATTTCTGCGACCTTGGTCTTCAATCCAAAGATAAAGAGACGTTACCTTTAATGATGAAGGTAGGTTTGATGAAGTTTACGCTATTTCTGATTACATCTTCTTGTTTCTTTATAGATCTTATCGTAGATTCATTGACATCAAAGACCCGAGCTACTTCGGTAGCTCCTTCCCCTTCCCGGAGTATATCAAGAACTTGAATCTTCTTTTCTAGAGTGATAACTGATTTTGCACGTTTGGCAATTAAATTTATTTCCGTCGCACGTCGTTTTATAGCCATTTTGAGTACTGTTGTAAGATTACATGCTTATAAAATTATGGTGTAAAAAATCAGGAGAAATACTAACCTGAATGAAACGCAAAAATAAGCACCTAACCTGACACAAACATTAAAATCGAACATAAATGAGGGATTCCCAGAGAACCCAGTAAACCCTTCGTTTTAAATAAGTAAAAAAAAGGACGTACTTGCGTATTCGCGAATAATCGAGGCGTGAATGTTGAAAAAAGTAACAAAATTTAAAATGCGAATATGCGAATATGCGAATCCGCGTAATTTGAAGCGAATTTGTCTAGTTCTAGTGTTAACTGTAATGCTAGCGTTAGTTCTAGACGGACGGCTAAACCCGAATATTTCTAGTTCTAGGTTTAGTGCTAGTTCTAATGCTAGTGTTAGTTCTAGTTTTAGTTGTTATTCAGCGTTAGATTGTTTTTCATTGAATTAAAACTAGCACTAACTCAAGATCTAGAACTAAAAAATTTCGGATTTAGCCGTGCGTCTTCAGGAATACTATAAAGCCAGGTAGACTGAAGGCATTGATGTGGATAGCTGACTTTTGGTTACAACGGACACTCCCTTCCACGTAGTACGTTAGTACGTTATATCGAGATTTTACTATATTTATTCATAAAATTCATAGATAAGGAATTTTGAAGATAAACTTAACTTAATTTCAATTTTATAATAATTTTATAAAGAAGCATGGAATTTTTGGTTGATTATACAAACCGTGGAGTATGAGTTGAGAGTCTTCTTGGTAGAGCGGTGAAGTTGTCGGGGTAAAGGAGGGAGTGCGAAAACGGGATAAAGGGGATGAAGGGAACGAAGGGGAAAGACGGAAGGTCGCGACGGCCGAGACGCCGGCTGGTGGCACACACAAGGAAGTTCGATCCCTTGGAAAAAGAGGAGGGCGGTGGACGGGGAAAATCAATAAGAGAAGAAAGCCGGTTCCGGAACGCTCGGCTGGCGCTCAGATTCGTGAAATCGAGCCCAGAACCGATATCCGCCTCGCTCGGCGATCCTGCAAAATGGAGAAGAACCACCGACGACGACGACGCCACCACCGCGGCATTACCGCTGATGTAGATGAGGACCGATCGACTATTCAAATAGCAGACCGGCTTTTATCCAAACCCTCGCTTTCCTTTTTGGTTTATTCGACGAAAGCTTTTACTTTTATATAACATTGTGGGTTTTCATATAAAAATTACCTATAATTTTCTAAATTTCTTTCCTTTTTTCATTACATATTCTATTTATTACTACATAATCGAATATTCTCATAGTAATTTTGACATCCATCAAAATTGGGCAACAGATTGTTCGAACCAATCAAATCACTAAATCATCGCCGTCTCATTACCCCGATTGGTGAGCATATTGAATGTTCCCGCTCAAACAAACGCTTAATCATTACAACCCCAAATTGTTCTAAAGGTTGATAACGCGCTCTTCGGAGCAGCCCTGTGGGACTCTATTTGACATATTTAATTTGACTGCAGCCGCCCCCGGGGACCATCTACCCTCTAAGGGCGACAACGTCGACAAAATAACGCATATGTACCCTCTCCGGATGAGATTTGATATGTTCATTCTCTTTTACTTCATTGTTGTTGTGATTCGGACAGTTTTCTATATGATATTTGAAAGATTTCAGTTTTTAAATTGAAAAGTGGGTTAATGGTTCCAAAAAAGGTTAAGTTTCCATTTAGAAATAAAAATTTTTATGATCGCTTTAACATTTTAACATTTTTATTGTAGTAATACAGATTTGTTTGAAATTATGTACGCCCACGCATAACTATATCAATAAACTTGGTACTGGGTGCCGTTATAAGGGTAGGACAAAGGGGAAAGTCAGTAAGTAGCCTGTATTCTGCTCATAATCCGGTGGCAGCATAAGGGGTCGTCGGGCAGAGAAGGCAGTAAAAAGGTACACGGGAGCGAATTACCCCTGGGGCGCTCGGCTTATATCAATGGGGTTGTTATTCTGACTCGCCCCCAGGGACCAGAAATCAACTATTCATCAAGTGCAACGCGGAGGTAGAAGGACGGGAATGGATCGGGGAGTGTGATTTTTCTTTCTGGGCCGAGAAGGCGTCGTCGTTAAAACACCGCCGCTCTCCGCTAAGTGGATTAGGACGCATCAAGGGATGTGGTTTTTGGTATTACTTTGGATTATCCTATTTAGGTGTTGCTGTACTTAATACACCCAAACAATTCTCAGTATGAAAAGAAGACTTAACCACCCCAACTTTTTAACAAAACATAATTCTTTTTTAAATGTCCCCATAAAAATTAGTCATTTTGTAGAACCCTCTTTTATAAAAAAAATTAAACGATAAACAACGTCAGCGTGGGTAGTTTTCAGAGAAGCTATGCCTCCGAGTCCGAGGGTAGTTTCGAAGAATAATGATATTTGCGGGCAAGTCCGCGCACGGGGGCTAGTTTTTATTGGACCTCCCAAAAAAAGACCAATAAAAACCGCACACAATAAGATCGTTATAAGTTGGAAAAACAATCCGAATCTCCGTCGCCCTAATTGCGGCCGCATAAAAACGGAGTGCGCTTCGCCATTGTTTGGAGTAGTCTTCCGCTGTTTCTACTCAGCATGGCGTCATGTCCGTTTCCGGAACCCCGCCGCGACACCAGCGCCCTCACAACCACCATCCCCCCGTTTCTCCCCCCACGACCGAATCGTATTTATCATCTCCCGGACCCGTCACCCTGATTACAGCCCTTATACTTCGTTTGCAGAAAGTTTAAGAGTTTTAGAAAGATAATGGGGGGAAGAAAGTGGTCTTTTTATGCGCCTCCACCTAAATTTAGTTGAATTATGATTCGATTTATGACTCGGTTTTGTTTGAGACAAAAAATTATCCTGAGTCAAAAAGTAACAAACAAGTGTATAAAGTATGTTAAATTATTCAGGCCGTCACCGGAGTGGACGGTTTTTTATTCGGGTCCGGGCGGCGGAGATTGTCGTCAACGTCGAAGTAAACAAGTTCTTTAAGTAATTGTTGCTGTACACGATCCCGTGTCGAGTTTTCGTTCGGACGACTACGTTCCCAACGTAAGGTATACACACGTGGAGTTCCGATCGATTTATCTTACCTGTTAATCGATGAGACACTGGGCACGTTATCTTGCGAACAAATGCCTTCCGCCAGCAATCTGTCCCGTATCTCCCATGCGAACATGGTCGGATTCTCTCTCTTGTAGTTCGCTATCGCATCCACCACCGGCGGTGTTGCCACCTTAGGTTTCGAGCCGCCGATAACACCCGCCTTAAAACTACCCGTTTCATAATATCTGCAAAAGAAAAAAAAATATATAAAATAAAACGAATAAATAAATAATTTATAACTAAAAGATTTATTGTTTGAACTATAGAGAGTTAAATTGTCCGTCAAACATGTCGGACCTACTATGGTTATTGGTCGGGTTTTATTCATGATTCACGTTCGATAACGCCTTTCAGATTGACACCATAATAGATATGTGTTAATCGATAATATCATTGATTCCGTTGCAGGTGGAGTACGGACAACACCTCACGTTTCGCGCAAAACCGACGAATTATATTTATGAACGTTATAGCGTGTAACAACGCGGGCAATTGCGCTCCACAAATCATTGTAACCTTTCGAATATTTGCAAAAATCGAAACCCACTTTCACTAAAACCTACAGCACTACGAAAATTCAATAACAATATTATTTATTTATTTTTTATTTATATTTGTTTCATTTTAGGTTGCGCAACGTGGAGTTACACAATTTTTGATAATATAATAAAGTTATTATGCTTTGATTTTTATATAAAAAAATAACAATTTTATTCAATCTTTTTTTTTTTCGATAAACTTTAATTAGATTTCCAAATTTTATTTTAAAATGTTTCATAATTTTATTAAACCGTAGTTAAAAATATTTTTAGAAAGTTTTTTTTTTATTTTTATTTGAAAAACTTGACTCATGGGATTAAAATTATTGCCATCGAAATAGTAAAAGTCGATCGAAGAATCTATCATAAAAAAAGCATCACCGGAAATAGATCGTGGGGAGGCGACGTCGCTTTAAGTGATTATGGTAAGTTCACGAATGGATATATCAAAAGAGGAGACTGCCGGCACGTGCCGACCAAAAAAAGAGACATGAAAGTTGCATATAACAGCGTTATGTCGTATCGTTTGTTGTTTGTGTTCAACGTTATTCCTATTAAAAGGAAAATTGAAAACAAAAATGGGAAAATAGAAAAAGTTTTTTAAATTCTTCTGATTCATAATATTATTAGGAATACAAATATCGTAACTTTGGGCATCTGGTAACAAATTAACCTTGAAGTATTAGTGACTTCGTATCAGCATCACATAATTTTGTTAATGAGAAAATGTCAAGTTTTGTGCCGAGTAAGCGTCATTTGCGGGAATTTTTGATATACTTCTTTAATTTGAAGACATCTGCACTTAAGAAGCATCGCGTACGGTTAGATTGCTCGACAGCCAAGACGAATATTTAATGAACAATTAATAAGATTGACCCGATCAAGGAAAAACGCGCCCATTACTGCCTGTCAAAACCTATTTGGAAACACTTAATTAAGTCCTACTCCACCCGTCGTATTCATGCTCCTTCTGATTATCACTTGTTCCCATCGATGGCACATGGCCTGTCTAAGCAGCGCTTTACATCATATGAAGTTACTAAAAATTGGGTCAATTTGTGTATAGGCACAAAAGATGAAAAATGCTTCCGGCGAAGTATCCGAATGCTGCTAGGTAGATGGGAAAAAGTAGTGGCTAGTGATGGATAATACTTTGAATAAAAAGTAATGTACCGTTATTTATTATTAATTCTCTGTTAGAATATTATATTGTTATTTTTGGATCGGCGGTAGCTGCATTTGCATTTAATTAAGTGTGTTGTCCTTATATAGATTAAAATTGAAACTGAAATTAAAGTTTGTTTTTTTTATCAATAGCTTTACATAAATTCACATGAAATTTGGCCATTTAAATGTTAGGTTCCTGCCTGCTCACTTTCCAGTCATACGACACGTTATTGAGCATGGTTATCTCAATTTCAGGAAGCTTTGTCATATTTGGTACCACAATTGCAAGATTTTATTTGTCTTGGAGATTTTAACCTCAACGGGCTGAACATCAATGGTACATACGGTAATCGGTATGTTCCCATTTTAGAGCAGTTTGACTTGCAACAAGTTATAACAACTCCTACAAGAATTACGGAAACCTCAGCTACGCTAATCGATTATATTGTTATAAATATTGATGCCCCGGTGACTGACTCAGGTGTGGTTACCATACATGACATTTCTGATCACTAATATACCTTATTCTTGATTTTACTGCTCAAGCTACACAACCTAGAATGGTTACATATCAGGATTACAAGAACTTTGATCTGACCAAATTCACTTCTGATTTAAATGCAATAATCAGAAATTTTCCCACCTCGTCCATGCTTCGCGAAAAGTGTGCATTTCACGCACATCTATTTGCTGGAAACGATTCTTGTAAATTATGGAGTTCTATTAAATCCCTGGGTGTTACTCCTGTCAGACGCCAAAATATTTCGGACACTTTGGGTACACCTAATCAAATGAATTGTTTTTTTCAATCGATACAGGTAATTCCTCGGGTGATTGTGATTTGCAAGATTTCTATAACAATCATCGAATGTACACCCCTAAATTTTACCTTGACATCAGAAGAGAAGATTGCTCAGTTACTAATTTCCATTAAAACTGAATCAAATGGTAATGGTAAAATTAGTAAAAAAATGCTAGTACTATGTTGTCCAACAATACTTATGTCACATCATGAATTTTTGTTTGGAATTTTCCGTGTTTCCTGACCAATGGAAGATTGCTTTGATAATGCCTATCCCAAAAAATAAAAACCCTTCAGGTCTGAAATGTATTAGGCCCATCAGTATCTTACCCATTCTATCAACAATCTTAGAAAAGCTTATTGCCGAGAGGTTAAGAGCTATTGTCACCGAAAATAAGGTGGTGCGAGGCTACCACCTAAAAAGTCTGGGTTCCACCCTGGCATCAATTGCACTACTGCACTTCTGGATATCACTGACGACACACTTGTCTTATTGGACTTTTCAAAAACATTCACATACGTTACATCACGAATCTTTATTTTCGATCTTACATTATATAGGGTTATCTGTTTCAGCTATCTCTTTGTTCAAATGTTACCTTTGTAACCGATTTCAGTGCGTGATCCATAATAGTTCAGGCCTTTATTGTACATGATTTATACGTTTCAGCTTTGCTCCTGCTTAAAATATCATATGTACGTTGACGATACTCAAATATATTATAGCTTTAAATCTGATGAAGTGAATATGGTAGTGGATAGGATAAATACTGACTTGGACAATTTAGAAGTATGTATATGCTTCTTGGGTCTGTCTAACGGTTAACCCTTCCAAATCCTCAGTGGTTATTTTTGAGCCCAGCAGCGGTGGCAGATGATAGATGACTTACCTTTATCAAACAATTTTCATCTGGTTTTGCAAGGCGCTAGACTACTGACTTTCTATGAAACTTACAATCTTGGTGTTATTATAGACTCTCGTCTGAGGTTCAAAAAACATATTAGTAGGATTGTTAACTCGACTATTGCACTCTGAAGCTACTTTATAAAAATCGACATATGCTACACCGCTGAATTAGAGCTCATTTATGTGAAGCACTACTTAGTGCTCTCTGTTGTCAATTTTAGCGATGCTCTTTATAATGCATGCATCGATGTTGATGATATACGTCGAATTCAGCGGGTGCAAAATGCGTGGCTTCGTTTCATATTTGGCATCAAAAGGTACGAGAGGATATCACATACTTTGGGTGGGTTGGTTGTTTGGGTATGTCGCGACGTATAGAGCTGCATGTTTATTTCATCGAATTATTATGCATAAATCTCCTCCTTATCTTTATAATAAAATTACGTTTAGAACCGATGTCCACAAGCTTAACATTAGACACAGGCATACTTTAACAATACCTAAACATCGTCTAGAAATTTTTAAAAGATTCTACTCTTATGTTGTGTGACAACTCGGGGAATACCCCGAATTTATCTATGTTGAGGAATAACCCAAGTTAGTTTCCATCTATGAGTGTTAACATTTATATTTAAATATATTGATGTATTGAATAGATAATTTTATGACTTAAAAATATTTTGTTCGTTATATCGAGGTTTTACACTATTATTATTGGAAAATTACGGAAATGATACAAAAAATTCAGTATGAAATTTATTATAAAAGCAACGTGCTAGATGTAACAACCGATAGAGTGCTGGTTAAATTGAAAATCGTAATTATATAAGTACGGTCCGAAGGCAAATAATTATTATTAATCGTCTTTTAAACGGACACGGCCGGGTATAGAAGAGGCGGAAACCGCGAAAGCGGCAACAGAGGCGCAGTCGGTAAGGCGCAACAGGTAAGGCAAATTAAAATAATTGAGATGCCCGGGGGTATTCGTTAAGGTAATTTATTTACTTAACCGGAAAATACATTTGCCGCTGCTCCTGCTGCTGCTGTTGTTACTGCCGCCACCACTATGTGTTCGGATACGATCGATTAATGCGTACGGGTTCGACCGTTCACACCAAAACCGCGTACGTGTGCGAAGGAAAGATTTACCGATAAACGTGAAAGTGGATGTCTAAAAAGAAATACATTTCAACAATTCCTGATGCTAGATTAGTTGTAACAAATTATTATCAAGATAATCATTTTTTATCGACATAGTTAAGATGTTTCAATAATAATTAATGAATCATGAAATGTTGAAATTGTTCACTGCCGCATTGCGAAGTTATCGGACTAGAAAACCATTACAAATGAACGACGTTGATGGATACATGGATGCTGCATGAAAGTAACGAACTGCAAAGAAACTTCACACTATAGCGCATCTATAACATACTGTGATATTTCCTCAATAAATTATCAGATCCACTTAGCACACGTTGTTATAAAACGATTCTTTATACTTATAAAAAATGGATATACTTTGTCGCGGCCTCTATTATCCACCCATTTTAACAAGATCGTTTCTATAAATTAAAGCTCCGTATACGTCCAATTACCTTACGGCATAAAGCAATGGTAATTGATTGTAATATTGGTTGAACTTAATTACGGCGACCGGACGAGATGAGATCGAGAGAGAGAGAGGGAAAACGAGATAGAAGGCCTCATGCTGTGCGATTGGCCGCAATTAAACATAATGAATATCTATACTACTCGACGTGCCAAGTAAGTTACGCCTGCTTTTTTTGCAATTATCCCATTTAGCTACGTAGCATGTTATTTATCGTCTTGTGCTTGGTTTGTTTAATCGTTCTTCCCTTTGTACCATGTGGTTTCCTTGTTACAAATGATCATTCAACTGTGGTTCCGTACTTATTAATCGGTTATTTGAACCAAGTATTTATTTTAATAACATCATTTTATTTCTTCTTCTAAAAATTTTTTTTGTGGATTCGTGTATGCATCACCATAATTCCCCAATACGCTCACTCTGTTTCCTGGTTCCGGTGAAACCCGTCAGCCGACGGCGGCAAACCGGCCATACGACCTGCTGGTAATGTTTTCCTTTTCCTTTTTTATGGTGGCTCCCCTCGGTGGGCTCCAGTCGTCGAAATGTGAACAAGGATCCTCCGGGCGCAATCCGATTACTGTCTCATATTGTCGGATTACTTCACTCAAAAAGAGCTTAAAGTAACCAAACGATAAGAAAGAACAATTTATTTTGAACGATACTTGAATTTCATAAATTTAAACATTGTTGAATCAAAATTTAAACCCACTATGTAGATATATTGTATGCTACCTATGTGATATCTCTATTGTTGCAAAGGATACAATGTTAAACAAAGGTTAGACATAAAAAACATTGCATGAAAAAATTCGAAAAAACGTTAAAAATTCGTCGACTATAAAAGAAATGAGCTGTTAGAAACGCCTTTTTTATAATTCCATTAAGTTACAGTGATTTAATGATTTGGCTATCAACTGTAATTTGGTACATCATTTAGCGACATGAGAATGTTCGTTACTTTTACTGGATTGGTTTGTATTTCGAACAAAAATCCGTGTTAAGTGTTATTTCCATGAAATTACGAATACACACGATAACCACACAGGATGTAACGTAAGGATGTTTCTTTCATACAAGATGTGTTTTGCCTCATCGTGTTCAAAAATACGATACGCAGGGTGGTCAACAAGACGCATATTCTGAAGCTGCTTATTTTCCTCATAGTACCCAATTAGGATCTCTATAATTGCGACTGCGTTGGATGCAACATGCTTTTACATAAAAAAACATCTAAATGAAAGATTAGAATTTATTGAATTATCAGCTACTTTTAAATTCATATAGCAACTCTAAAATGCTACATATACTTGTTACCATAGAAAATGTTGTCTTTCGCTTGTAATAACATAAATTGAAGATCAAGATACCACCAATGATAGATGAGATTTTAGTGTGTCACCAAATGCATTAGTTTTTAAGGTATCAATGTAGTCTCGAATTGAATACCTTAGATGGTTACATACTTAATAGTTGGGATACCTTTTCTCGTTTTTCATTTTAAGAGAAAATGGCGATTTATATAATATTATGATTTTTTCTATCAGTACCATATAAAAATGCGAAAAAGTTGAGGATACACCACTCCACTTTATGTGTATATAGCTTTATTCAAGACATTTTGAAACCTGCCCAGTGAGCAAATATGCGTTTGTTATGACAACGGAACCTTACAAGTCTTGTAGAGTCTTAGTTTCTGTAAGTAATCTCTTTTAAAGTAACTATTACAGATTTTGTACAAATGTTATGTCTGTTATTTATCTTTTCTAGACCTCGATCGGATGGCTCTTCTTTGGTAGGTAAATATAATTGTTTAGCAAGATCATTAGGATACATCTTATATGATCTATAGTGGAATGTCACGTTATATGGTCTTATTACAGACATGGAAAGGCGCGACGACGATGGATCGTAGAACTTTGTTTGAAAATGCTGGAAGATTGCTATATTGGAAGCTATTTTGGATGGCTTTGTAAAATTGACTGCAACATTTTGTAATTAAAAGGTAACCTGCAACCACGGCCAATGATTTAGTATTAAATAAATAAATAAATACCTAGGTATGTGACATTTTCTACTTGTGGTAATAGCCATTTGTTGATGGTCATAGGACTTTATATGATAAATTATTTCTTATGATTAGGTAATATAAACACGATTTCTTGCACTTATAATGATCTTGAGGAGTTCAAGGAATTCGAATACTTTGAGTCTCAGATATCTTTCACATAAAATGCTCAAAACAAGAGCTGATTCGTTCCAACTTTTTGTGAATTATAAGAATTCATTAATAAAGAAATTCCAATACGTATTATTTTCAATTAAGCTCAAGTCAGACCTTCAAGGTTTCTGTAAATAAGTAAATAAATGAAAAATAAAATAATTGCCAACACTTAAAATTAGTATATTTAAAGAGCAGAGGAGCTGGGCCAAGAAAAAATAAAGCCCTTTATACTTATTAACATCTTCAAAAGACATGGTTAAAACAAGATCGGATACAGATTGATAATATACAATAATATCCAACTTTATAAATACTTTGTGGTTGTTTGGTTGTTTTTATTAGGATATAGTATGATGAAATAACTTAGGCATCAGATTAGTTATTTACTAAACTAAGTTTGGATGTTCTCGAAATAAATCCTAGGCCCTGAGAAGCGGAGGCAGTAACAGTCTCTGAAGAAGATGCGACAACTCGAGTTACAGATGATACCAACGCCGGGTATGACAAATTCATAGCTCTAATCTATATACGTAGAGCTCTAAAGCACACCTGAAGTCAACACATATTCTAGGGAAAGAAAACATATTCCATTAAAAACCTTCAAAAAATTAGTATTAATTGCAAACAATTGACTCCTCTCGTCTTAATTAACCATATTGCTAGAAAGATATTCAATGAGCATAAATCTTGCTGAAGGTGGAAAAAAATGGCAAGTGGGGTGATAATTATTTATATCATTGCTCTCTCCCTTTTCGGCCACATTTCTATAATTTTTTAAACTTAGAAAGTCCTATTATTTTATGTAATAGCTCCGCAAGGATAAATCTGCCATCTACCACCATAAAATATGGAAGGAAATCATTACCAATCGTGTTTTTATTTAACAATCTCCTCAAAGCTTTCAAATCATCCTCAACCGTAATATCACTTAACTTAGACACAAAAAGTACAGTAGGACGATTGGATAAGCTTCCTACTCTGTTTGCGACAATACACCTTATACAGGGTTTCCCAAAACTCCCGGGACGGAGCTATAAGTTTTGAACGAGTACACATTCTGAGATAGTTTAGAACTTCCATGCAATGTGGAGTTTTTTTAGGGGATGACCACTCCTACATTTTTAAATAGCAACCCCTGTCGAGTTTCACCTTATTTTAAAGGTAATGAAAAAAGAAACACAACCCTACAAACCAAAACTCGATATCTTAATTTTTTCAAGAATTATGTGCGGTTGACTACCAAATGGCAAAATAAAATGTTTTCATGTTTGTTTGCACGTTTATTACGATTTTTATAACAAATGTTCAAAATTGTCGACCTTCTTCGGTCTCGCAATGACCCAAACGCTCATAAATGGTATTTCAAACCATCAGGAGCATGTGTTACACCTTTGAAGTCTTTCGAAGGATGTGGTGTTACACATTTTTCCATATAATATAATGTATATTATTTTTTCTTTTCATAATGTATGCATATATTATTATTATATATTATTATTTATATATTATAAAATACTATCATGAATTAAGAGGGATTGAAAACGTGCTCAACACGACTAATGTCAAAAACCGAAGTCCAATTAAAATGCGGTCGTGGCGTTCCCTCTAATTAATAAATCATATCATTCCATTACGGCCAATATTCGAACAGTTCGTGTCGTTCCCCTTTCCCCCTTTGTGTAGCCGGTATAAATTCGTTAGGACCGAAACGGTGCACAGAGAACGAACCGTTGTCGGTAGTACCGGATCATATTATTGCGGTAATTTTGTTACGGCGTATTAGAGAGAGGAGAGGGTGCCGTCGATGCCATTCGCGAGTCTCGCGAGATTATATTGTGGGGCTCCCCCAAAGGGCCACATTTTCGAGAGCTTTGTTTGTTTGTGTAATCGTACACCCGGAATAGCTAATTTACTAATGCTACCAAACTCGAATTGAGATTCATAATACATATAACTATCATTATGTCATGCTATATTAAAACTTAATGTTTTATTTATTCTTCATAAAAAAAGCAAAGAAAATTATTCAAATCCATTCACTTTGTAAAACGAAACCAATCTTAATAATAACATTGTGTATCTTTAGATGAATGATATGTTATCAAACGCATACCAAAATCGTGACATTTGTGACCGCAAAAGATAATTCTAGGTGAACCCTAAAACGGTTCTTGTATCTTTGCAAACCATCAACACAAAATTACCATCTAAACGCGGATATAGCAACGTTTCAAAAACGCGCTGTCCAATTAAGTCGTTAGAACGTCAGCTTATTATGTACGTATCGGAATGGAGGCTATGATGGCCATCGCAGAATGTCGAGGAGGTCGCGGAAGTAATTGTACTAGCGATGGGTAATGGTCGGTTTCCGGTGATCCGGCGAACGACCAAACCGTTCTCTTCGCGAAATTCAAAGCGTTAAAATGTAAATACTATGTGACTACTAAAATGTGCATCTGTTAAAAGAGTTTCAGTGAACACGTGGTGACATTCGGGTGGGCTACATGACACAGAGACAACCATTCAGGGATATTTTCAGGAGGCAATTAGCGGCGCGGTTATAAAGCAAAGTGTTGGCTTCGACCGCGGAGGTGTGAACACAAGAAGCCGACCAATTTACGATGGAAGAAGAAGAAATAAGAGAAGGAGGGAAGAACTCCCAAGGAGAAGCCTTTTCAGGAATTTTAATTTTAACGGCTTCTTCGGAACTGAGTTATCAATGGATGCTTTTGTATAATTCTATTTAAGTATTTATAATTTTAAGATTTTTTTTAATAATAACATTAAGTTATCATTTATCATTCACTTCAAATCCGTTTATTAACAATCGTGCCACTTTAACAATACACAAAATGTTCTTTTGAGCCTATTACCCACAAAAGATTTTCAGGTGGTAGACTCTTTTATTCGCAAAGTTTCTGGTTATATACTCAATTGTATTTTTTGGCTTTGTTCAAAATTGAACACCAGAAAAGCAATTTCTTTGTCAGAACGTCAACGTGGTCAATTTACTTATCGAAAGAAAAACTTTCAAGTTCGTGATTCCACCTGTGCGGCCTTAAGCAGATTAGCACCGTCTTCGTCCTTAATTAGTGGCCCGCTGTTAAAATTCAAACAAAGACCTGGCCGCAATTAGATCCGACGGTTATTGTTTGTATTTTCTGAACGGTCGAGCTGTCTGCCAGATATTAAACAGCGCTCGCGGTTAACAATGAGAGATACGCCTCAGGAGATAACGCCGGGAGTACAATAATTACATTAGGATCGAGACTTACGTCATACGACCGCGTAAGGAGTTATCTATATTCGATCTACATCTAATGTCGGCATCTGGTATGGCACAAGGGAAGCAGGCTCATAAAGACCAGTATACAACAGTTCAATAACAACCATTTAGATATTCTTGTGGTCAATGATTCATTTAAAACTTTTGTTGTTCTTACCTGGACAAAATCTTGGAGACACAGCCATGGGACACCCTTAGCTGTCTCGAAATATCACAGGGTCTAACGCCATTGTGGGCCAATTCAACTATCCTTTGCCTCACTACGTCTGGTAAGGGTCTACCATTAACAAAGACACCACCCAATTGATTTACGCCACCATGACCTGAAAGAAATCATTAAAAGGAATTATTAAAACAAATCTGATTAGTAAAAGTAATAAAGTATTCTTTTTCAAATTTGTGTTGGGTCAACAATTTGATTAAATTTAGTAAAGAGGGTTCGAGAAGTGAAGAAGAGGCTTGGGTCGTTTATTATCGAAATAACCCATTAAACAATTTTTGATGGGCCCCTTTTTGTGTCGCTGGACAAGCCGCGCGCACGTGGCGGACACGTGACCGCCAACGCTGCCCTGCGGTCTGTCAACTCGTGATAAACTGCCAACGTTCGTCGGTTAAGTTAATGTAGATTATCGAAGGGAATGTTTTTGTTACATTTTAAATCGGCAACGCTTGCATTTTTTTATTTCCAGATGGATATTTTCAAATCGAAATGTAATTTAAACGATGATTTGATAAAATTGACACTTTTTAAATTAGAGGGAAAATTACAGAAAAAGTTTTGTGCTGTCAATAACATGATTTAATAGCGGAAAAATAAAGAACATGTATCGAATACACCTCAAGGAGTATTCAATTAAAGGAGTACAAATCATATAACAAACTTTCTGCTGTTTCTATCGGCGCATAATACAAAATTGAATACGAGTTTTTAAAAGATTTCTTTTTGTAAAAGCATCCTTACCGACGCGTTTTTGGAGCGCATTATATCAATTTCGGGATAATAACTTTCTTATACCATACAGACAAAACTCCATGACCATATAGAATATATAGGAAATTTTGTGCTCTATGTAGTGGTATATAACTTTAGTAGATCGCATGGTTGCACAAGCATTTTTCCCCCAAAAACTGAAAAACCCGCGTATAGTTACCCCATGCAACAGTTTACGACGTCATAACTTTCTTATATGATATTGACTAAACTCCGAGATCCTTTAGAGTCTATAGAAAATTTTCTGCTCTATGCAGTGGTATATAACTTTAATAGGTCGCATCGTTGTACAAGCATTCCCCCCCAAAAACAGGCCAAAACTATTGCCATATGTTAACGTTTATGGCGTCATAACTGTCTTATATGATACGGACAAAACTCCGAAATCATATACAATCTATAGGAAATTTTCCTATCTATGCAGTTAGCTATATAGTTTTAGTATATCTCATGATTCCACAAGCATTTCCCTCCTAAAAGTTGCAAAAACCATATATAATTACCGTATGCATATGTTTACGACGTCATATACTTTCTTATATGATACGGAAAAAACTCCGAGGTCACATAGAATCTACAAGAAATTGTCAGCTCTATGCAGTGCTATATCAGTTTGGTCGGTGCCATGATTGCACAAGCACTTTCTACCACAAAAACCGTATATAATTGCCGTATGTTAATGTTTACGACGTCATAAGTTTCTTATATGACGCGGACAAAACTCCGAAATCATATAGAATCTATGGGAAATTTTTCGCTCTATGCAGTGCTATATAACTTTAGTAGATCGCATGGTTGTACAAGCATTTACTCCCCAAAAACTGCAAAAACCGTGTATATCTGGCGTATGTAAATGTTTACGGCGTCATAACTTTTTGATATGATACGAACAAAACTCCGAGATCATATAGAACCTATAGGAAATTTTCCTATCTATGCAGTGGTATATAGCTTTAGTATATTTCATGGTTCCACAAGCATTTCAACCCAAAAATTGCAAAAACCGTGTGTAATTACCGTATGTAAATGTTTATGACGTCATAACTTTCTTATATGATACGGACAAAACTCCGAAATCATATAGAATCTATGGGAACTTTTCCGCTCTATGCAGTGGTATATAACTTAGTAAATCGTATGGTTGCATTTTCTACCACAAAAACCGCGTACAATTTCCGTATGTTAATGTTTACGGCATCATCACTCTTTTATATGATACGGACTACATCCCGTGACTATATAGCACGTATAAGAAGTTTTCTGTTCCATGCAGTGGTATATAACTTTAGTAGATCATATGGTTGTACAAGCATTTCCCCCCCCCCAAAAAACTGCAAAAAGCGTGTATGTTTGCCGTATGTAAATGTTTACGGCGTCATATTTTTTTAGGACAATATTACAATATATATACAATTATCATACCTTTCTTATATGATACGGAAAAATCTCCGAGGTCATATACAATCTACAGGAAATTTTCCGCTCTATGCTTGTATATAATTGCCGTATGTAAATAGTTTCAGCATCATAACTATCAATAACATCATGCTTATGCAACTATGTTGTCTACTAAAGTTATATACGGCTGCATAAAGCAGAAAATGTCGTACATGATCGTTACTGCTTTAGTTTTTGGTTCCTACCAAATAAAAGAGCTGTATTAAGGAAGGTCAATCTACCGATTCTATTTATAGGGTTGTTTATTAGGCGTGTTTTTTTGGCCGACATCGATAGATATTGATCGAACGATACCCGGATTTAGATAGCTCAAAATGTGTTTAGACTGGACAAAACTGAGATTTATATAAAGAAAAGATCAGACTTTCTCAGACAACGAAGATATCGGGTTGTAGAGTAGGTGGAAAAACAAGGGTAAAAATTTCATACTGAGAGTTTTGTTGCAGTTATCGCACGGTTAAAAAATTAATCCATTATAAAATTCCAAAACGGAATAATAATTTTCTAATTTTATACAAAACCGGTAGCTACATAGATCGATTATGGTTGGTTTACCGCAAATATGCAACCAACTCCCGGATAAATCTAATGTATACGGAGTATTAGAGACAATTCTCGGAAACGAGATCGAAGCAATTTTTATGGACCGTGTCGTTGAATGGATCTCGTTTTTCTATCGGCGCCCAGCGCGAGAGGTCGATTTAAAATACCATTTTTAATATGCCGGATAAAGTTTTTGTCACGGAATTCGTGGTTTTTGTGCGCGGCGTATTTTGATAAACGCTCGACTACGAAATTTGATTAAAAAGTACCGAGAGTAAAAAAAGCGGCCGTAATCTGGGTCGTGGATATATAGGTGTGAAACGCGCCGTGAAATATAGGGTACGCAGCCGGTTTTAATTGATGTTTTTAACGGACGGAGGATAACCGTTAGTAGCAGGAAAGCGCGTCCCGACCGTGAAGATTTCGACTGAAAAGAGGAAAGCGAAAAGCGTGACGTGACGGATTTACCCGAACCGGAATGAAAAATTGGCGAAAAATGAGACAAAGGGTTACCAGAGGAAGTTTAGTTGACGAAATTTCACGTTTTTCTAAACTAACTGACTTAAATCAGGGATTTGAATACAACAACAACAAAAAATAATCGCGTTTAAAAAGATTGAAAATTTCATAACGTATTAAACAGTAGGCATTTTATGTAATTACTAAGCATGAATTTAAACTCCATTTGAAATGCAAAGTACATATCTCTTTCCGCACCATTAATCACAAATATCGTAATAATCGAAATTATCTGCTTCATACTAGTATTTTGAACCACATAATGATAAAACATCAATCAAAATATTCATGTAACATACTGAAAATAAATATAAATAAACAATTTACATTAAATTCTTCTTTATTAATAAATCATAAATCACTAATAATCAGTAAAACTTAATTATAAACGATCATGATAAAAACATCTGGGTGATAATCCTCTCACATTCGAAAACTAATCCATCACCAACCCCAAAAACGAAAACATTCTCCCCTTCTATACTTATTGATATCTCATCGTATCCTCAATGTTATCTATTTCCTTTAGATCGGTTAAATTGTTTCACGTTGGAGAAAAGTGGCAGGAACGAATTGAACCGGTCGATTTTGAAATGCCCCCGGCCGCCCACTTTATCCGAAGTGAATCGCGATTAAGGGCATTAGTTTGCCTAATGCGGGGAATTATCGCCCCCAGACAGGGAGAATCGCCAGACACATGTTGCGATACTTATCTCCGGGGCCCTTATCATGTTACTAAAGCGAACCCTGTACGGCGATCCGTACTATATTGCTCTATTATGTCGTAGGTTGAGACCGATATCAGGACTTTTTGATCTGATAATGACCA
Source organism: Onthophagus taurus (assembly GCF_036711975.1). Lineage (NCBI taxonomy): Eukaryota > Metazoa > Arthropoda > Insecta > Coleoptera > Scarabaeidae > Onthophagus > Onthophagus taurus. The sequence continues at coordinate 28,704,274 of NC_091966.1, forward strand.
CTTTAACACTTGCACGAACAGGAATTGACAGTTTTTTCACTTGTTAAAGCGTGAACTTGATGACATAGATTGTTATTAAGATAAGTAACTGTAATATTTAATATTGAATAAGATTATGAAAGACAATAATCATAAATATGATGTAATCATAACTAGAAACCACAAATACTTAAATTAGCAATTAAGGTAACTGTTCTTTTTAAAAATTTAAGTAATAAAATAGTTGATGTAATAACAAAAATTATTATTAAAGAAAATTTCTTGATAATGAATTTTAAAATGTTCGCTTTATCTTTGATGCTTTAAAATCATCAAAAGAAATTTTATTTTCATCACGGACATGTACGAAACGTGCTACTCTTTGAGATAATAACCCAGAATGACTGAGCATGTTATTAAAGAGTACTGTGCGTGCAATTTCAGCGCATTCTAACTTCTAATTAGACATTCCTTGAAGAAGTCTTCGAAAGTAGAAAGTTCATTTTATGAAAGCATAATTGTAAAAAGCTTTTTTAATTTTATCACTAATTTCGAAACCTAAAAACTTAAACTTGAAATTAAAATTTCTAATAAATAAAAAAAAACTAAACATAGATCATTACTGGCTTTAATGTAGATCACAAAGTGGACTTCAATAAAAGGATAAAAGTCAAACTGATGGTGAGCGTATATCATAATTAGTATAGAAAGTGGAAAACTTGCAGGTGTCGTGCATAAATACACGTCCGAGTTGGAAAATTGTCGACATCGTGTAGCCGACGGGAATAAAATGTTTATCATTAGTCAAGAAACCAACAAAATAAACTGCAACGTTTTTCAATGGTTTACTGTGCGAATTTACCGGTTTCTATACTTGGCGACGCTTGGTTGCATCATCATCATTGCAAATGTTCCCCGAGGACATTAAAAGACATTTTTTACTTGTTTAAGATCTAACGCCGATAAGACATACATACAGTAGCCTTTTAAATAGTGCATTAATCATAGCTTTGAAATCAGAGTTAAAACTAAACAAATAAAAATCTTAATGGTAGAAATAAAAATTTACTGTTGTTTTATTAAATGGGTAATAAAAAAATTAAACATAATAAAAAGCAATAAATTAATCTGTTTACCAGTTAGTATTTACTGTAGAAGATAAATTATCAATTAGTAATTATTTGCTTCGTTAAAGTAAGAAACGAAGAAAATTATCATTAATTATTATGACATGATGATGAGTTATTGAATAATTTTATGGAGTGCTACTTAATTTGGTACAGATTCTTCTGCTTTAACTAATAAATTAAACGGAAATAATTAATTAAATTTCTATTGTTTTTGATACTTATAATTATACTTTACTAAATCGAGCTTTTTTTTTAAATTAAATGTTCTATTCAATCAAATAACAATTAGACTTTTATGTTTTGCAGAATTATCATTATTGAAATTTAAAGCAAAATTGTCGATGAAGTGAAGCATGGAGAAGTGTATAGCTAAGAAAAATGTTCAATGTTTTATTATTCATCAGCATTAAAGTATTGTGTAAGCTATGAGTGTTTGGAACGAAATTATGAAAATAAAGTTATCCAAAAAAGATAAATTAGAAATAGAACGATGGCAATCAATAGGAATCTAAAGTCAAATTAAAGGTTAATAACAAGGAATGAGACTTAAATAGAGATGATAAGAGTATAATAAAAGTAATACAAGGACATGATGTAAGTCAAAACAAGGCGAATATCAAGAAAAGCAGAGAGGAGCTCCAAAAAAGATCTATAAAGAAGCCAGCAATTCACACATCTGAGGTATTCGCTGTTTATTCCATGTCCACAATAATAGAAGATTCAATATGCTATAAAGTTACTTGAAAAACCTGAAGAAGGAGTGATGCTATTAGAACCGCACTCTATTTATTAGAACAGTTTATCAAATATTCAGTGGTAAGGTGACCAGAAAATCAAAGCATGATAATAAAATATGTGTTCAAAGCTAAGCTTAATGATGAAATAAAAAGGGACTTGAAAGAGGAACATGATGGAAACTTCCAAGAAAAGGTATTAGTTTTAGAAAATATTAGTATTTATAATAGAGTAATAAAATGTAAAACAAAAATCATCTAAATAACAAAGGTCATATATTTATCAAAGATAATGGATGAGGACATATCAACAGAGAAAAACAAAAAAAAAACAACTTTCTTCTGGAAATGGGACAGGAGTTTAGAGATTATTGCGAAGTTATGGTAAATATTTGTAAACCTAACCTAAAAATATAGATGTCACATCAGAACAAAATTAGCATGACTTATTAGTACCTCATAACCAGTTGTCACTGCCACTATTGCCATTACTCAGCCAAAACAGGAATATTTCATCAGATTTAATGAAGTATTCCTCACAGTTTACACCGAACGCGGCAAGAAAACAAATACTAACATTATAAATAATAAGTAACAATTAGTCAGTAATGAACAATTTTATTGCAGGATTGTAGCTGTTTGCGGTTTTGTGTTAATATGTTTACATGAAGTGTCAGAAGCAACAGCCGCACAGTTATCCAAGTATAAGAATATCCTATTGGACTTCTTTTTGTTGCAAGCACGCGGGTCGGACTAACACTGACAATAAGTTACTAGAGAATCAAATAATAATTGGCTTCAATTTTATTATGGAAAAAAGTATTAAATGATATATCTTTACTAGTCTTGCTACCAAGACACTAAGATAACTATTGACAAGGATGAAAACTTAGTATCAATTAGTATCACTCCTGGTAAAATTAGCAATTAGTTAGTGATGAGGCAGTGAACTTGAATATAGTGCTTTAGATGGAATACCAAATGAAGGAAGGTAGGAATGAAGAACAATACCGAGACACCAATATTTTTTTTTAAATCAGCTAGAAGTTAATATAGATAGAAAATAAATTAATTCAGCTTTACATGTTTGCGGGTTTTTGTGGCAGATAATATTCTGGACTAAACTGTAAATAAAACCAGTAAATCACCACTTCAAAAGATGGTATAAATTCCAAAAATACTAAGATTGCTAAATTGAAAGATACTACTTTTGAAGAAATTCTTAATTATTTAGTCATTATACATGCAAGTAATATATAATTCGAACACATAACCTTATCTAACACAATAAATTTGTAAGTGCGAAATAAAAATGTTGAGAGACATATTTCTAAAATTATTACAGTAAAAATAAGTTTTGTATATAATAAGAGATAATCAAGCATCCAGTCTGGTCTCGGGCAGATTATATAAAGTCTTTTTCAAATAAAGTGTTGGTTAATTTTATGACTATGCTTTCACTTGGACGCAACGTATTAATTGGCGAAGTAACCAAATAACCCATATTGAGTATGTTATATAATTGTTGAAAAACTTAAACTTTAAAGATGGCGAGAAAAAATGATGTACTACTGGTGTTATTTATGAAAAAATCTAAAGTACATAGAGAAGAATAAAATAATAATATAAGAATAATAAAGTGCGTCGACATACATAGAGATACATGTAAATGTGATAGAAGAGGAAATAATCTGCAAAAACCGAAATGCACTAATTGTAACAAAGCAAAAAAGGAAGAGGACCTTAGTGACCCAATGGCATCATACTTCTGTGTCTGGAAATTGTTGAAGTGTTATTAATAAAGTATGCTCGAGTTATCTTTTGGTACTTCCGTGGGTACTTTATAAAACAGTACAAGAAAGGAATTATCAATGTTAAAATTTGGACAAGATTTGGTCAAAGTACTAGGTGAGCATGATCTAAAGATGATGAGGGAGACAACTAGAAAAATTCGTTGGGGATACGAGAAGGTAACGTAGAATTTATGAAACAAAGATCTCGATAAGAAAACCGATAAATTTAACGTTCATACTGTGCGTGTGACGGGGAACCACTTATTTTATCACTCTTTATGTACTCAATGTTGAGTTTAATTAAATTTCTTTATAAAGGGTAAACCTGTTAACACGTTAATTAATACATCCATGCAATTTCAAACAGTACCATCCATATTTACCACTAAAACGACACTTTGATATAAAATTTGGTTTGTTTATATTGACTTATAATATAATGTATCGTTAGTAACGAGTTTAAAACCTTTTCTTCATGAGTATGATTAGTTTTTTAGCATGTTAATTAACAAAACAAATTTAAATGAAAACTGTTTTAACATAATCGAGATGAGACCCAAAACCAACTCTACTTGGGGAGCCTTGAAATACTAGAAAAGTTCAAGAAAAGCATTTTCTTGTGAGGATGCTACTAATGTAGAATTTGCAGTTGACAAACATGAGATATTATATTTATTGAAAATATAGCATCTGTACAGGATATTTTATACAATCCCTACACAGATGAATTATTACAAATGATAGTGTATCACACCAATTAATACATAAGGTTCAAACAATTTCTTCATCCTACAATACTGCACAGATCACATTGACATTAAAGCTTATTGGATTACTTTGCATACTTTTGATTTTGTATAGCAATCGGCAAAATTGAAGATGTCCTCAAAAACATTGTGAATAATTTTACTTTTGATTCTGATGAAATAAACGATAGCGATGCAAAACTAACGATGAGCAAAATACCGCGATGTTGTTAACTAACATAAACTTAATAAATTCAAGTATTATAAATTAAGCTGCAACGAATGTGTTGCTAGATAAAAATACTTTGAAGAAATTTGTGAAAAATCTGAAATACCGTAGATTTCTTAATTGCTCGACAAACGTTCAAAGATCCCTTCGTTATATATTCATAGATAAGACGTACCACAGTGGAGCAGATGTATGTATAGTATTAACATTGCATAATCATGTAACATCCTTTATATTTAAGTTATTCAAAGACGACTCATGGTGTTAAACCCAAAAACGATACGAGACTTATGAGACGTAATGGAAGGAATACGTGTAAAAAACTTGTATTATTATTGCAGTTGAATAATTATACAACTTATACACATGTATTAGGAATCATTTAAACGCCTTTATGAGGAAAGAGCTGTGTATCATGTACATGTCAGAAAATAACTAATCATTGGGGAACTACACTGGAGATACATTTACAGTATGAAAAACTAATAACTGTCACTACGTGGAAATACGTAAAAATATTTCAAATTATGCCAACAACACACAAAATGCTAACATTTATGCATTTAAGTATTAATGCAGGACTTAAGTAATATCGTATTATTGTACAAACATTAATATTAGTTAATGATGTAGACCTTCTTTAATTCAAGACATCTAGAAGATCAAATAGAAGAATTTCAAAATTTGTTTTAAATGAATTTATTGAATCAATTCTAACCCAATACTAGCGTCTACATAAATGTTTGAAGTTTATAAAGTTACGTTATTTACGCATGATCTCAGAAACCGTCCATATCGAAATTTAACAACGATGTTAGGAATATAGATACTAGTCTGGCAAAGGTTGTGGGTGTTGTGTGCCAGTGACATATATTAGCATTGTTCCTAAGTTAAGTATATCAATTGGTTTGTGAACCCGACTAGTTTGAAACTCATATAACTAAATAGTAACTTGATTGATGGTTAAATAATATTAGAAAAAGGAACAAGAGAGATTAACTTGATAACTTGAATAAGACTTCAAACTTGTAAGTTAAAACAGACTTTGAACCAAATATTAGTGAGGATGCTACTAATGTAGAACTTGCAGTTGATAAACAGGAGATATTATATTTCTTGAAAATACAGCAAATACTACAGGATATTTTATACAATACCTACACAGATGAATTATTACAAAGATAGTGTATCACACCAATTAATACATAAGGTTCAAACAATTTCTTCATCCTACAATATTGCACAGATCACATTGACATTAAAGTTTATTGGATTACTTCGCATATCTTTGATTTTGTATAGCTATCGGCAAAATTGAAGATGTCCTCAACAACAGTGTGAATAATTTCACTTTTGATTCTGATGAAATAAACTTTGGCGATGCAGCTGTTAACTAACATTAACTTAATAAATTCAAGTATTATAAATTAAGCTGTAATGAATGTGTTGCTAGATAAAAATACTTTGAAGAAATGTGTGTTGTAGATCAATTTCAAACATCCTATTTGTTATAAATCTTTCTCCTCTACCAAGATATAAAAGATTAAACATTGTTGTTTGTGATACTTCAATGTTTGAAAAATTCTACCTTGAGCAAAACTTCGGCGAAATCATTTCATTCCATCTCTTTAATGACAATAAATTATTACAGACCGAGAAGTGCTTTGAACAAAAAGCTCATTTTAAAGTGAAATGAAAGACTACTTACAAAATAAATTATTGTAATCTGTAAATTCTTGCTTGTAAATTCACAACAATAATCTGAACCTAATTTATAACAATAATGTTTTTATGATAACACATGCATCATCATCGTTAGATTTAATTCAAGACCTTTCAAAACGAATTTAGCTAGTAACCCATGTTAAAATGGAATAACATAAGCAATCAACAATAATCTTACAAGTATAATATTCCATCATATTCTGATTGTAGCGGTAAGCCGTAGTAAGGTCCATCGCAATCCTTTCGGTCGCGGAAAATGGGAATATCAGACTTTTCGTTCTCTTGACAACGTTATTATCCAGATTGGTTGCAAATTCACCGACGACACGGGATCACAATAACACAAGCGGTTCTCACACATCACATAAAAGAAAAACGTCACGAATCTAACGGAAATTTAAGAATTTTTTGTTTGTAATGAATCTTATCGCATCTTATAGTAATCAGATATGTAAGCTGATGTTTCGTTAAGGTTTGTATAGATACTTTTTTGAAATGAAGTTGGTGGCGGGAAGATTGTGTTGACTAGATAACGGGCGTCGTTTGCCGTCGGGACGCCACTTTTCGACGGCCGAGTTGCCCAGAGCGCGTCGTAAATGGAACTATCGGGATACATGAAGCTTTTGGGACGAGGGGCGGAGCCACCGGGATTGTCACAGCGGTTGCGAAGTTAAGCTGACCGTAATAAAGCTCTGCTACCGACACCTCTCTCTACCTATCCACGTTTGAATTATACATAAGCTTTTTCACCCTTAAATTTAGTGTAAGTACTCAAAGTAACCTTTAAAAACCGCAAAGTTCAATTTGTACAAACAAGAAAATATTGAGCTTTTATTTTTATGGGATTTATATCATAAAATAAGTAAATTCAACTCAACATTAATTGATGAATTAATAAATTAGTTGCTTTGAATACATTTTTTTAAATTTTATATAAAATTATTATTTTACATAAACAATACGGTGCGATATCTTTTGATAATTCAATTCATAGTTGAACTTAGAGGGTGCAGTATGGTATTCAGGGGTGTATTTTGAAGGGCGCAAGCGTCTACATGTTCCGCCCAAAACCATCGCTATTGGCCGTTTAATATTAGAATTTTCGCGCAAGCGCTGCCATGAAATCGCTTTTGATCCAAACTCCGGAGAGGTTGGGAGTCGTGATTCTTCACATTCCACCGACCCCGTTTGACCTGGCAGGCATAAAACAGAATCACATACAATTTTTATATTTTTTTTTAACATTTCCGTTTTTTTTTTGTTTTGTTTTGAACAAAATTAAAACAAATTTTACAAAAGAATCAATAACTTTATGCAAGAATTTGTTAAGTAAACAAAATTTAAGAGAACGTTATTAGTATATTATAAAGTTATAATTGAATGGGTAATTTTAGTGGGTTAAGTGTTTTGTGAGTTGGCTTTGTAGTGTTAGATGCCTTTGAGATTTTCTTTGAGTTAAACTCCGTTATAAACTTTAACGAGTACGATAAAGTGCTTAAGTATGAAGACCAAAAAGATATATGTGGTTTATTATTTATGATTTATTATAGTTTAGATTAATGGTAAAAGAATAACTCAAAGCTCTTATCTTTAGACTTGATCTTTGTGCAAGTAGCTGTTGATGATTTTGTGTAATTAAAATTCATATTTATTTAAATTGTTGTAATATTTACCTACAAATTAAAAATTCGTACCATATATGAAGTGCTGTGACATTTCCTCTTCAATTCAAAGAGAAATTTCCAACGGAATCAACCGCACCCCCATTGGAATTAAGCGACCAACCAGTATTTAGCATAAAACCCCCTTACACACGGCGATAAGTAAGCAGCAGAGAATTTCCATGAATATTTAACTCACTGAAAGCTCTGTTCCGGGGCGTCCAACGAACGACCGAGGCGCCCCCCAGACCAACTCAACACCACCGCAGCCACCACCAGCACCGACCGGCGGTGGCAAAGTATATATGCATGCATTAAACAAAGTGTACCCAGAGCTTTGATCTTCGCGAGAAGAATAAAGCTCGCCAACACACCGGGTGCCGCGGCACAAAACGCGAACGCAACCACCCACTCCCGGGGGGTCGCTCGTTTGCTGCCCCGAAATATTGCGGAGAGGGAATGTTTTTTTATGAGAAAAAAAAGCTTTATACCGCTTGATTCGATTTTCGTATTTCGCAGCGGGAATTACGGTTGGTACGACTACGGGATGAACTTGTTACTGACGTCAAGTTCTCTGTTCTAGTGGTATTGCAAAATATTTCCCCACTACTTAATACAAGCATATCATATTTCTAAAATAAAACAAATATCTTTATTTAGATAGACAAAGATATCTCGCAAGAAAAAGATTCAAGGTATTTACAGCAAAAAAGAACGCTAAACCTCCTTTTTTTCCTAAATTCAATTTTAACAAGATATGGAAAAACATCCATTTTAAATTGGATTAGAATTTAAGCTACCGGACACTTGTCACAACGGTCCACAAGTATTCCAATACAAATAGTAACGACGAAGAGCTAGTGGTAATAGAACAAGAAACAGAGCACAAAAGGCAGATTCCCCGAATTCGACTTTTGACTTGTAATTTCTTGTCCTCCCAACGCGACGGTTCCCGGAATCCGGGGCTATTCAAGGAGCGACCGTCGACAATGAATCTGATTTGTAAATAGAAATTGGACAAAGGTCGTTCATTCGTTCCCGGGACGGATCGAAAATTTGAATCTTGTTAATTAACGTTTTCAACACAAAAAAATCAACCAATTCGTAAAAGAACACAAATAAAAAATTCAATCGTTATTAAAAAAATAATACTTCAAGGTATTAGGGGAGACCTAAATAATATTTCAAATCAACAACAATATTGCGATGACATTTTGCGCTTTAGAAATTGGATAACACAAAGAACCATCCCCCGTCTGCGCTTACGGAGGTCTCTGCAATATTACGGTGGTCGGTGAAGCATGAGACAGGAGTGACAGTAAATCCACTTCGGTGTATAATGCGACAATCACAATAATACATTCGGACGTATTAAACCGAACCACCAGCACACCTCATCCGCCCCCCTATCAAACTGAAATAATATTGTAACAATTTAATAATTTCAGGAAAAGACTTCCTGATTGTAGCCGTATCTGCGGAAGACGATGACAACAAGAAAATCTCAAGCTTATTTGTGAATGGACCGATTCAAGCATTCCCAGTATTCGATACCTTGGTGTCAATTACGAGCCGCCGTATCGGCTATCAATGGGAGCAACATCCAGAACGAATGCACACGAATCTCTCTTCTTAACTCACCTGTTCGTGACGTCCAAGAAACCAAACTTAAAAAATCACTATAATACTTTAAAAAGACGTTTTTATTCATTCAAATTTATATGATTTTAATAAATCTTCGAAATACAAAAAATGATGTTCCGAGTTAAATGCAGCGTGACAAAAACGATACGATACTTTTTTGTGTACGAAGAGGTGTTTAATAGAAAATAATACCGTATACGGTAAGAGGGGTGTAGATCTCAACCCCCTAAAAATTCACCCTGTGCAATTTTATAGTTGAGTATCACGGCGACGGTATACATTTTAGAAGGCGAACTCACAATGGGCACAATCTCGATTTTACATTTATTCGTCACGGTTGGCGAACCGGTTGACTCATAAATTCATACGCTTGCCCTTTTCCCGTCTAAATGTCATACCGCCGCGGGTACTTTTTTTAAGCGATAAAATCATCTCAGAGTTAATTTCCAAAGAAATATTTAATTTTGATAATAACTTTTCGTGAAAGCAAAAATTTTAAACACTTATGAATTATGGTCGACAATAAATTTCGTTCTCTCGGAGAATCCGTTGCCTGTTGGATGCGAATAAAAGTGACAGTGTATTATATAGTTTGTCGCGGTGGAAGTATTGCTTTTTACGCACATGTGAACTCGGTCTAGCGCTTATATTTTGCCGTCATAAATCTGTTCCACGGCGAAAGCTCCCAAAATAGAACAATGGCGCCGCATCCCGGTCTCTATGAAACGACCTTCGAAATATGGACGTTGCTACTACTATACGGGGAACGTTTTAAAAAAAACATTAAAACTAAAACAAACGACCCACCTTAATACACTCCAATTTAAAATAGTATTATAGTTCAAATACCTATATAGCAGGTTAACGAAGTTTCAATGATTGATTATCGAGTTGTTTCTGGCATTTTATCGATAAGGAAACATTTTAAAACATGCTATATATATATAAAAGAAAATATTTAGACTACAAGGACGTATCTTGTACAAAACAGTAACATTAACGTAGTAGCTTTAATGTGATTAAAAATTGCCAAATTTTGAACAAGAGGATCAACAAGACTTTTCATCAATAATTTGGTTAAAACCATGTTTGATGTAAAATGATCCATATAAAGTTTTCTGTAATATATCAATGGATGGGAGTACAGAGATTATCTCCAAATTGTCAGAAAATGAAAATGTATACGCAAGCAAAAGTGGACCCAATGCGATTAAATCCCACAAATCTGTAGAGGCGAAATCCTTAAAGACTTGTTCTTAATGTGCTTGTTCTTAATGTACTAAATTCTCCCTTCCCCGGCAGTTTATTTAAAATCTGACTTTTGTCACAAATCACTCGATTACCAAATCAACTCCCAGGAAATGTTCTACGTGCTATTTGCAAATCCACCGTCTAAATTGCCTGCAGTAGATTATGGTCTGGGTTGAATATCTCGAGGAACAACAAATTAATACAGTCAACGGTTCCTGCGTATGCAGTTGAGCTGATCAACGGTATAAAGGGTAAAGGTTTGCAGTCAGAAACCACAAAATGATTGGAAAGCGTTGAACGGTGAAATTCTGCAATATAGGTGTTGTATTGCTGAGTAAGAAAATAAAGTATGGGTTGGCTGGTTATCTGATTTAAATTTGTTTATTTCACTGTTGGTGCTATTTCATGTTATTAGTGAAGCTGAGACAACAACGTTTTTACCTACATACATCTAATATTGAATATTGGAACTTGTAAATTATAGAGGTTAATTCCGATTTTGATGAATAGTTTCAAAAAGGATCTATCGTGATTTTCTTCAAGACTTCAAGAATTATGGACAAAAAATGCTTGCCATGAAGAATAAATTATCCATTACTAATGTAGCTGTTACTACCCTTTAGATAGAAAGCAATTCTAATAAAACCTCAAAATGGATCGATAAAAAAGTTGTCAATAAAAATTGTTGACAAAGAACCAAAAAGAAATGGTTTATAACCAATTTAAACCTGTCTATGACTATGTTGTTAGTAGAAAGCTAAAATCGTTAAAATTTTAATATGTACAATTGATTGTAATTCAAAAACTAAAATCGATGGAGTAAATCATCATGCAGAAAAAATGTTCACAATGAATTATAACAAATCCTCCATTAGTAATCTACTCGCATACTAATCTAGCTGTTGCCATACTTCAGATCAAGGTATAGTTAGATCTTTTGAAATCTCAAAATGGATGATTTGCACTAGATAATCAAATACAACTCAAAAACTAAAATCGATAGAAGAAATATTTTAAAATTTTTTTTGGAAAAGTGAAATTGCAATCAGAGTATTAAATCACCGAAGTCGATTTTGATTTATATGCTTAATTTAAGCAAACTTTTGAATCAATTGCTGTATGAAGAGTAATATAGCATATGACATAAAATTTGTATAACATAATATGATTTGTATAGTAGACACAGATCATCACAAATGTTTTAGTGTTTAATGAATAACCTGTTTCTTCTAGAATGATTCCAGTAGATGTTAATAATAGATTTGTTGTTCCATTTGCTCTTGGTATATAATATAATTAGGTGAGAAAAGCGAACTACTTTCGTTAACATTTCTTAATGTTAATGGAGCAATAGAGATAGTCGAAGGTTGATAGAGATCGTAGATAGAGATAGTAGATATCTGCAGGTTTTCATATTTGCGTCTTTGAATACAGCTGAGTTTAAATTTAGCTTCAATTCAGCTTTGCTTAATTTTAAACTCTACAGTTTGAAATTGTACATCATCCGCAATAATATATATTTCTGCCGAAATCGGTCTCATTCTACTTTTTTTTCCACCTTTTTAAAATGGCCTCCGATTTAATTACAAACTCCAATTATCTTGGAGAAACTTTGTTAATTCTATGTCTCCGTTATAATTGTTCTGCTTACTACTTTTCTTTTGTTATCAATGCATTAACTTCTAAATTCGTTCCAATATGTCTATTATTGTATACTCATCAAGACTAGAGCATATAATTATAGATGATTTCTCTATGCTTAGTAGTTTTCGTCTTTACGCTTAATATCTTGTCATTAATACTTACCGAATGTGTTATTAGCAAACTAGGCAGCAAACTTCCCTTCTCCGTCATGAATTCACCCTTCGACATTCAATTGATACCTAATATCCCGGCTATCAGCGCCACCATGGGAAAAGCATCGAAAGCCTCGTCAACTGAGCAAAGCTATTTATATTTATTTATTTACTTTCTCCTTAAAAATTGTAGGTACTTTTTTCGAATCTTCTCTATCACAGCCTGTGTTAGTATAAATTACTCTTTTCATTGTTTGATATTGTCTTGCAATTGTTATGGTATGTTTTTACTTTGTTGGGTAGTGGTCTTAAACTTCATAACTTTTTCAATTTCGTCGTACACACAACATGCAGATGTGGAATAAAATATAATTATGTTTTTGAAGTGTCTTTGTGGTGAAAGCTATCCGAAATGTTTGTTGAGTCATTTACACATAAGAATACAAATAAATAATTAATTAAAGGCATCGTCAGAAATGCTAAAATGCTAAACTTATTTAAAGACGACACCTAATTTCGTTGTAAGAAAAATAAACGTATTATTAGCTGCTTCGCGTGCAAAGCAAGACCAGTGAATTACTGCCAGTTTCCACCTGGTGGATTACTGATCAGAAAGTGGAAAGCATATAATGATCTTGATATGATTTCAAATGCCTCTACATTAACATTTTTCAGTATGAGTGTTTGTACAGCTCACGTCTGAGTTGTAGTCTTTTCAAGTCTGCGTGTTGGCAATGTAACACATTTTTCTAAGGAATCTTCAAGAATACGTGGAAGGAAAGTGTACTTAGGCAAAAAAGACATACAATTACACATATTTGAAGCAACCTAAATTTAAGAACATATGCATCAATTAAATTATCCACAAGCACGAACACGATGGATTGTGCTTTTCTTAGAATTTCTTATATTGAAATTGTGGCATCATTGCAAGTATGGATATTGGTTGCGTACTTGCAATGATGACGTCGGGTACAATAATTAATTAACACACTGTACATAAATCCACGTTTAAAGTTATCACAAGGCATAACATTAACCCAAACATTTAAACTTCAACTTTTAACCAAAAACTTAGTTTCTACTTGAAATTTTGTGTATTAAATTTCATTAAAAAGTTCATTTTTTGAAGGAAATTTAATATCAACCCTATAAACTTCCATCAATTAAAATATCATCTAAACTAAATGTCAACTTCAAATTTAAACCATCAACTTCACCGAAATCTGCATTTTTATCAGGAAATTTAACAAACTGTAGCAACCTAACAAACTTCAACTATCATCAATGTAACAAGTAAAATTTCGCAATAACTAATTTTAATCCAAAATTTAATTTCAAATCCAATCTCTTAAACTTCATCAAAACCTTGTTATCTAACAATAAATTTAATATCAACCCAAATAAATTTAACCTAACAAACCAAATAACATCAATCGTTAAGTTCATTTCTTTCAAAACCTCCATTTCTAATAGGAAATTTAATATCAACCCAAGCAACATAAACTAACTTCAATCTAATAAACAAAACATCATTAAAATTTCAATATTTAATAAAAAAACTTAGTTTCTACTTCAAATTTAATCCATTATACTTCATCAAAAACCTCATTTTTAAAGAAAATTTAATATCAATCCTACCTACTTCAATCCAATAAATAAAACATCATCTAAACTTCAGTCATAACAGGAAGTCCAACATCAACAAAAAAGTTGCAACTGAATATGAACTATGGAGAATTATTGTTGTGCATAGAACTTTAAAATATATTGTCCATATAGAGTAATTGTAGATTACAACATCGCTTACTGAAAGTAATTGAATGAAATGTATAAGTTAAACATTAAACATTTTAAACAATGAACACGCCACAACAACGAAAAATTAAAGAAATTTATAAATAATCGATAAACATCAGTAACAACAAATGAAAAAAACGGAACAAGGTGGAAATTTATTCATAAAAATAGACGATTTCTTCCTGATGATAAGGGCTCAGATTCCTCGAAACATGTAGAAAGACAAAGAAAATAATTTGACCTCATATCCATTACTCACGATGTTAAGAAGAATAAATAACAATTACAATTAAACATTTCGACTGAGACTTTAAAGCATCAACTTTTTTCAAATATACCCTTTTGTTTAATAAACTATGTGAATACACCAATTCCATAAAAGCTCGTAGTGCTTACTGTCTTATCCCAAATTCATCAGAATGTCTCATTTCCTATTTTAAATAAAGTAAAGATATCGATTTAATTTTTGTTTGTTTTATTAACATTGGTCCTATATTCATACTAAATCTCGAAGAGAACACATTTTTATAATTCAAAACAATTTGGGGATACACCAAATTCATACTTCTACATATCTTTCACAAAGTAATATTAAAAGAGAATTTAACGGATCATTAAAATCAGCAATTGCCTTTTATTTCTTGGTTAATTATCAAAGTTAGTGAGCGTCTAATAATAATAAATTCTCTTTTTTCGCTACACTCCATCTTAATGTATCAAATTATATCGGGAAATCCTCAATTTACCACCCATGGTTTGCAAATCCCCTCTTCCAACTTCATTATTTTCATTCGGATGCACATCTTCATCCCTTTGAAAAATCATCCACGTCATTGCGGCAATAATAAACGATTTTTACCGCGGCATCGTCATTATCAAATCGAAAAACCGCGCTATTCGACGCATTATCTTTAATTTCCATAAGGAATTGTATCGTTCGTCTCTCTTCTTCCTCCCTTATTTCTCCCGCTATGCGTGGGTTCGTTTCTGGATATTCAACGAGAGAACGAACAAGGGAGGAAGTGAGAGAAAGATCCCGAAGGAGGTGAAAAAAGAGGGCCGCGCGACGGGTCCCGGGAAAGAGATTGATATTGTAATCTGCTTAGTAAAAATTGCCTGTCCCGAGGTATGTACATATTATCATACTATTACGACACGTCAGCGGATGATATATTGTGCCAGAGGTGGCCAGTGGACCAACATAGTTGTCGGCATCGCGGACGTCTTTTCGTTACTGCACATCTTGTGATCAAAATGACTGGTTTAACATAATGATTCGAGGACGAGGTATAGTTATGCGTAATGACTGTATCAGGATTTAGGTTGGTCGCGATTGCGTCTAAAGAACTGAAGAGAGAGGACAAAAATTACATTCATTATTTTGTTACTGTACAGACAATTTTTTTACATTATCTTTTAACTGCAATAATCATTTTTGGATTAAGAGGAAATTATGGAAATAACTTGTTGATTAATCTCGATTTAATGACTAATAAGATTATCTTTCAAAAATAACAGAAAAAATTGTTTATGTGAGCTTACATAAACTTATATCTAAATATTTTTCAGTTTAATCACATTACACTAATTCAATGACTTAGATAAAAGTTAAAGATTAATGTAAATACCCGAGTGGAATAACTCGTTAAAATACCTTGTACCTAATTCAAATAAAATTAATAGAATTCAATCTAAAGCTTACCTGTTGGGCACAAGGTGTGACACTAATGTAACCAATTTGCTGTAACTTAGAATATAAGAGATAAGTATTACATTTATCGTTTCTTTATCTCCTAAATAATCACAAATTCTATGTGACAATGCGATAAACGTAAATAGGAAACAGGTAATGTGGTTTTCTTTAATCCAGGACGTCATTAGATAACAAAAGCATTTATTTATTGCCCATAGGAAGTGATTCCGTGTATGATGTACGAACCAATTAGCCAAACACACTTGACATTTCCAGTTAAATGTACTAAAGATGAAACTATAACGAGCTTTGTCGATTTATAAACGAGAAAAAAGTAAATCGACGTTCTTCGTTAACGAGGTGTCTGTTAACGTTCAAGATCTTATACGGTGTATATAGAAAGCCACCTGTGACGGCCGTTAAATTAATCGGCAAGGATCGTAAAGCGGGAAAAGGACAACTAATAAAGCTCGACGGATCAGTAAAACACCGCGCGATCCGATGGGGGTGATGTTAAATTTGTTCGAACGGTCGCCGACAAATATAGGTCACACACCGTTGGTTCTTGGCACAGAGAGGCTTTAAACTAAGGACCGTGGAGACCACACGCATCCATCTGAGAGAGTCTCGGTAGTATTTCATGGAGAAAATGCGATTCTAACAAATTCCTAAGAATCTCACATTTGGTGATCATTTTCAAGATGCTGAAAAATATTTAAGTTGACGTGATTTATTTTCTATGTCTAATTACAAGTAGGAAATTTTATTTTGAACTTTATTATTTTACGCATTTCTGATTTATATAATAAATTAATTAATTTAATTTATATGGTAATAACTTAATTATTTACTGTAAATTTTGTTTTTGAATAAGATTTTAATAAGCACTTGTTGAAACAGGATGTACAAAGCGCGTGCTGCTCTCTATTATCAACTGTCAGAACCGGCGCCTGTTCGTTCGAAGGGAACAAACACGTATACAGGAACCTTTCTATTTTCCCATTAGGTTTCTACGAAATCCGTTCACCGTTTCAAATTCCCGTTTCCATTAAAATAAAGAAAAATTCAAATATGTATATTAAAACATCGCGGATTATCCGCGTCCCGATCTTAATAATTAATTATACTAACCACCGGAGTGTGCCTTCTTCTTTCACGTGTGCTAATAACGTCGCTGTAACACTATCAATATGATAAATCTAGAAAGTACTAAGCACGGTTTTTCTATATATCACGAAATCCGGTTGTTTGTCGGGTGGTGTTCATGTTGTTGTTACCGTTGTTACCGGTGTTTGGAGCGAACGAGTGAGCGAATGAACGAACGCAGAAGAGCATAAAATTACGCAAACTCGCCCATTTAATAATAATTAGAGGCGATGTTCCTAAGTCTTATTTCCTTGCCAAGTTTTTTTCCTTTTCCATAGTAACTGGATCGCAATTGGTTCTTCGTACCAAGCGGCGGTCGTCTCTAAACTGGGTTTCTCTTTTTCACACTTTCCTGAACTATGTAATTGTCTTATGTTTATTTATGGGATGTGTTGTTGGTGTTTGTGTTAACGGCGTTTTAATTATACATTTTTATATAATGTTTGTACAAAAATTATTGTTGAGCTTTAATTCCTTTTTTAATTCAGGAAATAAGTTATATAATATTGAATTCAGGTTGAAAGTAAACTATATTTAATTGAAATATCTTTAAGAAAAGTTAGAGTTTGAAATGATCTTCATTAGTTTTTGAGATATTTGAGGGAGACTAATGTCTAAACTTTTCAAAGGATTGTCCAAGAATATTCAGGATTATCAAATGACTTTCAATGTCTTTTAAAATGCCTAATTGCAATTTATAAAGAAAAGTGTCTACTTTTTTATGGCAACACCATCTTTAGAACTTACATTTAGTTTCTGACACACAAATATTTAAAGTTGTTCTAGATTTGTATTGTTTTTTCAATATTTAATTCATAACTTTAAATTTCAAATGATATTCTTATTCTGTTATCACATAAATAAAGATCACTTCCGTGTGAGTGTGGCCTCGCAAGGAAACTACATGATTTATAAAATCACCTGAAGGCTATGAAATACTTGCTACGCGTATAAGTTGTCCCAAGTGTTGATATATGTATATAATAAAAGTGCATTTGATTTCGGTATATATAAATCACCATCCTCGGGGATATGTCATTATTATATACAAAATGGTAATGAATCTTAATCAAGAAGAATCTTAATTTTTTTTAAATACATTATTTTGCTACTACCTCTAGCTTTGATTTCATCTCACACCATTTTCCAAGTACTTTTATTGTAATGTTTTTGAAATATAAAAGCTTTCAGAATTTTTCATAAACGGTGTGGGAACTTTTAAAGTTCGGCCATTATTACAAGTTGAGTTTTGTTAATACCTAAAGCACATTCTTTTTGTTTTTATACTCATAATGATGAATAATAGATATCACTATTATTTACGCCATGAAAACATACATCTTAGTCTTTGTAACGGCCTATTACTCATCTAATGAAAAAGAGATGAGAAAAGCTTTACATTAAAATAATCACACAAATTACATGTGTCATTGTCTTGCAAATGGAACGACAAATTGATCTTTAAATATGGGATTATCAGAGGCGTTCAAAGACGTATTATATCATTATTTATATTATTTATTTTATACGTATATCAAACGTAAATTTAAAAAACTTCCTACAATTTCTAAAGAATTTTCAAGGTTTTTCAGAATATTTAAAATATTTTCAGAGAATGATCAAGAAACCCCAAGCATGGAAATTTATTTTACATATTCTGAGATTTTAGGATATTTTCAGGTAAATTTTCAAATTTTTCAGAGAATTTGATAGATTATATAGTTTTTTTTTCAAGAATTTCCGGAAAACATTTCCATGAATTTGTGAGAGATTAGATGATGATGGAAGAGGCAGCATTTTGTGTGATGATACCAACAAGTTAAAATATGTAAAAATAAACAAGATATGAGAAACTTAAAAATGCAATTGTATAAGTTAGCAATTAAGTTACAGAAAGCTGCACTGCACCAACAGCTCAGACAAAGCAGTACTTTTATCAAGGTAAACGGAATAGTAATATAGTCTCGCCAATCAACCATTTAACGTAATCGTAGTGTACAACCAGTGCGTTCGGATAAAGTCAACCAACAAGGAATCCATTGCTGGATTAATATTGTTAAATGTAAACAAGATGGACTAATCGCCTTCCAAAATAATCACACACAATGTCTTATTCTTTCAAAAATTATTTGTGGTCAAAACCACGGTGTCACCGAGCAAGAATCAACTTCCAGCATTACTAAATTAGACAATTGTTGATGATGTTCTAACATTTGATACACATTTGAAGCAGACTCTATATGTCACAGCTAGTTTCCCTCAGTACAAACATTGTAATATTAACATCCAGTAAAAGCAACAAGAGTCCTAACCAATAAGAATAATACAAAAGAATTAGAAATTTCTCCGTAATCCCAATGGATTCCAGGAATACTAGGAAATACTATCAGAGAAAATAATCAGTATAACCTTAATGGGTAATCATCAAACCAGAAGCAAGACCAAGCCACCAAGCAGAGATGTAATATTTCTATACAAGTCATTCTACATTACTATTTAATCTCAAAAAATGCTAACAGCAGTTCAACTATCAATTCTCAACCGAACAACCATTTAATAAACATTGTTAAAGATGTTATCAGAGATGTTTAAAAAATCTTCAATTTTTAAGGTTTTTTTTACAATTTTCTGAGGTTTTTCAAGAACTTCCAGCAAATTGCAAGCAAGTTTAGCATTTGTGGTCTCTGTGACTCACTCGATTTTTAGGTACTTTTGGAATTTATTTGGAAAGAATTAGTAATTCAGAAAATTACCTCGAATTTCTAAAGAATTTTCAAGATTTCTTAACATATCCGGAGAGTTTCCAAGATTGTTCACAGAATTTGTGGGTTTTCAAAGGTCGGCATCGTGGTGAGACATAGGACAGTCTGCAAAATACAAAACGCATTGCACATTTTTTGATAATTTCATTAATAATGACAAAACGTCTAGGAAGTAGGTCTTCAATATTTTCTAGAAAATTTTCAAGTTCTCATTGTTATACCATCTGAATAAATAAATGGACTGAAAAACATATAGAATTTCTAGGATATTTTCAATTCCTTTAAGTGATTTCTCAGCAATACCATACAAATCCAATGAACTTCCAAGAAAACTACGGATGTTTGTCGATTTCTAGAATTTATTTTCTATGAGATTTCTAAGATATTGTCAAAGCACTTCAAGGAGAATTCCAAGGAGTCTTTTTAAACATATCCAAATGATTTGTCGGAAATTTTTGAAGATTTGTAAAATTTCCTGTAATTTTTTTATTATTCATTCAATATTTTTCCAAAAAGCCATACCATCGTTAGTTTTTGACCTTCCTTTCTAAGTTCTTCGTAATACAATCCGTATATTTTTGTATTATTTAAGCCATCTCCGATACTTCTTAGTAAACCTTTCTCGAGAATAATGACTTTCATACATAGCATACCTATTAATTTGCTTCATGATCCTTTCAATAACTTCATTAGAAATTTTATTGATGGGTACCTCTCTTTCTATTAATCGGGTGCCGACACATTAACGTAGACTTCGATAAACTATTAGAATTGATTGAAAGAAATGTTTGGAATGGAGGAATTTTTGTAAGAATGGAATAAATGTACTCCTAATTGTATTTAAAAAATTTATTGTAGAAGTAAGATAATCGACACAGTTAATTTTTCTTTGTTCGAGATTGCGTGAAAGAGTTACGTAGGCATTAGCGTCGTGTCAGAGGTCAAAGCAAATCGACTAGAAAGCGAAACAGTTCGGTGAAATACACCTACAATTACAAAAACGATACTGTAACAGATATGAACACTGAAGACAACAAGAAAACTTTCTAAATACTACATCATCATAATTGACATTATTTATGGGAAAGGAAAAAATATATATTTTTAATAATAAAATTAATATAATTTTATGGTAATTAAAAAGACTAATTCATCTTTTTTTATGTCGAAATGTGAAAACATTAGACGGATCTGGCATTTGCATCCTGTTTTGCCGCTTCTCTCCTGAGCGATCGCAATCGCGGTTAGGGTTATTATGCGGGGACCTTGTCGCGGCGATGTAAAATCAAGTGTAACCTTAGGCCGCAACCTTACATCCTCGCGTTTCGGTTCTCATGGAAAACAATTGCTGCCGGTTGGAAACAATCGTCGGGCCGTAAGTGTCGGCCGTTTATATAACGCGGTGATTCACTAGCGAAACACAAAAGAAGTGCGGGCGAAATTAGTACCCCTCTGACGGCAGGATGGTAAAAGAAGAAAAGAGCAAAACAGCGGCTAAATTAATTAATAATAAAATTCCGACTTCGCTTAATTGTGCCTTAGCGGCCGTGAAAACGGATTGTCGACGATGAAATCGTCCATCCGGAAGTCGGTGATGACGTCAATAGCGTTTGTTGCCATCATCAAATGAGATTCTATTTAAATTCTAATTGATTCACATTAAGTAGTATTGTTAGAAATAAAAAATAACTTAAGAGTTGGATTTTTTTTGTAAACAACTTAAAAGATCAAAAATGGTGTAAAATATCTAAAGGCGAATAAAGCACAAGTAGTAATTAAAATAAATGTGGTTCTAAAGCCGTCCACATTCCTATGGCGCTTTGACGCAACATCTATTGCCATGTCGGCAGGTGAATTGAATTAAATTATCCCTAAAAGCACAATTAATTACGGCGATTTTTTCAGCGTCCGCATCATTACGGCATATGTTACGTCTTACTTTATCCTTCATGCGCCAGTTTACGACCACAAACCAGTATAATACGGTAGGTGCGAGCCAGTGAGGTTCGGCATAAACGCGATACGATGATGGCGAAATCAGAGCCGACGACTACAAATCGTCACGTTCTTCGGGTCGTTGCTGAAGTTGTTCGCGTTAATTTAAATCGGACGTGACGGCCTAACGGCTTCTAATAGTTTTATTACTGAAATCCGTTTTGTCTCCGCGCCTTCTTATCCGTTTGTATCTTGGCGCGTTTAATAGGCATATGCCGCCCATGGCCGCTATCTTAATATCTAATCGCGGCCTCTAGCGGCGATATACTTGTCTTCACTGCTCTTATCCGCTCAACATGGAAATTTAAAGGCCGTTTTGAAGGTAGCTTCTTATGATCCCGTAATGGCCTGCGCTAATGTAATTTATGCTCAGTCGTGATACGTTACTTTCCATGTTTTTAGTTACTTTAGACAGCAAGTTCGATAAACTGAATTGAAAGTATCTTGTATGGTAATTATTATCGTCAGAATTGAATAAATTAGTGTATTTTGAGTGTTGTTACTTCGTAATCAAGACTTGTATCAAATTTATGAAACTTCAAATTCTTGGCAAGATCATTCAACATGCACTAATTATTAATCTTTTCCATTACTTTCTTAAAGACAGAACTTTAAATTCTGTATTCACACTCTTGTACTTATTGATTCTGCATAATCTGCGACAATAACATTAATTAAGCACTTTCCAGATAACAATCGATTTCTACGAAATTTTTTCATAATGGTTTCACATTGAGCACTTGTAGCTGCAGGTACAGGTATCGAGTTGTTGTTGTTAGCATACAACCTATCCAGTATTAACATACTGGGTAGATACCGTACGCTGGTGCGAGTTTCAAAATTACAGAAGAGTTGGAGTGGAAGCTTTAGGTTGCATATTTCTTAGCATGGTTTCAATATTTACATCTGTTTTTTATAACATATGAAACGAACTGTATCGCGAGATAAAATTTGATTGTGCTCTGGGTCTCTTTTAAAATCAATGTCTTACAAAATGTTCGATAAAGAGTAATATAATAATTTAAGAAATGAATATCAAATCTTATTCAATAGGTCTTACAAATCGAAACATTATAAATCAACACAAAAAATCCTAAAAAACAAACACATTATTTTGTAGGGTTCTTCTGAAGACAGCAATGTGCCGAAACCGGTAAAGATAAAACAAATATATAATCACCACAGTATAAGTCTTTTAATTCTTAAATACTTTCATCCAAGTCGGTGATATAGATAACACTACAAACAATAAGAAAAAACTTGGGTACGCTGAAATATGTAAAAAGTATTGTCACCCATACAAAAAGGTCAATCACAATAATGATGTGCGGATCTGCTGATGGGATTCTACTGCTACTTATACTTATGTACAACGTTATAACACATTCAAAAAAGGAAGATTTCATGTTGAGTCTTGTTGGGAAAGACTATGTTACTTTATAAAATAGACTAGGTAGTAACCAACACTAATAAAGGGATACTAGAGGATGGACTACGCCCGATAAAATGAAATTTAATTAATGGATTTCTGGATTCAAATCAAGATAATAATGACCTTCTTACTGAATGTTTGTGTATGAAGGGTTATGGTGGAAGAAATGAAGTGCTGAGACGTAAAAAGTCAAGATTAAATTTGGTTCTGGGAAGCACTCGAATATATAAATCGAGTTCCTCAGAAGTTGAAGATGATTCCGATGATGCCAAGAGGATGTACACTAGGCACTAATCCAGAATTGTCGTTATTATAATTGGTAATAGGAAAAAACTTCCTCATTTAGATCCTTTTACAAGATAATGGTAAAATATTCAAGACGTGACTTTACAGTTGTTGTCTTTAAGATATTCTGAGAAAGAAAAATATATAAGTAAGTTCAAAAGTAGGTATAAAGAAGGATTTGATTAATTGTATTTTTTTAAAAATTCACTAAAACATCACTTCTTTTTTGACAGTAATTGTAACTTAATACTTGATCACATCTATTTCAAGTATTAGCGTACTTACATATATCGTACTTCGATGCGAAAATTTATCAAGTAAAATATCTCGAAAATTATTCGGTTTAGTTTTGGTCGGGGGTAGTCTGAGATTTCTAATATCATATCTTTAACAGAATAGAAACTTTAAAACTTTTCTTATGAATTACACGTGAGGTTAGATGCAAGTGAAGAGAGTATGCTGAGAGGTGAATTGTTCAAAGTCTGTCTTTTGCTTCTCTCTTCCATTTCCTGCATCCCAGCATTTTCTGTATACACTGAGAGAAATAGATTGTACGTATCATAAATCGTATTATAGAAAAAATATTATACATGCAGCATTTCATTGTATTATATTCATTATATTTATATGCTTCAGTACAATCTCGTCTCGCTGTCACTAACATATTAAATATTATATTACCTTATAGTATACTTTTAGTGCATAGTACAATCCATTTCTCTCAGTCTATCAATATCAACCATCTTCTCCCATCTTTTCCGCGGTGTTCCTTTCAGTTCACTCCTTACATTTTTCTGTTTATTAGTATTCTAGGAAGCCTTGAAATCCTTGAAATATCAGTCGCACATTGTAGAGGATTCTGATATAATTGGATCGCTCTGGTTTTTTGAAGTGGTAATAGTTCAAGAGTTTTCTCTCAAATACATCAGTATCGTTTGATAATATTTGTGTTAAAATCCCTGTTTCATAGGCATAGGTGATGATGTGTCTTATTATGGTTTTCTGTACTCTAATTTTAACGTTGCTGTGTATTGTTCTTGACTTTAATATATTTGCAAGTGCAAAATATGCTTTGTTAACTAACATATTTCTCCTTCTTCTCCGCCAAGACTTATTTGTTTTACTCTCAAGCAATTATACACTTTTACAGACTCGAAAACCAGATAGTTAAGCAAAGGTTGGGTTGAGTTCAAGATTTTTAAATGCTTTTAGTGGAATATAGGGCTCGTGAGATTTATGACACGGATATTCAACCCGAAAACTAATTGAATTAACTGGTATTTGTACAGCCGATTATACAGATGAATAAATGTACTAAGAATAGATGAATATCCATAAATACTTTAATGGAAATAGTATATTAATTGAAATCGCCACGTGAGGAATTATGGAATAATTCCAATTTATTATTAGAATAGTAATTATGTTAGTACTATATAAATCCGAACAGGATTTAAATGCTTAAGCAACTTTAATTCATTTAAGTAGTGCTTTGAAAGCTTTGAGCTGGTTCCTCTGAAATGTTAGAATTCCAATCAATTTTTAGTTGTCATTATTGTTACAATTAATGTAAAATAATTGTACTTCCAACTCAGAAATATTCTTCATAAGTCTTCTGTCAACACTGAAGTTTCCTTCCTCATCCATTATTTACAATTGCTTCAATTATGTATCAATTGAAATATCATCGACATTGAAATATACACCAACTATTATCCATAACCAGTTTTCTTACCTAATTATACCTTGGGAAGAGTGCAATTGCATTTTAAATTCTATCTCGTATTTTGATTAAACGCGTTTTAAATAACATTTGCTTGAAAAATGTCCATCTTTAAACATGTCGTTCTTTCATATTTACATGTTTCAAAGTTAGTCTTGCATATAAAAATTGTTTGCATTTGAACAGTGTATGTTCACAAACCACTTTTATTTTCTAATGTAGCACAAAAAACACTCTTTGTATGTTATATTTTGATTTTCAGAATTTTACAAAGATTTCCTACATATTATATGTTGTTATAATCATTGCTAGTAATTTCTAATTGAAATAGAATGGCTTGTATCACCCAAAATGATTAATGGCACTTTATGCACTAAATTTATTTATTTGGTGTACCTTAAATTACAAACATATTGTTGATATTCTTTGAACTTTTCGATGATATTGATTTAATGCTGTATAATATTGAATGATAAAAACTTTGTGAACTATTACCTAAACTTTTCTGTGTGTCAATTGGTCATTGTTGTGAAATGTAGATGATAAAGTGTTCTGAAAAAACAACCCTATAGGTGAGTCGGGAGGAACGGACCAAACTTTAGAAGTGTATTGTACACTAAAAAATAATGTAAAAAAACTCATATGTCCTTATCCGATTTTCTTTTATTTTATTTTTTTTTTATTTTATTGTTTGTTTTATTGCATAACTCTTACTGCATAACTACAAGTAAACAAAATCTTATACATTGACATTAAATATTGATCATCAGCGTTATTTTAATAATTATTCGAAAATATCGCCATTAACTTCTAAACATTTCCGGCTTTGTTTACTAAAAGCTCTTTTTGACAATGTAAAAAAAAATTAAGATCAGATAACAACATATGAGTTTTTTTACATTATTTTCAAACGTACACTACACTCCTAAATTTTGGTCCGTTCCTCCCGACTCAACCTGTATAATCTCCACTGAATTTTGAACAAATTAAATCAACAAATTAATGTTTTTATAAGGATTATGTAAACCTGAATGAAATTTGCCTTACAAAGGTTACATGCTTTTGAAATAACTCTATAAAACGCGTCTTGGAAGTCTTTTCTTAATTCATTCGCCTCCTATAGATATTGTATTTCTTCATAATTATCTAAAAGCATATCAGCTTTTATATGATTCTATAGAATCCTTTACTTCAACCTCGCTCAACATCAAGAATGAGAGGATCCTGATTTACACATTCATTCATAACTCGTTTAAAATGAAATCAGAAAGTTGTTTGATGACTTTGGTATAGCTGGTTCCTACACAAAACTTATTGAAAATACTCGAGATATTGTATGTTTTCTAAAAAATAAATATATTTACCAATGAAACAAAGTACTCTACCTACAATTACATGAGTGAATCATAAAATTTCTCAGAGATAGTTTTTGCTTTCGTTTTTTTTTTGTTGTTATTCCACCTCCGCGGAGTTCATTTCGTTTTTACGGCGCACCTACATAATAACGTCGGTGAGAAACAGGCTCCCAAATTGTTCGCCCCTTTCAACTTCTGCGGTAAACATGGGAACACCGAAGTGGAATGATGGTCATGATGTGGCGCGTAATTGCCCGTCTCGCCGTCGTATATCATCAGATATCGTTTAATTATAATAAGTTGTGTGTGAGTGTGGCTGGGGAGTCTCCTATGGCTTTGGAAGCGGGACGTCTGGGAACGCGGACGCTTTCGTTATCCGTCGTATCTTGGCGCGGTTTTAGCGAGCTTCCCTATGAAGAAACGAAAGAAACGAAGAAGAAGGAAAAGGAAAAGAAGAAGAGAGGAAAAAGAGGGGTCTCCGGTTGTTGTCGGCGTTTTTCTGTTTAGTAAGGCAGTGTAATACGAAGTGTCCCACGATTGTAACAATGGACGCGCTCTTCTCATCATTACGCCCGATCTGCATGAACATCCGCTCTTTCCTTCACTCTCGATTTTCAATGTCACACGACGACATCGAGACCGAAGGGGCAACTCACTGTGGAGGACCACAGTATTAATGGACAGTTGATGACCGACGAGACACCATCACAACGATTTCTGTAATTGCATCCGCGGAGGACGGTCCCATTCCTTACCGGGAATATCTTCTTATCCGGACACGATTTGTAACAGACACAGTGAATCGACGACGGGTTGACGTCGTCCGAGGGGGATCCGCGGGGGGCGAAAGCGGCCACAAAAACGTTAAAACCGTAACGTATTGTCGGCGAGAAATTCAATTGGTGACGATTCACATCCTTTTTCACCGACCGTTGTCGGAGTAGCATTTGAATATTTGTTGTTGTCGGCGACGGATGCAC
This sequence comes from Onthophagus taurus, assembly GCF_036711975.1. NCBI lineage: Eukaryota > Metazoa > Arthropoda > Insecta > Coleoptera > Scarabaeidae > Onthophagus > Onthophagus taurus. The sequence goes on from NC_091966.1 coordinate 28,732,133, forward strand.
GTTTTCGAATGTAATTTTCAACCATAGAAAACTGGATCATTCACCTATATGTACCGACTGCAAACGAAACATCTCATCCTCTTCTATGGAATCTCGATTAAAAAGAATTTAGATTTTCATTTCAATATTAGACTTTATTCACTTCGTTGTATTAATTTCCTGTCTATAGTACAAGTATAAAACGTAATGTAGAAAAAAAAAGAGTGGCAGTGATAATGCCATATTAAAATAGAAATAAATCGATTTAATTAGCAACTAAACGAAAACACCACTGTTAAAGCAATCGTGACTAAACAAGGTTCCATAATAATAGTATATTGTTTTATATGGAAGAGAAGCAGTGTTTTTTATGGCGTGGTCTGTCGTTTAGCGACGAACGCAGTGAGTCGCTAATGACAGATGAGCCGTTAAAATTGTGGCGTGTCCGACAGTTTGCCGGACGAACGAAGTGAGTCCGGCAATGACGGACCAGCCACAAACGAAACTGCTTCTCTTCCGAATAAAACATAGTATTTTTTCTTCAAACGTCATTTCCAATACGGCGCTAAAGTGACATGTGCTTCAGCGCTATGGCGCTAAAGTGAAATTTACTTTAGCGCCATAACGCTGAAGTACTTTTTTGCTATGTTGATCTTAGCAACCGTCGTTATGCAACAATGACTTACTTCTACCGCGAGTAAACACGACAACAAAGTTGTCATTTAATGACGTTTGAAGAAAAATATAATTATCGCTATCAAATACAGGAAGTTATTGACAACTAATAAAAAAAACCATCCCATCTATATCATAGTAATTTTCAGCGCACTACATCATCAACAACTTTAACTGCGCCTATGAGTTGATTTTTGCGTAGGGGGGAAGAGGTAAATTGGGTCAAGAGTGGTTGTTCGACCAGAAACTAATGGCATTATTCCCATCGGATGACGTCTACTTAGCAATGATCTGCGACGGAACATGACGGAATCGATCCCATTAGCGATGATCGGAAGTGGTCGATTATGGAAAGACCACCGTATATACAAAGTTGCACCGGATCGGCCCCCCTAAAGACCATCAAAGATGGAATGGAATCGATGTTGAGAGTCGATGTTTCTGAAGAAGAAAGAGTGCGGTTCGTAACGGGCACGAACGGAGGTGTGGACAGTAAGCTAATAATTAAACGAGGGACTACGAACGGAGTTGGGGCTCTCTCGTAACTGTACACTAGAACGGAATAATGAGGATATCCTACGCGAATAAATCGATCTGCCGAGACTAATGCATTTTACACGTGCAAGCTTATTATTCCGTGAAGATAAACTCTAATGGGAAACTATCGAAAAACTAACGAAATTAATCTATCTAAAATAGCTACTTCAACTTAATCGAAAAAAAATTTTTTTTAATCTTTGATTTTAATCAATTTTACAATATCCAATTATAGTATGTGCAGATGTTCTACGTAAATTTAAATAATTACAATCGTTATTCATACATTAATTTAAGTTGACTACAACAAATGAGCATCCTGCTTCTCTTCGTATTAATACGAAAATTCCACTACACTACTTAGATCTTGTTAAATCAACGTTAAGACGAAAAGTAAATGGTTGCTTGTAGTAATCAAAAATTAATACTAATGAATCATTAAACATGTTATGGGTGTAGTTAACGTTTAGGGTCACTCATCTAGTCATTTCATAATAATTCTCTTATATTTACTGTTTTATATTTATTTTATTATTACGCCTTTGGATTGTGCGCATACGATTTATTATCCGCTTATTTAAATGAGTGTTTTTAAGATTATTATATTTCATTATGGATTATTACCTCTAATATGTCAATGGCTTCAGGCTAAATTGTTCGCGTGTAGTTTATAACGTTTGGTATAGAGTGTATCGGAAGCTAATTTACGTCTAGAACCATTAAACGTACGGTATTATTTAAATAGAGAAATAATTTTGGTTTGAGAATTACTTAATTTACATAATTTGGTGGTTTTTTAAATATTAAAATAAACATTAATTTACGGCATTAGCGGTGTTTGTCATGGATCTTTCGTAATCCCTATTGTTGATAGTACGACGTCGAGTCATCAACCATGACCAATTCTTTTATTCACGTTTAATTTGCGAGGTTTCAAAATTGGTGATTAGTAAAAGTTTCATACAGAAAGTGTTTGAGGATAGTTGTAAATTTATCATCATGTTGTATGCTTTTACAATAACAAAAAAAGAAAAATTACACAAGTATCTTTTCCCCACCATTATAAAATTAAGTGTACATCCTTGATTACATAAACTGGTAACACAGACATAGTTATACGCATCTTTTTTTTTTCTAGAACACTGGTATTAATTCAAAGAGATTTTCACACGTCCAAGTGGTAAACAATGGCGTCTCGTTCAAGGTCGTTCCCGAAGTTTGTTGTCGGTGGATAACACACAACATCTATCCCACGGTACATTGTCTGACTTGTCAGAGCTTTAACCTTGACACCACTGCATTTTAAAAACAAGACTTTGGATACAACTTTGATTAATAAGATTTTATTCCAAGAAAATACTAAAAGCAATTTAAGAATTTCTTGTACCTAAATGCGTTAAATATTTTGTTAGATATGATAGTTGTTTTCAAAACTTAATAACATTGTAGACACATTTAAAATATCTTTATCAGTGTAATAAAGTGTTTTATAACTTCCTGGATTTTATTGCGGTGAATTTTCTATATAGTAGCATTCCTTCTTTAATTCCCTTCATAGTTATAAAGTGGGAATGTGCAGATTGTGAAATTATCTATTCTTGTAATAAACGTCTTATACACCTTCTTATTAATTTTCATATAAAACACAATGTGATGAGATTTTAAATTTTATTTAATAAATTTAATAGTATCAATAATAAAATTTATAAATTTAATGTTTGTTAATAAATCTTATCTACAAAACAAGAGTTTATTTTTAAGAGGTTTTTCGGTTTTTATGCTCGCAATAAAACCAATTTATGTTGTTATTTAAACATCTTCTTAAAAATGATCTTAAAACATTTACAGTAATGCTTTATGAAATGTTCATCTGCTTAAAAAACTCATTTATGTGAAACACCGTCCGCCAGAAGTTTAGAGTATCTAAACGTGCTTTGTTTCATATTCATACTTCCCGCTTATATGCTGGTATTTGGAGCATAGCTAAACGATCAAGAAATTTTAAATATTTCACTTGTAATAAGAACATTGCGTAAGACACGTTTACTGAAAGCAGCTACAAAAAAAATTTTATCAATTTACATCAACTGAGTTAAAGGAATAAGAGATTCAGCCAGTAGATATTGGAAAACCAAGAAGTTTTTCATCCTTACTTTTTGTTCCTTATTTATTGGGTGGGGTTCCTTATTGGGGAGCCTACAAATTTTTTTGGAGATCTTTTTTGGAGAAAATTTGTCGACAAATTTTTCGTATGTTATGACTTTAAAATTTATCATTTTGATACATTTTTTTCCTCAATAGTACTGATATGAATTTAATTTTATACTTGTAGGGATAGCAAGAACTTAATTAATTAAACAAAATTAATGAAACCAATACATTCAAGTGAATATATTTACATTTATGACCCTTTCAAACCAATATAAAGCAACCGCCTGGCATTGATCATAGATTATAATAATATAAACAGTGAGCTTTGTTATATTATTGCGTTTAAACTAAATTATCTCAGTATCTAATGAAAGATTTAAGAGCCATAAGCATATTATTTGGACGAAACATGGTTAAATGAAAGTCATGTTGGATAAAAACCTGGTTATGTTGGTGGAACTGCAATTGAAATTAAGTACACAAATTTATTATAAGATTTATTACCATTGCGAATGTAAAAGATAGTTCATACCGCAGCCAAACATTAAAGAAAATATCAACCAGATATTTATACATGTAAGTGATGAGTTAGCAAAGGAGTCCATTTGGGAACACATTGTTGTTTAAGTCCGATTGATTTAAAATTTTGTGCACTATAAAACAAAGCAGTAGAAAACAATAAAGCATTTAAATTAATTTACAAATGGTTAAAACAAAAAGAATTTGAAATCAGGAATTAAAAAAGTGGTCAAATAAGAGGGATTCATAAATATAATTGTGGAACTAATAATAATAAATACACATGAAAAATTATACAGCGGTAATTCAATCATCTAAAGTAAGAAATTATAATTATTAAGAATGGTACTAAGTATATAGAAGCGATTAAAAACTTCACTAATGCAGCTGTAAGTGTAATGAGACAAGAGAATGATTTTTGTCTGTGTACAAAGAACAAGAAACATTATTGATCATTGAAGACTGTTTAAATTTTTGCCACCAAGTAGCCCATCTAACTCAGCTACTTGACCTGGCATAATTTTACCAGTTGAAACTTTTGTTAACGAGAAATTTTATGACATAAATCGACAAGAGAAGACCACATTACAGCCTCCACTCTTAAAAATAGATTAATTCCGCTCTTAAACCAGTTGTGGCAAAGAGTCATACTTAAATCAGAAGATAATCTAAACGCTGATTTTATAAAAACACTGATTTACCTGACTAATTTTGCCAGCAGCTTATCCAAATTTTGTAAGTAAATCTTCGATGCTGTGTCAGTAGTTTCATAGAGGAACGTGGTTTTAAGACAACACTGAATGTATCTGTTGGCAAAAACATTTCTATAGAAGAATAGAAAACGAAATACAGAATGAAGTATCAACTTCTGGTACAAGAGACCTAAGAGTAATAGCGAAATACACTCATAAATTCAGAAAATGAGACAAATAGGTATGGAAGTAATTGACCACTCTGTTGCTGAAGGACTATTCTTAAATCAAGAGATTGACGAAGAATTACACAAATTTTAAACAAGTGATTTTGTAGTGATTTAATATTAAAACAACTAACGGCCTGAGTAGGTACAAACATTGGATAAAGTAAGAGAGATATGTCAAATATACACAATTTTTACGATATAATTTTTTATAATTTTCACGTGTAAAATAGAGGAACTAAAATGACTCACTACAAAAAGGACCCTGTATCGATGAAAGCTATAGGAAAAATCGAATAAAACAAATTTACTTTGTGTCAACTGTACCTAATAGTTTTCGTTCAGTGATATTAAGAAATGCGGACATCAAGTTGCGGCAAATATGAGCGCAATGTAAAATTACAACTGCAGCAAGCCTCGACAAGTTTAGAAGTGAAATTCGTGTAATTTATTGTGAAAATTGTATAGTTCGAGTCATAGCAAGTTTTAGTACGTGCAGCGCAGATCTTTTCAATGCAAAATCAAGCAGCATCGTTGATGATTTACCAGTAGACTATGATTTTCACCTACTCTGCCAGATATTCAGCAGTCCACGATGTTTTGTAAGTACACAACTAATAAAAAGATTAATTTGAAATGGGAAAGTTCTAAATGTGAAGAGGTCCAAACACATTTGGAACATTCTACAAGATATTTCTAAATTCTTTGATTAACCTTTCCTAGAGTGCATTACCGACTAATCAAGTATTTGCTGCTCAAATTAATATTGACGAAAAACTTGCAATAGATATCAACGAAATTTAACAATTTTTAGGGATACGTTTTATTTATCACTGATATCTGTAATTCACTACCTCCAACCGTTCACTGTTAAATACTATGCGGTTAAGTCTGAAATACGTCTAATAATCAATATGCAACTCATCCTAATAATGCAATATTTGTTTGTAAACAAACTAGTACTTCCCTATGAAAACAGAAGTATGCTAAGGTACGTAAAATCCAAGAAATTGGGTTAAAAATTATTCTGTTTTGCACGTTCGAGCCATACTACATATGTGTTTGAAATACGAGTAGGTATATTGTGGGCCAAATTATCAGATATCTTACCAGATATTACAGCCAATGGACACATACAAAAAAACAACTTTTTGCTATTCTATGACAGCTAATTTTACCGATTTATAGCCCAGAATTAGAAACAGAGCTAACTCAAAACAGCATTCACAATTGGGGTACTCTTTTACAAACCGACCCAACCCAACACATGTTAATTATGGTTGAACGCTTAATAACAAATTTATGTTGACAAGAAGATAAGATCATTGGGGTAGAAATGTATAGTACTGTACATTATTCATTGATATATCACATATATCATATGTAATATATATTCTATAAGCTGGATAGAATTGCGATTAGTCTGTAATTAGATATAAAGAAATTGTTACCTTGTTTAAATACCATTATCAGACGTTATTGTAAAATCTATCAATCATACGGATCGTATTTCTTTTATTGAGATTATTCTTTTTGATTGTAAGGCCTCTATCGCTCAAACTCTCTAAGCTGGTAAGCAAAGAACCAAGGTCAATTATCGAGAGTACGCTGCTCTCAAGTATTAAAAAATAAAAATTCTTCAGTATCAATGGGAAGTGTAAGTAAGTGTCAGAAGATCATTAAAGTGAAGGGCGGCAATTGTGATTGTTATTTGTGTTTTGAATTTGGTCAAGAAACACTTTTTTGATAAGTAAAGGACAATTATAATATTTTGGCTTAAATTCACAAATTTTGCTACACTACCCAAAAATTGTACATGATTAATTAAATAATTGTATTTAGATCATATGTTATTGTTGTTTATAAAATAATTTTGAGTAACCTGTTCTATATATACCAATGGTGTAGTGAAAAAGGTCGTTGGTTAAATGCGCGTGCAAAGCGAGGCCCAAACACGAGCTCATATATGTTAATGTGCACTTGTACACAGCTTTATGTAAATCGGGTACGATCTACTACACGCTTTCCCAATACCTCAAAGGTACCTTTTACAATAATTCCACGACCGGGCCGGCTGAGGAGGCAAATATTTAGGTTATGTTGTTGTATTCGTTGCGAAACCCTATAGCGCAGCTAGGCGCTTTGTTGTCTTTCGTATCAATTGCGACCCGTGCGATTTTTTTATAGTTTACCTAAGCATTGAGAGTTATTACCGGTATGGCCACAGGACACGAACGCCGCCGAGCCGCGACATTGAGGGTCGGTCACGAAGCCAACGCGTTCCTGAAAATATCCCGTTGCCTGAGAGTTTTTTTTGAGTTTTACGGACGTGTGCTACGCCATATGTACACGGCGGCGTCATTATATCACGTGCGCCCATACAAAACCAACAGCGTTCATGCTCAGGTTGCTTAAGACGTAAGTTGAATTAAATGTGGTTCAACATGAAATGTACATGCGGTTTAATAGTTTGTTAGAACCATTATAAGAACAAAGAAGTATAAATAAAATGTCTTGTTATAAAATTTCTTAAATAAAAATTGATTAATACAAAATTGTTACAATTCTTTATGAAATGATTATGTGTTTTTAAGAGAAATAATAAAAAGTTTAATGAGATTTGTGTATGTGTAACCGCAAACCCGTTAAATTAATGCATAATTTTAATCAAAATAAATTAATGTAATCTTTTAAATACTTTTTAATGCCAATAAATAACATTTTCAAGAATTTTTTAAATCCTACAAACAGTTATACCTAACTAATAAAGGTTGATTAATAACATATTAAAACATCACATCGCCCGGTTGATTAATATGAAATTCCTAACTAGATAAATTAGTTCCGTTTAATTTCAATAATGCATTAATGACAAATCTAATATAAACACGTACTTATTTACGATTGGCCGTGTAATATGCAATGAAATGTTGTAAGGAAGCGCACGATAAAATAAAGTAAAAGGACCGTTTCCGTCGTCAATAATTAAGTAATTTTATAAGTATGTAATAAAATGTGCAAATAAAAACCTTCAGAATCTTCTTTACTGTTGGTGTTATGGACTGCGTATTGATGGGTCATGTATTGTTGATTAGGAACAGCTTCTATAACAAAAATAATGTATAAAAATATATTTTTATAATACCTATAATTCGAATGGGTTTAAGACCTCATAAAAATCCTTTGTACACTTAAGCAATGCCGAAACGAAATAATAAGGCGGAAGATGATTACTGATAATTAAGGTTTTACACGCAATACGATGGATGCAGAGCGGATATTCAATTACTAGAGGGAAAGTCATGTATAGAAGGTTGAGCGAAGAAGGTACCGTCAATTAGCTGTATTCAATTGGTATGCATTTCTTGCATACCTAATAATTGGATAATATACTTAGATTGTATAGTTAGGGTCAATATATTTTTATGAACTTTAAAGGTACAAGTTTAAATTTATTCTTAAATCATTACCTCAAATTTCATTATCTAATTTATGTATGGATTTTATTATTTTTGCAGCATTGAGGAGAATACCAAATTCAACAATCTGAAGATGCATGGCTAAACCCAAAACATTCTAGTTCTAGTTTTAATTGTTATTCAGTGTTAGATTGTTGTATATTTTTCTTGAACTCTATTAAAATCTTTATTTTATATCATGAACCTTAAGTCTGAAACTAACAACATTACAAAACACGAATAGAATAAATTAAACATTTGCTTATTTCGTGACGTCACGAACAGGCCTTCGAGCTGTGCATCTGTTCCATGGATGTACACTTTCAGCGGTATTCTGAAAAATCAAAAAATCGCTGTATTTTGGAATCGGTTGAGGTACAAACGAAATCGAAAGTGGTACAAACGATTCTCTACCGAATGGTATTAATAAAATTAGAATATAAAAAATGGGGTCCGGCAATTTTTCGAAATTTTTTTATCTCTTTAGATCCTGATGTACAAAGAAAATTAAAGGTGGTACAAACGAGCACAAACGATTCTCTATCGAATGGTACTAATAAAACCAAAATATCGTAAATTCGGGTTCCAGGTTCACAGAGCTGTTATATCGAGGTTTTACTGTATTTAAAAAATTTACCGAAAACACTTTGAAGTGTACAAATTAATGACCTTTCATTATTCATCAGTGGAGTAATTAACGTTCAACAACAAACTAAAAAAAAAGATCCATTCTCTGAGTTACTTTCGAAAAGCAACGGTGTTTTCCATTCATAAGGAATTCCATACCCTTCATAAGGAAAACTAAAACCAACTTAAAACCTTTTTGAATCGTCATTAGTATCGTTGTACTTTTACGTTTGGATGACTTAACTCTTAAGTCGCCATGGGGCACTATATAGCCGTCCGCGATTTACTGCGAACGTGGCGTCGATGTAGGTATTCGTTGAATGCCCGAAGATTGAGACGTCAGCGGCGGCGAAGAAGAAGAAGAATAAGTGGTTTTTTGCGGCGCGGTCCGAAGCACCGTGTTAGATTTATCACGACCGATCGGCCAAATTGCCGGTGTCCGGGGGGCTAATTTCATTTATAAATCATTAGCGACGTGCGGCGAACCGGTCATTATCGTAAAATTTCAATGTTTTCGACGTTCGAACCGCGAAGGAAGAATCTTTAAGGGGTCTTCAACTCCCTCACAGAAGATCGGTCCGGACGTTATAAATCTTTCTTCGCCCCGTTTGCAATCACTTCACGATCAACCTGCAATTCGTTATTACCAGGGCGTTTTGTTTGTTTTCGTAAACAGGGTGGGTTCTACTTACAATACAAAGAAAACAACTTTTTTCTTTTCTTTTTAGGGTAATCTTGATCAATTTACTTGTCCACATCAAAACATTTTATGAGATTTCTACCAAGAAATGTAGACTTATTTTACTGAGCGAGTGTTTTTAGCTTTTAACAATAAAATGTGTAAATACCTGAATTACTGGGATATCTGTGTATTGTCGTGTACGAACGATAATTATGGGTACGATACTCAGCAATTAGGTGAAGTAATAACTGAAATTTTTAAAGGCAAACACGTTTTTACCAAACCTTCATGCGTCGAAGATTGAACCACTCCTTTCGTAGATCGTGGTGAGACACTGCAATTAATGGATAATACGACTACGAAGAGACCGGGATTGCAATACGAAAATGGACATCGTACGCCAATCCTCTGTCATTTCCAATTCGTTATTTGGGTCCTCACGTTGCAATTTTAAGATTGTAGAAGAAAACCGTTACTTGATGCGTGTTTCGTCCGTTTTTAAGTACATCCAACTTTTTATTTAAATCATTACGTCGTGGTTAACGTTTAGAAATTATAAGCTATTCGTATTAATGAAATCTAATTATACGGGGTGATTTTAAAATTGCTAATGCGAAGTGATGTACGGTCATCGTTTCGGTTATAAAGGTAGATACAAGAGATGTTGTTGTTCGTGATCATTTTGGGCTCGTTATTAGAAATGTATGCAGCATAGCGAGCAGTGCGGGCGCGCTGGTTAACTAGATAATCACATAGATATCGGCACGAAAATCTACGATGGCCTGCTGGATAGAATCGAGGCGCATGTAAACCGGCAAAAATCGACATTGCAACGAGATCGGCCGTTGATTGAAGGTAGATCATACATGAGCGATAGTGCACGAACTGCCAACGGCTAGTTACATATCGGCGATTTTACACCCAACACCCGAAGCAAGACCTATTCAGTGTTGCCAATTTTATATAACATTACATATTTAATTTTGTCTATTAAAATTCTTTTTACAAAATCTTTATGTAAGCATTTCTAACAATCAAAATATATTTTAATATATCGACGCCGCCAAACCAAAGCGGCATAAACGAGATTTACTTGATTTTTTAGGAAACAAAAAAAACTTTCAAATAGGCATTTACGTAAACTTTAAACCAATATTGTAGTGATTGAAGGTTGTTTGCGGTTGTCGCTTTAACTGTTGAAGGCAGATTTTAAAATCGTGTTCAACAGTGTTGCTAAGCAAAAAGTGACCATTTTGGCGTTTATGCTGTTTCGGCTTGGCAGCGTTGATACTACATATAAAGGAATATCTTTATAAATTGAGTTTATGAGAAAATGATTGCACAAGTATTAATTTCTTAACTAGATTACCAATATAGAATATAGACTAGCCAGATAGAAGGTAAAAAACTTTCCAGTCTTTAGGGTGTAAATATATTATGCGACACAAAGAAGGAGATATACATCAGTATAACGAAGAAGATAGTGAAAATGAAAAACTGCGCGAGAACAATCAGCTAACTAACATTAATGCTTATAATGATGTGCAAATGGCATTCACAGATTTCAAAAACACGCAATAATCGCTTGGCGCTAATTTTACAATATGGCAATAGACAAATTTCATTCGATATATGACTGTTTTGACTCCCAAAAAAGAGCAAAATAAGACGTTATGCAGGCTAGCATTCTGGGGGCTTCTGGAAGAAGTATACAAGAGATAAGGTATTGTCTTGTAAGATATATCAAAAAACATGTACCAGGTGCAGTAAAAGAAGGGTGACTTTGGTGTGACTCATAAAATCTATTCCTTGACTACTCGGTACTCTAAGGACCGGTTTTTATTCAATATAAGTAATATTGTTCTCACAAGTTAAACGTAAATAACAAATTTAATAAGTCCTCATAAGAAGGCAGCTATTTGCTGACTGAATATCATTGTGGTTGCAAAGGAACTAAAAGAAGCTAAACCATGCTAATGCACTCTAATAGATGCAGTGCTTCTGCAATGTATACAACCCTTTCCTTGCAAGAATTCATGATGATTAACAAATTAATTATATAAAAATGGCACTGATTGCATAAGGTTCTGAGGATTTATGATAGTCACAAGATAATATGATATTGAGGGACATGATAAATTCGTGTTAAATAATCTTCTGAACCAGGGTGATGAACCAGAAAGAAAAAGAAGTTTTAGCCGAAAAAGCAAAAAGAAACATACCGTTGTCATAAATACAACGTGGAAAAGTCCCTTTTTTAGTTCTGTTTCAACTTACACGTTTTCTGAAAGTCACATAGAACACAAATTTTTGAGTTGTGAAACAGCCATAGATGTTTTATAACCGCTTTATTAGAAAATCTGGTTCGGGGCCCGGGACATATTTAATGTGTGAACAAAATATTAATTTTTTAGCGCATATGTGCAAAGGTTTTGAACATTTTTAAATATTTTTGATCCCTGTCAAGATATTTGTGGAAATGTGCCTCGGTTATAATGACCGAACGACGTTATGTGAAAAATTATATGTTTTACGCCATTACGATCAATTCTCTGTTTCGTGACTCTGTTGTCACGAAACATGTAACATCAAAATTGGGACACTAAACGACCACTCACAGATACTGGTTTTCTAAGTACTTTTGCTTTTATTTAGGTACTATTTATTTGTTGTTGAATTTTGAAATTTAAACTTCGTAGGTTTGAATATCTTAACACATTCGAATATTTGTGATCATTGTATTTTTCCTATGGTACATCTGGCATTACCGCAATGGGTGTAAGTTTGGACTATACATTAAAAAGCTTAAGTTCAACCTATTGCTGTAACAGGTAAGTAATGTTATTTGGCACATGTGGGTCGAGGTTGTCCATATACTTTGATGATTGGTGTTTTCACATGGTTTCACTATTAATGGATTTTACTGATACAGATTTCTTAAGATCATTGATCAAGGTAACATTGAAGTATCTGACAATGGTTTGCATACCTAAAGTTGTTAATCCTGATTATTTAGCTATGTTCAGACCTATTAGTATCTTACTACTGATTTCGAAGAGTTTCGAAGGGGCTTTTCATGGGCTTTTAGTTGCACTACAGCTCTTCTGTAGATGATATTTTTTGCGCAATGGACAACAAATTCTAAAATTGAATGAAAATTGAAGGAAAACAGTATGAGAGACAGCATGGTAAAGACAATAACAAAACATTACTGAAATATTATCGTACCTTTACCTAGCATAGCAGACTGTTGGTGTTGGTTTACAGCTACGGAGTGAGGAGCAACTCTTTTTCGTCAACAGATTGGTTACATGTGTGATATACTAGTGTTTTCAACCCAAACATGAAGTAATAATTATAAATATATCATATTTTGGATAAAACATCATGTGTTTTCCAAGGTACATGAGCCCGCAGATTATAATCGAATAATGTCTCATGTGCTTAAACATAGTACAATATTGTATGAAGTAAGTGCTGTACTCCATGTTACTGCATCTACACATATTCTCATGCGTGGAGTATACCTTGGAGAATTGAGATTCTTTGATTACTCTGATGAGCAATCATATAACGGCTTGGTGAGAGGAGTTTCCATGGACGTGAGTCTCTCCGATGGTAATAGGACATCACGACAAGTTCATAGAAGGGGTAGACCAAGCAGATAGATTGAGGGCTATCTTGAAGAAGTGAAGAAGTGTTTTGTGAATATCGACGTTCTTTAACTTGATATCAGAATTGATAATCCTCTAACACATGAAGAACATGAGCTACTAAACAACACTCTCTTGAACTTACTAATACAAATTCTCTGAAAAGAAAACGTAGCTACATGTATTCCACTATGACTGCCGGTAGAGTTTCAACTAAAGGGGCATAATGGGTTATTTTTGATACAGTTTAGTAATAGTCTTAATATTGTCTATCGCTTAATGAATGATTCTTCCCGCTTAGCTTCAGTTTCCTTTATATTACACCCCGTCACTATATTTGGGTTTCAGGATCCTTCGTAGCACTGTCATCAAAGGTTTGAACTCAAAACTACTTCATTTAAAAACTATTTGGCTTGATTCGCTTTTAAAGAATGTTTGTAAAGTTTTTATTTGACGCTTTTATTTATGTACACAGCTTTTTCTATATGTAACAATTAATTACAGAAGTAATTTGGAATTAACCAAGTGTTGATGTAACATTAATCGAACAGCATAGAGAAGAGAAACTAAAGAATTATTAGCGTCGTCGTTTCCTAGGCTTAGACAAGTAGAATTTTATGCATCGTCGAATCCTACGATAGTACTAAAATACAATGTAATTAAATGAAAACTTTAGTAATTAGGAATTGTATAAAAGAGGGGCGACGATGCAGGGGAGCAAAACGGGCGCGGACCTATAAAGCCCAATTAAAATATTTCTGTTTAATAAACGTTCGCTTATAGCATTAAACAGATATTAATCTAACCAGGGTCCGGTATTAAGCGATCAGACCGTCTACTGGACTGTGTCCGTGTATTCATATAACGTATCTTTGGTTGTATGGTAAAGAGTGGGACGGATAAATAAACTGGAAAATGTTTTATATAAAGTAACCGTTCATTAATTAATTGGCCGTGGAAAAATCATCGATTTAGAATCGATGAACTGTGTGCGGTGAGTCATCATCGTCTTAGTAATTAAGCTGCACGTTCGATTTTACGATGAGCACCACTTTGCTTGAGCTAAGTAACTCGTAACTATACGGAGAGATAGGAGAAAATCAAAGTGTAGAGGATGAGTTTATGTGGATATAGGAATGCAACGAAGATAATTATACTATTATAAAATTTATATTTTGTATAGTAATGTACGACCCATTCTAAAGAACATTATTAATTTATCTTATGAAAAATCAGTAAATTGCAGAATTTACCTTTAAATAAAAATTATATACCTACTAATAAGAATGTATAGTACTAATTGCCTTATAATACATTATACTCTTAGATAATGATTAACTACGATAAATTTAATTTCTATAATTGCCATTAGTACTTCGTCAAATTGCTAAATAGATAGCTATGTTTTTAAAACGTTTCGGGCGTCTTTCTTTTTCGCAAAACGAAAATTAACTCCATAATTGAAAACAAACTTGTTTACCACCTATTACAACTTAACGAGAGACTTTAGCCACTTTAAAAAAACTTTGTTCATCACGATACCCACCTTTTTCTCTATGTGAAAACCGCATCGAAGAAGCCGCATTGACATTAATCAAAACGACATTAATATTAAACTATACAGTGTATTAAATAAATTGCTTCGACTATTCCGCGCAAAACCTTTGATGATTTGATAAAAAAAGTATTGATAAAAATGGTTATAAATGATAATTTCGTAAAGGATTACGATTTTTCCTATCATACGAAGCCTTCTCACGCTTCATTAATTTATATGATTAGCGTTATCAAAATAATAGGAAATACATTTACTTTCTCAGTTGATCTAAATCAGATTTTAATTATTCATGTTCATCAATAAGATTATGTAATATCGTTTTCATTATTCCAATAATTATTAAAGCGGTAATACCTTATTTAACAAGATTTACATGTTTACGTTAAATTGAATGTTTTAATTTATGTTGAATTAAAGATTATATCTAAAAAATATCTATAAATGTACCGGATGTTTAAAAATTTCCTCTCTATTTACACTATTTACAGTTAATAAACTGTTCTTAATAAAATCTTTTTTGATTTAATTAAATAAATCGTTCGAATAAAATTAGAAAGCGCCCGCAAAGTGTTCAATAACGCTTCATTTCCATGTAAATTTGTTAGTAAATTTGCAAACCAAACCAATTTAATGTCATACGAAGATATCAGACATGTCTAAATAGTTCATTCATTAACAGGTAATAATACGGTGAAAAATTGACGTTGTTATCGTTTGTTTTTCACGAGATTGGAGACGTAATGTTTAATAGGCACCTATTAAAATGTCGCATCTATCAATGGACGACGTCAAATTGTGAGTGTACAACCGCACCTTCGGACATACATACGTTCGGCATTTGGTGATTTGCCATAATCGTCTTGAGAGAAGCCGGTTGACATGCGAGCGAACTGGTGTTATGTCCACGGTGACAGCAAATATCTAACGCATTCGCATAAATCAACTGTCGAACAATTTATATGAAATATGAAATCCAAACCATTACCGAGCCATTAACATAATTGAGATAGAAGCAATTTATTACCTCATTAAATTACCGCCGTGTACACACAGACGTTGTCTGTCTTCAGCGCATCGACTTATCTCTTTGATTGTCGACAATTTTAATTAGATGATTATAATGTCATTTCTAATCAGGGATTTCAAGAAATTCTATTAACTTAAATGATAATGAGTAAAAATCTTTATCTGTTATTTAATAAAGAATTATATTTAATTAATCATTATATTAATGTTATATTTGGAGAAATAGTATTGACAATTAATAAACATATATAGAAAAAGACGGTTTTATTCGCAATATTCTTCATCTGGTTACTGCAATAAATTTTAAATTAAATAATAAGGAAATATAACAGCAGATCTCAATAGTATATAGAGGTGACCTTCCAACTAAATGATAGAGAAATCGACATAATTCACTAAAAGGTCTCAAATGAAATAAACAATAATTTTTAAAAAAGCACTTGGCTTGCTTTTATCACGAGAGGAGTCATGACATTTACTAAGCTTATAAGTACCTTATTTATATATATGTTTCTACACCTTGGAAAAACATTATAATGATCCAAAAACCAAAGAAAACTGCATGTAAATGAGTGCAGTATCTACTAGAAATGGTAGAAATGGGAGTGTGTTTTTATCATATTTCTGAGCTTTCCCCATGTATTGAAATAAGAAGAGCAGAAATGCTACAACGCTCAGTACTATACATATATGCCTTAGGCATCATATCAACACTTGTAAAATTCGAACACAAGCTTAACTTATCTTTACAATCGACATCACAATTAAAATTGGAAAAAAAATTAACATAAAATTGCAACTCTTCGTCTGCAACCTGGACTTAAACATGACAGAACAGGATATATAAAAATAGGTCTTCACATCTAGATTTTCAGTTCCAAAAAACAACATCATCTACAAATGTTGCTAATCGAACTAGAAACGATTGCAAGAAAAACTGTGAACGATGCGTCAGTCTGCAAGGATGATGATGAAGATGTTGGCAAGTAGTTTTTGCCTCTGATAATATTACTGCTCTGGCCAATCACATTTAACCTTTCTCTTGGTTTTTGTGTTCCAGTTGTAGTGTAAATAGTAAATTTTATGACTTACTTGAACATTATAGCATCGGAAAAAGAAACAAATCCACAACTCAAAATAATTACTCAATTAATCAGCGGAATTCATTTAATCGAGCAGAAAAAAATTATTATAACCACTTGGCATGAAGACTCCGTGAAGCAGGAAAGTTCTGCAATTCAGGAATCAAGAAGTCTTCAAAAAAGTAAGGGTCGGTAGCGACAATTCTGTTTATTTACACATTCGAAAATTATATTTGACTGGCAACGAAGTAAAGTCTTTGGCGGGTATCCTAGGATTTTAATCCGTGTGCAAAATATGGAGTAATGATGATCTATGCACATTTAAAGCTAACGGTCATTCTCGTACAGGATTATTATTACACTTTATGAATACACCACTTTGTAGAATATATAAAATTAGGAATAATTTCATTTTATTTGATTTTAAGAGTAGCTTTCTATCAAAATGCAGTAGCTACCAAATCAGGTCTTTAAATGATCTATTATCAAGTCGTGAAATGACCCAACTTGTTCCATAATATGCTCATATTAAACCTATATAAGGAGTTAATCTTTCATGAATGATGTAATACATATTTAATAATAACTATTATAATATATCATTTATTAACCCTTTCAAGTTATTATATAATATAATAATTTATTGACCATGAGCTAGACAATCTCGCTATTTAGCAAATAATTGTAAAAATGTTTTATATGAACAATGATAGTTTGGAAGATGTTTAGTAGATCTAGTGTAACAAGTGTTGTCCGCAATTATCACTTTTCAAATTTTATATGTATAAGCTGCAGATCGTTCAACAGTTGAAGAACAGTTACCAGTTACGATTAATATTTTACTAGAATGTTTTAAGAAATTTAAATAAGGACATGAATTTCTGAATATGTTATGGTTTCAGATGAGACCCGATTTCATTCCACAGGTTAGGTAGATCGATATGTTGAAATGTTGCATATACATTAAACAATTTTATACAGTTTCACGAAATGTGATTTCAAAATAATGCGACATCGCACACTGTAAGGCAAACAATGGATGTGATTGAATTGCTCGGTAACCGCGCCATCTCAAGGTTACGTGACATGACATATCCCCAAAGATCAATGCTTTTGTCCGTTTATGATTTTTCTTATGAGGGGTATATTAAGAACCTTATTTCCAAAACACCTCTCATCCAAAAGCACTAAATATATTGAAATAAAAATTTTAGACGATGTTTATGGTATCCCAGGTGAGATGTTGCAGCGATATTGGGGAACTTCAATAGAATATAGTATTGTTGTGCACGTACTTACAGTAGGGAGCAGACAGTAGGATGTAATTTGCAGGCATGTTAGTTTTTTATTAAAAGGCAACTTAGAGTGTAGTGGTTCAATTGCTGCAGTAGTGGATCAATGTCCAGTGTCAGATGTTTCTGACACAGTTTAAAGAAACTATTTCTGCAAGTTGAATATTTATTTGCAATGTCTCTTTGTCATTATTGAGCCAATTTTTAATTCAAACGAGAAAGGCCTGGGTGTACATAGATTAATCTTCAGTCGATGTGATATACAGATACCTTCAAGTTCATTCAGATCTGAGGTTATATTAAGCGTTTATAAGTTATCATCAGCTTATGTATGATGAATGCATGAATGCTTTTGTACTTAACCTTGTCATCATTGGTCTGAAAAATGCACTGTTTTTGATACGATTTTGTGACTAAGTAAGAGTTGTTGCAAATTTTTGTCTGATAATTGGCAAGTGTACTATCCTTTCCCAAATTTTCTAAGTGCCAAATATCTCCAAACAATCTATGCTTTCAAGAATATTCTTAAACAAATTATGAATCAAAATTTTGTATTTTACAGAGCACTCTAATTCTTTTGCCAGTAGAAACTGTTCTACAACTGTTTTAATTTTTTGTAGACAGTTCGAGTGCTTTTGCTGTCAATTTGTTATAGCACCTAAGTGTAGCAAAGTGAATCCCATTTTGCGATTTAGTGAACATGCAAAATATCATATCGGTTTGTGAATATTCCGTTTAGCATAACTGCGATTATTACTGTGTATGGTAAACTTGTTCACATTGCTTTACACATATAACAGACATTTAAGTAGTTATAATTATAAACGAGCTTGTTGTTGCAATCAAACCATACCAATAAAGACTGAACCTTATAGGACAAAATACCCCGAACTCAATAGAAATAGTAACAGATATCCGCCTATACCCCTTGAAGCGAAGGTGTTATTCAGTCAATCATACTGCTTATCAATATGCTGATTTCAATTTAAAACAGGGTCACTATGCACACACAGTAGTTAGTTACACCAAGTCCGCCTTTACGCAGCGTAAAAACAATTTTGGCAAAACGTAATGTGGACATGACAACACCTAGCCACGGATCATTTCTAAGCGAAATTGGTAACATTTACAACCAATATGGGGATCAGGAAAATGTGTTAAGATTTCCATGTAATCGAAACAACTAAATAGGAGCTAATATCGCGAGCTATTATAGCATCGAAATTGTGCGAGCTTCGATTGGCGTTTAAAATATATACAGTAAAATCTAAGTATTCTCGGTGTATCTAGGTCAATGTGATACTAAGTTTGAAAAATTCGTAATTTTTAGATTAGTGGACATACATCGACTGCAAATTATATTAAGCCCATGACAATCTAACAATGAATGCAGTTTATACAATCGACAAAATATTCAGTCAAATATTTAGCATTGAAAAATTGCCCTTAGCGTGTGCCTATTTGCATTTGAAAAATTTTTTTCCTTTATGCCATATGCCATTTTTAGTTTATTGTGTTGTCAAATATGTGAAAGCTTATCCAAATACTAATTAATTTTTCAAGTTTCGTTAAAATTTATAAAAACTCGATTCAAATTATCTTACAAAAAAAACATTTTGTAAGACGATTTAAACCAGAATAACGAAGCTATATAATTTCATTTAGAGAAACTATTTTACTTGAGTTTAATGTAGTTTAATGAAATCTAGAGCACTTACTACTCTTAAACAGATATAAACCAAAAATGATCCGTTATCCGAATAGTGTTCAAGTGTCTCATAAAAAAGTAGAGGTCGTGGAAAGAAAGTTTGGTTAGAAAAAAAGCTCCGAATAGTAGAGTGACAATAACAAGAAAATAATTGAATCGCCTCCATTTGTCGGCGCAAAAAACTGTGAAATTCGTAAAAGCGAAAAGAAACGGTCGACTTTCGAAACGCGCTATTTTGTGGTTGGGCTTTTTACGGATATTCCAATAGAACGAGAGATTATTTGTGCCATTTGTGTCATTCTTAAATATCATACAAAAAAATTGACGAATTAAACATGCATAAGTACCTTAACGTTAAAGAAATCTTTATTTATTCATTCTATTGTTTAATTTAAACAATTTAAATTTGCGGTACCTATATTGGCTTAAAGTCTTGAGTGATCAAAGTCTTCCTCGTAAAACAAATACTCTTTCACTTTATTTTGTGAAAGCAGAACGACTTTGCGTTTTGCTTTTAATTGAAAGTCTTGAATCACAGCAGTGAATGTGAAATTACGACGTTCTTGTTTCTGTACAGGAGGATATACATCAAAGTTATTTGCTTCTTTTTTTGAGTGCTTTGGAATGTTCATTCAAAAAGAAAAAAAAACGAAATAGCGTTAAATACAAAGTGTAAGAGTTATTATTAAAGATATTTTAAAGTGGGTAACAAAAATATTTTTTTAGTACCATTTATCCACTTCTTGCAAAGTATAAGTAGAATCCGTTAGAAAAACTTTTTTTTATTATTTTTTCAAAATCTATTCAAATTACGTTAAAGCCTGTTCTTCCACCTTTATTTTACTTGTTCTTATACAATTTCTTATATTACCTTATGTTTAACTCGTACTGTTATTGAATAAATTACTGCTTCTGGTAGGAAACCAAGAAAATCATACTACGCAATAGAAAGTTTACTTCAGTTCATGTTAGAGCGTTCGTGTAATGTTGCAAAAGGCTTCAATGTGTTTGTGTAGGTACTATTAAATTAATAATAGGAGACGTATTTTGTCTTGCATTACTTAAGTTGACATAAACGATTTTAAAATAAAATCGAAAGTGATTCATTTTTAAATTAAAATTTGAGGAAATATAGATTAACGTAATAAAATCTTAATTATAATGTTATAATTACTACAAATCTATTAATTTGATTTAAATCAACTCGATTTTATTGAAAGACTTTGATTAAAGTTTATAACAACATTATATTCCAATTTGGTCTGGTAGTCATAAATCGAAACATAAGGAATAAGTTTAATGTCTTTCTTTCTCGGTCTACAAATCATTCAGATTCCAAAGTAACTTTTTGATTTAGACCTAGAACTAGAAACATTCGGGTTTAGCCGTTTTTAGAGACGCACGGCTAAACCCGAATGTTTCTAGTTCTAGGTCTAGTGTTAGTTCTAGTTTTACACTGACACTGTTACTATGTAGAACTAACACTATACCTAGAACTAGAATCGTTTGGGTTTAGCCGCACGTCTCTAAAGATGGCTAAACCCGAATGATTCTAGTTCTTGATATAGTGTTAGTTCTAGTTTTACACTTGCACTGTCACTAAAACTAACATTAGACCTGGAACTAGAAACATTTGGGTTTAGCCGTACGTCTCTTAAGTCGGCTAAACGCGAATGACTCTAGTTCCAGGTCTAGCACTGCATAACAATTAAAACTAGAACTAACACGTCTTCAGACGCACGACTAAACCCGAAACTTTCTAGTTCTAGGTCTAGTGTTAGTTCTAGTTTTACACTAGCACTGTTATTATGTAGAACTAACACTATACCTAGAACTAGGATGATTTGATTGTTATGCAGTGCTAGACCTAGAACTAGAATCGTTCGGGTTTAGCCGCACGTCTTCAAAGACGGCTAAACCTGAATGATTCTAATTCTAGGTCTAGTGTTGGTTCTAGTTTCACACTAACACTGTTACTATGTAGAACTAACACTATACCTAGAACTAGAATCATTTGGGTTTAGCCGCACGTCTCTAAAGACGGCTAAACCCGAATGATTCTAGTTCTAGATATAGTGTTTGTTCTAGTTTTACGCTTGCTCTGTCACTAGAACTAACATTAGACCTGAAGCTAGAAACATTTGGGTTTAGCCGTACGTCTCTTAAGACGGCTAAACCCGAATGACTCTAGTTCCAGGTCTAGCACTGCATAACAATTAAAACTAGAACTAACACGTCTTCAGACGCACTGCTAAACCCGGAACTTTCTAGTTCTAGGTCTAGTGTTAGTTCTACTTTTACACTAGCACTATTATTATATAGAACTAACATTATACCTAGAACTAGGATCATTTGATTACTAGGATTCTAGTTTTAGGTCTAGCACTGTATAACAATTTATACTAGAACTAACACTAGACCTAGAACTAGAAAGTTTCGTGTTTAGCTGTACGTTTTCAGACCTTTTCCATGTTTAACCGAGAAAGTTGCAATATCATTGTAATAATATTTTTGTATTAATTTTAATCAGATTATAAATGTTGTTAGGTGGTCTGAAAATGAACGGTTTTAAAATCAATCCTTTGTCGAATAGTTGCATTTCGCACTTATGAATATCAAATCTGTAAGAGTTTGCGTGTGGGTGGGGCAGCAAAACGGGTCTCTTTCGCGTGCTCCCGGCAGCCTTTGAGGCCGGTTTCTCAGCGGACGTGTCCGGTCGAGAACGGTTACGAGAGGTGTAAAAATCGACGCTCAGCGCGAGATTGAAAGGCGTAAACGGAATGGTTCACGTCCAATTAGGGTCGTTCGATATAGTTCACGCCGCCAAATTGAAATTCTTAATCCGCCTCACTTAGTTAGTCTATACAACTAATACGATTCTAATACGAATCAAATAAATTAACTATTAATATTATACACCTACTTGTATAAGAATGTTAAAATGGTTAGTGTTTAAGTGGAGGTGGAGTGTATTGTGTTTATTTCTTATATACCCTACTTTCAAGTAAATTTCGTTCCTATAGCCTACCTACTTGTGTTTTACAAATGGGTACAATTAATACCCTCGTCCATTACGCGCTAGGCCTGGCCGGCAATCAAGTTTTATTATAGTCCCCATAAAGTTGCATCACGCGCATAGGTAAGATAGTAATTAAGCCAATTGCAACAGCTCGACTAACTACCAAAGTAAATTGCGCCGCGCGCGTAACTGTTCTATGATATATTCGCCTCCGTTCTTCGACCACTGAGTATGCGTTCGCGCCGCAAACCTGACATTTGTAACGTTCCTCAGACGAAATCTCTAGCAGTCGGCGACTTCTCTTTCTGCGCCTTCAACGCCCCCGGGTGCATTCCTAACGATCGTGATCGCGTTTTTACGCGTAATTACCTTTTCAAACCAAAAGCCAAAAGGTTTAATGTTTCTTTTTTTTCAACGATATCAAAACATGAAGGAAGCAACGAAACTTATAGCAAAAAATTTTAAAATAATCATTTACTTATTATTTATAGAATTTCAGTATAAATTTCAAACAAGAGTAGTTTCCCTATTTTTTGTACCTATTTATTTTGTTTTTATTACGAAAAGTAAATCCAGTTAAAATTTAAAAGTGAGCGGCGTGATTGCATATTGAGTAATCCATAAATAAAAAAGATTCTAACATAATAAATTTAATACCTCTGTATTTATAAATGAGATTCTCCACTCATATCGGCAACAACGAGTCTTGAAATCACTTCGGTAGTCAGATTTTCTTGTAATATCATGAATATGGAGATACATATTTCCGATTTTACATTTTCGCAAATTTTCTGAATACCACGTTTATAAATCTTACAGACATAAACTGGTTTAGAAATGAAATTCGTCAAAGTGGTGTTACTTCGCACTTTCTAACAAGGCTCAATATAGATATGGTTTCTTAAAGGTTCTTCGTTATGTTGATCGTTTCATCGTATTTAAAGGTTAAGTTAGGTAAAATTATTGAATTAAACCTAAAAATTAAATACTTAAATGTGATCATGTTGAGGTTAGAAAAGTGAGTTACTTAAAATAATATCGGTGGTATCACTCGGGTTGAATATAATCTTTTTTGATGTTTCCTGCCATTTATTGTGAAATGACTGGGAAGATATATGTGAGATTTGCGTTAATTCATTAGTTCTACTTGATCTTGTGGAGGAATTCAGAATAATGTGATTCATAGGTAACCCATGATGTGATTGGTGTCAATAATAATTTTAATATACTATTATCGCCGGCAGATTGTCTTCAGCAAGGAGGAAAATAATTGAAGTTGATGACAAACTCAAGAAAAAGGATTCGATTTGAATTTGTTTAATGCTAAGATATTGGAAAAGTGGGAACGATTAGAGGAACAGTTTCAGCTCATTGGTACCCGGAACCATCAATGCGAGCAAAAAATGAGAATGAATAAAGTTTATGGTAATGGTAACCAAAAGTTATTATTGATCTTAAGGTGAGTTACTTGAGTAATCGGTGTTATCAGAAGCGGAAAGACCCGAAAAGGGTCGATAGCTTAATAAAGATATTTTCTCTCTCGGTGTTATCGGTATGATGCCATGTTGTAGAGCCGGTTACTAAGAGAAGATGTACACTTAATAAGATCGAATTAATTAAAACAAGTTGCCGTGACAACTCAGAATATCATTGCAAGCATAATTTTGTATAAATTTATATAAAAAGGAGACTTAAAGAGTTTATTCACCATTGGTACTGATGATTTATAATACACAGTCATCGATATCTTCTTTACTATCGTTATTGGAACTTCTGTCATCATAAGCTTCAACATTATTTCATAACAACCTTAGAGCAAGCATCCAGTTATCTTCTTCGATTGGCGATGTTTACCTCCAGGTTCATCATTTTTCGTAAAAGAATATAAAAAAATTACAATATTTGCATAAAACGATGACTAATTTATTGTAAAGAAATTTCGGTGCTACAGATCCGTTTCGGTTAACTATGTAACCATCTTCAGGCACGACGTCGTATTTAGTACTTCAATAAAAAGGGATTAACAATCATCGTATACATTACATCATGGTGGAGAAGCATCTTAGTGAAATTTGTGGAGTGAAAACCGTGAAAAATATCAAAGCTCTTTCGCAAACATTAACAAAATGGGGGGAACGTGTTGTGCAACAACAAACTGTGTACGTCTTATGCAAAAAACCTTTTTTTACTTTTCGTGAAAAAAACTTATGTGAGAGGTGAAACGCTATTAACACAAAATTAACTCTGATTTGAAAAAATAAAATGTGATGAGCTGCGTACTCCAAGAAAAGTCTGCACCAAGTTTTCTTGGAGTACAAATTTCACTAAGATGCTTCTCCACCATGATGTAATGTATACGATGATTGTTAATCCCTTTTTATTGAAGTACTAAATACGACGTCGTGCCTGAAGATGGTTACATAGTTAACCGAAACGGATCTGTAGCACCGAAATTTCTTTACAATAAATTAGTCATCGTTTTA